>NC_139389.1:120710000-121960000 GCF_054392235.1 Sus scrofa | reverse complement strand
CTCTGTCTATAAAATAAGGCTGTGAAACAAGGTAATTCTCTAATTAGAGTTCTTTCTGCTACAAATAACAAAAATGCTATTCAAATCATCTTATACCAAAAAAAAAGAGTTTATTGAATTATATAGCTGAAAAGTTTAAGGTTAGATTCAAGGTCAGCTGGATCCAGAAGCTCAGATGATCACCCCTGGTAAGTCTCTATCTCCTGCTCTTTTTTTCTTCTCTGTTCGCCTTATTTGTGCCAGCCCCACCAAAAGGCATTGGCTGAGTGGAGGACTGGTTCTCTATAGAACTGCTACTAGAGGAAAACAAGGCATTATGAAAATGCAAAAATAATAGATATTGACCGCCCCTTCACTGCTCATCTCTCATACACCAATTCTTCTATAAACCCAGCTTCAAAGGTGCCCTTCCCAACATGGTACAACTGGTCCATGTGCAACACTAAACTCAGTCGTCTCATTCTGCAAAGAGACAACCCAAAATCTTGTCTAGTTAATGCATCCACTGCAATTTCAAGCTTTCTATGTGATGTGTACTCCTCTCCATCGGATCTTGTGTGGCCCTTCATGGAATGCAGCCCTTGTGTAAACGACATATTTAACCACCCACCAACATGCCCAGAAGACTCTAATAGATGAAAAACAGGATAACTGCTCTTAAAACATTCGTTTGAAAAAGGGAAACAAAAAACAATAGTTATGAGTCCATGGCATTTACCATATTCTATTGAAGGAGCAGAGCAAACCTTGCTCTGGCCATGGGGTGAGCTCCTTGACTAGTGAATCCAGCTGCCCTGGGTTTTGTCCCCCCCCCCTTTTTTTTGTCTTTTTGCCATTTCTAGGGCTGCTCCCTTGGGATATGGAGTTTCCCAGGATCCGAGCCACGTCTGCAACCTACACCACAGGTCACAACAACGCCGGATCCTTAACCTACTGGGCAAAAGGCCAGGGATCGAACCCGCAGTCTCATGGTTCCTAGTCGGATTCATTAACCACTGAGCCACGACAGTAACTCTGGGTTTTGTTCTCCTTGATGCCCTCCATAAACACAGGAGGGATGGACCTGAGGGTGAATTGACCTTCTGGGAATGCAGTGCTTTCGTAGCTGATTTCCTGTTAGTCTAAGTTCAAGCTTATCAGTAAGAAATGCAGTCATCTGAAAGGAACAGAGTGCCTGGCTAAGGGCAGCTTAAACAAGCACGAGCTTATTTCTCTCAAACTATAATATATCTAGAGGTAAGCAGTCACCAGCATTAAAATAAATCAAGGGTCAGTGGACTGTGATTCTACTGGCCTTTCCTGAAAGACGGAAGGCTGCAGCTCACACTTGTGTTCAAGGGAAGAAGAAGATAGAAGGGCAGTCTCTGGAGTTCCCATTGTGGTTCAGCGGAAATCAATCTGATTAGCATCCATCAGGACACAGGTTCAATCCCTGGCCTCAATCAGTGGGTTAAGGATCCAATGTTGCCGTGAGCTATAGTATGGCTATAGCGTAGATGAAGTTCAGATCTGGCATTGCTGTGGCTGTGGTGTAGGCTGGCAACTACAGTTCTGATTAGATCTCTAGCCTGGGACCCTCCATATGCCTCAGGTATGGCCCTAAAAAGACAAAAAAAAAAAAAAAAAAAAAAAAAGAAGGGCTGTTTCCATGTACTCCATGTATCTGTCCCCTTTAATCTTGAAATGCAAAAGCCTTCGCAAAAGCCCTCACAAAAGCCCTCCTCAAACTTCCATTTAGTCTCAATGGCCAGAAGTGTGTCTCGTGGGTCACCTCCAGCTGGAGGGGTGTTGTGAAGGCTAATATTTTGTTCTTTGTCACCCAAACAAAACTGAGATTAATGAGTAAGGAAGGCCTGAAAATTGCCTCAGGGATTGAGAGTGCAGATATGGGGGTGGTAAGTTTTTCCGAAAGAAGTTTAGGGATTGATTACAACAAAAAAGGAGGAAGGGGGGCCAGATGGGAAAACAATAGATTTCTATTACAATCCCGAATCGACTATTTCTGGCTCTAAAAATATTTGGTTCTAAAGGCCCAAGTTTTTAAAAATTGTCTCTGAGGAGTTCCCATTGTGGCTCTTTGGGTTAAGAACACAGCGCTGTCTCTGTGAGGATGTGGGTTCCATCCCTGGCCTCAATCAGTGGGTTGAGGATCCGGTGCAGCCATACACTTCGACACAGGTCACAGATGTGGCTCAGATCTGGTGTTGCTGTGGCTGTGGCAGTGGCATAGGCTGCACCTGCAGCTCTGATTGGATCCCTGGCCCAGGAACTTCTGTTACGCTGCGGTGCAGTCATAAAAATAAAATGAATTAAAATAAATATATAAATCGTCCCTGAGCATAAATATAATAAAAATAAAAGTTAATAATATCTTAAAGGAGTTTTGGAAAGTGAAATCAATGGCGTTTTATTTTTAAAATACCTTCCTGAGATAATAGACAATGATAACTTACGGGGGTTTTTTGTTTGTTTTTTTTGTCTTTTTAGGGCTGCATGTGAGGCATATGAAATTTCCCAGGCTAGGGATCGAACCGAAGCTGTAGCCACCAGTCTACACCACAGTCACAGTAAGGCAGGATCCAAGCTGCCTCTACAACCTACACCAGCGCTCTCGGATACAACAGATCCTTAACCCACTGAGCAAGGCCAGGGATCGAACCCATGTCCTCATGGATACTAGTCGGGTTCATAACTGCTGAGCCACAACAGGAACTACATAGCTTATGATTTTATATGCTATTTCAGAAAGGATGAAAAAGGAGACTTTAAGCATGCTGCCATGCGCCTTGCCACCTCTAGCATAAGGTGATATTCCCCAGGGGGATGTCAAGGAACCAGGGCTGCCAGCCATCAACTCTGGTCCCCCCGCCCCCAGCACCAGCGTCAGCCTTGGTTGGCTTTCTGATTTACATAACTGCTAAGGCTAAATGGTCCGGAGCCTCTGATGCCCCTCTTCCCCTCCCCCATCCGACAGTTAATATCCCCTGGTCCAGGGCTAAGAAGGCTTAGGAGAGATTTTTAGATGAGTTTCATTATTTCCAGACCGGATTAGTTGGCTAGCCCAATGTAAGTGTCAAGGTCCACTCGGCGCCCCCCAGGCAGGGGCTCCTGAGTGGTGATCCTGGGGGCGCCTCTGGCAGGGCGGGGTCCAGTGGGGTGGGCAGCTGCACAAAACAGCTTACAATTCTGGGGCAAAGGAGCATTTGAAGGAGCAGAAAGGAGATGCTGCTGCTCTGGGCGTGCCCCAAGGGAGTGAAGCTAATAGAATAGACATCTTCTTGGAAACCAAGTTAATTTCTGAAGCAAAGGCTAAAATAGACTTGCCTCTGCTCTTCTCTCATTCCCCCATCCCCACCTAACCTGAAATAATGATAGAAGCAATTAGGATCAGGTCTGCTGTGCAAAACAGAGCAAACCTGCTTCACAATAGCGACCAATTCTGTAAAAGAGCCCCTGGCCAAGTCTTCCCGGATTCAGCTAAGTAAAGAAAGCATCCAGCCAAAAAGCACCTCTGGGCAGTTTCTAGATCCCATGGCCCTTTAAATTTATCACCAGACAGTGAGGGAGTAGAAATCCTTTTTGGGATTCATACCCAGGATTTTAATCTGCTTTCTATTTTTAACCTTTAGAAGAAAAGACAAGACCCTGCAAATGAAAAGAAGCCATTATCTTTGCTCAAGTAATTTCAGCTCCGAGAGAAAGTCAGTATGATTTAGCTTTCTAGGTTGTGGTGTGTGTTTTAATTCCTTGTAAATTAGGGCAGGTAATTACAAAAAGAGGTGGGAATCTGGGGAAACGGATCCTCTGGGTGCCAGGAAAGAGGGTCAGATGTATCCACGGGTGTCCCTCGCATCACACATCACCACTGCCCCCCGACTCCTCCAGCCTGGACTATACACGTGCTTCTGGCAACTCCTCCTCTTTAATCCATCCTCCACAATTCTGGCTGTGTCCCTTCTCCACCCTTGGTTCTCATCATGCCACCTGCTGGAACACCCCACTGAACTCCACCCTGTCTTCAGAAATAAATGCACCCTCTAAAGCAGCACTGCATGGGACCTTCCGCGTATCCCCTAGCTCCAGCCTATCTTTCCAGGTCATCGTTAGGTTTGCTGAGGCAGGAGCATGCAAGGCCAAGTTGGTAAAGCAAGAGAGATTTATTAAGGTATCAGAGGGGGACGGGCTGAGCTCAAGATGGTGCCAGCCCCAACTGTGAGGAGATGCCAGGCTTCTAGAGAACATGTGGTGGGAATCTGTGGGTGGAGTTCATGGTGGGAACTTGGAGAACAATGAAGAAGGAGGAGGGAAGGTCGAGAGAGGGGGTAGGAGGTTGAGTCCCATGACAGAGGGCCGTGAATCCCGTAGGAGGTTAATCTATGCAGGCAGGTGGTTTCCTCAGACTATTATTTCTTGTTGCCCAACTTGAGCCTCCACATTCCTGGAGAGGGTGTCCACAGCAGCTCTCCAAGGGGAACAGCCACATTTGGGGGATGGGGGGTGTCTGTCTCCATCCTCCTGGGAACCTATCAGCCATCTCTGTTCTTTGCAGCCAGTCGCCTTTGCCTAGCACAGCAGCTGCTACACCTTCAGTTGTATTTGTCCAGCAAATGCTAACTAGCCATACCAGTCACCATCTCCTGCCCTTGGCATGCATTTAAACCTCTCCGTGCTTTATAACATTCAAGCCATTCCTTTTGCCAGGAACAGCCTTTCCCGCTCCATGAGCTTGGGGAAGGGATACTTTATCCTAAGCCTCCGATTCAAATGTCACCTCTTTTCCATTCCTTCCCTTGACACTCCCTCTGCCCACCCACACACCCCGAGGCAGAATTATTTTGGGGTTGCCATCCTCTTTTACGCATTCCCCTGCTGTAGCAGTTCCTGCCTTTTATATTTATATAGTCTGATATGCCGTAAAAAGATAATTGGCTTCCTAAGAACATTTATTTTATCAAAATTGAATTATAAAAGCGATTGATAGAGTGAGAGATAAAAGGGATTGAGGTTAGGATTTTCAATCTCACCATAACAAAGTTAGTTCTCCTGCAGGATTCTCAATAATAAGCGTACTTTATAGCTATCAAACTATTTCATTGCAAGCTGAAATATCAAATTGCTTGATTAATAAAGACAAGGAGTTCCTGTTGTGGCACAGCAGAAACACATCCAACTACTATCCATGAGGATGTGGATTTGATTACTGGCCCCACTCAGTGGGTTAAGGATCCAGCATTGCCGTGTGGGGTAGGTCACAGATGTGGCTTAGATCCAGCACTGCCGTGAGCTGTGGTGTAGGTCACAGGTGTGGCTTAGATCCTGCATTGCTATGGCTGTAGTGGAGGCCAGCTTCTGTAGCTCTGATTCGACCCTAAGCCTGGGAACTTCCATATACCTCTGTGCAGCCCTAAAAAAGGAAAAAACGGAGTTCCCGTCATGGCACAGTGGTTAACAAATCCGACTAGGCACCATGAGTTTGTGGGTTCGATCCCTGGCCTTGCTCAGTGGGTTAAGGATCCAGCATTGCCATGAGCTGTGGTGTAGGTCGCAGACGTGGCTCGGATCCCACGTTGCTGTGGCTCTGGTGTAGGCTGGTGACTTCAGCTCCGATTCGACCTCTAGTCTGGGAACCTCCATATGCCGTGGGAGCGGCCCTAGAAAAGGCAAAAAGAAAGAAAAGAGAAGAGAAGAGAAGAGAAGAGAAGAGAAGAGAAGAGAAGAGAAGAGAAGAGGAGAGAAGAGAAAGAAAAGAAAAGAAAAGAAAAGAAAAGAAAAGAAAAGAAAAGAAAAGAAAAGAAAAGAAAAGAAAAGAAAAAGAATGGCCCACTCTTCCACCCACAGTGAGGCCACTTTGGTTCCCCATGGGGATTCAGTCCCCGACCTCACAAAGTACAGACTTCCGATGCCTGCAGTATCTGTTGGAAATGTGGACCAGCTTGCAATAGATCTGATTACTTCTATGCTGCATATGTGTGAGATTGGGTATGTCTACACCGATTATCTTGTGCCGATGGTTGGAACCAATCACATATGCAACTGCAGGAGAAACATCAGCAGAACTCAGTATAAATGCTGAAGTGTGTCCACCACATTCAAAGAAACTAGCGGCTCTACACTTAAGATTTATTTTTATTAAGTGTAAGTCCAAGTCATTCTGTGAAACGCTGCTTTCCTGGGTGAAAAGCAGGGATGCGCCAAAGCTGTTCTTTCAAGCAGCCACTCCTGTCAGCGTGATGACCTCCAGCTCCACTGTTCCCCCTCAGATACCTACTAACACACTCCATGCAAAAAAAGTGTTCAAAATAAACTACGGAGACTTAATGGGGAAGAAATGGGGGGAAAATGCATTCCCGAAATAGATGGTTCTGAGTTTTGTGTCTCGTCACTCCATGACGAAGGCTGTTCTAAAGAAATTCCACGGGCAGTTCTGCTGAAACTCATTTCAGAATGAGATATTATCCCAGATCTTGCTGAATATCTCTTGTGTGTGTGTGTCTTTTTTGTCTTTTTAGGGCCACACCCTTGGCATAGGGAGGTTCCCAGGCTAGAGGTCGAACCAGAGCTATAGCTGCCGGCCTACACCATAGCCAGAGCAACGCCGGATCCTTAACCCAATGAGGGAGGCCAGGGATCGAACCCGCAACCTCGTGGTTCCCAGTCAGAATCATTAACCACTGCGCCACGACGGGAACTCCATTGTTGGATATCTTAATGAATAGCTTCAGAGACTCAAACCATGTTTACAGTGCAATGATCTAACAGATCTGCCTGGCCCTGGAAAAGCCAAGCTCTCAGAGAAGAGTGTGCTTTGGCCATGGTCTTCCCCCTGTGATTTTTGGATCTGTTGGTTTTTTTCAGGTTTTTGTTGTTGTTGTTGTTCTAATTTTCTTTTTATGGGTGCACCTATGGCATATGGATGTTCCTGGGCTAGGGGTCGAATCAGAGGAGGAGTTGCCAAGGAGTGGGGGGAGTGGGATGGACGATGGACAGGGAGGTTAGGGTTGGTAGTTGCAAACTATTACATTTAGAATGAATAAGCAATGAGGTCCTACTGTAGAGCACAGGGAACTCTATCCAATCACTTGGGGGTAGAACATGATGGAAGATAGCATGAGAAAAAGAATGTATATATATGACTGGGTCACTATGCTGTACAGCAGAAACTGACTCAACCCTATATTGACACAAGATGAAATACTCTAATAAAAAATTTTAAAAACATTCACACATTAAAAAAAAAAGAAAGGAAGACAAGAATGAAGCCAAACCTCTTATTTGCCTCATAAGCCATATACCCATGAGTCTTCCAAACTTTAATCACCTTGACCTTGACCTTGCAACTTTGCTGGCATCACAATTCATAATACACAGTAAACAAAAGAACTAGCATGAACAGGTGTACAAAGAAGAGGCCCTCATATGGCTGTGCATTCCAGCGCTTTGTTCCCAGTACCTGTCATCCTGCACACTGAGGGCTAATCCCCAGTGACAAGCCTGTTGTTATGAATGGAATCAGGGTAATGCAAATTGTCTGCTTAATTCACTGACCTTATGGTCAATATCCAATTCAATTATGAAAACTCTCCATAGGGAAAAACCTCTATTTTCTAATCTATTACCTTCCTTCTACAGGGGAGGACACAAAAAGCAGGGATGGTGTCCTATTCAACATTGTCACTCCAATATCGCTGAATTAAGGATGTCCTGCAAGATGCAGATAATTAGTTTTAGTCTTGACTTTGACTACAACTTGCTTAGTGCCCAGATTTTTTAGCATGAGTTGGATACATTTCCAACCCTCATCCCAAACTTCTGTATACCGATAATCAGATTTTATTGTCATGAGTAAAGAGTGATTTTAGTAGACAGCCTTTCTATAATACAGTATTAACATTTTTTGAGAATATGCTAAACTCTTTACGTGATTTATCTCATCTATTCCTCCCAACAACCCTGTAACAGAGGTACCATTGCTGCTCATTGTACAGAAGAGTAAACTGAGGCTTAGAGAGGTTAATTATTTACCCTACGGACAAATAAATGGAAAATAATGTCATAAAATAACCACTCTAGGAGTTCCCATTGTGGCTCAGTGGTAAAAAACCAGACTAGCATCCACGAGGATGCAGGTTCTATCTCTGGTTCCACTAAATGGATTAAAGATCTGGTGTTGCCATGAGATATGGTGTAGGTCACAGATGTGGCTCAGACCCCGCTTGCTGTGGCTGTGGTGTAGGTCAGCAGCTATAGCTCTGATTTCACCCTTAGCCTGGGAACATCCATATGCTGCAGATGTGGCCCTTAAAAAGACAAAAAATAAAATAAAAAATAAAGTAAAATAAAATACCCACTCTAAAATAACTATTCTCATTTGGAGTAGATATCCCCCAACCTCAGTTGTTTGACAGAGCTCTCCATTCCAAATAGGAAGTCAATTTATTTATTTACACATTCATAAATTTTGGAATTCGTTTATCTTGCAGGATTTAAGTGCTTAATATTAAATATTTAATGAGTGCTTTATTTTTATGGCTGAGATGGTACTAATTTGAACATTCTTAAGCTAAAGTGACCATAACTGTTTTCTCTAACAGAAACCTGAGGTCCTCAATTATTCACCTGCCCAAGATAGTGTGGGGCCAGATGTTTTCTAAGGGAAGCCTTGGCCATACCCGGGGCATCTACTGCAGTGAGGTGTGAGAAGTGGAAGGGCTCCATGTTTACAAAAGGACATCAATCCTACCCAAGAGCTTGTGTATGGCTCAGCACTTAATCCATACCACACACGTTCCTCCAATACTGATCGGGTATACCCTTGAACTTCCTGCTGCCTGATTCATACCAAAAGCCTAGTTTGTATAAATAACATTTATGAAAGCTGTCTTGAAGAAGTACTATGAAATTAATCTTTCAGATTGCGGATGAGGTATCTTAAATCAATTTTGGAATGAGTTATTTTATGCAATTAATTAATCATGGTGATTTCAGGCAGGCCATTTAACCTCTTTGCACCTTGGTTTCCCATGAAGTAGTTGATGTAGGTAACCTCAAAGTGTTTTGCAATGCTAACATTTCATCAAGTATTCTCCACTCTAAGCACACCTATGCTAATGAAAATCTCGTCACAAATTAGCAAAAGCAGTGGAAGATGTGAGTGTTATTTCTACTTGGTCTAGAAATGCATTAGAGTTTGTGGCTTCTTTGGTGAGCAGTGGATGGTATAATAGATGCCTTCCCAGCTGCCACTGTCCTCATCCCTGTTGCAACTGATTTCCATTTGTAGTTTCCAGTGGTTCCAAGGAAGCTGACTCTACTCCAGATGAGTTGAAAGGCTCTTGCCATAAACCATGTAAGAGGTGATGATAGCTTGGGCCAGAGTGGTGGCGATGGAGATAGACTCAAGACACTGTTCTGATGGATTAGAAATGGGGGATGAGGGAGAGAGATGAATATCAGAAATGACTCCTAGGTTTCTGACCTGAGAAAGCTGGTGGTTGGTGCAACTATTTACTGAGAAGTAAGTTTAGGGAGAAACAGGTTGTTGGTGGACAGAATCCCAGTGCGAGATGGTTCATATGCATCTGGGCTCAATCCCTAACCCCCATATCATTAAATACTCCTTGAAAGGAGTGAGCTTAACATGCTCATTTTTGAACCCACCATAGCACCTAACACAGTGTTAGGCAGCCCTTGCTGACTGAATGGCCATTCTTTTTTTTTTTTCTTCTTTTTTTTAGGGCCACACCTGTGACATATGGAAGTTCCATGGCTAGGGGTTGAATAGGAGCTGCAGTTGCCAGCCTATGCCACAGACACAGTAACACCAGATCCAAGCTCCATCTACGACCTACACCACAGCTTATGGCAACACCAGATCCTCAACCTACTGAGCAAGGCCAAGGATCAAACCCACATCCTCATGGATCTGGTCAGGTTCTTAATCCACTGAACTGCAGTGGGAACTCCTTGAATGGCCTCTTAAGTTAGGGTCTCGGTAAAGTCAGAGTGGGTAAGAATGTATGAGACTGTGAGCTGGCTTTGACCCCAAGAGGAATGTGTTGGCTCGTTATATAGAAGCCCACGAAAAGCAGGAGTGGAACTGGGCTTATAGGAGAATTAGAGGCAGCAACTCAAGTGCCCCTAGGCTCTCCTTCCCTTCCAATTTCCACTCCTCATGGGGGTTAGCCTGGGTCACTATCATTCACTGTTTACACCCTTCCCAACCTTTAACCCTCTAACAAACCATCTTGATCATTTTCTTGTTTACTGCCTGCCTCCCTAACCTGCCCCCAAATCACATAAACTCCATGAAGAGAAATTACATCTACCTTGTTCATTGTTCTTCCCTAACACACAAAATAGTGCCTCTCTCCAAGTGAAGACTTTGTAAAAATTTTATGAATGAGTGAATGAATGAATGGCTCCTTCCTGCAGTAGGTATGGACTATGTCTCAATTTGGCCACCTCTGAGTCCACTCACTATGTCCATGGCTTTGAGGTACAATGGTTGGCTCATCTTGAGTCATGCCCCTGTGTCTAGGTGCTGAGAGGAGTAACAGAACCAGGAGTGGGAAGAAAGTAGCTATAGGCCAGGAGGAGACCCTTTGGCCAACATTAGGGGCAGGAGGGAGGTCGCAAGTAGTGTCTTAGACCCTGCTGAAGGTAAGGCATTCTCCA
Organism: Sus scrofa; assembly: GCF_054392235.1. Taxonomy (NCBI): domain Eukaryota; kingdom Metazoa; phylum Chordata; class Mammalia; order Artiodactyla; family Suidae; genus Sus; species Sus scrofa. Next base: position 121,949,326 of record NC_139389.1, on the reverse strand, counting down.
TCCTGAGCGCTCTGGAAATGTATGGGAGCCCCTTTCTACTTCCTGGCTTCTGAGTTACAATGATTTGGACATATTTATAAGACACATGCTCTGCGCAGTCTATTTAAACTTTGAATACAGTGACAATATTCTCCAAACCAAAATTCAAATACATCAGTTGATAGATATGGGTATAACAGGAGGCAACTTAGAGCCGTTCCAAAAATGGCGGTGATGGTTGCTGGTTGCCCCGGTAAATTTCCACTCCAGGTTAGCTGGGACGCCTTTAGCCATTTGAGCCTTGATCCTGCAAATGGCATTTACACAGGGAAGGGCTGGCTGTAACTGGTCCACATCTTTCCCGGCCTTGCCTGCCTCTGGTATCCAGCAGTGAGTCCAATTTCCCTTAACCATTTGGAAAAATGGCAAATTATAGGGAACAAATGTCCCTTCCAGCAGCAGGAGAGGCACCTGCCTAATGAATCAGCAGTTATGCAGATGGTGAGATGGAGAAACCAAGCAGGAAGGATCTGGAGTCGGCTTGTGCTGATACACAGTCAGTGCCAGAGCATTTTCCCCCGCTCTCTAATCCTGCTGGGCTGGACCACATGGCTTTCCACACAAATGTAGGTCATTTAAAATGCTGTCAGCAGGCTGCTGTTTCTTATTGCCAACACATTGGAAAACCTACAGTGACTGGGAGAAATGATTTCCAAGCTGGTGCTTCTCACTTAAAACAGAGAATCCAGAATCTCAAAGCTGCATTCTATACTCAGAGCCATGATTATCTTCAGGGTTGCCCAACAGCCACCACATTTGGGAGTGGAGGGAGACGGAAAAGGAGGCGAAGGCAGGCCCTATTTTTAAAGACGCTAATTATAATTTTGCAAAATTATTTTGGAGATATTTAAAAACATACTCGATTATAGAAAGAAGCAAAATGTCATCACTGATGCCAAAATCTAGAGACTCATGTGGTCCTGAGTTTGGCTGAGAAAGAAAAATATCTGTTCTGCTGATTGAATTTACCATTTTGCAAAAGTACCTCTGTTTAATTCATGAAATGTAATCACTATCATGCTGGGGTTTATTGCTTCTCATTAATGCTTCCTTTGAAGATGAGTGCAAAGACCTCGGGTTGAGAGGAAAGAAAAATTCTTTCCAAAGTACTGTTAGACTTAATTTGGATTTTATTAAATCTCATTAGTTCACTAATACAAAATTTATGACACTTTGGACAGAGAGTCGGCTGGTAGTTTTCTTGGTTTAATCTGTGAGAAAGTGATTTTTCTCTGCAGGTGAATGATATCAATAAATCCTATGGGGATGTAATATATACTTGATAGAATATTCATTAGACACTTTCTTTTACATACAAGTACTATGCTAATGTAAATTTTTCTTCATTTTTTCAGTAAAGAAGATAGAAGGAGGCTACCGCTTGATGGTACTTTTCCACTCTGTTTATTATTATGTAGCTTATTTCTTTATACTTCAGCCCCTTCCAAAATGGATTTGAACCAGCCCACAACAAAGGGCACATCTATATAGGCAAAATTAATTTTTGTCTGATCACCACATACACAGAAGTGCTAAGACAAAGGGGGTGAATCTGAAACTCATTTTTTTTTTTTGTCTTGTTGTTGTTGTTGTTGTTGCTATTTCTTGGGCCGCTCCCGTGGCATATGGAGGTTCCCAGGCTAGGGGTCGAATCGGAGCTGTAGCCACCAGCCTACGCCAGAGCCACAGCAACTTGGGATCCAAGCCGCGTCTGCAACCTACACCACAGCTCACGGCAACGCCGGATCGTCAACCCACTGAGCAAGGGCAGGGACCGAACCCACAACCTCATGGTTCCTCGTCGGATTGGTTAACCACTGCGCCACGACGGGAACTCCTGAAACTCATTTTTAAAGAGTTCTGGGAAGCACTGCAAAAAGATTGTGTAGCAATTTTATTTTTTAAAAAATAAATAAATAAGGGAGTTCCCATGGTGCCGCAGTGGTAAAGAACTCAACTAGTGTCCATGATCATATGGGTTCAATCCCTGGCCTCCTCAGTGGACTAAGGATCCAGTGTTGCCGTGAGCTATAGTGTATAGCTCAAATCCATGGCTTGGATTCCACATTGCCATGGCTGTGGTGTAGGCCAGCAGCTGTACCTCCAATTCAACCCCTGGCCTGGGAACTTCCATACGCTGGGGGCATGGTCCTAAAAAGATGGGTGAGAAAAGAAATCTCCAGCTAGATTTCTAGAAATAGGGTGACTTTCCAGGCATCAGGGACCCAGTGCCCATCTTTTTGTTCCATCATCCTTGTGCAGGCTTTCATTCTTTGGAATGCTTTATGGCCCAAGACGGCTGCTGGTGTGCTGCATGGCCCAAGACGGCCCAAGTCAACAAACTGGATGAAGAAAGGAAACGAAAAGAGGCCCCCCTTCCAATGGGTCAGCACCTTTAAGAAGCCTTCCTAGAATTCCCACACAAAACTTACTCTTACACCTCATGGCCAAAACTTAGTCACATGGTCACACCTCACCCAGAAGGGACTTCCATTAATAAAAGAAAAAAAGAGGATGGATATGGGCTGGAATGAACCATATAGATAGCCAGCCATCGTTCTGAGCAGCTAAAAGTGTGGTATAATCAGAGGTGGACAACCAGACAATTAGGAGTAAGAAAAGTAAAAGAATGTATGCAGTTACTGTAATTAAATAAAGCTTTAACAGTGAGATTCTTGACAGCCAAAAAAAAAAAAAAAAAAAAGCTACCAATTCCTCATTAGAAGCAAAATGTATCAAGTGTTTCCCAGAATTGAATTCTGTAATGTTTCTCTCACTAGTAATACATATAAACATATTAGACACATGTTCTGCATTTTACAAATTATTCTGGGTTACTTTTATGTAAGGGCAATGATGACACAGTAAGCTGGGTGCCACAAAGCCCTTCCCCTGGGGGCAGTCCTTGCCTGCAGGTGCCAGCCCAAGCTTGGCTCCTCCTCCCTTGCTGTTGAGGGAGGACCTTACCCCAGCTCCCACGGAGCCAAGCAGGTGAGGGGGTACCCGGTGCCCCAGTCTTCAGAAGGTCTCAGGAGTTCAAGTTGCTGCTGAAGTAAGTAGCTTTTTTTTCTCCCTCCAATTTTTAGGGCTGAACCCACAGCATATGGAAGTTCCTAGGCTGGGGGTCGAACTGGAGCTGCAGCTGTCGGCCTATGCTGCAGCCACAGCAAGGCCAGATCTGAGCCACCTCTGTGACATACACCACATCCCACAGCAACACCAGGTCCTTAACCCACCAAGCAGGGCCAGGGATCAAACTCACATCCTCTTGGATCTTAGTTGGGTTCATTACTGCTGAGCTACAATGGGAACTCCTGTATATGTTGCATTTTTTAAGACATGAAAGTTCAGAAGTGCTCCACACCAGAAGAAATTTAAAAAAAAAAAGAAAGAAGAGGAGTTCCTGTCGGGGCTCAGCAGAAACAAATCTGACTGGCATCCATGAGGATGTGGGTTCCATTCTCAGCTTCACTCAGTGGGTTAAGGAACCAGTGTTGTTGTGAGCTGTGGTGTAGGTCGCTGATGTGGCTCAGATCTGATGTTGCTGTGACTGTGGCATAGACCAGCAGCCACAGCTCTGATTCAACCCCTGGCCTGGGAACCTCCATATGCCTTGGGTGAAGCCCTAAAAAGACCAAAAAAGAAAAAAGAAAAGAAAGAAGGCTGTCACTTTTTTTTTTTTTTTTTTTTTTTTGTCTCAGCACAGGCAAAAAGTCCATCATTGTAGAGGAAGGCAAAGAGATCTTGGCTGGACACGCTGGTGTAACGATAATCCATCTTTTCAAGCATTTTGTGAGACTCCTTCCTGAAAAATTGTCGCTATGCTTTGTAGGATGCAAGCTTTGACACCAAGGAATCGAGAAAAGTGGAGCTGATGGTTTTTTATGGACACCAGAAACTAGCACCTCTGAAAAGTAAAAAGATCTATGTGAGCTCCAAGGACACAACCAACGAGAAATTTCAAGCCATAAAACACGAATGTCAAGCAAATGATCCAGAAGACTGCAATTGGTCTTGAATTGCTGAAAAACTAGGTGGATCCATGATTGTAGCTTTTGAAGGATGCCCTGTGTAGGTCATCATTCAGTGCCACAGATTAAAAGCTTCCATGTTCAATGTCACCCTCTTGCTACATAAGTAAAGCAAATACACTGAGGCCAGGGACTCACTGAGGGGTGCTGCCTTGTCATTTATTAGAGTAAACTCACTACTCTACGAACGTGTGCACATGGCCCTAAATAAATCTAAAGACCACAGTATTACTGATGTGAAATTAAAGCCTTACGGGCCAAAAAATAAAATAAAATAAAAATTATTCTCATTGTTAACTATTCTATCCCAGTGTTTTCCATGCTTACTCCATCTTACAAATTAAGGAAACTGAAACTTGCAAAGTGTATTCATTTCCTGGGGCTACTATGATAACACGTAAGCACAAACTTGGTGGCTTAAAACAACAGAAATGTATTCTCATTTGGCTGGGCTGCAATCCCTCCAAAGTCCGAAGGAAGAATCTATCCCACGTCTCTTCCAGCTTCTGGGGTGGCTACATCATTCCAATCTCCGCCTCCATCTTTAAGTTTCCTCCTCTGAGAAGGAAATGTCTCGTTGGATTTAGAGTCCATCCAGGTAATCTAGAATGATCTCATCTCCTGATCCTTAACTTAATTAATCTACAAAGACTCACTTTCCACATGTCAGACTCACAGATTCTGGGGGTTAGGACCTGGACATATCTTTTTGGGGGAGGGTACCATTCAATCCACTACAGAGATGTGGGGTTTTGATACAGAGTATTTAAAGAGTAATTTTTGAATTAGACAACACACATGTGGCTGGGGATGGGAAGGGTAGGATCTTCTTTTCAGAGAATGAGTCTAGATCCTATGAACCTTAAAAATAGAATAGCCTCAGGAGTTCCCTGTTGACTCAGTGGGTTAAGGACCCAGCACTGTCACTGCAGTGGCTCATGTCGCTGCTGTGGCATGGGTTCAATCCCTGGCCCAGGAACTTCTGAATGCTACAGGCACAGCAATAAAAATGCTAAAAAAAAAAAAAAATAGGACATACTCAGCCTTACATGAACCCAACTGCCCAGAGCCAAACTGTTAACATTCTCCCACTGATAAGGTATAAGAGAGGGCAGTTCAAAGGGAATTTGAATCATCACCCTGGGGCCCAGGTGGAATCCCTACCGGTACTGCCTCCTCCTTGGAGGGACTGAACAGGGACCAGTATTGAAAATCACATCACAGGTGAGCTAAAGAAAGATAGATACAAGGCAGTTCTTGGCATAAGGGGGCTGAGGCTAGAATCTGGTTCTGCTTCATTAGTTCCCATCACTTTGATCTCTCTAATACCGGATGGTACTGTCAGAGGCCCTGTCACAGTGTTAGGTGGGTCGTGAACAGTGTTGCCCAATAGGTGTGGCAGCTTCTGCAGAACACCAGCTGTAGGTATGCCTCCTAACACCTCCACCATGTGCCAGGCTCTGTGCCATGTCTTGGGGATGCAGGTACAATGCAGCTATACTCCGTGCTGTCAGGATGCTAGGAGAGGACAAGCTGGTGATCAAATAATCCTGCCTGGTAAGATATAAAATGTACACTAATAGGAGTTTGCATTACAGACTATCACAGGGGAAGGGAGGGTTCATTTCCAGCAAAGGCAGGACTTAGGATTTTTTTCACAAGGAGATACTGGGTTCCTTACTGAAGATTATACAGCCAGGAGGCAAAGCAGCTGGAGTGGGAGTCCCAGTCTGTCTGACTCCAAAAATATTCCTAATATACCTTCCACTCTGTGAAGACATCTGTGCAAGGGCAAAATTAATGAGATGGAAGTATGCACCCCAGGTGGTCTGACCTGGTCCAAGTTAGAATGCCTGGAGGCATGGTTATAGTGTTTGTCTGGGTCTTCTTTTTTGAAATATCACCTGTCTCAGCTGGCTGCTGAAGATGGAAGAAGAAATAGCAAAACAGTCTAATTTTCTTTTTTCGGAAGACATCCTAGAGGGTTGGTTTGCTGCTTCTCTGATTGGGGAAGCCGACAACTGGATGGCCATATTCTGTTTACTTTCTTTAAAAAGTATTTTAATTGCAGGAGTTCCCACTGTGGCTCAGCGGTAACTCAACCAGTATCCCTGAGGATGCGGGTTTGATTCCTGGCCTTGCTCAGTGGGATAAGGATCCGGCTTTGCCACAAGCTATAGTGAAGTTCGCAGAGGCAGTCCGGATCTGGCGTTGTTGTGGCCTTGGCGTAGGCTGGCAGCTGCAGCTCTGATTCAATCCCTAACCCGGGAACTTCCATATGCCACAGATGTGGCCCTAGAAAAAGAAAAAAAAAAAAAAAGTATTTTAAATTGCATATTTTCTATAAAAATTTAATCTTTCAACATGTAGTAATTTAAACAAACTTCTCTAACTTAATATAATTAGTAAGATAAATTTGTGTACTCTTCAGGATAAAGGCAATATCCTCTCCATCTCTCTGCCCCCCCCCCAAGTCTAGCCCAGCTCCCTTCCTACAGTAGGTGAGTAATACAATTCCGATGAATCAAACTGAGTTCTTCTTGTGCACCAAGTTCTTCTAGGTGGGAATGTAAAGTGGGATAGCCGCTGTGGAAAACAACATTATGGAGCTTTCTCAAAAAATTAAAAATAGAATTACCACAGGATCTAGCAATCCCACTCTGGGTATATTTCCAAAATAATGGAAAGAGATATTTATCCATCCAGCAGGTTGTTCACGATAGCCATAACATGGAAGCAAACCAGGGGTCCATCGATGCATGAATGGATAAGCAAAATGCAGTATATACATACATGGACTAGTATTCAGCCGTAAAAAGGAAGGAATTGCTGTGATGTCTACAACATGGATGAACTTTGAGGACATTATGCTGAGTGAAATAAGCTAGTCACGAAAAATACTGTCTTCTTCCACTTTAGCTAGTGCAGTCAAAATCATGAAGATAGAAAGTAGAATCGGGGCTGCCGGGGGCTGGAGGGAGGGGAGTTGGGGAGTTACTGTGAAATAAATATAGAGTTTCAGTTTTACAATATAACGCGCTGTGGAGCTGGATCGTGATGATGACTGCACAACCAAGTGGGCGTAATTAATACCACTGAAGTGTATGGTTAAAAATGGTAAGGACGGTAACTTTTAGGTTATTTGTATTTTAACATAATAAAAAAGAAAAAAAGTGGTAGCAAATTCACACACATTTCCTTCCCTATACGCTTGTTGTGTTTTGGTTATTTCAATTTTTATCATAAATAGGTTGATGTTCATGTGACTATTGCTTAGCACCATAGTTTGAAATCATGGAGCATGATACCTCCAGCTTTTTTCTTCTTTCTCAGGATTGGTTTGGCTACTTGGGGTCCTTTGTGTTTCTGTACAGATTTTAGAATCATTTGTTCTAATTGTGTGAAAAACGACATTGGCATTTTGATAGAGATTGCATTGGGTGGTATGGTCATTTTAACAGCATTAATTCTTCCAATCCATGAGCATGGCGTATCTTTCCATTTGTTTTTGTCATCTTCAGTTTCTTTCATTAGCATCTGTAGTTTTCCAAGTACAGGTCTTTTACCTCCTTCGTTAGACTTATTCCTACATGTTTTATTCTTTTTGGTATGATTATAAGTGCGATTTTGTTTTTGTTAATTTCTCTTTCTGATAGTTGCTAGCATACAGAGATTCAAGGAGTTTGCATCGTGGCACAGTGGAAACAAATCGGACTAGGAACCTCGAGGTTGCAGGTTCGATCCCTGGGTCTCATTTATTGCCATGAGCTGTGGTGTAGGCTGCAGATGTGGCTCAGATGCTGCGTTGCTGTGGCTGTGGCACAGACCAGCAGTTACAGCTTCGATTAGAACTCTGGCCTGGGAATCTCCATATGCCACAGGTGAGGCCCTGAAAAACAAAACAAAACAAAACAAAAAAAAAGAAATTCAAGAGATTTCTGTATATTTACTTTGTACCTTGCAACTTTATTAAATTCATTAATTAGTTCTAATAGATTTTGGTGATGTCTTTAGCATTTTCTGTGTGTTTTATCATGTCATCTGCAAACAGTGACAGTTTTACTTCTTCCTTTCCAATTTGGATTCCTTTTTCTTATCTGATTATATGGTTAGAACATCCAATAGAATGTTGAATAAAAATAGCCAGAGAGGCATCCTTGTCTTATTCCTGATCTTAGAAGAAATGCCTTCAGCTTTTCACCATTAAATATGATGTGGCTGATCGTTTATCATATATGGTCTTTATTGCATTGAGGTATGTTCCCTCTACACCCACTTTATTGAGAGTGTTTTTTTTTTATCATAAATGGATGTTGAATTTTGTCAAAAGTTTTTTCTGTATCTATTGAGATGTTCATATGATTTTTATTCTTCAGTGTGTTAATGTGGTGCATCACACTGATTGATTTGTGGATATTGAACCATCTTTTTGTATCTCTAGAATAAATCTCATTTGATCATGGTGTAAGATCTTTTTTTTGTATTGTTGGATTTGGCTTCCTAGTATTTTGTTGAGGATTTTGCTCCAGTGATCAAAGTATCATATTGGTACAAAAATAGACATGTAGATCGATGGAACAGAATAAAGAGCCCAGAAATGAACCCATACTTTCATGGTCAATTGATCTATGACAGAAGAGGCAAGAATATACAGTGAAGAAAATAAAGCCTCTTCAATATATGATATTGGGAAGACCAGACAGCTACATGAATCAAAAGAAGACAGCTAAAAGAATCAAACTGGGCTACTTTCTCTCACCATGTACACAAATAAACTCTTAATAGATTAAAAGCTTATATAAGATTTGAAACAATAAAACTCCTAGCAGAAAACATAGGTGGTACGCTCTTTGGCATTGATCTCAGCAATATTTTTTGGATATGCCTATTCAGGGAAGGAAAACAAAAGCAAAGATAAACAAATGCCATTGTTATATCTGATAAAGGGTTAATATGCAAAATACATGAAGACCTCACACAACTCAAAAACAAAAAACCCAACAACCCAATTAAAAAATGAGTAGACAACCTAAACAGACATTTTTTGAAAGACATACAGATGGCCAACAGAGACGTAAAAAGATATTCAACACCACTAATCTTCAAGGCAATGCAAATCAAAACTGCATTGAGATACCACCTCGCATTTGTTAGAATGGCCATTATAAAACAAGACAACAAATTACAAGGTGTTGGTGAGGATGTGGAAAAAAGGGAACCCTCAGGCACTGTTGATGGGAATGTAAATTGGTGTAGCTACTATGGAGAATAGTATGGAGAGTCCTCAAAAAATTAAAAATAGGAGTTCCCATTGTGGCACAGCAGAAACAAATTCTACTAGGAACCATGAGGTTACAGGTTCAATCCCTGGCCTCGCTCAGTGGGTTAAGGATCCGGCATTGCCACAAGCTGCGGTATAGGTCGCTGACGTGGCTCGGATCTGATGTGGCTGTGGCTGTGGTGTAGGCCGGCAGCTGTAGCTCCGATTAGACCCCTAACCTGAGAACCTCCACATGCTGCTAGTGCAGCCCTAAAAAAAAAAGACAAAAAAAAAATTAAAAATAGAACTATCATACCATCCAGAAATTCCACTTCTGTTTTTTTTAATAAAGAAAATAAAAACAATAATTCAAAAATATATGTGCAGCCCTAAAAAAGACAAATATATATATATATTTTTATGTACTCCCATGCTCACTGCAGCATTATTCACAGTAGTCAAGACATGGAAACAGCCTATATGCCTATTGATAGAGGAACAGATAAAGAAGATATGATATATATGAATATTACTCAACCACAAAAAAGAGTGAAATCTTGACTTTTGGGACAGACAACATGGATGGGCCTAAGGAGTATTATGCTAAGTGAAAGAAGTCAGAGAGAGTAAGACAAGTACCATATGATTTCACTTAGCTGTATAAACTAACAAGCAAAATGAATGAACAAACATGACCAAATAAGGAGAGCGTGAGAAACAGAGTACTAACAAGTGGTTGCTGAAGGGGAGGCTCTAGGAGGCTGAGTGAATTAGCTGAAGGAGATTAAGAGGTACAAACTTCCAGTTACAAAATAAAGGAGCCACAGGAATGAAATGTACAGCCAGGAGAATACAGCCAATAATAATGTAATATCTTTGTATGATGACAGATGGTCACTTGGCATTGCGGTGATCTTCATGTAAGGTATAGAATATCAAACCACTGTGTCATATAATAGAAACTAACATAGGGTCGTAGGTGAACTATACTACACAACAAACAAACTCATAGAAAAAGAGATCAGATTCGTGGTTATCACGGGTCAGGGCTTGGCAGAGGGGAACTGGATGAAGGTGATCAAAAGCTCCAAACTTCCAGTTATACGATAAATAAGTACTAGGGATAGAATGCACCACATGAATAATATGATTATCGCTGCTCTATTTTACACACGAAAGTTGTTCAGAGTAAATCCTAAGAGTTATCACAAAGAAATTTTTTCTTCTTTTTCTTTTTTTGATATCCATATGAGAGGGTGGTTGTTCTCTAAACTTATCGTAGTCATCATTTCATGATATATGTTAGTCAAATCATTATTCTGTACACCTTAAGTTTATACAGTTCTATGTGCCAATTATATCTCAATAAAACTGGAAGAAAAAAGTAACAAAATGCACATGCACACATGTACACACGCAAACACACAGGAGTGAATTCAATTAACTATAGTCCTGATACACTTTCTCTAACACCTTTATGCTTAAACTTTTTTTTTTTTTTTTGTCTTTTTGCCATTTCTTGAGCCGCTCCCTTGGCATATGGCGTTTCCCAGGCTAGGGGTCTCCTTGGAGCTACAGCTGCAGGCCTACATCACACCCACAGCAACTCAGGATCTGAGCCGCATCTGTAACCCACACCACAGCTCAGGGCCACACCAGATCCTTAACCCGCTGAGCAAGGCCAGGGATCGAACCCACAACCTCATGGTTCCTAGTAGGATTCGTTCCCGCTGTGCCACAATGGGAACTCCTGTGCTTAAACATTTTAAATCAAATTTGCCTCAAATAAAAGTGGACATTTTAAAGTTAAAATAAGTAAATAAATAAGTTGATGCCCCCCCCTCCAAAAATGAGTTCTATCCACTATCCCTATTCAATGCTGAAAATGAGTAAGAATTCAACTCGTGTTCATTTTAATCGAAAACAGTAAAGCCTGTAGCTGATAAAATTTGGTGAGTAATTATTATCTGCCTGAAAGATTGTTTTGCCTAATCTAAATTTATTTTAGGTCCTTGAAATCATAGCTTCCAAATGATAATAAAGTCAACACTATGACTTCCCATAAAAAAGCTGACTGTGCTAAAGGAGCACAGTGCACTTATAGCTTGTGAACCGAGAAGTGTGGGGCAGGGTAATTTTGTTGGTTTGTTGGTTTGCTTTATTTTTTTTAGGGCCACACCTGCAGCACATGGAAGCTCCCAGGCTAATGGTAGAAGCAGAACTGCAGCTGCCAGCCTACGCCACAGCCACAACAACGTCAGATCCGAGCCGCATCTGTGACCTTCACCACAGCTCACAGCAATGCTGGATCCTTAACCCACCAAGCGAGGCCAGGGATGAAATCCACATCCCCATGGATACTAGTTGGGCTTGTAACCTGCTGAGCCACAGCAGAAACTCCCTGTTTGTTTTTATGTTAATTCTTTTTTTATTAAAGTACCGTTGATTTACAATGTTGTGCCAATTTCTGCTATATAACAAAGTGACTCAGTCATATATCTTTACATTCTTTTTAAAAATATTATTTTCCGAAAATATGGAATGCTTCACAAATGTGCGTGCCCTCCTTGCACAGAATGCTAATCTCTGTAGCATTCCAATTTTAGTACATGTGCTTCCGAAGCGAGTACCAGGGTAATTTTGTTTTAATAATAACTTTCTTTATCCTGCTATTTTCTTTCACTGACCTTTTCATTCAAGCAGGCGGGCTCTCCCAAGAGGGCTGTAACAACAACCCAGGAGCCTCCTCCTGGCTTTGGTTTCCAAAAGCCTGAGGCTCTAGCTAGGAAGAAGTCATTGTTATGAACTGAATGTTCGTGTCCCCGCACCAAAACGTACCTCCCCAAATTCAGGGGTATTGAAACCCTGGGCCCCAGTATGGTGGTATTCAGAGGTACAGCCTTTGGGAGGTAATAGGTGAGGTCATGAGGGTGGAGCCCTTGTGATGGGATTAGTGCCCTTATAAGAGTCAGGAGGGAGCTTGCTTCCCATCTTTGCCAAATGAGGATACAAGAAGTCACAGTCTGCATCCTGGAAGAAGAGCCTCACCAGAACCCACCCATGCTGGCACCTGATCTTGGACTTCTACCCTCCAGAACTGTGAGAAATAAATTTCTATTGTTTGGAAGCCACCTGGTCTATGGTATTTTTGTTGTAGCAGCCCACTTGGATTAAGACAGGGACTTAATTTTGGAAGAAGGAAAGCTTTCCTTGGTTTTAACTCCTGTGACAGGTTCCCTGGGAAGCTCTGCTTCCTTTCCTTCCCCCAGGCTCCCCCCAGCTCCGAGCCAGTTTAGATGCATCACTCTGTGGTTCTGGGCCCCTTCTATGTATTGCTGGTGCAATGCCAGCCAGCACCTCCCCGTTTTCCCCCTTATCATTTGCCCTCCTATAGCAGCACTACGGGGTAGCCAGCACTTGGATCCCCCAGGCAGGTGCCATCAGACTGGCTTCCTCCAAGCCGTGGGACCTTGAACAGGTCACTTAGCCTTCGTTTGGAAAAGATGGGAATAATAATCTCACCTGTCTCATAGGACTCAGGTGTGGCTTCACTGAAATGATGAATGTCATTTTCTTATATGTGCTCAATAAATGTCTGCTGTTTCCCATTTGTTATTATTATTATTATTAATTCCCTTCAAAGGTAGGAACCATGTCTTATATGTCAGGCTTCCCTGGAGACTTGCCCACCCCTGTGACACACAGAAAACACTGTACCTCCTTATCCTTCCTCTTCTAGTTTTTCTCTGTTGGTTCTCCTTGGAGATTTTTGGCAAACCCTTGGTCTTTCTTTGCCCATGCCTGGCCTGACCCATGGTTCAGACCAGTCCACGTTAGCCCTTTTCAGAATTTCCTTCACTGTCAAAGATGCATCTTTGCAAATTACAAGGATGTCCAACTGGTTCCTAGCCTAGCTTTACATATTTAAAATTGGACTTCCCACCATGGTGCAGTGAGTTAAGAATTCCACTGCAGACTCTCAGGTCACTGCAGGGTCACAGGTTCAATCCCCAGCCTGTCACAGGGTTTATTTAAAAGATCCAGTGTTTTTACAGCTGCAGCACAGGTTGAAGCTGCAGCTCAGATTCAATCCCTGGCCCAACACTGCCTTATGCAGTGGATATAGCCATTAAAAAAAAAAAAAAAGATATTTAAAACACTGTGTTTCTATTTAAGCCTAAACCAATTCCATACACCTGCATGTCATCTCCAAATACAAATTCTAGTGGGAAAGGGGCTTTTTCTCCCAAAGGCTTCAAGCTACTGTCCACACGAGGAGTGAACTGTAGGCTGGGATCCTTAGAAGGACCCTGGAAGAAAGGGAGCTGGTTGCTCGGTTTGTCAATAGACCTATTAGGACCAAATACGTAATTTGTGGGACCCAGTGCAAAATGAAAAAGCACACCCCTTTTTCAAAAACAATTAAAAATTTCAAGATGCATCAGCAAAGCATTAAACCAAGCTTGATGATATGGTAGTTATATTTTTAAGTTTTTGGAGAAAATTCCATACTGTTTTTCAAAATGACTCTACCCGTTTACACTCCCATGAACAGTGTGCTAGGGTTTCCTTTACTTCATAACCTCACCAGCATTTGCTATTTGTGGTCTTTTTGATGATAGCCATTTTGACAGGTGTAAGATAGTAGTTCCACTCTTGGGTATACATCTGAGGAAGACAAAAAGATTCATTTGAAGAAATCTATACACTGCCATGTTCATAGCAGCATCATTTACAATAGTCAAGATACAGAAGCAACCTAAGTGTCCATTAACAGATGAATGGATAATATACACAATGGAATATTACTCAGCCACAAAAAGAATGAAATTTTGCCATTCACAACAACATGGATGGACCAGAAGGTATTAGGTTTATGAAGCCAGAGAAAGACAGATACTGTATGTTATCACTTGTAAGTGGAATCTATCAAATAAAAGAAATGAATTGATAAAACAGAAGCAAACTCACAGATACAGAGAACAAATGACTAGTTACCAGCAGGAAGAGGGAAGGGGGAGGGGCAAGGTGGGGCAGGGGACTTAGAGGTACAACCTAAGACATAAAATAAATAAGTTACAAGGGGAGTTCCCGTCGTGGCGCAGTGGTTAACGAATCCGACTAGGAACCATGAGGTTGCGGGTTCGGTCCCTGCCCTTGCTCAGTGGGTTAACGATCCGGCGTTGCCGTGAGCTGTGGTGTAGGTTGCAGATGCAGCTCGGATCCCGCGTTGCTGTGGCTCTGGCGTAGGCCGTTGGCTACAGCTCCGATTCGACCCCTAGCCTGGGAACCTCCATATGCCGAGGGAGCGGCCCAAAGAAATAGCAAAAAGACAAAAAAAAAAAAAGTTACAAGGATATAGTGTATGGTACAACAATATAGCCAATATTTAATAAAAACTTTAAATGGAGCATAATCTATTAAAGTATTGAATCACTATATTGTACACCTGAAACTAATATAATATTATAAATCAATTATACTTTAATAAAAGAAGAAAAAGGAAGTGTTGACAACTTATGAATATATTAAAAACCAATGAATGTACACTTTAAATGGGTGGATTCTAGCACACATGAATTATATTTCAATAAAGCTATTTAAAACCATAAATCAGGCGTTCCCGTCATGGGGCAGTGGTTAATGAATCCGACTAGGAACTATGAGGTTGTGGGTTCGATCCCTGGCCTTGCTCAGTGGGTTAAGGATCCAGCGTTGCCATGAGCTGTGGTGTACATCACAGACATGGCTCAGATCCCGCATTGCTGTGGCTCTGGTGTAGGCCGGTGACTAAGCTCTGATTTGACCCCTAGCCTGGAAATCTCCATATGCCATGGGTGTGGCCCTAGAAAAGGCAAAAAGACCAAAAAAAATAAAAATTAAATAAAAAATATCAAACCATAAATCAAACAAAATAAGCCCAGCATAGGGACCTTCAGAGAGTCTGTGCAACTACACAGCTCATGCAGTTGGCCTTGATCATCATCTGAAATCAGCAGGCAAAAATACAGTCATCAAGAAGGAGGAAAAGTGCAATTTAATCAAAGATGAGTATGGAAAGCTTGAAGGGCTCAGGACTTGTTTTGTTTGGTTTGGTTGCACCGACAGCATCAGATGTTCCTGGGCCAGGGATCAAACTCAGGCTCCAGCAGTGACAACTCTGAATCCTAACCCCTAGGCTACCAGGGAACTCCCAGAGGACTCAGGATTTAAAGGGAATTTGCTTTCACTCGGGAGTACCCCCTGCCTCCAGTCCTACCCCCCACCTCCCAGGGCGCCCTCGCCCTCCAGGTTCCAACCACAGTGGCCTCCCTGGAGCACCTGGAACATGCCAAGCTCCTTCTTTCTTGGTTCTTCCTGTCCTTTCTGTCAGAACTACCTTCCCAAGGTCTTCACACAGCTGACAACTTCTCTGCTTCAGCAGTAAACTTATGTCATCCCCAGTGCCTGATAGAGGTTTGCCAAATATTAGTGTATGTTACTGCCTTTTGCTCAATTTCACTGCACCATGTCAGTTCCAGTTTGACATCTGGACATGAACTGAACCGCTGGGTGGGTCCTGACCCAGGTCAGCATATTCGTCTCATGGGGCTTCCAAAACGAAGAACCTGTTATTATTCTGTGCCCTAGAGTCCCCATTATTTCCCTCAAACCCATATCACCACCTGTATTTTTCTGTTTAAGAGCTATCACTCCCACTAGAATGTGGTCCCCACAAGGCAGGCCTGGCTCACTGCTGATGGCCACGCATTCGGAACCAAGCCCAGCATACACACCACAGGAGGTGTGTGGGAGGCTGAACAACGACCTGCAAAGATATCCAGCTCCCTGGAATCTGTGAATGTCCTTACATGACCAGATGAGGCTTTGCAGATGTGGCTGAATAAAGACCTCGAGATGAGGAGATTATCCTGGATTAAACATGTGGCCCCTCAATGCCCTCACAAGTGCCCTTATAAGAGGAAGGCAGAGAGAGATTTGACCCTGAAGAGAAAAAGACCAGGTGACGGAAACAGAGTCGGGGGAGCAGATGTACGCAGCTGGCCGAGAAGATGAAGGAAGAGGCTCCAGGCTGAGGAACACAAGCCGTCCCCTCTGAGCCTCCAGAGGGCTGCGGATGACAGGGACAGAGTAAAGGGTCAAAGCAGGTGATGAAATAGTTAATCCCACTAGGGGATTGTAAGCAGGAAAAACGTATGGGAGAGCCCTGTAAATTAATGATCACTCTGGAAAGCAACAAAAGCAAGCAGGCTCTCTTAGCCACGAAACCATGCAGCAGAAGCATGTGAAATGCCCCCCAAACAATAAAACAGTGGTAAAATGAGGCCCATATCCTGCCCAGTGAGGTCAGCCAGTGAGTGATTCCTAGGACATGCTTCTCTGTGCACACTAAAAACAAAAATATAAGGGAGTTCCCTTCGTGGCTCAGTGGTAATGAATACCACTAGTAACCATGAGGACGTGGGTTCAATCCTTGGCCTCGTGGATGCTTGTCAGAATCATTTCCACGGAGCCAGAACTCCAGTCTTAGAAAATGTTGATGCCGATTTGCTATCTCAGAACCAGGGAGACACAGGGCCTCCCTCAGGGCTGTCTCGGGGGAGCCTTTGCCCTCTAGGTCTTGTGCTGGAGGCTAGGGAGCCTGCACTCAGGGGAGAGGCGGTCCCGCCACGCAGTGCGTGGTGGCATGAGGCCTGCAGTCCTGCTAGAGGGTCAGGGGCACGATGCCTGGTCTGTGGCTGAACAAAGAATTTGACTTTCAAGTAAAAACCAAGCACAGCACCAAGGAGAAAGGGTAGACTAGATACCAGCAGGCTGGCCTTTAAACGTCACCTGTGATTCTCACTAACTCTGTGACTTTAATACAGGCAGGTGAGCCACTGTATTCTCATCTGATTGAAGAGGAAACCGATACATACTTCCCTGTAGAAAGAAAAATAGATAGATAGACAGATGATAGATAGATAGATAGATAGATAGATAGATAGATAGATAGATAGATAGATACCTCCCGATGGGATGTCCTAAGAACTAAGAAAGACAATGTGTGTCTCAAAGGATCTTGAGGGTTTTTCGATATCTCAGTGACGGGAACCAACACTCAGTCCTTCATTTAACAAGTATTTGCCGGTTCCCTAAAATGCATGAGACACTGTTCTAACCCTGTGTGATATGTCAGTGAACAAACAGAGAAAGTACCTCCTCTCAAGGTGCTTATACTTAGGTAGAAATATGCAATAAACAGAAAACAGAAAAACCATAAACATAGAACACGTAAAATACATAGTATATTAGCAATAAGCACACAGAAAACTGTGCTAAACAATGGTTAAAGAAAATATGCTTTATGTATGATGGAAAATTACTCGGCCATGAGAAAGATGGAAATCCTGCCATTTGTGACAGCATGGATGGAACTTGGAGGCACTATGGTAAGTGAAATAAGCCAGCGAGAAGACAAACACTGCATGGCATCACCTATACACAGACTCTGAAAATAAAAGAAAGGGAGGTTGGAGAAGCCAGAGGAGAGCATTTTTATCCTTTTACCGAAGTGAGACAGAAACACAGTAAAGAGCACACATCTTCAGTTGATGACGTCATCACTGTTCTGATTTCTTATCACCAAAGAATCTATTGCCTATTCTTAAAACTTGGTAGCGAGGGGACCACGTGACGTGCCATCTCTCATGGCTGACTTCCCTGCACATCCTTAGCCTGTGAGATGCCTCCACATCATCCATCCGTTCATTGCTCTTCCTTTGCTCTGCAGAATTTCTCCAAAAAGCCCTCTCAGAGTGCTAGGTCCCAGAAGCACCCCACCCCCAACCCAGGTTGATGGTGAAGACAATGATTTTCCTTTGCCTCCATCCAGTGGCAGCAGCTTCAAAAGGGCCAATCAGAGAGCTTGACTGGAGTTGTGGAGCTGGAGGGAAACCCAGCGAGGATTCTCAAGGTGAGGATTCTTCAGCAGAGAGACACGGCTGCCCTCACAGCAGCTGGTCTTCCACCAACAGCAGAGGAACGTGCACGAAGGTCAGAATGTTGTCAGTAGGAGAGGGCGGGGTCAGAGGAGGACAAAAAGGGAGCACTTGCTCCAGGACTTGCAGTTTGCAGAATCCTGCTCCTTGAAGGGGAAATTACCCTTCTAAGCACCAGTGAGGATCGTGAGGCATGGCGTCATCGAATGGCATTGAACTCTAAAAAGTGTGTGAGGCTCAAGGCACACTGTTACCAGCCTTATCAATCTCACTACGATGGAGACAAGGATGGACTCCTCCTCATCTGTTCCACGGTGCTCCTTACGTCTCTTTTTGCCTCTTTTCTGACTTCTCTTCTCCTTGAGGGCCATTCTTTCTCTATATTTAAATCTCATTTGACATCTCTGTAAATGGTTGGTACCCAGAAGATCATGAAATGTGATTCTATTCCTCATATGCTCTGCATCCCCCAAACAGCCCTACCTATGATTAGCATCCCATGCTTATAACCCACCTTTCTCTGCCCAGAAGCCAGGGATGCGTGTAGGCCTAGTTAGCAATAGTCTATCCCTCTCAGGGTAGCATCATGGCCAGGAAATTATCAGGCAATAGCTAGATGATCAACTGATCAATAACCTGGTTCATATTCTTATCCTGAGATTTCAAATAAAAAGAGACTCTTTGAAAACTTAGAGATCTTAGGCAAAAAACATAGTCATTCATATACTTTTGACTGAAGTATGGCCTCTTCTATCTGGGTAGACCATTCTCTTTCATCCTGAAACTTTGAAAGATAAGTGAAGGAAATGAGAGGGAGAAAGGGGACAGCCTCCTGTGGCCTGTATCAGAGGATTCAACCCTGGTAATCAGCGAGTGTCACATGTCACAGCCAGACTGCGCTCACCTTCATGGATTCATTAATTCATTTAGCAGATCTTGGGGACAGAGTAATGTGTTAGTCTGGGTGATTTGAAAAGTAGATGCCAAGGGGATTAGCTGTGCAAGCGATTCATTAGAACACCTCTGAAAGAAAGTGAGGAAGGACCCAATGGGAGGCTGGGAGAGCTGTCAGACCTTAGAGCAGGTCTGATTCTAGATGAAGAAAAGAGAGACAAGTGTGATGGTTAAATTGATATATAAACTTTGCTGGGCCACAGCCCCCAGACACTTGGTCAAACATTACTCTAGAAATTTGTTTTTTCTTGTTGTCGTTGTTGTTTTTTTTGGGGGGTTGTCATTTTAGGGCTGCACCCATGACATATGGAGGTTCCAGGCTAGGGGTCCAATCAGAGCTGTGGCTCCTGGCCTATGCCATAGCCACAGCAACATGGGATCCAAGCCACATCTGTGACCTACACCACAGCTCACGGCCACACTGGATCCTTAACCCACTGAGCAAAGCCAGGGATCAAACCTGCATCCTCATGGATGCTAGTCAGATTGTTCCACTTGGAGCCATGATGGGAACTCCTAGGAGTTTCTGAGAAGATATTTTTAGATAAGATTAAACATTTAAACACACAGTAATGCAGATTACCCCATATGATATAGGTGGGCTGTACCTAATTAGTTGGAGGCCTTAATAGAAACAGACTGACATACACCAAAGAAGAGGGAATTCTGCCAGCAGATGGCCTTTGGACTCAAACTGCAACTCTTTCTGGGTCTCCAGCCAGTTGGCATACCCTGCAGATTTTGGATTTACCAAGCCTCCATAATTACATAAGGCGGTTCCTTAAAATAAACCAGTCTCACCCCACCCCTCTCTCCATAGGAAGGAAGAAACATTGGGCGATGTCTTCACTGAGGACTATCTAAGAAGGTTTGGCAAGGTCATTGGTTGGGTCCTCCAACCAAATTTACTCATCAGAGGAGGTGTGCATCGCCCAGGTCATGCCTTGGCATCCATGCCATACTCAGTCACTGACTGAGAGCAGCCCAGGAAGCTTGGCCTTGGAGCACATGTGATGAGGGACTTCCACGGCAGATAAGTGGGTGCTTGAGGCGAGGGACAGCCTGGTGCTCAGGTTTCTAGGAAGGGTCTGACCTCATAGATGCCTAGAAGGCCTGGAGAGTGTGGTCCAGTGGATAAGGGTGTGTGGCTGGTTCTGGTACTTCTTTTTTTTTTTTTAGAACAGTAAACACCTTTATTACATGAGCTAAGACAGGAGGGAGGATTCCTTTGTCTTTCCGAGCCTCGATTTCCCTCAGATAGAACTCCAGCTCCTTGCCCTCTAGCACATAGCCATCTTCTCGGCCACACTGGCCTGGTCTTGAAGGGACGTCTGTGAGAAGCTTGCCCTGCGGGAGGGAACTGCTCCTCTAGGAGACTGCTGATTCTGGCAGTCTTTTTCCTTTCATCATACTTCTTCTGAGTTTCCTTTGACCGCTTTTTGTTTAAAATCTCTTCTTCCTCAGGAGTCAGCTTGGCCTCTTTCTTGTGGCCCAGGGGCAGTGCATAGTGGGACTCATACCACTGTAGATACGGTGTGCTGTCAATGAGCACAGTGCAAGAGTTCCCGTCATGGCTCAGTGGTTAACGAATCCGACTAAGTACCATGAAGTTGCAGGTTCAATCCCTGGCCTTGCTCAATGGGTTAAGGATCCTGCGTTGCTGTGAGCTGTGGTGTAGGTTGCAGACGTGGCTTGGATCCAGTGTTGCTGTGGCTCTGGGGTAGGCCAGCGGCTATAGCTCTGATTGGACCCCTAGCCTAGGAACCTCCATATGCCGCGGGTCCGGCCCTAAAAAGGACAAAAAGACAAAAAAAAAAAAAAAAAGAGCGCAATGCAGTTCTTCAGCAGGGTCTTGGTATGGAGCAGTTCATTGTTGGAAGCATTGTACACAACATCAATAATCCTCGTCTTTCGTGTGCAACACTCGGAGCCCCAGGAGAAGTTCCCCACATCCAGCCTCAAGGCCCGGTACTTCTTGTTACCTCCCTGCCCATGGACTGTGTGTATGCGGCAGGGGTCAACCTTGGTGTTTGCAGCGGGGCATCCCAGCTCATACTTCCGCTTCTCCTGGTAGGACTTCCTCTTGTCCCCGGTCTTGCAGAGTTTGTGCCAGTTGTCCCCAGAGATGCCTGTTGCTCGGCACCAGCTGGAAAGAGCTGGTTCTGATACTTCTGATGCAGCCTGATGACCCTGGTGCTGGGAGTATTGAAAGAAATTAGAAGCTTGAGCCATTACTTCTGCTGCTCCTGGAGAGACACAAACAGGAACTGGAGACAGGGAAGGTCTCTTCTCCTCTCCTCCTGCCTTCCAGGCTCCTTTTAGTGCCTCCTACTGGGAGAACCTGACAAAATTGGCAAGGGAGTCTGAAAAGTAGAGTTTTAAGAACCCTAGCTCCAGTATCCCAGGGCACACTGTAGAAGGATGGACTTAGAACTGAGAGATAATAGGTCAATAATGAAAGGAAGCACTAAGGAATTAGTAACAAAAAGGAAAGGCACAGGTAGGGAGATGGGAACAAGGCTTTTTTTCTTCCTGAATGCCATGAAATCTTCCACATATACTGTGCGAGGGCAAAGGGTTGTGTGTTGTTCTCACCCGTTATTTCCCTTAGCCCACTTGTAGAAACCAGTCCATACTCATCAGTCCCAGTGGCTTACAACTGAAAGTGTTACTTGATGCCACACTGCTACTTCTTGGGTGTGCTCCCAGGATTGAAGTCTCAATGTGTCTCCCAGCCAATCTGCATCTTTATAAATCATCTTCCCACACAGTGCTACAGCTTCTCCCTTCCCAAGGCTGGAGTCTTGTCCTGTTCCAAAAATGGAAAGCATAAATATTTGAGCCAAACTCTCTAAAGCAACTGAGCTCTGGGAGGAGATAAAGCCCTTCCTCCTAACCACCACGCATGGTCCCACCCTCAAGATCTATGCAGATTGCCAAGGCTATCAGTTGGAGTGCTGTCTCTTACAAGTAACAGATGACCCAACTTAAAACATCTTAAACCAATGGTACTCAATCCTGGCTGTCCATCCAAATCAACTGAAGAACTTTAAAAAATACATCTTGCTTGGAGTTCCCATCGTGGCTCAGTGGTTATCGAATCCAACTAGGAACAATGAGGTTGCGGCTTCAATCCCTGGCCTTGCTCAATGGGTTAAGGATCTGGCGTTGCCATGAGACGTGGTGTAGGTTGCAGGCGCAGCTCGGATCCCACATTGCTGTGGCTCTGGCGTAGGCCAGTGGCTACAGTTCCAATTCAACCCTTAGCCTGGGAACCTCCATAAGCTGTGGGAGTGGCCCAAGAAATGGCAAAAAGACCAAAAAAAATAAAATAATAAAATAAAATAAAAAATACATCTTGCTTGACAAAAAAAGAAGATTGAGAACCAATGACTAAAATAATGAAGGGATATATTAACTCGTATAATATGAGATCTAGAGGGAAAGCAATACTGGGGATGGTTTCTTTAGTGATTCAACAAGGCTCATCAAGGATCAGGGTACCTTCTCTCTTTCTGCTCTGCTGAGGAGGACATCCTTAGCATAGCGATTTTTTTTTAATATTTTTTTTTATTTTCCCACTGTACAGCAAGGGGGTCAGGTTATCCTTACATGTATACATTACAATTACATTTTTTCCCCCACCCTTTCTTCTGTTGCAACATGAGTATCTAGACAAAGTTCTCAATGCTATTCAGCAGGATCTCCTTGTATGTCTATTCTAAGTTGTGTCTGCTAAGCCCAAGCTCCCGATCCCTCCCACTCCCTCCCCCTCCCATCAGGCAGCCACAAGTCTCTTCTCCAAGAAAGACAAAGACAAATACCATATGATATCACTTATAACTGGAATATAATATCCAGCACAAATGAACACCTCCTCAGAAAAGAAAATCATGGACTTGGAGAAGAGCATAGTGATTTTTATCTTCACTTTGTCTCTTCATGGTCACAAAATATCTGCAGCAGCTCCAAGCTTCTCTTCACGCAGCAGTGTCCAAAGATGGGAGAGAATGTGTCTTCCTTGGCATGGAACTATATGACTGGCCTAGACCCACTCTCTGCATCTGCAAGGGGTGGCTGGCAGGGGGCAAATACACAAAGCATGGAAGGAAGAGGGCCATAGCCCTTGGGTAGGCAGCCACTATCTACTGGATACATTCATGAGCTCCTTTTCTGGGCTGTTGATTCTACCTAAAGCCTTTAAGTAATTCCAGACCCTGGGTTGCACACAGACTGTTATTCTCATGGAATTTTTCATGAATTTATGGGATTTCGTGGGGAATCACAACATAAAAGTATAAATGCAAATGAAATTTGGGTTTTCACGATCTTCAAGCTCTTCCAAAGCAACTGGAGAATCTTGCTGAAACAGGAAGCTTTGAGGAATTTCAGATTACCAAAATAATTCCCTCGAGCAATAATACAGAAAATGGGCTTTTAGCAGTGGCCAAGTGTAAGTGCCAACCTAATTCTTGGGCTCAAATGCTTTTAATGTGACTCAGGTGCTGTTGGTTTCTGGAAGCCTCTCCTGGCAATATTGTGGCATTATTTCCTGGCACATCATAAGGAAAGTCTTTTATCTATGAAAACTGTTTTCATAAATATGACCCATCTCTGCAGAGGCAGGCTACTTAGAAGGTAATTGATTTATATGTGTTCTTCAGAGATGTGATGAGGTTATTAAAGAAGATGATAGGGAGGACAGAGCCCCATACTTCTAAAAATACTATATGTAGGCAGGTGCTCAGCGAAATTGCTTTGTAGCTTCCAACATTTGCAGCTTCTTCCTTCACGATGCCCCCGGGGAAGAGATAGCACCGTCCATAGTGGTTGCTATGTACCTGGCCTACACTTGAAAAGAAACCGTTTTCTTCTACAATAAAACACCATCTGATTTAGCAGCAACAATGACTAGTTTACCACTAGGGAAATATTTTTATTTCAGAGGTTGGCCACCATATAATTAAGTTAAAACCCTTAGAGATAGTGTCATAATGATATTAAGGCCAGTGGGGAAGTGATTAAAGGCTGGAATGGCCAAATATTAGTGACCAGTCAACTTGGATGCAGAATGACACCAAAGGAACAAAGGATCAAATTTCATCCAGTGACTCAGAGCTCTTAAGGAGAGGTAAATATCGATTCCACCCTCTGACTTTTATTAGCCATCTCACATGCTAATAGATAAAATTAGCAGCCCCAAACTTGGTGTCACACTGGTGTGCTGGCATTTAAAATTAGGAATTAGGAGACAAGGGGAAATCTCTTCCCACATCGTGGTAGACCAATGGTCTTGCTTGACTGTTGGTTTTTGACAACTTAACCACTCAATGTTCTGGAGAGTGACAAAAAGCAATGGCAAGAAGAATAACATTGCCATGGGGGTGAGAGACACATTAATGATTTTTTTAATTAATGATATTTATTAAGCGCCTATTACATGCTATGTACTGTGATAGTGCTTCTGGTTACTATGGCAAATCAATTAAGACATAGCCCTTCCTTTCATAGGGCTTATAAATCATAAATATAGTGAGGAAGATAAGCATTAATCAAATAAAATACACAATTAAATGTAAAGTTCTAACCATAATAAGGTCTATTCTTTGAAAGAAGAAGATAGTGCAAGGGAAAAAATTGTATAATAATTGGACTTACCTAAGGAGATCAGAAGGGTTCCCTGAGGAAGAGACATCTGAAGGAAGAGAAAGACCTAATTAGGTAGAAGGGTAGAGGGAGAATGTTGTGGCAGAGGTAGAAGAGGACACACATACAAAGGCCAAAAGGATACATGATGGTTTCAGTAGTTAAGGTTGATGATAAGTTGCTACCACAAAAGAACCCCAGAACACAACTCAAATGATAGTAATTTATTTCTTTATTTCTCTCTGTAATAACCACCCAGGATGAATAGGGAGCTTGGCTCCATTAAGTCATTCAGAGACCCAGGTTCCTTCTATCTTGTTGCTCAGCCTTTTGTCTAGAAACCCAAACTTAAGCACATAATCAAAGTTGGTTCTCCCCCAAAAAAGCATATCAGCATTTCAGCCCAAAGAAAGAGAAGAAAAAGAAATGGCTAACAAGCACCGCTGGAGAGAACTCGATCCCAGAGCCAGATCCAGCTGTGAGGGAGGCTGGGAAATGCAGCTTCCAGCAAGATGACCATGGACTCTGCAAAACTTATCTAGAAGTGAGAAAAAGATTGGGCATCGAGGTACAACAGCCTCTTCCACAAAGCAAAAGCACTCCCCGCATGTAATGATATTGTCATTAAACTGGAAAGTGTAGATGAATATCAGTTGTTGCCTTGGTTCATTTGAAATGATAAAGACCATATCATAATTTTATAAACTTCCTAGAAGTATCCTTTTTTGCAGCTCTCCATCATCGCAGATCATGAATGAAGCACCAAGGAAGAAGCTCCTAATAATTTTACTATCTATGAGGTGCTTACTGCATCAGGCACTAGTACATGCTTTGCATATATTATCTCACTTGAACCTTATAACAGTCCATTTTATAAACGAAGAAACTGAGGTAGAGAGAAATTAAGATCACATTAGGTCTCATAGTAGGCATATGATGGATGAAGTCTCAGATATGATTCCAGAAAGTATGACTCTGATTGAAGGAATTTATAACTAATGTGTAGTCTGAATCCAAAGCAAATTAAATCACTGTATTGAAGAGGTATCTACACTCCCATGTTCACTGCAGCATTATTTACAATAGCCAAAACATGAAAACAACCTAAATGTCCATCAGTGGATAAAATGGATCAAGAAAATGTGGCGTATATATGCAATGAAACATTATTCGTCATAAAAAGAAAGAAAACTTGCTGTTTGTAGCAATATAGATGGATCTTGAGGCCATTATGCTAAGTGAAATAGACGAAAGAAAGGCAAATGCTGTTTGATATCACTTATATGTGAAATCTAAAAATAATCGAACACTTGGAAAGAGAGAACAGATTGGTGGTTGCCAAGGGCAGGGTGGTGGGCATAGGAGTGAGAGAAATGGGTAAAAACGTGGTCAAAACGTAGAACTTTTAGTTCTAAGATCAATAAACTCTGAGTATGTGATACAGCATCATGACTGTAGTTACCGATACTGTATTGTGTATTGAAACTTGCTAAAAGAGTAGATCTGAAAAGTTCTCATCATAAGAAAAAAATTGTAACTATGCGAGGTAATGGATGTTATAGCTGTTAAACTTACTGTGGTCATCATTTCACACTATATGCATATATCAAGCCATTATGTGGTGTGCCTTAAACTAATACCATGTTATATGTCAATTACATCTACATTAAACTAGGGGGAAAGGGGACAGCACAAATTGAGGTATGACTTGGCAGAGAACAAGATTTTTTTTAAAAGAACAAATTTTTATATAACTGGCTAGATACTTTCTATTTCCTGTCCTTAGGAAGATTCTGGTTTAAACATCTGACTTTTTGTTTCTTTTATACCCTTACACACCGGCTTATACCATGTATTGGACATCGAATACTGATTTTTCAAAGAGTGAAATTTTCAGAACAGATTGCTTCTAATTCACTGAAAGACATTTAACCTTTTTTTTTCTTAGACATTTAGATGTTCTCAACTTTACTCACTCAACAAACATTTACTGATCATCTGCTTTAGGCATAGTGTTAGACATAGGCTATGAAGATTAATATGGCTCAGATGCTGCCCTCAAGATGCTCTCATTCTTATGGAGGCAAACACACCACCAGCTGCTGCCATAGCAGTACTGGCGTGATGTGTTAGTCAAGGACACTAAAGACTGTGTGGCAGCCACAGTCTGTTCTCCGTGTCCATGATTTTCTTCTCTGTGGAGAGGTTCATCTGTGCCATATATTAGAGTCCAGGTATAAGTGATATCATATGGTATTTGTCTTTCTCTTTCTGACTTATTTCACTTAGTATGAGAATGTTGCTGCAAATGGCATTACTTTGTTCTTTTTTATGGCTGAGTAGTATTCCATTGTGTATATGTACCACATTGTCTTAATCCATTCATCTCTTGATGGACATTTAGGTTGTTTCCATGTCTTGGCTGCCGGGGGGCGGGGGAGTGGGATGGATTGGGAATTTGGGGTTAATAGATGCAAACTATTGCCTTTGGAATGGATAAGCAATGAGATCCTTCTGTATAGCACTGGGAACTATATCTGGTCACTTATGATGGAGCATGATAATGTGAGGGGAAAAATGTATACATGTCTTCTCAGGCATGATGTTATTTACGAGGAGTCTTGAAAGGTGAGAAGGTCTCAAATAATAGACAAGGACAAGGAAGGCCTATCAGACAGATGAAGAACATAGGGCTTTTCTCATAAAGCAGGTGTCCATATATATCATACCTCTATGCCTCTGCTAAGTGGCTAAACATTAAGACTAGTACCATCAAAAAGGAAAAGAAAAGAAAAAGAGAGAGAGGTTCAGGAAGGCTGCTCTGACTTATGGCCAATAACCTGAAGGGGTTGAAGGAGGGTGCCATGTGGATGTCTGGGGGAAGGGAACTCTGGGTCCAGGGAATAGGTAGTGCAAATGCCCTGAGGTGGGCTTGGAACAGTGCAGAAGCCAGAATGGCTGGAGTAGAATGAGACAGACCAGTAAGGAATGAATTAGAGAAACAGCAAGGGGCTAATCACAAAGCCTCTCCTGGACCCAAGTAAGGACCTGGGATTTTATCCTGCATACAGTGGATGCTGTAGGGGGACGAATGGTGAGTACAGAGTCTGAGCAAGGAAGTGACATGACCCAATTTAGGCTCTCCAAAGCGAGTGGAAGCAGGAGGACAGAACAAAACGTAATGGGAAAAGTCAGCAGCGGTATGGTCAATAAAGACCTTCCAGCCAGGAGTTCCCGTTGTGGCTCAGTGGTTAACGAATCCGACTAGGAACCATGAGGCTGCAGGTTCAATCCCTGGCCTTGCTCAGTGGGTTAAGGATCCAGCGTTGCCATGAGCTGTGGTGTAGGTTGCAGACACAGCTCGGATCCCGTGTTGCTGTGGCTCTGGCGTAGGCCGGTGGCTGCAGCTCCAATTGGACCCCTAGCCTGGGAACCAACTCCATATGCCGCAGGAGCAGCTCTAGAAAAGGCAGAAAGACCAAAAAAAAAAAAAAGAAAAGAAAGAAAAAAGACCTTCCAGCCAGGACATAACCTGCTTGGATTCATTTTCTAGAAAGATCACTTTGGTGGCCATGGTGAATGACCTTGAGGTGGAGAGTGGGTGGGAGAAGACTGCTGGCCAGGAAACTGGGTGAATGACCATTAGAATACTTCCCACATCCTAACCATAAATGGTTTGGTCCAGACAGGCTGGCGTGCTGATTCGTTGGGAGTTCTGGGTAACAGGACGCCCAATGCCAGGGAATTTTCTCCATAGAAACCCCACGGCGAAGCGACCACCTTCGCCTCCGCTCTTTCTGTGTTTTACACGGAGGCAAAATGAAGAGCTGCTCTCCACGCGGACATTTTTGTTTTTCTTTTCTTCGAACAAACTAGCAACCAGAGCCGAGCACAGTGGAACCTAAAGGGTTTGGCTGCTATTTTGGGTTTAGCTCAGTTTCCCAGTTCGTAGTCACACCCATGTGGCCAAGAGGAGCTGGTTTATGGACCCATAAACGAAGCCCAGCTGTGAGCGAGGCGAACGAAGGCAGGATCATTATCATAGCATCTCATCTGAGTTGCATTCTAGCATGTCCAAACAGCACAGGGAAATTGAGAGATTAAATTCACCAGGAGCCAAGTGGCACTTTCTTACTTTCAAAGTGATGTTGGAACGGCTCGATGGAAAAAAAAAAAAAAACAAATCACAGAGGCCTGGGGACAAACAGCAACTTTCAAAGACGACCATTTCACAGAAGACCTCTTTTAGGGCTTAAGCTCGAGAAGGTCGTGTACCAGTCAAAGGAGTATAATATAAATTATTTTTTATGCTTTTTTGGGGGGCTGGAGAATAGGTTTTAAACATTGAACAAATACAAGCAAACCAGAATATTGCTTGTCACACTCAAATGCTATAGAAGTAGTAAGAAAGGCACTCCCTTTCATCAGGAAAGCAGGAAGCCGTGGGGTGGTTATAAGAAAACAGGGAATTCAGAACTGGACAGATCTGGGTTCACATCCCAGCACTACCATTAAACTACTTAATGATCTTTGGAAATTTATTAAGTCTTCCTGAGCCTAGTTTTTTTTTTTCCTGTAAAATAGAGATAAAATGCTTATTTTTCAGAGTTGTTGAGAATGTTGATCTAAAAAGTACACAGAGGAGTTCCCCTTGTGGCTCAGGGAGTTAAGAACCTGACTAGTATCCACGAGGATGCGGGTTCGATCCCTGGCCTTGCTCAGTGGGTGAAGGATCCAGCATTGCCTCGAGCTGCAGGGTAGGTTGCAGATGAGGATTAGATCTGGTTTGCTCTGGCTGTGGTGTAGGCCAGCAGCTGCAGCTCTGTTCCTATCCCTAGCCTGGGAACTTCCATATGCCATGGGTGCAGCCCTAAAAAAGAAGAAAAAAAAAAAGAGTAAAAATAAAAGTACACATAAAGCATTGGGCATCTGGTAGGTGCTCAATAAAACAAGATATTTAAACTTTTTACCATCTACATAATGCTTTCATCTGTGTAATTCTATCTACTCCATAAAAAAAAGAAAAGAAAAAAGAAAAAAAAACAGGAGTTCCCGCCGTGGCGCAGCGGAAAAGAATCCGACTAGGAACCATGAGGTTGCAGGTTCAATCCCTGGCCCCACTCAGTGGGTTAAGGATCCAGCGTTGCCATGAGCTGTGGTGTAGGTCGCAGATGCAGCTCAGATCTGGCATTGCTGTGCTGGTGTAGGCTGGCGGCTATAGCTCTGATTAGACCCCTAGCCTGGGAACCTCCATGTGCCGCTGGTGCAGCTCTAAAAAGACAAAAAAGACAAAAAAAAAAAAAAAAAAAAAAAGCCATACTGGAAACATCAAGTAGAATGGTCATTTTGAATACTCCCCCCCAGGCTGTGTTCATGGTATTCCAGGGGCACTTTATTAAAGGCCCCTCTTCCATGTTAAAACTCATGCCAGCCCAGGAGGCATTCCCAGGAGTCCCTAGGTCTACAAAGGTTTTCCAAGGAAATGTGGTTGTCCCAGGAACTACCATCGATATTTCAAGAAGAGAGCGACAGAGTTGGCCCTGCATAAATGATCTAAAAGGTTGAGTGCTGTCGCTTCTGTCTGGAATTAAGTCAGCCCAAGTGTTAACTCATACTGAGCAGAACCTGAGATTTTTGGCCAGACACACACATCTCTGAAGGTTAAAAATAGGCAAAACAAAGTATACATTTTTACCCAGATTGTCTTAGTATGTTCAGGGTACAATATAAAATACCACAGACTGGGTGGCTTATAAATAAAAAACATGTATTTCTCACAGTTCTGGAGATTGGGAAATCCAAGATCATGGTGCTGGAAGATCTTTGCAATGGGTGAGATCCTGTTTCTGAGACAGAAACAAGACAAGAGATCCCTCTGGGACTCTTTGCTAAGGGCACCAATTCCATTTGTGAGGACTCTGCTTTCATAACCTCATCACCTCCCAAAGGTCCCACCTCTTCATACCATCACCTGAAGGCATAGGATTTCAGCATCCAAATTTGGGGGGTGGGGATACAAACATTCTGACCACAGCATTGATGAAATTTTTCTTATGGAAGCCAGAGGTCAGCTGGGGCCTCCCTGACCCTCTGGGATCTTAGGAAACCTTGCTCAAGTCTCTAAATTCCATGGTCTGAGAAAATTCAAAGTCATTGCTCAGGTGTCTGCAGAACTCTGGAGCTTGGGTTCCCATGGTGACCTCACCCTCTGGCTCCTGTGCTGCCTCTTCTTTGATTCCACTTCAATCTGGGGCTATGTCACCATTTACACACACACACACACACACACACACACACACACACACACACACACACACACACACACACACACACACTATCCATTCATACCATGCTTGCCATGGGGTTAACTGACCTCATTACAGTTTGGTGGTACCAAGGATGCAGGTCACAGGCAAGGACCCCCTCCTCTTGCTGACTTCACACTAAAACCCCATTTCATTTCGGTTTTCCACTTCTGTCCATTCCTTTCTCATTTCTCACCTGGTCTTAGCCAAAAAGCCTAGTTTTTTAAAAAGCATTGTTTCTTTCTTCCCTCCAAATATGGCTCTCTTCTTCCAGTGAATGGCAATGAGTACAAATTTTCCCCACCTTACTAAACTTAATATAAACTTCTTTGAGAAAAATCATCAAGAAAAAGGGTCTTTACATTCAAAAAATGGGTGGAAGACCTTTTTCCAAAGAAGACGTATGGATGACCAATAGGCACATGAAAAGATACTCCACATGGCCAATTATGAGAGAAATGCAAATCAAAACTACAATGAGGTATCATCTCACATCATCATCAAAAATTCTACAAACAATAAATGCTGGACAGGGTGTGGAAAAAAAGGAAACCCTCCTACACTGCTGGGGGGTATGTAAACTGGTACAGCCACTATGGAGAACAGTATGGAGGTTCCTTTAAAAACTAAAAATAGAGTTACCACATGATCCAAAGATACATCCACCCCAATATTCATAGCAGAACTATTTGCCATATAGCCAAGACATGGAAGCAAACTAAATGTTCAACTGATGAATGGATAAAGAAGATGTGGTATATTTATACAATGGAACACTACTCTGCCATAGAAAGGATGAAATGATGCCATTTGTGGCAACATGGATGGACCCAGAGATTACTACATTAAGTGAAGTAAGCCAGACAAAGAAAAATACCATATAATATCACTTATATCTGGTATCTAAAAAAAATGATACAAATGAATTTATTTACAAAGTAGAAATAGACTCCCAGACGTGGAAAACAATCTTATGATTAGCAAAAGGAAACAGGGGGAGGGATAAATCAGGAGTTTGGGATTAACAGACACATATTATTATATATAAAATACATAAACAAGGACTTATTGTATAGCACAGGCAACTACATTCAATATCAAGGGGGTCAGCTGAGTCCACAGGGCCAGCCAGCCAATTTAGGCCACTCCCTGGAGCCTTGGAGTGGTTGCCACCATGGCTAGTTGGTCACAGGGCATCCAGAAGCTGCTCCAGACCTAAAAGCAGGTCACCGAGAAGGTGTCCAAGGCCCACAAGCGAGAGAACTGAAAGCAGAAGCACGCCAAAGGAGCCTGGGCTGAAATTGAACAATACCACCTGCAAAGGCAGAAGAGTTCAAGGCCAAGGAAGCTGCAACTCTGGGACCCCACAGCCATTGCAGCACTGAAGTGGAGAAGGACCCCCAGAAGAAGAGGACCATCCTCCAGACCCACTTCTGGCAGAACAGGGATGAAGTCCTGGATACCCTCTTGGCCTTTGTCTGTGACATCCGGCCAGAAATCCACGAAAACTACCAAATGAACGGATACGGGAAGAAGAAAACACCTGTTCCGTGGATTGGCATTTTAGATGCCTTCATGGAATATGAGGCTTTTGCAAGGCTTGAGTTATATTCTTGTGAAAAGGCATCAAATTATTTCTGTATATTAGGTCGTAGGTTCTTCACTTTTTGCAGAATAGCAAATCTAGCTTCTTTGTACAAACATAGAGTTTATCCAAAGATTTATCTTTTTACGTCACGTTTTTAAGAGATTTAATGGGTATAGGTTGTCTGTTTTCCTATGCCTTTTCATTCAAACAGCGTATATATCAATACTGACTTTTTCCTTCTTAGATATAGTTTTTTTTTAATTTTTTTTCTTAAGAAAGGAAGGGGTTACAATTTTCCCCCCTAAATCTTTCTTGAAGGTCAGGGGATTTTATCTATGAAAAAGTAGTAAATAGTTATTTGTAACCTATATGAAGCAGCAGCCAGCCTTAAAATAGTCCTTTCTGGCTAAGGGTTAAAACAATAGGCACTAGTATAATTGTTTGGGCTGCTTTTAGTTTTTCTTAATCAAAATTACTAGATGATAGAATTTAAGAACTTGTGACATGTTGCTACTTGGTGTCCAATACTATACTGATAAAAGTACTTTTAAAAGTAAAACAAAACAAAACAAAACAAAAAAACCTGTAATGGAAAAGAATCGATTCATAAATATATCTGAATCACTTTACTGTACAACTGAAATTAGCACAACATTGTAAATCAATGATACTTCAATTTTTTTAAAAAGGAAAAGAAAAGGGATCTCTACTAACAAAAACATAGGAATCATTAATCTAGGGCAGTGCTTCTCAAAGTGTGGTCCCTAGAAAGGAGCAAGGCCAAGGGCATCATCCAGGAACTTGTTAGAAAGGCAAATTCTTGACCCCCTCACTGCAAATCCTTGGAAGCAGAAATTCTGGGGGTAGGATACAGCAAATTACGTTTTAACAAGCCCTCCAGGTAATTCGGACGTGTACTGAAGTTTGAGAAGCACTGATCTAGAAGGAGAACTTTGGCTGTAACCAGGTGGGGATTCCAAACCCAAATATCCATAGAGTCAAGGCAATAATAGTGTATTAAGCAGAACAGAATGTGGCAGAGACATGAGTGAGCTGTGGCTGATTTTTACCACATAAAAAGAAAGAACCAAGATGGTCAGTTTTTCTAAATTTGTGAGAGAAGACAGAAGGCTGAATTTTTCTATGCAATCGCCAGGTGTTTCAGTGCACGCACCTCGTTCATTTTGTCCTTCTGGGTTAATTCAAAGGTTTGCAGACACTGCCTACCTCACCGCCCTGTTTAAATTGAGAATCATGGGTTTCCAAGCCATGCTCCTGGCTCTGCTGCTCTCGGTTCAATTTTTAAAGTACAATTAGAAACGGAGATGTAAAAAGAAACGGAGACTCGCATTTAATGTGGATTTTGTGCCAAACATTAAGATGGGTTTTTATGTTAATATAGGGCTATGGAGTTAAAGAGCCTATAAAATGGCAGTTGAACTAACGTGACATATTGTTTCTGGGCAGCCTTTTTATTTCTGTCTGTATTTTCCCAGAAAGTCACCAGGGAATCCGTTTTTTTCCTCTCATGATGCTTAAAGCCAGGCCTATAGAATATATGCAGGGCTCTGCCATTGCCATGGCAACCATTATCTTCTCCTAATTCCTTTTCTTGTCTAAAAATAAAGTGCCCTTTCTCAAAGTATCTATTTCCGATTTTTATTTAAATCTCACTTTCTGCAGATGTTCGGTCTCCCTTTGACCTGAATGTTACTTCTGTTTTGCTTAACAAGAGGTGGTGATAACACATATTCTGGACATGACTACCAGCCACCTCCAAGTATGACATTAAAAGACTAATGAAAGCGATATATACACGGGGGTGAGGGGCTATGAAAAAAACCCACTGATTTCATAGAAGGGTCATGGTCATATTCCTATAGCACAGATGCCACTTGGAACAGTATTTCTCCAGGCCATTACTGTATCTGCTGCTTCCAAAGAACTGTATTTCCTCTACATGAAAGAACAGTTAAACAAAGAGATGGGCTGAAACCCCTAAACCCAATTCTCTGATGAGAGGTGGAGCATTGGACCCTCACTCCTTTGATCCATAGCCAGACGCTTCTTCCTCCCTGGCTCCTTGTCCTCGTTGCAGGCTTTCCTTTGCCTGCGGGGCGTGGGGGGGGGGTGGTTCTTGATGATTCACTTCTGAGGCATTAGAAAAGCTGGAGAGAAAGGAAGTGTTGGACATCAGCCTAAATTCTGCAGCCTTTGTACATCAAAGACTAGACCTTGATCAAGACATCCATGAAAAGTGATTGCTTGGGACTTCTGAACCGAAAGGGAAATGCTCTATGGACTGTCCTTTCTGGGCCATTTGCCATGCTGAGATGTTATAAAGATGCTACAAAGCTTGGGTCTTGTTATAATATAAGACGAAAAAAATCTGCCCAAGACAAAAAAGACAAATAGGTGTGAGCCCTGCCTTCTAGGAGCCCACACCCAAACAAGGCTACATTCATGTGTCCAAGCAAATAAGCAAAAGATGTTATAAAGTCAAGGAGGCATCCACGGCTCTCGGAGGACGTGTACTTGGAGTCTTCTCCACATGTTGGTGAGCTGTCCATGCTCCTCCCTCTCCGTTCCTACTGTGGCCAGCCTGCTCCTTGACGCCAAGCCTCTCTGCTAAGTCTGTGATGGTGAAAAAGGCATATTCTTCCCTGCCAACCTAAGTAGCCAAGGCGGAAATGGCAAGTGTAACATCTTGTGTCTGGGATACATTGCGTCTAATGGGAGTCTTCACATTTGTCCGTTCCAGATAATACAGGGTTAGGTGAAAACATTATTTTCTTTCTCTTCCTCTTGTAATGTCATATGTTAGTTCTGTCCAACAATCTGTCCTACTATAACCGTGTTCACTTGGATGGTGGCCTTTCGGCACAGCCTGAGCTCCGTGGTGTCTTTACTGAGGTTCTGTCACCTGCCATGACCAGGGCTGTGTACCATGGTTGAAGGCGAGGCTGGTCAGCCACTTGGGACTTAAAACAGATGACGAAAGATTGGTCT
Organism: Sus scrofa; assembly: GCF_054392235.1. NCBI lineage: Eukaryota > Metazoa > Chordata > Mammalia > Artiodactyla > Suidae > Sus > Sus scrofa. Next base: position 121,913,513 of record NC_139389.1, on the reverse strand, counting down.
TCTGGAAGAGACTGCAGCCAAGAAGTCCAGGGCAGCCACAGGAGTCCTGACCATATTTTCAGATAGATGGGTTGTTCACAGCAGAAAACACTGAACTAGGTGTTAGAGGCACTGGCCAGTCCTGCTACAAGGAGGAGAAAGTTCAGAGCTGAGGTCTTGTACTGTTGGAGGGTACAGTCACCAGCACTGAAAGAAGGAGGGTGCCTTACCCTGGACCACTTCCCACTAAGTCTCACAGTCCGATCCCTGAATGCTCTGTCAGACACTCATCAGGCAGATCTTGGCTTTCACACCACTTTCTCTAAGGTCTCATCACAGCCCGAATAATCTTCATGTTAATACTTGATCTTATCTTAAAAACATTTGTTGACCCAAAGGAATGGAAAGTGGGGACTCAAACAGAAATTTGTGCACCCATGTTCACAGCAATATTATTCCAAAGTGTCAACAGGTAAAGCAGCTCAAGTGTTCACCAACACTTGAAAGAAGAAACAAAATGTAATACATACATACAGCAAACATCTTTCAGCCCTGAAAGGGAAGAAAATCCTAAGATCTTCTTAGGAAAATCCTAAGATTTCTTAGGCTAAGACATGGATGAACCATGAGGACATGGCACTAAGTGAAATAAGCCAGTCATGAAAGGACAAACACAGTATGATTCCTCTCATGTGAGGTACAAGGGTGGTCAAAGTCCCAGGGACAGAAAGTGGAATGGGCATTTTCATGGATGAGGGGAGGAGAACGGGAAGCTGTTGTTGAATGGGCACAGAGTTTCCATTCTTCGAGATTATAAAGGGTTCTGGAGGCAATTCCTTCTGTGGCACAGTGGATTAAGAATCTGACTGCAGCAGCTCCAGTTGCTGCAAAGGGGCAGGTTCAATCCCCAGCCCTGCACGGTGGCTTAAAGGAGTCAGCATTGCTGCAGCTGTGGAGCAGGTCTCAGGTGCGGCTCAGATTCAATCCCTGGTCTGGAAAATTTCCATATGGCTCAGGTGTGGCCATTAAAATAAAGGGGGTGTTCTGGAGATGACTGCACATTGGTGTGAATGGACCTAATACTACTGAACTGTACACTTAAAAATGACTAAGATAGTAAACTTTATGTTGTGTGTTTTACCACAATAAAAACAAACAAAAACAGCACTTGTTGAGTAATTCCCTTTTTTATCTCAGCTACTCCACTGAGACGCATTAAAACTCTGGTCCTGATCCCAGAGCTGCTATTCGTAAACCCAGTGATGCTGGAAAACTCGCACAATCTTTCTGAGCCTAATTTTCTTCGTGGGTAATTGGGAATAATAATAGGGACCCTGGAGGATCACATGAGAAGGGTTTTGTGAATTAAAATGTGAATAACACTTAAGGGATAATGAGGATTATAAAGCCATTATATCCCACTCACCACCTAGAACGAGATCTTGCAACTATTAAGGATCAAACGTAGACAATGAAGAGATGGATGAAGGGATGTGCCCTGACAGCCATTGACTCCTTGTGTTGAGAAGGAAGAGTGAGGTCAGTGACACTGGCCTTCAGATACCTGGTTGGGTATCTTCTTACCCCCCTGAGGCCCTCAGTGCTCTCACTCACCCCTTCCCAGAAAATTAAGTGACATTTTATACTCAGATCTCAGTTCACAGACATCTTGCAGGGGTGTCTGCAGTTTTATAGGCAACAGTGGGGGAAACCAGAGAGCTTACCCCCCAAAATAAGTACCAATGATGGAAGTTGAGGCCACGAGCGCTGGTATGACATGGACGGCGGGCTGGGGGTAGGAAACAGTAGGAGAGGATGTGTCTTCATAGCAATCTTTGAACTACAGCCCATAGGCAGATGCCCGTTCCAGCCCCAGACTCTGCCAAGAGGAAAGTCAGCAAGGAAAAGCAAGGTCCTCACCCTTAAGTTGTGCTTCCATTTTGGTGATGAGCAGCATAGCTCAGCGTTAAGAACAAGGCCACGGGAATCCAACCAACTGGATTTGGATTCTGGCTCTGCCACTTGGCAGCCGTGTAGCCTTCCTTAACCATTTAACCTCTCTGTGCTTCGGCTTCCTCATCTTTAAAATGAGAACCATGATAATAGAATCCAACTCAGAAGTTTGTTGTAAAGGTTAAACTAGTTTCTATGCATAGAATGAGTAATTAGAGAGTGCTGGGCACTCATAGGATATTCTCCATAAATATTTATTAAATAAAGCCCAGTAAAATGATCAACCCCCAGGTCTAGTGCCTGGCTTCTCCATTTGCACTTCCTCCCCGTTCCTCCTATCACCATAGTGCCCTACATAGAAAATGCACTCCCGGAATTCCCGTCGTGGCACAGTGGTTAACGAATCCGACTAGGAACCATGAGGTTGAGGGTTCGATCCCTGGCCTTGCTCAGTGGGTTAAGGACCCGGCGTTGCCTTAAGCTGTGGTGTAGGTCGCAGACGTGGCTCAGCTCCCACGTTGCTGTGGCTCTGGCATAGGCCGGTGGCTACAACTCCGATTCGACCCCTAGCCTGGGAACCTCCATATGCCATGACAGCGGCCCTAGAAAAGGCAAAAAAAAAAGACCAAAAAAAAAGAAAAGAAAAGAAAATGCACTCCCCACCCACCCCTGACCACAAACAGATAAATCTTTCAGACCAGATGCCTGGATGCTAATAAAGCTGGCTTCCAGACCTCATTTTCCAGAGTTAGTTGCCTAATTTAGAGACCTTGTCAATTTGCATTACATAGAAATAATGCAATAGGACTTCAAAGCTAGCTGGAACCATGCCCTGCAGCCCATAGCTCTGCATCTTCCATAGTGGTTGGAACAATCGTAAATTATTTGAGAGCATGAAACTTCTCTCTTGCCGATTCTCTTATGATCACTGGGCTAGGACACTTTGGGAGTAACTGCAGAGAAATAGATGCCAAAAGTGCTATTTTCTACCCTTAGATTGAAGTTCAGCGAAATGAAATATTTTCATCATAATGATTTGGGTTATCCTGTTGTCATGGCTGCTCTTGTTTATTTCTTTCTCCTACGTCTTAATTTTAATCTGATAAATCCCTATTTGAGTTTTAGATAAGATAGTTAGGATGCACAAGTGCAACCTGCACCCAAATTTTAAAATATATATTACAAGTTCCTAGAAGCCCCAACATGACCCCTTCTAGTCACCACTCCCCCACTACCCAAGCACAACCTTACCTCTAAGAGCACAGAATTGTTTGAACTGTTTTTTTATATTTTATATGATTGCCAGATCCTTAACACACTGAGTGAGGACAGGGATGAAATCGGCATCCGCATGGACACTAGTAGCGGTCTTAACCCACTGAGCCACAACAGGAACTCCCGAGTCTTACCATTATTTTGCTTCTTTTTTTTTTTTCCCTGTTCATTTATTTACTTGCTCTTTTGCTTATTCTTTCCCACTTCTGGTTTGAAAACTAGGAGTACATACACCTGCTTTTAGCTGTTATTTTTTTTGTAGCAACTTCCTTCACTTAAGGCCGTGAGTTCTAGATAAGGCCAATGAAGTCGCTTAGGCTGGTCAGGGACTGAGTTGCTTTGAAGAAGAAAGGACCATAGTGACAATTTAGTGAATGACCAGCATTTCTGTTTTGCAGACTTAACATAGCTTAGGATACTTATTTACTATTATTAAATACATTTATATATTTATCTAATGTAAACATGGAGCTCCTTACCGAGAGATGCTTTGATGAAATCCTACTAGACAGCAAAATGAGTCTTATAATTTTTTTTTTTTTGTCTTTTTTGCTATTTCTTGGGCCGCTTCCGCAGCATATGGAGGTTCCCAGGCTAGGGGTCGAATCAGAGCTGCAGCCACCAGCCTACACCAGAGCCACAGCAACGCGGGATCCGAGCCACGTCTGCAACCTACAGCACAGCTCACAGCAACGCCGGATCCTTAACCCACTGAGCAAGGGCAGGGACCGAACCCGCAACCTCATGGTTCCTAGTCGGATTCGTTAACCACTGCACCACGACGGGAACTCCGAGTCTTATAATTTAGAATCTCAGTCCTTGTGACCTTCTCTGGATTTGGGGTTCCTATCTGAAACCACTGTTCACTTCTCTGTCATTTTATCTCACCTTCAGCCGTTCTGGATGGAGTCTCCCCCTTACTCCTAGGACTTCTCAAAGGAAATTTTAAACAAGTCGATCAATATTTAATCTCCAAATTGTTAAAAAATAAAAATAAAAATTTCCCCAACACTTTCATATGAGGAAATACTAAACAAAAGAAAAACAGATAGCTACAGCTGGCTTTAGGCATGTAAATAAATCCTGAGCAACAAAAGGACTACTTTTGCTGGTTAAAAGCCAGCCTGACATTGCATCTGGCCATATCTTAATTCCTTCTCACCGAACTGTGCTTGAGGAAGAGGCTGGACGCCAATAGCTAATTCCTGATCTGCCTCTGCAATTCCATCTCCTTCCACAGCCCGTCTCCACGATCGCTTACATCTCTAGCTCAGTTTCCAGCGGTAAAGTGTAATCTTAGTCCACTTAAAAACAGTAATGGAAGAAACAGTGATGCTAAGATTACCTGGACCTCACCTGGTGATTCCATCCCAACTGTATAAACAGAGAACATAATAGAAGAAATGCTAGGCTTGGGGACCCAGGATCTCCTTTCCGTTTTGTGATTGTGAGCAAATCACATAACTTTTCAGAGTCTCAATTACCTCAACTGTAAAACAAAGAGAGTGAGAACTACAACTCAGGGTTTCTATGAGGATCGAGTGAAATAAAGTATGTGAGGGGTTCCCATCCTGGCGCAGTGGTTAACGAATCCGACTAGGAACCATGAGGTTGCGGGTTCAATCCCTGCCCTTGCTCAGTGGGTTAACGATCCTGCGTTGCCGTGAGCTGTGCTGTAGGTTGCAGACGTGGCTCAGATCCCGCGTTGCTGTGGCTCTGGCGTAGGCCGGTGGCTACAGCTCTGATTCGACCCCTAGCCTGGGACCCTCCATATGCCACGGGAGCGGCCCAAAGAAATAGCAAAAAGACAAAAAAAAAAAAAAAAAAAAAAAAGTATGTGAAAGTGCTATTTGTAAGAGCAGAGCTTCTCAGACATTGATGTGTGTACAAATACATGGGAATGGAATACAGATTCTGACTCTGTGAGTGAGGGGAGAAGCCTGAGATGCTCAGTTTCTCACAAGCTCCCTGGTGATGCCAAAGCTGCTGTTCCATAGACCATAATTTGAGTCTTAGGCTGTTTGCTGGGCAGCTGTTCATTATGGTAGCCAGTGGCCATGTGTGGCCATTTAGACTGAAAGGAATTACAGCCTGGTTTGTTAATCACAGTAGCAACATTTCAGGTGTTCAGTTGCTCTCTGTGGCTAGTGGCTCCCATGTTGAACAGCTCAGATCTAGAATCCTTCCATCATTGCAGACCAGCCTGTTGGACTTTGCTGTGTCAGAGCATCACAGAGATGTTAGAGAGTCGTTCAATAACACTCAGACAGGAGTTCCCACTGCGGAACAATGGGATCAGTGGTGTCTCTACAGTGGCAGGGACGTGGTTTAATCCCCAGCCTGGTACAGTGGGTTAAGGATCTGGTATTGGAGCAGCCAAAATAGGAAAAAAAAAAAAAAAGAAAAGAAAAAACCACTCAGACATTATGTATCAAGCAAATTCCATGGGCCAGTTTTCTAGGCCCCTGTGATATAGCAATGAGCAAAACAGACAAAATTCTTGCTCTCTTTACCCTCTGACAATCTCACAACAGAACCCAACACTCCATTATATCCACCCAAAGCACAGCCACTTGGAAAACCGTAAGTGAAGAATTAATCTGAAGATTTTACTAAAGATTTCTGTTTTTATTTTTGTTTTGTTTTGGCTGCACCTGCAGCATGCAGAAGTTCCAGGTCAGGCATTGAACCCATGCCACAGCAGTAACCCAAGTCACAGCAGTGATAATGCTGAGTTCTTAACCACTAGGCCACCAGGGAACTCCTCTGAAGATTTCTTAAAGGATGGCAAAGGGAAATTTATATTACATAGCACAGAGCACTTTTTAATATCAATTTTCTTTTTTCCCTTTTTCAATTGTACAGGTAATAAATGGCAAATAGATGTTACCTGCATCCCACACCTAACCCCCCCCCCCCAGATATCCCATATACTTCTTCCTAGGTCTTCTTCCTGGCCATCCATTATAGAAATCTCCCCCAATATTTTTCCTTCTTCATACAGAGAAGTTGATCTCTGCCCAAATCCTCATGGTGTGCATCCCTATACCTCTTACTTCTCTGGGTCCCACCACAGCTTTAATTACAGTGAGAGATGAAATCTGCCTGACCTCACCTTGTTGACAATAGAACACTGATGGTGTGCTGGAGCCAGTTTGCAGTGATTCACAGGAGCCAATAGATGTTGGGAATATCTCTTCCCAACTTTGCATTCAGTGACCTCACATTGGAAAGCTTGCAACTGGTCATGATGGGAGTATTTACACCAAAGCAATTGGCACATGCAATAAATCTGGGCTCTCTGATTTCCCCCACCTCCAGGAAGCCAGTCATTAAACACTGACTAGGGTACCACTGGGTGTAGAAATTGGGGGGTAGTGACATGGTACCCAATGTAATGTAGAATTTCATTGGCTGATTCTTATTTTGCAGCCACAGATGCTTCTTTCCCTTTGTTTTCTACTATGGGGTCTGACCTAGGATTCTTGCCTCACTTCTGTGGGGGAGGCCCCTCCTGACAAGAGTTCGCAGCAGCCAAAGACTACTTGGTTCAAATGACACCAAATGGTTCAAATTCACCTTTCCATAGCTTAAGACAGAGTGATCCCAAGTGCCAGGAAAGACATCAAGGAGACATGAGACTTGGACCAACACCCCCACATACCCCACTGCTACTGAGAGGCTGTACCTAACACTCACATGCTGGCAGGTGTGCTTCCTTTGGTTTGGTGACCAAGCCAGATGAATTCATTTCTTCTGTGACTATTAAATTAAAAACCAAAAATGTGCAGAGGTGATCAGGAAAAACTGGGCTTGCTTTTCATATCTCACAACCATCCTTAGCGGGCTGTAACCAACATAGGAACCCGCTGGAAGCGTGGAATGCCAAGAACAAGCTGACAGTCACCTCAGCTTAGAACTGGAGGTGGGGGGTGGGGAATTAAACCCTAGGATGTGAGTCATTTTGGGGACTCAACAGAAGCTCTGGGTATGGCAGCCCCTGGGCAGGCTTCTCTTCGGCTCTACTTTCTTTCTTTTTGAGAAAGTATGTCAGAGACTGAGGCTAGGCCCAGCTCTACAGGCTTGTGGTGGGAAGTGCCTCACAAGAGACTCCCACCTCCACTCCTGTCGCTTTTCACTTCTCTTTTCTGCTTCCTTCGAACGCTGACCTTGACATTCAGTGAAGCGACTTTCACTTTGGATCAAAGTCCTGATATGGAGGAGTTCCCATCGTGGCTCAGCGGAAATGAATCCGACTAGGAACCATGAGGTTGCAGGTTCAATCCCTGGTCTTGACCAGGGGGTAAAGGACCCAGTGCTGCCATGAACTGTGGTGTAGGTCTAGATGCGGCTCAGATCTGGCCTGGCTGTGGCTCTGGCATAGGCCGGTGGCTACAGCTCTGATATGACCCCTAGCCTGGGAACCTCCATATGCCGCAGGTGCAGGCCTAAAAAGCACAAAAATGTCCTGATCATGGAGAGGAAGAGAGAGCAGTGAGATTCCCACTATGATTTATCCTATAGTTTCTACCAGGGCCTGGGCTCACCCACTCATACCAACACTGGATGTTCGCTTCCTCCCTAACCCCCTGCCCCCTGAGGCTTCAATGGAGGGGCCACGAGGATGGAGCAGCGCCTGAAGAGTGGGAACTGCCACTGGTTGAGACAATAGGGAGAGAAGGAAAGGAAGCACCCCTGAGGAGTTCCCGTGTGGCTCAGCAGGTTCAGAACCTAACTAGTATCCATGAGGATGTGGGTTCAATCCCTGGCCTCGTTCAGTGGATTAAGGGTAAGATCCACAGATGACACCTCCCCAGCCCCTTAGCCCCCAGATCACTCTCCTGCTCCTTTATTCTCAATTGTGGGCTCGTTCTCTCTTAATTACAGTCTATAAGCACCAATTTTTCAATGCGTTGGCACCTAAATTAAGGCTGCACTTTGTTCACACTGCAGTTTGGTTTTTCCTAGCTTGATTAACTAAGACAGCCAACTCAGGTGAATCAGCATGCTTGTAAGGAGGTATTAGTGCTACAGGGGGGAAATGTCTTTATAAGGTGACCTGCTTCAAAGTAGATCCAGACATGGTGTGTCAGCTAGAAACTCCGTCTCTCTATGTCTCCATGTTCCTAATAGAAATAATAGTATTTTCCTCATAGAAAACAGTAGGAAAAAGTTAGATCATACACACAAAGCACACAGGAGATGCTCATAATATGTTTACTGCTGTGGTTGTTGTGCTTGGCTTATATTCTATTTGACCAATGGGGTGTTGTGTCAGCAGCATCCCATTATGTCATTCTTTTTTGTGACTGAATATTCCACTGTATATGTGTTTGTGGTCTGCCTTTATTGTCAACCTCTAACCTACTATCAGCTTCGTAAGAGCCAAAATTTTGTTTTATTTGCTGTTTTATCTCTGGAGCCTAGAATGCAGCTGGCAGCACCTGGCCTCAACAAATATTTGTTAGAGTTCCCATTGTGATGCAGTGGAAATGAATTTGACTAGTATCCATGAGGATGTGGGTTTGATCCCTGGCCTCACTCAGTGGGTCAGGGATCCAGCATTGCCATGAGCTCTGGTGTGGGTCACAGATGAGGCTTGGATCCCGTGTTGCTATGGCTGTGGTATAGGCCAGCAGCTACAGCTCCAGTTCAACCCCTAGCCTGGGAACCTCTATATGCTACACATGTGGCCCTAAAAAAAATAAATAAATAAAAAAGCGAAAAATAAAATAAAATAAATATTTGTTGCCTAAAGGAATGAGTGAATGAACGGGAATACTGCTCTGTATGGTCTAGTCCTCAGGGAAAGATGGTGGTGAACTGAAAAAACCAAGAACACCAGTAGAGCACATTTTTAAAACAAAAATTTTATGTCGTATGGGAGCCATGATGGGAACTCCCTGTACTTATTTATATCATTTCAAGACACTGGATTTAACAACAGATTAACCATCCCTTACTAAGTAGCATGTTTCAGATTTTCCCATCCCAGAGATCGGCAGCTAGGATCTCTGGGGTCATATGTGGCAACATGTTTGAGGCAATGAACACAGCCATCTCCAGACAAAGTAGCTGAGTGTGGTGTGGGTACAAGGCTTCTTCTGTGACATCTGTGGAGTGTGGCGATGGAACCAACAACTGTGGCAGGGCTGGGTGGCAACCTAGCACCAGGATAGCGTTCGGACCCAGTAGATGGCACTGGTGGTGCCTTGCAAGGGTGAGCTGGGGCTCAGACAGCCTTAACAGCTGATGCCTCCACCTTCGGCTGGCACATTCTGGAGGAAGCATTAGCTCCTGGGATGATGGCAGAAGACCCTGGATGGCAGACAAAACCATGTGTGGCAGCACCTGAGCTTTAGTGGGTGCCAGACCCTTTAGTAGCAGAGCCAACAGGAAAGCCATGCGAGCACCAGATGCAAACTCCCCAGGGCAGATACCACTGAACAGAGCCCCAGAGAAGACCTCATCGGCTAACAAATGGAACCCAAAAGTAGCATGCTTACCAGCACCAGGAAACATTTCAGAAGACCCATAGATACCAGGAGGGTATCTTATAGAGAGATGAAAACCCCATAACTGTGGAGGAAGCAAGAGCCAGGGAAACACAGGTTTACTGATAGGGCCCTGGGACAGAGGAGAAAACTTGGATTAAACATTGTGATTGGAGCGTTCTTGCGGTGCAGTGGTTTAAGGATCCAAAGTTGTCACTGTAGCTGCTTGGGTTGTTGCTATGGCGAGGGTTTCCTCCCTGGCCCTGGAACTTCTACATGCGGTGGGCATGGCAAAAACAAAAACAAAAAACCATTTTGCTTGGATTAAACATCATCTGTGGTCCTTAACCACCTTTGTATGTCCTCCCCAGCAAAGCAAAAAAAAAAAAAAAAAAAACCCATTCATTTCTGCTGGTAAGAAGCATTCACCAAGGTTAGAGGAAAGTGGATGTCATTCATTTTCTGGTCCTGTTAGTGGTTAACCAGTGGGGATGCCAGGACCATAGGGCCCTCCTGGGGCAACAGCAGATTTCTGCATTTTCTAGACTCTAGGAAACATCATCTCTCCCTGCTTTCAGCTCCCCACCCCTTCCAATAATTTTGTGACCCAATTCCTATGTTAAATTTCTCTCCACCTAAAGACATAGAGCGGTTTCTGTCTTCTGACTGACTAATCCTGACAGATAAAAATATGTATCATTCATTTGTTTAATGGTTTAAAAATCTTCTAAGTTATCTTACTCAAATTCTATAATGATTTTGTAACAGAGATCACTGTGATAATTTTATCACAGGGGGATAGAAAAACAGAGAGACTAACAGGAAGCTCATGGCAGGTCTTGTCTTTTCTTCTAAACAGCTGGGTGATCGTGACCTGCTTACTTAATCTTTCTGTGCCTCAGTTTCCACTCCTGTACCGTGAAGCAATTGAGCTAAACTCATTAGCTTTCAGTTTTTATAGCCACTCATGAAAAGAAAAATATTTTACATTGCTGCTCAGTACTTACGTCTGCATAGAGTAAAAAAACTAAAACCATAGTTTCATGAAATAAGACCCTTAAGAAGCACAATGTATTCTGTTTATTTGTTGTTTTTTCGTTTTTTTTTTTTTCCCAAAATGCTCCTGGTAATTATTATTATGGATTGAATGTGTGTGCTCCCCCCAAATTCACACATTAACATCCTAACCCCTGATGTGGTGGTTTGGGAGGTGGGGCCTTTGGGAGGTAATTGGGTGTATGGATGGAGCCCTCGTGAATGGGATTAGTGCCTCTTTACCCAGAGACCTCTCGCTGCTCTCCTTCTGGGGACACAGAGGGAAGTGGGGAGTCTGTCACTCAGAAGGTTCTCGTCAGAACCCAAACAGGCTGACAGCCTGATCTCAGAACTCCCAGCCTCCAGAAATATGAGAATCAAATTTCTGTTGTTTAAACCACCCAGTCTGTCCTAATTTGTTCTAGCAGCCTCAACAGACCAGGACAGTGATCTACTACATCGATTTCAAAGCCCAAGTACGTGGGGAAAGTTACATCCTTTTCCTGAGTCTCAATTTTATCATCATCTGCGAAATAGGAGAAATAATACCTCCTTTGTAGGGTTGTCGATAGAATTTACTAAGGACTATTCTAACTCAGGGTTGATGCTAGGTTTATCCCTGAAACCCAACTGGCAGAATTAGGTCATACCTAGTACTGTGATTACATTGAAATGAAAAACAGGGTTTGAAAACAGCCCTGGGAAGGGTGGGGGTGGGGTGGGAACCTGAATTGTGTACCGTATGAGGATACCAATTCTGCCACATGGTTTAAAAAAAAAAAAGACAAAAACAAACAAACAAAAAAAAAAAACCTTTGGCTGCCAGGAATTCAACAGAGAAACATTCCTGTGGCATAGCATGCTTGGGGGTCTGAGGGTGAAAGGAAAATAGCTCATATTGAAAAAGGGTATAATTCTATCAAGCAGTGTTGCCAGTATACATGCTAAGTGAGAAGTAGCCTTATTTAAATGCCTATGCAGCGTCCCACTGGGATATTTTACAGTCAAAATGTCTTTACAAGTTTCTAGTTGCCCAAAACCTGCCTTCCGCTTGACAGCGATGTTATTTCAATAGTCTTGCTCTCCAAGAGGTTCTGAGCAAATTGCATTTTTGTAAATCAGCTATCATTTACCACCCCCACCCCCCAGGCTTAAATTATACCTTGAAGTGGTTTTATTTTGAACTCCTGATTCATTTGCAATCCTAACACTTCATTGAAAGTGTCCCTGCCTCCTCTACCTTGCCTGCATCTGCCAGAGTTTTTAGTGGAGAAAAATAGAAGGCATTCTAGCAGTTTACACAGAAAAAGGAATACATTAAAGCTAGGAGGTTGCTTACAGAAATTCCTGGAGGGCTCGAGTCAGGCAGAGAGTTCATGAACATGTAAGCCATGCCACAAGGCAGCTCCAGCAAAGACATTGTCACTGTCGCTGGATACAGATCCCTGGGTTCCCAAAGCCGACCCCAGGTTCTGGATGTCAGCCCTCCCTCTCTTCTGCCTCTGGTAGCTGGATGCCTCGCTGCCCCGTCATCTGAAAATTGGATTCTGGGGAACTGCTGATTCCGCATAGTGCTTTCTTCCAATGTAAAGTATCCTGGGAGTGATGGATTGGAGAGGTCAAGGTCACAGTCTGCACCCTAGCTGTCGTGTGAGCGATGGATTGGAGAGGTCAAGATCACATGGCTGCACCCTAGCTGCAAGGGAGGCTGGGAAGGAAAGCAAGGCTTCTCTGTAAATTGGTGGGGGGAAGGGTTTATTTCATGAGATATTCCTCCCCAAATGTGGGTGGCCACAAACCCTGATAATTTCCTCCTACATGCCATCCTTACACTGTCCCTCTGTCAGTGTAAGTAGGCGAAGGCCTTCAAAGTGGAATTCATTAGAGACTTATTAAGCACCTACCCTTCATGAAACCAAAAAAGTGTTGGTACTTTCTGGAAGTTGCTGTGTGTAGAAAAAGCAGTTTCCCACACACAATTTACCTTTGAAGGAACAAATTCCTTCATTTTCAAAAAAACAGCCAAGCAGGGTTCCATTGTGGCTCAATGGGTTAAGGACCAGACATTGCCTCTGAGGATGCGAGTTTGATCCCTGGCCTTGTTCAGTGGGTTAAGGATCCGGTGTTGCTATGGCTATGGTGTACACCACAGCTGCAGCTCCAATTTGACCCCTGGCCTGGGAACTTCCATATGCTACATGCACAGCTCTAAAAAGAAAAAAAAAATTAAATAACCAATCAGATGATACTAAGGATGCTAAGTCACAGCAGAGTAGGCCTTGACACTCAGGAAGACAATATCTGGAGATCTTCAGCCTTCCCAAATTTGAAAATATGGATAATGTGTTCCCTGAGAGCTGCACATTTCCTGTGCAAATCCTCACTGCCTTTCAATTTTTATTTATATTTTCTCTTTAATCTGCTGCAGTTTTTTAAACAGGAAACCGGATGTGTTTTATTTTCTAAGAATACAGGAAATAATAACCAGAGATCTACAAAGGAAGTTTAGATGAGAATGCCAGGTGACCAGCATTCTCAGTGGGACGGTCACTCAGGGTCAAATAACTGTGCTTAAAGAATCAGAAGTTCCCTTCATGGCTCAGCGGTTAATGAGCCTGACTAGAATCCATGAGGGTATGGGTTCAATCCCTGGCCTTGCTCAGTGGGTTAAGGATCCGGCATTGGCAAGAGCTGTGGTGTAGGGCGCAGATGTGGCTTAGATCCTGTGTGGCTGTGGTGTAGGCTGGCAGCTGCAGCTCCAATTTGATCCCTAGCCTGGGAAATTCCATATGCTGCAAGTGTGGCCCTAAAAAGCAAAGAAAGAAAGAAAGAAAGAAAGAAAGAAAGAAAGAAAGAAAGAAAGAAAGAAAGAAAGAAAGAAAGAAAGAAAGAAAGAAAGAAAGAAAGAAAGAAAGAAAAGAAAAGAAAAGAATCAGTAAAGGAAGGTCAGCGAAGTTTCAATAGTAAAAGTCAAAAATCCATTTTCATAGTTACTAAGAAATTGTACCATCTGGTCCTTATCAGTTATATCCCCTTCAGTCACTACAGCCACTCCAGGCTTCTGTTTGCTCTGCAAATGTACCAACTTCTCCTGCCTCGGGGCCTTAGCACATGCTGTTCCCTCTACCCAGAATGACTGGGTTCTCCCTGATCTTTGCATGGCTCGTCCCTTCTCTCAACTGGGTGTCATATCAAATGGCACTTTCTCCAAGAGAGGCCTCTCTGAACACCAGGGTAAATAGCCACTCCCTCCCTCTGCTCTTGTTTTATTTCTTTTTCTTTTTTTTGCTTTTTAGAGCCACACCTGTGGCATATGGAAGTTCCCAGGCTAAGGGTCCAATCTCAGTTACAGCTACCAGCCTACACCACAGCCACACGGGATCCGAGCCACATCTGCGACCTACACCACCGCTCACAACAAGGCTGACCCCCTTATTCACTGAGCGAGGCCAGGGATTGAACCCGAATCTTCGTGGATACTAGTCGTATTCGTTTCCACTGGGCCACAACAGGAAGTCCTCGTTTTATTTCTTTAAGAGTATTTACCATTATCGGCAGTTACTTCATTTATTTGTTTCCAATTCATTGCTGGTCTTCTCCTGGAACATAAGAGCCATGAGCAGGAATCTTTTCTGACCAGCTCCCTGCATCTAAGACAATGGATGGCATACATTAGGTGCTTACTAGTTATGGATTGAATGAAGGAGTTAAATCTTCAAGGATAAGTAAGAGTTTGTGAAGAAAGAAAGCAGGGACAGACATTCTGGTCTGAGAGGCCAGAAGAGTGTGTGGAATAAAACAACTTGCCACTTGGTGGAGGAAGTCAAATGTGGGAGGGTAGAGGCCACGAGAGCCCTGGGTGCCTTTCCTGCAGGGAATGAGGAAAAATTGCTAGGTTCTAACCAGAGGTAAAAGGAAATATACTGAAATGGGCGTGTGATGTAAACAAACCAACCAGCCGAGGTAAAGATGATGGGAGGAGGGGGTACTTCACATCAGGCTGAAGATCTCGTACTGATCTGTTACAGGTGCTCTTAAAGCGCCAGGTTGTGATATAAGTTTGGCAAACACTGTGTGGGATGCGTTGGGACTGGGAGAAGCTAGAGTCAAGGAGACTCATTATCTACCCCAACAATACATCCCTAGGTCTAAATGAACAAGGTATAATTTACCATGAGAAATAATGAGCCAAGAGGCATTTTAAAGAGTCAGTAGGGGAGTTCCCGTTGTGGCTCAGTGGTTAACGAATCCGACTAGGAACCATGAGGTTGTGGGTTTGATCCCTGGCCTCGCTCAGTGGGTTAAGGATCTGGCGTGGCCGTGAGCTGTGGTGTAGGTCATGGATGCGGCTCGGATCCTGCGTTGCCGTGGCTCTGGCGTAGGCTGGCAGCTACAGCTCCGATTGTACCCCTAACCTGGGAACCTCCATGTGCCGCAAGAAATGACAAAAAGACAAAAAATAAAATAAAATAAAAAAGAGCCAATAGGATTTGGTAACAGATTGGCTGTTGGAGTCAAAGCAAGTGGCTGGGTTCTGATGAGAGCCCTCTTCCAGACTACAGACTGCTCACTGCTGCTTGTATCCTTCCAGGGCAGAAAGAGGGCTAGAGAGCTCTCAGGGGTTTCTTTTATAAGGGAACTAATCCAATGCCAGAGGGCTCCATCCTTATGAAAGAAGTACCCCGCCCCCCCACAAAGACCCCACCTCCAAATACCATTGGGATGAGAATTTCAGCATATGAATTCAGGGGGACACAACAATTCAGTCCATTGTGCTGGCCTTGACCCTCCCTTTCCTCCTCTGTCTCCCGCCTGTCCTTGGAGCCTGGCTCTCCAGCCATCTCTCCATCTCTATGGTCTGTCTCATGTCCTTCTGATATATTCACTTTCCACGCAAGTTGACCAGACGTATTTCTATTATTTGCAGCCAGGAACCCTGACTGAACCAGTGCCTAAGAAATTAAAGAGAATTACAAAGTAAGGGGGAAAAAAAGACAACAAAACAAAACCCAAGATATTTGATCGTTCCTTGAAGAAGTTGAGGTAGTGAAAATAGAGACAAGCCTTCTTCCACATCTTCAGTAGTTGCACCTGCAGTTTTGCTCCCGAGCAGAAATCGCTGTATTCAGAATGAATATTCACAAAAAGCATAATTCATAAAAGAATGATAGTAAGATGCCGGCCCATCCTGCTGCAACACTCCCTTATATCCCTATGGGTTAAACAACAGCGATAATATCCAAGTCATTGTGTGGGATGGATCCCAGGAAATAGCTGAGATTTAATTCAAAAGTCACAGGAGGCCCCCAGACGTAACAGCTGGGCTATTACAAAGCAGTTAGAAGAGATAAACTGCTACAGAACATAGAGGTTAATTTTTTTTTTAAAGTGGGAGGGGGGACTTAATTGGTGCAGTGTACGATAGGACATGTCTTCCAGGATTTAATAAGGTTTAGATTATGTGAATCAAATTGTGAGGCCATTTGCAAAATCAAGTTACTAGACAGCGTTTTTCGAAATGACTCATGTTACCAGGAAGGGCTATAGCGCAAGTGATTGCCTGCATTATCCCTGAAGGGTGTTCCACTGGTCAGGAAGGAAAGCTCCTGGAAAACCTGTCACTTGTAATGTGTGAAATATGGGGTTTGACGGCCGTCTCTAGCCATGGGGGAAAAGAAGGAATTTCGTGAACATAACAAAAAAGCAGGTGAAGGTGGAAAATGGTTGGTATAGAATCTGACCGCTGCTCCTCACCTCCTGGCCCATCTCAGGGCTGGGGTTTCGCATCGGTTTTCTAACGTCTCCTTCTTTTCCACCTTAATCCCTCGGATCTATTGTCATCTTAGCAGCCAGAGTGATCCCTTTAAAACCTAAATCAGGTTCTGTTCCTAATCAAACTCTCCAATGATTTCCCATTTCACTCAGAAAAAAAAGCAGAGAACCTGACACAGTCTCTGTGAGGATATATGTTCGATCCTTGGCCTCACTCAGTGGGTGAAGGATCTGGCATTGCCCCAAGCTTTGGCATAGGTCTCGGATGTGGCTCAGATCCAGCATGGCTGCAGCTCCGACTAGACCCCTCGCCTGGGGATTTCTGTGTGCCACAGTGTGACCGTAAAAATAAAAAATAAATGAAATTGCAACTTGCATACTCCTGACTCCCTTCTCATGTTCTGTTTTCCCTTGCTGTGTTCCTTTCCTAACACACTGTATGCTTGTTGTTACATTTATTGATTGTCGTTTGTCTTCCCTTCTCGAACATAATAATTCCCACAATCACAAGGATTAAGTGTGCTTTCCACAAAATAGCCTAGGACAGTATTTAGCATTTAGTAGATGCTCAATAAATATTTACCAAATAAATGAAGGAATGTCTTAAAGGAGAAATACATCCCGAAAGAAAATAGAGAAAATCTTCCTGAGTTACTAAACCTCTAAGCCTTCGGGCAATAGAAAGGTGTACTAGAAAAATACTTGAGGGAATTGAAAGAAACTGATAAAAGCAGTCTGGAGAGGTCTGGAGAATGAAATCTATGTCTTTCCCTATGAACTCAGGCTTCAAGACCCTGATGGGCATGTCTGGCTGCAGCATCCATGCCGAGAAGACCAAAAACAGCATCTCAGAGCGCGAGTGGGGCAGCAGAGAGGGCTCCCGGACCAAAGATGACCACGTGAACAGAAAGGAGGGAGGTCTCGGTGACAACCTGTGTGCCCAGATGTCCCCTCCCCAAAGCTGACAGTATGTAACCAACACGGTCCCCCCAAACTTTCATACCACCCTAAGAAACTGAAGGGATCCCCACAGACTGATTAAATTTCCCCATGGTCTCATGGGATAAGGGCAGAAATCATAGCTAAGTTGAGTTATGTAAAAATAAAACTCTATTTCCTGCATGCCAAAACTCCAACCTATCTCGTTCTATTTTATGTCAAAACAAGCACTAATATTTTAAGGCATGGAATGAATTTTAAAGACTTTTTGGTCACGTGACAGGCAGAGCTCAACTTGGTCCCCAGGAGTCTGGGACAGGCACTCTGTGTCCTCTGCTGACCTTGTGTGCACTTCTGCAGGGAAATCAGAGAAGCATTAGGTGCTGCGCACAGCTGAGCAATTGCCATGGCAACCAGAGGCCCATCACCTGAGCTTTATTTCAAACAGCTTCATCAGGAGTGAGCTGCAGACAGAATGGAAGATGGAAAATTCATATTCTTTCTCTCTCTCTCTCCCCTCCTTTCTCATGTTTTGATGCGAGAATTCTAAAAGTGGCCCATCCCTTCTCCTCCTAAATTATTCTCAGTGCCTTTTCTTTCTTTCTCTGATGTGCAGTCTGATTCATGAATGCTTGTGTTTGATGAGGTGAGGGATTGGGATAGAATCAGCACACAGCACTTCCCTTGGGGGTCATCCCATGTCGCATGTTGGCAAGGCTGGCAGAATGACGGTGTGTCCCTGAAGAGGCCACCCTGGGGCGAGCACATCTCTGGTCTGTTGAAAGAGATCCATGACCCTGTCACTCTGTTGTCTGGAGGGGACCATAACTAAGATAGAAAAGTTGTCACGTCAGGCTGTTTCTGGACTCAGAGTTGTGCTAATGAATAAATGATGACTTGCCAACCCGCATCTTTGTGGGTTTTTTCCTCACTGATTTATCATTTAAAGTAGAAGACAGTAAACATGAAATCATGTGGACTATGGTTCAGGTGATGGGTTCTTTGGTTGCTATGGTGATAACTTGACTCTGAGTCAATGTCCTTTTTTTTTTTTTTCCTTTTGTCTTTTTTAGGGCCGCACCAATGGCATATGAAGGTTCCCAGCCTAGGGGTCGAATTAGAGCTACAGCTGCTGTCCTACACCACAGCCAAGGCAACGTGGAATCCGAGCTGCGTCTGTGACCTACACCACAGCTCACAGCAATGCTGGATCCTTAATCCACTGAGCAAGGCCAGGGATTGAACCGGCATCCTTATCGATACTAGTGAGGTTCGTTAACCACTGAGCCACAATAGGAAATCCCAATGTCCCTTGTATAAACAGTCCTACCATTTTCATAAGCCTAAGATACAACTACAGAGCATGTCTAAAATGCTTATTCCTAGGATCCTTTATTCACCAGGATCTGATTCAGAAGAGTTGGATATAGGGCCAAGAATTCAGGGTTTTTTGGGTTTTTTTTTTTTTTGTCTTTTTTGCCATTTCTTGGGCCGCTCTCGCGGCATATGGAGGTTCCCAGGCTAGGGGTCGAATCGGAGCTGTAGCCATTGGCCTACACCACAGTCACAGCAACGCGGGATCCAAGCTGTGTCTGCAACCTACACCACAGCTCATGGCAACGCCGGATCCTTAACCCACTGAGCAAGGGCAGGGATTGAACCCGCAACCTCATGGTTCCTAGTCGGATTCGTTAACCATTGCGCCACGACGGAACTCCGAATTCAGGTTTTTAACAAGTACTCTCTCTTCAAGCAGACTTTCATATGGTCATCACAACACACTACAAAAAACAGTACTTCTAAAAATGCCTCTGTGAGTAAGGTTAGGCTCCATCAGTACAGGTATAGTGACCTTCCAGTGAGTACCAGCTGATTGGAGGCAGAAATGCACAGCTGCAGTAAGGTCTGCTACTTAAGGATGTGCCCTGGTTATGTGACCTCAGTTTTCTCATCTGTATTTCCTTTATGCAGTGATATTTAGAATATTTATGAATGAATAATTAATGCAAAATCACCAACACCTGCATATCAAACATATGCATAGGCAGGCAAAAGAAAAAGTAATTCTAGTCTGATTCATATGAAACTAGACATTACTTTTTCAGAAATATTGCAATAATGATTTTTGGCAGAAGACACTTATTCTCCTAACTTGATGTGGAGATTGCATAAGAAATAGGTTTTATATCTCCGAGTCTCCAGGGCAGTTATAATAAGAAGTAATATAGATTTTATGAAAACTTGTTACTTTGCCTTAAGGGGATACACATATACATTTTGGTGTGGAAAATGTAAAATCGTTACATATGTGATTATATTGGGCTGCAGCGAAATGGATGGAACTGGATTCATTGTTGGAACTGAACTAAATCTGTCACTAATTACCCCTTGAAAAAGAGCAGACTTATAAGCCAGTTACAGCTTACAGACAAAATTGAGTCTCAAACAGAAAAAGGAAGGAAGGAAGGAAGAAAGAAAGAGAAAAAAGAAAGAAAGAAAAGAAAAGGAAAAAGAAAAGAAAAAGAAAGGACAGAAAAAGAAAAAAGGATCAAGGAATGTTTAGGTTGAAAACGACTTAAGGGAGTTCCCATGGTGGCACAGTGGTTAACGAATCCGTCTAGGAACCATGAGGTTGCGGGTTCGGTCCCTGCCCTTGCTCAGTGGTTTAAGGATCCGGCGTTGCCGTGAGCTGTGGTGTAGGTTGCAGATACGGCTCAGATCCCGCGTTGCTGTGGCTCTGGCGTAAGCCGGTGGCTACAGCTCCGATTAGACCCCTAGCCTGGGAACCTCCATATGCCACAGGAACGGCCCAAGAAATGGCAAAAAGACAAAAAAAAAAAAATTAAAAAAGAAAATGACCTAAGATATCCTCAATTTCTCTTATTTATATTCACAGATTCTCAGAACTACCCAAATTATGTTGTACTAGAGTTTTATACTGATTATAATGAAACAGGCTCACTGGGATTCAAATATCTCTGTCATTCAGGTTTTGTCATTTCTTTGCTTTTCAGTATTTAGATTTGACTTCTATATTTCAAACTCCATTTTCTTTTTTTTTTTTTTTTTTTTTTTTTTTTGCTTTGCTTTGCTTTAGAAAACAGATTTCTCTTGTGGTGCAGTGGGTTAGGATCTGGTATTGTCCCTGAAGCAGCTTAGGTTGCTGTTACGGCTCAGCTCCAATCCCTGGCCCAGGAACTTCCCCATGCCATGGGTGCAGCCATAAAATAAGGAAAAATGAAGCAAATAGAGTCAGATGAAGGAAACTGTTTGAAATAATAGAAAAACCAGCTGATACCAGGACTTTGGGGCAGGGGAACCCACACATTTTTTTAAGCGATAATAAGGCCGTCTTAGTCACCTTGGGCTGCTGTGATAAAATACCATCGACTGGGTGGCTTAAAGAACAGACCTTGATTTCTCACAGCCCTTGAGGCTGAGAAGACCAAGATCAAGGTGTCAGCAGATCCCATTACTGGTGAGGACCCTCTTCCTGGCTTGCGTAGGACCGTGTTCTCACACGGCAGAGGTGGGCAAGCTCTGGTCTCTCTTCTTCTTCTTAAAAGAGGCAGTGGGAATATGGCACTATTCCCACACTGGGAGCTCCAGCCTTATGATCACATCTAAACTTACTTCCCAAAGGCTCTACCTCCAAATACCATCACATTGGAATTTAGGACTTCAACATATGCATTTGAGGGAGGCATAGACATTCCATCCATGACAATGGCCTTGCAGAAAGAGCATTAAATATGGCTAAGAAGGTCCGGTTCCCCTGGCCAGTGCTGATCTCAAGCCAGGCCTTTCAGCATCCTGGGCAAGTTCCTTATCTGTCACATAAACAGGAAGCATTAAACCCTCTGTTCAAGTTCTTCTGGCGTCAAATGCTAGTGGCTGGCTCCTGGTGGGTCCTCCAAAATGTGACTAAATGAATGAATACATGAAGTGGGTACCCATGGAGTGAAGGAAATCCTCTGGCCTCTGAGACCTTCCTGGACCCTTTATCAAAAAGTCACTCTTTTGAGGGAGTCCTGTAGTGGTCTAGTGGTTAGGGTTCAATTGCGTTCACTTGTGTAGCCTGGGTTCAATCCCCGGTCTGGGAACTGAGATCCCATATCAAGCCACTGCACACCACAGCCAAAAAAAAAAAAAAGTCACACTTTGGGGATAAAAGAAATCATCCAGGTGAGAAGCACAACTGTTGAGGTGGATGCGCAAAATTATTTTCGTGGAAGATGTTTTTCAATCTTTTTCCTTTTAGCAATGGCTTTTTTACATAAACCCCAAAAGCAACACATTTTCCCAAATATTTACTAAAGCTGACTCTCTTTTCTCTTGACCTTTCCACAAGTTCTAATGTGACGGGCTTAGGAATCATCTTAGGTTGGCAGATCTGAGTATCATCTTCCCTGTACTTCATGTTGATCTTGTCTGACTCTCTGAGCCTCATACAAACCCTGACATTTATCTCTGAGCCCAATGCCTAGTTCTTTTCCATCCACACCCCATGCTTTAGTAAACTCAGTGCCTGAAATAGCACTATATCATCTTCAGATGAGCTTTCCCACATTTTTGAGTAAATAACCATAAGAAAATATGCCTATAAGTGGTATTTGAGTTATACTAAAGAAGAGATACACAATCTAAGGCAGTGCCTGGCATACGGTGGGCCTTCAGGAAGGGTTTGTTGAGTGAATCAATAGCTACCATCTAAATATTTGTCCCCAAATAAATATTTCCCCACTGCCTGCTAATATCCCTAACTTGCTGGCCATTCCTGCCCCAGAACTTTGAGTGCATGTGTTTGCCACAGACAAAGATGTGGGCCCCAGTTCTACACCAATTCTGCCATACCTGTAATAGTCCTGATTCTTCCTGGAAGGCTTTTATTACTCCCATGTAGACTTCACCATGACCATGGCTCTTGGCTGGCCATGTATCCTTCCTTTGAGTCAGAGCTTTTTATCAAGAATATAAAAAAGAAGTAAGGATGGAATTCCTGTCATGGCTCAGTGGTTAACGAATCTGTCTAGGAACCATGAGGTTGCAGGTTCGATCCCTGGCCTTGCTCAGTGGGTTAAGGATCCGGCGTTACCGTGAGCTGTAGTGTAGGTTGCAGACGTGGCTTGGATCCCACGTTGCTGTCGCTCTGGTGTAGGCCGATGGCTACAGCTCCAATTCAACCCCTAGCCTGGGAACCTCCATATGCCACGGGAGCAGCCCAAGAAAAAGGCAAAAAGACAAAAAAAAAAAAAAAAAAAAAGAGTAAAGATGATGTCCATTGTCCCAGAACCTGTTGGGGATGGAGCTAGTGCTTTTCCAGTTTGCAGAAGGGAACTTCAGTCTCTCATTAGAATCCCTTTCCTGTCATGGCCCAATGTGCCCAAAGCAGCCTTGCATCCTACACAATCTACCAAGATTTTTGCTCTTAAAATTACCTTAGAATCCTCTTTCAGAGAGGGTCCCAGTGAAGGGGATGGGCTATAACATTCAGAAAATTAGAACATCACAGCCATACACATCATTCGCTTTGGTGAGTTAAACAATGCCCTCCAAATATTCATGTCTACTGGAACCTCAGGAATTTGGAATTAGGGTCTTTGGAGGTGTCATTTGTTAAGACAAGGTCATATTATATTAGAGTGGGCCCCAAATCCAGTCACTGGTGTTCTTATAATAAGAGGATGCAAACAGACATATAGGCCATGTGATGACAAAGGCAGAGAATAGAATGATGAAGGTACAAGCCAAGGAATGCCAAGGATTGCTGGCCACCCAAGAAGAGACTTTCAAAGGGAGTATACCCGTGCTGAGATCTTGATTTTGGACTAGCTTCTAGCACGGAGGAATTCCCCAAATAAAATTATAATAAGGTAACGCAATATTGTTCTGGAGTTTTTACCATGACACGGTAGGCCATCAAAGGCTTGGTTATGAAAGGAGGGGGAAGAGAAGGAAAGAGATTGACCACACATAGGCTCAATAGAAAAGCACTGAGGAGTTCCCCTCGTAGCTCAGCAATAACAAACCCCACTAGTATCCATGAGGATGCAGGTTCAATCTCTGGCCCTGCTCAGTGGGTTAAGGATCTGGCGTCCGTGAACTGTGATGTAGGCTGCAGATGCAGCTCTGATTCGACCCCTAGCCTGGGAACTTACACATGCTGCAGGTGCAGCCCTGAAAAGCAAAAGCAAAAGATAAATAAATAAAATATATCTAAAAAGCACTAAGTTAGACAGTTGGTATATATACATAATTTTATTTAATACCCAAATCAAAACCCTGCAAGATAGTTTATCAGTTATAGGCTTTGAAGAATCTGACAAATTTAATTGATAAAAAGACAGTAAGGACATAGATACACTGAATAATAAAACGAATTAAATATAAAATATAATTCGTATATTAGAGGAAGAGAAAAAATCTGATATCTCTTATCTCATATATATTTTATGTCCATGGAACACATACTAAAAGAAGGTATGTCTCCCTGAGAATTTATAATCAGATGACACAAGAAGACCTGTGAACAAAGAAACAGTTCATCACATAGGTACAGCTAAACGAGCATTAGCAATAATAGTAACAAATGGCTCTTTGGAGCGAGATAGATATAAGGTGAGACTAAAGTACTGGTAACATGTTACTATGTAAGATTGGGGGGTTTTGAATTATGTAAGGAAATAGCAGAACTATTAAATTAAAAATCAAGTATGTCTCAATATTAAGAATAACTACTAAAAAGATACAGAAAGAGATTATGAAACCTCCAGATCAGTAGAGAGGAGCTAAAGGGAATGTTCTCTGACTCTCCTCCAGGGCAACCCTAACTCATCCCTGCCCTTCAGTTTGCACCACTGTGCGAGAGAGTCAGCCAGTGAATGGCTACCAGCTGCAGCAGGAGGGGTCGTGCTGTTTAAACGGCGCCTATGGATAGGGAGCAGATACTTCCAAGAGAGGTCATGGCACCATAACAATATGCCTCTTCCATGTGGTTGATTGATGCCAGTAATGTGGGGCTCCATGACTACCAAGATTATCTCTGTATTAAAAGCAAATAAAAGATTTTGATTTTCCAAATGGCACCTACACCGCAACTTGTTTTTAACTTGCAATTTAAAAACAAAAGAATATGATGTCCTCCCCTACAAACACACACACACACACACAGATGCACAAAGAAACAACCCCACAGAACCCGGAAGGTGTAATCTGTGTGGCACCATGTGGGCAGAAATGGAAGTGTGAGTGAAGCCAGCACAGAAAGTGTCTCCAAACACTTATTCATCCTCCCACCACCTTCCAAAAACATTGTGTTGCATTTACAGCTTTCAAACTGTAATTAACACTTTTCCTCATGGGAGAGTAGGTCCTGAGAATTTTAACAGGACATACTAGAAAGAGATTCAAATCTCAATGAGCAATGGTTTACTCCAAGGATAAACCAAGTACATGATTCTCCTGGGAATCTGGAGACCAGCATGGCTGTGAGCCAACCTTTCTTTGAATCCTTCTGTCACTGTCATCACATTCCTTCATCGGATTTGAAAATTAAACTCCAAGTACAATGCCAAACAATACCGTGGTGAAAACCCCAAAAGTCTATTTAAATGCCTAGGACCTAAAACTTTCTGGCTTTCTGCTATAACTTCACTAGCTTCTCTCAAGCCTTTGGGATTTGCAGGAGCGGTGTGCCCACAAAGGTGGTTGGTTGCCCAAGCTTGTACTGCACACCACACGACAGGCCAATAGAGATGAGTTGTTGCAGCAAGCAATAGCAACAGATGGAGAAGGTGGTGGACTAATGTCCTGAAGAACCATCTTACCTGGGTTTGGATGCTTGTTTCTTTTACAGAGCAAAGAAGGGGAAGTGAGGAAGTCAAGTCAAAAAGGCAGTAAGTGTTGCAGGTGGTTCCTGCTTTCAGCCAGGTTCCAGAGGGAATGTGTTCGTTCTTCTTTCCTGCAGCCATTCCCAGCCATTCCAAACATCCTAGGGAGGATGTCTCCTGTGAGCTAAAAAGAAAAAAAAAAAAATAGGTATTTTAGCTTAATGGCTTAATGCTCAGGCATGGGAGGCAGAGTTCCAAGAGCTGGGCCATTATGTGCACTTTAAGCTCTAGGCAACATGCTTTTAGAGATTAACTTGCAGCAAAAGCAAACAGAATACAAAAGTTAAAGAAACAGATCCAATATGGAGTCAGATTTGTTCCTCCCTGTTACAGTTGCTTTCAGGGTATGAGCTGGGGTATGCCATGAAATTCTTCTTGGCCTCAGACAGCTCTCATGTTCCTCTGCTATGGTGCCTGAAATCCCATGCGAAACTACAAGGAGAAACAAACACATAAAAATATCCACATTAGACAGCAACTTGACATGATCTTGACGGAAGAAGCCACAGAACGGGCACATTTAAGCGAAGGGAAATAAAACTCCACAACAGAAGACACTGCTGAGCAGGACAGGACAGGTCCCTGAGCCCTGAACACAGGGGAAGGAGGCCCAGTGAGACAGAGGGGGACGGGAGGAGGAGAGGAAGGTGCTAAACAGGCAAATTTCACCCTCTTATTTCCTCTACATGGAGATGAGAAATATAGGATGGAGTGTGGGTACTGCTGGGGAAACCACAGGCTGAGTTACAGACCTTTGCCCTGCAACAGCTGCTCTATGCGAAGATGTGAGGAAAGTGTTATCTTTATATTAAAACAAATATAGATTTGCTTTGGAGTTAATTACAATATCCAGGTGACTTTTTTTTACTGAAGTAGAGTTGACTTGCAATGTTTCAGGTATATAGCAAAGTGATTGTTACACACACACTTTTTCAGATTCTTTTCCAATATAGCTTATTACAAGATCTTGAATATAGTTCCCCGTGCTATACTCTAGGTCCTTAATGTTAATGTATTGTATATATAGTAGTGTATACCTGTTTATGCCAAATTCCCAGGTTATTGCTCTGCTACTTTTCCTCTTTGGTAACCACAAGTTTGTTTTCTATGTCTATAAGTTTACTTCTGTTTCACAAATAAGTTCATTTGCATCTTTTTTTTTAGATTCCACACATAAGTGATTTCATACGATGTTGTCTTTGTCTGACTTATTTCACTTGGTATGACCCAGGAGGGTCCATCTTCAAATGTCATGCTTCCAGTGGACCTCTTGGGCAGTGTCCTGGACTCAGATTTTCTCAGCTCAGTCACCTCCCCTCCTCCTGCTACTGAGCGCCACTATAAGACCTGGAAACCCTGCTTGCTAATGAGTTTCATGGATAGGAAACTAAGAAGCTTTGTTCTGGGAAATTAGTATCAAAAGCATAGCTCAGTACTAGGAACAGGTTTTTTTAAAATTTCATTGAAGTATAGTTGATTTACAATGTTGTGTTAATTTCCACTGTACAGCAACGTGATTCAGTTATATATATGCATATTTTTTCATATTCTTTTACATTATGGTTTATCACAGGGTATTGAATATAGTTCTTCGTGCTACACAGTAGGACCTTGGTTGCTTATTCATCCTGTATATACTGGTTTGTATCAGCCAATCCCAAACTCCTCATCCTTCCCTCTCCTACCCTATTTCCCTTGGCAACAAGTCTGTTCTCCATATCAGAACACAGGTTCTTTTCAATCAAATTCTTTGGGTTTTTTTTCTGACTGAAATCCTATCAGGGACTCTAAAACCAAAATAAGCCCACTGTAAACTTGCACAATTCGGAATTCAGGGTTTGAAACATAGCCCATTTATGTCAGAGCCATTTAGGATCTCCTGCTGCTTTCTTTGGAACCAGTGAACATCTTCCATGCTTACTCAGTGTAATAGATCTAAAGACGTGCTCAGAGCTATTTGAGAGAACTGAGCTTCTAAGCCCAGCTCTCCTTTGCCTGGAAAGTTGCATACATGCCACTCGGCCTTTCAGTTCCTCTCTGTGTTATTAACAGGCTATGTGCTCAGAAAAGTGGAAATGTGTGGTGTAGAAGGGAACAGAAAACCTGTCGTTAAGTCCCTAATGTGTCTTTTGCCAGCTGTGTGACTCTAGGTGGATGGTTTTATCTCTCTGAATTTTGTGGTTCTCATCTGCAGGATGGGCATGTGAATTGCTGGACTGCTAGCCCCACAGGGCTGCTAAGAGCATCAGAGAAGATCGTGAAAGCACTTTATGAACTGTAGAACCCATGGAAATATCAGGACCCATTCCAATGGGAAACATATCATTGTTTGCAAACCATTTGTCCCCTGTCCCACCTCCTTTCTCTCTCTGTCTCTCTTTTTTTTTTTAACTTTTTAAATTTATTTCCCCAATACATTATTTTTTTTTCTACTGTACAGCATGGTGACCCGGTTACACATACATGTATACATTCTTTTTCTCACATTATCATGCTCCATCATAAGTGACGAGACATAGTTCCCAATGCTACGCAGCAGGATCTCATTGCTTATCCATTCCAGAGGCAAAAGTCTGCATCTATTAACCCCAAACTCCCAGTCCATCCCACTCCCTCCCCTCCCTTTTGGCAACCACAATTCTATTCTCCAAGTCCATGATTTTCTTTTCTGTGGAGAGGTTCATTTGTGCCATATATTAGATTCCAGATATAAGTGATATTATATGGTATTTGTCTTTCTCTTTCTGACTTACTTCACTCCATATGAGAGTCTCTAGTTCCATTCATGTTGCTGCAAATGGCATTATTTTGTTCTTTTTATGGCTAAGTAGTATTCCATTGTGTATATATATCACGCCTTCCTAATCCAATCATCTGTCAATGGACATTTGGGTTGTTTCCATGTCTTGGCTATTGTGATAGAGCTGCAATGAACATGTGGGTGCATGTGTCTTTTTAAAGGAAAGTTTTGTCCAGATATATGCCCAAGAGTGGGATTGCTGGGTCATATGGTAGTTCTGTGTATAGTTTTTTAAGGTACCTCCATACTGTTCTCCGTAGTGGTTGTACCACCACCTCCTTTCTCAAACTTGAGGGCAGCTACCATATCATCTTCTACTTTTGCTGGCTCATCTGTTCTTAACTGGTTGAAAGAAGATAACATGCAAGGACTCAGAGACCCCCAGCTATGCCCTTTACTCGCTAGATAAACTTGGGCAAGTTATATAACCTCCCTGAGGTTATGACCAGGAAAATGGGAATCATAATAGTTAATGTATAGAGTTGTAAAGATGACAAGCCACAGGCACGTAATACATAATAATTTCTTATTATTTTAATGTCCTTTATCCTCACCTCTGTTCCTGGGTGCTTCATGTGGGTCTTAAAAGATGGCCTAGAGCCGGAGTTCCCGTCATGGCGCAGTGGTTAACGAATCAGACTAGGAACCATGAGGTTGCGGGTTCGATCCCTGCCCTTGCTCAGTGGGTTAGCGATCCAGCGTTGCCGTGAGCTGTGGTGTAGGTTGCAGACGCGGCTCGGATCCCGCGTTGCTGTGGCTCTGGCGTAGGCCGGTGGCTACAGCTCCGATTGGACCCCTAGCCTGGGAACCTCCATATGCTGTGGGAGCAGCCCAAGAAATAGCAAAAAAAAAAAAAAAAAAAAAAAAAAAAAAAAAAAAAAGATGGCCTAGGGCCTTCAGTTTAAAGCCCTCTCTCTCTAGGCATCCAGGACACCTCCCATTCACATTGTATTAATAGGTAGGCTCTTTAGTAGACATAGGGCTAGTTAGAAAGGTTTTCTCTTTCTTCTTGAGGGCTCTTCCATAGTTCCACAGGCTTTTGAGGAATTTAGAGGTGAAAGTGCTTTTAGAAACCGTATAGTGGAGCTCCGGTTGTGGCTCAGTGGGTTAAGAACGTGATTAGTACCCAAAAGGATGTGGGTCTGACCCCTGGCCTCTATCAGTGGGTTAAGGATCCAGCATGGCCACAAACTGCGAAGGTGGCAGATGTGGCTCAGACCTGGCTGTGGTTCTGGCAAAGGCCGGCAGCTGCAGCTCCGATTTGACCCCTAGCCCAGGAACTAAAAAAAAAAAGAAAAAGAAAAGAAAGAAAGAAACCATATAGCAAGTGGTTCACAAACTTTAGGACACTTCAAAATCTCCACAGTCTACTCCCAGGCACTAGATGTAACAAAGATTCTAATGGAGAAAATTGTAGTAAGTATTAATTTTTTTCTTTCCTCAAAATTCCTGTTTCATGAAATATAAAAATAGCACATAATTCATAGGCCTGCTTTTGTGAAAAGAAAGAAATCTGGTTAAGAAAACTATTTGTTGCAAATTGTAATTAATGAAGCACCATCTGCTCTTTGCATGAGCTGTGACTGGGCAATTTCTTATGCTTTTTACCACAGATGGGAAAGAGAACAGGGTGTAACCAAGCAGAAGTGTGGCATGGACTAGCTGATCAGTTGCATATGCTATGCAGTGAAGAAATTTTTATCTATTATCTAGTGTAAATGTATTCATCTTCACACTCCTTCTAGAAAACTTGATTTAAAATCTATATCCAACACTATATTCTCCAACTGACCCTAAACATCGTCCCCAGATCAATTCTGACAATGTACCTGCTTCCTTTTCAATCTTCAGGTAAAATTTAAACCCTGTACCTTGGGATTCAAAACCTTCTGCATGCCAGTCCTTCCTGAGCCTCTGAATGTAGTTCTCAGGACCAGCCTAACCTGCTGCTACTGCCCGATTCCCATTCAGCCAGGTTCATTTCCTAATGGTCCCCAAAGCCTTGCCTGGAATGCTTCTCCATAGCCCCCCTCTCCTCTCTGGTTGTCAAAATCCTACTGACCCTTCCTCCAGTGGTTTCTCCCATATGCACTCAATCCTTGTCCTTTAAAAAAAATGTTTATAGAGCTCCTAAACTTTTCTATCACGTGCAGTATCTATTTTAAAAGAAGTATGACACTTTGGTTAACTGTGATTTTTTTTTTTACAATTTTTTAAATTAAAGAATAGTTGGTTTACAATGTTGTGCCCATTTTTTCTTTAAATCAGAAGTATAATCTACACATAGTAAAATTGGTGGAGTTTTTTTGCAACATTGTAGAAGTCTATGAGTTTTTCTTAAAACAGTCCTATTGAGGTATAACGGACATAGAACAAACTGGATGTGTTGAGATGAAAAATGTGATGAGATTGACATACATATACATGGATAAAAACGATTATCACAATTAAGACAATGAGCACACCCATCGCCCCCAAAGCGTCCTCATGCACCTTCGTAATCCCTCCTCCCTGCTCCTCCCCGTATCCCCTATCCCTGTCCCCAGGCAACCACTGATCTGCTTTCACTCGATATAGATTAGTTTGCATTTTCTGGAATTTTATATAAATGGAATAATACGGCGTGTGCTTCTTTAGTTCGGCTTTTACTTAGCATAACTGACATCCATCCATGGGGTGCATATGTTGATAGTTCACTCCTCTTTGTTGCGGAATAGCCAGGTGTGGATATGCCAGTTTATCCGTTCCCTTGTTGATGGACATTTGGAGTGAATCCACTTTGGGGCTATTATAAATAAAGTCCCTATAAATATTCCTGTCCAAGTCTTTGTTAGAATGAATGCTTTCATCTCCCTTCGGTAAAAATCAAGGCATAGGGATGCCTAAATCCCTACAGGGGTGAGTTTAACTTTTTAAGAAATTGCCAAACTGTTTTCCATTATGGCTGAAAACACTTACATTCCCGCCACCAGTACTTGGTAGTTCCAGTTGCTCTACATACACACCAACACTTGGTATGGTCTATCTTTTTAACTGAATTGAACTTGAACTTGCATTTCTTTAGTAATTGATTTTATTGAGAATCCTTTCATATGCTTA
Source organism: Sus scrofa (assembly GCF_054392235.1). Lineage (NCBI taxonomy): Eukaryota > Metazoa > Chordata > Mammalia > Artiodactyla > Suidae > Sus > Sus scrofa. The sequence goes on along the minus strand of NC_139389.1, from coordinate 121,882,278 downwards.
TTTGCCATCCATATAATTTCTTTGGGGACATGTTCATTCAAATTGTTTGCCCATTTTTAAAAGTTTTATTGATGTATAGTTGATTACAATGTTGTGGTAATTTCTGCCCTACAACTAAGTGATTCAGCTTTACATATACAAACATCGTTCTTTTTCAGATTCCTTTCCCATGTAGATCATCAGAGAATATTGGATAATGTTCCCTGTGCTATAGAGCAGGTCCCCAATGTATTTGCCTATTTTTAAATTATGTTGTTTTCCTGTTACTGAGTTTTGTGTGTACTTTATATATTCCGGGTACAAATTCTTATCAGATATAAGATTTGCAAATATTTTCTTCTAACCTGTGGTTTGTTTTCCCATTCTCTTAACAATATCCTTCAAAATGCAAAATTTTTAGTTTAATGGTGTCCAGTTTATCAATTTGTCCTTTTTTAGAGTGTTTTTGGTGCTACAGCTAAGAAAGCTTTGTATAACCCAAACTCACAAAAATTTTCTCTTATGCTTTCTTCTAAAAGTTTTATATTTACAGGATGTATGTTTAGCTCTATTATTCATTTTAAGGATTTTGTTTGTTTTGTGGGGGGTTGGCCATGCCTGTGGCATGTGGAAGTTTCTGGGTCAGGGATCAAAACTGTGCCACAGTAGCAACCCAAGCCACTGCAGTGATATCCCCGGATCCTTAACCTACTGAGCCACAAGGGAACCCCAAGTTAATTTTTGTGTATAGTGCAAAGAAAGAATCAAAGGGCTTTCTCTCCATGTAATATCATTATTTCAGCATGCTGAAAAGATTATCCTTTCTTCATGAAATTGTCTTTGCATCTTTGTTGAAATCATTTTCCATAAACTTGTGGCTCTATTTCTAACTCCTGTCCCATTGATCTGTTTGTTTACAATGATGCTAACACCACACTGTACTAATTATGGTAGCTTTAAAATAAGCTTTGGAATCAGGTAGTGTTATTCTCAAATTTATTCTTTGTCAACATTGTTTTGAATATTCTTAGTTCTTTGCATTTCTATGTTAATATTAGAACCAGACTGTCCATTCCCACCCCAACACCGGGAATTTGGAATAGGATTGTGTTGAATCTATAGATCAATTGGGGAGGAAATAACATCTTAAGAATAATGTCTTCCAACTAAAGAGCATTGTATATGTCTCTAGTTATTTAGGTTTTTTTAATTTCTCTTGCAATATTTTGTAGAAGTCTTGTATATATTTGTCAAATTTATCCCTAAACATATATCGCATTTTGGTGCTGTCATAAATGATATTGATTTGTAATTTCAATTTCCGACTTAATTGCAAAGATGTGGAAATATAAATGATTTTATGCATTGAGATTCTATCCTACAGCTTTGCGAAGCTCACTCTTTAGTCCTAGTAGTTTTCTGTAGATTCCATAGAATTTGTCTACTAGATGATTATGTCATCTGTGACCAAACACTGTTTTATTTCTTGGAGTTCCCAGTGGGTTACAAACCCAGCTAGTAAACTAGTATCTATGAGGATGTGGGTTCCATCCCTGGCCTCACTCAGTGGGTTGAGTCCAGTATTGCCTTGACTTACAGTGTGGGTTGCAGACGTGGCTCGGATCCTGTGTTGCCGTGCTATGGTGTAGGCAGGCAGCTGCAGCTCTGATTCGACCCCTAGGCTGAGAATTTCCATATGCCGCAGGCACAGCCCAGAAAACAAGACAAACAAACCAAAAAGCCAACATTGTTTTATTTCTTTTTTCTGAATGTGCTTTCTTTCTTTTTTCTTGCCTTACGGTGCTATTTAGAACATCCACTCCCTCTCACTAAAGGTAGTGAGAGCCAGCCTCCTTGCCTTGCTTATGATCCTAGGGGAAAGCATAAGCTGTATCACTTGCCTTGAGTATGATATTAGCTACCGGCTTTTTGTAGGTGCTTTTATCAAACTGAGAAAGCTCCTTTCTACTCCTCATCTGATGAGTGGGTTTTTTAAAATAAAAAATGAGTGGCAAATGCTTTTTCTTAGTTACTGAGGGTTTTTTTTCCCTTTTTTGTTTGTTAATATAACTTACATTGATTGAGTTTTGAGTATTTTAACAACTTTGCATTCCTGATACAGGAGTTTAATGGTATAAATTTTCTTCTAAGTACTACTTTAACAGATTACAATTGTTTTTATACTTTGCTTTTATTTATTTATTCATTCATTTATTTATTTATTTTTGCTTTTTAGGGCTGCACCCATAGCATATGGAGGTTCCCAGGCTACAGGTCCAATCGGAGCTGTAGCTGCTAGCCTATGCCACAGCCACAGCAACACAGGACCTAAGCCCTGTCTGCGACCTACACCACAGCTCATGGCAATGCCAGATCCTTAACCCACAGAGCAAGGGCAGGGATTGAACCCGCAACCTGCTTTCATTTTCGTGCAGTGTAAATGGTTTCCAATTTCCCTTTCAATTTCTTTTTTGATCCTACATTATTTTAAATTGTGTTATCTAGTCTCCAAATATTTGGGGGGGGTTCATATATCTTCCCATTATTGATTTCTAATTTAATTCTATTATAGTCATAGAGCATACTTTGTATAACTTCTTTCTAAATTCATTAAGATTGGCTTGATGACCAAGAATGTGGTCTACTTTCCTTTCAAATTCTTGGTGCTGTTATGGTATTTATCATATTGATTTATAATGTCCATAGAAATATGTTTGATATACACTTGAAAATTGTTGTTGGGTGGGTTTACAATTTTCATCAAATTTGGAAAATTTTCAGACTTTTTTTTTTTTTGTCTTTTTGTCTCTCTAGGGCAGCACCCACCGCATATGGAGGCTCCCAGGCTAGGGATCTAATTGGAGCTGTAGCTGCTGGCCTATGCCACAGCCACAGCAATGCAGGATCCGTGCTGTGTCTGTGACCTAACCATAGCCCATGGCAACACCAGATCCTTAATCCACTGAGTGAGGCCAGGGATCGAACCTGAATCCTCATGGATGCTAGTCGCTGAGCCACGGTGGGAACTCCTCAGCCATATATTTCTTGAAATATTTTTTCTGCCACCACCACCCCCTTTGGCAACTCCAATTTCATATACATTAGGCTGCTTGAAGTTGTCCCAGAACCCACTGGCGCTTTATTCATTTCTTTGAGTGTTTTTGTCTGTGTTTCACTCTGGAAATTTTACATATTTCTATGTCTCTTCTAGACTCCAATATCCTCAGGGACAAAGTCTTTATCCCTGAGATGGACTATATAGGAAGAAGCACGGATATGGAGAGGCTAACACCAAGTACCTGTTTTACTTTGAATTTTATTTTTCTGTCTTTTTGTCTTTTTAGGGCCGGGCCCATGGCATATGGAACTTCCCAGGCTAGAGGTCGAATCGAAGCTGTAACTGCCTTCCTACACCATAGCCACGGCAACACAGGATCTGAGTACATCACAGCTCACGGCAATGCTGGATCCTTATCCCGCCGAGCACGGCCAGGGATCAAACCCACATCCTCATGGATACTAGCCAGGTTCCTTAACCACTGAGCCATGACAGGAACTTTGAATTTGAGGTGGCTCTGAAATAGCCAAGGGGAGATCCCAGCTGAAAGTTGGAAATAAGAATCTGAAGTCAGGAGAGTGGATGGGACCTACAGCATAGATTGGGAATCACTAGCTTGTGTATGGCAGTTGAATGTACTTTGAGAGCATGAGCAGACTGGACAAAAAGTGAAATTTTCAAGGGTGAGGAATGGAAACCTGAATAACGAGATTTAAAAGACAAGCAAAAGGAAAGGCATGAAAGTATTGGGCGACTGGAGTTTTTCGTGAGAATGAGGAGAGCTCTAAAAAGTGTAACAAGAACTCAGAAAAGTGATGGCACTGAAGAAGGCAAAGAAGAGAGTTTCTAAAGAGTGGTCAAGAGTTTCCATCATGGCTCAGTGGTTAACGAATCTGACTAGCATCCATGAGGACGCAGGTTCAATCCCCGGTCTTGCTCAGTGGGTTAAGGATCTGGCGTTGCCGTGGGCTGTGGCGTAGTCTGGCAGCTACAGCTCTGATTTGACCCCAGCCTGGGAAACTCCATATGCTGCAGGTGTGGCCCTAAAAAGCAAAACAAACAAAACAAAACAAAAACCAAACAAAAATAAAGAGTGGTCAGTGTAAATACTGAAATATCAAGTGAGATAAAGACTAAAATTAACCACTGAGACATTCCATGTTCAGGGACCAGACTTAATATTTTTAAGATGGTAATAGTCCCTAAATCAGTCTACAGGTTCAACAAATTCTGGTAATGGGTGTGAGGATACTGGGGATAGCAAGTGTTTTTAAATTGATTGTAGTGATAGCTGCCTAACTGTGACTATGATAAATGCCATTAAATAGTACACTTTAAAATTGAGAATTATATGTTACACGAATAATATCTTTAAAAGCTGTTATATTAGGAGTTCCCGTTGTGGCGCAGCGGAAACAAATCCAACTAGGAACCATGAGGTTGCAGGTTTGATCCCTGGCCTCGTTCAGTGGGTTAAGGATCCGGCATTGCTGTGAGCTGTGGTGTAGGTCGATGGCAACAGCTCCGATTCTACCCCTAGCATGGGAACCTCCATGTGCTGCAGGTGCGGTCCTAAAAAGACAAAAGACAAAAAAAAAAAAAAAAAAAAAAAAAGCTGTTATATTAAAAATAAAAAAACTTGGGAGTTCCCGTTGTGGCTCAGTGGTAAGGAACCTATTATCTATGAGGATGCAGGTTTGATCCCTGGCCTTGCTCAGTGGGTGAACAATCCCGCACTGCCGAGAGCTGTTATAGGTCGCAAATGCAGCTTGGTTCTCGTGTTGCTGTGGCTGTGGCATAGGCCGCTAGCTGTAGCTCTAATTAGACCCCTAGCCTGGGAACCTCCGTATGCCATGTGTGCGACCCTAAAAAGACACACACATACAAAAAACCCTCTGGATTTGCTGATCGGGAGTCTTTGGTGACCTCAGTGAAAGTAGGTGAGTAGTGGTGGGAGTTAAAGCCAGACTGAACAGGGTCAAGGAACAAATGGGAGATGAGAAGTAGACAACAAATGTCACCTGTCCTTTCAAGAAGTGACAAAGGAGATAGAGCAGTACCAGAAAGAAGGCTTAAAGGGACTGTGATTTCTTTTAAAAGAAGAAGAGAGAGCTAAACAATCCAGTGGAGAGAAAGAAATGAAAGCCATTAGATCAGAGCAGGTGTGGGGCAGGAGGTCGATCAGTTGTAAAGGGCTGAAGCCCACAGAAACTTGCGTTTCAAACACTGCAAGAGTGTCTATTTTCGCTGATTTCAAACAGGAAAAATCTTTCTTTCTACCGTTTAAAGCTGTCTTCCCTAAGATAACCTGGTTGCTTTTTCCAAGCGTTCCCATCCTTCCCATTTCACCAACCAATTCCTCCTCATTTGTCAGGATTCAGGTAAGCCACAGGATCACATTGCAAGAAATATAGCCCCCAAGGATTATAATTTAATCTTTATTTAATCCTTATTCTTTAATCTTAAGAATTTGGCTTTACCAAGGAAGTAAAATGACAGCATCTCTCAAAAATGGTGAATTTTTAGTTGGCAAAAAAATACAACTAATGCCATCTATGTGGAAGGATGTAAAACTGTAGTTATTTTCAGATGGATGCATAAACTTTTTCATAGAATAGCTGAGCCTAGATAACCATTTTGGAACTCTGGAACATATCGGTGCACCATTCCAATGTATCTGTTCCCTGGAATTTAAAACTATCCTGTATTTTTTTTTTTTAACCTAAACTCACTTTCCGGGTTCATTATTTTCCAAAGTTGAGTCCTCCTGAAGTATCTCTAAAGTATTTGTTGCTTTTCTGAATGCTTAAATTCAATCCCAGCTGAAAGTGCTTGATAGAAATCCCTCATATTAATAAAGAATTGGTGGCGGAAACTGCATTCAAAGTATAGTAATGTATTATCTTTATTAATTTTCCTATCTTTGGGCCATAAATTATATCCCGATGGATGCTCTGATCCTGGGAAACACCATTCAGAAATGTCACAGAACAGTAAGTACCAGAGGAAGCTGGTTCAGAGGTGGCCCACTTGGAAAGGAAGAAATAACCTCAACAATTAGTCAGTGCAGGCAGCTTCTTGCCATATCTCATTTTCATCTGTTGGAAACTCAAGGATGTTACTTTTAGCTGAACAACTTGTATATGGATTGACTATTCTTTTGAACCACGGTAGAAAACAACTGACCTTCCTTAAATAGAAATGTTGGTACCAAAGCCAGAAGTTATGCGGTCCAGAAATAATAATGTTATAAAGATGCAAGGAGCTCCCGATGCAGTGCTATGCCATGTCATCATTCTGTCCTTAGCCATCCTGACTCATGCTCTGCATGGTGTTCGCTCACATTGAATTAACGTAAATTCAAGATGAAAGTCTTTCCATATCACCTTATGAATACTGACTCATTGCTTTTTTTGCTGTGTTAATATGCCCTATTTTTCAACTTTACTAATGCATATAATACGCATTTTATTGTATTTTATTTTTAGGGCCACGCCTGAGGCATACAGGAGTTCCCAGGCTAGGGGTCCAAACGGAGCTGCAGCTGCTGGCCTACGCCACAGCCACAGCCATGCGGGATCCTAACCGCATCTGCGACCTGCACCACAGCTCATGGCAATGCCGGATCCCTAAGCCACTGAGTGAGGCCAGGGATCAAACCTGCATCCTCATGAATACTAGTCAGTTTCATGAACTGCCAGGCCACAACGGGAACTCCTAAAACCATGTATTTTAAATGGTAGTAGCCTTGTTTGCAGGAGATAACATCAGGAGGAGATGTGACACAGAAGTTAGGAATGCATACTCAGGGCCACACAGAAATCTGGTCTCATCCTTACATCCATTCCTTTATAAAGAATGCACCTGCTCTTAGCCACTATGGTAAAAGTGCATTTGGATCCCAACTCTGCCACTTACTAGCTTTACAACTTTGGGCAAGTGAAGGTGACTGCCCCACGCCTCATTTTTTTCACAAGTAAAATGGGAATGATAGTATTTCGCGGGACAGCAATGGGAATTCCATGAATGAATCCATACCAGGTGCTTAGAACAGTGCTGGCTGCGTGGGACATCTCAGTAAATGCGAGCCATCGTGATTAGTTCTTTTAATTAATGAAGAAAATGATTTACAATATAGAAGTTGAACCCTAATATTGCATACAGTGTTGGGAAACATGACAGTGCTTGAGGAAATTCTTGCAAGCCGAACAAGCACTCGTATATCACGGAGGACCAGGGGAGGTTCCAGCCTGAAGTGCAGGAACAAGGTCTGGGTTCCAGTCACGCCAACCTGCAGTGTGACTCTGGGCCTGGCCTCCTCCACAGAGAGACTCATCTATAGATCTTCTGAGGTTACTTCCAGCCTCTAACCATCTATTCCTTGAATTCACATTTTTTTTGCATTCTACCAGCTGTAAGTAGTACTGTTTATATAAATCAGAGCAGAAACAAGTACCTACAAAATAGTTTTCATGAAGTTAAAAAAATAAATAGCGACATGAACAGATCCCAAAGCCCAAAATATGAATTCGAGTTGCCCTGACGCTTGACCACATTTCCCTGTGTTGTATGAATGTGAAGCAGGTATGAACTTCACATGTATGAAGGTGTATGCATGTGAAGTGTGTGTGAACACTTCAAGTTCCACTAGGAGAGCCTTTCTAGGATGTTCCAGTGTATGGGCCTGGGATCCAGCCTAACCTTCTCAGGATGACCAGAAGAAGGGCTTCAGGTCTATGACTCCATTTCTGATCCTGATATCCTTATATTAACAACTCAATATCCCAAAAACAGCTTCTCAGAAAAAAGCTAAACTGACAGTCCATTATTTCAAATAAAATTAGAATAATGACTAAGATCATCAGACTTCTGAAAATTTGTTTTCTCTGAGAGGACGGAGATAAAAACTCATGAAAAATAACAGAATGATGGTGTTTTATACACATTTATTTTAAAGCATAATATATAAGAAAATGTAGTGTCTCACCAAGCATTTGGTAGAAAATAGTTTTAAATACAATTTTTAATCTAAAGTCTGTATCTAGGATAAGGATACACTTTTAGCCATAAAAGTGCAATTTTAAAGGCAGGTATCAGACCTCTTAAGCTGCATGATAGCTAATGGGCAGGCTAAAGGACATTAAAAATGTGCGTTTATAAAAATTTGAGGAAATTCATGAAAATGTTTTGTAAAGGTTATAAATGAACATCTACCATAGAATGTGGGAGGTTTCACAATCTGCTTACAAATGCTTAAATTCTGTCTTTTATAACAGTATCTTATAAGGTTGTTATTAGAAAATTTTCATTAGATGTTCTGCTTTAAATTCCCTTATGTCACCTTCGCTGAGATCAAGCACAGGTTTATAACACACACATACATATACGCATACTACTTGTCCCTTGTATAATGCCCCTCCATAAGAATAGGTTGGTCTAAGGAAAAATCAGAGCATAGCAAAATGCCGCTTTAACTGCTTAATTAAGTGTTGCGTATCCACATGATCTGGAAATGCTGCTTCAGACTTCTGAGCAGCAACATAGCTTCTCTGGAGATCTCCAATCTGGAAGAAACACCAGAATAAGACCACAGAATGAAAACCAGAAAAAATAAGGAAGCAAAAAAAAAAAAAAAAAAAAAAGACAGATGGATTATCTGTATAACATAGAAACCGGGGGTTCTGAAAGGTCAACTGCTTCATTGTGCTACTTTGATTTAAAAACTGTTTCACCTAAATACAATTCAATCTTGGAAAAATGTGAGAAAACTAAAATGACCAATTAAATAATCAACTACACTTTAATAAATTGTCTAGTGATGAATGCATAAACGTGTGTTGTCTCTGCCTGTCACGGATAGCATCGTAAGAAAGATAAAATGACGTCTGTATGCTAAAACAGCCAGCTCTGTAAGGAAACTCTTTGTAATGTACCATAGACAAAGACATATTTTGATCAGGGTATTACCTTTTAGACATAAAATTCAAGTAAAAACTATTGTATTTAAGATACAATAGCATGCTCTGGGAGCTTTTAACTGTTTGCTAACAGAGGAATGTTGGGAAGATATCTTGTTTTCAGTTGATAAAGGGTATCTCTCATCTTCAATAAACTTTGTGTTAAAGTCCTGTTCCAAAGAAAAACACCCACAGCATCTGAATCCATCTGAATGTACTGACTCATGTATACATTTCTAAAGAGAGCTTTTTAGTGTGTGCACACCAAAAAAAAACAAAAAACCAAAAAAACCCCACAAAAAAACCTTAGCTCATTCAATTCAAGTAGTTTTGGGGCAACATGCATATGAATTAAAACATAAGTTTCCTTTTTTAAATCATAGCAGTTCTTTTTAACATACTATTTTCTTGCACGGAGGTGTAGCTTTTCACTTAAAGAAACATTTCATTTATAATATATATTATTAAAATGTAAAACTATTCCTGAAAGTAATGAAGCCTTCTTTGTGGTTTAAGGAAGTAGCAGCAGAGCGCGGTGGGAAACACACGGGCATCACGTGGATCTGAATTCTGAAACTGCCACTGCCACAGGGCTCAAGGGAAGGCTTTTAAGATCTACAGGCTTGGGTTCCATTAGAGTGTAAGCTGCATGGGGTAGAGGTCTCTGTTTTATTCACTGCTGACATCCTCTGTGCCTACAACAGTCTCTGGTATGCAGCAGAGGCTCAACAAATGAAACGTGAGTTGTATGAGAAAAATGAGTAAGGAGGTAAGGGTTACCTACCTTGCAGGGCTGCTGAGAGAATGGGAGGTATATAGATCACCTGGAACAGTGGCCAGCACTTACAAACACTCAATGATGACAACTTACGAATAAAAGCTTGTTTTATTTTCAAAACAGAAGTGCGTGTGAATGGCTTCATGTTCATGCTACTGGGTTTTTTTAATGGTTGCATCCAAGGCATATGGAAGTGCCCAGGCTAGGGGCTGAATCAGACCTGCAGCTGCAGGCCTATGCCACTGCCACGGCAATACCAGATCTGAGCCACATCTGCAACCTACACCACAGCTTGCAGCAATGCCAGATCCTTAGCCCACTGAGGGAGCCCAGGGATCGAACCCACATCCTCCTGGAGGCTACGGTGGGACCTTAACCTGCTGAGCCACAATGGGAACTCCTATAACATCTTTTTTTTGTGTGTGTGTGTGTGTCTTTTTGCCTTTTCTTGGGCCGCTCCCACAGCATATGGAGGTTCCCAGGCTAGGGGTCAAATCAGAGCTGTAGCCACCAGCCTACACCCAGAGCCACAGCAACTCGGGATGCGAGCTGCGTCTGCAACCTACACCACAGCTCATGGCAACGCCAGATCCTCAACCCACTGAGCAAAGCCAGGGATTGAACCCCTAACCTCATGGTTCCTAGTTGGATTCGTTAACCACTGAGCCATGACGGGAACTCCAACATCTTTCAGTCTATAAAGAGGCGGAGTTCCCATTATGGCACAGCAGAAAGGAATCAAACTAGTATCCATAAGGATGCAGATTCAATCCCTGGCCCTGATCAGTGGGTCAGGGATCTGGCATTGCCGTGAGCTATGGTGCAGGTCACAGGTGTGTGTGGCTCGGATTCAATCCTTGGCCCATGAACTTCCATATGCTGTAGGTGTGACCATAAAAAAAATAATTTCTTTCAGGAAGTTATGGTTAGAATGTCCTTATTTACTTGTACATTTGTTAAAACCAAGAAAGATAAACAAACACGTCAGATGATAAATGGAAAGAAAATACCTTATCAGAAATTGTTGCAAAATTAAAATGCGGCTCGTACATGTGGGGTGCTAAAGATGATGCAGTTTGTAACAGTGCTCTTGCCTGTTGAGAAGAAAGAAAGGAAGGAAGGGAGGGAAGGAGGGAGGGAGGGAGAAAGAAAGGAAGAAAGGAGAAAAAAAAAAAAAAACCAAAGGTATATGAGCATATATTAGCACTATATTTGTGATGTTTTTTTTTTAACCCAGGATAGGACTTTAATAAACATGACCTTGTGATAAATACAGATGAATTCCTCATGAAATACGCCTTACTGATAGAAAATTAACTACTTACATCTTGCCAAAATTATATTAATAATAAAATGCTTCAAAATGTAGAGAAAACAGAATTGAAAAGTTATGTGAAAATCACTTTTTTTTTCTTTTCTGTCTCTTTGCCTTTTCTAGGGCCGCTTTCTGCGGCATATGGAGGTTCCCAGGCTAGGGGTCGAATCGGAGCTGTAGCCACTGGCCGACGCCAGAGCCACAGCAACGCGGGATCCGAGCTGTGTCTGCAACCTACACCACAGCTCACGGCAACGCCGGATCCTCAATCCACTGAGCAAGGGCAAGGATCAAACCCGCAACCTCATGGTTCCTAGTTGGATTCGTTAACCACTGTGCCATGACAGGAACTCCGAAAATCACTTTTTTTAAGTTTATATTTCAATATGATATACAACTCAAAAATAGAATCCTCCCAATACTGAAAAAAAAAAGTCTTATTAATCTAGTTTTGTTGATTGATTTAGTAGGCTTCCAATTACCTGTTCTCTAATGCAACAATAAAAAACCACCCACCCAAAAAACCATTGTAAATTCAAATCCCCAAGTTCTATGCTGGATGACAGTGAGCAAGCAGTTATTATACTGCTGACCTGAAAGTGACAACAGAAGGCAACTGAAAATGACAAGCTTTCTCTTCTCTAAAGTACTCAAAAGACAAAATTCACATTATTTTTTTGTGCCCTATAGGCTCAAAGATTCATACACTGAAGAGACCACTGAGGGACATGAGATGCCTGTACATCCATTGTCAAGACCACAGACTCAGCATCCCAAGCGCTGAACAGCTTCTCAACTTGTAGCTAAACTGCTACAAACGGCCCTGAGGACACTCTGCAGCATATGGAAGTTCCCAGGCTAGGGGTCCAATCAGAGCTGCAGCTGCTCACCTACACCACAACCACAGCAACGCTGGATCCAAGCCGCATCTGCGACCTACATCACAGCTCACGGCAACACCAGATCCTTAACCCACTGAGCAAGGCCAGGAATCAAACCTGAGTGCCCTTGGATATTAGTGGGGTTTGTTACCCCTGAGCCACAAAAGGAACTCCTCTTATATCTTTTTTTCATGGAAAGTAAATAATAGTGATAGAGGATGGTGGATATTATTTTGTTTTATGATACACTGTTTTGGGTTTTTTTAGTTATAATTTTTAATAACAATGAAATTTTCACCAAAACATTTCACATTAATTGTATACTAGAAAAACTATAATAAGTAGGAGGGGAAATAAATCACCAACATGGAATCAGACAAAAATCATAAAAACCACTTGCTTCATATGGACACAGGATAAATTCCATGATAGAACCAGTTCCCATTTTAGGGAACTTAGCTTTTGTTTTTTTTTTTGTGGCCATGCCCGTGGCGTGTGGAAGTTCCTGGACCAGGGATCGAACCTATGCCACAGCAGTGACCCAAGCCCCAGCAGTGACAATGCTGGATCCTTAACCTGCAGAGCCACAAGGGAATTCCAATTAGTCTTTGCTCATAAACTACAAGTCCATCTTATTTACTTTTGGAGAATTTTATGAAACAAAGGCAGCATCCAGTGACATTTCTTTGGTTGTTAAGTTTGTCAATGTGCTCAGGAGACCAGGCTGGAGGTTAAGGTCCTGGCGTGCTGCTCACTGTGTGGTGGCCTGGGGCAGGTACTTACCCACCTCCAGGCTCTGTTTCTTCATCTCTAAAGCAGAGAATGTAATGACATCTATTTTTATTGCCATTAATTTCTATGAGTATATGCAGCATTTTAAACATCTTGTTGTGTGATTAATAACACTATTTATTAAGCATCTATTATGTGCTTTACTAGGCCATATGCTTTACAAACACAATCTGCTCATCCTCACAAGAACCTTCGGGTCAGTATTGCTATTACCCTATTTTATTTACCATGCATTCGTTCCACAAATCCTGAGCACCTACCATGTGCCAGGCAATGTTTTTGATACTGAAAATACATCAGTAGAAGACAGGCAATCCCTGCTTTCACGCAGCTAGCAATCTGCACGTAAAGATGAAACTATCTGATAAAATGATAAGTACTGTGAAGAAAAAAACAGCAGGAGATGTGACAGCATCTGTAAACTGATGTTCAAGCAGGTCTTTCTAAAGAGGTGGTAATTAAGCTGAGACCTGAATGAGAAAAAGAAAATCTTTGCAGGATCTGAAAGAAGTCACTCCAAAGGCCCTACGGTAAGAGCAGGCACTGCACAGCAGCGAGCAGCTAATGTATCTGGAGGTCAAGGGTAAAAGAGTAGTGGCCAAAGATGTGGTCTGGGCGGGACCCAGAGGCTAGACCACGTGGGGCCTTGTAGGCTAAGGTCTGAAGTCCAAATTTCCTTAACAGTGCAAGGAGAAGCCTTTCGAGGATGCTAATAAGCAAAGCAGTAATAAAATACCCTAGTGTTTTTTTTAAAAAAAATCCTTTAGGCGGTTCTGAGGAAGCTGCATTATAGGGTGTGCTTACTTGCTGATGTAAATGGAATAGCTAGGAGACGCTTGCAGTCATGCAGGTGAGAGATGAGAGCAGTCTGAAGAAGCGGGGGTGGGAGTGGAGAATGGGGATGTGGAGCTAGAACTGACAGGGCCCACTGGACACGACAGAGGTGCAGCATGGCAAGGAGGCCAGTCGGGAAAGGGAAGTTTCACCGGTGGGTCCTAGGACTGGGGCTCGAGCAGCTAGACGGTGGATGGAGGGCTGTGAATGGCACAACAGTTCCCGAAGATAGGAAAGCCTGGGAGGTGCAGATTTGTCCTAACCAAATCAAGCTTCCATGTTGGGTCCTGAAAGGTTAAGCAACTTCTCCAAGGTCACATCACTAATAGGTGACAGAGCTGGGATTCAAACCCAGGCCAGTCCGACTCCAGAGCTCATTTTCAAATTGTAACATGTAAAGACAGCTGCACGCAACAGCTTTCCTTTGAAGAAAGAAGACTGTCCCCGCGGCACGCCCTGCCCTCGGCTGACCTGGTCCACGTGGCCCTTGCGCATTTCCAGCACGGCCAGGTTGTTGTAGGCCTCGGCGTGGTGGTTGTTGTTAACCAGAGCCAGCCTGAAGCACTGATGGGCCAGGTTCGTATCTCCTATGCCCTGCAAGAGGAAAGCACAAACTCGCACACACAATTCCACCCACTTCCTCCTGCCATCGCAGTCCTCCTTTCCTCAGATAAATCGTGTCTGCTACCTTAGCCAAAGCAGCGGGACAAGGGCGACAGGCACCACGTAAGGGGATTCGACCTGGGACGATGAAATGAGCTGTGGTGCCTCCCAGAAACCTCTAAATTGCCTCTAAATCGCTAACCACACCCGGATTTCCAATACCTGAAGATTTCTTCCAACAAGTGGTTACCTTTTCTGTAAGAGAAATTTTACTACAGAAACAACATACCACAGCCACATGTCCCAAGTTGTACCAGACGTCAGCTACCTCCTCTTCGTTTTCAGCCAGAGAAAGGGCACGTTCGAAGGAGGTCAGAGTCATATCATACTGCTGGGCATAGAAGCAACAGAGCCCCAGATTGTTAAAAAGCTGGCAGTTATAAACACCCATCTGCAGGAGTCGCCTTTTGGAAAAAGAGCACACATTTTGGTGTCAGACCAACTTTATAAATATTAATATACATATCTTTTTTTGTCTTTCGTCCTTTTAGGGCCAGGGATCGAACCCGCAACCTCATGGTTCCTAGTCGGATTCGTTTCCACTGTGCCACAGCGGGAACTCCAACACACGTATCTTTTTAACAAGGTTAGAAATGAATTCATTATATAATTTTTAATACCCTCCAAAGAATATAAACAGAAAGAATTAGGTAAATGAAAAAATGGTAAAACAAATACAAAACCATGTCTTTTGTAATGGTACTAGTTACGACTCCAAAGGCAAGGTCAGAAATAACTTCTGGGAGTTCCCGTCGTGGCGCAGTGGTTAACGAATCCGACTAGGAACCATGAGGTTGAGGGTTCGATCCCTGCCCTTGCTCAGTGGGTCAAGGTTCCGGCGTTGCCATGAGCTGTGGTGTAGGTGGCAGACGCGGCTCGGACCCTGCGTTGCTGTGGCTCCGGCGTAGGCTGGCAGCTGCAGCTCCGATTCGACCCCTAGCCCGAGAACCTCCATATGCCGCAGGAGTGGCCCAAGAAATGGCAAAAAGACCAAAAAAAAAAAGAAAAAAGAAATAACTTCTGTAACTTTTTTTTTAACCCCCCCCCCAACTCTGTTAGAGAATCAAAAGAATAAATAAATGGTCCCATAAAGTAAAATCCACACTTTTGCCTCATAAAGCTTTGGTGCTCATCAGCAAATTTCTACGACCTTTTAATCAAATCTGTGGCCTATGTTTAGCATTCACCTCCGAGGACAGCTGAGTTGGGTCCGGTTTTTGGCTACGTGTATTTTGTGGTTCAGCTGCACCTAGTGAGCTTCCACCCAGGATGGCAAGATCATCAGTGGATCCCTAGGTTATCCACTTAGCTTCTCTGCTGCAGCTCAAGAACCCCATTTTGCTTCTACGCATCATTAATCCCAAAGGATAAGAGAGCTCAAGTAAGCAAGCGAAAACCCACGCCAGCTGCCCTGAGGAGCCATGACCCACTCTGGGGTGGGGGGAGCAGAGTCAGCTGCATGTGCACAGGCTGGCACCATATCATTATGTTTTATGCTCCTAGCACTTATCTGGAAAGAACTCTTGTCAGCTGTCAGTTATCTCCTCATTCGTCACCCAAAGGCTGGAGAGGAAGTCATAACTTAAAAATTAATTTCAGAAACCCTCTATAGTTTAAAATAAGTATGTGCTCAAAAGAGAACATCATTTATGTAAATTTTGAAAAAATATTTGGACAAGAATTGACAACATTTCACATAACAGGGATCTTGTTTCAGGGCCCCATCAGGACTCAGGGCCTAGGGCCCACTGCTCTTTGCAAATCACATTTACTACTTTACCTTCAGGATCTTTTTATTGTGCACAGTGGGACAGATGGAGGCAGTGATGTAGAAGTGCTTCCAGTAACTATTAAACTCTTATTGGTTGATGACAGAATGGCCAGTTGATACAATGACATGGTGTTAACTCAGGCAATTATCCAGGTGTGTTTCTACAAGATGCCAAATACTCATGTATTTCCAAATTATGAGCTATAGCTTTAGTATTCGTAAAACAGTTGGGTGCTTAAATTTTTTAGTCTCATGTAGACCTGGCTATACATCATTTCTGTACATTTTCATTATATCTTTCTTATTGTTTCACCATGATTTCACAGGAAAGCAATTCTACAAACTGAATGTCAAGTGCACCTGTAAAACCGGAGGGCTACTTCTGGTTGATCAGAGTAAAAGTGGTTGCTTCCAATGCATGCAATGGCTTCCACGTGAGTATTGTCCTGTTTCAAAACCTCTTTGTAGTATTCAGTGGCTGATGGAATATTATTCATTTCCTGTTTTTAAGACAGAAGAGCAATACTGTATTAATACTGGACAAGAGATTATTTTTATTCTGACTGGCTTACATTCTTTTATCCAATGAACTATTTATTAAGCGCCTACCATGTGCCAGACTCTGTTCTAGGCCCTGGGGACACAATGTGATCAAAAAGATACAGTCAGTCCTCTGTATCTGTGGGTTTCACCTCTGCAGAGTCAACCAGCCACAGACTGAAAATATTGAGGAAAAAAAAATTCCAGAAAGTTTCAAAAAGCAAACTTGAATCTGCCACACTGCCAAGTATTTCCATAGCATCTACACTGTATTTACAACTATTTAGATAGTGTTTACATTGTATTGGGCATTAAAAGTAATCTAGAGATAATTTAGTGCATACAGAACCATGTGGGTAGGTTATGTACAAATTCTACAGCCTTTTGTATAAGGGACTTGAGCATCCACTAATTTTGGCAAACGAGGGGGTCTTGGAACCAACTCTCCCCCCTCGATATGGAAGGGTGACCACTGTCCTCAAGGAGGTTACATCTGGGAGGAGGACAAAGAAATGAACAACTATATAATGTCAGGTCCAACAAGGATAAGTGATTAAGAGAAAGAGAGCAGCGTGAGAAGAGAGAGGGAGGGGAGTGGGTGCTGCTGCAAAGGAGTTGTGGAGGAGGTGCCGTGTGAACAGAGGCTGAGTAAAGTGAGGGATGGAGACCTGAGCACACCTGGGGGAAGTGCAAACTGGGCCGCAGGAACAGCCTAGGAGGACCATGCACTTGTCACGTAAAAGAAACACGTAAGTGACAAAGTAGAAGAACATCTACTGAATGGGAGAAAATATTTGCAAACGATATGCCCAATGAAGTGTTATATCCAAAATATACAAATAGCTCATACAACTTACCGTCAAAAAACAAACAACTGAACAACTATACAGCAACAAGTTTGACAATCTGGAAGAAATGGACAATTTTCTAGAATCTTACAGCCTGCGAAAACTGAATCAAAAAGAAACAGACCTTGGAGTTCCCGTTGTGGCGCAGTGGTTAACGAATCCGACTAGGAACCGTGACGTTGCGGGTTCGGTCCCTGCCCTGGCTCAGTGGGTTAACGATCTGGCGTTGCCGTGAGCTGTGGTGTAGGTTGCAGACGCGGCTCGGATCCCGCGTTGCTGTGGCTCTGGCATAGGCCGGTGGCTACAGCTCCGATTCAACCCCTAGCCTGGGAACCTCCATATGCCGCGGGAGCGGCCCAAGAAATAGCAACAACAACAACAACAAAAGACAAAAAGACCAAAAAAAAAAAAAAAAAAAAAAAAAAAAAAAAAAAAAAAAAAAAAAGAAACAGACCAACTGAACAAACCGATCACTAGAAATGAAATTGAAGAGGTCATAAAAACACTCCCTACAAATAAAAGTCCAGGACCGGATGGCTTCACAGGTGAATGCTATCAAACATATAAAGAGGAATTGATGCCCATCCTCCTTAAACTCTTTCAAAAGGTTGAAGAAGAAGGAATACTCCCAAAGACATTCTATGAGGCCACCATCACCCTCATTCGAAAACCAGACAGAGATACCACCAAAAAAGAAAACTATCGCCCAATATCATTGATGAATATAGATGCAAAAATTCTCAACAAAATCTTAGCCAACCGAATCCAACAACATACCAAAAAAATTATACACCATGACCAGGTTGGGTTCATCCCAGGTTCACAAGGATGGTTCAACATATGCAAATCAATCAGCATCATACACCACATTAACAAAAAAAAAGTCAAAAATCATATGATCATCTCAATAGACGCAGAAAAAGCATTTGACAAAGTTCAACATCCACTCATGATCAAGACCCTCGCCAAAGTGGGCATAGAGGGAACATTCCTAAATATAATCAAAGCCATTTATGATAAACCCACAGCAAATATAATACTCAGTGGGGAAAAACTGAAAGCCTTCTCACTCAAATCTGGAACAAGACAGGGATGCCCACTCTCACCACTGCTCTTCAACATCGTTTTGGAAGTCCTAGCCACAGCAATTAGACAAACAAAAGAAATCAAAGGCATCCAGATAGGAAGAGAAGAGATCAAACTGTCACTGTATGCAGATGACATGATACTATACATAGAAAACCCTAAGGACTCAACCCCAAAACTCCTTGAACTGATTAATAAATTCAGCAAAGTAGCAGGATATAAGATTACCATTCAGAAGTCAGTTGCATTTCTGTATACAGCAATGAAATATTAGAAAAGGAATACAAAAATATGATACCCTTTAAAATTGTACCTGACAAAATCAAACACCTCGGAATACACCTGACCAAGGAGGTAAAGGACCTATATGCCGAGAACTATAAAACTTTAATCAAAGAAATTAAAGAAGATGGAAAGAAATGGAAAGATATTCCACGTTCCTGGATTGGAAAAATCAATATTGTAAAAATGGCCATACTACCCAAAGCAATCTACAGATTCAATGCAATCCCTATCAAATTACCCAGGACATTGTTCACAGAACTAGAACAAACAATCCAAACATTTATATGGAACAACAAAAGACCCAGAATCGCCTAAGCAATCCTGAGAAACAAAAACCAAGCAGGAGGCATAACTCTCCCAGACTTCAAGAAATACTACAAGGCCACAGTCATCAAAACAGTGTGGTACTGGTATCAAAACAGACAGACAGACCAATGGAACAGAATAGAGAACCCAGAAATAAACCCTGACACCTATG
This sequence comes from Sus scrofa, assembly GCF_054392235.1. Lineage (NCBI taxonomy): Eukaryota > Metazoa > Chordata > Mammalia > Artiodactyla > Suidae > Sus > Sus scrofa. The sequence continues at coordinate 121,863,013 of NC_139389.1, read as the reverse complement.
GTCAATTAATCTTTGACAAGGGAGGCAAGAACATAAAATGGGAAAAAGAAAGTCTATTCAGCAAGCATTGCTGGGAAACCTGGACAGCTGCATGCAAAGCAATGAAACTAGAACACACCCTCACACCATGCACAAAAATAAACTCCAAATGGCTGAAAGACTTAAATATACGACAGGACACCATCAAACTCATAGAAGAAAACATAGGCAAAACACTCTCTGACATCAACATCATGAATATTTTCTCAGGTCAGTCTCCCAAAGCAATAGAAATTAGAGCAAAAATAAACCCATGGGACCTCATCAAACTGAAAAGCTTTTGCACAGCAAAGGAAACCCAAAAGAAAACAAAAAGACAACTTACAGAATGGGAGAAAATAGTTTCAAATGATGCAACCGACAAGGGCTTAATCTCTAGAATATATAAACAACTTATACAACCCAACAGCAAAAAAAACCAATCAATCAATGGAAAAATGGGCAAAAGACCTGAATAGACATTTCTCCAAAGAAGATATACAGATGGCCAACAAACACATGAAAAAATGCTCAACATCGCTGATTTATAAGAGAAATACAAATCAAAACTACCATGAGATACCATCTCACACCAGTCAGCCTGGCCATCATTAATAAATCCACAAATAACAAGTGCTGGAGGGGCTGTGGAGAAAAGGGAACCCTCCTGCACTGCTGGTGGGAATGTAAACTGGTACAGCCACTATGGAGAACAGTTTGGAGATACCTTAGAAATCTATACATAGAACTTCCACATGACCCCACAATCCCACTCTTGGGCATCTGTCTGGACAAAACCCTACTTAAAAGAGACACATGCACCCGCATGTTCATTGCAGCACTATTCGAAATAGCCAGGACATGAAAACAATCCAAATGTCCATCGACAGAGGATTGGATTTGGAAGAGGTGGTATATATACACAATGGAATACTACTCAGCCATAAAAAAGAATGACATAATGCCATTTGCAGCAACATGGATGGAGCTAGAGAATCTCATACTGAGTGAAATGAGCCAGAAAGACAAAGACAAATACCATATCACTTATAACTGGAATCTAATATCCAGCACAAATGAACATCTCCTCAGAAAAGAAAATCATGGACTTGGAGAAGAGACTTGTGGCTGCCTGATGGGAGGGGGAGGGAGTGGGAGGGATCGGGAGCTTGGGCTTATCAGACACAACTTAGAATAGATTTACAAGGAGATCCTGCTGAATAGCATTGAGAACTATGTCTACTCATGTTGCAACAGAACAAAGGGTAGGGAAAAAACGTAATTGTAATGTATACATGTAAGGATAACTTGATCCCCTTGCTGTACAGTGGGAAAATTAAAAAAAATAATAAAATAAAATAAGAGGCCCTAGAGCTGAAGGGCTCTAAATTTCAAAACAAACAAACAAACAAACAACTGATTAAAAAACGGGCAGAGGACATTTTCCCAAAGATGACCAGCAGGCATGGAAAGATACTCAACATCGTTAATCATCAAAGAAATGCAAATTAAAACCACAGGATCACCTCACACCTATCAGAATGGCCGTCATCAAAAAGAAGGTAAATTAACAAATGCTGGTGAGGATGTAGAGAAAGGGAATCCTCCTACACTGTAGGCTGGAAATGTAAAATGCTGCCACCACTGTGGAAAACAGTATGGGGGTTTCTCAAAAAACTAAAAACAGAACAACCATATGACCCAGCAATTCCATTCCTGGGTATATATCCAAAAAAAAAAAAAAAAACTAATTTGAAAAGATACATGCACCCCAATGTTTACATAGAAGCATTATTTACAGTTGCCAAGATATGTAAACAATCTAAGTGTCCATGAACAAGATGAAGATGAGGTACAAATATACAACGGAATGCTAATATTCAGCCATAAAAAATTATGAAATTTTGCCATTTGCAACAACAGGAATGGACTTAGAGGGTATTAAGCTAAGTGAAATAAGGTAGACATAAAAAAACACAACCTCCACACCTTTGATAACCTGAAATGCCATGGAACTTATCCATCTTTGTCAATCTGATTAAGTAAAAAATGACAAAAAAAAAAAAAAGCAGTTCCCATTGAATCTGACTAGGAACCATGAGGTTGTGGGTTTGATCCCTGGCCCTGCTCAGTGGGTTAAGGGTCTGATGTTGCTGTGAGCTGTGGTGCAGGTCAAAGATGTGGCTCGGATCTGGCATTGTTGTGGCTGTGGTGTAGGCCTGCAGCGACAGCTCTGATTAGACCCCTAGCCTGGGAACCTCCATACCAAGCAAGTGCAGCCCTAAAAAGACAAAAAAAAAAACAAAAAAAACATTACTGGTTGTTGGGTTTTTCTGTCTTTTTTTTTTTTTAGGGCCACAGGTGCGGCCTATGGAAGTTCCCAGGCTAGGGGTCTAATTGCAGCTGCAGCTGCCGGCTTACGCCACAACCACAGCAACGCCAGATCCGAGCCATGTCTTCGACCTACGCCACAGCTCCCAGCAACACCAGATCCTTAACCCACTGAGCAGGACCAGGGATCGAACCCACATCCTCACGGATACTAGTTTGGGTTCATTACTGTTAAGCCACAACAGAAGCTCCGACATTATTAATGTTTATTTCTTTAATTATTACTGGGGCTACACACTCAACACACCAGATACTAACTTTTCTTTTTCTGTGTATTGTGGATCCATGTACTTGGCCAGTTCTCTTATCCTATCTTTTGTCCTTTTACTATTAGTGTGTGTGGCTTGGGTGGGACGCTGCCCTCCTGAACTCAGGAAAGGTGGAGACAGAGCTGTGGCTTGGGGGTCCCTGGGCATGAACTCTGTTTTCTCCTTCCTGATGCAATGAGCCCGCGCTGAGGCTGACTTCCATTCAAAACCTAGGAAGGCCCTGTGTTTATAAACATTCCCTTCCGAGGAAAAGCATGTTTGGCTGAATTCTTCCAGATGTGTGCTTCTAGCCACAGCATGAAAGGGCAGTGGTATAGCCGCAATGCAGCTGGGATTTGGTCCGTTGTCTCATCTCTGGGCTGACTTTAGTTGCATGGAGAAGGTCAGCAGCCACTGTGTCGGCTGGCAGGACAACAAGGGCCACATCATGATTTTGACCCACAACGACTCTGAGGAAACACCTAGTTGCCATGTTTATATTATTGACCAAAAGGAGAATTTGAGTGTGCGTGCACACATGTGTTTGTGCGTAATTCTCCCACCAATCTGTAAACGACCTGAAACCCAGCAACTGTGAAGGAGGAAATTAAAAGTAGACTTTCGTCTGTCCCAGGTATGGCAAATATGTCCCCTGTTTAATGTTTTTAACCTTTTTGCTGTTGTTTGAGTTTAGTTTTATGTACACCTTTGTTTTCACTATATAGAAAATTTAACTTTTATACTCTGAAATTTATCAGTCTTTTCTATTATGGCTTTCTTGGCATCATGTTTAGAAAGTTCTTCCCCATTCCAAGTTTATGCAAAAATTCATCTATATATTCTTCTTGAACTTTCATGGTTTTAAATTTTGAGTCATCTTGTAGCAATGGATTCTTTTAGTATAATAAATCATTACTCAAAAAAAAAAAAAAGGACAGAAATCATTACTCATCCAGCTCTATTTTTAAAACTATTAAATAATGCAATAACCTCACTGGTTTAATAGACAATATCACATAACTTTTTAGACACATGAATATACATAGATTCTCTTTTTGTCCTTTAGTCTCACATCAGACTCATTTAAATTATAGTAGCTCTAGGATAAATTTTATTAATGTAGACATAAAATAATATTTTCAAGCATATAAACGTCACTTCAAGTATATAAACAACTGTGGTATCATTGAAGTGATTTTTACAGTGCTTATTACTGAACCAGGCATCACAGAATACTGTCTCTAATTAGATTTTTAGCTATATACAACAAAACTACAAATAAGGAAGTGAATGTTGCAATGATTCTCAAACTCTGTTATAATCAGAATCACCTAGTGAGCTTGTTAAGCAGACAAATGCCCACGTCCCACCTTCCAGGAATCTGAGTCAGGAGGCAGAAGATGGGCCTTACTCTCAAACATTCCCAAAGTCATTATCATACACAGTAAAGTTCGAGGACCATTAGAATAATACTTCCTAGGGTAATATTTCTAATTCCAAATAACGTTCAACATAGAACAGTTAGTTCCAATAAAGGCCTGCCTTTCAAATGAATCAACAAAAGGCCTCAGGAAAAACTAAAACCACAACCAAATAATTTAGCAAGGATAAATCATTTTAAACAAGTTTCTGTACAGAATAAGCAATGAACCATAGGCAGCACAACATGTTCACTTTAAAATAGGAAACATTTAAAAGAAACAAGAGCAAAATGAAAGTGATAAATAAAAAGAAAACCTAAAGGGAAATCCCTCCAGAGAAAGTACAATGTACACACACAAAAATCCCTAAAGGCATATGTTATGCAGGCTGAAGAGCTAAGGGACAAACTTAAGCAATTACTCCTCAATACACTGCCACATAAAGAGAAAAAGAATACACTGGAAGACTTTGTATGGTAAACTTTGCCGTAAAGGAAATTAACCAATAAATTCAAAGGGAAATCCTGGATCTATTTCAAGCCTGTGCTTAGTCCTTGGTCACCCTACTGGTATATGACATTGCCCTCACGCCTAGGGTATTTTCTCTTCACTTCTTTCTTCCTCTGAGTGCAAAATAAAATTCTACTTTTTCTCACAAAACCCTCCCCTGTATCCCTATAAAAGGATGGGATGTGCTCCTCCAATTCTGGGCCAAACCCAGAGCAGAGACAGGAAGAAAGTAGTTGCCTAAAGCATCCACTCTGGGAGTTCTCTTGGCCACAGCAGGTTAAGGACCCAGCGTTGTCACCATAGCAGCTGGGATCACTGCTGTGGTATGGGTTTGACCCCTGGCCCAGCACATGATGCAGGCATGGCCAAAAAAAAAAAAAAAAAAAAAAAAAAGAATCTACTCCAGAACCACTCCCTAGCCCAGACATGGCAAATGACTAAAGCAGAGGTGTGGAAGGACTTCTACGGACCAGCAACCACGCATTAAAGACTACCAGAGTTCTCTAGTTCTTTCTGCCAGGACTTCCTGCCTAAGAAGAGAAAGCCAGGAGGAAAAAAATGTGCAGAAGACAAAGCCTGAGAGTCAAAGAGCTCCAGTTCCACTGAGACGGTCACCACCATGCATGAGTTCCACAGGTTTCAAAATCAATTCCATTTTATTTCCTTCTTTTCTAAGCTTTTTGGTCAAAATTCTGTTCCTGTTCAATTTAGGGTCATACAAGTAAAGATACAGAGATACTGATACAGTATTTTTACTGAATGATCAAAGTTTTGTATTTACATGTTTATCAAAATTATACTTCAAACAGAGAAAATATTTCCAGACAATTTAAAGATCATGTTTATTGTTTTCATATTAAAAGTATTACATGGTCATTATGGAAAATATGGAAAATATAAAGAAGAAAATAAAAATCATTCCTATACTAATACCCAGATACAGCAACTATTAACACCGTCCATTCTTTTTCTAACAAAACAGTTTTAAAAGATCCTACCTAGGATTTCAAGGAGTTTAAAGAGACTAGAGATGCTTCTCTTCAATATTATATTTGAAGTCCTAAACAATAAGATTTCTTTTAAAGTAATTGAAATGAGGAGAGAAAAACTGTATTAGCAGATGGTGATTATTTTATTTACTTAGAAAATCTAAGAGAAGCCATGGATAAGGTATTAAAACATAAAGAGTATTTAATTAGCAGATGAAAACTATTATATATAGAATGGACAAACAGCAAGGTCTCACTCTATACCAGAGGGAACTATATTCAATATTCTGTAATAAACCATAATGGAGAAGAATACGAAGAAGAATATATATAATGAAATCACTCTGCTGTACGGCAGAAATTAACACAACATTGTAAATCAACTATACTTCAATAAAATACATATTTTAAAAGAGAATATTTAGCCAAATTGCTAGATCAAATCAAACTTAAAAAATCAATGTATTCCTACTCACCGTAAATAACCATAGAAAATAAAAGAGAAAAACGATTTTACCTAGAAATACCTCTCTGCAGAAAAGAGTTAACATAGCAGGCCTGGGCCTGCTACTCTTAGAAAGGCCCACCTGCAAGCTTGGCCCCTGGCTGGCATCTTAGAGTCGGCTAGTGCCCTATATTGCCCTTCCCCAAATGATGAGTGTGGCTCACTACCCCTAAGCTGTACAACAGTGTGGGGCATAAACGTGCTGTGCATAAACACCTGCTTTACTTCTTGGTCTGGGATTCTGGTGCGTGAGAGGCAGATGGTGCCTATCTGACCAGCCCCAGTAATGGATACCAGAAATTTAGTGAGCTCCCTGATAGACAGGGCTTCACACATGTTGCCACAACTTCCTGGAAGAATTAAAAGTGCCCTGTGTGGTCCCGCTGCAGTGGAGGACTCTTGAAAGCTTAGGCCTGGTTTCTCAGAACTTTACCCCATGTGCCTTCTCCCCTTACTGATCTTGCTTTGTATCCTTTGGCTGTAAGTTGTCGCTCTGAGGACAATTGTGTGCTGAGGCCTGAGACCTGATAAATCATCAAATCTCAAGGTGGTTTGGGGGACTCTCAGCAAAACATTTATGCAGATCATTACAAAATCCTTGATGAAGGACCAAAAAAAAAAAACAAAACAAAAAAAAAACAAACAAAAAAAACACCTAAGCAAGTGATCTAGAGTGAGAAGAAAGGCAGCCCCAGCCCCATCATTCATATATTCAATGCAATTCCAATCCCTGTGTCTACAGGGTTTTTTTTTGTTTGTTTGTTTGCTTGCTTGTTTTAATATGGAAGAGTAAAGGGCCAAGAATAACCAAGTGTGAAGAACAGATGGTTTACGTGCCTGACCCAATATCAAGAATTATTATAGGGAGTTTCCATTATGGCTCAGTGGGTTAAGAATCCAACTATTATCCATGAGGATGCAGGTTCGATCCCTGGCCTTGTTCAGTGGGTTAAAGGATCCAGCATTGCCACGAGCTGTGGTGTAGGTAGCAGACATGGCTCGGCTTGGATCTGATGTTGCTGTGGCTTTAGGGTAGGCCGGCAGCTGCAGCTCTGATTTGACCCCTAACCTAGGAACCTCCATGTGCCAAGGGTGCAGCCTTAAAAAGAAAATTAGTATTATTATTATTATAAAGCTACAGTAATTAGGCAGCCAGGAGACCATTTCAAGAGGATTTTCATGGAATTTGACAACATGACTCTAAAATTTCTAATAAGCCAAAGTCCAAAATAGTCAAGACATTCCTAATGAAGATGAACAAAGTGGCTTACCAAATTACAAGTACTATAAAGCGACAGTAATTAAGTTGGTATAACACCGGTATAAGAATAGACAAACAGAACAGAATAGAAAACCCAAAACATATCTAACGTGTTTAGAAAAATATCTGATAGTTGACATTACACACCTTGAAAAAAGGATCAGTAAAATGTGCCAGGACAACTAGCTATTTATGGGGAAACTAAAAAATCCCTGCCTCATACCATCCTCTATACTCTTCTATAGGTTTGAAATAACTTAACGAAAAAACTTGGTTTGACTAATACGTACACTAAAATCTCTTATTCTGTTGGTAAAACATAGGCCGATGATAATAATTTTATAAATTGTCATCCTTTCTAGGACCTGAAAGGACTATGAGCTTACCTTAAGTAGCATATAACCTCAATCTTACATCAACTTGTTGAAAGATGTGAATCTTACCTCATAGATCCTGGCAATTCCACACAGTAGGGTTACTTCTCCTGGAAACTTATCTAAGCCTTGTTTGAAAAGATTTAAAGCAGTCACAGGTTGATCCAATGAGATGTAAACCTAAAACCAAGGCATATTTCAATAAAAAGTACTGGTTCTTGAAATAGCAAGAGCATTTGTTATGATGTTTATAATTATTGTTTGGTAACCAATTATCTCCTAGATATGACAGTAAAAAAAAATTTCAAAAATGCTTAGGGTTAATTTCCAATAGTGATGTCATGAGTGTGTGTACATATATAGATAGATAGATAGATAGATAGATAGATAGATTGTTTGTTTGTTTGTTTGTCTTTTTGCCTTTTCTAGGGCTGCTTCCTGCAGCAGATGGAGGTTCCCAGGCTAGGGGTCTAATCGGAGCTACAGCCGCCGGCCTATACCACGGCCATAGCAACGCAGGATCTGAGCCACATCTGTGACCTACACCACAGCTCACAGCCAGATCCTTAACCCACTGAGCAAGGCCAGGGACTGAACCCGCAATCTCATGGTTCCTAGTCGGATTCGTTAACCACCGTGCCATGACGGAAACTCCTGATATTTTACTTCCACATGCTGTATATTAAGTATTCATTCATTGTACCTTCAGCAAACACTTCTGACAGACTTACTACTGTCAGAGACTGGGCGGTAACTAGAAAAGAAAGGACCAAGGGAAAAATCTTTTTAGTATGGAATAGACATGGGTATATCTAGAGTCTGGCACTAAGGAACAATTATGAGGCCAATGTCGAAGATGCTGGAGAAAGAAGGGATGACCCATAAAAGAAGGTCTGAGGAGGGCTGCAGGGGAGAGCCCCTGAAGAGGGTGGTTTGGGAGAAGGATCTTTGGAAATAGACGGGAAACAGATTTGTAAGGTACAGGGTCAGGGAGTTGAGAGGGTTGATTGTTTTAACTTGACAGTTTCTGCTTCATCTGCAATTACACTAGCATAAGTAAACCATATACTTATTAGTAACTTCTAAAATAGAGAATTATAGTTTTATGTATAGAAACATAAGATTATGACTTTTTTTCTTCATGATCTTGAATCCTCTATTTCTTCCTAAACATTTGCATTATGCTTTGAAGAGACCTAGATGGATACACAGAAAACTGCTTACAGGCTTTATGGCTAAGTATGAGATTAGAGGGAATGGTATGGATGAAAACATTTCAATTTTTATCTTATATGCTTCTGAAATTCTTTTTAAAATATATGAAATAATATAATTCCACATACTAAGTAATATAAAATATTTAATAATTTGTTAAATTAACAACTTAAAATTTTAAGAAATAATACTCCTTAAAATCTGCTTGGTCTCTATTACTTAGCAATTAATTCCTTCACATATTAAAGAAAATAAGTAAACTGTACCTCTATACAGTCATCTAGGCAACAATGGATTTAAACAAATCACTTCAGAAAAAAAGAGCCAAACCATGCACTTAATAATAGTTAAAATTAAACATGCATTTTTAACCACATGACAAGTGATTATCATTTATAAGAAGATGACAGTCATATACTGTGACCTGAGTTACAATTTCAAGCTGTCAGAATAGTTTACTGTGATATTTAAAAACCTCTTTAAGAACTTTACATATAATGTACAGAAGATACTGAGATACCAGATAGTTTCAAACCTTTTTGAAAAACCACTATAAACATACTAAGATTAGCACAGTAGATTTATGTAACAGAACTTCACTTTGTTTCTTTTTAGTCTGCTAATTTTAATCCCATATTTAGAAAGTAGTAGTACTTCCTTCTATATCTCATCTTCATTTCAACCTTCTTTACCACACTTTCTAATTTAAAAAATTCTTGAAGATACAGCAAAGTGATGTCTTAACCACCACTTCGTCAAAAATTTTTTTTTTTTTAAAGCAGTCTTGGTGAGGGTCAAGAAGTAACTTTATTCCAATGCCAAAAATTCTAGGTGGCCCTTCACTTCTGTTGGGGATGTGGGTGTCACGACAGGGCAGTTAAGTTGGCTCTGGAATCAGAAAGTCCTGGCTTTGAACACTGGTTCTTAATAGCCAAGTGAGCCTGAAAATCTTTCTTATCCTCTTTGAGTCTCCTTTTCCTTAAGAGTACAAAGAAAATGTTAGAATCTGTCTTACAGTGTTGATATGAGGGTTAAATTAAATTGCATATGGTACACTAAATTGCATAATTAAATTGCATATGGTATTTTGCAATACCTTACAGAAGGTGCTCAATAAAGGGGAAATATTGTTTTTGTTGTAAAGAACAGAGCCAAGAAATGAAAGACCTACATAAAAACAATCCTTGTTCTGTAGGTGGGAGACAAGTGTGTTGCAGAACAGAGGGCCTCTCTGGGGGATTGTTACCCATGGGTAACAAGTTAAGTCTTAACTTGTCAGAGTCCTAAAGAAATTGGCAACTCTCCCTATGCCCTAGTCAGAATTTAAACATTTACCCAGAGAAGACAAAATCCACTCAAATTAAGCATACTTACTTTTGCCAAGTAGAGAAATGTATCTACCATTTCCTGTTGCTTCAGGGCTGATTTAAATTGTTTTTCTGCTTCACGATACATTCCTAACCTAAGAACGGCCATTCAGAAAATTAAACATTCAACTTAAAAATGAACACTACAGCATTTATTCATACCCTGAGGATATGAATTAAAGACAAATTACATTTTTAAGAGTAAACATGTACCAAGAAGGTAATGTCCTATACACACTTATCAACGTATTAACACACATATTAATATAATATGTGTTTTCCTAAACCAAGGAAAACAATTTCTGTTCCCATATTCACTGCCCATCTAATGCTTAAATGCTGTGTGGAGTCTGTGTGAAACCTAGTCACAGCATGAGTAAGAGCCAAGTCACAGCAGTCCAGCCCCCAAAAGAACTTCGATAAGCTGGACATTATGTCAACGTGACCTCAATAAATGCTTAGAGCCTCCATTTTATTGGAAGAACTAAAAAGGACACTTCTTTGAAAACATCTTCTGCTTTGAGATAAAAGCCCATTTTTTAAAAATTGAAATTAACTGACATACAACATTATATGAGTTTCGGGTGTACAATATAATGGTTGGATATTTGCGTATACTGCACAATGATCACCACAATAACGAATTAACATCCATCACCATACATAGTCACAGAATTTTTTTTCTGGTGATGGCAACTTTTAAGGTTTACTTTCTCAGCAACTTTTAAACATATAATATAGTAACTATAGTAGCCACGCTGTATGTTACATTTCCATGCTTTGTTTATCTTATAACTGTATGTTTGTAGTTTTTGACTCTTTTCACCCTTTTTGCCCACCCCTAATCCTCCACCTCTGGCAACCACCAATCTGTTCTCTTTATCTATGAGCTTTGTTTTATATATACATTTTTTAGATTCCTCATATAAGTGAGATTATATGTTGTCTTTCTCTAAAAACTTATTTCACTTAGCACAATGTTTTCAAAGTCCATCCATGCCACTGCAAATGTCCAGATATCATCCTTTTTAATGGCTGAATAATATTCCATTGTATATATCTTTATCCACTTATCTATTGATGGATACTTAGGATGTTTCCTTATCTTGGCTACTGTAAATAATGCAGCAATGAATATGGTAGTGCAGATATCTTCTCTTCAAGTCAGTGTTTTCATTTTCTTCAGATAAATACAGAGAACTAGAATTGCTGGTGCATGTGGTAGTTCTATTTTTAATTTTTTGAGGAACCTCCATACTATTTTTCATAGTGGCTGCGCCAATTTATATTCCTACCAAGAGTACACCCCTTTTTTCCAAGTTCTCACCAAATACTAGTTATTTCTCATCTTTTTGATAATAGCCATTCTAATAGATATAAGGTGATATCTCTGTGGCTTTTGATTTGCATATCCCTCATGATTAGTGATGTCCAACATCTTTTTATATTGGCCATCTGTATGCCTTCTTTAGAAAAATGTCTATTCAGATCCTTGGATTATTTGGGTTTTTTTACTACTGAATTTCATGAGTTCTTTATGTATGTTGGACGTTAACCCCTTTTGGATATATGATTTGCAAATATTTTCTTACATTCAGTAGGCTGCCTCTTCATTTTGTTTATGGTTTCCTTTACTGTACATAAGATTTTAGTTTGAAGAAGTCTCACTTTTTGCTGTTGTTGTTGTTTATTGCCTTTGCTTTTGGTGTCAAATCCAAAACTCATCATCAAGACCAATGCTTTCTTCCAGGTGTTTTATGGTTTCTGGTCTTATAGTCAATCTTTAATCAATATTGAGTTAATTTTTGTGTATGATATAAGAGAGTGGTCCATCATTCTCATGCATGTGGCTATTCTAATTTCCCATCACAATTTATTGAAGAAACCATTCTTTCCTCTTTGTACAATCCTGACTTCTTTTGTAAATTAATTGACCATATATGCATGAGTTTATTTTTGGGCTCTCTATTCTATTCCATTGGGCTCTCTATGTCTGTTTGCATGCCAATACCATACTGTTTTTATCCCTATAGCTTTGTAATACAGTTTGAAATCAGGGACTGTGATATCTCTAACTTTATTCTTCTTTCTCAAGAATGCTTTGGTTCTTCAGGATCTGTTGTGATTCCATACAAATGTTAGGATTGTTCTACTGTGAAAAATGCCATTGGTATTTTGACAGGGATTTCACTGAATCTGGAGATTGCTTCCCATAGCATGAGTGTTTTAACAATAATAATTCTTCTAATCCATGAATGTGGAATGTGTTTCAATTTACTTATGACTTCATCAGTTTCTCCAATCACTATGTTATAATTTTTGATGTACAGGCCTTTCAACTCCTTGGTTAAATTTATTCCAAGATATTTTATTCTTTCAGAGGGTCACTTTTTCTCATCTGGACATAGGGATAATAACAGCAACTACCTCCAAAGTATTGAAAGATTTAAGTGAGATAATGTAATGTGTAGACAAGCTATCTCTTAACTGTAAAGCACTTTACAGATGTGAGACATCAGTAGAAATAAAGTCTAGAGAGCCAAGAGGAGTGGAGTGAGATCCACAGATTTGATTCTAATCCCAAGTCTGCTACTAACTAGCTCCTGATGCAAATCACATGCTTTCTTTGGCCTCAGCTTCGTCATCTGAAAAGAAATGTTGGACCTGATGGTCCCAAAGTTTCCCTTTCCCAGCTTGTAAAGTTTTATTATCCCAAAGGTATCAGTTCTTAGTGCCATCATGTGATTGCTAACTAAACATTTTCTCAAGTAAATGAAAGACACAGTTTTCATTCCTTCATGAGGAAATCTGTCCGCCAAAAGGGTCACCAGATTTGCGATTCTGAAATATGTTGCCTTGGCTTAGCCTTTTACAAATAATCAAAATTTTACCTGTAGTAACATTTTCCAATCTGCACTTTCCACCACCAGTCCTTGTACTGAGAATGCTCTGTGGAAAGGGCAGCCAAATCCAAAGCCTTTGAAAACAATTCATTTTAGATTAGGATTTTCTTTTCTAACAATAAACAGAAAGAATAAATAATGAAATAAACCATATAATTAGCATCAATCAAAACATGCATTAGAAATCACACAGAAACGCAAGTTGCTCGTGTCTCCAGATGGCCCTACCAATTTTCCCTAAATAATCAGTTCCAGACCAGAGGGTTGACAGCAGATGAGAAGTAGACACTGATCAAAAGGAAGCAGATGTACAGTCTATTTGAACGCAGTTTCAATACACAAGGTACAAAACTGTACATTAAAAAATCTGTACATTTTCACCCTCTCCACACCAAAATGCCTCCAAACTCAGTCAAGCCTTTGCCGTGTAAGGCAGGCCCAAAAGCCAGCCCCACTTTAAAGACGGATGTGGAGAAAAAGAGAAAGATCAAGGATGCAGAGAGAACTTGGTTTGAAATCAGGATCCTGAAGAAGAATGAAAGAAGCTGGGCCACTTGGGTAACTGGATCTTTAACAACCGTTGTTCCATTATTCTGTCATCACCTTGCATTTCAGTAATTCTAAAGGTCAAACTTGCCTTTGCCAGCCGACTGAAAAGGATCTTAATTGCTTTCATATTTTACATGTGTTTATCCCTTTCTCTCTAATTTTTTCTGGCTTGTTCATTCTAGTGATTATTTAAGATCAGGCAAGAGATATCTAATTAGGAATGAGGATTCTATACCAAAAACAGTGGAAACCATTTGGGCAAAGAGGAAAGCAAATTTATCTTCATACAAATTTAAAGCTCTCAGAAATCTGAAGCTCATAAAGATCTGGTGAATAAAAACTCAGCTTATTAAATTGAAAAAGCAGTCTTTTCAAAATACTTACTATTCTTTCTCCTAAGGTTGAAAACCTTTTATTCTTTAGTCAGTGTTAATATAATCACAATATCCAACAGCTCAGTTAAAGTAACTCTTAAATTTTTCAGTTGTTATCTCAGAATGCATCCCATATTACTGTCCATTTCTTAATATTAACTCTTTTCTGAAATGAATGCCAGAAGAGTTCCTGGAATCTCCTACTGCAAAATTAATAACTTTCCTGTGCTCCCCATCTTTCCTCACTCCAGGGGAGACCTCTAAATATGCAAACTATTTATAAAGGGATGCTGTCACCATGCTGAGGTTCTAATGGACTTGAAAAATCAACATCTCTACTTGAAAGCTATGGAAATTAAAAACAAGCCACATACTACATTCATATGCTGATTTTTCTTTTCCTTTTCCCCAAGCCAGAGGTAAAAGTGGAAGCAAAAAATGAATAAAAAAGAATAATTTCAATTACCATTATCTCTGGAAATGCCAGAAAGCCAGCCATATTTCAATCAGCTCAGCTCAGGAATATATTATAAATATCTGAATATATTAATTTTAACTTAATCTTTTAAAAGATCAGCAAATAGATCATACTCACTTTCATGTTTAATATAATAGACCTATTTTTCAGAAAAATATGTCATTTGACAATATTTTTTACATATTCTAATTTTCCAAGATTAGATTCAGTGCTTATTACAGGCTGCTGCTTTCAGGTACTGTTCCTCTGTAGGACCCATATATTTATGCTAAACCAATTAGGAAAATGAATATGAACTACTCATGTAGTAAAAAACAGTAAGAAAAAAATTACATACTTGAAGACTAGGGCTGCACTAGACATAACCATTTGTGACAATTTCAAATGGACCCTAAACTCCCTGAGGATAAGCACCCACTTCTTACACAACTCTTTTGTTCAGGAATGTTGCTGTGCTCTTAAGAGGCCCTCAAGAATTAGGGAGTTGCCATCATGGCTCAGCGGTAACAAAACTGATTAGTATCCTTGAGGACGCGGGTTCAGTCCCTGGCCTCCTCAGTGGGTTAAGGATCTGGCGTTGCTGTGAGCTGTGGTGTAGGTTGCAGATGTGGCTGGGATCCTGCATTGCTGTGGCTGTGGAGTAGGCCAGCAGTTGCAGTTCTGATTCAGCCCCTACCCGGGGAACTTCCATATGCTATGGGTTGGCCCTAAAAAAGCAAAAAAACAAACAAACAAAAAAAAATTATTTGCTGACTAAACTAATTCTATTCTTTACCTCTGATTTATGTTGAAAATACCTTAAGAACCATGGAGTCCCCACCATGGCTCAGGGGAAACGAAACTGACTAGCATCCATGAGGATGCAGGTTTGATCCCTGGCCTCACTCAGTGGGTTAAGGATCCAGCATTGCCATAAGCTGTGATGTAGGTCGCAGATGCAGCTCGGATCCTGCATTACTGTGGCTGTGGTATAAGCTGACAACTACAGCTCCAGTTCAACACCTAGCCTGGGGAATCTCCATATGCTGAAGTTACCGCCTTAAAAAGATTAAAAAAAAAAAAATTAAAGACCAAACAAAACGGTCATAGTAATAAGATTCATAATTTAAAGCTATTAACATTTAAAAATTTTAATGAAGTGACAGATGATCCATATTTCTTTAAAGTCTTTACTAGTTTTTTAAAATAAATAACTATACACTTTAAAGATATTTGAATAATTTAATTAATCCAATATCTACATATTAATAAAGACCTAGAATATCATAAATAAAAGGCATAAGTTCATAAAAGTCCATAAGAACAGGGAACCCTCGCAGATCTAAACAACATAATGTTTGTGTCCAACTGAGTGTCCCAGTGACTTTCCTAAGTAATAGTGCTCCAGGAGTTCCCATCATGGCTCAGTGGTTAATGAATCCGACTAGGAACCATGAGGTTGCGGCTTCGATCCCCGGCCTTCCTCAGTGGGTTAAGGATCAGACGTTGCTGTGAGCTGTGGTGTAGGTTGCAGACGCGGCTCAGATCCCGTGTTGCTATGGCTCTGGTGTAGGCCGGGGAACCTCCATATGCCGAGGGAGCGGCCCAAGAATTGGCAAAAAAAAAATAGTGCTCCAAATACTGAAGTTCAAAAAAACAGTCATCCGATTACTATTACTAGAGTTGAGACAATTTCAGCATGATAAAATTAAAGAGCATATGGAAATAAAGATTCCAGAATCTCCAACCCAATGCACATCAGTTTTGTCACTACTGCCAATATTGCTTCAAAGAGAGAGAGGAAGGAAGCGAGTTATTAAGAATTCAAAGGCAGAAATACATTTTTCCATAGAATAACTTTATTTTTTTTGACATTTAAATACCACTTCAGAGCATTCGCTATAGTTGTCCCATGTACAGGATGTACAGGGTCCTCCATATTTGTCTTGGTAGAACCACCAACCTACATGCCACTTCAGTTGTGTCAATATTGCCCTCCCCAACAAAGGAGAAAAGTATTAACTCAAAGAGAGAAATACAGTTTTCCATAGAAGATCAATTTTTTCTTTTTTTTTTCTTTTTCTTTTTTTGCTTTTTAGGGCCACATGTGTGGCATATGGAGTTCCCAGCCTGGGGGTCAGAGCTGTAGCTACCGGTCTACACCACAGCCACAGCAACACGGGATCTGAGCTGCCTCTTCGACCTACACCACAGTTCATAGCCATACCGGATCCTTAACCCACTGAGTGAGGCCAGGGATCAAACCCACATCCTCGTGGATCCTAGTCAGGTTTGCTTCCACTGAGCCACAACAGGAACTTCTGGAAGATCAATTTTATTCTTTCTTAACACTTAAATACTACTTATGTTTTGTCTCCAATATTCTCTTTATTTGTGTGAAATAGTATATTTACAAGGAAATCCAGAGGCCACCCAAAGTAAATAGCACAAAAGCACTTCTGATTTCTTCAGCTTTTTCGAAAAGCAGAATTCTTTTTTCCTTTTTCCAGCTAAAGTTGCAAAATATAGAAAAGGTATACAAAGACATGCTTTGTGCTCATTAATTAAATCTTTCTTCCATTTAGATAACATTTGTGGTAAAGTCTAAAATGGCATTTTAATGGAACAGTCTGATCCATTACAGAACTATAATGTGGCAGGCCAATAACAGAAAACAGATAAGAGGCATCCACCTGTCCCTCTCAATATACTAGCACCTATCGTAGCACCAATACACAGGTACTCAATAGTTATGTGTTTAAAGAGTAACCTAAAAAAGAAAGAAAGAAAGAATAACCTAATCAGAAGAGATTGGGCACGAACAGGGTGGTATGACACACTGTTGGTGGGAATGTAAATTGTTGCAACCACTATGGAAAACAGTATGCAGGTTCCTCAAAAAACTAAACATAGATCTATTATACGGTCTAGCAATTCCACTCTTGGACATCTATCTGGAGAAAACCATAATCCAAAAAGATACATGAACCCCAATGTTCACTGCAGCACCATTCACAACAGCCAAGACATGGAAGCAATCTAAATGTCCATCAACAGATGAATGGATAAAGAAGATGTGGTACATATATGCCATGGAATATTACTCAGCCATTAAAAAGAATGAAATAATGCCATCTGCAGCAGCATGGATGGACCTAGAGATTATCCTACTAAATGAAGTAAGTCAAACAGAGAAAGACAAACATCATATGATATCACTTATATGTAAGATCTAAAACAGAGGATACACATGAACTTACATGCAGAACAGAAACAGACTCACAGATTTTAAAAACAAACTTATGGTTACCATAGGGGACAAGCGGGGGAAGGGATGGATTGGGGGTCTGGGATTGGCCTATGCACACAGTGGTATATGGAATCACTGGCCAACAGGGAATTGCTGAATAGCACAGGGAACTCTACCCAATATTCTGTGATAATCTATATGGGAAAAGAATCTGAAAAGGAATGGATGTGTGTATAGGTATCACTGAGTCACTGTTGTACAGCAGAAATTATCACAACATTGTCTTTGTCTTCCTGAACACTTTAAAGATACAAGGCTTTCTCCTTGAATAGGAAAATGACAGAAAATACTACCATTAGACATTGCAGAATTAATTAACTACATTTGATTTGACAAAATCTGTGAAGTTACTGCTCACTTGCATATTAGCATGTAAAAACTGACACAAATGAGAAGTCATATGCATATAATCTTAAAACTCTCTGTTAAGAGGCTACCTAGATGACTGATCATTGATTACTAGTGAAGCAGGGTGATGGCTGATAGGGGCTCATTATAGTCTCTACTTGCATGTTTGAAATTTTCTATCATAAAATGTTAAAGGCAGGCAATGGGGCACTCTACAAAGAAACCCAAAATATATATATTAATAAACCCATAATCATTACATGGACCAAAGGGGGAAAAAAATGGATCAACAATGCTAACCTAATAGTCAAAAAATAAACTTTAACACAAACATATTATGCAACATTCTCAATTATCTATATCTTGTAGATCTAATTATGGATCAAGCAGAAGCCTTACTACTTCTACAGCTATACTTCCATAGTTATACTAATTTTCCTATTGAAACAGACAATGGACTTGAAAGTATTAGTAATTCTCCAATCTTTAATAATTCCACCTGTTTAATAGGTAAGATATAGAACATTTCCAAATCTAAATCCCCAAAGTTAGAAAAATTACAATTAAAAAACAAGCACAAATTCAAAACTTACAGTCTTAACATCATTTTCATGATGAAAGATATACTCAAACAAAGCCTGTGAAGAAAAAAATGCAAAAAATATGTGAGGTTTTTATTTTAACAAAAGCGCTCTATTATATCAAAACTCAAAGGCCATTTTGACAGCAGCTGCATTGAACCAAAATAACAGAGTACTCTAAAGCACCTGGGATTTATAACTAAAGGATCTGTCCATCATTTGTCACACTCATTTTAAAATAAGGCTACTTATAACTGATTCCTACTTTTTAGAGAATACAAACTGGAAAACTCAAATAATTCAACTTTTTTTTCATATTATATATACTACTTTATTAGAACGAGACAAATGAAAACCAACTTTAGCACCATCATAAACTGCTTGTATTATGCAGTGACTATGATATTAATAATGACACTTTAGACATGAGAAAATCTGGAAGTTCTTTCTGAAACAAAGTAGAGTTTAACTATAAAGTGGGGTGTTCTTTTGCTTAATGTGCAGATGCCTCTTTGAGCAGCCAGGACTGAGACCCATTATTCTAATACTTCACTCAGCTCATTTACTGAACTACCTCTTGGTGGTACTAGGTTTGTCCATAATACCATTATTTTACGCTTTCAAAGAGGCCAGCACCCTGATATCCAGGTTATTGACAAAGAAGACTTGGAGGCAACCAAAAAAAGGAAAAAAGAAATTGGAATAAGGTCCTCTTTAAAAAGTAAGTCCTAATCCTCCATTTGTTCCATTGTATTTAAAAAAAAAAAAAAAAAGATTATGAGAACAGTTGGTGTTACCACTGCCACAAAAAGGATGTTACAACACCTAAGACAGTGTCAAGGAGTTACCAGCTACCCCAACCAATGTGCCAATATTAGAAATGATTCCTGATAAGTCAAGGCAAGTTGGGGACCAAAGGTAGAGAAACCTGGCATCACTTCTACAAAACACTAAGAAAGTGCAAAATCCAGTACAATTTAAATCTAGTACTATAGGCCCAGGCTGTTCTGGAAGCATCTTAATTTGACTGAGAGAAACGCCTCCATTGACAGCACTCCCTGGTTAGAAAACAGCACAGGGAGTTTCCACTGTGGCTCGGCGGGTTAAGGACCCAACACTGTTTCTGTGAGGATGCCTCATTCAGTGGGTTAAGGATCTGGCACTGCCACAAGCTGTGGTATAGGTCGTCAATGCGGCTTGGATCTGGTGTTGCTGTACCTGTGGTGTAGGCCTGTAGTTGCTGCTCCAATTCAAGCCCTGGCCCAGGAACTTCCATATGCTGCAAGTGAGGCAGAGGGGAAAAAAAAAAAAAAAAAGATAGAATAAAAAGAAATGAAAAAAAGAAAAAAAATTTTTTTAAAGAAAGAGAGAAAATAGCACATGTATCAAGTACCATTCAGTCACCTCAAGTAAATGGTCTAAAAAGATAGGGAACCAGATAGTCTTCATAAAGGAAAAGGAAATCAGTAACACTTTATGATTCTGCTAAATAAAGTTGACTGAATTGCTGTCAAATAAGAAATTAAGAAAAACATCACTGGCATTATCACAGTCTGATTCCCCATTCACCAACTGGCATTTCTTTTTCTGATCTAAATCTCAAGTCTGCATAGCTAGTGTCCTTTCTCATTTTCCCTAGAGTGTTTAATATTTAGTAAATATGCTAAACACCAGTAGAACTGATAATAGGAATGAGGTCAGCCCTCATGCCCAGAATTCACAGAGACTACAGCTAAAAACCTGAGCTAGGCTTACACCAGTTTCCAGACGATAACTGCTCCTGGCTCTAAAATATTCCACACTCATCTCCAAATTTTTCTGTACTGAGAAGTCATGGACACTCTCCTTTCTCTCCCCACCCCATCCCCAGCACTCTCTCTCTTTCTCTCACTCTCACTTTCTCTTCAATTTAAAGGAGCATTTAATCTTTGAGTGGTTAAGGAAGTTCCCATCATGGCTCAGAGGAAACAAATCCGACTAGCATCCATGAGCATTCAGATCTAATCCCTGGCCTCGCTCAGTGGGTTAAGGATCCAGCGTTGCCATGAGCTGTGGTGTAGGTCGCACACACGGCTCAGATCTGGCGACGCTGTGGCTGTGGTATAGGCCAGCAGTTACAGCTTCAATTCGACTGCTACCCTGGGAACCTCCATATGCTGAGGGATTAATTACTAATTAGAAAGAGCACATAGTTTTTAGCCTCTCTTTGACTGTCCTAAAATCCTACAAGGATCGAAAATGATTTTTCTGAGAATAGTCCAAGCTGAGAAAGAAAAAAAACACACACCCATACAAACCACCCCCCAGAAGCTTCATTACCTAAAGACTGTGCTGCATATGTGCTTTCTTTGTTATAAATTGCTGTTCTTTCTCAGGAAAGAACATATATATTTTATTTCTGACTGACTTTCCTTAACTCAGTACTAAGAGATTATTTTACATATTAGAGTAATTAAACATTTCCATTTTAATCAAGACAAGGTCTTTCCTTCACAAATTTTCATCCATTTTCTGCAATGTTATTATGATAATACTTCTAACACTACTTCATAACATAACTTTAAAGTACATACCTTTGCCAATTTGGGTTTCTGGGCATATTTTGCTAAATTCAGCCTAGATAAATTTATAAAAGGTCCATCAGGACTGGTAAGCATGGAAGCCTATGGGGAAAAAATGATAGAACAAGAAATCTGAAACCTTCTCTTGAAACATAAGGCAAATTTAAGGTGCATAAAATTATAAAGCCAACGCAAGTAAAAAGAATCACTTCCCAAATCTTCCATATAATTCTCTGCTCTAACAGTAGTAAAAAATGATGTAATGTGACAGAAATTACTTCGGTCATACAAGGCTATGGTAAAGCTGACAGAATGTACCGTTCCCAGCCTGACAAATCTTCCAGATGAGCTGGTGATAGGGCGGGCTGTGTAGGCAGTTCTGGGTGTCCTGATGGCCTGTTCCATCGTCCCTGGCCTTCCACTTTGTGTGCTAGGTCTAAGGAAACCTGTGATGGGTCTTCCAGCTTGAGTGATGGGCCTGTGATGATTGTAAATTGTTAAAATACAGAGAAGGTCAATAAAGGAAGATTCTCCTACAGTCTGGTCAATACACAGTGGCAGAGGGCATGAAAGAGGAGCATACTGCACAGACCTGACAGCTGGACTAGGCCCTCCTGTCTGATTAGTTCCAGGGAGTTTCAAAGATGTTCCAGGACCTATGAGATGAGATGGCAAATTCAATTTTTGTATAAACTGTCAGCTAATGCAATTTGCACAAAGCTGCTGGCCTGGTAAAAAAAGACATTACAAACAGAAACCATATCTTAAGGAAACATGTTTGAGACCAATATTTATTGAGTACCTGTCTTGTTACTTATGCTACCACACTAACCTTCATACTAATTCTGTAAGGTAGGTAGTATTAATCCCTTGAGCAGAGGCTTAGAGAGTTAAGTGAACAGGTCAACCAGTTAGTAAAGCCAGCATTCACACTCAAGACAGGCAGGCTCCAAAGCGCCATCACATTAAAAGGACAGTTTTATGTTCATAATTTATTTTTTCCATACAAACATCTCCCAATAAAAGATTATTTACCCCCAATATCTAGAATTTAGATATTTTAACTCCAAAAGAGCAAAATGATAGGGGAAAAAAGACATTTTTAATGTGAAACACATATTTTTTTTCCCCTCAATTCCCATCGTAGCATTAAAACAGCTACTACCTTCAAAACATATATACATGACTTGTAACTGTCATGACGAAGAAATTACCAGCAAGACCACCATATGTTATGGTAACCATCCAACAGCATTCACGCTAGTGCACCTGCAAGCTGGGACCAGGCCACTGTGACAATCCTCATTGTCGCAGACCAGCATCTCACGCCATGACCTCACATCAAGCATTAGAGCAAATCATCTGCAACTATTACGATGAAGAGATGTTTTCAAATTATCGTTTTTTAAAAAATCTTTTTAGAACACTTCTGTTGTTTGGATGCTTTCCGTGTTTAGACTCTCGGATGAACAATCTTTTGATACATTAGATAAGCCGTTCAGATAGAAGGCATTTTTATAAAAATTTTTTAAATAGAGCTCCTATTGAAAAAGTTACACATCGGTCTATTATACAAGATAATATAACTGAATTGTGCCTTTGTACTATAAGACAGAATAGAGATTATCTACTTGAGGTAATACTGTTTC
The DNA here is from genome assembly GCF_054392235.1 of Sus scrofa. Classification (NCBI taxonomy): domain Eukaryota; kingdom Metazoa; phylum Chordata; class Mammalia; order Artiodactyla; family Suidae; genus Sus; species Sus scrofa. The sequence continues at coordinate 121,839,982 of NC_139389.1, read as the reverse complement.
ATGTTTATACATGTTTCATCCATATAATGTCTTATTTTTATTATTAAAAAGTATCTAGGAGTTCCCATCTTGGTTAACAAATCCAACTAGGAACCATGAGGTTGCGGGTTTGATCCCTGGCCTTGCTCAGTGGGTTGAGGATCCCGCATTGCCGTGAGCTGTGGTATAGGTCGCAGACATGGCTTGGATCTGGCGTTGCTGTGGCTGTGGCGTAGGCCGGCGGCTGCAGCTCTGATTAGACCCCTAGCTTGGGAACCTCCATATGCCACGGGAGCGGCCCAAGAAATGGCAAAAAATAAAAAAAAAATTTTAAATTTAAAAATAAAAATAAAACGTATCTAGAGAAAGAATTCCTAATCCTAACGGCACTTCATTTACTTAACCAAAAAACCAATACTTACGTGGAACCTGAGCAATAGCATTTTCGTCCAATACCATTTCTGCAATTCCTTCCTGATGGACATCAATTTCATCTATGTACACCATTTCAGTTAGTGCCCGTGCTTTTAAAATCCAGGCTGCCTAAAAGCAGAGAGAAGATAAACCATATATTAAATTGCATTAGAGGGAGAGCATGGCCTATAGAAGCTAGTCGTCTATTATTATCTAATTTTTTATCAAACATGGTTGCCACACTTAATGCATGATACTATTTAAAGGGATTAGCAATGAGGTCCTGCTGTGTAGCACTGGGAACTATGTCTAGTCACTTGTGATGGAGTATGATCATGTGAGAAAATAGAATGTGTACATGTGTGAGTAACTGGGTCACCATGCTGCACAGTAGAAAAAAAATTGTACTGGGAAATAATTTAAAAAAATAAAATAAAATCAATACCAAAAAAAAAAAAAGGGGGGGGGGAGCTATGTCCAGAAACAAATATATGAAGGCAAGGTCATTATTAATCAAGAAGCAACTAATATATCAATCATCTGTAAATAAAAGTGTTGTAATTACCCAGTGGTCTTCCAACACGCCTTTTTATAAGGGAGAAAAGATCATTATAGAAAATTGTACTAGAGTCAAAGTTTGAAAATAAACAAAGCTACAACCACAGTGTCCTTTCTGCCCTTCTCTTGCAGGGCCAAGCCCTTTGTGAAAGACTTTAACACTAAACCTACTTCCCTCTTGTCTTTCTCTCTTTAGGGAGTTCACGTCATGGCTCAGCAGTAACGAACTCAACTAGGATCCATGAGGATACCAGTTCAATCCCTGACCTCGCGCCTCATAAGCTGTGGTGTAGGTTGCAGATGTGGCTCGGATCCATCGTTACTGTGGCGGTGGCTGGCAGCTATGGCTCCGATTCGACCCCTAGCCTAGGAACTTCCATATGCCTTGAGTGCAGCCCTAAAAAATAAATAAATAAATAAATAAATAAGCAAGCAGTCTCTCTGTATCAGCATATACTTACAGTATCTGACCAACACTATGATTATTGGGGCAAGTTTGCCATCCTTTTCCCTAGAACTCAGGCTTGTTTACCTTGTTCACTTGCACATTTTCCATAACACCTATGGTTTTTGTACATAATAGGTACTATTACAAAAATGTTGACTTGAACTAAGATCAATTTCTCTTACTTCCCAATAGCTAATCAGCACAATCTTGGTTACTTTGTAATCTAACCAGTACAAAACCTGCTAGAAAGTTAGGGAAAAAAATGGAAAAGGAAATTAAGGAATCTGGAAAATAACTCATCAGCTTTGCTTTTCCTTGAGAAATAGATGTAAAGATATGCACAATTAAATATCTTGTTAAATATTGACAAGAGCTTTATTGGAAAAGTTTACCTTTCCGCTTCACTACAGAATAGAAGCAAAGGGCCATAAAGCTTGGTGTCCTGTGGAAGATGTGGGGAGAAGGCAACTCGTGAAGCAGCAGTTCAGGACCGACTCTATGGTACTGAGGCAGTAGCAGCAAGGGAAACCTGGAAAGGGGTTAGGCTGCACCGTCCTAGGAATCTGGCTGTAAATCATGCTGGATGAAGGCAAGGGGACGAGAGCAGAACAGATGGAGGCTACAAGAAGTCCAAAGAGTCCCCACGTGTGGAGTTCCCATCATGGCACAGTGGTTAACAAATCTGACTAGGAACAATGAGGTTGCAGGTTCGGTCCCTGCCCTTGCTCAGTGGGTTAATGATCCGGCGTTGCCGTGAGCTGTGGTGTAGGTTGCAGATGCGGCTCGGATCCTGTGTTGCTGTGGCTCTGGCGTAGGCCGGTGGCTGCAGCTCCGATTCAACCCCTAGCCTGGGAACCTCCATATGCCGTGGGAGTGGCCCAAGAAATAGCAAAAAAAAAGACAAAAAAAAAAAAAAGAGTCCCCACGTAAAGATCAAAAGATGCATTCAATCATCAGTGTGTATTTACTGAGCATCTCAGTTACTGAGCACTGGGCTAGGTCCTAAAAAGGAAATAGCAGATTAAGACATGGATCCTGGAGTTCCCGTCATGGCTCAGTGTTTAACAAATATGACTAGGAACCACGAGGTTGAGGGTTCAATCCCTGGCCTTGCTCAGTGGGTTAAAGATCTGGCGCTGTCATGAGCTGTGGTGTAGGTCAAAGACACAGCTCAGATCCCACATTGCTGTGGCTGTGGTGTAGGGCGGTGGCTACAGCTCTGATTCGACCTGTAGCCTGGGAACCTCCATATGCCTCGGGAGCGGCCCAAGAAAAAGGCAAAAAAACAAACAAAAAACATGGATCCTAATATCCATGAACACATCACCTATTGGATTAAATGATAAGGCAAGGCAACCTGTGACATGTGACAAATGTACAACATGAAAAACAGTTTTCTAAGAATTAGAAAAAGAGATCCTTTTGTGGGTTAAAGTAATAGTAATGCATTTTTTAAAAATATTTAAGAATAAAAGATGGAATTGCTCTGCAGCTCAGCAGGTTAAGGACTCAGCCTTGTCACTGCTGTAGTTTGGGTCATTGTCACGGCACAGGTTCAATTCCCTGGCCTGGGAATTTCCGCATGCTGCAGGCAAGGCCAAAAAGAAAAAAAAAAAAAAAAAGAATGAAAGAAAATCTTCATGGTTTTATTTTAATGGGAATAAAGATGGCGGTCTTCCCATATAGATTAGAATATATGTGGAATATATTAGGCTCATCGAGTGAAATTATAGATTATTGGTTTTTTGGCTTGTAGTTTTCTGGTTGAAGTTTACTGTATTCCTTTTTGTCTTATTTATTTATTTATTTATTTTTTTTTTAGGGCCGCACTTGCGGCATGTGAAGCTAGGGGTCGAATGGAAGCTACAGCTGCCAGCCTACGCCACAGCCACAGCAACCTGGGACCTGAGCCACATGTTTACTGGATTCTTATCAGATAATTTAGAATAAAATATTTTGAATGTTATGTGTAAATTTAACTCAATTGAATGAGCAGAATATGGACCCAAAGGACCAATTTATCTGCTAAAAAAAAAAAAAAAAATCAGTTCCAATTGGAACTGCATCTAACTGTGGGAGCCACCAAAATGCAGAAAAAATCTGAGATTTTCACTCATAAAAGATTAGGAAAGCTGCCAGATCTATACAGCTATTCTCTGGGGTCAGGAACGTTGTCATTGGCTTGGACTAATGATTTAATTTAACTCTAAAGATGGAAATAAGTTAATTCTGATTTATCTAAAGTCGTCACAGTTCACGCTGCCCTGCAAGTTATCCGGTGACTTTAATTTTTCAAGAGGGCATATTCTTTGCACAGCACCCTCTGGTGGACAGGAAGAAGGACCGCAGCATTTTCCGTTCAAACAGTAAAAGCAGGTGTGCACTTCACTGGCTCCAAAGGAGCACCTACTGCATGCCGGGTCTGGGAACAGAGATGATTAAGCCACAGCCTGCCTTCTAGCTCATAAGAACTTCAGTGTTATGGGGAAAGTATAGCAACAAAAATTTGCGACATGCTATAGAAGGACAGAGACAGGCACCCAACTGCCTTGGGGTGGAGGGAAGGATACAGGAGAAGAGTTTGGCCCAGTAGCTGAGACAGGAGAGCATGCTCCAGGTAAGGCGAACAGGGCAGAGGGAGGCTGGCTTGAGGGCTCATTTGGAAACAAGAGTTGACTGTGGTAGAAGAATTAGGTTCAGCTGAGAGAGCAGCTGAGACGTTAGAGAAAAAGGCAAAGGGCAAGTGAGGGATCTTGAGCCACTGTGAGGTTTGTGGATCTTTGTCCTGAGGAGGAACAGGTGCTGATGCAGCTTCAGAAGTATGATTTGGAGTCCTAGTTAAATCCACTTTCTAAAAGCTTTTATTATTATGGTATCACTTATAGAGTTGGATATTAATTATCCACGCACATATTTCTTCAATTCTTTTCATGCCCATACTGTTATCTCACAGTCCAATTCATCATGCTTCTTGACTCCCTACTAACTTTTCCTACTTCCTACTAACCTCTCAAATATCAAGGAGGTGCAAATTTTTATATATCAAGCTAAGCAAAACACAGGAAAGTAAATCCACTATTTTCTCCCCACCAAGCGAAGAAATGCTTCAGAAGCCAAATAGATATTTCTTAAAAATTTTGTTCCATAAGAATCACCTTTTCAAAAAGGTAAATAGATCTATATTTGTTTCAGTTTCTAAAATTTTTTTTTTTGGCTTTGGATTTTTAAATCTTATTAAAGAGATAAAGCACTATGGATTAAATCAAAGTCCATTTGTACCTCTTCCTAATCATTCTCTTCATTCCCTGAGGAACCATAACCTGAAGTTGGTGAGCATTCTTCTCATCCATAAAAATCTTATTCTTAAGAAGTAGAAATAATGACGTGAATTTTTGATATTTACAGATCTACAATAAAATCTACTTATACCATTACTTAATTTTAAATTTCATCAGCATTTGGGAATATTAATTTTCCTGGCTTTCCCTTTATCCTAACAAAAAATGACCTTGAAAAGCACATATCATTGCTTGATTAAACATCAGAGTGTATTCAAAGAACTGCTCTGGGCAATATAAACAATTCTTGGAATTTTAATGAAAATATTTTATTTTGGAGGCAAGCCAAGTATGTTTTACAGCCCTAAAATTTTTTAAGTTCAAAACTAATCAGTGATTAAAATAAAATGCATAACGAAGCTAAATGGTAAACCCACACTGCCCCTTGAATCTGAATAAAACTGTAAGTTGTTCTTTAGCAGATATATTTAACTTGTTAATAAATGACAGGGTTATATAGTTAATGTAAATAAATTTGAACATCTAAGTGTTAGAAATACAGTAATAAAAACAGTATATACTTGGGAATTTTTTTTTTAAGGGAAAAGCATAGATTCTCCCAATTTAAGTAATAATCATCACGTTATTTCCTTTTTTTATCTGTGAAACATAATCCCATCTCATTCACCTACTGAGTTAGTCTACAGGACATTACTCTTGAGGCAAATATCTGCCAGCCAACATCAGGAAAATATTGACTTACTTGTACTACCTTCTGTGAGGTTAATCCAATTTTAGTGATAAAAATAGACAAATGAAAAGGTTAAAACGCTAGTGACTGAGTAAAACAGGTTTAAATTGTTCTGTTCCTCTTAATACCGAATGCAAGGCTGTGTAAGGCCTTTTGAGGTATGTAAGAAACAATTTTACTTAGTTATTCTTAGAATAAAGCTACCAAGAGAACAGTCTGTCTAACCTGATTTAGATATCATGAGAATCAGTAACATTTGACATTCTGCCTACTCTATGAAAATGAAAACTTAGGCACAGAATATTGAATCGTTATCGTAAAGCCTCATTTATATTGAAGTTGTAAAAACCTGCAAAAGAGCAAAGGCAAGAAGTATGAATAGTGAGCTCAAAAGAATCCGGTCAGCCCTGTTCTCTTCTGATTCTTTTTTGTCTTGTGTCTTTTTAGGGCCACAGGCAGCATATGGAGGTTCCCAGGCTAGGGGCTCAATCGGAGCTACAGCTGCCAGCCTACACTACAGCCACGCCAGATCCCAGCCAGATCCGAGCTGCATCTGCGACCTACACCACAGCTCACAGCAACGCCGGATCCTTAACCCACTAAGCGAGGCCAGGGATGGAACCCGTGTCCTCATGGTTCCTAGTAGGGTTCGTTTACGGTTGAGCCACGACAGGAACTTCCCCCACTTCTGATTCTTTTAGATGACTATCCAGTGGACGATTAATGTCCCGTAACAGCATAGGAAACGCCACATACAGGTCCTTCATGAAGTCCCTGTGCTGGTTTGCAACGATCAAATACCACTAAAGTTTTAAATACATAGCAACAAGGCAAATTATTGATAATTTAACATAATATTAATTTTAATCAAAATCTTCCAAAATTAACGAAAACAAAAAGCACATTACTTACTTTATTTGTACCTTAGGTCCTTATGAATTGTACATATACTATGCAAAAAATAGTTGTGCACCGTCTATCAATTTGGAAGTCACGATTATGAACATTCCAATGACAAATATCATCCTTTTAAAGAATAGAGTACTGCATTTTAACCTATTTGCCCTGTCTAATACCACACAGGCCTCCATCAGAGACTCTGTATACTGCTTTCTTCTAAAAGATGTGATGATTATGCAAATGAACCCGAGGAGGTTCGATCTGTTTGTTTACCCAAAAACACTTAAAATTCTCTCTCTTGCTTGGCAAGGCAAACCAGCAGTATTTGAGTTCTCTGATTTACAGCTCACTCATCCCTTCTCCTTCTTCCCAGACTTACTGGAAACCCTCTTGGCGAAAAGCTTCACTGGCCAGGTATCCCCTGAACCAGACCTTCTGGGCACCTTCCCCACTCATCTGCTAGGTCTTATCCAGTTAGCAGGTCTATTTTTTTTTTTTTTTTTTTCCCCGGCTGCGCCCACCCACGACATACACAAATTCCCAGACCAGGGATCCACCTGCACCACAGCAGTAACCACGATGGATCCTTAACCCACTGGGCCACCAGAGAACTCCCTGGCCTCCCATTTCTAACCAAGTTGCTCTAGTAGATGTAGGTGTCTGGCCACGTCTTCCCTTCTTGCTCACTGCAGCAGGCACCTCTCTCTAAAAATAAGACTGTTCCAAGCAGAGTCAGCCTACTCTTTACTCAAGATATACAATCCTGTCCATTGCAGTCTTTTCAGACACTAGAGGCTCTGCTGACTTCTTGGCTCCCCTTCTAAGTCCCTGGCTTCCCTTGTCTCCTCCTTTATTTTTCTCATCCTTCTGGGTCAATATCGGTCATTTCTATTTTAGCTCCAAGTCTGAATGAGTAGACTGCCCTATTTCTACATCCACAGACCCAAAGGATTGGAAATATAATAGTTTACTATTTTAGAGGGTACAGAATGCGTGGTAGATATAGCTAATTTATAACCGTACAAGTAGATACGCAGCAAATTTTCTAATCTATAGCAACAACTAAGCAATAGTGATTAAACTATTCTCTAAACTAAGTTGCAGCTAAACTTTTACCTGAGACACTGGCAATTCAGGATCTGGTTCCTGGAAAGCATTAAGAAGGCAGTAAACATTTTTAGGATAATATAATTTCTAAAATAAAGGACTAACAAGATAGTTGTAGGTGAACTCAACTCATTCAGTAAAAACCCAAATATTAACCTTTTTTTTTTTTTTTGTCTCTTTGTCCTTTTAGGGCCGCATCCACAGCATATGGAGGTTCCCAGGCTAGGGGCTGAATCGGAGCTGTAGCCGCCGGCCTACACCAGAGCCACAGCAACGCAGGATCCGAGCCACGTCTGCAAACTACACCACAGCTCACGGCAATGTTGGATCCTTAACCCACTGAGCGAGATCTGGGATCAAACCCAAAACCTCATGGTTCCTAGTCGGATTCGTTTCCGCTGTGCCATGAGGGGAATTCCGCAAATATTAACTGTAATGTTTCTCCAAAAGTTCTCTGAGGAGTTCTGAAAAACTAAAATCCACTGAAGAATGCTAAATTTCCTATGATCAGAAAATTCTAATTACTCTAACCTTATTTAGAGCACAGAGAAGATATCTCTACTTATTTAATTAAGCCACAGTATCTGAGGAATTAAAAATAATTTTACAACTATACCAAGGAACTATTTCTTTATATTCAAAAATAAGTTTATGGTGGTTAAAACATACAGACTTTAATCACCTGAGGAGGAGGAGGAAAATCTACATACAATAAACCCTTCTATTCTGCATATATATATATATATATATATATATATATATATAATGGGATTAGTGGCTGAAGATAAGAAATTAAGTCTGACTGTAGTGTCTGCTGAGAATTTTTTATAAATAGATTATAATATATATCAGTGCCAGATGCTAACAAACTCAGGTTTTTTTTCTGCCCAAAATTAAACAGAAATCCACTTAAAAAATTATAAAAATTTATTTATAAAAGATCTACACTTACTGTCTCTAGTTAGCAGCCTCTAAACACTTAATCTGCATCATATTTTATTGGGGAAGATACTAAGAAATAGAATATGGGGGGGGAGGAAAGAAAAAGATCCTTGCTTTTCTTACTTTCTACAGATCCAAAATCCCAAAAGAATACCCTAAATATTTTTTAAGATATTATGTGTGCAAGCAATGTGTAAACCATCCAGTCACCAAGCAAGGATAAGCAATTTCTTTAGCATGACAAGCACGTAGCAGCATGAGAGAAAAAGGCTAAACCCGGCCAGAAAGTGAAGGCCTCGTGGGTGGGACCTCAGGACGATGTGGCCATCAGCTGAAGTGAACAGGAAACAGCCACTAAGAAGATATACCAAGTGGAGCGCTTCAATGCCAGGGCACCTAAGAGAGATCTGGACAAAGAAAAGATTTCCTAGACCCACAGCCCACACTTACAAGAAATACACTGACACAGGCAGAGAGCTAGCAGAAGAAATAATCCTTTCTACTCTGTTTGTGTACCTGTCTCTATGACCCATTATCTCATCTGACCCCCGTGACCATCTCAGGCAGGCAGCTAAGTGTTAGTATCCATTTTACAGATAAGGACACAAATTCAGAGATATCAGGTAATTTGCTCAAGATCACACAGAAGCCAGAAGCTCTTGCTTGCCAGTCTGTCTTGGAGATAAAAAAAATAAGTTGGAAACAATAAGGCAGGAATGAAGGATAAAGGGTAGGAGAGAGACAAGTTCCATGTAGAAAGGGGTCAAAAAAGTTTGCCAGATGTGACTGTAAACGACATGTGAAAAGGAAAAGAAAATAGTCACAGAGACAGAACCATGGATGGTAAGTAAATGCTGGATGCTTGCGACTCTGCCAAGGGCAGGAAGACTCCTCCACTGGCCCAAACTGACACCAGCAGCTCAGGCTCAGGGCACTTTGTTCGGTGATGGAGGCCCTCATGCTCCCTGTCTCATTCTGCCCCACAGGAAGGGCACATTTACAACTTACCGTGCAGGTAAAGAGCATGTAGGGAAATGACGTGAAATGAAAAGGTCTAAGAAGAAAATGAGAGCCCTAGGAGTTCCCTTGTGGCACAGCAGGTTAAGGACCCAGCACGGTCACTACTGGGGCTCACGTCACTGCTGTGGCACAGTTAGATCCCTGGCCCTGGAACTTCCAAAAAAAAGAAAAAAAGAAAAGAAAATGAGAGGCCCAGAAGATGGAAAGGTGTAGAAATAAGTATGGTTGTGTGGATGGAAGATGGAAGCAAGGTTTAACCATGAGTGAGGCAGAGAACATGTTAATTCCACAACGTTCTGCTGGCATCCCTGGTGGGCACTGAAAACATCCTATGGGGGGAGGGGCATAATTAAATAAATTACAGTTCTGTGTTAAGTGCTATACTCAACTATGGACCAATGATAGATGGAGGAGAGAAAAGCAGGACACACAAGAGGTAAGGAAGTCAGAAAAAAAGGAAAGATTTATTGAGTGCCAATAATCTAGGAACTATATTCAATCTCAATTTATCATCAGTTTCACTGAACACTTTCCTTGCAGATGCTTCCCAGATTACCACAATACTTTCAGAAAAATACAAGTGACAGAATCCTACCTGCAAATATTTCTAGCTATATAGAGTCAATAAGCAGCTAACTTTTTTGATCGCTTACCAGGTGTTAAGGAACTTAACCCTCATGGGAGTTTCTGCTGTGGCTCAGTGGTTAAGGAACCCGACTAGGATCCATAAGCATTCGGGTTCAATCCCTGGCCTCCACCAGTGGGTTAAGGATCTGGTGTTGCCATGAGCTGTGATGTAGCTGCAGGCACAGCTCAGATCCCACATTACTGTGCCTGTGGCGTAGGCCAGCAGCTGTAACTCTGATCAACCCCTAGCCTTGGAACCTTCAAATCTGCGGGTATAGCCCTAAAATAGCTAAAAAAAAAGAAAAGAAAAGAAAAGATAAAGAACTTAGCCCTCACAACAACCCTTTGATGCAGGTATATTATCATGGCCATTTTAGGGATGAGAAAACTGAGGTCAAAGTGTGCAGGCGGTGTTTGAACCTAGACACTCTCAGGCAAGATCAAGCACATTGCTTTATATGTGAGACCACGGCAAGGCTGGAAAGCAGACTGCTGAAGACCAAGACCAGGTGTGGCTGGTCTGCAGGTCCACCAGGAGAAGCAGGACAATGGAGAGAAAGAGTCAGATATTTTAACATAGAGACAGGGCACAATATTTTTAAATCACTAAGACCTTCATCTTTGGCTCTCTCTCAATTATAGTTTTATGATTTGAATTAATCCACCCACACAGGGAATCACAAGTTATGTTTCTTGGTCTAGCAAATCATTTCCATGGGTATCCGCACAGTTGAGAAGAAAGCACCAGGCCAGCCCTAGAGTCAGAAGGTCTGGGCTTGATCCTCAGGGAGCCACTTAGCTGCACGACCTTGAGCAAGTCATGCAATCTCCATCAACTAGTCCTCCTCTCAAACGAGAGCAATAATGCCTATTTTACAGGATAGCTTTAAACATAAGACCTTGCATTTTAAAGCATATTCCACAATTTCCAGAGTTCTTTTACATAGACGATCTCAGTTCATGAAGTGTAAAAGGTGGGAGGCCTTTCAACGAGAAGGAGCAACCACACAGAATTTCTTTACAACAACATGGACTTCTTCAGGATCCAGAACCGACTCCCAGTTACGGGTCTTCACAGGAAAACTTCTTTTTGAATCTCCTTCAAAGCCAGTGAGTAAGAAAACGGGGAAAGTGGAGTGACACTGCCCAGAATCAGCAAAAAACTCATTAGCACAAACTTCAATTCACAGCAGTTTGCTTCCTTCCTTCCCTCCTCCCTAGGGTACAGCGTTCTCTTAGGTTGTTGCTATTACTTCAGGGAATTAAATCTCCAGATTATTCTGAATTCGACTTCCTAATTGCCACCAATACTTACCCTGGCTAATGAGTCTACCCGGCTCTGTTCTTCAACTATGGAATCATTATTCGGAATTTAGCAGTAACAGGAAGGAAAAGGATGTAAGAGCACAGAGAAATAAATGGATTTCAGAAGGTTTACGAAAACCAAGTGGGCATGTAGTCCGTAAAATTCAGCAGCAGACAAATTCATGAAGTGAACTGCTCCACAGAGTATAGAATCAAAAGATTAAGTCTGGCTCTAAGTCTCCATGGCCCCAAAGAGGAAATAAATTAGATAATCATACAGAAAGATGTTTCTTTGGCTTGGATCACCAGATCACTGTCTCAACTAACGACTATCATTTAGCTCACGGGGGACCCCTGCCTCCCTATCTTTCATCTAAGCCAGCAGCTTTCAGCCTTTTCACCACCCCCAATATTTATAATACTTTTACAAATCTACAAAAATATTTACAATAATAACTCCCTCTTCTCTGCAACATCTCTCTATAAGCAGAGACTGGGGGTGGGAGAGGAAAATGTGAATTACCCCTATTCTGATAAACAGCTCACCCTTTCACATACAGAATCACGCTTTTTATAATTTAAAGATTTATCAGAAATCTGGTTTTCATAATTTAAAAAATTATCAGAAATCTCCCCTTAAGAAAAGTATATAATCTTAAAAAAAACCTGAAAAACCTCTATGTTTTATGAACTGCTTTATTATACTGGAGCTAAAAAAATCAGGGCTGGTTTAAAGCCATCAATCTGACATATGGAACACAAAAAACAGTAATCAGATTAAGCAACTAATCAGGATGACCGACCTGAGCTGTAAACACAAGCATTTCCCTCTAGGTCATGCTGCTGCCTGAAAGGCCATTTTGCAATTCTCTGTTATATCTCGTAACTTTTAACCACTTTTTCAGTCACGCTTTAGAGAAAAACTTTGAAAAAAGATGCTTCTCTCGTTCTCACTGTATTTTGTCAAATATACAGTCCTTCTGTATCCAAATAAAGATGTGTTATACTATAAGGAAACAAGCTAGTCCACAGTATATCCTACCTCTCTGGCCAGCCTGACTACTCTGACTTTGGCAAGAATCAAAACAAAATAGGAGTGCCTGTCACGGCACCGTGGAAACAAATCTGACTAGGAACCACAGGGTTCCAGGTTCGATCCCTGGCCTTGCTCCGCGGGTTAAGGATCCGGCATTGCCGTGAACTGTGGTGTAGGTCACAGACATGGCTCAGATTTGGTGTGGCTGTGGCTGTGGTGTAGGCTGGCAGCTGTAGCTCCGATTGGACCCCTAGCCTGGGAACCTCCATATGCCGCAAGCACAGCCCTAAAAAGCAAAAAAAAAAAAAAAAAAAAAAAAAAGAATCAAAACGAAATAAAATCCTAAGAGAAAGTGCAAGGTACTAACTAAATATTTTTTATGATACTATACCAAAATCTCTTAAAGGAGACCTAAATGTAGAAGAAATAGTCTTAGAGGTGGGCTTCAGACCAAAAGGTTAATGTATGTTGACTGAAAGGTTCTTTTTGAAGCTTATAAAAAGATTAGCAAGCAGCAAATCATTTTAGAGAGGTTCTCCTCATCTGGGAGAAAAATAAGCAAAACCCAAAGTGAAAATTAACGTAAAAAACAAAAGCTATTTTTTTTTTTCTGGGAGAAAAAAAGCAAGAGCAAAAATGTATCCACTGGGAGAAGTTCCCCTGTGGCACAGTGAGTTAAGGACCCAGCTGCAGCTGTGGCATAGGTCACAATTGCAGCACCGGTTTGATCTCTGGTCCAGGAACTTCCACATGCTGCAGGACAAAAAAATTTTTAAATTAAAAATTAAAATGAATCCACTTGGCACTCAGGAGAAATATTTTAATTTCCTTTCTCTTTCCAGACATTGCTTCAAAGTCACTCACTTGTAAGACAAAAAAAAAAATGAAGTTCCCCGTTGTGGCGCAGTGGATAACAAATCCGACTAGGAACCATGAGGTTGCGGGGTTCGATCCCTGCCCTTGCTTAGTGGGTGGAGGATCCGGCATTGCCGTGAGCTGTGGTGTAGGCTGCAGATGCGGCTCGGATCCTGCGTTGCTGTGGCTCTGTTGTAGGCCGGCAGCTACAGCTCCGATTGGACCCCTAGCCTGGGAACCTCCATATGCCAAGGGAGCGGCCCAAGAAATGGCAAAAAGACAAAAAAAAAAAAAAAAAAAAAGTCACTTACTTGTACTAAAATCCTTCAGTGGCACAAGAATGGTAATTCAAGGAGCTGCAGGGGAAGAATACTCCAAAATGCTGAAGCCTCAAAAAAGCCCAAGAGGCGAAAGAGGCAGGTGAAGATAAACGGGCTGAGTGCAGGGCTGAGGACCATTTGCTTCTACTACCGTCATCGTGTTTGTTAGACTTTTGTAGATTTCTAGCCTCTTCATTTAATTTCCCCCAATGAAACAACAGGAGCATCATAAGAAACACCAATACCAATGACTATCAGAAATACTCTCCTGGAAGACGCCAGAAAGAATCTGTTCGACTGAATAAAACAAAACTGACCCTTGAAAGAAGAAAGGAATTAAGAATGCCCATAGTGCCATTACATCTATTTGAAAAGCTGAATACTTTTAAGAACCTAGGGTGCTGAGAATTAGGATGGGGGCAGGGAGATGCAGAGACCATCAGGCACCGAGGGTGATCACAAGCAGAGGGAAAGCTGCCACACATAAATGACACCATCCCAACGCATAAGGGAGTATCATCAATCACTCACTCAGCAAATACATAATGAGGGCACCTATGTGCTAGATTCTGTGCCTAGACTCATATTCTAGGGGAAAGAAAGAGAATTTTCAAGCTTTTAATCAAAGGAATCTCCTTAAGCTTCCCAAAGCATTTCATCAATTGCATCAGCACTCTGACATAGATATTTAAATTCTTTTTAATTAGTTAAGAAAAAAGGATTTCTGTAAGCATGGGAAAATCATACTGGAAAATAGTTCCAAAATAAAATAACAATCGGATACAAAATACACAAATTTTTTTTAAAAAGAGGAAGGGAGAATCCAACTGCAGTGGCTTGGATTGCTATGGAGGCGCCAGTTCAATCCCCGGCCAGTGCAGTGGGTTAAAGGATCCACCTCTGCCACAGCTGCAGTGTAGGTGGAAGCTGTGGCTCAGATTCAATCTCTGGCCCAGGAACTTCCATAGGCTTCAAGCGCAGCCATTTAAAAAAAAAAAAAATTACAAATTGATACTAAGAAAAACATACAGTGAAAAAGCACAGTGTTTAAAGGTTGGATCCAAGAAAAACTAAAAGGAGTGAACTCCATAAATTTTTCAGAGGCCCTATCCAGGCATCCAAATGCCAGCTTGATAAGGTAACATCAAGTTAAAACTTCTGTTTCTGATAAAGTACTACTCATCCTTCTGACAACACATACATAGCTCCTCTTTAAATAAACTCTCTCAGTGTAACAAATAAAAAGGATTAGAAAGGAAAAGAATATCATAAATTTCTGCCAGATCTGGCACAGATTCTCTTATGCCTTCTCTGACATCTTTAGGAGCTGAACCTATCAATCCTTGCTCACAACGGCAAAACAGTAACAAAGAATAACATTAAAAAAAAACTATGATATTAAAATTAATTATGTATATTATGAACTGTTATCTCAAATCAACAACAAATAGGACAATGGAATAGGCCAGGACACAGAAAGATCTGCTGCCATAATGATCTTAACTGTTTACCAATGACGACATTTCCCAGAATGATCCTGACTTTTTTTCTTCATTACCTTTACCAAAATCAGATCCACTAAACACACCTTGTAACAAGTCTTAATCTTCCAAGAGGGCCAGCAGGGCCTAAGGAGAACTATATAAGAAACTAAACAAAATTGGGTATTTTAAACAAAGTACTTAATTTGTTCACCCTGTTCTTCCTACATACAAGGAAAGGAGTCAAGATCTCCTCTACTCTTCTTAACTATTTATAAAAACACTGCTGCTTCGCTTATACAGTTCCCAAAATGACAACACCTCCCCAGGATAAATTTATACCTCTGTCCCTCCAAAAAGGGAACCACTCGGCGGTCAAATAAGTATCGGAATATTGTCTTTATCAAAACTAGACAGGTGTAAGGATAACCTGACCCCCTTGCTGTACAGTGGGAAAATAAAAAAAATTTAAAAAAATAAAAAACTAGACAGGTTTCCTTCCTTCAGGACTTCTCAGAGCCTCTAATCCAAGTGCATAGATAAGCCCTTTACCACTTAGCTAAATCTTTTCGCCCATGGCACGTGGAAGATCCTAGGCCAGGGATCCAACCCGTGCCATAGCAGCAACCCCAACAGCTACAGTGACAATGCTGGACCCTTAGCCCACTGTGCCACAAGGGAACTCCTCAGCTAAAATGTTGAAAAAGACACAAAGATGGGAAAATGTACTGGGAAAGGTTCAGAAACACAGAGTTTTGAAAAATTAGGCTAAAATAAGCACCAAAGAGGCAGTGTAGTATAGACAAAGGGAATGGGCTTAACAGCTTTGAAACTTTAGACAAATTATGTCACCTTATGTCTCAGTGTGCCTCAATCTGTAAAATGGGAGAAATAGTACCAGCTTCCTAAAATAGCTGAGGATTAAATAACATATAAAATCCTCTGAATCCAGCTTGACACAGAGCAACTACTCAATAAATGCTAGCTATCATCTTTGTTATCTACTCTGCGAGGTTCTTCTAAGCAAATAAATACATACAATTTATAGAATTTACGCCTGGCAAGTAGTAAGCACTCAATAAAAGGTCATTGGTTTGAACACATATAAAGTCCTTATCACAGTGCCTCGCACAAACTAAATCTGAAGTGCAGTACTGAATAGCACTCTGATTATGTCATTAAGATTAAAAGGTCTTAACCATTAATAAAAACACTGCTGCCTATAACACATTCCCCAATGTGACAACATCTCCCTAGGATAACAACAACAGATATCTGACCCTCGCCCACTGCCAAAAAAGAAATCGGTGGTGGAATAAGTTTCAGCGCTACTGTATGAATCAAACCTAGGCACAATTAAGTTTCTTTCTGCAGAACTTCTCAGAGCCTCTACTACGAATCTGGAATCTAAGTAGGGAATATACATTTCCCAAATGCATTTAATGAGGAAATTTTGAGCACTCTTGGGACTGCTGTTCTGTGGAACACAGTATGGAAACTACCTTAACTCAATGGAATAACAACACAATGTCCGGTACATCACTAGTTTGTAACAAACTCTGGTTGTATGAATGTCAAGGGGTCAATATTCTGTCATGGTTCCCAAACATATTTGATGGTGGAATCGTCGCTTTTTTTTCCAGCAGCAGCATTTATGGGACTACTGTGCCAAGAAACAACACTTGTCCACAGAAATGCAGTCCCATTAACTAATGGGAACTAAGACAAACAGAACCTAGTTTAGCATTCCCACTAACACAGAATGCTGTACCCAACTGTTGTATCTGAAGGCCAAAATACTCACCTCAACAGGTTATCCTCCATCTATTTGCTGGAAACTAAGGCAGAGAGCCTAGTAACAGTTTTCACACCTCCATTTACGTAACTCCCCTCCATTTTCCTTTTTTTCTAACATCTCCAAGGCAACACCACCAGAGGAAAAGCTGGGAAACTATAACTACATAAATATATTCTGCATTTACTAGAAGCGCTAACAAACTGCACTATCTCTGCTCTATTCTCCCTGTTTCTCTTTTACCCCTTTCAAGAATTACCCACCCACCAGAGGCGGACCTCTCTTATACACAGCATAAGAGAACCTAAATAAACTTTTCAATCAATCGAGAGTTTTTCCCCCATCCCTCCCTCCCAATAATAGATGTTATCTTTTCCTCTTCTAGATTCTCATTCCCAATTTGCACTATTTGTCTCAAGTTGCACTCAAGCCCCAGAATAAAGGCTCCTCTTTTTGGACAATAATAGATGAAACTGTCTTAAGATGAAATGGAAGGATCACACGTTGGAGCCAGAAGGGAAAAAAAAAGGCAGCCATTTCCACAGGGGGTGGGAAGTTACATATCTTTACGTTTATACATAATTGTTTCAGAAATTAGTAACGCACACGCAGCGAGCTTACAAGCCCATCTATTATGCAAGCATAAAGGAACTAAAAAAAGTTCGTCACCAAAGTGTTCCTTTAAGGGACATCTGAAGCAAGGGGGCTGCTGAAGTTTGAGGAGGAGACGGTCATGGCATAGAACCTATGGGTCCTGCAGGGACTCGGGGACATCGCGGGCAAGGATCTGAGGGCCGTGGTTCTAGGGGGTCTCGCTCTGGGTGACTGTGCTGACCACTCGGTCAACCTCAGCCAGGACCTTCCTCCCTGGACCCCTCCCGGGGACCGGGACATCCCCCAGAGCCCTCAGTCTTATCGCCGGGATCAACAAGGCTGACGGGTCCGGCCGGTACCTGGTCATAAGGGGACTTCTCCAGCATCTGCGTGCACAAATCGGTGCAGAGCTGGAACTTCCTGCGCCTAAAATAGCTCCAGGCCAGGAGCAGCGGCTCCATCTCCGAGCCCATGGCGGCGGGGGGGGGCGGGCCGCGAAGGACCAGCGCCGGGTCCGGGGAGGGCGGGGGGCGAGGAGCGGGCGGCGTCCAGCTCTGCTCGGCAACGCGCGGCGGCGGGGGCCTTGCCGGAGAGGCGTCCCGCATCGCGCCTGAGAACAGGAAAAAGAATGCTCATCGCGCGTAGAACTCAGCATTAGGGCTTGCCAAACCTTGGCTTCTAACACTGTATACCTTCGAAGGCTACACATTTCATTAATTTCGAGGAGCCGGCGCCGTGGCTAAATTAAGAGGCAGTGACTTAGACATTCCCAACCGGGGTCCTCCACTCATCCTGTTGCTTAGCAACTGAACGCTGGGCGTACCCTGCCAGTTCCAGAAAAGTCCCCCGGAATTGCCCCTTCGACGGTTTGCTGCCCTACTCTTCTCCTTCAAGCATTCTTACCGCTATCGTTTGCTCTTCTGACTCTAGGAACATCGGTTTCTTCGATATCACCCGCCCACCAGAACCCAAAGCCCTAAATATATAAAACTCTCCAGTCTTCCTTCCAAATCCTTCTCACCAAATTTCAGTGTCTCAATTACAAGGTACATTGAAGATCGCTTCCTCCAACCCATTCATTTGACAGGTGCGAAACTGAGACGGGCTCAGAGAAGTAATTTACCTAGTGTCGCAGTGGCGTTAGGGAGCTGGCCTGAAGTTTGCAAGATTGCGAACCGTTAATACCACTTGTTTATTCAGCGATGCCTAGGGGTTCTGAATTATAACTCACTAACATTTTTACCAAAAAAAAGTGTGCACAAAAAATTTTTGAAAAGCTTTTTGAAACATCATCTGCAAGCACCTGTTATTTGTCAAATGTTAACTTATGCAGAGCGATTTCTTCAGGTACAAGTCTGACTTTCCACTAGAGATTTAGGCAGTTAACGCATGTCTGTAATGGTTAGGAAAAAAGAAGTGTGACCAAGCTAAATCCACATAGACTCATTATGGAGGACTGCCGGATCTTTTTTTCCTCGGCTTCTTCCTGTCACAGTGGGAGAGGCAGGAAAGGAAAAGTCCTTATTGAAGAACTTTCTAATCAGGCCTAAATCTCCTTTAGAGATAAAAAATGAACTAACAGTCTATATGGGAAGAGAATCTGAAAAAAAAAATGGATATGTGTGTATATGTATAACTGAATCACTTTGTTGTACAGTAGAAATTATCACAACATTGTAGAACAACTATAATTCAGTAAAATTTTAAATACATGTATTTTTTAAAAAAACTGGCAAAAGCTGTTAGCAATGTTAGATCATTCATAATTTTCTCATACCACTAAGGTACTATAATACAGACGTCAGACATACTATTGAATCCAGATACGCATACCTTTCACACGTATGAAAATGAAACCTTATGAGTAGTTTTTTTTCTCCTTTACTAAGCAGCCTTTCTTGAATTTTTTGTATCTTGGAAGCAATGAATTATCAAGAATGTCATTATTCCAGTTATGTTTATTGCAGTTAGTCCATTTGTGTTTCCCTGGAGGTGCCTCTAGAAATGTAATGTGCCTAATGCAGCAGCCCATTCTTTCTAGGGGGTCAGGTTTTTAGGACTGTACATGCTGGAATTGGCAGTTGGGCTCAGTGTTTCACAGGGTCCTTTTGTTTTCTGGTACAATGTAAGTGGATTCTTCTTTTTTTTTTCCTTTTCTTTTCTTTTCTTTTTAGGGCTGCACCCGAAGCATATGAAAGTTCCTAGGCCAGAGGTGGAATCTGAGCTGTAGCTTCAGACCTAGCCACAGCCACAGCCACAGCAATGCAGGATCCGAGCCAACATTGCAACCTACACCGCAGATCACAGGCAATGCTGGATCCTTAACCCACTGAGCAGAGCCAGGGATCAAACCCAAGTCCGCATGGATACTAGTCAGGTTCGTTAACCCCTGAGCTACGAGGGGAACTCTTGTAAGTGGATTCTTTGTGATTCTCAACCCCGGCTCTATATTAGATTTCTTTTTTTTTTTTTTTGTCTTTTTGCTATTTCTTTGGGCCGCTCCCGCAGCGTATGGAGGTTCCCAGGCTAGGGGTCGAATCGGAGCTGCAGCCACCGGCCTACGCCAGAGCCACAGCAACGCAGGATCCGAGCCGCGTCTGCAACCTACACCACAGCTCACAGCAACGCCAGATCCTCCACCCACTGAGCAAGGGCAGGGACCGAACCCGCAACCTCATGGTTCCTAGTCGGGTTCATTAACCACTGCGCCACGACAGGAACTCCTATATTAGATTTCTTGAAATAAAAAAAAAAATACTTTAGAATCTAAAAAAAGTTTAAAATAAAAAAAAAATACTTTTAGCATCTATCTAGATTTATGGAAAATTACAAAGATACAGGAGTTCCCATACACTCTTCACTCAATTTCCCCTGCTGTTAACATTACTATGATACATATGACACAAGGAAAGAACCTACATTGGTTTATTACTATCAACTCTGCAATTTATTCATATTTCAGGAGTTTTTCCCTAATACCTTTTCCTATTCTAGGATCCTACTTTGGATACCATATTACATTTAATTATCCTGTCTCTCTGACCTCTTCTGGTCTGACAGTTATTCATATTTTCCTAGTTTATGATGACTTCGACAGATTCTTTTGTTGTTTGTTTGTTTTTGTCATTTTAGGGCCACACCCACAGCATATGGAAATTCCCAAGCTAGGGGTAGAATCAGAGCTGCAGCTGCCAGGATACACCACAGCCGCAGCAATGCCAGATCAAAAGTTCATCTGCAGCCTACATCACCGGATCCTTAACCCACTGAGTGAGGCCAGAGATCAAACCTGCATCGTCATGGATACTAGTCAGGTTTTTACTCTGCTGAGCCACAACGGGAACTCCAACCTTTGACAGGTTTTAAAGAGTGCTGATCACGTATGTAGTAGAATATCTGGAGAGCTCTTAAGAAAACAGGTGCCCAGGTCAATCTGGTGGCAGCACATCATGGAGCAATGAGAGGAGGAGCATGGAGTGGCTGGGGGACTGAAAATTGGGGGTGTGTGTGTGTGTGTGTGTGTGTGTTTTTAAAGAAACAAACAAAAAGTGCCCACATTCCATTCCTGTTGATTCTGACTTCAACAGTTTGATGTTAAGGCTGGAGCATCAGAGCGTTTTGTTTTTTTAAGTTTTCCATGTGATTCTACTGGGCAGCCAGGGTCGAACACCTACTATGTTGAGTTTGGAATGGTTTTGTAAACATTGTGATTATTTCCAACTTCCTAGAGAGAAAAAGGTTTTCATAAGCAGGATATCTTTTCCTCTCTGGGAAGATGGGAGTAATCACAATGCAGATAGATAGATAGACAGATAGATAGATAGATAGATAGATAGATAGATAGATAGACAGACAGACAGATAGAGATATATAATATTTTTAAGAGCATATAATTTATCTTAGCTTCTTTCAGAAGGCTATTTTTTTTTCTTTCAGAAAGGTCAAACGGAGGAGAAAAAATGTAGAATACTTAGCAAATTACAGGATATTAAGCCTGTCCAAATGTAGCATAAAAGGTGCCTTTAGGAATTCCCTGGGTGGAGCATCAGGTTAAGAATCCAGCATTGTCACTGCAGTGGCTTGGGTCACTGCTGTGGCAAGGGTTTGATCCCTGGCCTGGGAACTTCCATGTGCCACAGGTGTAGCCAAAAAAAAAGTATCTTTAAAAAGTTGTAAACAGCCTATTTTTTATTTTTTATTTTATTTATTTTGTATTTATTTATTTTTGTCTTTTTGCCATTTCTTGGGCCGCTCCCACAGCATATGGAGGTTCCCAGGCTAGGGGTCAAATTGAAGCTGTAGCCACCAGCCTGTGCCAGAGCCACAGCAACGCAGGATCCAAGCCTCATCTGCAACCTACACCACAGCTCACGGCAACGCCGGATTCTTAACCCACTGAGCAAGGCCAGGGATCGAACCCACAACCTCATGGTTCCCAGTTGGATTCGTTAACTACTGATCCATGATGGGAACTCCCAAACAGCCTATTTTTTAAATCTTGTAAACATGTACAATTAATTTTATGAATATATAGGTAGATTTTGTTAATTTTTTGTAATTTCTAATCTATAACGCAGAAACTATTATGATTTTTATGACATGTTAGTAATAGGAAGAATAGTAGCTGTGACAGTGACTGGTGAAGGGGTAGATAAGGATTAGTAGAACCACTTTCCTGCTGGAGAAAATGAAGTAGAGAGAAACAACTTAATCTCTTTGAAAGGGTCATTTTCACAATCAGAGCTAGATCTCAGTTCCTGGATCCTTATCTTTTCCTTCCTAGCAACTGGATCTCTTAAGGTTAATCCAGTTTAAAATCAGATACCAAAGACAGTGTAACTTTTTTTTCTTTGTTTTTTTTTTTTAGGGCTGCACCTGCGGCACATGGAAGTTCCCAGGCTAGGGGTTGAATCAGAGCTGCAGCCGCCAGCCTGCGCCACAGCCACAACAACACTGGATCCATACCAAGTCTGCGATCTACACCACAGCTCAAGGCAGCGCCAGGTACTTAACCCACTAAGAGAGGCGAGGGATCGAACCTGCGTTCTCATGGATACTTATTGGGTTCTTTACCACTGAGCCATGACAGGAACTCCATCCAAGACAGTGTAACTTTAAATGCAAAAGGTTAAATTTTCTTAAGTGTTATTTTGGAATCACTCAGACTTAACACAAAACTCAACACTCCCCTTGTAAAATTTATTTTGCTACATTGTAATGTCTGTCTCCATAATAGACTTTAATGTTATTTTGTTCTTTTCCAAAAGCCCAGCAAAGGGTAGGCAGTAATAGTAACCTCATAGATGTTTGCTGAATGACTAGCTGAATAAAGTTCAATAAATATTATACTTTCCTACTAACAGTTATATTTTGAAATAAATAATTTCATGTTGAATATACACTTTGGCATCTAGTAAGATTAGGGAACTAATTTAACCATTTCAAAACTTGGTGCTATGTAACTTTTTTCATTAAAGTGTCAAAGCATTTAAAGATTAGTCTATACAAGTGTAGTTTACCTACAATAATTTGAAAATTATTTTTCATATGATGGGGCAAAGGTCAGTCAAGCTGGTTTTTGATCTTTATTTTTAAAGAGACCAGTTTAGGAGCTCCAGTCATGGCTCAGCAGAAACGAATCTGACTAGCATCCTTGAGGACACAGGTTCAATCCCTGGCCTCACCCAGTGGGTTAAGGATCTGGTGTGGATGTGGCTGTGGCTGTGGCTGTGGCATAGGCCGGCAGCTACAGCTTGAATTCGACCCCTAGCCTGGGAACCTCCATATGCTGCAGGTTCGGCCCTGGGAGGCAGGGGGGAAGGTCCAGTTTAAAGATCTTTAAGCACTTTTTTCCTTTTTGTAATAATGATTTTCATTTTTCCATTATAGTTGGTTTACAGTGTTGTATCAATTTCTACTGTACAGCAAATTGACCCAGACACACACATGCACACATATATTCTTTTTCTCACATTGTCCTCCATCATATTCCATCATAAGTGACTAGATATAGTTCCCAGGGCTATACAGCAGGATCTCATTGCTTATCCATTCCAAATGCAATAGTTCACATCTATTAACCCCAGATTCCCAGTCCATCCCACTCCCTCCCCTTCCCCCTTGGCAACCACAAGTCTGTTCTCCAAGTCCATGAGTTTCTTTCTTTTTCTTTTTTAATTGTTACTTCCCCCAATACATTTTTTTCCTACTGTACAGCATGGTGACTCAGTTACACACACACGTACACATTCTATTTTCACACATTATCATGCTCCATCATAGTTCCCAGTACTACACAGCAGGACCTCACTGAGAATCCATTCCAACGGCAATAGTTTGTATCTATTAACCCCAAGCTCCCCAACCACCCCCACTCCCTCCCCCTCCCCCTTGGCAACCACAAGTCTATTCTCCAAGTCAGTGATTCTTTATGCATTTTAAAAGATACCTTAATTATTGTGCAAACTCTCAGAAATTCCATTTATTTTAAGCTGATGGGTACTTTTTGCTAATGCAACTTTTCTATATGTATTCCAATATTGTTAGACAAATTATCCTTAAGATCTCAAACTTTTTTCAGATAAACGTATTGACACTTCACATGTCTTCTTGATACAGTCCTCTTAGTAGCATTTTACTCATTCACCAAGCATTTATTGATTGCCTTCCTGTGCCAGGCACGTTCTAAACTACGGGGACCCAGTAAGATCCAGAGCAAAGTCTCTCTCCTCTCATGGACGGGAGAAAAAATTATAGCTCTTGGTAAACTAGGAATGTAAGGAAATTTTCTTAGCATGGTAAAGCATATCTATCTTAAACCACACTGAATGGTACAACCTTAGAAGCATCTGTACTAAAATCTGAGACAAGATATGCTGGCACTACTGTTATTTAATATTGTTCAGAAAATTGGAGTTCCCGTTGTGGCGCTGCGGAAACGAATCTGACTAGGAACCATGGGGTTGTGGGTTCGATCCCTGGCTTCGCTCGGTGCGGTGGATTAAGGATCCAGTATTGCCCTGAACTGCGATGTAGGTCGCAGATGCGGCTCAGATCTGGTGTGGCTGTGGCTGTGGCGTAGGCCAGCGCCTACAGCTCTAATTAGATCCCTAGCCTGGGAACCTCCATATGCCATGGGTGTTACCCTCAAAAAAAAAAAAAAAAAAAAAAGACCAAAAAAAAGAAAAGAAAATTATAGGCAATGCAATGAGCAGAATAAGACGTTGGGTTATTGGAAAGGCCAAAGTTATTACTTGCCAACTGCAGATAATTCTCTTTCTGGAAATTTTATTATGTAGGAAAGCTCTTTTTTTTAAGCATTTATTTTGTATTCTGTAATTTACTGGACACTGACTCAGTGATTTGTAATGCTACCTTAATTACATACTAAATTATAGCATAGAGCAAATGCTGTTTCTGAATTGTCTATTCAAGGCTTTTAACGTGAAAGTCAGTATTTATGAATGTATAACATAACTTTAATTACTATAGCTCTTTTTGCAAAGCTTCACATTTTCTCAAGTCTTCAAACTTAGGCAAGCCTTTATACACAGAAAAACTATTTTCTGCTATAAAGTTAGTCACAAACCAATATTGCTAGCATTTCAAATATTTGAACAATAATTTTTCCTAACCTGGTGGGAAATATTCTCTTCACACTCTGCTACCACCCTGGTAATTTCCAAATTGAAAAGCACTGTAAAACTAGTGATTTCCCTGAAAATAAATAAAATGCTTCTCAATTTCTATCCATGAGCTGCATTACATTAACGTCAAATTATTGGCCATCGTTAAGATCCATTTTCTTCCTGTGGTTCTCCAATGAAGTCATCACCTGTTATTTTGGCAAAGGTCTGAGAAACGTGAAAATATAATTATTAAACATACCCTTTTATTCTAAATTTGCTAGTTTCTGTCTGAATTTCACAGGAAATTACACATCCACTAAAATGAGCATCTAAGTATTCTCAGGAATATTTATCAGGTCTTTCTAATCCAAATCTCATCTGACAGCCTAAACAGTTTTAAATCAAGCACATAAAGAGAGGCTGATTACATTCCATTGCTTTTTCCATCAAGCTTCTTGTACTCTGAAAATCAGATTCTGGAGTCTGAAAATGAATTAATTTTCAACAATCGAAGTAAGCTTAGAACCCTGTTGGTATAAATTCTATTTATGTGACAACCACTTCTGGCTCCATCTCATCCTCATTCGATTGAACATGATATGAAAGAGTGCCTCATTTCTATTCATTGGTAAGGGGTTATATAGATCCTTTCAAAATTATTTTGAAAAGGAAAAATAGGGAGTTACCATCATGGCACAGCAGAAACAAATTGGACTAGCAACCATGAGGTTTTGGGTTTGATCCCCGGCCTCAATCAGTGGGTTAAGAATCCAGCATTGCCGTGAGCTTGGTGTAGGCCACAGATTCGGCTCAGATCTGATGTTACTGTGGCTGTGGCATAGGCCGGCAGCTGTAGCTCCGATTTGACCCCTAGCCTGGGAACCTCCATATGCCTCAGGTGCAGCCCTAGAAAGCCAAAAAGAAAAAGACCTAGATTATTTTTTAGCTAAAATAACAATATTTTGATCAAACCAAAATCTATTATATGGCATTTGTATACTGAGACTCCTGATATAAATATTTGAGATGTGAAATAAAAGTACTGTTGTTTTGTTTGTTTTTGTCTTTTTGTCTTTTTAGGGCCCCACCCTTGGCATATCAGATTGGAGCTACAGCCACAGCAACATGGGATCCGAGCTTCATCTGCAACCTACACCACAGCTCATGGCAACGCCAGGTCCTTAACCCACTGAGTAAGGCCAGGGATCAAACCTGCGTCCTCACGTATACTAGTCGGGTTCCTCAACCACTGAGCCACAACAGGAACTCCAAAATACACTGGTTTTTAAAAACGCAATACATGCTGTATTCATACATCCCTACCTGCTACTTTGATCTACCACAAGGACACTTACATAAACTTATGACAGGAGGGAAATAAGAAAGTGTCTTTGATATGGCTAGAGTGCTGCTCTTTTTTTTTTTTTTTTTTTGTCTTTTTGCTATTTCTTTGGGCCGCTCCCGCGGCATATGGAGGTTCCCAGGCTAGGGGTCTTATCGGAGCTGTAGCCGCTGGCCTACGCCAGAGCCACAGCAACGCAGGATCCGAGCCGCGTCTGCAACCTACACCGCAGCTCACGGCAACGCCGGATCGTTAACCCACTGAGCAAGGGCAGGGACTGAACCCGAAACCTCATGGTTCCTAGTCGGATTCGTTAACCACTGCGCCACGACGGGAACTCCTTTTTTTTTTTTTTTTTTTTTTTTTTTTGCTGCTCTTTTTTTAAAAAAAAATTAAGTTCTGGAAGAGTTCCCTGGTAGCTCAGTAGGTTAAGGATCTGGCATTGTCACTCCCGTGGCTCCTGTGGATGCTGTAGTAGGGGTTCCATCCCTGGCCTGGGAATTTCCACATCCTACAGGTGTGGCCAAAAAACAAACAAACAAAAATTAAAAAAAAAAAATTCTGGAATGCTCTCATACCACCATCCAAACTCCCTACCATGGTCCACAGGTCTCAGAGGTCCTAGTTTCTGCCTGTCTCTCTGGCTGCATCTCACATCCTCTGACTTGCTCACTCTACTGGAGTGACATTGGCCTCCTTGCTGGCCCTTGACTAGGCTTAACAGCGTAGTGTTTGCTGACAGTCACACTCTTCCCCCAGATAGCCACCTACTTCATAAAGCTCCCCTATGGAAATGTCTCTGTATTAAAGATATTCTGCCTGCAAGCTATTCCCATCTCATTTCCCTGCCACATTTTTCAGTGCACCAAGAGTAGAAACTTTGCTGCATCCCCAGCGCCTAGAATAGGTCTTGGCACATAATAGTTTCAAAAAATATTTATTAAATAAATGGCTTTCTAGCCAATAATATTATACTTAATACAAGTTCTGGATCACTGTGTGAGTTGAAACATCCAACTGTTAATTAGCATTTTGGTAAATACTAAGACGTGGCAGATTATTTAATTGAATATAATACCTATACTTTCTCATTAAACCAAACAGAAGACTCACCTCAAGAACCTCTGTATCTTTACTCCATTCTCTTTACAATGCCTGGCCTTGGCCCTTCCTCTGTTGTTAGAGTCAATAGCAGAGTGCTACCCTTGTGGTATTCTGACTAGGTTGATTTAGTAGAGAAATGATGAAGCGTGAATCCAGAAGAGTCATCTGTCTATCTGCCCAGCAGACCTACTTTCATTCACATCCTGCCCACCCATCCCTGAACCCCCACTGGCACCTGAGAAGAGGAGGAATGGCTACAGTTAACAATTCACTGCACGGTGGAACGAATTTTTCTCTTCTTGGAGAAGTCTCATATTTATATTCACTGGCATTCCCCCTCCATCCCTCACATTCTGAAAAATTTTCCATTTAATTCTGGGAATTCCAAAGTTTTAAGCATTTATAGGGCTTTGAATTCCGTACATAATTCCTTTTCTTTAGGATACCATGGCAAATTGTGTTCTCGTCCCCATGAGTCAGTCATCCCTTCTCTACAAGAAGATGAAACTCCACCCATCACTGCCGTGTGACTTCGCCCGCCCCCATTGACACTGGAGTCGGCCATGCGACTTGCTGTGGTCAATGGGTTATCAGCAGAAGGAATATACTCCGTGTTCTATCCGAACCTTTAACCACTGTGTGGTTGGCTTTTGTTCTTTTCCCCTGGCATTTTCAGCCTGAGCTCTAGAATGAGAAGACGGAGGAAAGGACAGCCAAGCCACCACAGTGTAGCTGACCCACGACTGCCAGCGTGTCATGTGAACAGGAAATAAATGTTTAAAAAAACAAAAAAGGAAAAAAATGTGCTTCTTGTAAGTTGCTGAGATGTTTGGGTCTTTCGTTATCGCAGCAAAGCTGACAAACACTAATACCTTCATACGCACTTTTGTCTTCCATTGTAAGAATTCTAACATCCATGTATACGAAATTAGCAAGACATAGCTAACTCCCACGTGAAGAACACTACTAAATTTTGCTGAAGAGCATATAGGAAAAAACGTAATTAGGTACCATGTTCCTACATAGGAAGCTGATGCAGTTATAAGTTTCAGTTCTTTTTAAACTACCTTATAAATTCAGTGTATTTATTTTATTTTATTTTTATTTTTGGTGGTACCCTGGGATTGCAGAAGTTCCCACAGTGACAATGCTGAATCCCTAGCCTCTAGGTCACCAGGGAACTTCCAGAATATTTAATTTTATATTTTATTTATTCAATTTTTTTTTAGGGCCACACCCATGGCACATGGAGGCTCCTAGGCTGGGGTATTAAATCAGAGCTATAGCCGCTGGCCTACACCAAAGCCACAGCAGCCACAGCCAGATCTGAGCCGCATCTGTGACCCAAACCACAGTTTACGGCAACGCCAGATCCTTGACCCAGTGAGTTAAGCCTGGGATCGAACCTTCGTCCTCATGGATACCAGTCAGATTCGTTTCTGCTGAGCCACAACGGAAACTCCCCAGTGTATTTTTGATAACTAGGATAGTTAAATCTGATAATCATCAGGAAAAACACCCCCGCCCCCCAAATTGGGAAAGAATACTAATAAGGGGGGATTTTCCTTACAAGATATCAAAAACCTACATTAAAGCTGTAGTTATCAAAACAAGGAGGTACTAGAGCAGGTTCACAAATAGATCAATGATAGAATAGAGAAGCCAAAAATGGCTGCAGATATGTAACAATTTAACATATGACAAATACGGTATTTCAAAACAGTAAGGAAAAGATAGCTTTTCCAACAGATTGTGTAGGGGGTAGTTAGCTTCCCGTTTGGGGGAAAAAGAATGAGTGAGTCAACTCACCAGTATGCAAAAATAAAGATCTCCCGGTTAAAACAAATTACGAAATTAAGAAACGTTAGAAGCTTTTTATTCTCTTAAATCTTGAGCAGAAGAAGGATTTACCAAACAGGCACAAAAATCCAAAAGTTGTCATTGAAAAGACTCATTTATTTGACTACAAAACATTTTTAAACTCCTATAAAGCAAAATAAACCAAGAATAAAGTTTTAAAAAATGTAAAACACACGATAGATAAAATATAAGCCTATGAGGAGCTGGTCCACCTCCCTATTAATCAGAGAAATAAAAAGTAAGTCGGGAGTTCCCGTCGTGGCGCAGTGGTTAACGAATCCGACTAGGAACCATGAGGTTGCGGGTTCGGTCCCTGCCCTTGCTCAGTGGGTTAACGATCCGGCGTTGCCGTGAGCTGTGGTGTAGGTTGAAGACGCGGCTCGGATCCCGCGTTGCTGTGGCTCTGGCGTAGGCCGGGGGCTACAGCTCCGATTCAACCCCTAGCCTGGGAACCTCCATATGCCGCGGGAGCGGCCCAAGAAATAGCAACAGCAACAACAACAACAACAAAAAGACAAAAGACAAAAATAAATAAATAAATAAATAAATAAACTATACTTTAAAAAAAAAAAAAAAAAAAGTAAGGCGACACATCTTCCTTGAGCAGTTTAGGAAAAGCTGGAAAGATAAAAACTGTGCTGGAATTCCCATTGTGGCACAGCAGAAACGAATCCGACTCGTATCCAGGAGGATGTGGGTTCCATTCCTGGCCATGCTCAGTGGGTCAGGAATCTGGGGTTGCCGTGAGCTGCAGTGTAGGTCTCAGACACAGCTTGGACCTGGCATTGCTGCGGCTGTGGTGTAGGCTGGCAGCTGCAGATCCGATTTGACCCCTAGCCTGGGAACCTCCATATGCCAGAGGTACGGGCCTAAAAAGCCAAAACAAACAAATGAACAAACAAATGAAAAACCCTGTGCTGGCAAGAATATGGAGAAAGAGATCCTTTCATCCATTGTAGGATTATTGCGAATTCTGACAACACAGTAAGACTAGTTACCATCTGTCACCACACAGGGTTAAGTTTTAGATAACTTTCTTATTTTATGACTGGAAATTTGTAGCTCAATCCCCCTCACCCATTTTCCCACTCCCACCCCCCCTTCCTCTGGCAACCAGCATTTTTTTTCTCAGTATCTATGATTTTTGTTTTGTTTTTGAGATTCTACATATGAGTGAAATCATACAGTATTTGTCTCTCTCTCTCTGACTTATTTCACTTCGCATAATTCCCTCAAGATTCATCCATGTTGTTGCAAAAGGCAAGATTTCTTTCTACTGTATCCCTGAGTAGTATTCCATCATATATTTATACCAGATATATATACATATATTCCATCATATATAGATACCATATATATATATATATACCAGAACTTCTTTATTCATTCATCCATCTGTGGACATTTAGGTTGTTTCCATATCTTGGCTACTGTGGGTAATGCTGCAGTGATCATGGGGGTGCATACATCTTTTTGAACTCGTTTTTTTGTTTTGTTTTGTTTTCTTCAGATAAATACCTAGAAGTGAATTACTATATGACAGTTTTATTTTAAAATTTTCTGAGGACCCTCCTTACTGTTTTCTAATTTATATTCCCAGCAGCAGTTCACAGGGTTTTCTTTTCACCCTATGATCCCCGACACTGGATCTCTCGTATCTTTTTTTTTTTTTTTTTTTTTTTTTTTTGTCTTTTTAAGCCCGCACCCAAGGCATATGGAGGTTCCCAGGCTAGGGGTTGAATCAGAGCTACAGCTGTTGGCCTACACCACAGCTACAGCAACTCCAGATCTGAATCGAATCTGTGACCTACACCACAGCTCGCAGCAACGTTGGATCCTTAACCCACTGAGTGAGGCCAGGGATCAAACCTGCATCCTCATGGATACTAGTCAGATTCGCTTCCGCTGAGCTTCCACGGGAACTCCAAGCCTTGTCTTTTCATAAACTCTTTGTACCTAAGTTTACCTTTTTGCAGAACCTATGGTAAATCTATTTTTCTTTCTTATCTGTCCCAAGTCTATTTTTTAAATATTGTAGCTGTTAATGATGAGTAGAATTCAATAAAATCTCTTTTTTTTTTTTTTTTGTCTTTTGTCTTTTTAAGGCCGCACCCATGGCATATGGAGGTTCCCAGGCTAGGGGTGGAATCGGAGCTGTTGCTGCCGGCCTATGCCAGAGCCACAGCAACGCCAGACCTGAGCTAAATCTGCGACCTACACCACAGCTCATGACAATGCTAGATCCTTAACCCACTGAGCAAGGCCAGGGATCGAACCCGCAACCTCACGGCTCCTAGTTGGATTCGTTTCCCCAGCGCCACAATGGGAACTCCAACAAAAATCTCTTTTGATAAGAGCGTGTTTATTCTATAATTGTTTTGTAATTTTTAAAATGTATTTAGTTGCATTTATATATATAATATATATTATATATATTCGTTTGTGTATTTTCCACTTGTTTTAAAGATACTTGTGGGAACTCCCACCGTGGTGCAGTGTAAAGGAATCCAACTCGGAACCATGAGGTTGTGGGTTCGATCCCTGGCCTCACTCAGTGGGTTAAGGATCCAGTGTTGCTATGAGATGTGGTGTAGATCACAGCCATGGCTCAGATCTGGCGTTGCTGTGGCTGTGGCGTAAGCTGGCAGCTGTAGCTCTGATTCAACCCTTAGCCTGGGAACCTCCATATGTCTCGGGTGTGGCCCTGAAAAGACAAAAAGACCAAAAAAAAAAAAAAAGGATGCTTATGGCTATATCTTGTTTTTCTCTTTCAAATTAAATTCTTCAAAGCACAGACTGTGAGGTCATTTTCCTTTAATTAGTCCTTCATAGTATGAAACTCTGTGATTTTTCATGTGGGCATTCAATTTATGTTTAGGAATGATTACGGTGATGGTTCTTCACCTTTTTCTTTCTAGGGCATGCTTTTTAATAGCAGAATTTTTGGCGATGTATCTGACGGCATTAGAAACATGAAGCAATTTGAAACAAATTAACAATAATTATAGAATAATCATTACTACGGTATATAAAAAGATCTTTCAAGCATCTACAGTTTTACTGTTTGAATAGAATTATTTATGGTCTTGAAGGTGGTCTGTAAAAGCTCATTCAGAGCTCCCTGGTGACTCAGCAGGGTGGATCCAGTGTCGTAACTGCTGTGGCTCTGGTTACTTGTGGTGGTGGTGCAGGTTAGATTCCTAGCCTGGGAACTTCTGCCCACCACAGGAGTGGCCAAAAATAAATACATAATTTTTTTTTAAAGTTCAGGAGTTCCCATTGTGGCTCAGTGGGTTAAGAATCTGACCAGCATCCATGAGACTGTGGGTTCAATTCCTGGCCTCACTCAGTGGGTTAAGGATCTGGTGTTACTGTGGCTGTGGTGTAGGCCGGCAGCTGCAGCTCCACTTCGACCCCTAGCCCCAGAACTTCCATATGTTGCAGGGGTGGTCCTAAAAAGAAAGAAAGAAAAAAAAAATTTTTGTTGAACAAAAGATCTTCATGTTTTCTGTTATTAGACTGATGTCAAAAAAAAAAAAAAAAAAAAGCTTCTTTCTGGCAGCTAGTTATGCAACTTCTCTACTGAAAACTGCAGAACTTTTGGCATATAACAATTCCATCCAAACCTCTGCCTTAAGAAACTTGACAGGGAGTTCCCGTTGTGATGCAGCGGAAACGAATCCAACTAGTATCCATGAGGAAACAGGTTCAATCTCTGGCCTTGCTCAGTGGGTTAAGGACCCAGGGTTGCCATGAGCTGTGGTGTAGATCGAAGACTCAGCTTGAAGCTCGTATTGCTGTGTCTGTGATGTAGGCTGGCAGCTGCAGCTCCCACTCTACTCCTAGCCTGGGAACTTCCATGTGCCGAGAGTGCGGTCCTAAAAAGCAAAAGGAAGGAAGGAAGGAACGAAGGAAAGAAGGAAGAGAGAAAAGAATGAAACTTGACAAACTAGTGTGGCTCTAGCAGCCTGAGACCGAGTCCCTTGAAGGACCCCAGCCGCCCTTAAAACGCTTGCCTGAGAAAGATCAGTGCTGCTGGGAGAATTTCCTGTTTGGTGCAGCCAAAACCTGCTGATAGACCCCTGAGCTCCCTCTTAGAGAAGTTACTTGAGAATGTCTGTGATCACAGATCCTTTCTTTGCTCTTTGAGATGTAAATCCACCACCCCCAAACCGTTTCCCCAAGGACTCGAGAGCTGTCTCTTTGAAAGAAAAACATCCAGGGAGATGCACATATCTCACCCTCAATCCTTAGGACTGCATAGAGACACAATATCCTAAAATTCAATGTGAGTGCGGAGTAGGGGAGAAGGGCCTAATAATGTCAGTAGCTGCCTTGTTCAACTTGCACCATTGCCTCCTGTCATAAAAGATAGAAGTTTAGGAATTCCCTTCGTGGCTCGGTGGTAATGACCCCGGCTGGTATCCATGAGGATGTGCGATCCCTGGCCTCGATCAGTGGGTTAACCATCCGGTGTTTCTGTGAGCTGCGGTATAGGTTGCCGATGCGGCTCAAATCTGGCATTGGTGTGGCTGTGGTTTAGGCTTGCAGCTGTAGCTCTGATTCGACCCCTAGCCTGGAAACTTACATATGCTGCAGGTGGGGCCCTAAACACATACACACGCATACACACAAAACAAACAAACAAAAAAAACCCACATAGAAGTTTATTTCTCTTCTGAATAAATTTCAATTAAACTCCAGGTATCCTAGCTATATAGACTAACACTGCTTAACACCCCTGCAGTGCCTTGCCCTGAATATAAATATATATATATATATATATTTTTTTTTTTTTTTCATACAAGTGGCATGCAGAAGTTCCCAGGCCAGGGATCGAATCCGCACTGTAGTAAGCAGAGACACAGCAGTAACACCACCAGACAACACCAGATCCTTAACCCACTGAGCTTCCAGGGAACTCCCACCCAGCCTTTTTAAAGTCTCCAGCACTTTGTTTCAGCCAGGTTGAGTGCAATTCACATTGGACCCTTTTTCCTATTGCAATAGTGTTACTGAATAAAATCTGTCCTCACAGCTTTGACTCATGTCCAGCTTTGTCTTTATTATGTTGCATTAACTGCAGTTGCTGCAGAAATGTATTGTTGTCTAAAAAAATATATATGCACAACCTAAAAGTTGAGAGTTAAGTGTTTTTCGGGGCAAATGAGGACTTAAGACCAGGAGGCACCATCTCAGTTAACCCTGAGAAAACCATTCCAAGGAGGCAAGGGGGAGCTAGAATATACAGGAGTTTCACAACAAAGGGCTGGTAGTGGGGATAAAAGATAACTGTTAGTATGGAAAACTAGACAGTTAAAGAATTGAGCACTTTTTTATATATGGGAAGATGCAAGTTCTGGGCTCGCTCACTGAAGTCATTTCTTTGATAGGTACCCCAGCTATGTGGGGCCAGTATCCTGTGTTTTCACATCCTCTGTGTTTTCACATCATCAGTTTCCTCTGGATGCACCAGGGAGTGGCTGATGGCTACTGGGTGGCAGGTATTCTTGGTTTCCTTCCCAAGTTCCCTCAGGGCTCACGGGCCCGGAGGTGGCTGCAATCAGTGATGCCTGTGACACCCTTTGTTTACGGGTATGGCAGGCGATATTTTATTTCTCGAGTATTTTACGCCACAGTTTGGTAGCATTTCCACTCAGGAGATAAGCACTGGGCAGCTGCATGTTGGATCTGTGTTGAGGGACAATGCTCTATGGTCTCCTGTGTTTCTGCACATCTTGTTTACAGAGGCACTGATGGCCTTGGTTTGAGACCATCTTCTCAAGGGAGTTTATGTCGTGACCAACCTTGGAGGATAAAGTTAGTATCTCCCTTCGGAGCAAAGTGCAGGTTTCTTTATTGCCCAGTATAATAAAGACAGTATCTCCCTTCAGGATAAGTGCTAAAAAGGCTTACTGCCCATTCTAAAAGGTTTAGGTTTCCCGACTTTGGTAGAGATTCCTCTCCTGTAATGCAACTCACTGTGTGTTGTTACCATCTGCCCCTCTTTGTGTTGCCCTCTGGGAATCAGGGTTCGGGGAGCCAGTGGCTCAGAGATCACAGGAGAAACTGGATGATGCAACCTGGAAGTGTAGGCATTAACTCCAACTCCCCATGGCATAAACTTTTTGTTTTGGCCCTGCCCATGGCATGTGGAAGTTCCCAGGCCAGGGTTTGAAGCTGTGGCGTAGCAGTGACCCAAGCCCCTGCAGTGACAACATCAGATCCTTAACCCGCTGAACCACAAGAGAACTCCTCCATGGGGTGAACTTTAATCAGTGGGAAAGAGGAGACAGGAGGGAGCTGAGCAAATACATTCCCGCTCCTCCCCCTTCTTCTTTCCCAGGCCAGAAGGCACCTTTGTAGTCCGTTAAGGGAAATCTTGTGTGCCAGGTGGATGCACCTGCCTGTGGCCTGCTCTGTGTCTTAAGGCTTCTTCTACAGTGGGAGCCAGGCAGTAATGTCACTTCACATTGCTTCACAGCTTTTCTTGCCTCCCTTCCTTTTCCTCAACCCCACTGTCCTGGGTTTGCCCTTCCTGACTGAAAGAGCCTTGCCTTATTCACTCATTATCTGCCTCAGGCTCAGTCTTCTTGAGAATCCAGGCCAAGGTAGTGGCTAAGCAAAGAAGGAGGACTGCAGATTGTAGAATATACAGTTGAAAAGCATGCTCTCAAGAACACACACTCTAGAAGCATAAATAAACAATTTCCTAAAATTCAATAGATAAGTGCTCCTATAGAAACATGTATAACTCTATAAAATGTACTAGAGACTTAAATGAAAGCTGATTAATTTCGGAGAGTGGGTGAGGATGTCACAGCAAACCCCAGAGAAGAGGTGTGCAGGAGCCTGGTTTGCTGTAACAAAGTACCACAAACTGAGTGGCTTAAACTACAGAATCTTGGAGGTCCCATTGCGGCTCATTGGTAAAGAATCCGACTAGTATCCATGAGGATGTGGCTACCATCCGTGACCATGATCAGTGGCTTAGGGATCCAGCATTGCCATGAGCTGTGGTGTAGGTCACAGACATGGCTCAGATCTGGAGATGCTGTGGCTGTAGAATAGGCTGGCAGTGGTAGCTCTGATTAAACACCTAGCCTGGGAAAGTCCATACGCTGCAGGTGCAGCCTTAAAAAGCAAAAACAAAACAAAACCCAACCCCCTTCCCTGAAAAAAAACTCCAATAGAATCTTATTGTCTTGTGGTTCTGGAGGCAAGAAGTTAGAGATCAAAGGGTTGGTAGCAGTGGTTCCTTCTGAGGGCCATGAAGGAAGGATCTGTTCCATACCTTTCTCCCAGCCTCTGGTGATTGTGGCAAGCCTTGGCAGTCTTTGGCGTGTAGATCTTTGCCTTCACCTTTACATGATATTTTCCCTGTGTGGATGTCTGTGTCCACATTTCCTGTTTTTTATAAAGACAGCAGGGGCCCAGTCTAGTCTAGTATGACCTCATCTTAACCAATTCCATCTGCAACAACTCTATTTCCAGATAAGGTCACATTTTAAGTTACTGAGGACTAGGATTTCAACATAAAATTTTGAAGGGACACAATTCAACCCATAGGAAGATGGTATGTTTGAGATGGACCTCAAAAGTTTAGTAGGAGTTTGCAGTGGAGGTTATGCAGCTCATAAATGACATGTGGGTGTGTGGAGTTTGCGAAACACCTGGTTAATTTTAGGAATGACCAGAATCTAGTGTGGCTGGACAGCAGGGCTGGTTCAAGGCATGAAGGAACTGACTGGAGATGATTGCGACAAACAGGTTAGAGGCTTCATGTGTCGCAATGAGGACACAGTCCTTTACTCTGTAGTCCATTGTAGTCCAATGTTTGGTCAAGATTATTTGGAGTTCCCGTTGTGGCTCAGCAGGTTAAGAGCCCCATATAGTGTCTGTGAGGATGAAGGTTCAATCCTTGGTCTCACTCTGTGGGTTAAGGACCAGGCCTTGCCCCAGTCTGTGGCATAGGTCACAGATGTGGCTGTGGCTCAGATCCAGTGCTGCTGTGGCTGTGCCTGTGGTGTAAACCCACAGCGGCAGCTCAGAGTTGACCCCTAGCCCAAGAACTTCCATATGCTGCAGATGCGGCCATACAACAAAGAGGAAAAAAAAGATTACTTCTTCCTAATTACAGAAGCACCTGGCATGTGTAACATGTCATTGGGGACTTCTCTACCATTTGGAGGCTTTCATATGGCTTGAACCCCAAGTTTGGCACTTGTTAGAATCCTGAGCTTCCCCTGCTCCCCCCCCAGCAACTTTATATTTCTCTTCCTGGGGTGTGGCTTCTTACTAAAACAATCTAGATGAGAAGCCTTGTTTCTCTAGTTTCCATTTAAAAAAAAAAAAAAAAAAAAAAGGCACCAAGCATTTCATATGGGAAATTCCTTATGCCAAAGGTGCAGCCCTAAAAAGCAAATGCAAAACGACTTAGAAACTCTAAGATTTGAGAGGCTTTGGAGATGGTTGCATGGCAAAACCTGCAGCTTTGCATCCCTCTGACTTCATTCCTTCCTCATCTGCCTGGAGCAACAAATCATTTCATTCCTCATGTGGAACAGTTCTGACTATATTCAACTCCTTTGGGATCTCATTTCCTAGGCCAAGTACGCATTTGGGTATTTTTTTTCCCAAACAAATATAATTCTTTTCCCACGAGAAATTATGAGAAATAAAATGTTCTCATCTCATTACATGTATATTTTTTAAGAACTTAGAAAACACCAATAAAAGTGTAAAAGTTACGCATCATATTACAAAGCTGTTAATATTTGGCATATTTTGTTCCAGTGTTTAATGTACTTCATAACTGGGCTCATTCTGTATGTACTTTTTTTTTCTGAATTCTTAGGTCGTATGTTGGACATATTGGATCAAATCTTTTCTCTTTCATTTCACATCTTTTGTACTCTTGGGAGGATTTAGATCGTCTTCTTCCTATTTAGTTTTCCTTTAGGATGTAATGCTTTTCACAGCATCCTGTCATGTTTGGGTGTTAGGACTTTAAGCCGGTCACTCTTCTTTTCTTTTTTCTTTTTGGTTTTGTTTGGTTTTGTTTTTTGCTTTTTTAGGGCCAAACCCGAAGCATATGGGAGGTTCCCAGGCTAGGGGTCCAGTTGAATCTGGAGTCACTTGCCCACAACACAGCCACAGCCAGGTAGGATCGGAGCCAAGTTTACAACCTACACCGCAGCTCACAGCAACTCCAGATCCTTAAACCACTGAGCGAGGCCAGAGATCAAACCCGTATCCCTGTGGATACTAGTCGGGTTTCTTACTGCAGAGCCACAAGGGGAACCCCAACACTCGGTAACAACTTCCTAGTGGGGAACTATTTTGTCTGCTCCAAATCTAGGGGTAGCTTTGGAATTTTTTTCAAAGAAGGGTTTGGGGTAGCAACCTGGTTGTAAGAAGTTTTGCATTTATTTGGCAAACATCTCTTTTTTGGTTTAATTTAGATTGCGTGTGTATTTGGTTATGTAAATAGGGATTGGAGAGTACTAAAGATTCCAAGTCAGCTCTGGATAGCCACTGCTGGAATCCATTACTTCTCCTTCTGATACTACTTCTTCGGTCTTGGGAAGATCACCCTTCTCCCATCCTCCCTTGCTGCGGTTTTAGTGCACTGGTACTACTATAAGGATACAAAAGTGGGCATGTATCTCAAGTCAGCCAATCAATCAGAGCCAGTGGGGTTGAAGTCAAGGAGTTTCCAGAGGAACTGCTGGAAAACTGTTTTCACAGCGATTGCTAAGGGAATATCATGGTAGAACTAGAGCTGTTGTCAGCTATTTTGCTTATCTGGCAATGGAGTCAACCCAAAAAGAAGGAGAATTGTTAATTCTGATGACCTGATTCTGATGGTATTTCGTGAGCCTAGGATCTACGTGCACTGATGCCCATTCTAGTTTCAGTTCTTTGGGGCATTAAAATTCCATTTTTATCTTAAGCCATTTTGAGTGGGCTTTTATCACATACAACTAAAAAAGTTCCAACTAATACAGTATGGGAGATGAGAAAAAAGTTAAACTTTCAAAAGCTTCAACTATTCAAGATAATTTTTTTTTTTTTATCTTTATAGGGCCACATCTGAGGCATGTGGAGGTTCCCTGGCTAAGGGTCTCATCGGAGCTGTAGCCACTCGCCTACGCCACAGCCACAGCAACACCAGATCTGAGCTGCATCTGCAACCTACACCATAGCTCATGGCAATGCCGGATCCTCAACCCACTGAGCAAGGCCAGGGATCAAACCCGAAACCTCATGGTTCCTAGTCGGATTCGTTTCCACTGTGCCACGACGGGAACTC
The DNA here is from genome assembly GCF_054392235.1 of Sus scrofa. Taxonomy (NCBI): domain Eukaryota; kingdom Metazoa; phylum Chordata; class Mammalia; order Artiodactyla; family Suidae; genus Sus; species Sus scrofa. The sequence goes on along the minus strand of NC_139389.1, from coordinate 121,800,323 downwards.
CCTCAAGATAAAGTTAAGAGCAACCCTATTATGACTACACAAGTATTCTTTTCTATTTAATAACGGAAAAATACATACAGACCATCTACAGTAGTGCCAGGCACTATGTTAGACTCTGTACATAAAACAGGTTAATTAAAGGTATGGTTACAGGAATATTTTTATAGATGGCATATTAAAAATCATTATTATTCATAAGCTGGCTGAATTAAGTAGCTAGAATTAATAGCATGAATTTTGGCTTTTATGCTTTCTATACTTTACCTTTTAGTTCTTTTGTAAAGACTTGAGGGTGCTAAAATTGATAGCCAGCAAAAAATTGATTTGCTTGAATTTTAGTACTTGAAATGTCTGGAATATAAAACTCCATACTAGGAACTCAAGTTTCAAGACATAGATCAGCAAAGTGTATTGTAGCTTATATTTAAAATGCCTTACAGGGACTTCCCATCCTGGCTTAGCGGTAACAAACCCAACTAGTATCCATGAGGATGCAGGTTTGACCCCTAGCCTTGTTTAGTGGGTCAGGGATCTGGCGTTGCCATGAGCTGTGGTACAGGTCACAGATAAGGCTCAGATCCTACCTTGCTGTGGCTGTGGCATAGGCCAACAGCTGCAGCACTGATTGGACCCCTAGCCTGGGAACTTCCACATGCCACAGGCATGTCCCTAAAAAAATAAATAAATAAAATAAAATAAAATAAAATGCCTAACAATTGCCCACCTGCTGATGTGTAAAATCTATGGGTCTTTCTCCTGCATCCTTACCTACATCACTTTCAAAAGGTACAAATGGTGAAATCATATCTAGTAATAAAACCTTGATTAAGCTTTCTAATGTGACATTAGTAATAACATAACATATATATAAAGTTGTAGAGGTAAGAACTGATCAGGTTCGTTTTTTCCCCTCTAACATTCATGAATATTCTACTTTTTTAGCCACACTTGGGCCTCAGCTGTGTCTTTTGGCTTTTTTTTTTTTTTTTTTTTTTTTTTGGTCTTTTTGCCATTTCTTGGGCCGCTCACGCGGCATATGGAGGTTCCCAGGCTAGGGGTCGAATCGGAGCTGCAGCCACCAGCCTACGCCAGAGCCACAGCAACGCGGGATCCGAGCCGCGTCTGCAACCTACACCACAGCTCACGGCAACGCCGGATCCCCAACCCACTGAGCAAGGGCAGGGACCGAACCCGCAACCTCATGGTTCCTAGTCGGATTCGTTAACCACTGGGCCACGATGGGAACTCCTCTTTAGGTTTTGAGTTGTCAGTTGAGGATGGTTTAATTAAGAATGTTTTTGCTTCACACTCCACCCTTGAGTCATTAAAAATTGCAATGGAAAATATGATAATGGAAAGATAAATTATTTAAGTTTGTTATTTATATGAATACTTAAATGTATACCATGGGATCCATAAGATATTGTACTGAAAAGTCTGAAACAGAGAGAAAAGTGTTTCTTATTCTTTACCATCCTAGATCTCATAAAAATTATACATAAACCAACAATTAATGTACTACAGTTGTATAGCTTGTTGCTATACAAATATTTTGTTAATATTTCATCTTTTTTAAGTTCACTGCTTGAATTTAAATAACCAACAACTTTTTGTCCCCCTCACCAGGGGTTTTCAAGGAACTTAAAAGTGAGTTAGCACACATATTCTTTTTTTTTTTTTTTTTTTTTTTGTCTTTTTGTCTTTTCTAGGGCCGTACCCACGGCATATGGATGTTCCCCGGCTAGAGATCTAATCAGAGCTGTAGTCGCCGGCCTACACCACAGCCACAGCAACGCCGGATCCTTAACCCACTGAGGGAGGTCAGGGAGTGAACCCTCAAATTCATGGCTCCTAGTTGGATTCGTTAACCACTGAGCCACAATGGGAACTCCTGCAAACATATTCTTATCAAAAAACAAAAAACAAATACATGTGACAAAGAGAAATTGTATGCGCTTTTGTTCAGGAAATCCCACAAGGCCTTTTCGTGGTGTCAGAGCCACTTCTCAAGCTTGAGTTCTTTTTTCCTTTTCAGCAGGTGTCAGAAGCCCAATCTACATTCCTCTTCTCTTTCTCTCTTATTAACCCAAGGCAAAGATAATCTGTTCAGTTTGGCACATTTCCCCCGGTCTTGCTCACCACCCCCTTCTAATTTTTGGCTGCCCTTGTTGCAAGAGTTTTGATGGAAAGAATTTTCATATTCAGAGCTAGGAGAAAGTCATTCCGACTCATACATGATTTAACTGAAACCTTATGCTAAGTAGAACAGCCTGTTTTGTGGCCTATTGAACATGCATTTTACATCTGCTTTAACCATTGAAGAAAAGGATCAAAAATGGGGGAGTTCCCGTCCTGGTGCAGCAGAAACGAATTCAACTAGGAACCATGAGGTTGTGGGTTCCATCCCTGGCCCCACTCAGTGGGTGAAGGATCCGGCATGGCCATGAGCTGTGGTGTAGGTCACAGATGCAGCTTGGATCTGGTGTTGCTGTGGCTCTGGCATAGGCCAGCGTCTATAGCTCCAATTAGACCCCTAGCCTGGAAACCTCCATATGCAGCAGGTGCAGCCCTAAAAAGACAAAAGAGCGAAAAAAAAAAAAAAAATCAAAATGGAGAAACTATGGTTTAGGCATCCAAAATGGAACTAGGTGGGTCATTGTGGATGTGATTTCAGGTATGTTCCTGTATCTCTGAGAACTTCAGTTTTATGAACTGTATCAGTCTCAAGGGCACCACCAACCATTCTCAAAACAAATCTGCTAGCAGCTGCCAGCTGCAACCTTATGGTCTCATGGTCTCCCCTTGTAATTATGCAACAATTTTGGACACCGATCAATCCTTGCTTAACAAGCACCCTTACTTCTTGCCAGCTCCAATCGTAATTCTTGACAAACAATTTATATAATTTTGCAGTTTTTGCCTTTATAAGCCTCCCCCATTTTGTAATCTGGCAGAACACAATTCAAGTGCCTCTTGATTCTGTGTACCTTAGGCTATAGTCCTCAGTTTAGTTCAAATAAAATTCTTTTCTGTTTCTATTATAAATTGGTTTGTTGATTATTTCCATCAATAGTTTTATAGCTAATCACTCCGGGATAACAAAAATAATAAATGTAAAAATAATAAACACAAATTTACGAATGCTTATGAAGTTTCTATATCGTAGTTTTTCCTATATCATAGTTTCTCATCACTCACATGATTATTATGAAATAAAAATTTCTGAATGATCAGAACTTTCATGAAGTTCCTACTGTATTTTCTACATCATAGCTCCTCACCACTCTGTTAGATGATTGTTATGATTACACTGGATGCAATTTCTATTTTCAGCCTTCCTGGTGGAGTTCTCCAAATCTGCACACTCCTTCGCAGTTTATTTTTCATGACATTTAAGCAAATTCTCTCCTCTGAGATGAACCTTCTTCTCTGCATGTAGACTAGAAGTCATAACCTAAACTGAAGAGGTATCCTCTTGTGTCAAGTTGGTAATTTACATCTTCGAGAAAGTATAGAGAGTGAGTAACATCCATTCCAAGGTATGAGTACCACCTAGGAAACCTCATCTCTGTGGAATCATGTTTCTTAAAAGGATGTTAGTTTATTCTAGCTTTTGTCATATTTACAAGTTCTGGAACTTCACAGGGAAATCAAAACAGTGATTTTTTTTGGACAAAGAAAATTCATATTAGTATTTCATAAGTTAGTATTTCTTGTAGTACACCTTATGGCCATCATTCTGCACTTAAAACTTTTTATAATACAGATTTCAAATTATTTTTACAGGTTTTGGTGAATCGTGGCCATATTCCTGTGAGAATGGGGGCACTTACTATACAGTAGGAGGGGAACTGACAGAGGAATTCATTGCTCCCAGTACATGCGTTTACAGGCCCATTCCCCAGGATCATAAGACTCAAGCTATCTTATTCCAACATCCCTACAATGCAAGAAGTATCAAGCGTTTACTGGTGTTCACGGAGTTCCCGCTGTAGCTCAGCAGTAAGGAACTCAACTAGCATCCATGAGGATGCAGGTTCGAGCTCTGGTCTTGCTCAGTGGGTTAAGAATCCATCCTGAGCTGTGGTATAGGTCACAGAGGCAGCCTGGATCCCACTTTGCTGTGACTGTGGCATAGGCCAGAAGCTACAGCTCAGATTCAACCCCTAACCTGGGAACTTCCATATGGATGCGGTCCTAAAAAGACAAAAAAAAAAAAAAAGTTTAATGGTGTTCAAAATAGTAATTAAAAGAAATAAATTCAGGTGCCATTGTTATTAAGAAATAGGATCTGATGTCATTTTACTATCTAAATTCTACCTTTAGCTTTGAGGGCAAACAAATAAGCAAGTGTGCACCTCAGAAGTTAGGTTTTATCCCCACTCAGTGTCTACTATCCTGAGTACTATGAAGCAGTCAGGAAACACACACACACAGTATTAAGGAGGGGGAAAAAAAGAGGTTAACATCCTGATTCTTCCGTGCATAATAAGCGTACCCTAAATCGGGTGCAGGGGCCTTCCTGCGAGAACTCCCAGCAGCAGGGGATCCGGGTAGCTGAGAGTCTGCCCGAGCCTGGGCAGCTCCGTGAGCGCTCAGTGCCCCGCGAGGACGGAACATAGGGCGGCTGGGGTCGTTAGTCCTGACCGAGGTAGCGGGACTAGACATCAACGGAGAGCTCCAGCGGTGGTGCCCGGGAGCTGCGAGAGCCTGGGTGCTCCTGGGCGGCTGGGAGGCGGGGAGGAGGGACGAGCGTGGGCGGCGGCGGCAACGGCGGCGAGGGGGCGGGGCCGCGCGAGGGCGCGCGCTCGCCGCTTTCCTGGGCGCGCGGGCGCGCGCGCCGCGCTGTGGGACGAGGCCGCCGCGCGACGCGCACGCCGCAGGTGACCCGGCCGAGGAGCCGGGTGCGCTGGCGGCGGCTGAGGAGTGGAGGCGGGAGGCGGACCCTCGCTTGGCTAGGCTCCCGGCTTGGGCACTGCGGGCTGAGGAAAGGAGGCGAGCTGAGGCGGGCGAAGAGCGCGCGGCACCCCCTTGACAGCCGGCGGCGTCCGCGGCCCTCAGCATGTTCTGCGAGGCGAGGGTTTTCCTCCCGCCCGTGGGCTGAGGCGGCGCCGGCGGCGGCCGGGAGACGCGACATGCACCTGCCAGGCGCGGCTTAGAGGACGCGGCAGGCGGCGAGTCCCAGCCGCCCGGGGGAGGGCTTGCTTCGCCCGGCCGCCGCCGCCTCCCGCTTCCCGCCTCCCGCCTCCCACCGCGGGCCCGAGCGGAGCGGCGAGGTGGGCGCCCCGACATGGCGGCCCGGAGCGCCCCGAGCTGCCACCTGCGGCTCGAGTGGGTGTACGGCTACCGGGGCCACCAGTGCCGCAACAACCTCTACTACACGGCGGCCAAGGAGATCGTGTACTTCGTGGCGGGCGTCGGCGTGGTGTACAGCCCGCGGGAGCACCGGCAGAAGTTCTACCGGGGCCACAGCGACGACATCATCAGGTACGGAGGGCCGGGGGTGACCGCTGTCCCCCTGCGACCCGCGCGCAGAGTTTGCGCCTGCTGGTCCTTCTAGGTGCCCACGAACCGCTCTTGCGGGGCACAGCCCCCCGGGAGAGAAACCACAACCATCTGGTCCCGAATCCTCTCTATTAACACCGGATAAAACCCTTTCTCCGTCTTCGTGTTCTAGAGTCTCTCTCTCTGTCTGTCTCTCTCTCGGGTTGGTGCGGTGACACCAAGATCTCGGATGTGCCGGGTGCTCGCTTTTCTGGCTTGTACCCTTCTCCCTCCATCAGATTTATGGAAACAGCAAAAAGAGTGTGTTGGTAACATTTCACTTTTTAAAATCCCATCGGAGGTTTCCTATTAAACGAATTCTTAACGCGCCAGGGGGAGGTCCTGCACCTAGTAAAGAACTGATAAAAGTACCGTAAGCTGTAGGCTGGTCCTGGGGAGCGCGCTCAGGGTGGCATCCTGCAGGGCACTCCTCTCTTGGCTGTAATCGTTAGTTCGGGTTTCACTGCCTGCTATTATCAGCAGATAAAAAAGAAACCCTGGCAACCTTCAGGCAATTCATTGGACTTTTAAATTTGCACACCTAAAAGCAATTTAGGTAGGTTTGGGCTGGGTTTGATTCGAGGAAGGTGCTAAAATAATTGATTCCCAATTCTCTTGTTTCCTCTTCAATAAAGCACTCCTAAATAAGCTTATTTTTGTATTTTTTTTTTTACTTAAGTCAGAGTATTTTTTTTCCATTTTAATTCGTATTTGAGCGGTATCTTAAAGTTGGTGCCACTGCTTGTTTACATTTCGGTAGTGAGCGGTATGTTTGAAATGTAATTTTTCAATCAGTGCCTCTGCAGAACTTTTTTGGCAAATAAAGTTAAAAGCTTCAGAAATGATTCCAGGCCATTGATTATTGCCTCAAGCACGGAATATTTGTCATTGACAGAAGGAGAATGTATTTTAAAACATTTTGAGACTGTGTGTGCACTTCTGGTTTTGTTTTGTTTTTTTGGTTGTTTAAATTTCTGTGATTGGATTTGATTACTCAGTTTTATCCTTATATCTGTATTTCACAGGATTTAAATTGTGCTTTTTTTGTTTGTTTGTTTGGACTCACTCTGGCACGTGGAAATTCCCAGGGCAGGATCAAACCCTTGCAACAGCAGCAACCTGAGCCACTGCAGTGACAATGCTGGCTCCTTAACTTGCTCCTAGCTAGGCCACAAGAAACTCCTAAATTGTGCATTTCAAATCCAATATCATGGATTTGATGTCTTGTAGGCAAAAAGCTCTGGTTCTTTTTTTTTTTTTAATTTTTTTTTGTCTTTTTGCTATTTCTTTGGGCCGCTCCCGCGGCATATGGAGGTACCCAGGCTAGGGGTTGAATCAGAGCTGTAGCCACCGGCCTACGCCAGAGCCACAGCAACGCAAGATCCGACCCGCATCTGCAACCTACACCACAGCTCACGGCAACACTAGATCGTTAACCCACTGAGCAAGGGCAGGGACCAAACGGCAACCTCATGGTTCCTAGTCGGATTCATTAACCACTGCGCCACGACGGGAACTCCAGCTCTGGTTCTTAAATTCCATAAATAAATAAGATCTTTTACTTTGCATGTCTGTACATTTATGCTCTATAAGGGGGTAAAGGAGCCTTAGGACAAACAAGAGGTAGGACCAGATGGAGTGAAGATAAGGAGAACAGAAACTGAGATTGTGGAATAGGAAATAAGACAGTGCTTTGGGTTTATTTGTTTGTTATTATCCACCCCAAGAGTAGAATTTACCCCAGTTCTTTGTCTTTTTCCCTGATCCTTTCTGGTCTTCTTTTCCATGTGTTCGGTCTCTCACAGTACAGGGGATAGTAGCTTTACCTCCTAGAAGCAGTTTTGATGGAAGCCCTCCTCCAGAGATTTAGTCTGTTAGGTTTGATTCAGTAGGTGGGGTAGGTTGAAGGATTTTGAGCTTTTCTTGTGCGCTTCTATTGTTTTTACTCCTTGGTAGTTGAGAGCAGCATGGTATGAAGACCTCAAATGAGATGCTGTTTGATTGGGTAAATGATGTTTTGTTTATTCTCTCAGCAGTCATTTGGAATATATGTCACACTGCTTGAATTTTTAGAATTGTGTTTCAGTAAGCTGTAAGGAAGTAATGCTTTTGCCTTTCTTTGGTATACATATTTGCACAACCATACATATAGTATCTCAAAATATTTCAAAATAACAAATTTTTTAGTAATTGGATACTTATGGTTTTATGCACATGATTCATTCTTACAATAATTTATAAAAATAAGTTTTCTTGCAGATTGCAATGGGTTGGTAAAATTTGAACATAGAGTATCCTGAAATTGTGGCACAAATTTAATACAGAACTAAGACTGTAACTTTGAAATCAGTTAAAGGGCTTTGGGAATTTTGTTTCAAATAATAATGGTGGAGATCATTCTTGTTTGAGAAATAGATCAGGCAAATGTTCAAAGCTTTCAAATTTTTTTCAATTCAGTGTTCGAAATGTAAGTATAAAAACTATTCCAGTAATTTTTCACTTATGTCACAGCAGAAAATGTAATATTCCTAAATGTGATGGCATGGTGGGAAACAATGTTGCTGTAATGTTAGCCTTACTAATAAAAAGTCGTTTCTATTTTTATCATCTGTTTTGTTTTCATATTTGTTTAAAACTTAACATGTAAAACTTATCAGTTAAATATAACTTAGTCTGGTGCTAAGACTATACCAGCATGAGCAAGTTATTGTCCTTAGGTTTTGAAAATGAAAGTGCTATATTGGTTGTAAAGACTGAATAAGGACCAGTCTATCATCTGCTTACCGTTCTTTCATCTTACTACATCTAGCATTGCCAATGGTGGGGCCACGTGATTTATTGTTATCATTTTATCTGTGTTGCAGTTGTCTTCTTTTTGCCACATATATGTATATATACACACTTGTGTGTGTGTGCGCGTGTGTATGTATATGCATGTGTATATATGTATGTGTGTATATATCTATATGTGTATATATATATGCTTCTCTGGTAATTTGTCCTTTCATTACCTTTATTTCAGTATTATATTGCTTCTCTAGTAATTTGTTCTTTGTTGTATTTATTTCAGATTTATATAGAAATTAGTTTAACTGTCAGAAATAACACCAGAATAATTTTAGAGTTGCTTTTTTTTCTTAATTGTTTTTTTTCTATGTCCCAAGTTATATTGATAAAATTCTCTAGCTACTAAGTTCTAACAGGTTTAAGGTTTAAGACTAAGTTATAAAATAGACGACTATCAGTTTTAATATAAGGCGCACATCTGTAACTTGGTCTATGTTTTGAAACTTTTGATAGCTGTCTTCCAAAAAGATACAACAGTTTTTAAAATTTATTTTTCTAGTTACTACCCATCAGCACATTTTTGACAAGTTTGTTCTTGAAGTAGTAGATGTTATTGATAGCGTTCAAATCATATATCACTGGTGAAAACCATTGCTGGAATGTAGTCACCTTGGTGCATTTCGTTACTAATTTTTTTTCTTTAGACAAAATGAAAGGTGTAGTATTTCGTCAACTGTGGTAGGTGGTGTTCTTAAGAAAACCAGTCAAGCTTCACCATAATCTAGTGAAGGTGGTTCTTAACAGCTCTCTATTTATAGTATGGAAATTTCATTTATTCAACATAAGTCAAAGTTATGGTTGCAAAAGCATTTCAGAATGTATGATGTTTCCATGGTGGATCAATATTTTTTTTTGTTTTTATGGGTTGAAGGTAGCAACTTTTTAAGGTCCGGCAGGAATTACTGCAAACCTACTTGTTGTCTACTTAATGTTTCTAGATATGTGGTCAAAATTTTCCAAACCTGGCTGGTCATCAGAATCATTTAAGGAACTTTTTGCCAATTTCTAGCCTTTTAATCAAATGCACTAAGTCAAAATCCTCTAGAGCTAGACCCCAGAAATTTATTTTTCAAAAAATGCCCCAGATGATTCTTTTTAGGAAACGTGTTGTCAATCTGTATCCCAAAACATGCATGGGTAGAATTCTTTTTTAAATTTTATTTTTATTTTTTATTTAATTGAAATATTGTTGATTTAATGTGTTAATTTCTGCTGTCAGCAAAGTGACTCAGTTGTATATACACTCTGTGAGTCTTTTTCATAGATAGATTCATTGTGTCATATTTTGTTTTTATTTTTAATCTTTCTTAATTTTTATGGCCACTCCTGTGGTATATGGTAGTTTTCAGGGTAGGGTCAAATCAGAATCGTAGCTGCAGGCTTATGCCACAGCCATGGTGACACAAGTTTCAAGCCTCATCTGTGACCTACCCCAAAGTCTGTGGCAACACGGGATCCTTAACTCACTGAGAGAGGCCTGGGATCAAGCCCACATCTTCACAGAGACAATGTCAGGTTCTTAACCCACTGAGCCACAATGGGAACTCCCGTGTCATATTTTAGATTCCACATATAAATGACATCATATGGGATTTGTCTTTCTTTCTGACTTACTTCACTTAGTATGAGAATCTCTAGTTGCATCCATGTTGCTGCAAATGGCCCTATTTCATTCTTTTTTATCGCTGAGTAATATTCTATTATATATATATACCATATCTTCTGTATCCATTCATCTGTTGATGAACATTTAAGTTGTTTCCATGTCTTGGCTATTGTGAATAGTGCTGCTATGAACATAAGGAATGTATGGGTAGAGTCCTTAAATAAGCAGTTTGAGAAGTGGGTATAAACACTCCCCTCAAACCTAATAGCAGAATTTTCTTAAGCATTATGTAATAGCTAGTAGCAGTATTGCAGAAAGTATTAGGCAATACAGATTTAGTAAAATATTCCTGTGTTTAATTAGAATAGGTAACCTTAACTTTCACAGGCTATATAATAATTCTCTTCTGTAAGATTTTATTTTGTGTATTTAGATATCAAAATATTTATGGTTATTTGTTTTTCAAATACTGCGTAGTTTAAGGAATAAAATTAACAGATTTTTTCAGGCAAAGGTTGGAATTATCTACACTAATAATTCAAGTTTTCATAAATGTACATTAAATGCATCTTTATGGGGGATAAGACAAATTTTAGATTTGTATTATAATAACAATTTCCATTTATTATTTTGTACTGTGTCTAATATACATATAATTAATAAAACATTTTGGGTGTAAACTAAGGAAAACATGGAAAATAAATACATTATTAGAAAATATTAAGGAATAAGAATAGTTTCTTAGAAACTATTAACTTACTGTTCTTTCAAAGGCTTTTCATTCATCAAAGAAATATTTATCGAGCATCTTCTTTGTACAAGGGTTGCAACTCTAAGATTTTAGGAGTTTAAGACATTTAAGAATCACTTAGAATACTGTGGGTACTAGGGGTAGCATTATATGATGGCATATGGTATATGATAGGGACAGAACAGTTCACAGTGATGTTTCCTAGTTAGTATAATACTTAAGCTGGCTGAGTCTGTAAAGAAAACAGAGAAATAGTCATCAGAAGAAATGAGTGAAGGTATAGCATTCTGGAAGAGGTAACAGCATATGTAGTTGTCTTGTGTTAAGAGAAAATATCTGAAACAGTTTTTTTAATGATTTTTATTTTTTCCATTATATATAGTTGGTTTACAGTGTTCTGTCAATTTCTACTGTACATCAAAGTGAGCCAGCCACACATATATATCACATTATCCTCCATCATGTTCCATCACGAGTGACTAGGTATAGTTCTCTGTGCTATACAGCAGAATTTCAATGCTTATCCACTCCAAATGCAATAGTTTGCATCTGTTGAAAAAGTTGTTTGTACTCACTACCTTCAGTTCTTTTTCTCCCATGAAGTCTTGGCTCTATTCTATTTTACCATAGCAGCTCTTGTCAAGGTTACCAATGGCCTCCACAGTGCTATATCCAGTGGTCCATTCTTTGTTATATTCTTACTTGATTTATCATTGTCATTTGCCACAGTTGGTTATTCCTGCCTTCTTTTTTTTTTTTTTTTTTTTTTGTCTTTTTGTCTTTTTGCCATTTCTTGGGCCGCTCCTGCGGCATATGGAGGTTCCCAGGCTAGGGGTTGAATCAGAGCTGTAGCCACCAACCTACGCCAGAGCCACAGCAACGTGGGATCCGAGCCACGTCTGCAACCTACACCACAGCTCACGGCAACCCTGGATTGTCAACCTACTGAGCAAGGGCAGGGACCGAACCCACAACCTCGTGGTTCCTAGTCGGATTCGTCAACCACTGCGCCACGACGGGAACTCCAATTCCTGCTTTCTTAAGACACTTTCTTAGGTGGCGTCTGGAACACATCTTAGTGTAGAAATAGGTATTTCTTGGTTTGTTTATTCTCTCAGCAAAATTTTATTGAGCACCTATTAGTATTTGCCAGAAATATTTTTAGCACTAGAGTTACAGCAGTGAACCAAACAGGTGAAATTCCCAACCCTCGTGGAATTAACATCTACTCTGGGAAGATAATAAACAAGGTGAATTTCATATGTATATACATATATAAATTAAATATATAGTGTGTACATATACATATTTTCGTTATTTTTGTACATATAGTTTGTGTGTATGTATCTATATATAGTATGTAAGGATTAAGAAAAACAGGAAAGTGAGAGATAATTAGAAAGAGTTTAGGTAGATATTTGGATAGGGTAACTGGGAAGGCCTCACTGTAAATAAGTGTGTAACACTTGAGTAAAGTGACTTGGAGGCGAGGGAATGTGCTGTGTGGATAACTGAGGGAAGGACATTTCAGGCAAAGGGACTATCAGGTTCAAAAGTCCTGAAGTAGAATGCCTCCTGTGTCTGAGGAACAGTAAGAAAGTTAGGCTGGAGTGCAGTGAATTCACGTGGAAGTAGTAAAGGACTGAGGTCTGACGGAGTCATGGTTGGTGGGAGCAGATTGTGTAGGTCCTTATAGGCTATTGAGAGGATTTTAGCTTTCCCATCTGAGGGAGATTAGAAGCCATTGGAACAATTTAATCAAATTAGTGACTTAATTTGAGTTAATGGTTTAACAAGATCCCTCTGGCTCCTATGTTGATGACAGACTGAGGGAGAGGGGCAGGATAGGAGCAGAGAGACCACTTAGGAGACTGTTGCCATGATCCAGTCAAGAGATATTGGTAGCTTGGGCCAGAGTGGTTACAGTGCAGATAGTGAAAAAGGGTTAGATAGGTTTTGAAAGCAGAGGCAGCATGATTTACTGATGGACCAGGTATAAATTGGGACAGAACAGAAAGGTCAATGGTGACTGCAGTTTTTGGTCAGAACATCTGAAAGAAAGGAGTTGCCAATTACTGACTTAGCAAAGACTGTGGGAAGAATAAATTTTCTGCTTTGGGAGAAAAGGAAGATCATGAGCTGTTTTAGAAGCATTTTGTTTTAGATACTAATAGACAACCAAGTGGGGATGTACATTAGGCAGTTGAACATACATGTCTATAATTTAATGAATGGTATAAAATGGGCTGTCATAAATTTGGGTGTTATTAGCTTATATATAGTATTTAAAGCCATGAGCCTGGATAAGATCTCTGAGGGAGTGAGTATAGGTAAAGGATCTGAAAAATGGATTCTGTGGCCCTCCAACATTTAAATATAGGGGAGATGAAAAAGAACTGACAAAAAAGTGGCCAGAGAGACAGGAGGAAAAGCGGAAGAGTTGGTGGTGGGGGGTGGGGCAGGTCATGGAAGTCAAGTAAAAAGAGTGTTTCAGGGAGAAGAAAGTGATCAGCTGTATCAGGCAAGGTGAGTAGTGCTTCTTCTTAGTGGAGGTGTTAGCTGTTTTGCAGATTGTCTGGGAGACTATGTATGTTCAGGGGATTGAGAAACAGAGGGAGCAGAAAGAAGATTGTCACAAGATTGTCTGGGAGACTATGTATGTTCAAGGGATTGAGGAACAGAGGGAGCAGAAAGAAGTAATCAAAATTAGTCATGTCAGAGTTCCCGTCGTGGCTTACTGGTTGACGAATCTGACTAGGAACCTTGAGGTTGCAGGTTCGATCCCTGGCCTTGCTCAGTGGGTTAAGGATCCAGCATTGCCGTGAACTGTGGTGTAGGTCACAGACGTGGCTTGAATGTGGTGTTGCTGTGACTCTGGCATAAGCTGGTGGCTACAGCTCCGATTGGACCTCTAGCCTGGAAACCTCCATATGCCGCAGGAGCGGCCCTAGAAAAGGCAAAAACACAGAAAAAAAAATTAGTCGTGTCATTATTAGTATACAGAACTGGCCTCCTTCAAGAATTGTTCCAGCAGCTTCCAGTTTACTTGGTTATTTCAAAATGGCGTAAAATGGTACACATCTCACAGCTCTAGATCCTTGCTGTTTAAATGTGTGTCCTTAGACCAGTAGCTTCAGCAGCAACCTGCTTGTTAGAAAAGCAGATCTCATTGCTGTATAGCAGAAATTGACAGAACATTCTAAATTAGCTATAATATAAAAAATTAAAATTAAAAAAAGAAAGAAATGCCAATCTCAGACCCCACCCCAGAGCTACTGAATTAGATTCTCAATTTAAACAACATTCTCAGGCAATGTTGTGGGTTTGAAATTAAAGTTATGGGTTTTGAGGGAGTTCCCTTGTGGCACAGTGGTTTAAGGATCTGGTGTTGTCACTGCAGGGATTCTGGGTTGCTGCTGTGGTGCAGGTTCAGTCCCTGGTGTGGGCATTTCTACATGCCACAAGTGCAACCAAAAACAAAACTCTTTTTTAAAAGTTGTAGGTTTTGATGTTAAAGTTTGGAAAGCACACTCTAGATCAGTAGTTTTCAAAGAGTGGCCCTTTAACCAACAGCATTAGCATCACCTGGAAACTTAGAAATACAAATTCTTGAGCTTTACTCCAGCAGTCCGCTTTAATCACATCCATGTGATATTGATATATTCCAAAGCTTGAAAGCCGTTGCTCTAGATTCTAGCTTTTCAACCCTGGCTGCATATTAGAGTCACTTAAAGCAAACATAATAAAACTACCCATGGCTGAGTCTCTTCCCTAGAAATTCTGATTTAATTTATTTAGGGTAGGTCTTAAGTCTTAGTTCTTTGTTGCTGTTTACTTCTGTTTTTAAGCTTCCTAGATGATTCCAATATGCAACCTAGGTTGAAAGTCACTTCTCTAGATTTAGAAGTAATCCATGGTAATGGGCTAGGAAGCAAACTAAAATAATTCAGGGCCTGCCCAAATTTATTCACTTACTGTTATGCATTATATAACAGTATTGATCATTTGCCAAGTATTGAGACGCCTTTAAAAACTTTGGGTGTATTGCCTAATTTCCATTTGGAGATTTCTTTTTTTAACGGAAGAAAGCAACCCTTAGTATGCCTTTCCATTAATGGATCTACATAGTGTCATCAGTAGCTGAAACATGAAAAGACATATTTTCCATCAGTCCAGAAAAAATGCTCACTTACTGGGGACTTAGAAGGTTTATTTAATGGGCAAAATTATATGCATCCTGCATGGTATCAAGTGAGGTGTAACTTCAGATGAGGATTTCAGCAGACTCCTGCAATGGTTGCAGTGAGTTTGGCTAAACGATTTGGACCATCGAAAACCTAAGATTGTCCATTAATAAATTTCCATTTTGGAGGCCAGAATGTGCAGTTAGAAATAGACCAAATATGTTAATATTTGAGGAGGCATATAAATTCCCCTCAGAAGGATGTAGATCATCCCCACCCAATGAAATTCTAAAGTGGACATATCTACATAAGCAGTTTAAATAGCACCCTGGATTCATCTCCAGTCACAGCAGGGTAGCTGGGATATTGTGTTTTGTAAGGCTTGAAACAACATGTTGCCACTCACCAAGTGTGAAACAGCCACTAACAGCTGCCTGGCATCTCTTTAGGCCAGCAAGTGTCCTCCATTGTGTCTTCAATTTGGATCATTGTTCCGAGACAGCATGAGACTGGCAAGAGGTTACACCTCACCAGTGTAAATTAGCTACTTTGGCTACAGTGGTATCTATTCTAGGATGGCACATGGCATTACCATTTTGGCCCAAGATTACCAGAATGTGTACAAAAGCCTTAATAGCGCCTGGATTTCCTTTCTACAATATCACCTTATGTTGGCCAATGTAATTTAAAAATGGATTGGATTGTTAAAAGACCAAGTGAAATATAGGGCCCACCTTAAAAAACTGGCATGCATATCCATCTGAATTAGTAGGCATGGTGGAAAAATGCTAAAAAAATTCCTTGAATGAGGGGATAGATATGGTACTGAAGATGGACATTGGACCCTGGATCCAGCTATTTTTGAGGCCCCAAGCAGGCTCATTTCATCATAACACCACTACATTTTAAATTATTTTTTCTTTTGGATAGGTGGCTCTTAATACTGAATTGGCAAAGAGGTTGTGAATGTAGGAGGTGTTAACTCAGATTTCGCTCTAAAAGTTACCCTCTTCTTCACAATCAGGGAGAGATACCTAATTTTACTTTAGTCCAGAGGCTGGGTAATATAGGGATAAAGCAGAGAGGTTGGATGTGAGGTGAGAATTCTGGATAGCATTGTTGCCAAGGTATGGATGGTTCAACCCCATAATGGAGCCTAAGAAAGGGAGAGGTCAAAGTCATGAGTACTGGAAACATGGAATGTGTGGCAAAACAGGAGCACCTAGAGGCCTCAAAATGCATTTTTGGTGAAAAAAGTGTACATAGCCTGTCCCCAGATCAGTTAGAAGAACTGATGTGCAGTCGCTGTAGGTCTCCTTGTTGAGGAAATCCTGTGCTCTTTCTGTACCTGGGAATCATATACCTGTTTCACCTTCCAAACAAAGAGGGCATTCATTTTCTATCTTTTTTTCATTACTATGAGAGGACTTTCTTTCCTCTTCAGGAGTGCAGTACTAGATACTACTGCTTCAGGTGTGGAAGCTCACATTACGTATTCATTTCAGTCTGTGGAGCATAATGGCAATTGCCATAGGCAGTTACTCCTAAGAATTGTGCAATTTTTACCCAGCATGATGTTGCTTGTGGCATTATTTAAATTAGCCACAAGATGTTGATGTAACCAGATCTAATTACCTCAGTGTCCATATCTTTACAGATAGTAAGGTCGATTAGGGAGCAGGGCATAATTCTCAACTGGGAGTGGAAGGTGGAAGGCTGTTGTAGATCTTGGAATAGGTGATAACAGAGACCACACAGTAGTCAACATTACTTGGTTGCAATGTGATTTTTCTAATTATTAGTAACCCCAGGGACAATGTATGTGACACATAGAGGGTGGCACTACTAACATAGTAGGATATTTTATCTGTAACCTGGGTGTTAGATTCAGATTATAAGTGGACATGCACTTGCAAAAGGCAGTTATTACAGCATGCAAAGAGTATGTGCAGGAGTCTGAAGTTGGGAACAGGGAATATGAGAGGTTTGGTAGGCTCCCTCTTAGAGAGTGGTTATAATATTGAAAAATTGTTAATATGTATTTATTATGGAAAATTGAAAATTATGGAAAAAGTGGTAAAATATTTACCTGCAGTCTTATAATCTAGAGATATTGCTATTGTGTTTTGGATTATTTCCTTGTAAATCTTTATGGTACATGTATCATAAGACTTGAAGACTATTTTTTTTAGAGCAGTTTAGGTTTATACCAAAATTGAGAGGAAGGTATAGATTTCCTATATACTCCCACCCCTACACATACATAGCCTCTCCTCTTATCAGTATCATTCAGTAGAATGGTACATTTTCAAGGATGAACCTACATCAACACTTCATAATCACTTATAGTTTCCCTTAAGGATTACCCTTGGTGTTGTACATTCTGTGGTTTGAACAAATGCTTAATGACATATATCTATCATTATCATGTCATATAATACAGAGTATTTTCACTGCCCTGAAAAACCTCTCTGTTCTGCCTATTCATTTACTGCCCCTCCCTGAAACAACTGATGTTTTTACTGACTCCATAGTTTTGCCTTTTCTGAATGTCATGTAGTTTGAATCATACAGTACGTAGCTTTTTCAGATGGACTTCTTTCATTTAGTTGCCTTTATGGTTCCTCCATGGCTTGATAGTTCATTTCTTTTTAGTGCTGAATAATATTGCATTGTCTGGATGTAGCGGGTTTATCCATTTACGTACTGAAGGATGTCACAATTGCTTCCAAGTTTTCACATTAATGAATAAAGCTGTAAACATCCTTGTGCAAGTTTTTGTGTGGAATGAATTTTTCCTTTGGATAAAGACTAAGGAGTACAGTTGCTGGATTGTATGATAAGGTTATGTTTAGTTTTGTAAGAAACTGCCAAACTATCTTCCGAAGTGGTTGTACTGTTTTTGCATTCTCACCAGCAATGTATTATAGCTCCTGTTGCTCCACATCCTTGTCAGCATTTGCCATTGTTAGTGTTCTGAATTTTGGCCATTCTAATAAGCATGTAGTGGGATCTCATAGTTTTGATTTGCATGCCCCTGGTGACATGTTATAGAGCATCTTTTCATGTTTATTTGCTATCTGTGTATCTTCTTTGATGAGAAGTCTTTTAAAGTCTTTGGCCTAATTTTTAATTGGATTGTTTTCTTATTGTTGAGTTTTTAGACTCCTTTGTATATTTTGAATAGCAGTCCTTTTACAGATGGGTCTTTTTTTTTTTTTTTTTTTTTTTTGTCTTTTTGTCTTTTTGTCGTTGTTGTTGCTATTTCTTGGGCCGCTCCCACGGCATATGGAGGTTCCCAGGCTAGGGGTCCAATCGGAGCTATAGCCACCGGCCTACGCCAGAGCCACAGCAACGCGGGATCCGAGTCGCGTCTGCAACCTACACCACAGCTCACGGCAACGCCGGATCGTTAACCCACTGAGCAAGGGCAGGGACCGAACCCGCAACCTCATGGTTCCTAGTCGGATTCATTAACCACTTCGCCACGACGGGAACTCCCAGATGGGTCTTTTACAGATGTTTTCTCCCAGTCTGTGGCTTGTCTTCTAATGCTCTAGACATTGTCTTTCACAGAGCAGAAGTTATTTATTTATTTATTTAAATTTTTTGGCTGCCCCCTTGGCATGTGGAAATTCCCAGGCCAGGGATCAAACTTTCACCACAGCAGTGACCCAAACCACAGCAGTAACAATGCTGGATCCTTACCCACTAGGCCTCCAGGGAATTCCAGAAGTTTTTTATTGTAATGAAGTCCAGCACATCAGTTATTTCTTTCACGAATCTTGTGTTTGATGTTCTATGTAAAAAGGCATCACCATACCCAGGGTCATCTAGGTTTCCTCCTATTTGTTTTCCAGGAATTTTATAGTTGTACATTTAGGGTTGTGGAGTGGGTGGTTGCAGGGCTGGGTGGTTTCAGATATAATGTCAGCCTGCTGGTGCATGGGGCCAATTCCAGACATAGCTGGCTGCAGGGTCTAGGGTGTCCCAAAGCTGGTGTTGGCCCACTGGTAAGTGGGGCTGTATTCTAAGGCAGTTGACTGAGGAGTCCAAAGTGTCTTGGAGCTGGTATCAGACAGCCAGTGGGCAGAACTGGGCCCTGGGGTCTTTGGTTGCAGAGCCTGTGGGTTTTAGAACTGGTGTCAGCCTGCTGGTAGGCAGGAAAGAGGCCCAGAGGAATCCTTGGGCTAGTGCTGATTCACTGGTAGGCAGAACTGGGTCCCAGGGGCTCTAGCTACAAGGGCCCCACGGATCCCAGAATCAGTGTTTCTGCAAACTGGTGGGTGAGGCTGGTTCTGGGGCAAGTGCTGGCCCACTGTGTACATGGCTCTGGGTCCTGGGCCTTTGGTGAACAGGGTTAAGTTCCTGAGTGGACTCAAGGGGCCTTAAAGTAGCAAGCCTGCTGCTATATGGGACAGTGTCTCTGCCCAGCTAGTTGCTTGGCCTGAGGCATCCTAGTATTGATGCTGAAAGGAAGACTGGTGTGAAGAATTGGGTCCTGGCACTAATAGGTAGAAAGAGGGTTCAAAAATGGTGCTTGTCAGCCCTAGTGTCTATGTGGTAGAATAAGCTCCCCCAAATGATTGCCACGTGTGTCTTTGTACCCAGGATAAGTTCCATTTGCCTTCTGCTTCTCTGGGAGGCTCTCTGGAACAACATGTCAATCTGACCCAGGCTTCTTTCAAATTTTAATTTCTGCCCTGGGTCCTGAAGTGTGAGATTTTGTGTGCCCTTTAAGAGTGGAGTCTCCATTTCCCACAGCCCCCTGGCTCTCCCAAAAGTAAGCCCCACTGGGCTTCAAAGCCAATGTTCTGGGAGCTCATCTTACCAGTGTAGGACCCCTGCATGGGGGAGCTTGATATAGGACCCAGACCACTAGCTCCTTGGGGTGAACCTCTGCAAGTTGTGTTCTCCTCCTGTTTGTGGGTCACCCACCGGGGGGTATGGGTCTTGAGTCAATGCTCCGTATTCATCTTATTGTGGTTCCTTCTATATATATTTATCTGTAGAATTTTTTTCTGCTAGTATTCCAGTTTTTCTCATCAATAGTTGTGTCCTCCTACTCTGCTATCTTGGCCACTCCCCCAATATCAAACTGTTTTGTTTACTATAGCTTTATAGTATGTCTTAAAGTTGGGTAGTGTCAGTCCTCCAGCATTGTTCTTCTTCAATATTGTGTTGGGGTCTTTTACCTTTCCATGTCAACTTTAGAATCAGTTTGTTGATATCCATAAAATAACTTGCTGGGATTTTGATTGGAATTGCATTGTTGGTTGACAACCTTGAGAGTTCCCTGAGTGAAATTCAAAACTGGCCCCCATACATGGAGGGCAAGGATGGACTGAAGAAAGAAGCAAATCACTCCAGATTGGAAAGTGGCAGTTTTAATAAACTTAGATACCAGACATGTCTTCAGCAGCTATGAGACAAGTAGATCTCCACACCCACCTGCCAGAATCTTTAATTAAGAGTTTATATAGAGGCCTTAATTGGGTTCAGTTATGTATACAATCCATGTGGTCTCAGTAGCACATTTCTCAAGGCTATGTCCTTGAAGTGGCTTTTTGTATGATAACCACTGTGCAGAATGCACATACCAGGTACAGAGGAGGGTGTAAGAAGCCTCTCATTGCCTGGATCCAGTTCTCAAGTCAACTAGCAGTCATGTCCTCTCAGTGACTTCCTCCCACATGCAGATCAGACTGGGAACAACTGACATCTTGATGGTAGTGAGGCTTCCTATCCATGAATATAGAATATTTCTTTATTTAGTTCTTCTGTGATTTCATTCATCAGAGTTTTGTGGTTTTCCTCATATCGATTTAGCATCTATTTTGTTAGATTTATACTTAAGTATTTCAATTTGGGATACTGATGTAATGGTATTGCAAAAGCAAAAACAGCAAAGAAAAAAGCATTTTATCTTTCAAATTACACTTGTTCACTGTCAGTATATAGGAAAGTAGTTAATTTATGTATATTAATTGTATCCTGCAACATTGTTATAGTTGCTTATTAGTTCCAGGAATTTTTTTTTTTTTTGGCTGGTTCTTTTGGATTTTCTTCATAGGTTATCTTTTCATCTCCAAAGACTTTTTTTTTTTGCTTTTTAGGGTCACACCTTCGGCATATGGAGGTTCTCAGGCTAGGGGTCTAATCAGAGCTACAGCTGCTGGCCTACACCACTGCCATAGCAACACCAGATCTGAGCCACGTCTGCAACCTATGCCCAAGCTCATGGCAACGCCGGATCCTTAACCCACTGAGCAAGGGCAGAGGTCGAACCCGAAACCTCATGGTTCCTAGTCGGATTCGTTTCTGCTGCGCCACACTGGGAACTCCCTGCAAAGACATTTTTTTTGTCTTCCTTCCCAATCTGTATACCTTTTATTTCCTTTTTGTGAATTATTGAGTTAGCAAGGGCTTCCAGTACAATGTGGAGAAGGAGTGGTAAAGGGAAACTTACATGGCTGGTACCTGGTCTTTGTGGGAAAGCTTAGAGTTTCAAACCATGAAGTATGATGTCACCTGTGGGTTTTTTGTAGCTATGCTTTATCAGATTGACACAGAGTTCTCCTGTATTCCTGGTTTCCTGAGAGTTTTTATCATAATAGGTGTTGGCATTTGTTCGATGCCTCTTCTGCATCTGTTGTTATGATCATGTAGTGTTTAGCCAATTGATATGATGGATCTTATCAGCTGATTTTTAAAAATCATACCTGGGATAAATTCCACATAGTTGTGATATGTAATTCTTTTTATACTTTTTTTAGATCTAATTTGCAATTGTTTTGTTAAAGTTTTTTGTATCTGTGTGTGTGAGAGATTGATGTGTAGTTTTCTTGTTCTGTCTTTGGTTTTAGTATTAGAGTTATGCTGACCACGTAAATGAGTTAGGAGGCATTCCCTTTGCTTCTGTCCTCTAAAAAGAGATCATAGAGAATTGGTATAATTTCTCCCTTAAATGTTCGGTAGAATTTACCATCTGGGCTTGATGCTTTCTGTTTTGAAAGGTTATTAATTATGAGTCAACTTATTTAATAAATATAGGCCTATTCAGATCATTAATTTCTTCTTATGTGAGTTTTGGCAGATGGTGTCTGATACATGTATTCTTAAGTAATTAAGGTTGCACTGTATATAAAATCTTGGATTCTGTGCCTTTTATTTAATATTATAGCATAACTTTTTTCCAGTATTGTGAAAAATTCCCCATATACATCTTTAATTACCACATGAGAGTCCATCCTGTGAGTGTACCATAAGTATTTAACCATGTCTTAAATGTTGAACATTTAGGTAGCTTTCAAGTTTTTACTGCTTTAAATAATGATGTAGGAATAAAAAAACTGTACATAAGGATTTTTTCTGCATTAAGGATTATTTCTTCTTTTTTTTTTTTTTTTTTTTTTTTTTTTTTTTTTTTTTTGTCTTTTGTCTTTTTTTTGTTGTTGTTGTTGTTGCTATTTCTTGGGCTGCTCCCGCGGCATATGGAGGTTCCCAAACTAGGGGATGAATCGGAGCTGTAGCCACCGGCCTACGCCAGAGCCACAGCAACGTGGGATCCAAGCCGAGTCTGCAACCTACACCACAGCTCACGGCAACGCCGGATCGTTAACCCACTGAGCAAGGGCAGGGACCGAACCCGCAACCTCATGGTTCCTAGTCGGATTCGTTAATCACTGCGCCACGACGGGAACTCCAGGATTATTTCATTAATTTTTTTCTCTTAACGCTAGCAGCTTCTTTGGAAATTCATCTACAAATATTGATTGAATACTTGCTGTGTGCCTATCATTGTTCATTGTGTCTAGAGTGTGGAAAATAGAAGTTGAGATTTAGGTGATGGTATATCTTATAGAGCCTTGTAAGTACCATATTAGATAGTTTGAAGTTTATTCTAGTTGTAGTAGGAAGTTGTTGGGGGATTTTTAACTAGGTGGAACATATTGTTTTAAAAAATAAAAAATAAGTCTGGCTATGTTAAGAAAGCCCTAAAGGGCAGTAATAGAGGAAGAAGGGCAGGTGGCTTAGATTAGGCTTGTAGCAGAGAAGACAGATGTGATGATAATGCCAATAGGACAGGATCATGGTATGTTTGTGATAAATAAGGAAGAGAAAAGTGGTGAGGATTAAATTTAGATTCTTAGTCTGAGCAGTTGAGTGCATAATGATGCCGTTTACTATGATAAGGAACGGATTAGAGGGTAACTAAGGAAAAAAATTGTGGATCTATTAAATGTGAGTTGCTCATAGCATACCCATTGTTCTTGCCTGGAGAGAGAGATTTGGGTGTTATCGCTGTATATGTGTATTTAAAGACATGGGATTGGATGAAATTATCTGGGAAAGGAAAGAAAGACAGCCAAGACACGGTCCTTGAACACTTTAACACTTAGTGGTTGGGTGTGGGAGATAGGGCCTAGCAAAGGAGGTGGAGGAGGATGGATTAATAGATTATGGAGTCAGGAAAGCCTAAAGAGGCAAGTGTTTCTAAAAAGGAAAGAGTAGTCATTTGTGTCAAATACTATGGAAAAGTGTTGGAAAATAAGGACATTAGATTTGATCATTAGATTTGACAGGATCACACATTACCTTGAAAAGAACTGTTTTTATGAAGAAGAAGTGGAAGCCTAATTGGAATATGTTGAGAAAGTAAGGGAGTGAAAAAGTTGGGACAACTCTTTTAAGGAGTTTAGCAGTGAATGGGGAGCAAAGAAAGTAAGAGTAATAGGTGAGGGGTTAAGGGAGTTTTTGGTTTTTTGGGTTTTTTTTTTTTTTTTTTTTCAGTAAGTATTGAATGCTAATGGGAATGACTCAGTAGTAAGGAAGCAATAATTCCAGAAAACATAGTCCTAGGAATAAAGTACTCGAAAGTAAAGGAAATGGGATCCAGAGCACAAATGAAGAGTGTGTGGAATAGATAGCATTTTTTTCCATTTTACAAGAGGGAGATCAGAGTCTGCTGTAACAGTTGTAGTTAGGTTAGTAAATTCGTTGTGGACAAGGTGTCTCCTCTAGTTCCTTCTGTGTTATTCATTGAGTACAAGGCAGGCTTCTCAGCTGCAAAGGAGTAGGTTGATGGCGGTGGGGGACTGTGGCCATGAGGAAGTTTGGAGGTTGAGCAAAAGAACACAAAATTTATTAGTGAAGTGTTTAAAAATATTGTGTAATAGTATAAAAATGCATATTTATGATTTGTGAGGATAATTTTAAAAAATTCTGATGCACAATTATATGTAAGAAGGGAAATATTTGAAGATAACCACCTCGAAGGAGACAGCCCCTTTTATTTTTATTTAATGTGTTACTACTTTATAGTTATGATAAATTTAGAGATTAAATGCTTACAGTAACTTAAAATGTAATTGTGGGATCTGATGACAGTACTCTTACCTAATTAATTTCCAATATTCAGAAATAGTAATAGGAAAAGGAACTTAAATTTTAAAAAATCTTTAGAAATTCTGTGTTGTATGGGTTGAGGATCCAGGGGTTGGCACTGCAGCGGCTTGGGTCGCTGTTGTGGGGTGGATTCAGTCCCTTGCCTTGGAACTTCTGCATGTTGCAGGCATAGCTAAAAAAAAAAAGGACTCTTTTTTCCATGTATTTCAAATGATAGTGTCACAGTATGGAAAGGTAGTCACCTAGTTAAATGTTTTAGGATAGGAATATGCCTTGAAATGTATACTTCTGTCATCTTTCTCACAAATCAGTCTGTGTTGTTGAGTTCCCTTATATGTTCAGCAGCATGTGGGATAAAACTTAATTATAAGATATTAAGTTGACTTCAAGAATATTAGAAAAACACTCATGCTTTCTTCCTCATTAAGGAAACCAGAGCTATCAGAAGAGAACTTTCAGATTCCACCCACCCATCAACAGTATATCAAGCTTCTTTCTCACATTGATCCTTCCACTTGTGCATAAGATCCCACCCTTTTTTGCCTGTTCCAGAAATTCTCCCTTTATCCTGTATCAATATTTTTGATGATTCTTCTACCGGATGATTTGTGAGCATATAAATATGCTCAAAAGACAGTTTTTTTGACACATGATGTTAAAAACAACTGAGTATCCATATGGGGAATAAAATGAACCTTAATTATATTCACCATATGCAAAATTAAACTCGAATTGAGGTTTTTTTTTTTTTTTTTTTTCTGCTCCTGTGGCATATAGAAGTTCCCAGGCCGGGGATCGAACCTACACCACAGCAGTGACCACACCAGATCCTTAACCACTAGGCTACCAGGAAATTCAGATTTTGTTTTCTAAACATCGTTCTCTAATAAATAAAGAACTAGGGCTTCCTGGAGAAGTAGTTGACTACAGGCCTGGAACAGGAAAACTACTAGGTGAGCCTGGAATATTTTGTGCTGCAAGAAAGTAAGGAAGTGCAAAAAGAGATGGTGGCTTATTGAAAGAATAAGGGAGCCCACCTGAAGGATCTCTTAAAGGCCAAAGATGGACCAATTTAGCTGAAAAAAAAAATAATCGTAGTATTGAGTTTTAACGCATAGAACAAAATAAGAGTTATCAGACAACTGACTTCAAGCCAAATATTGCCTGCCACCTATTTTTTTAAGTTTTATTGGGAAATAGACACGACTGTTTATTTTTGCAGCCTTTTTTTTCATTCTTATCCTTGTAAGGAGTCCTTTTAGGTCCCCTCCCCCACTTGCCTCAACCCGCTACAAAATTTTAATACCGCAGATATACTGTATATCAGTTTATGTACCTTATGTATGTCTGTGCTTTATACATTAAAAAATACCTTTACACACACAAGGACCAATTTTTATCCTCTAAGAGGGGATACTGCTCCTAATGAGAATGCATGGTTTACAAATTATCTATGGTTGATTTGGTGGTATACAGCAGATTTGAGTAGTTGTGACAGAGATTATGTAGCCCTCAAAGCCTAAAATATTTACTGTCTTTCTCTTTACATAGAAAGTTTGTTGACCCTTGAGTCTAATAAATATCCATGAATTCAAGTTGATATAAATGAACAATGGCTTAAATAAATAAATAAGGAAGAAAAGATAGTTTTTCCTTATAGTAGAATTCCAATTAATAAGTGTAGAAGAAGAGAGGAAAATAAGATCACATTACGTGAATACTATAGTAGTAACTGTTTCAGGCAGTATCCACCAATAGATGTTGAAATTAGTGGGTGAAGGTTTGAGAAGAAAGAAAATTTGCATAGTCGCAAAGCATCTACCCTAAAATAAAAACTACAGAATTTTCCTTTACAGTGAAGAAACTGGAGTTGCTCTCGTGGCTCAGTGGGTTAAGAACCCGACATAGTGTCCATGAGGATGCAGTTCACTCCTTGGCCTCACTTTGTGGGTTAAAGGCATTGCCTTGAGCTGTGGTGTAGGTTGCAGCTGCGGCTTCGATCTCGTTTTGCTGTGGCTGTGGCATAGGCTTGCAGCTGCAGCTCTGATTCCACCCTTAGCACAGGGAACTTCCATGTGCTGCAGGTGTGGTCCTAAAAAGAAGAAAACAAACACACACACACACACAAAATACAGTGAAGAAACCTAGCAGGTGCCAATTTATGCAATTATCAAGGTAAACATCATCAGTAATAATACATATTGATATCCTGAACTCCTTGATATGGTGCACTAAGAAGAACAAATATAATTTTTATGGTACACTTAACAAAAATTCATAACTTCACTCCAGTCATGAAAAAAACATCTTATGAATCCAAACTGAGGGGCATTTTACAAAATAACTGAGTAGAATTCTTCAAAAGTGTAGCTTATGAAAGACAAGGAGAGTCTAAGAAACTGTACAGAGACTGGAAATGGCTAGTGAGAAATAACAATTAAATGCAGCCTGGAATCCTTGATAGGATCTTGGAACAGAAAAAAAAGATAGCAGAAAAAACTGGTAAATTTTGAATAAAATTTGTAGTTTATTTAATGGTATTATACTAATATTTATTTTCTCTTCCTGATCACTGTTCCACGGTCTGGTAAGATGTTTATGTTAAGGAAATGGGATGAGGAATATGAGAACTCATTAAACTACTCTTGCAACTTTTTTTAAGGTCTAAAATTAGTCCAAAGTTAAGTTTCTTTAAAAAATTAAAATCTTTTTCTTTTTTTTTTTTTTTTTTTTTCAGGGTGACACCTACAGCATATAGAAGTTCCCAGGCTAGGCATCGAATTGGAGTTGCAGACCTGTGCCACAGCCACGGCAACTTGGGATCCAAGCTGCATCTGCAACCTGAGATGCAACTTGAGGCAATGCCCACTGAGTGAGGCCAGGGATTGAACCTGCATCCTCATGGATACTAGTCGGGTTCTTAACCAGGTTCTCCCTAAAACCTTTTTTTTTTTTTTTAATGGTAGAGATACTATTCAGAAAATGAAAAGACAATCCACAAACTAGGAAAACACATTTACACTTTAGAAAACAGTTCTATCTAAAATATATCAAGAACTCTTACAGTTGTAATAATATATTGACCCCTAACCACCTCACACCAGTCAGAATGGCCATCATTAATAGGACCACAAATAACAAATGCTGGAGGGGGTGTAGAGAAAAGTGACCCTTCCTGCACTGTTGGTGGGAATGTAAGCTGGTACAACCACTATGGAGAACAGTATGGAGGTATCTTAGAAAACTATAGGTAGAACTACCATGTGACCCATCAGTCCCACTCTTGGTCATATATCTGGACAAAACTTTCCTTGAAAAAGATACATGCACCTGCATGTTCATTGCAGCACTATTCACAATAGCTAAGACATGGAAACAACCCAAATGTCCATGACAGATGATTGGATTAGAAAGATGTGTATATACACAATGGAATGCTACTCAGTCATTAAAAAAGAACAAAATAATGCCATTTGCAGCAACATGGATGGACTAGAGGCTCTCATACTGAGTGAAGTAAGTCAGAAAGAGAAAGACAAATACCATATGATATCACTTATATCTGGAATCTAATATATGGCACAGATGGACCTTTCCACAGAAAAGAAAATCATGGACTTGGAGAATAGACTTGTGGTTGCCAAGGGGGAGGTGGAGGGAGTGGGATGGATTGGAAGCTGGAGGTTAACAGATGGAGACTATTGCCTTTGGAATGGATTAGCAATGAGATCCTGCTGTGTAGCACTGGGAACTATGTCTAGTCACTTATGATGGAGCACGATAATGTACAAAAATAGAATGTGTACGTGTATGGGTAACTGAGTCACCATGCTGTACAGTAAAAAAAATAATAATGTATTGGGGAAATAAAAAATTATATATATATATATATATATATAGACACCTAACCAATTAAAAAAATTGACAAAGTGCTTTTTTTTCCTAGAGGCAGACCCTTTAAAGGAAGTACATGACAGTGTGCAGAGGCCCATATTCTGGACTTCATAGTCATACACACTGAAGAGGGGCCTCTGAGAAATGGGGAATGTGGGGAATTTATGGAGAGCAAAGAGCTCAGGAAGGGGATCTCCTCAAGCTATACTTGATGTCCCACGCACGCTCGTATGCTGCATATGGTTGGAACTGACTGGAAATGGCATAGCAAAGGCTTTGAGAACTAAATTAAAATCATCCAGATTTCAGATTAGCCCCTATGGGATGTACATGTGGTAGTAGGCAAAGGCTTTAACAACTGAATAAAGATTGGAACCACAGAAGGAGAGTTGGGACATGTGCCCTGAAGCTAACTAATCTGCTTGCCTGCTGAAACAAAGAAACAAAAATCAACATTTTCTAGAGGATTTTAATGGAGCCCAGAGTTTATAAACTAATATTCAAAATGGCCAGGGTATGAACCACAATTACCAAACAAGGAATTAGGAAAATCTTAACAACTTAGAAAAGACAATAGTTGTCAGCCCCAACATGATTTAAATGTTGGAATTATCAAGTAATTTATAGCAATTGTTATAACTACATGCAGTGAAGGAAAGGATAATGCTCATGAAACAAATGAAATGTTACAAGTTCTCAGCAAGAGACAGAAGCTGTAAAAAATGGAATATTTAGAATGGAAACATTCAAAATTGGAAATACTTTCCTAGTAGACTCAATATCTGAGTCTTTGTAGTAGCCCAATTACCCCCTCCCCTGATATACATTCTCTAATCCCTGGAATTTGTGAATATATTATTATATGACAAAAATGACTTTGAAGATATAATTAAGGTATGGATCTTAAGAGAGTGTCCTAGATTATCAGATGGGCCCAGTCTAATCAGGTAAGATTAAAAACAACTTTTCTAACTGGAGTTAGAAAAAATGCAGCAGAAGTCAGAAAGATTCAAAGCTTGAGAAGGATTCATTGTGCCATTGCTGGTTTGAAAATGGAGGTGACAGCATTATGAGAAATAAAGGTGGCCTTAGGAAAATGAGAAGTTCCCAACTGACAGCCTGCAGGAAAACACAACCCTCGGTCCTTTTTCCACAGGCAACTGAATTCAGCTAACATTCTGAATAAACCTGGAAGCTAATTTATCCTCTAAGACTCCAGAAAGAGGTGAAGTAGTGTTGATAGCTTGATTTTGGCCTTGTAAGACTCTAAGCAGAGGACTCAGCTGAGCCTTACTGTAACTGAATTTCTGCCTTGCAGAACTACAAGAGGACAAATTTGTGTTGTGTTAAGGTGCTAAATTTGTGTTAATGTCACAACAGCATTGAAAACTAGTTGAGCCTGGGATATATTTTTACCTTTTTCACAAACTAATAAGTTAGACTTTTATTGTTTCTTGGATTGGCAGAGACATGAAATTCCTGCATTAGAGATAAAGGACTTTATTGCTTAGAGCGTAGCAAACAGCATAAGTCAATAATAACAGAATATACATTCTTTCTAGTACCTTTGGGACACTTATCAATATCATTCATATCCTATAGAACAAACCTCAACGAAGTTAAATGAATTGAAATCATACAAAATATGTTCTCTGAACATAATAAAAGCAAACTAAAAAATCACTGAATAGAAGGAAAATCAGAAAATATTTTGAATTAGAAGAAAATGAAAAAAGAAAAATTTGAAATTCAGCTAAAGCATTATTTCAAGAGAAATTTGTAGCATTAAATCCATATGCTTGAAAAGATGAAAGGTCTCAGATCAGTGATCTTTTACCTTAGAACTAGAGAAAGAAGAGCAAACTAAACCCAAAAGCAAACAGAAAGAAGGAAATAATAAAGAGCAGAACTCAATAAAAACAGCAAAACAATAGGAAAAAAAATCAAACCAAAAGTTAGTTCTTCGAAAAGATTAAATTGATAAGTTTCTAGCTAAAATGACCAAGAACAGAAGGAAGACAGGTATTTCCAGTATTCATCAGGCTATCACTGCAGATCCAGAAACAATCAAAAGGATAATAGGGGAATATAATTACAGCCCTATGCATAGACACTTGGCAATTTGAATGGAATGGACTATTCCCTTGAAACATACAAACTAGCAAAACTCATCAAGCAGAAATAGGTAACATGAAAAACTCTATGTTTGTTAAAGTAATTGGATTTGTAGTTTAAAATTAAAAAACACAAACAAAACTTCAGATAATTTCACTGGTAATTTTGCCAAACATTTAAAGAATAATACCAGTTCTGTATAATTTCTTACAAAAAATAGAAGGAAATACTTCTCAACTTGTTTTGTGAGACTGGTATTAATTCAGTACATAATTTAGACAAAGACATTAGAAGAAAAGGAAATTACAGACCACTGTCCTTCATTGACATAGATGTAAAAATTCTCAACAAAATAAGCTAATAAGCAAATGAAATCCATTCATAGAATAATAGATCATGTCCAAATGAAGTTTATTCCAGGAATACAAGGCCAGTTCAGGATTAGAAAATTAATATAATTCACTGTATTAACACACTAAAGAAGGAAAATTATATGATCATCTAAGTAGATTCAGGAAAAGAATATAACAAAATTCAGCATCAGTTCATGTTTTTTTTAATGCTTAGTAAACTTAAGAGAGCCACTTTCTTAACTATAACAGCATCTGTTAAAAAAAAACAAACCCGGGAGTTCCCGTCGTGGCGCAGTGGTTAACGAATCCGACTAGGAACCATGAGGTTGCGGGTTCGATCCCTGCCCTTACTCAGTGGGTTAACGATCCGGCGTTGCCGTGAGCTGTGGTGTAGGTTGCAGACGCGGCTCGGATCCCGCGTTGCTGTGGCTCTGGCGTAGGCCAGTGGCTACAGCTCCGATTCAACCCCTAGTCTGGGAACCTCCATATGCCGCGGGAGTGGCCCAAGAAATAGCAACAACAACAACAGAAAGACAAAAGACAAAACAAACAAACAAACAAACAAAACAAACCCTATAGCTAATATCATGTTTAATGGCGAGAGACTGCATGTTTTCCTTGCAAGATCAGGAAGAGGGATGTCCTCCCTTACCACTCCTAATTCAGCATTGTACTGGAAGTTCTAGCCAGTGCAATAAGGCAAGAAATACAGATAAAATACTTAGAGGAAAGGAAGAAATTAATTGCCTCTAAGTAACATTATTGCTTATAGAGGAAATTCCAAATAATCTACCAAACATACACACAGACTTCCTAAAACTAATAAATGAATTTAGCAAGGTTGTGGGATCCAGGGTCAACACACATAAGTCAGATTCTACATATTAGCAATGAACAACTAGAAACTGAAATTTAAAACAATACCATTTATAAGAACTAAAAAAAAAAAAGAAAAAAAAACGAAGCTAAAAAAGAGCAAAGAAGACCTAAATAACAGAGGGATACATCATGTTTATGGATTGGAGGACTCGATATAGTTAAGATGTCAATTCTCAAATTGATCTGTAGATTTAATTCAATCTCAATCACAATCCCAACAGGATACTTTGAATATCTCTGTCCTATTGTATGTGGACTTAAACTATGAGGACCTTTGTGTTTTTCCTCCCTGATTTCTAAGTTTGGGAATGTTTTCCTCACACTACTTACTTTTCAATATATTTACTTTTTATAGATGAGAAAATAAAGCTAAGTAATTTACCCAGAAGCCTGTGAGAAAAGACCAAGTTCTGAACCTAGGTTTGTCTGATTTCAAAAGTTGTGGGTTGTTTTTTTTTTTTTTTTTTTTTTTTCCGCTCCTTTTATCGGAGTTCCTGTCGTGGCTCAGTGGTTAATGAATCCAACTAGGAACCACAAGGTTGCGGGTTTGATTCCTGGCCTTGCTCAGTGGGTTAAGGATCCGGCGTTGCCGTGAGCTGTGGTGTAGGTCACAGATGCGCGCGGTTCGGATCCCGCATTGCTATGGCTCTGGCGTAGACCGGCAGCTACAGCTGTGATTACACCCCTAGCCTGGGAACCTCCATATGCCGTGGGAGTGGCCCTAGAAAAAGGCAAAAAGACCCCCCCCCCAAAAAAAAAAAGTTGTGGTTTTTTTCCTTCTTTCTTTTCTTTTTTCTTTTTTTTTTTTTTTCTTTTTAGGCTGCAACTGCAGCGTATGGAAGTTCCCAGGCTAGGGGTGGAGTCAGAGCTGTGGCTACCAGCCACAGCAGCAATGTGGGCTCCAAGCTGGGTCTGAGACCTACATCACAGCTCACAGTAACACCGTATCCTTAACCCATTGAGCAAGGCCAGGGGTCGAACCTGCATCCTCATAGATACAGTCGGATTTGTTACTGCCACAATGGGAACTCCCAGGATTTTCTGTATGAGATCATGTCATTTGTAAGCAGAGATAGTTTTACTTCGCCTTTATTTCTTTTCCTTGCCTAATTGTCCTAGCAAAAATATATAGTATGATATTGAATTTTTTTTTTTTTTTGTCTTTTTGCCTTTTCTGGGGCCCCTCCCGCAGCATATGGAGGTTCCCAGGCTAGGGGTCTAATCAGAGCTGTAGCTGCTGGCCTACGCCAGAGCCACAGCAACTCGGGATCCGAGCCGTGTCTGCGACCTACACCACAGCTCACGGGAATGCCAGATCCTTAACCCACTGAGCAAAGCCAGGGATTGAACCCACAACCTCATGGTTCCTAGTTGGATTCATTAACCACTGAGCCATGACAAGAACTCCAGTATAATATTGAATTGAAATGGCAAGAACTAACATCCTTACCTTTTTCCTATACTTATAGGTGGAACTTTCAGGCTTTCACCATTAAATGTGATGTTAGCTGTGTATTTTCATACATGCCCTTCATCAGGTTGAGGAAATTCTCATCAACACCTTGTCTGTTGTATGTTTTTGTTATGAAAGAAGTTGGATTTTTTTTTTTTTTTTAGGGCTGCACCCATGGCATTTGGAGGTTCCCAGGCTAGGGGTCAAATTAGAGCTGTAGCTGCTGGCTTATACCACAGCCATAGCAACTCGGGATCCTTAACCCACTGACTGAGGCCAGGGATTGAACCTGTGTCCTTCATGGATACAAGTCAGATTCGTTTCCGGTTAGCCAAGACAGGAACTCCCAAGAGGTTGGATTTTTGTCAGATGCTTTTTATTTTTTTCTTTTTTGGCTACACCCGAGGCATGCAGAAGTTCCCAGGCCAGAGAGCAAACCCACGCCACAGCAGTGACCTGAACTGCTACAGTGACAATGCCAGATCCTTAACCTGCTGAGCCATAAGAGAATGGCATCTGTTGAGATGAACATGTATGGGGGCCTGGGGGTCCTTTACTAATATGATACACATTTTACATTTATTTTATTTTATTTTGTTTTAATATTTCGCTTTTAGGGCTGAATGTGTGGCATATGGAAGTTCCCAGGTTAGAGGCTGAATCAGAGCTACAACTGTTGGCCTACACAACAGCCACATCTGAGTCACATCTGACTTACACCACAGCTCATGACAGTGCTGGATCCCTTAACCCACTGAGTGAGGCCAGGGATCGAACCGCGTCCTCATGGTTACTGGTTGGAGTAATCGTTACAGCTGAGCCCCCACAGGAACTCCACATTGATTTTAATATGTTGATGCAATCTTCCATTGTCAGTTTTCTTCCCGCTCACTAGTTTTTCACTTAGTAGTCCCTGGCTTGATGAATACCACCTCAAGCCATCCAGATGCCCAAACCAAAAACCCAAGAAACATCTTAGACCCCTCTCTTTCCCTTAGTCCCTACATTCCAATCTGTTAATTCTGTTTTAATAACCTCCTAACTTTTCCCTCTTTCAGTTCATCCTCTACTCTGGTATCAGGAGTGATTTTTTTTTTCCTCCCAAAGGAGAATCTGATCATCTAAATATTCTTGTAGAAAAATGTATCAAGTAGAAATTTATATTCATTCCCTGCCTTCTGCTGATATACATAAA
The DNA here is from genome assembly GCF_054392235.1 of Sus scrofa. Lineage (NCBI taxonomy): Eukaryota > Metazoa > Chordata > Mammalia > Artiodactyla > Suidae > Sus > Sus scrofa. The sequence goes on along the minus strand of NC_139389.1, from coordinate 121,766,094 downwards.
CCATTACCAACTGTTTTGGCCTTTGTCTTGTTTTTGAAGACTTATAGACTACTTTCTGTGAATTATGGGTGACTTTTCTGTTTTTTAAAGTGGAATGTGTAATATTAATGTTATCATAAGAGTGCTGCTAAATGCTATTTTTATACACTAAGATTTGGTCTAACTTTATACAATAAAAGAGTAAATGGGGAGTTCCCATCGTGGCACAGCGGAAATGAATCTGACTAGAAACCAGGAGGTTGCTGGTTTGATCCCTGGCCTCGCTCAGTGGGTTAAGGATCCGGCGTTGCCATGAGCTGTGGTGTAGGTCTCAGATGCAGCTCGGATCCCGTGTTGCTGTGACTGTGGCGTAGGTCAGTGGCTACAGCTCTGATTAGACCCCTAGTCTTGGAACCTCCATATACTATGGTGCGGTCCTCAAAAGCCAAAAAAAAAAAAAAAAAAAAAAAGGAGTAAATGGCAGAGAGGGCTTAAAAACAGATGACCACCAAATGAGAAAATGGTATGTGGTAGGGTTGGTGCAGATTTGTTGCTGTGGTTCAGTTGACTCCTTGTAAGAATGCTCTTTTTTTTGAGAAGTTCATATACACTATATTGTATTACAGGGATTATGAAGTCTGTCATCAACTATTTATTAGCTTAACCATTGAAGTAGTAATTCTTAGCTTGGATTTTTAGGATTTTTATGGAAGTTATTTTATTTTTTTATTTTTTATTTTTTTTGTCTTTTTGCCTTTTCTAGGGCCACTCCCTCGGCATATGGAGGTTCCCGGCTAGGGGTCTAATCGGAGCTGTAGCCGCTGGCCTACGCCAGAGCCACAGCAACTCCAGACCCAAGCTGCATCTGCGACCTACACCACAGCTCATGGAAATGCCAGATCCTTAACCCACTGAGCAAGACCGGGGTTCGAACCCAAAACCTCATGGTTCCTAGTTGGATTCGTTAACCACTGAGCCACAACAGGAACTCCAGTGGAAGTTACTTTAAATCCAAAGTAACTTAAATGGATAAATATTTGAAGTCTAATTTTTACATTGGTATGAAAATTCTATAAGCAATTTTTAATCTGTTTGTTGGAATTTCCTTGTGGCACAGTGGGTTAAGGATCTGGCATTGTCACTGCAATGGCTTGGGTTGCTGCTGTGGTGCAGGTTCTGTTCCTGGCCTGGGAACTTTTGTATGCTGTGAGTGCAGCCAAAAAAAAAAATCTCTTTATTTATTTTTCAGCCTTGCATTGCATCCTGAACGAGTATTGGTAGCAACAGGACAAGTTGGGAAAGAGCCTTATATCTGTGTTTGGGATTCATACACTCTGCAGACCATATCAGTTCTAAAGGATGTTCATACACATGGTATAGCCTGCTTAGCATTCGACTTAGATGGACAGGTATGTGATGATTTTTTTCTCTTTCTAACCTATAGTGTTTAATGTGAACTATAAGAAATTTTATAAATCTATAAATATTAAATTAGAAAGCAATTGATGGAAAGAATTTGTTCAAGGTGGAAGTGGGTAGATGGGGTGAGTGGTAGATGTAAATAAGAAAAAGAATAATGAGGTTTTTTTATCATTGTATCCAGAACTTCTCAGCTAAATTAATTCTGTGAAAGCCAAATGATTCTGTATCAGTAGAATATTTCTTGGTTGTTCTGGAAAATTTTACATACAGCGCCTTTCCAGGTAGTACATATTGATAGGAAAGATGGAAGATATTTTAAGAAAATGAAGTTTCTCTAAGTAGAGCTGTATATGTTTTAATTTTCAGTTATTTTAAAAGTTTCTATTAAAATTACATTTTTAAATGAAAATAGTTAAGCAGTCTTATAAGCTATTTCTATATAAAATCAAAGTTTATAACAAAAGATATAAACAAATCAATTCCCAAATTATTATTTACTTCTATTGATTGATTTTTTAAAAAAAATTAAGCCAAGAGCTCTTTTGTGGTGCTTTCATTGAACTCGTTATACCTAAAACACATTTAAGAAGTGGTAAGAAGTTGGATTTTGCAGATGTAGTTAATTTATAGTTTTTGAAAGTTTTACATGAAAATTAGACTTTAAAAAACTTTTAGAAAAATTTTAGTTACCTGCTTGCTTTTCATTCTTAAAAATGATTTTGTAGATTGGTATTTTATAGGAACAGATTACATTTTGGTCTAGTTACTTGAAAATGATATCCAGTAGATGTTTTGTTTATATCTCTGAGGAACAGTTTCTCTGAGTAGCATAGATTAATATGACTTTATGTTAAGAGTCTGGTAAGAGCTCTGTTAAGATTTAACTAAGCTCTTTTATTTGGGGGGAAATGTGCTTTCGGGTTTAGAATCACTGTAGCAGTGATTGGCAATTCTAGAACCTTAATTTGTGTTCCATATTTGCTGTTATTTTTCAAGTCCCTTAATGTCCTCATATCAGAATTTCATTTTCTTTTTTAAAAGGAAGAGAATAATATCTTATTTCATAGGAGATTATATTTTATGAAACAAACCAACAAAGTTGTTTTTAAAAATCATTTACCAAAAGGTATTATGATATCCAAGGTGTTTTAACTATAAATGTCTATATACTTTAAATACAGGTGTTTTGTTCTATTTTATTTTATTTATTTATTTATTTGCTTTTTAGAGCTGTGGGTGTGGCATATGGAAATTCCAAGGCTAGGGGTCAAATTGGAAGTACAGCTGCCACCCTACACCACAACCACAGCAATACCAGATCTGAGCTGCGTCTGCAACCTACACCACAGCTCATTGCAATGCTGGATCCTTAACCCACTGAGTGGGGCCAGGGATTTAACCTGCATCCTCATGGATACTAGTTGGGCTTGTTTCCACTGAGCCACAACAGGAACTCCTAGATGTTTTATTCTTAATTTTAAAATTGCCCTTTCTAGATGTAATGTATTGCATTGCTGCGGAATTTCTCTTATATATACAAGAAGAAATCATGCCCACAGCTTTTACTAGTTGAAAGATTTTAATGTTGCCTACTTTAAACAATTTATAAGGAAAGTCTTGGGTACATGAGTTTTATTATCACAGGTCTTTATGAGAATGTGTTACTTTAAAATGTCGGCTTATAAAAAAACCTAATAGCTAAAACTTACTGAGCACATACTAAGTGCCAGGCATTGTGATAAGCCTGCATTCTCTCATTTAATCCTCACAGCAGTCCTGTGAAATAGATATTATTATTATCTCTATTTTACAGATAAAGAAACTGAGACTTAGAGAGGTTAAATAACTTGCCCCAGGTTACACAGCTAGTAAATGGAGCCAGAGCGGGAACTCAGGTCAGTCACACTCAAAAGCTCATATTTTTAACCACAATGCTCTACTGCCTCCCAAATATGGAACTTAGGAGGTGGTTATTTATATTTCAGGCAGAATTCATCAATCTTAAGTACAGTTAAAACTTGTAAGGAACTGGTACCAAGTGAAGATTAAGTTAAGAGAATTTCTGAAATTATGTTACTGAGAAGATGCTTTAATTAAAAAACATATTTCAGAACATATCTATTCACTAATATCTATAAGCTGTTTATGAAATACCAACTAGTAAATACTGTGTAATTTTTACGTTTTCTACTACATTTGAAACTGTAAGTGAACAATTAAGATTTACCCAATGAATGAGTTTCCCTGTTGATAGTATGCTGAATTTTCTTTTCCCAAAGGGTTTTTCTAAATGGATTGACTGTTCATGCTAATACTGGAAGTCTACCTTACTGAGAATAATTAGGGCATGAAAAGGCTATATAAGTCCATATCAAACAGGGAGTAAAATTTCTTAGTAAATGAGAGAGAGTGGGTATGAGGTGGGGAATTTGATACTTTATCTTGAAAATACAATCATAATTTATAAAAACACATTCCCATATTTAGCAAAATCTAAGTTAAAACTCTGCAGATACATATAATGAGCTAAGACTAAAGTTGATTTTTTAACCTAATTTTCTCAATTATATGCTGGTACAAAATAAAATGCTTTTGTTTGTCTTTGTTGTTTGGCAGTGATTATGAAGATAGTCACTTTTGCAAAAATATTAGAGGAATTCACTGATATTTCAGATTGTTTTAGTAATCTCTGGATATCTAGATATCCCTCAAGTGCTTATTGTATTATTCTGAGTTCTCTTCTACTGCTCTGCCAGATCCTAGTTTCTAATGGGTTTATGTATGATTTGACCAGTATTTACTCCATTAAGCCCTGGATATTTTGTACAATTTGTGATTTTTTATATTGTGACGCTTGTAACAACTAGTCCTTATGTAATAAATACTGAGATCCCAAGAATCCCCCCCACCCCCATGCTAGAGTCTTTTAGGTTTGATTGTCTGTTATTTAAATATGTTTCACAATTATAGGAACTCATGGATACATCTAGTTGTGTCTATTAAGACACTTCTCTCATTTGAGTATTTAGTGTGCTAGAGACCCTTGAACAACACAGGGATTAATCTGCATAGAAATTATAGTCAGCCCCTCATATTCATGACTGCTCTGCATCTGTGGATTCAGCCATCCGGGGACCATATAGTACTATAGTATTTACTACTGAAAAAGATCTGTGTGTTAAGTGGACCCAGGAAGTTCAACTCTACGTTGTTCAAGGGTCAACTATACTTCCAGTTTAATTAGTGGACACAGCCAAGATTGTGTTTGGGAATAGGATCGGGAGGAATAGGATAGAGGCATTTTATCCGGTTTTCTTTCTCCCTATCTGACAGTTATTTCTTAGTTATCTTGAAAGGAGCTATTCCTTCTGTCTGCTTCTTAAATGCCAGTGTTCCTATGAGTCTGTTGCCCCCCTCTTGACCCTCCCCCTCATTGTACTTATTCTCTTTAGGTGACTAGCAAGATCCATGACTTTACTTTGACTCCTGTATCAGTTAACAGTGGCCCTGGCGTTTTTTTCTCAACTCCATATACCCTCCTTGAATGTCATATAGATATACTATTTTTTTTTTTAATTTTTTATCTTTTTGCTATTTCTTGGGCCGCTCCCACGGCATATGGAGGTTCCCAGGCTAGGGGTCGAATCGGAGCTGTAGCCACCGGCCTACGCCAGAGCCACAGCAACGTGGGATCCGAGCCGCGTCTGCGACCTACACCACAGCTCACAGCAACGCCGGATTGTTAACCCACTGAGCAAGGCCAGGGACCGAACCCGCAACCTCATGGTTCCTAGTCAGATTCGTTAACCACTGCGCCACGACGGGAACTCCCAGATATACTATTTATTACACAATTAAAACTGAATTCTCTTTATTCCAGCTCATTAAAAAATAAAGCTTATTATTTCCCCTAGCTCTGGCCTACCTCTCCAGTCTTGTCTGCTGCCGTTTCTCAGTTGGCAGCTCCTCTCCTCAGCCACACCAAAGTACTAGCTCTTTCCTGAGAGCACCATGACCTCTCTGATCTTGATATCCTTTGGTCTGAAATGCACTTTCTCTTATTTTTCTACCCCAAAATTTCTTACTGTCTTCCAAAATATAATTAAAGCATTACTTTCAATGGAAAACTTTCTGTATGCTCTTCTTCACCTGTGACGAAGGATGATAAAGTAAAAAAAAAAAAAGAAAGAAAACTAGGAGAGGGGGTGCTATTTACTTGGTTATTTCTGCCTTTTCCCCCTCTGCTACTATTTAACCTGTGGTCAGGGAGGTTGGTTTGGGCCACAATATGTTTATCAGGGCTGCAGATATGTTCCCAGGTCTATTTTGTTACTGCCTGTACAGAGCTAGATGCTCTGGGGTTCTTTGGAGGTACATGGAGTTTTAGAACTTTGGGCCAGGAAGCAGGATCAAGGTTGCAGAGGCGTAAGACATGGCACTCACCTTCTCCCAGAAACACATTTTAAAAAACCGATCTACATGTAGAACAGTTACAGAACATCTACTGAATGCTGGCAGAAGACCCTAAATCTCCATAAAGGGCAAGAAACCCTCCAAATAACTGGGCAAAACAAAAAGAAAAGAGAGAGAGAAGAGAAAAAAAAAAGGAATCAGGGTGGGAACAGGACTCCGGAGAGAGAGCTGTGAAAGAGGAAAAGAACTTGCACCCTGAGAGGACACCTGGCCAGAGGATCAGCTGGGACAGAGATGGGGAACCTCAAAGCATTGGAGAAAAGCTCAACAGCCAGACTGAGGAGGGCAAAGCAGAAAGTGCCACACAGACCATTGGTACCACTGCCCCCAGACACCATAGCCTGAGATGCTCCAGAAGGGGCTGGGTACTGAGATTCAGGCTCCAGAGGTCAGCTCCAGGGAGGGGAGAGGACTAGGTTGGCTGTGTGGAGATAGCTGGAGGGGCTAAGGAGCTATGCGCCATGGCCTGGGGAGCCGAGTGCCACAGCCAAGGGAGTGCAAAAGGAGGCCTGGGCCCACAGAAGAAGCAGGGCGCCATAGTTGGTGAGGGCCAGAGCTGCCATAGGAATATCTTTCCCTGTGCATGTGTGGGCTCTCAGGTGGTGGGGTGTCTCTTGCATGGGCTGTGGGACAAACCACAGCAGCCGTCTCAGACTCCAGAGGTAGGCAAGACTCGCTACCACTAGGGATCTGTGAACAGGCACCACCTGCAGCCCAGTCATCTCAGGGGTCAGCATCAAGGACGGCACTGCAACCAAGAGCCACCTGTTGCCCTCACTCCCCTGAGAACACACAAACCCTGCTGTTGCTGCTGCCAAAGCTCTGGGTGCTGCCTACACCTCCCTGAGGGTCACTGCCACTTGCCAGGGCCCTGCAACCAGGAGCAGCCTGCACCACCTTCCCACAGGTCCTCACCATTGTCAAAGGCCTAGCAACAAGGCACTGGCTACAGGCCCTGCCCATTGCCTCCATCTTCCTGGAAGAAAGTGCAGGCCATACAGTGGCACACCCCTCATCAAGGGGGTAACAGCCTGCACACACTGAGGAAAGAGACAGAAGACATCCAAACCAAAAGCAGCCCTCATGCCAAAAAAAAAAGAGCACCAGGGTGCTCTCACATATAAATAGCCCTCCAAGACTACTGGAGTTGTTTTCCCTAAACTCACAGAATAAGAAAAATATAAGCAAAATGAAGAAGCTCAAGAACCATCCCCAGTTATAAGAACAGGAGAATTCCCCTGAAGGAGCAAACAACAAAACAGACCTCTACAGTCTAGTGGACACTGAGTTCAAAAAGGAGAGTTGAGTTTCCACTGTGGCGTAATAGAATCTGCAACATTTTGGAAGTGCTAGGACACAGGTTTGATCCCTGGCCCAGTGTAGTGGTTTAAGGAAGATCCAGCATTGCTGCATCTGCAGCATAGGTGACAATTGCAACTCAGATCGGATCCCTAGCCTGGGAATTCCATATGCCGTGGGGCAGCTGAAAATAGAAAAAAAAAAAAAAAAAAAAAAGAGAGATGATGAAACTATTGAAGGAATTAGCAGATAAGAATAATAATACAGATTGCTTTAAAAAGAAACTAGACAATATAAGGAGGAGCCAAGAAAAATTAGGAAATTTATTTGCAGAGATGTGAGCTGAGTTAAAGGCATTGAAAAGCAGAATGAATAATGCAGAGGAAAGAATAAATGAAGATAGAATAATGGAAATGACCCAATCAGGACAGCAGACAGAAAACCAAATGAAAAAACATGAAAACACTCTCAGAGATCTATGGCATAAAATAAAGCAGGCCAATCTGTGCATAATAGGGATTCCAGAAGGTGAAGACAAAGAGGATTGAAAATACATCTGAAGAAATTATAGCTAAAAATTTCCAAATCTAATGGAAACAGCTATCAAGACACAGGAAGCACAGAGGGCCCCAAACAAGTTGAACCCAAACAGACCCACACCAAGGCGTATAATAAAATGGCAAAAGTTAAGGGTAAGGAGAGGATTCTAAAGGCAGCAGGAGAAAGACAAAGAGTTAACTGTAAGGGAACAACCTAAGGCTATCAGCTGATTTCTCTACAGAAACACTGCTGTCCAGAAGAGAGTGGCAGGATGTAGTCAAAGGTCTTAAAGAGAAAAATTTGCAGCCTAGAATACTCTACCCACCAAGATTCTCATTTAACATAGAAGGAGAAATAAAGATGTTCTCTAAACAAGTAGAAACTAAAAGAATACAGCAATACGAAACCCATTCTAAAAGACATACTGAAAGGTCTCCTCTAAATAGGAAAGAAGTAAGAAGATATAGAATGGAGGAAATCACAACTGGAAAGTAATCACTTAACTAAGCCAGTATACAGATCTTTTATATATAAAAGAATGTGTTTGAGCCTATATTATCCTCAGGCTAAAGCAAGCAGATATAGGAAGGAGTTAACATACTTGAAAAATAGGACAACCACAATTCAAAACCAAACAATACATTCACAAGAACTAAAGAGAAGAGGACACAAGCATAAAATAAAAGGAAATCATCCAATCGAAAAAAAAGAACAAAGGAGAAACATAGAATCAACATGAAAACAAGGTTTAAAATGGCAATATACATATTTATCAATAATTACCTTAAATGTAAATGGACTGAATGCTCCAATCAAAAGACATAGAATGGTAGAAAGGATATTTAAAAAACAAGAACCTAGAAAGTTCCCGTTGTGGCTCAGTGGTAACAAGCCCGACTAGTATCCATGAGGATGTGGGTTCGATCCCTGGCCTTGCTCAGTGGGTTAAGGATTCAGCATTGCTGTGAGCTGTGTTGTAGGTCATAGACGTGGCTCTGATCTGGCGTTGCTATGGCTGTGGTGTAGACTGGCAGCAGTAGCTCCAGTTCGACCCCTAGCATGGGAACTTCTATATGCTGCAAAAAAAGAAGAAAAAAGAGCCTACAATATGCTGCCTACAAGAGGCTCACCTTAGGGCAAAGGACACACATAAATTGAAAGTTAGGGGATGAAAAAGATTATTTCATGAGAAGGGAAATGACAGAAAAATGGGAGTTGCAGTACTCAGACAAAATAGAGTTTAAAATAAAGGCCATATAATACTCAGCCATAAAAAAGAATGACATAATGCCATTTGCAGCAACATGGATGGAACTAGAGAATCTCATACTGAGTGAAATGAGCCAGAAAGACAAAGACAAATACCATATGATATCACTTATAACTGGAATCTAATATCCAGCACAAATGAACATCTCCTCAGAAAAGAAAATCATGGACTTGGAGAAGAGACTTGTGGCTGCCTGATGGGAGGGGGAGGGAGTGGGAGGGATCGGGAGCTTGGGCTTATCAGACACAACTTAGAATAGATTTACAAGGAGATCCTGCTGAATAGCATCGAGAACTTTGTGTAGATACTCATGTTGCAATAGAAGAAAGGGGGTGGGGAATTTAATTGTAATGTATACATGTAAGGATAACCTGACCCCCTTGCTGTACAGTGGGAAAATTAAAAAAATTATAAAAAAAAAGAAAAAAGAAAAAAAAATAAAGGCCATAAAAAAGACAAAGAAGGACACTAATGGTAAAAGGATCAATTCAAGATATTATACTTGGCAGTATGTATGCTCTTAACACAGGAGCACCCACATATATACAACAAATACTGACAGACATAAAAGGAGAAATTTATGCGAATACAATAATAGTAGGCGATTTTAACACCTCACTTGCATGGACAGATTCTCTTATTGACAGAAAATCAATAAGGCAACAGGGATTCTGAGACGCAATAGAATAGTTACACTTAACTGATATTTTCAAGAAATTACATCCAAAAAGACCCAGGATATATATTCTTTTCAAGTGCACATGGAATATTCTCAAGGACTGATCGCATACTGGGGCACAAAACTAACCAACAAATTTAAGAGTATAGAAATTATTTCAGGCATCTTCTCTGATCACAGTGGCATAAAACTAGAAATTAACCACAGAAAAGGAAATGAGAAAAAACTGACCACATGGAGACAAAACAACATGCTACTAAATAAACCAATGGGTCAACGAAATCAAAAGGGAAATTAAAAAATAGCTTGACAAATGATTATGAAAATACAACCCTTCAAAATCTATGGGATGCCACAAAAGCACTTCTTAGAGGGAAGTTCAGAGCGATACAGGCCTTCCTTAAAAAAGATGAAAAATCTCAAGTCAGCAATTTCACCACCACTTAGAAAGAATTAGAAAAAGAAGATCAAACAAAACCTAAATTCAGCAGAAGGAAGGAAATCATAAAGATCATAGAGGAAATCAATAAACTAGAGATTCAGAAAACAGTAGAAAAAAAAATCAGTAAAACCAAGAGATGGTTCTTTGAAAGGGTAAACAAAATTGACAAACCTCTGGCCAGACTCACCACAAAGAAGAGAGAGAGAACCCAAACTAGCAAAAGAAGAAATGAAAAAAAGAGGAGTTCCCGTTGTGGCTCAGCAGTTAACAACTCTGACAGGCATCCATGAGGATGTGGGTTCAATCCCTGGCCTTGCTCATTGGGTTAAGGATCCGGCATTGCTGTGAACTGTGGTGTAGGTTGCAGACGCAGCTTGGATCCCATGTTTCTGTGGCAGTGGTGTAGGCCGACAGCTTCAGCTCCAATTCAACCCCTAGCCTGGGAATCTCCGTATGCCATGGGTATAGCCCTAAAAATATGAAAAAATAAAAATAAAAAAGGAGAAATCTCAAAGAATACTGCAAAATACAAAAAAAAAAAAAACCCAAATAACAAAGACATAAAACTGCAAACAATCATATGCCAACACATTTAACACCCTAGAAGAAATGGACAACTTTCTAGAAACATATAGCCCACCAAAACTGAATCAAGAAGAAATAGAGCATTTGAACAAACCTAGAAGTGAAATTGAGTATGTAGTAAAAACTACCTCTAAAAACAAAAGTCCAAGAGCACCAGATGGCTTCACAAGCGAATTCTACTAAACATACAAAGAAGAGCTTATACCCATCCTTCTTAAACTTTTCTGAAAGATTGAAGAAGAAGGAACACTTCCAAAGACATTCTGTGAAGCTGCCATCACCCTAACACCAAAACCAGACAAGGATATTAGGACCCAAAACCAAAAACAGAATATTAGAGGCCAATATCTTTGAGGAATATAGATGCAAAAATTCTCAACAAAATTTTAGCCACCTGAATCCAACAACACATAAAAAAGATCATATGCCACGACCCAAGTGGGTTTCATCCCAAGTTCACCAGGATGGTTCCACATAGGCAAATCAGTCAATGTCATACACCACATTAATAAATGAAAAGTCAAAAGCCATATCATCATTTCAGTAGATGCAGAAAAAGCATTTGACAAGATCCAACATCCATGCATGATAAAAACTCTTACCAAAGTGGATATAGAGAGAACTTAACATAATAAAGCCATTTCTGACAAACCCACAGCAAGTATTATACTCAACAGAGAAAAGCTGAAAGCCTTCCCAGTAAAATCTGGCACAAGACAAGGATGCCCACTCTCTCCACTTTAATTCAACATAGTGCTAGAATTCCTAGCTACAGCAATCAGACAACCAAATAAAAGATATCCAAATTGGAAGAAAAGAGGTAAAATTGTCACTCTATACAGATGACATGATACTGTATATAAAAAACCCTAAGGACTCCATACAAAAACTACTCATACTGATCAATGAATTCAGCAAAGTAGCACAATATAAGATTAACATTCAGAAATCAGTAGCATTTCTGTATACTGACAATGAAATATTGGAAAAGGAATATAAAAAAACAATACCTTATAAAATTGCACCTCCCAAAAATTAAATACCTAGGAATAAACCTGACCAAGGAGGTGAAAGACTTATATCCTGAGAACTGTAAGACATTAATCAAGGAAATTAAAGAGGATTCAAAGAAATGGAAAGACATCCCATGCTCCTGGATTGGAAGAATTAATATCATTAAAATGGCCATACTATGCAAAGCAATCTACAGATTTAATGTGATCCCTATTAAATTACCCTTGACAGTATTCACAGAACTGGAACAAATAATCCATAAATTTATATGGAACCATAAAAGACCCAGAATTTCCAAAGCAATCCTGAGTTTAAAAAAAGAAACCAAACAGAAGGCATAACCCTCCCAGACTTCAGACAGTACTACAAAGCTGCAGTAATCAAGGCAGTGTGATACTGGTACAGAAACAGACATACAAAACCAATGGAACAGAATAGAGACTCCAGAAATAAACCCAGACACTTAGGGTCAATTAATCTTCGACAAGGGAGGCAAGAATATAAAATGTGAAAAAGACAGTCTCTTCAGCAAGTAGAGCTGGGAAAACTGGACTGTTGCATGTAAATCAATGAAACCAGAACACACCCTCACACCATGCACAAAAATAAACTCAAAATGGCTTAAATACTTAAACATAAGACAAGACACCATCAAACTCCTAGAAGAGAACATAGGCAAAACATTCTCTGACACCAGCCATGCAAATGTTTTCTTAGGTCAGTTTCCCAAGGCAGTAGAAATAAAAGCAAAAATAAACCTGTGGGATCTTTTCAAACTTAAAAGCTTTTGCACACCAACAGAATGTGTAAAAAAAGAAACAGTACAATGGGAAAAAATAATTGTAAATTGTGCAGTCAGCAAGGGCTTAGTCTCCAAAATATATAAACAACTCATATAAAACTCAGTAGCAAAAAACCAACAACCCGATTGAAAAATGGGCAGAAGACCTAAATAGACATTTCTTCAAAGAAGACATATGAATGGCCAACAGACACATGAAAGATGCTCTACATCACTAATTATTAGAGAAATGCAAATCAAAATTACCATGAGGTACAATCTCACACTGGTCAGAATGACTATCATTAATAAGACTACAAATAACAAATGCTGGAGAGGGTGTGGAGAAAAGGGAACCCTCCTGCACTGTTTTTTTTTTCTTTTTCTTTTTTTTTTTTTTTTTTTTTTTTTGTCTTTTTGCCATTTCTTGGGCCTTTCCCATGGCATATGGAAGTTCCCAGGCTAGGGGTCAAATCAGAGCTGTAGCCACCAGCCTACGCCAGAACCACAGCAACGTGAGATCCGAGCCTCGTCTTCGACCTACACCCCAGCTCACGGCAATGCCGGATCCTTGACCCACTGAGCAAGGCCAGGGATCGAACCTGCCACCTCATGGTTCCTAGTCGGATTCGTTAAGCACTGCGCCATGACGGGAACTCCCCTCCTGCACTGTTGATAGGAATGTAAATTGGTACAATCACTGTGAAAAATGGTATAGAGTTACCTCAGAAAACTAAATATAGAACTACCATATATTATCCAACAGTCCCACTCCTGGGCATATATCCAGACAAAACTTTCATTCACAAAGACACATGCAGCCTTATGTTCATTGCAGCACTATTCACAATAGCCAAGACATGGAAACAACCTAAATGTCAATCGACAGTTGAATGAGTGGATTAAGCAGATGTGGTACATACACACAGTGGAAAACTACTCAGCCATAAAAAGAACAAAATGCCATTTGCAGCAACATGGATGGAACTAGAGATTCTCATACTGAGTGAAGTAAGTCAGAAAGAGAAAGACAGATATGATACCACTTATTTGTGGAATCTAAAATATGGCACAGATGAACCTATCTGCAGAACAGAAACAGACTCAGACATGGAGAGCAGACTTGTTGTTGCCAAGGGGGAGGGAGAGAGAGGGATGGACTGGAAATATGGGGTTAATAGATACAAACTATTGCATTTAGAATGGATGAGCCATGTGGTCCTGCGGTACAGCACAGGGAACTATATCCAGTCACTTGTGATAGAACATGAGGGAGTATAACCTGAGAAGAGTGTGCATAGATGTATGGCTGGGTCACTTTGCTGTATAGCAGAAATTGACAGAACATTTAAAATCAATTATAATAAATAAAAGCTCAAAAATGAAATAAAATAAATAAAGCTTTGGGCCAGTTGAGATCACTGTGTTTGTGATGAGCTTAGCCAAAGAGAAGAGGCGTTGATAGAATGGGCAGTGCCTCTCTAACAATTCCTCACTAACAGTGCCTCTCTAACAATTCCTTATTTGATAAAATTTTAATCTCTACACAGTATGCTTTAGCAAGAGGTACATATCTTTGTTTTAGCTAAGTATTTGCTGATACGCTCTGGTTTCCAAATATTAAAGACTCCCAGGAGGAACAAATCGCCTCTTCTACACTTGGGCTTTCTGCTAGTGTGATTGGATGGAGTTTCAGATACAAACTGTACTCTATCTTTTTATGTGAGCTATTCACTTTACCCGTTTGGGGATTTAAATGATAATAATTTGCAGAAACTTAACTAGGTTTATAAATGGATTTCTCATTCAGATAGGTAGAGGGCATGGGTTCTTAAAGTTAGTTCATGCTTATTGTAAACATAAGAATGATGCTAACAGTCATTTATGTAACATTACCCATGTGCCAGGTACTTTTCTAACTCCTTTATAAATGTTAAATCTTATATTAACCCTATAAGGTTCTTTTGTTATCCTCACTTAACAGTTGATGAAACTAAGGTACAAAGAGGCTAAACAATTGCCCATAGTCATCCAGTTAGTGAGAGATGGAGCTAGTGTTTAAACAGTAGGCAGTCTGGTACCAGAACTTATGCTCTAAACCAGATGTTGGTAAAACGTTCTCTAGCAAGTCAGGTAGTAAATAAGTTTGTGAGCCATAAGGTTTCTGTACAGCTACTCCAGGTCTGCATTGTAGTCTGAAAGCAGTCATAGACAGCTTAGAAAAGAATGGGTGTGGCTATGTTCCGGTAAAATTCAATTTATGGAAATAGGGTGCAGGCCTGAGGGTTATAGTTTCCCCCTGCTTCTAAACCAGTGCTTTTCAAAGTATGTGTTGTAGGTTGGTCCTTGTGATTTCTTTAACTCTTCAGTTACTTAGAATTGTATTGTAGTTGACATATATTTGGAGGACTTTCTGCATAACTTTCTCTTATTCCGATTTAATTCTGTCTTTATCAGAGAATATACTCTCTATTTTAATTTTTTTAAATTTGTTTTGGCTTATTTTATGATTCAAACTTTTGTGGTCTTTGTGAAGTTTCTGGTACACTTTGAAGTTAATATAAAAATACATATTCTGCTGTTTCTTTTTTCTCTATTTATTTTGCTACTGTCATTAATTTTCTGTCTTTCATTTTCATTCATTTTACATGCTTTGTAAACGTCATAATATCTGGTGTTATTTTTGCCTTAAACAGTTATCAAAGAAAGTTGAAAAGATTTATTTACATATTTACCATTTGGGTACTTAATTTAAATTAAGTCTCTCTTTGGTATCATTTTCCTTCTGCCTAAAGAAACTTCTGTTATCATATATTATGCTGCACGTTTGTTGTTGATGATAATTGTCTCTATTTACTTAAGAAGACTTAATTTTGACCTAGTTTCCAAAAGATTATTTTTGGTAAATATGCAATTCTATGTTGACTTTTTCCCCCACAGCACTTTAAAGAGGTTATTCACTGTCATCTAATGTGCATAGCTTCAGATGAGAAGTTGAGAATAATTTTTTTTTTTTAGGGCCTCACCCACAGCATGCGGAGGTTCCCAGGCTAGGGGTCTAATCAGACAGCCACAGGCCTACACCACACCCATAGCAATGCAGGATCCGAACCGTGTCTGTAGCCTACACCACAGCTCACGGCAGCGCCATATCCTTGACCGACTGAGTGAGGCCAGGGATCGAACCCGCAACCTCATGGTTCTTAGTCTGATTCGTTTCCACTGCTCCATGACGGGAATTCTTTTTTTTTTTTTTTAACTCTTGCCAATTTATTTATTTTATTTTATTTTATTTTTTTTGTCTTTTTGTCGTTGTTGCTATTTCTTGGGCCGCTCCCACGGCATATGGAGGTTCCCAGGCTAGGGGTCCAATCGGAGCTGTAGCCACCAGCCTACGCCAGAGCCACAGCAACATGGGATCTGAGCCCTGTCTGCAACCTACACCACAGCTCACGGCAACACCGGATCGTCAACCCACTGAGCAAGGCCAGGGACCAAACCCGCAACCTCATGGTTCCTAGTCGGATTTGTTAACTACTGCGCCACGACGGGAACTCCCATGACGGGAATTCTGAGAATAATTTTTTAATCTTTGTTTCTACACACCAAAATTGTCGTCTTTTTTGGCTGCTTTCAAGATTTTTCTCCTTAGCACTGGTTTCAGAAGTTTGATGACCATGTTTGTTGATTTGTTTTTTCCTGTGTGTTTGATTATCCTGCTTGAAGTTTATTGAGAATCTTAGATTTGTGGGTTCATTTGTTTTTATCAAATTGAGAAAATTTTGGCCATTATTTCCATAGGTTTGTTTTGTTTTTCTTTTCTTCCATCTTTCTTCTCCTTTTGGAATCAAAGTTATTGGTATTAGACCACTTGATATTTTTCTAGAAGTAACTAAAACTCTTAATTTTTTTTTCTTTTTGATAGTTTGTATTGCTATATCTTCAAGTTCGTTTATCTTTTCTTAATTGTCTTAATCTTTCAGAGTGAAATTTCATTTCAGATAATTAACATTTATCTTTATGAGTTCAACATATTTTTCTTTCATATATTCAATTTCTCTTTTTTTTATTTGTCTGTTTTAAAATAATTCTTGGGAGTTCCCTGGTGGCTCAGTGGTTTAAGGATATGGCATTGTCACTGCAGTGGCTTGGGTTGCCATTGTGGCATGGATTTGATCCCTGGCCTGGGAACTTCTATATGCTGTGGGTGCAGCCCCCCAAAAAAATTCTTGAGCATCTTGAACATTTCCATTTCAACAGTCAGTGTCCCCTAATTTAATCTTCCCTGTAATTCCTGGGTCTGTTTCTATTAATTGATTTTCCTTTTGGCTATTGGTCACATTTACATCTTTTTGTAAAACATATCCAGTAAGTTTTTATTGGATACTGAACATTGTGTATATTACATTCTGGATGCTGGATTTTGTTGTATCGCTTTAAAGCATTTTGGACATTGTTCTTACAGGTAGTTAAGTTCCTTTTGGATCAGTGTGATTCTTTTGCAAAGCTTGCTTTCAAGCCTTTTCTTGGTCAGGGGTGGAGCTTTTCCTCTAGGACTACTGGTTTAAGTCCACTACTCTAGTGCGACCCTCCTGGAATCTCTACTTAATACACACATGTATTCAATGATATATCTCCATTCTTGTGTTGGGAATTTGAGTGATGCTAACTCTTTGTACTCTCTGGGACTTGTTTGGCTGCAGCTCCCTAGGAATTCTTCTTTTTTTAGAATTTGTTCTTTGCATGGCCTCATCGATTTTACCCTGTGCATGTGAAAATTGATGTTCTCAAGGGGACCCAGAAAGAGATTTTCTAGAGAGCTTTCTCTGCTTTGCAAATTCCAGCCATCTCTAAACTCCAGGCTCTATCTTCTCAAATCAGCATGTCTTCTGGGCTTTATTTGGCTTCTACCTTTCTATACTATAGTCTGAAAATTGCCTTCTAGATGAAGGCTGAGACAATTGCAGAACTTACCTTGTTTGCTTCTCCCTCATTCAGAGTTTACAGTACTTCCTGTTATGAATGTCTAAAATATTTCTTTTATAATTTTGTACAGTTTTCCAACCATTTATGGCACGGGAGCAAGTTCAGATTCTGTTTCTTCCTCATGGCTAGAGGGCCACTCTTACGTTTTTTTAAACTTCTTTCATATTTCTATCTCACTGTCTCCTGTTTTCAACTCTGTCTCTTTATTCTCACTCATGGTCCCTTCTTTCTTTATCTTCCAGTAATTGGGTATGGGGGTTTGCTCATTTTAAAGTTTATTTTTATTGAACTTCTACTTGTAGGAATTCCTTGAGGAATGAGTTATTGGTTTTCCACATAATATTTATTTTTGCCTGTGCTCCATTATTGAAAACGTTTGAAAACTCTGTAACCCTTGGGATCACTCTAAATGAAAATTTTCATTTGAAGGATTCATGGTTAATGTGGATTTAGGCTATACCACTATATGAAGGTTGCTTGTGACTACATATTTTCAGGAAAATTTTTCTCCCCTTTCATGCATTGCTGTGCTTTTCTTTGAAAAGGGGTGGTTTCTTATTTTCTCCTAACTGAAGAATTTACTGCTTTGAAGGTCTGGAATTCAAATCCCAACCTTGGGCAGGCCCTGAACTTTATCTCCTATTTCTATTCAGCCTACAGAACAAAAATCAGGCTTACCTGGAGTTAGCTGATACCTTTAGAAAAGGGGTGTAGAAACTCTCTTACCTTCCAGGATTCCCATAGAAAATCACTTTATTTTTGTTAGCAGAAGTCGTAATTCCTTGAGAGTTCAACAGAGCATTTAAAAAGATATTTTAACATTTTATCTAGCATTTTTAGTTTTTGGCAGGGAAGATGTTTAGGGTATTTTGTCAGTCCTACTGTTAGAAATGGAAGTCTTCTGTTTCTTAATGTGAAGAACCACACATATGTGCAAATATTAGCAAGATGAAATACATCCAGCCTTTCTCTATGATGTCTGTAAAATACAAATGTGTAAGTTTTGATATTTATAATACCCATAAGTAGAATTTGTTTGCCATTTATAATTTGGTTCCTTTTTTTATCGTTTGTCTTTTTATTCTCTCTGAACTTCTTGGACATAATTCAGCGCTTGGTTTCAGTTGGACTTGATTCAAAGAATGCAGTTTGTGTTTGGGATTGGAAAAGAGGGAAAATGTTATCTATGGCTCCAGGTCACACAGATAGAGTAAGTATTCTCCTGTAATGGGTACTGGGTGGGAAGAGGCCAGAGAAGAGTCAGGATATTTTAAGTTTCTGTGTTTTGTTATTGCTAATTTTTCATATGTAATTAAAAATTTAAAGTGTAATTATAAATACTCATACAGTTTTAAAATACATATATGTATTGTAGTACTCAAAAAGATGATTTGATATTTATAGTGTTAGCATAAAACCTTTAACCTAGTGTTTGCTTCAGCAAAAATGATGAATTTTACATAATTAAAACCTAAATTTAAAAATTGAATGGTTCATGCCTAGGCTCTATTTAGTTTGGTTTATCACTAATTTATTATATACAAACCATAGTTAAGGTATGTAGTGTTGCTTTGTAACTAATTATGGACTAATACTAAGGTTTTTAGAGACCTAATGTTTTTTACTTTGGAAATAAGTTAAGTAGTCCTGGAATTCCTATTGTGGCTTAGCGGGTTAAGAAACCAACATAGTGTCCATGAGGATGTGGGTTCCATCCCTGGCCTTGCTCAGTGGGTTAAGGATCCGGCGTTGCTGCAAGTTGCAACACAGGTCACAGATGTGGCTCAGCCACTGTGGCTTTGGCATAGACTGGCCGTGGCAGCTCAGGTTCGACCCCTGTCCTAGGAACTTCCATATGCCACAAGTGCAGCCCTAAAAAGAAAAAAAAAAAAGTATTCCTATTCCAAGTTGTATGAAATTTATGCAATGAATACCTTGTAGTCAGCTTTTTAATTAAATACCATACTACTTTTGTAAAAATGCATCACAAATTTTGCCATAAACTCTTTTAAAATGTCTTTTTTTTAATTTTTTTTTTAATTTTTTAGGGCTGTACCCGTGGCATATGGAGGTTCCCAGGCTAGGGGATGAATCGGAGCTGCAGTTGCCAGCCTATACCACAGCCATAAGCAACTTGGGATCCAAGCCACATCTGCGACTTACATCATAGCTCATGGCAACGTCGGATCCCTGACCCACTGAGCGAGGCCAGGGATCTAACCCACATCCCCATTGGATTCATTGGATTCATTTCTACTGTGCCACAGTGGGAACTCCTGATTTTTCTGATGTATGGTAAAATCCTAACCTGAAACAGCACAGGAGGTATAGTCATTGATTGTATTCAGGAGGAATCTATCAATCTGTGAAAGCTGTATAAAAATTTGTTTATGTATTTGTATCTTGGAAAATAAACTCAGTTTTCAGCAGATTCTCAGAGGGGCCTATTGTATACAAACACAATTTGGATAATTATTAAAGTGTTAGGTACATTTTATTAGACAATTGTATATTCTGACTTACTTAGATCAAAGCATCTCAAACATTAGTACTTTCAATTTAGTTATTATGAAAGATGATACTCTTACTGGATTTTTTTTTTTTTTTTTTTTTGCTTTTTAGGGCCGCACCTGTGGCATACGGAGATTCCCAGGCTAAGGGTCGAATCGGAGCTACAGCTGCTGGCGTATGCCAGAGCCACAGCAATGCCAGATCAAAGCCACATCTGTGACCTGCTACACCATAGCTCATGGCAGTGCTGGTTCCTCAACCCACTGAGTGAGGCCAGGCATAGAACCTGCAACCTTACAGTTCCTAGTCGGATTTGTTTCCGCCGCACCATGATGGGAACTCCTGGAATTTTTTGAAGTATTTTTGTGGTTAGTATTTTATTTTATTTTATTTTATTTTATTGCTTTTTAGGGATGTACTTGCAGCATATGGAAATTCCCAGGCTGGGGGTCAAATTGGAGCTACAGCTGCTGGCCCATGCCACAGCCACAGCAACACAGGATCTGAGCTGTGTCTGCTACCTATACCGCAGCTCACAGCATTGCCGGATCCTCAACCCACTGAGCAAGGCCAGGGATTGAACCTATGTCCTCATAGATACTAGTCAGGTTTGTTTCCGCTGAACCACAATTGGAACTCTCCTGTGGTTAGTATTTTAACAGTGCATCAATATGTTTTTCATTAAATCTTATTAGGGTGAGTTGTTAAACATTAATTTATAAGATGTATTTTTTCTTGAGTATCATTAAAGACTATCACTTTATAAATTTTTAGAGGTAGTAGCATCTTAGTTGATCATGTAGCCAGGTGTCAAAGAAATAATGGTGAAGACTACCAGATAGCAGAGTTGTTTTTTCCTATGAAATTATTTTTCAAATATTAAATTTTCTTTTATTTATTGTTAAAGTACATATTTCTAATGCATATCTTATTTCATTAGGGTTTTTTCTTGTTTGATTTTGTAACAAAAATTATTCATGTGTATTTATAATTTATGGAAATTTGGGAAAAAAATGAAACTTGGGGATCTCCAAAATTTAAGTTACTTTTTTTTGACCCATAAATAATAAAACTGAAAATGAGAAATAAAATTTTTACTGTGAAATAGTTCTTTGGTCTCTTATGTAAGTAGTTCTATATGATAGAAAGCTATAAAAATGTTCCCTATTTTTAGCTGTATGTGTTCAGTGTATATTCTGTTCATTATCTTTCCTCTGTAGAAATTATGCAGATACCTGCTTCATGCCCTAGTTGTGTTGAATCATTCTCATTACTTATAGACCAAAAGTTTTTTTAAATTAAAAATAGAAGTGTTAGTTCCCACTGTGGCGCAACAGGATCAGTGACATCTTGGGAGTGCTGGAACGCAGGTTCATCCCTGGCCCAGCAGGGTGGTCTAAGGATCTGGCATTGCCGCAGCTGTGGCTTAGGTTGTAGCTGCGGCTCAGATCTGATCCCTGGCCCAGGAACTACATACGCCACACTGTGGCCGAAAAAGAAATGAGAAGTGTTAATTTTCATTCCATTTCATGCAGTTGCTTCATACAGTTCATAGAAACTAAGAAATAGTTTTTGTTCCATGTCATTTACATATTTACTTTATTTCTAATATGATTTTGAAGTGTAGGATTCTGATTATTATTTATTGAGGAATATTGTTTTATGACTAAAGTGTTTTAGTCTTTTGGACAGGATTCTTAAATGGTTCTGAAGATAAGTATTTTAATCATGAATCTCATTTGTTTACAGATATTTGATATTTCTTGGGATTTGTACCAGCCAAATAAACTTGTCAGCTGTGGTGTAAAACATATCAAGGTACTAGAAGGGTCATATCTTGTAATAGTCATGTTTACTTACTCTCTGCCACTACACATATCACACTACGATCTAGGATATTTATAGATATTATAGAGAGAGAGAAATGGATGAAAAAAAGATTTAGTATGTTGCTTTCTGATATTTTCCTTTACGTATAAAGCTTAAAAGTAAGAGAGATATACATTTGGAATGGTTTGTTCATTTTTGGAAGAAGATGGGGAAGTCAAACATACATCCTCATGACTGGGTTTTTGTTCTTTTACGTGGATTCAGGTAAATTTTAGTGTTTGCAGACAGAGACAAATGAATATGGGGCAGGGCAGGGGTATACACATTAAATAGTCCTGTGTAAAGGAATTAGGCACAGAGAATAAGTTCAACTTTATAAGTAAATTACCACTTAAATAATGTAATTTATTAATATTATATACTTAAAGATCTTACCTGATCTTCAAGATCTCATTTATTTTTTTATTTTTTTGTTTTATTTTGTTTTGTTTTTGCTTTTCAGGGCACGCCCAAGGCATGTGGAGGTTTCCAGGCCAGGGGTCCAGTCAGAGCTGTAGCTGCCAGCCTATACCACAGCCATAGCAATGCCAGATCCGATCCACGTCTGCAGCCTACACCACAGCTCACAGCAACGCTGGATCCTTAACCCATTGAGCGAGGCCAGGGATTGAACCAGCCACCTCATGGTTCCTAGTTGGATTTGTTTCCCCTGCTCCACAATGGGAACTCCAAGATCTCATTTTAAGTTCTAAAGATTCAAGTTTAAATCTGAAGCCTCAAAGAACTAAAAATTATGATACTTATCTATCCAAACAGCTAATGAATGCTTTAATCTGTGAAGCTTTATGATTTTTAAATTTAAAAGATCTGTGATTTCTGTGCTTAAGTGTAGCTGGTTCTCTTCCCAGTTTCAGTCTATAATTCTAAATCAATGATTCTAAACTTTGGCTGCAAATGAAAATCACTTGAGGGAGAATTAAATCATACTCCTGAGCCTCCACTGAAATAAATTGAGACAGTCCCTGGAGAGTGCAGCCCAGGTATCCAAATGATTTCAGTATTCAGCAGGAGTTAAGAACCATTATTCTGGGACTCAGATCAGTGATGTTCCATAAATACTGCATCTCTGTGGCTGTTGAGCATTGGAAACGTGACTGCCAATATGAAGAAATTAATGTTAGCTTCATTTTCTTTTCTTTTCTTTTCTTTTTTTTTTTTTTTTTTTTTTTTTTGTCTTTTTGCTATTTCTTGGGCTGCTCCTGCAGTATATGGAGGTTCCTGGGCTAGGGGTCCACTCGGAGCTGTAGCCACCGGCCTACGCCAGAGCCACAGCAACATGGGATCCGAGCCGCGTCTGCAACCTACACCACAGCTCACAGCAACGCTGGATCTCAGTAACCCACTGAGCAAGGGCAGGGACCGAACCCGCAACCTCATGGTTCCTAGTCGGATTTGTTAACCACTGCACCACGATGGGAACTCCCGTTACCTTCATTTTCATTGCTAACCCATCCCCAACTCCTTATCTGAGTTTATGTGGTTTTTTTCCGGAAAACAGCATATTTTTAAAATAATCTAGTTCAGCCCCCCTTAATCTTACAGTAAGGATTGAAATCAGTGATTTATCTGCTCTAACACTGCTAATGCCAACACTCAGATGGGGGTGTGAACGCTGAATGCTGTTGTAAAATAATGGACTTGCTTAGGTAATTTCTAATCTCCAGCTCGAGTGTAATATCAGAGTATTGGAAATTTTTTGCATTATATTATGGGCATTCTTTAGTAATTTGATTATCCTGTGTTCTTTTTAGTTTTGGAATTTATGTGGAAATGCTCTGACCCCGAAACGAGGGGTCTTTGGTAAGACTGGTGACCTTCAGACAATATTGTGCCTGGCCTGTGCAAGGGATGAATTAACATATTCTGGTGCACTCAATGGGGATATATATGTTTGGAAAGGAATCAATCTTATACGAACAATACAAGGAGCTCATACTGTAAGTATATTTAAATATTTTGAACACTTGTAGACCTTAACTGCTCACCTTCTTGTCTTAGAACAAAAGGTTCCATAATATAGCAGATGTCTGATCAGTCTAGTTACTTGAAAAGTGCTGTTGCAATTGAACTTGTCTGTTTGTTTTCAAGACTTCAATGAAGAAACGTTGTGCAATTAAATTAGTATAATTGGTATTTTATTCAAACCATTGCTTTAGTATGGTGCCTTTTTTAGTTTTGGAAAAAGCTTGTTAAATTTAACCTGAAGGAAAAAAAAAGAGAGAGAGAGTTGCCATTGTGGTACAGTGAAAAGGAATCTGACTAGTATCCATGAGGATATGGGTTCGATTCCTGGCCTCAATAAGTGGGTCAGGGATCCAGTGTTGCTGTGGCTGTGGTGTAGGCCAGCAGCTATAGCTCCAATTTGACCCCTAGCCTGGGAACCTCCATATGCCATAGGTGTGGCCCTAAAAAGAAAAAAAAAAAAAATTTAACCTGAAAGTATTCTAGATTAACCACATTAGAATAGAACTAGTGCTCTTGTGGTTAATTTACCAGTTGGAAATTTGGGGATAGTTTTAGATTAAATTAACTTTTTTACTTTAATATCATTGATTCATTAAGCGAGTGAAAAAGGAATTTAATTTTTACTTCATGAGATTTTTGTATAAATTATTAAATCAGGGGAAAAATCTGATATTTAAACCTTTTCTGATTTGAACATTTTAGCAGTTGAATCCCTCACATAGTGAAGGGAGCTTAACAGCACAGAGCTGCTTTATTGTTGGCAGGAAGATCTCAGGTAGAAAAGCTATTAAATATATTAATATGAACCACTATTAAATATATACTACATATTAAGTATGTTAAAGAACCACTTAGGGGGAGTTCCCGTCGTGGCGCAGTGGTTAACGAATCCGACTAGGAACCATGAGGTTGCGGGTTCGGTCCCTGCCCTTGCTCAGTGGGTTAACGATCCAGCGTTGCCGTGAGCTGTGGTGTAGGTTGCAGACGCGGCTCGGATCCCATGTTGCTGTGGCTCTGGCGTAGGCCGGTGGCTACAGCTCCAATTGGACCCCTAGCCTGGGAACCTCCATATGCCGCGGGAGCGGCCCAAGAAATAGCAACAACAACAAAAGACAAAAAGACAAAAAAAAAAAAAAAGAACCACTTAGGGCAGGACTTGTTTTAAGCAAAATGCCTGAAAAACCAGAAATAGCAGATTCTGGCAAAGGTTGTGCCATCCATATATAGAAATACCAGTTTCTTCCTCATACTTCTCAGCACAGAATGACCACTGTTGTACAGTTTTGCTTGTCTTCTGGGTGAAAAAATAGTGACTTTTTGTTTCAATTTTCTTTCCTATCTGTGAAGTTTCTTTTTTTTTGACTACAGTTGACCATTAAACAACATGGGTTTGAACTGCAAGGGTCCATTTTTATGCAGATTATTATTTTAAGTAGTAAAAACTACAGTAGTACACAATTCATGGTTGGTTGAATCCACGGATACCATGGAACCTCAGATACGGAGGAACCTCAAATGCAGAGGGATGACTCTTAAGTTATACTGTAATTTTCAACTAGGCAAAGGGTGGGCATTTCTAACCCATGCATTGTTCAAGGGTAACCTGTACTTCAATGTCCTTTTCTATTAATTGGCTTTTCTTATCCTTTCCTCTTTTGTTATTGTTGGATTTTCTTTGTTTGTATATTAGGGATATTAGCCTTTTGACTATATTAGGGATATTTACCTTTTGACAGTCATACACGTTGCAGATACATCCCCACTCTGTTTGTTTTTAGTTATGATATCTATTCCATATGAAAAATTGAAAAAATTTCCTTTACATCTTATGGGTAACCTGCCATGCATAAAAAGTTTTCTCACAGCCCAAAGTTACATAAGTGTTATTCTGACTCTTTTTTAATGTATTTATTTTATTTTTTATGTTTAGAATTATATTGTCTATCCAGGATTCACTTTTATATATGGTATAAGGTTTAGCTTAATTTTCTTTTATGTTGTGCCCATGTCATTAAATACCACCTTGGTCGTATATTGAGACCCTGTATATACATAGGTTTATTTCTAGATCATCATTTGTGTTTTCTGATGTATTTGTTTATTCCTATGTCATATCAACAAAATTTTAAGTGGTTTTCTACCTTCATATATAGTAGATTTTATTTAAAAGTATGTATTGTTAAATTATTTTATTACTTCTTTTAGGCAGGAATTTTTAGCATGAATGCTTGTGAAGAAGGCTTTGCTACTGGTGGCAGAGATGGCTGTATTCGTCTTTGGGATTTAACTTTTAAACCAATTACTGTGATTGATCTCAGGGAGACAGACCAGGGATACAAAGGTAATAAGAAATACCTCATTACTAGGCAAATTCTAAACGTACCAAGGATTGTCTGTTCTTTCAGTAAACTTAAAAGTATGTTTTATAAATGTAAATAAGACTTATATTTGCCCCTCCATAATGTATACATTTAATTAAAATCCTTCTGCTAAAGAGGAGAAATTTTGCCTAAAGACAGTCTATGTTTACTGTTATGACAAAGATTCTTTTCATGTCTTATGCCTGTTATAATAGGACCTGCAGAGAGATGTGATAGGTACTTACCTTGGTAACCTTAGAGTTTGAAAATATTTTACTATTAGAATAATAATAGGGAGTTCCCGTCGTGGCGCAGTGGTTAACAAATCCGACTAGGAACCATGAGGTTGCGGGTTCGATCCCTGCCCTTGCTCAGTGGGTTAACCATCCGGCGTTGCCCTGAGCTGTGGTGTAGGTCACAGACGAGGCTCGGATCCTGTGTTGCTGTGGCTCTGGCGTAGGCTGGCGGCTACAGCTCTGATTAGACCCCTAGCCTGGGAACCACCCATATGCCGCAGGAGCGGCCCAAGAAATGGCAAAAAGACAAAAAAAAAAAAAAAAAATAGAATAATAAATGTAACTGTTTAGCGAATAAACTGTTGAAATTAAAGTGTGTTGAGGGTTAGGGGAACTTTTGTTTAGGTGATTTAAATGCATGTAGATGTGTTTTTCCTTCATTCAAATTTGTCAGTAATCTGGAGGTAACTTTTTCTTTGGGGGATTTGTAAAAAATTGATGTAATAAAACAGAATCTTGGAGTTCCCACTGTGGCTCAGCGGGTTATGAACCCGACTAGCATCCATGAGGATACCAGTTCAATCACTGGCCTCACTCAGTGGGTTAAGGATCTGGTGTTGCTGTGAGCTACGGTATAGGTCATAGACACAGCTTGAATCTGGCATGGCTATGGCTGGTAGCTGCAGCTTCAATTTGACACCTAGCCTGGGAACTTCCATATGCCAAAGGCGTGGCTTTAAAAAGAAATAAAATAAATAAGATAAAGCATAATATTTCACTATAAAGGTAAATTATCCACTAGTGTGTTATTATGAGAATAGGGTTAGAAGTTACACAGGTCTATTTTAAGCCATATTTCAGTTACTTATTAGATTTGTGACCTTTCACTATAAAATGAAAATAAGAAAAACTATCTCAGAGGATTAAATGAGCTAATATATGTAAAATATTTAGAGGAGTGTCTGCCATATAATAATCATCCAGGAAGTGTTAACTGCTGTACTGTTTTCATTAGTTTTGCTGAACATTATTGTACTTTAAAGTTTACAAAGCAATTTGACACTTTTTCTTACTAGATTCTCACAACATTGTAAGTTACACAGCACCTTAATGTTGGACACTGTGCTATTCAGATGAGGAAACTGAGGAAAACACTAGCTTTCCAGAGGTTACAAAAGTGATTGTGTACAGAAAAGTAAAAATCTCTCTTCTTAATAGTTTTATGAGCACATTGAAGAAATGAAATTACAGATACATGAAAAATGAGATTTGTAAGAGAAGAATACAATTTTATGAGGGTAGTTACTGAATAATTACTTTTTGGATGATGCAAACTGTGTTATTAGACTTTGGCTAAAGAAATGATCAGACTATGACTGATGTCTAATAAGGAAGAAGAATATATGTCTTGAAGGATGGGTAGAAATTAGATACATAAAAAGAGATATATTCCACATAGAAAACAGCATGGATAAATGAAGAAAATATGTGGATCCAAGACTTGCAGATTCGTTTTATCTTACATCTCAGGTGTAAAAAGTACAAAACTTAGTAGCGGTTTAGGCAGATTGGCATTCTATTATTATAGTATTGATCTTAAATACAGTTCAATTTTGACTAGGTTTGTCTGTAAGGAGTGTTTGTTGGCGAGGTGACCACATTCTGGTTGGAACACAGGACAGTGAAATTTTTGAAATTGTGGTGCATGAAAGAAACAAACCTTTCCTGATTATGCAAGGGCATTGTGAAGGTGAACTTTGGGCACTTGCCGTCCATCCTACTAAACCTTTGGCTGTGACTGGAAGTGATGATCGTTCAGTCAGGTAAGCAAATCATAAAGTAATTGCATAGGCTGGAATTTATCCTTAGATAAACATATGAAAAACTTTAAAAATACTTAGATTTAAATTTTATCAGTTTATGGTATAACAAATAAACATAATAGGTACTTAGCATTAAATATTTATAAGATTTAGGTTTTTCTCTTAAAAACCCAAGTTGGAGTTTGTCTATGTCAGAATGTACAGAACTACCTCATTCTTTTTAACAGCCTATATAATATTCCACTGGGTGGGCGTACTGTAATTTATTCAATTAATCCATCATTGATGGGAGTTTAGGTTCTTCCAGTTTTGTGCTTTTAAATACAATGCTTGCAATGAATATCTTTATACCTTTGCCATTTTGTACATGTGTAAACATGAATATTTCCATGGTAAATTCTTAGCAGTGTTCAAAAGATATATGCATTTTAAATTTTGATAGATAGCACCTCACAGAGGCAATAACAATTTACACACCTATCAGCAATGCGTGACAGTACCCATTTTCTCACATTCTAGCACTAATTATTACCCCAAAAGGTCATGATATCTTGTTATGTTTTGAAGACATGCTTTCCTCTCATACTGAGGGGTCTTGAGAATGTTTTCATATGTTTAGAGGACATTTGTATTTCCTTTTCTATGACCTGTCTGTTCAAGCTCTTTGCCTATTTTCTACTAGTTCATTGGTCTTTTTCTGATTATTTTCAAATAGGATCAAGTACCTGTCTATGTATGAAAGCAATTAGCCTTTTGTCTTTGACAGTGGTTTTTAAAGTGTGGTCTCTGGATCAGCAGCATCAGTATTACAAGGGAACTTGTAGGAAATGCAAATTATCATGCCTTATACAGGACCTCATGTCAGAAATTCACCAATCTGTGGTTTAACAAACCTTCCAAGTAGCTATGATAACACTAAAGTTTGGGAACCATTGCTTGATGATATGAGTTATTTTTTTCCACTTTGATGTTGTCTTTTTTACCCATTTCATCAGTAAATATTTGCATTTGTATCTCTAAAAGATAACTATAAACACCACAATACTGTTATCACCCAGTATTCCTTTGTCTTCTTAGAATTAACCTTCTGATAAAGTCCATTTATTGCAATTGTTGATATGTCCTTTAAATTTCTTTTATTCCATAGCTTCCCTGCTTCCCCTTAAATTTTTCCACTTGTAGTTTATTTGTTGAAGAAACTAAGTATTTTCCTGCCAGAGCTCCACACGTTCTGGATTAGGCAAATTGAATACTTATTTTAACATGTTCTCGCTCCCCTGTATCCTATAAACTGATAGTTGCATTTAAAGTTTGATGAGATGAAGTTACAAGTTTTCACCAAGAATATTTCCTAAGTGGTAATGTGTGTCTCTAATTTGATGGTATATAATATTTAGTCTCTTTTTTATCATGTTAGTAGCCACTGATATTTGTTATCCAGTTCAGTGTTCCTCAACCTTTTTTAAAACTTGCTTTCCTAATGAGACTTTTTAGACCTTTTTTCCCCCAATCGCACTCCTTCCCTATGAAATTTTAATACTGCAAAAACACGGTAGATATATCTGGGTTTGTGCTGTGGTCTTTAAAGAACCACAAACTCATGTACTGTATGATTTTTACCCATAAGAACTAATTTTTAGCCTCTTTGGAATAATATCACCCTTGTTGAGGACACATAACCTAGATCCATTATCTTATTAAGAATTTCAGATAGTGGTATTCTAACTTTATCATTCATTATTCATTTGTTAGCCACCATATTTCTATAAAGAGAATTTCTCCTCATTCACTGTTTGGTTATACTGGGTATAATTTGCATAGGAAAAGAAGAAAAGTGCTTAATTTTTTTACATTTACTGATTTTAAAAGTTCCCTAGGGGAGTTCCCGTTGTGGCGCAATGGTTAAGGAATCCGACTAGGAACCGTGAGATTGTGGGTTCGATCCCTGGCCTTGCTCAGTGGGTTAAGGATCTGGCGTTGCTGTGAGCTGTGGTGTAAGCCGGTGGCTACAGCTCCAATTAGACCTCTAGCCTGGGAACCTCCATATGCCATGGGAAGTGGCCCTAGAAAAGGCAAAAAGACAAAAAAAAAAAAAAAAGTTCCCTAGGAGTTCCCATTGTGGCTCAGTGGTAACAAACCCTACTAGTATCTATGAGGTTGCGGATTTGATCCCTGGCCTTGAGTATCATTAAAGGATACAGCTTTGCTGTGACTGTGGTGTAGGCTGGCAGCTGCAGCTCTGATTTGACTCCTAGCTTGGAAACTTCCATATACCGTGGGTGTGGCCCTAAAAAGAAAAAAGATTCCCTAGAATCCTTTCTATGATCTATTTACATTTCTTGCTCTTTTTTTCCTATAGGGTTGTAGATCTCTTTCTTCTTTATTTTTAGCAGTTGTTTGTATGTTAAGGATATTAACCTTTGTGATGTAAGTTGCAAATAATTTTTACCAAATTTGTTACTTGCTTTTTTGCTTTGCTTAGCGTTTTGGCCGTGAAAAAAAATTTTTTTTTTTTTGTCATTTTGTTTATGCAGCTGAATTTATCAACATTTTATTTTATGACCTATACATTTTCTATCATGGAGAAACCCTCCCCAAAGTTAAAAAGTTTTCCAATATTCTTCTAGAGCATTAATGGGTTTATTTTTTTTTAATTACTCAATGAATTTTATTATATTTATAGTTGTACAGCAATCATCACAACCCAATTTTATAGCATTTCCATCCCAAACCCAGTGGGTTTATTTTTTATGTTTAACTCCTAATGTGTGTAAAGTTTAGTATAAGTTAAATGGGGATGCAACCTAATTCTTTCCAGATAATACTGACTTTTTAAATGGTATGTTAATCAGTCATGCCATTTACTACCCTTGTGTTACTCATTTTTTGGAGAGATGCTATAGCTCTGTGTCCAATGGAAACTTGCTGTGGGACTACACTTTACTCATGTGCTTTGCTAGAAACTGTTTCAGTTTCTTCTATTTTAGGAAGACAACTATTACTAGCTCTGCATAACTGTTGAAAAAATGGCAGCTAGTCCTTTAAAAAGTAATTATGTTACTTGAAAACTGGGTTTACCTCTTGATGAGTGTTGACTCAAAAGACACCAGCCAGGAGTTCCCTTCATGGCTCAGCAGAAACTGACTAGGATCCATGAGGACGCAGGATCTTGCCTTGCTGTGGCTGTGGTATAGGCTGGCAGCTACAGCTCTAATTCGACCCCTAGCTCAGGAACCTCCATATGCTTCAGGTGCAGCCCCAAAACGCCAAAAAAAAAAAAAAAAAAAAAAAAAAAAAAAGACACAAACCAAAGGTCAGGAGAAGGAAGGATTTATTACAGCAGTAAGGAGAGCACTGGGCAGTCTTTCCCAAACCAGTGACTCCCCAAACAGCAAAAGTGGGGAAGTTTTAAGCTAAGGCTACATACATATTCATGAAGGTGCTTGGGCAGAAGAAAATTCAGCATAAAATTAGAACAGGAGTTCCTGTTGTGGCTCAGTGGTTAACGAATCCGACTAGGAACCATGAGGTTTTGGGTTCAGTCCCTGGCCTTGCTCAGTGGGTTAAGGATCCAGCGTTGCCGTGAGCTGTGGTGTAGGTCACAGATGGGGCTCGGATCCCATGTTGCTGTGGCTTTGGGTAGGCTGGAGGCTACAGCTCCGATTAGACCCCTAGTCTGGGAACCTCCATGTGCCATGGGAGCAGCCCTAGAAAAAGGCAGAAAGCAAAAAAAAAAAAAAAAAAAAAAAAGGTCCTCAGAGTACAGGCTTTAACTGATTGAAGTCATGAAGGTCAGAAAGGGTCAACATCATCATCCCTTAGGTTCCTGTGGATCTGGGGTTGAGGGCTTCTGGCTAATCTTTTACCATTGAAACAGAACCGAGTCTTTACAGAGATTCTTATCTTTGCTATGGTTACTTCTCTTGATAACAGTCATTTGTTTCTGCATTCTTTTGTTCTCCTTAAGATTGTTAATTACTGAGACCTACACCAGGACAAGCATTGTGGCCAGGCTTAGATCACAAAATGGCTTAGGTCAACATGGCTTCTCTTCTGTCAAGTAAAGTCATGCCTGCTTCTCTTTCTCTAGGGAACCCTTACCCTCTCTACTTAAAATTGCTCAGACTTCTGTTTCTATCATTGGTGGGGCAAGTTATTTGGAAATAAACTCTTCCATTGAAAACAACTAAAACTGCTGGTTAAAATGTAAATCACCTTAAAAATATTCAAAGAACAGTCAAGATAGTAAGAAACTATCAGCCAAATCTTGAAAGAAAATGTGAATTTAGGAGTGCTAGTGGGCCAAAGTCACTTTTGCCCCAAAGGCATTTTTCTTCTATTGACTAAACTTGGCTCTGTTTTTGGCTTTCTCCTGGGGCATAGGGGCAGAAGTCAAGACTCAGAACCTGCCCAAGGAGAGTAGTCCAACACCCCCTACTTTAAGTATAGATTTGGCTCTAAAAAAATGTTTCTTGCAAATTCATGTGGGAATGGAGATCTTGCTTCCTATTTCAAATTTTGATAGCACAGAAAGTATATAGAGCAGCTTGATGTTGCAGAAAGTATATAGAGCAGCTTTATATTGTTATTCAAACAGTATCATAATTGTCCCAAAGACTTTACCACAGTGTTGGGGTTGGTTTTATTTCTTTTAGGCCACAGCCATAGCATGTGGAAGTTCCAGGGCCAGGGATCAAACCTTCCACACAGCAGCCACTTAAACCACAGCAGCGACAATTCTGGATGCTTAACCTGCTAGGGAACTCAACTGCAGTGTCGTAAAAAAAACAAAATTCAACTAAATTTGAAGATCTCATTGGCATTACTAAATGATTCATGAATCAGGCTGTATCCCATCTAACAAGTAAAAAAGTTCTCTGAGAAATTGTACAAAATGGAAGGTTTTTAAAGGCAGGAAGGGCTGGAGTTCGGTTGTGGCACAGCAGGTTAAGGATCTGGTGTTGTTTGGCTCAGGAACTTCCACATACCATGGGTGCAGCCAAAAATAAATAAATAAATAATAATAAGGGCAAAAAGGGATTGGGACAAGAAAATTGAAAACAAAAGAAAGGATTATTTCAGGCAAGGTTACCTTCCTTTGAGGGAAGAGTAAGAGGGACTGTCATGCAGATTACCTCATAAGTGTTAATGAGGAAATTCCAGACTGATGGGTTTAAAATTCCACTCCTGGGAGTTCCCGTGGAGGCGCAGTGGTTAACGAATCCGACTAGGAACCATGAGGTTGCGGGTTCGGTCCCTGTGCTTGCTCAGTGGGTTAAGGATCCGGCGTTGCCGTGAGCTGTGGTGTAGGTTGCAGACACGGCTCAGATCCCGAGTTGCTGTGGCTCTGGCATAGGCCGCCACGGGAGCGGCTCAAGAAATAGCAGCAACAACAACAACAACAACAACAACAAAAAAGACAAAAAGACAAAAAATAAATAAATAAATAAATAAATAAAATTCCACTCCTGGAAGAAACTGAACTGCAGTTAGGTTAGGTATTAAGTTTTGGTTTGTTGATGTGGGCCTTAGCAAAAGTGACTCCATTTCAGGCTTGTTGTTTCATTTCTCTTAAAAACAGCATATGTGGAGTTACTGTCATGGCTCAGTAGTAACAAAACCAACAAGAATCTATGAGGATGCAGGTTCAGTCCCTACGCTCACTCAGTGGGTTAAGAATCCAGCATTACTGTGAGCTGTGGTGTAGGTTGCAGACGTGGCTCGGATCCCATGTTGCTGTGGCTGTGGCATAGGCTGGCAACTACAGTTCCGATTCAGTCCCTAACCTGGGAACTTACATATGCCACAGGTGTGACCCTAAAAAGGCAAAAAAATAAATAAATAAATAAAACAAAGTTTCAGGTAAGTTCTGGTTTTGCCTTATAATTTTGGGTTAAAGTCATTAAGAAACAGTATCAAATCTGCAACAGAAGCTAATTGCTAAAGCCGTTCAGAGTTTAATAATGGTAGTTGACAGTAGTGCTGGTTTAGAAAAATTTCAGTCTTGGCTCTAGGATCAAAATATCATAATAAAACTTTACTACTGCTAAGCTGTTAACCTACTGTGTAGTAGGGCAAGTGAGGATTTTTAGCTTCTATTCGACAAAAAATTCAGAACAGACAGTGGTTAAATCCTCTAGAGAAAATGAAATTTACCATTAGCATTGTTGGTTGTTTTTTTATTTTTTAATATTTTTGTGCCCATACCTGTAACATATGAAAGTTCCCAACCTGGAGGTCAAATCAGAGCTATAGCTGCCAGCCTACACCACAACCATGGCAGCATCAGATCTGAGCTGCATCTGTGACCTATGCCACAGCTTATGGCAGCACTGGATCCTTAACCCACTGAGCAAGGCCAGGGATTGAACCCACATCCTCATGGATACTAGTAAGGTTCTTAACCCACTGAGCCACAGCAGGAACTCCATCTACATTATTGGCCCTTAAAACACATGATGTGAGTTGTTTCTTTTTTCTTTTTCTTTTGTTGCAAAATACTTACTAAAGAATAATACATAATAATCACAGACTTTAAACAGCTTACATTATTACAGGCTTTGTAAATCTGTCTAAACCTTTTTCTCCATATATATTTTTTACCCCAGTGTGATTCTACTTTATGTTGTTTTGGATTCCTGCTTCCTCACTAATATTAGAATATTTTGAAAATATTCTAACCTGCTAATTCTAAATTCTAATAGTTACACGCAAACTATTCATTAAAGCTAATTCTTTATCATTTCAAACTTGGCTTTGACTCCTCAAATAACCAACTAAGTAGTACTGGTAACATCTGCTGAGTTATAAAGACTCAAGGAAAATCACTCAGAATTACTTCCTTCATTTTTAATTAATTGTTCGTGTTGTTCCCAAAACCCTCAACTCTTTAAGCAAGTGTTCTTGCCAAAAGCTACTAGTTCTTAAATGAATTTATTTTTTCTGGGACACATTTCTTCAGCTACTGCAATCTAAAATGATTTAGCTAATCCATTACTAGTAAACAGCTTTCTTTGCTTGTCTAAGAAATGAGCCACTCAGAAACTTAATTTTGTAAGTAAAATCTCATTCTTCTGCAAAGAAATTCTATTGCAATGAGGTTTTTTAAATTTCCTAATTTTTCTGACTGTTGCTTTTCTGTAAGTTGAAGATATTGTGATGAGTGTTTAGTCTAGCAATATTAATGCATATTTGTATTATTTTAGTACAGCTGTAGTGTCATTGCATAATAAACATAATGCTTCACTATCCAGTTCAATAGCAGTGTAAATTAAAAACTCAGCATTTGAAGTTTACTTTTCTCCTTATTTTCCTTGTTTTTGATATGATGGGAATATACTAGAAATAAAGAATAATAAAATGCCATTATATGATAATACATATAGAACTTGAAATTCTGTCAGGTTGTGATTGTGTCACTTCAGTTTATAGTATACCAGAGAAGCTGTGCAAAGTGATACATGTCACATACCATCTACTGTCTGTTTTTTAAGATTTAGCTCTACTTCTGTAGTGTGAAAGAAGCTATAGAAAATATGAAAACAAACCAGTGTGGTTGTGTTCCCATACAACTTGATTTGTGGACATTGAAATTTGAAATTTTTTTCTTCCTTTTTCTTTTTACAGCTGCACCTGCAGCGTATGAAAGTTCCTGAGCCAGAGGTTGAATCGGAGCTGCAGCTGGGGCTCTGCCACAGCCATGGTAACACTGGATCTAAAACACATCTGCAGCCTACACAGCAGCTTGTGGCAACACTGAATACCTTAACCCACTGAGCAAGACCAGGGATCAAACCCACATCCCCAGAGAGACATCATGTTCTTAACCCACTGGGCCACAATGGGAACTCCTGAAATTTGAATTTCATATAATTTTCTCATGTCTCAAAATGTCATTCTTTGAAAAAAATTTTCCAACCATTAAAAAAATGTGAAAACAAGGAAGGGGATCAAGACAGTGGAATAGAAAGACATGGAGCTCCCTTACCCCCATAAACATGTCAAAAATACATCTCTGTATAGAACAATTCTCTTGGAAAACTAATTGGAAACTGACAGAATTCCTGTGCAACCAGAGCTTCAAGAAAGATCTTCATGTTGCTAGGTATGATGGAGAAAGGGGTATTGGGTCAGGATCGGTGCCCGTGCAAGGGATCCAAAGGGAGGAGAAGGTCTCCACAGGAAGATCCTCATCCTGGAGAGCGAGCAGGTTGAATCACAGTCTGGCCTCCCAGATGTGATGAAGAAACCTAGGCTCTACCTGAGAGGAATGTGCACAACAGTAAGGGTGGAGAGAGCCTTGCACTGGTAGCTGCCACCTCGCCACACTCCCCAATCCGAATGGAGCAAATACCTTAGTCCTGATCACTCCACACCACAGCCTGGTGCAAGATCTCGGCCAACCAGGCCCTGGAAAAAGACACAGAGACAGACCGCAAGGCTTGGGGTGTAGTTCAGATGGAGTAGCAGTGACCGCTATTAGTACACACAGGAACACTCTCAATGAGAGTGCCCTGTCTCCACCCACTCTACACTGCATATTAGTGCTAGATCTGGGGAAGATAAGTCCTTGGAGAAAACTGCAGCCCACATCTCTGGCAGCAGGGCAGCCTTCTCAATTCCTATAGCCATAATTTCCTGACCCTTATTCTTCTCCACACCACACCCTTGCAGTAGAACTGAGAAGAACTGGAATGGTATAAGCATGCCAACCTACATAATAGGAGTTCCAGAAGGAGAAGAGAGAAGATTGGAAATGTATTTAAAGAAACTATAGCTGAAAATTTCCCAAACCTAAAGAAGGAAACATATACAGGTACAGGAAGCACAGACGATCCCAAACAAGATGAACTCAGACAGACCCACACCAGGACACACAGCATAATTAAACTGGCAAAAATTAAACATAAAAAGAGGGTTCCAAAGGCCACAAAAAAAAATTCAGTTTTAAGGGAACCTCCAAGGCTAACAGCTGATTTCTCTATAGAAATTTTGTAAGCCAGAATGGAATGACATGATATATTCAAAGTCCTGAAAGGAAAAAGTCTGCAACTTAGGATATTCTGCCCAGCAAGATTATCATTTATAGTAGAAGGAGATATAAAAAAATTTCTTAGACAAGTGAAAGCAGAAGATTTTAGCAATACTAAAAGAAATATTGAAGAATCTAATCTAAATAAAAATAGGCAAGAATCTACAGGAAAGGGAAATATCACAATAGGAAGAGCAAATATATAATAAGGAGTAAAGATCACTTAAGCTAGATAATTAAAAACCATAAAAAATTATACAAGCAGTTAGGATTATAGTAAACAGGATAAGCATGAAGATGTAAATAAGACATCAAAATCACAAAATGGGGAAGGGGAGTATAAAAATGTAGATCTTTAGAGTGTGTTTGAATTTGAATGAATATCAGTTTAAAGCAAGTGGATATCATTATGAGTCAACATACTTGAACTCCATGGTAACCACAAATCAAAAATATAAAATCACAGTTCCCACTGTGGTGCAGCAGAAGCGAATCTGACTAGTATCCTTGAGGATGTGGGTTCGATCCCTGGCCTCGTTCAGTAAGTTGGGAATCCAGCGTTGCCATGAGCTGTGGTATAGGTTGCAGATGTATCTCAGATCCCATGTGGCTGTGGCTGTGGCATAGGTTGGCAGCTGTAGCTCCAATTCAACTGCTAGCCAAGGAACTTCCATATGCCATGGGTCTGGACCTAAAAAGCAAAAAAATATACACACACACACACATGCACAGACACACACACAAAAGAAAGGAACTCAGGCATGCTACAAAATCATCAAACCACAAAAGGAAAAACAAAAAGAAGAAATAAAGAAAAACTGCAAAACAGCTAGAAAACAAGGATTAAAATGGCAAATATATATACCTATCAATAATTACTTTAAATGTCAGGGGACTAAAAGCTCTGATCCAAAGCCAGAGTGGCAGATTGGGTTTAAAAAATAAGAACCTGCAATTACCCATAGGAGGCTCACATCAGGGCAAAAAACACACAAAGACTGAAAGCGAGGAGATGGAAAAAGATATCTCATGCAAATGGAAACATCAAGAAAGTAGAGATAGCAAAACTCACAACAGACAAGATAAACTTTAAAGCAAAGGCTATAAAGAAAGACAAAGGCATTATATAGTGATAAAGGGATCAATACAAAAAGAGGATATTACACTCATTAACATATATGTACCTAATATAGGAGAACCTAAATACACTTAAAAAATACTAAAAGACATAAAAGAAGAAATTGAGCAGGAGTACAATAGTAGGAGACTTTAACATCCCACTGACATCAATGGACAGGTCAAGACAAAACTAATAAGGCAATAGAGGTCCTAAATGACACAATACATCAGTTGGACTTAATTGATATCTATAGGATACTACATCCAAAAAACCCAGAATACACGTTCTTTTCAAACACACATGGAATTTTTCTAGGATAGAAATTATTTTAATATCTTTTCTGACTACAACAGTATGGAACTAGAAATCAACCGCAGGAAGGAAAATGGGTAAAGACATTAAAAATCAATAGAATAAAATCAAGACCTGTATTGTTTGAAAGGCTAAAAAAAAAGGGACAAATCTCTGGCCAGGCTTACCAAGAAGAAAAGAGAGAGGACTCAAAAAAACAAAATAAAAAAATGAAAGAAATAACTGATAACACATAAATACGAAAAAATCCAAAGTGCATAGTATGAACAGTTTATGCCAGCAAACTGGACAACCTAGAAGAAATGGACAAGTTTCTAGAAGTGTACCAGCTGCCATAACTGAGTCAAGAAGAAACATAATTTGAACAGACCAGTCACTAGAAGAGAAATAGAATCTGTTAAAAACAAAAACAACTCCCTGAAAACTAAAGTCTAAGATCAGGGGACTTCACTGGAGAATTCAACCAAACATACAAAGAACCTTAACAGTCCTTCTCAAACTATTCCAAAAAAATTAAAGAGGAGGGAACACACTTGCAAATTAACTCTTATGAGGCAACCATCACCTGATACCAAAACCAGACAAAGACACTACAGGAAAAGATAATTACAAGCTAGTGGCTTGGATGAATGTAGATGCAAAAATCCTCAACAAAAGTATTAGCAAATAGAATCCAGCAATACATTTAAAGCATCATACACCATTATCAAGTTGGATTCATTCCAGGTGTCACAAGGATGGTTCAACATATGCAAATTAATCAGTGTGATGCACTATATTATCAAAAGGAAAGATAAAAACTGCATCATCAATTCAATAGATGTTGGAAAAAGCATTTGCAAACTGGGAATTTGGGGTTAGTAGATGAAAACTATTATATTTAGAATGAATAAGCAATGATGTCCTACTTTATAACACAGTGAACTATATCCAGTTTCTTGGGGTAGACCATGATGGAAGGCAATATAAGAAAAGAAATGTATATAAATGTATGACTAGGTCACTTTGCTGTAGAACAGAAATTGGCACAACATTGTAGATCAGTTATAGTAAAAAAAATAAAAAGAGCATTTGAAAAAATTCAATTTCTGTTAATGACAAAAGCTCTCGCCAAAGTGGAATAGAGGGAACATATCTCAGCATAATAAAGGCCATTTGTGACAAACTCATAGCCGAGATAACACTGAACAGTGAAAAGCTGGAAGCCTTCCCACTAAAATCTGGAACAAGATAAGGATGCTCACTCTTACCACTTGTATTCAAAAATCTTGTATTGGAAATCTTAGCCGTAGCAGTTGGACAAGAAAAAGAAATTAAAAGTATTCAAATTGGAGAAGAGGTAAACTTGTCATTACATGCACATGTTACTATGCTATAAAGAAAACCCTAACGGATCTACACAAAAACTACTAGAACTTATAAATGAATTCAGCATGGTAGCAGGATACTAGATTAACACACAGAAATCTGTTGTATTTCTTTGCACTAACAATGAAATATCAGAAAAGGAAGATTAAAAAGCAATCTCTCTTAAAATTACATTTTAATGCTTAAGAATAAACCTGATCAAGGAGGTGAAAGATTTATACACTGATAACTATAAGACATTGTTAAAGGAAACTGAAGAAGATTTAAGGAAATGGAAACATATACTATACTCCTGAATTGGAAGAATTAACCTTTTTAAAAACATCCTTTTTTTGTTTTGTTTTGTTTTACCCAAAACAATCTACAGATTTATGTGGTCCCCATCAAAATACCCATGACATCTTTCACAGAACTAGAACAAATAATCCTAAAATTTATATGGAACCACAAAAGACCCAGAATTCCCATAGCAATCCTGAGAAAAGAAACAAAACTAGAGGTATAACCCTTTCAGACTTCAGACTATACTACAAAGCTGCAGTAATCAAAAGAGCATGGTATTGACACAAAAACAGACACACAGATCAGTGGAACAGAATAGAGAGCCCAGAAATTAACCTGTGAACCTATGGCAAATTAATCTACAACAAAAGAGATAAGACTATGCAATGGGGAAAAGACAGTCTCTTTGATAAATGGTGTTAAGTAAAACTGGACAACTACATGTAAGAGAATGAAATGAGAACATTCTCTAACAACATATACAAAAATAAAATGGATTAGAGACATAAAGTAAGAGCAGATACCATAAAACTCCTAGAGGAAGCTAGGGGTCTAATCGGAGCTGTGGTCTCCGGCCTACGCCAGAGCCACAGCAACACGGGATCCAAGCCGCGTCTGCAACCTACACCACAGCTCACAGCAACGCTGGATCTCAGTAACCCACTGAGCAAGGGCAGGACCGAACCCGCAACCTCATGCAACCTCATGGTTCCTAGTCGGATTCGTTAACCACTGCGCCACTACGGGAACTCCCAGAACACTCTTTGACATAAAATGCAGCAATATTTTTTTGGATCCATCTTCTAAAACTGGAAATAAAAGCAAAAATTTTTTAATGGCACCAAATCCCGCTTAATAAGCTTTTGGATAGCAAAGGAAACCACAGAACAAAAAAACAGCCTATGAACTGGGAGAAAATATTTGCAAATGATGTGATTGACGGGGGTTAATATCCAAAATACACAAACAGCTCATACAATTCAGTGTCAAAAATCAACCCAATGAAAAAATGAGCAAAATACCTAAATAGATATTTCTCCAAAAAAGACTTACAGATGGCCAACAGGCACATTAAAAGATGCTCAACAGGAGTTCCTGCTGTGGCGCAGTAGGTTAAGAATCTGACTCTGGATGTTCAGGTCTCTGCAGAGGCATGGGTTTGATTCCCAGCCCAGCACAGTGGGTTAAACATCTGGTGTTACTGTGGCATAAGTCGCAGCTGTGGCTCAGATTCAACCCCTGGCCCAGGAACTTTCAGATGCTGTGGATGCAACTATAAAAAAACAAACAAGCAAACGAACAGATGCTCAGCATTGCTAATTAGAGAATTGCAGATCAAAACCACGGTGAGGTGTCCCCTCACACAGGGCAGAATGGCCATCATCACAAAGTCTACAAATAGTAATGCTGGAGAAGCTGTGGAGAAAAGGGAACCCTTGTACACTGTTGGTAGGAATGTAAATTGTTGTAGCCACTATGGATAACAGTGTGGAGATTCTTTAAACTAAAAATGTAGTTACCTATGATCCAGAAATTTCACTCCTGAATATATGTCTAGAAAAGATGAAAGCACTAATTTCAAAAGATACATGCACCCCAGTGTTCAGAGCAGCACTATTTACGATAGCCAAGACATGGAAACAACCCAAGTGCCCATGACTGGCTTAAGAAGATGTGATACACACATGCACATGCACAAATGCACATGCAGTTGAATATTACTTGACCATAAAAAAGAATGAAATATTGCCTTTGCAACAACATGAATGGACCTAGAGAATATCATGCTTAGAGAAGTAGGTCAGAGAAAGACAAATACTATATGATATTACTTATATGTGAAGTAAAAAAAAATAATACAGATGATTATACAAAACAAACATATTCATAGATATAGAAAGCAAACTTAGAGTCACCAAAGGGGGATAGGACAGATTAGGAGTATGAGATTAATAGATACAAACCTCTCTACATAAAATAGATAAGCAATAAGGATTTAGTCTATAGAATGGGGAATTATATTCAACATCTTATAATAATCTATAATGGAGTATAATCTGCAAAAAAACAGTAACAATCACTATGCTGTATACCTGAAACTAACACAATATTATAAATCAACTATAGTTAAATTTTTAAAGATGCAGAACCATTCTTAGCTTATACATTGTACAAAAACAGGCAGTGGGCCCAATGTCACCCACAGTCTAGTAGAGCATAGAAAGCCATCAGGAAATACCATATTTAATGTTACAACAAGGAAAGTTTTCCTTTGAAATCAGAAAGAAGGCAAAGATACCCACTTTCAACATTATATTTTTCACTATTATATTCAACTATAGACTAGAATTGTTTTTCAGCACAGTGAAGCCAAATATGTATGTGTGCGTATTTATATAGAGATATTTTTATAGATTTATATATAAAAATATTTTGATTAGAAGGGAAAAAACAGCTGTCATTTGCAGGCATTATAATTGTAGAAAATCAAAACTATAGAGAATTTATTGGAATTAAAAAGAATTTAGCAAATTTCTTGTGTATGAAAACAATATACCAAATCATTTTCCTATAAAACAGCAACAAACAGTATTTTTTAAAAAAAGATACTGCTCTAAAATATACTTAGTTTTACTATATATACTTAGTTTAAAATGTACTTAGTTTTACTGATCTCTTTCTGACCTTTTAGAGTAGATGCTGGTTCATTAAGTTGTAGCCTTTATTTTGATAATACCTGCATTTAAATTTCTCCTGAAGTACTGTTTCAGCTAATCCCACAACTTTTGACATAAAATACTTTGGTTGTAATTAACTTTAAAATGTTACTAATTTTCATTAGAATTTTGTCTTTTAGGTTATTTGGAAGTGTAATTCTTAACTTTAAAACAATATATAGTTTTCTAACATTAAAGTCTGGAAAAGACTCTGAATTTACATAATCTTAAATATTCTTAGATTAAATGACTGTAAATATGGTATATACCATATACCACTATACTGTATACGTATCTTCCTTAAAGCAGGGTAGACATCATCCACCTAAAATGAAAAATTGGAAAAAATTAATGTCATGACGTTATCTTAAAAATAAAAGATTCTATTGGCATTCCCGTCGTGGTTCAGTGGAAATGAATCTGACTAGCATCCATGAGGACACAGGTTTGATCCCTGGCCTTGCTCAGTAGGTTAAGGATCCAGCATTGCCGTGAGCTGTGGTTTAGGTTGCGCACGCGACTTGGATCCAGCATTGCTGTGGTATAGGCCAGCGGCTACTGCTCTGATTTGACCCCTAGCCTGGGAATCTCCATGTGCCGTGGGTGCGGCCCTAAGAATACAAAAGAAAAAAAAAAAAATTTAACTCATCATTTTATGCATTAACAATATTTCTGTTTTCATAGATAAGAATTCCTTACCATAAATCATAGTTTTAAAAATCTAGATTTAACTTCCTAAAAATGAAATTATTATTTTAACCAACGTTTTTTAGTAGAGTCTGTCTTTTTTCGTTGTTTTTAAGGCTGCACCTGTAGCATGTGGAAGTTCCCAGGCTAGGGGATGAAATCACTGCAACTGCCGGCCTTCATACACCACAGCCACAGCAACAGCTGTGGGATCTGAGCCACATCTGCAGCAACACCAGATCCTTAACCTACTGCAAAGCCAGGGATAGAACCTGCATGCTCATGCACGCT
Source organism: Sus scrofa (assembly GCF_054392235.1). Classification (NCBI taxonomy): domain Eukaryota; kingdom Metazoa; phylum Chordata; class Mammalia; order Artiodactyla; family Suidae; genus Sus; species Sus scrofa. Next base: position 121,722,031 of record NC_139389.1, on the reverse strand, counting down.
GTGTCGGGTTCTTAACCTGCCAAGCCGCAATGGGAACTCCATGTCTATACATTAATTAACTCTTAATTAAATGTTACAGGATATGGAGCCTAGTTGATCATGCACTTATAGCAAGGTGTAATATGGAAGAACCGATTCGTTGTGCAGCTGTAAATGTAGATGGGATCCATCTTGCCCTTGGAATGAAGGATGGCTCGTTCACTGTGCTTAGAGTAAGGTATGTATTAGGGTAGAAGCAGAAACATAATAAATTTCTGTTACTTGAGATAGAATGTGTAATACTTATTGTTTTTACTCATTTCCTCCCCCCCTCCTGTTAATACATATTTTTCAGACATTAGTTTGATTAAATGTAAAAATACTTATAAAAATGGCTTTTTCAGAGAGTTAACCTGAAAACTGTGGTTTTGGGAATTAAGAATGTTTAGATTAATGACTAAAATTTTGAGTTAAATTTGGGTCTTGATTTCTGTTTCTCGGTAGTATTTCTTTTCAGTAATGATCCTCCACCATTGAAAAGGAAGGAGACCTTGAAACTGTTAAAAATGAGTGAATGTTTTCGGTATTGTTATTTTCAGATTTATGCTTTTTTTAAAAATGCCTGCATCTCTTCCTTTGGGTAATTAGAAAAGTTTAAAGAATTTGTTAAAGCACTTAACATCTCTTGTTGAATTACAGATATGGTGCATTCAATTGAACTCTAAACATTTAAAAATTTGCCGTAGATCCACGTGCGTGCACAAGGATAAGTACTTATGAAATCTTTCATATCTAGCTTAGTGAATAGTAGGACCGTCCATTCAGTTGCTCTATCCAGAAACCATTTATTCATTTCTCTGTCTTGTCTCTCATGTCTAGTTAATCACAGAATTTTGGAGACCTTACTTCCTAAATAGCTCTGAAATTAATCTCCCTCCTTCCATTCTCACCATTGTACTCTTGTATAGGCTTCTGCCATATCCTAACTGGATTGGTGGAACAGCATCTCAGTTGATCTTCTCATCTCCTGTTTTGCTTCCTCAAGTCCTTTTTCTCCAGGTAGAGTGATGCCTTTCAAAATGTGTTTGTTTGCATCCCTCCTCTTTCTAAAGTATAATAAATGTGTCACATTGTCTTTAGAATAAAGTTCATAATTCCTTTTTTTTTTTATGCTTTTTATGGCTGCACCTGCGGCATATAAGTTCCCAGGCTAGGGGTCAAATTGGAGCTGCAGCTGCTGGCTTATGCCACAGCCATAACAATGTGGACTCTGAGCCGCATCTGCACTCTACGCCACAGTCACAGTGATGCCAGGTCTTTAACTCACTAAGCAAGGTCAGGGATCAAACCCACATCCTCATGGATACTACTTGGGTTCATAACCCTCTGAGCCACAATGGGAACTCCAGGCTCATAACTCTTAACATATCTTATAGTGCTCATCTCTCCAGCTTATTTCTTTCTATCTTAACCTCTTTCTTTCAACATTTATTAAAAAAAAAAAAAAACTTTGCTTCTTCAGATACATCATGATCTCTTATACTTCTGAGACTCTATAGATATGACTCTTCTTTCTGGGGCAGGTTTTTACAATGAGATATGCTGAGACTTCTCTTAAACTAGTTTTTTTATTGTGATTAAATAAACGTAATACAGAATGTACCACTTTATCCATTTTAAGCATAAAATTTAGTAGCATTAAGTATATTTGCATTGTTTTAAAAGCAAGAATTTAGGATGCATGTAAAACACCTAAGAATTTCTGTTAGATATATCATTGCCATTAAAAATAGTGCTTATTATTTTTTCATTTGTACACGGGGTGAATAAGTCCTTATCTCTAATAAGTCAATATTTTACCAGCTGAGTTCAACATTGCTGACAGGATCATTGGAATGGTTATTATGACTTAAATATCTTTATATGTAATCACAAAATTCTAACTCAAAAATATTCTTAATCCATTTACCTGGTCACTATTTCTTCTTGGTTTTCTGTGCATATTCTCTGTATCATAGAGCAGATTTCACACTTAGAGCAGTAGTAAAGTACCCTCACAGAATGGTTGTTATGTTTAGAGGACCATAGTAAAGATTGAAAACAACACATTGAGTCTTAAATTGGGGTACAAGGTGAGGTGCCAGGGCAAATCACATAACTTCCTAAAACATCTCTTTTCCTTGTGATAAAAATGCTAATAATTTTATATTAAAAGAAGCACTAATATCATGGAGTTAAATGAAAAACTGCAGTATTTTTTCAAATTAGAAGGGGTGTGTGTGTGTGTTTGTGTATGCGTATGTGTATGTATAAAACTTTGACTCGTGGTGGGCTGCATGGTGTTATCAACATCAGATTCCTCAAAGGCACTAATTCATTCTCATAAGTAGTTAGGGAGACTTCAGTAGAAGAGCTTAAAAGCTCTTTTTTTTCAACCTTTTTGTATTTTGTCTGCCTCATTTCACAGGAGTTATAAGTTCCAAAAGTTGTTTCCTGGCTTTTAAAAAAGTATCTCTCTTTGTATATTCCATTTTTTTCACATCAGAGATTTTCTTGTCTCCCTGCCCACACCAAGACCACTATTAAAACATGCTCAAATATGTCTTATCTTAAAATTCCTACCTTGAAACTAAGGCCTCTTTAGTTATATCACATCTCTACTCTCTACTCTTTCACAGTAAATTTCTCAAAAAACTGCCTGTTTTACTGTCTTTCTTTTCTTCTAATTAACTTATCAACTTTCTACCCCCATTCTGTCTTTTGTCTTTTTTTTTTTTTTTTAGGGCCGCCCCCATGGCATATGGAGGTTCCCAGGCTGGGGTCTAATCTGAGCTGTTGCTGCCAGCCTACTCCAGAGCCACAGCAATACCAGATCCAAGCTGCATCTGTGACCTACACCATAGCTCACAGCAACGCCAGATCCTTAACCCACTGAGCGAGGCCAGGGATCGAACCCACAACCTCATGGTTCTGATGCACTCGTTTCCGATGCATGATGATGGGAACTCCTCTACCGCCATTCTAATATAGCTTTTTCCTTCATCTTTTCATTTAAAAACCGTCACTAATAATTCCCTGTAACTTAAGCGAGGAAATACTTTTTGATTTTCATCTAAATCGATTCTCAGCAATTTGACCCCCTTAACCACTGGCTCCTTCTCAATATATTCCTTTCCCTCGCTTTGGATGTTAATTCTTTCTCTTTTCAGCCTACTTCTCTGGCTCCATTTTCTTTATATGCTATAATCTTCTGCCTACTCAGTAAATGTTGGATTGCCTCAAAGCTCAGATTCTAGGCTTTCTGCCCTCTTTACTCTGTATTTTCTCATAGGTAATCTCATTCTCCCTCTAGCTTCAGTTACTACCCATACCCTCATTATCCCAGATGCATAGCTCTAGCCCTAGTCTCCTCTAAACTCTAGCCATATTTAACATCACCTGGGTATCTGAAAGGCACCTACTATTCACCATGGCCAAAGCTGAACACAGGGTCTTCTGTCTGTGAACCCTATTTTAGTGAATGGTACCACTGTCCATGTTCTGGTATAAACCCCAAACCTAGGAGTTATCGTTGATGCCTCTTTCTTTCTAACCGACCACTATTTCTAGCCCATTACAACATCTTGTTGATTTTACTTGCCTGATGGATTTTCTAGGAGCCTTTTTTTTTTTTTTTTTTTTTTTTGCCTTTTAGGTCACACCTGTGGCATATGGAAATTCTCAGGCTAGGGGTTGAATTGGAGCTATACAACTGCCAGCCTACACCACAGTTCACAGTAACACTGGATCCTTAACTCACTGAGCGAGACCAGGAATCAAACCTGCATCCTCATGCTAGTCGGATTCATTTCTGCTGCACCACAATGGAAACTCCCTCTAGGAACATTTTAATTAAAGTTTGTGAATAGATTGAAATTAAAATGTCTTTAACATAGTGTATGTTATGTACTTTAATAGAATGGATTATAATAAATAATACTGCATATTTCACATCTGAAGTCTGAGCAACCACTATCTGTAGTAATCTTCTAATTGGTCTTAATCTTGTCATTATACTCCTTTAACCTTTTTTTTTTTGACTGTTGAAATAGATTAGTGAGTGATCTGATTGATTCATCCCACCCTAGCTTAAATTTACAAATTAAGGCCAAAAACTTTTAAGATCTGTGAAGCCTTTAATAATTTTCCCTTAGTCCCCTTCACTAGACTAAGCTCACACCAGTACCTGTTACTTGTGTCAGTACTGCTACACTGGCCTTCTCAAACTGATCTTGAACACTTGCTCTCGCCGTCATCAATTTCGCCTACTGTTATTTCTGCTGGAATATGGGCCATTTTCTTCCCAGCTCCTGTCTTCCACTGCGCTAAGACCCATTCTAAATTCCTCAGAATGAAGTTCAAACTCCAACTTCCTTTGGCCTGTCTCCACTAACTTTGACTTAGGAACAATTCTTCTAGTATATGTTCTATCAATACTGTATACTTTTACTTTTGTGATGTGTTACAAACTGCTAGAATGAATAGTCTCAGACTTTGGCCTCCCTCTGCTTCTAAAAGAAATCATAGACTTAACATATCAGTTTCCCAGAAAACTTTAGAAATCAATACATTTTAATAATAATTTTCTTTCCTATAAATTTGTCAAAGAAATGTCTTCATCAGAGAAGATAATCATAATTCATAATGTTGACATAATAATATATACTATAAAACCACCATGTCATTCAGAATCTCTCTTTCCATCACTGTTGGTTTCTTCTGTATGTGTGTGAGTGTGCATGTATGTACGTCTGTTGGTGGGCAGGGGTACCATGGTAGAAAGCAAGAGACAACCTGAGATATACACACTGTATCTGTCATTAACTGGGAGCAGTTAAGTCTCTGGAACAAAAGAGCTATAAAAAAGTACCAAGATACTTCTGAAGAATTTTCCAGGAGCATTTTAACTAATGCTTGTGATTAATATTAGAATGATTGTATCTTTAATAAAGAAGGCATAAAAAATAAAAGCTGTCAAATAGTACCTTAGAGGTTTTTTTAAAAATCTTGCTTCATGTGGATATAGATCAGTGGATAGATGGATTAATGGGTTTATGAATGGATATGGAGAAAGGGAGATAATATACATGAATTTATTCAAACTTGAAGGAGTCACTGGGAAAGGTAGGGTAGGTACATTCATCTGTGTTTAGGAAGAGGACCTTGCAAGTTGCAGGGTGTAAGTAAGGCAAAGGTGATGTTGATGAGGAAAACTTTTTTAAAAGGTACTTTTTCCCCTTCATGCGTTTTATTTTGATACCCTTTTATAGTCAGGAGTTTCCGTTGTGGCGCAGCAGAAATGCATCCAACTAGGAACCATGAGATTGCGAGTTCGATCTCTGGCCTCACTCAGTGGCTTAAGGATATGGCATTGCTGTGAACTGTGGTGTAGGTCGAAGATTCGGCTCAGATCTGGCATTGCTGTAGCTGTGGCGTAGGCCGGCAGCAACAGCTTCAATTAGACCCCTCACCTGGGAACCTCCATATGGCAAGGGTGCAGCCCTAAAAAGACAAAAGACAAAAAAAAAAAAAGTGATGATTTTCATGCCTTTCTTTATATAATTAACATCACAGTAAAACCCAAACTCCCTGGCAACATATCGGATCTGTCACACACTGTCCTCAATTTATCTCTTTAACTTCATCAGTCACTACTTTTCCCACTTGTCTGGTATCCACTTTATATTATATACTACTCTTCAAATGCGCCATGTACTTGCATTGCTCATGCTGTGTCTTTCTGGAAAACCTTCCCTCTTTTTTTTTATACTTAACCAACCCCTCGGGTTTTATGCTCAAAATAGATGTCACTCTTCCTTGGTTCCTTCTTGCCTTTAGATTGAACCCTTTTTCAGTATTTCTTATAGATCTTCACATGTAATCTTTTGAGTACTCACCACATTTCATTCATTATAAACTATAATTACTTTATATCCATCTCTCACAGAAGATGGGTTCATCTTTGTACCCCATGTGCCTAAAACAAAGTACTTAGTGTTACTGAAAGAAATAGGAGTTCAAAAGCATTAAATTGTCCATTTAGAAACTATAAAAATTGAGAAAAATCCATTTAAACTTATATTATTTAAATTATCTATTGGGAGAATTTCAGATGGGTAATACAAAATATATTTGAAAAAAAGTCCCTGGTACTAGTTGGAAATAGAATTGTCACTTCCTCCTGCCCCTTCTTCCTTGCTGCCTTCCTCTTTGCCTTTTCACCAGCTCCACACGTTTGGAAATTCAGTGGTATTTAACTGTTTGTCCATTTTTATGGCTGTTACCAACACCTGTATTTTGGAAACTCGATTATAAGTCATCATTAAAAAATCTTAAAGTTTCACTGGTTGATGTGGTCGCTAATTGAAAAGAATTTGTTTTCTATTTAAAAAGGTCAAAGATGTTGAAATAAAAATAACTAGTGGTAGCTATATAAAGATATATATTCAAATGTATTACTGAAATACTACAAATCAATTTCTCCTATCTGTATTTCTTGGATGTGATTTTGTACATTTGGTTCATTACAAAATTTATTTGAAAATCCATGGTGTTTGTAATTAAGCATTTTTCGTAAACTCAGTATTTATAAGAAACTTCATCACAAAAACCTGTGACTTTTTTTCCTGTATTGTATGACTCCAGAAGTTTAGTATGAATCTCTAAGCTACTTAAAGTAATTTATGAACCAGAATTTAGCATTTTTTTCTAATTCCCATATATATTGTCCTCATATATTTCTGTTCAACAAAATTATTCCTGAAATAATGCTTTTCTCATTTACTTTTGTTTTATTGGTTTATAAGTGCTTGATACAGCCTTACAGTCATTTTAGACACATTTGAAAACAACTAAATCTGTACAGACTTTTTTTCGTATGGTCTCTTTTTTTTTTTCACAGAGATATGACGGAAGTTGTACATATTAAAGATCGGAAGGAGGCAATTCATGAGTTAAAATATTCACCAGATGGAACTTACCTTGCTGTTGGATGCAATGACAGCTCAGTTGATATTTACGGAGTTGCTCAGCGTTATAAAAAATTTGGGGAGTGTGTCGGATCACTCAGTTTCATCACTCACCTGGACTGGTCTTCAGACAGTAGATATTTACAGACAAATGATGGAAATGGTAAAAGACTTTTCTATAGGATGCCAGGTAAACATTTCTTAGAAATTATATATAACTTGTAAATTTTTAGTTCCTTTAAAATATCTTTGAACTTCACTAGAAGCAGAGTGTAAGTTACATTTGATTATAGGAAATCAAAGAAGATCTAAGTTAATATTTCAGGTATTATGTTTTTTTTCTATAAGGGTGCCTTATCATTTGAAATCCTTTTGGTTCTTAAAACTCTTTTGCTTTGAGAATCTAAGACCAATTTTATGTTGAATTCCACACCATATGCATAGTATATGGTAAAGTCCTAGCATATATTAGAAAGTCAAAATAATGGGTACAGCTAATTAAATATAATTGATGAAAATGTCTGACTATAAATTGATTTTTTTTGTGGTTACCTCAGACTTTGCAAATATTAATAATGTAGCTAATAAACTAATTTTAAAAAGCAGGATTTCCATCAAAGATTTAAAAAGAGAAGAATAAAAATAGAATCATCCAAATATTATCTCTCAGTACTTTATTTAGTATGATGCTTAATGAATTAGTTGCTATTTTTCAATAGCTTATTTAATAAGACTAGATGCATAATAAAATTAATGCATGGCCCCAGAGGTTTTCACTAACAGTCTATGTGCAGTGAAGATTGACTGGGAGTTCCCTTGTGGTGCAGTGGATTAAGGATCTGCCATTGTCACTGCAGCAGCTTTGGTTGCTTCTGTGGTGAGGGTTTGATCCCTGGACCTTGGAACTGCCACATGCTTCAGGCACAGCCAAAAAAAAAAAAAAAAGGATCAACTGACTCCTGAAGTCTTGGCCTAATGTAAATGTATTATTCACCACCCTTCCTTCCTTTCACTTCTCTTTTTCTCTACCACAGATGCTTAGGTTTCTTTTTTAGTATCTGATTTGCCACTTTCTTAGAGCTTTCGCTTTTCCTCTACCTTGCTGATCTGTAGCATGATTCCATTGGGGTTGTTTTGTACTCCACATGTGTCAACCTGCCATGCAAGCTATGTCATCATCAAATCTGTGTGTGTCTCTGAATCAGTATATGGTGGTGGCTTTTTAAAAATTCCTTGCATTTAATTTTCTCCTTTCTTCATTGTACTCACCTACCTTATGTTGTCCTTCAACTGGAATGGGAAGATACTTAAATTTTGTAGCATACCATGTTATCAGTACGGTTTACGCTTCAGCAAAAGTCAAAGGGAATAATTTCTTAAATTAAGACTCTGGTTTATTTTTAGGAGGAAAAGAAGTGACAAATAAAGAAGAAATAAAAGGTGTTCATTGGGCTTCATGGACATGCGTTTCTGGCCTTGAAGTAAATGGAATTTGGCCCAAGTATTCAGATATCAATGATATAAACTCAGTAGATGGAAACTATATTGGCCAAGTTTTAGTAACTGCTGATGACTATGGAATTGTAAAATTATTTCGATATCCTTGTTTAAGAAAAGGTATCTTTTCTTATTATTAACTAACTTATTTATTATGAAAGGCTTTTAAGTCCTTGCAGAAAGTTAGTCTTATAAACAAAAACGTTTATATTTTTTAAAATACACATGCTAGGAGTTCCCATCATGGCTCATCAGTAACAAACCCAACTAGTATCCTTGAGGACATGGGTTTGATCCCTGGCTTCACTCAGTAGGTTAAGAATCTGGTGTTTGCATGAGCTATGGTGTAGGTCCCAGATGTGGGTCAGATCTGGCGTTGCTTGTGGCTGTGGTGTAGGCTGGCAGCTACAGCTCCGATTTGCCCCGAGCCTGAAAACATATATGACACAGGTGCGGCCCTAAAAAAAAAAAGTGCTGATTATTTGGCGAAGAATTTCATGAAAATGAGCAGAATTAGCTACTATTTATTTTGCTAATTCAGAAAGTATTGTCATATGTTATATTTATTTTTGGACATGAAGTTTTTGTCTTTTTTAGGGCCGCACCCCCAGCACATGGAGGTTCCCAGGCTAGGGGTCAAATCAGAGCTGCAGCCGCCGGCCTATGCTAGAGCCACAGCAATGCCAGATCTGAGCCACTTCTGCGTTTCCGCTGCATCACAACAGGAACTCCTATTTTTTGACATGAAATTTTTATTAGAAAATTATTTGGGGGAGTTCCTGTTGTGGCTCAGTGGATTAAGAACCTGACTGGTATCCATGAGGATGTGGGTTCAATTCCTGGCCCCACTCAGTGGGTTAAGGATCCAACATTGCCACGAGCTGCAGCATAGTTCGCAGATTTGGCTTGGATCTGGCGTTGCTGTGTCTGTGGAGTAGGCCCGCAGCTGCAGCTTTGATTTGCTCTGGGAACTTCCATATGTGGCAGGTGAGGCCCTAAAAAGACCAAAAAAAGAGAGAAAGAAAGAAAATTAGCTTTTAATTCATGTTATGAATGGACTAATACTTTACCTCTTCCTTTTAAAGAATCATTTTTCTCACTACTTCTAGAATTGCCTCATATAGCCAGGATATACAATAATAGTTATACTTTATGGTTTATTGTCTTTAATCATTTAACTTACTGAACATAGATCTTTTAGGAGGCATTTTTTTCATGTCATTTTCTCAAGAATTCCGATGAAGTAGTCAGCTGTATAATTCAGGTCACAGTTTGGAACCTATTGGTTTGTTTGCTATTTTTTGTCTGAGAATGTGTTTTTGCTTAAATACTTAACTCACATTGTTTAGACATTTATCTTTCATAACTGAGGGGTGTAAGAAAAACAAGGATATTATCATTGGTTATTTTCTATATATTTAATGTATCACCGCTTTTTCTTGGATTTCTTTTAAGATGATGATATTAATCATTCTGTTCATAGACCTGAGGATAATTAAATGAAATGCTCTCTTATTTATTCATTCCATGCCTTGTTCCATAAAGTATTTGAGTCAGTTTATAACAAGTCCCTAAGCACCAAAATAATTGTATAAGTAAAGAATTCATACCAGTGTTCCTGTCATGGCGCAGCAGAAACAAATCCGACTAGGAACCATGAGGTTGTGGGTTCGATCCCTGGCCTTGCTCAGTGGGTTAAGGTTCTAGCGTTGCCATGAGCTGTTGGTGTAGGTCGCAGACGCAGCTCGGATCTGATGTTGCTGTGGCTGTGGTGCAGGCCGGCAGCAACAGCTCTGATTAGACCTCTAACCTGGGAACCTCCATATGATGTGGGTGCAGCCCTAAAAGAAGATAAAAGACAAAAAAAAAAAAAAAAAAAAGAAAGAAAAATTAGTCTTGTTAAGTTACTGCTTCAAGAATATAAATATAAATTATTTTCCTTATTTTCTCGTTTTATATTTTTGTTAGAAACTTATTTTATGATAAGGCTTCTATTTCTAGACCCCTATGAGTCACTTTGAAACTATGAGTAGGTAATTGGGAGAGAGAACAGGACATAACTACTGCATATTTAAAGGATTAATAGAAGTATTTTAAGATCCTGTTTAAGATCAATTTATTGAATTTACATACTTACATGAAGCTGGCAATTTAACTAGAAAAATTGTCTTTTAGATTAGTTATGAAGTTATACATTATTTCACATATTAAGTTGTACTGTTGATTTAACTTAAGTTTGGGAAATATTGTGCCTGATGTATTAATGTGTTTTAGATATCTGCTTAGGTAATATCTATTACATTCTAAGAAGTGAAGCTTTCAGAATTCCCATTGTGGCTCAATGGTAACAAACCCAACTAATATCCATGAAGAAGTGGGTTCAGTCCCTGGCCTTTCTCAGTGGGTTTAGGATTTGGTGTTGCCGTGAGCTGTGGTGTAGTCTCAGACACGGCTCAGATCCCAGGTAGTCCTGGCTGTGGCATACTCTGGCAGCTATAGCTCTGATTCGACCCTTAGCCTGGGAACTTCCATATGCCACAGCCCTAAAAAGCAAGGGAAAAAAAAAAATGAAGCATTTGCAAAATATGGAAAGAAGTTAAGTAACAGAGGTAACTATGTTATAGAATCATCATAATTAAAATACAAAATGTATGAGATTAGCCCAGAACGATCCTCTTCCACATTTAGCCCCCTAAAATTCAAGCTCAAAACATTTTTTTTTTTTTTTTTTTTGTCTTTTTGCCTTTTCTAGGGCTGCTCCCGCAGCATATGGAGTTTCCCAGGCTAGGGGTCAAATTGGAGCTGTAGCCGCCAGCCTATGCCAGTGTCATAGCAATGCGGGATCTGAGCCACATCTGTGACCCACACCACAGCTCACGGCAACGCCAGATCCTTAACCCACTGAGCAAGGCCAGGGACCGAACCCACAACCTCATGGTTCCTAGTCGGATTTGTTAACCAGTGCGCCACAGCGGGAACTCCTACTCTTCCTTTTTTATTGTTGTTATTGTTCATTATTATCTTCTTTCTCTCTGGATTCTCCTTCCCTTGACCATAATCTCTCTCAGACTCTTCGCAGGTAGCAACACAGAGACTATGGAGGGGAAGGAGTCAGGGGTAGGGGAGAATGTGGAGGTGAAGGCAGAGTTGCTTTCTTTCTTTTTTTTTTTTCTTTAATTTTTAAATTTTGGCCATACGTGGGGCATGAAAACGTTCCCAGGCCAGGGATCAAGCCTGCTGCACTGCAGTGACCTGAACCACAGCAGTGATAATGCCAGACACTTAACCACTAGGCCACCAGGGAACTCCTCTGAGTTGCTTTAATCTAACATCTTAATCACGGTTAATAAATCCCAAGACTTTCTATACTTACTGACAAATGGAAATTTATATTTGGAAAAGATACTTTTTAGATTCCAGGAGAAAATTAATTGGAAAAACAAAACACATATCAGACAATAAATGTGGACTGACTTAATGCCACTTTTCTAAGCATCATCCGTATTGTTGCGTGTAGCTCTAGTGTATTTGTTTTCCACTTCTATAAAATACTTTTGTGAATGGGTATATGGTACAATCCATGTGTTTATTTTCCTGTCAGTGGGCATTTAGGTTCTTTTCAGTCTTTTGCTATGATAGACAAGTTTCTCAAAGATTTATACCTAGGAGTAAAATTGCTGGGTCATAGAGCATTTATAAGAAAGTGCCAAATTGTTTTCCAAAATAGTTAACCATTTTACAAAGCCTGTTGATCTACATCCTCTTCAGCACTTGACATTGCCACACTTTTTTTTTTTCTTATGACAGGAACCCTGCACACTTTTTGTTTTAAATCTTATCTAATTAATGGTGTCACATTGCCTTAATTTACCTGTGTCTACCTACTAATAAAGCTGACTTAAAATATTTTCCAGTATTTCATTTTCTGCATTTCCTCTTCTGTCAAACACAAATTCTTATCTTTTGCCTATTTTTATAGAGTTGTTTCTTTTGATTTTTCCTACATACAAATAATTTGTAATTTTTATGGCTCACAAATGCCCTCTTTTTCAGTTTGTGACTTTTTATTTTCTTAATCATGTCTTTTGTTGACTAGTTTTTAATTTCAATACACTCAAGTAAGTTTTTTTGGGTTTTTTTGTCTGTTATTTTTTTTAGGGCCACACCTGCAGCACATGGAGGTTCCCAGATTAGAGGTTGAATTGGAGCTGTAGCCGCCGGCCTACACCACAGTCAGAGCAACACCAGAACCTTAACCCACTGAGCAAGGCCAGGGATTGAACCCACATCCCCATGGATACTAGTCGGGTTTGTTAACCACTGAGCCATGATGGGAACTCCTCAAGTAAGTTTTTTTTTTTTCTTTTTTTTTCTGAACATTGCTATTTTGTGTATTAAGGAATTCTACTTCTTATTAGGGTCAGAAAGATGTTCTCAGGAGTTCCCTGGTGGCTCAGTAGGTTAAGGGTTTGGTGTTGTCGCTGCTGTGGCTTGGGTCCCTGCTGTGGCATAGGTTCTGTCCCTGGCCTGGGAACCTCTGCATGCCACAGGCATGGCCAAAAAAGAAAAAAAAAGGTGTTCTTATATATTTTATATTTAGAAGTATTAAGGTCATCAAAACGTTGTTAAGTGGGAAAAAATATTTTGTCATATTGCTACGATTTATTGAAGAAATTTAGTTCATATTAACTTTGTGTTAAAATATACCCTAAAATAGGAATCCCCATTGTGGCTCAGTGGGTTAAGAACCAGATTAGTATCCCTGAGGATGCAGGTTCAATCCCTGTCCCCTGTACAGTGGGTTAAACATCCAGCGTTGCCACAAGCTGTGGTGTAGGTCTCAGATGAAGCTTGGATCCCATGTGGCTGTGGCTGTGGTATAGGCCAGCAGCTGCAGTTCCGATTTGACCCCTAACGTGGAAACTTCCATATGCTGCAGGTGTGGCCCTAAAAAGAAAAACAAAATAAACCCTAAAATAAATTACATAAGAAATGGGATTGTTGAAACATAAATATTTCAGCATACTGCTTTGTCCTCACCAAGAATTATCATTATCCTCTCATTTAAACTAGGAAAGCTTTTATGTCCGTTCTAGCTTGCTTTGATGAATCTTTTCTCTTGAGATATTAGTCCTAATTGATGATAGGACTGTTTATGCCTTATCTATTATTTTATTGTTTACTATCATAGGACAGTTTTTCATAATGAAGGGACTTTGAGAGTTTGTAATCCAACTTATACAAAAATGGACATGGAGTCTAAGCGAAGTTAAGTGATATGCTCAAACATCTGTGCTCTTGGGTAGTCTGACACTCAAATTCTAATCTTTTGATTTCAACTCTAATATCCTTTACATCAGACTTTTGTCCCCATTAATGAATCATAAGTGTTGGAGTTCATGCCCTCTCAGTCTCCTTTGCAACTCTTCTTCCTTCCTCAACTAGCATTCCAACTCACATGCGTAGGCAGAGTAAGGGAAAATGTAATGTCTTTTTCTTTTCCTTTATTTCTCTTTCTTCAAATACCTGATGAATGTTTGCTGTGTATCAGGCATTAGGGATATAATGTGAGCAAGATGCCATCCCTGTCCTCATAGAGCTTATAGTTTATTCTAGAAGTTAACAAGTAATTTCGATATTATATCTCAGTGTCACAAGTATAACCACGTAGAGTAATCACAGGGAGTTGTGTAGAAGGAGATGGTTAGTCTTGGTGAGTCAAGGTCATTTCTTTTCTTCTTCCTCCTTTTTTTTTTTTTTTTTTTTTTTGCCATACATGCAGCAGCTTGATGTGGGATCTCAGTTCCCAGACCAGAGATTGAACCCAGGCCACAGCAGTGAATGTTCTGAATCCCATCCACTAGGCAGTCAGGGAACTCCTTGGGTCCCTTCTTAAAAAATGTGATGTCTAGGTTTGCTTTTAAGATAACTATTTATCATAGTTAAACAGTGATGGTTATTGAATAATTATTAATAAAGTCACTTTGATTAGAAAGTAACTTATTCAACAACTTTCTTGTTGAACTGCCTTGGTTCCTCCAGAGGAACTGATCTTTGCAAAGTCACAGAGAAAATAATTTGGAAGGCCTTGCAGGATTATTTACTCCTCTCTTGGAGCTATGACCCACTGTACTGGATTAGAATAAGTGCTCAGATAATTCTTCTTCATTTGCTCTAAACATAGCAAAATTAGTACATCTTTAAAAGTTGTAATTTTAACTGCTGGAATCTCTGGCTTTACCTTTTAAGGCTCTCTGGTGCCTAAGAGCACGTTAAGGTCCCCATCAAAGGAAGTAGTAGCTGAAGTCCTCTTGACAGGCAAATAGTACATTATCATATAAGAGGAATGGGTCTAAATCTTACCTTATCAGACTTTACCAAGGGAATTGTGACAAGTTACCCATCTAGAAAGTTACTGACTTCTATTAAGCTATGTAAAAAATTGATTCCTAAAATAATAGCATTACCATTAAGCAGCAGCAATTTGTAATTTAATTTATGTGCTTTTGGTCAGATCTTTTATACTTGGATTAAGATGACTATCCCTAAATGCATGGCCAAGGTGAAAGTTTTTCTCAGTTTGTAATTGATGGATCTTTGCCATACAAGCCTACATATTTTATTTATTCTTTATTAAAGTATAGTTGATTTACAGTGTTGTGCCAATTTCTGCTTATAGCACAGTGACCGTGTGTGTGTGTGTGTGTGTGTGTGTGTGTGTGTGTGGTGTGTGTATATATATATATATATATATATATATGTATATATATATATATATATGCACACTCCCTTTCTTATATTATCTTCCATCATGGTCTATCCCAAGAGACTGGATATAGTTCCCTGTGCTATATAGTAGGACCTCATTGCATATCCATTCTAAATGTAACAGTTTGCATCTACTAACCCCAAACTCCCAGTCTATCGCACTCCTTCCTCCATCCCCCTTGGTAACCACACATCTGTTCTCTAGGCCATTCAGGCCTTATATAACATCATATAAACCTTTTAAAATGTTATCAAAATGAAGCCAAAAGTTACTATGTTTTGTGTACTTTAACAGGAATATGTAAATGTTGCCAGATACCAGGTTTATCTAAGAAGGATATATAAGATGTGTTCTGAACTTAGAACCACAAAATGGTTCCTATCGTCACACAGATTTTTTAAAATTAGTTACAAAGTTAGACTATTTCTTTACAATTGGAGAATATGGCGTATAACACTTTAACCAAATGCTGCTCCGTAACATCGCTAACAATAGAATGTGGCCCTTAAAATAGTGTATTTGAAAGGACACAGCATTGCCTGTGCAAAAAACACATTTGAATCTAAATTATGAAGAAACTCCAGACAAACTCACATTGAAGGGTATTATACAAAATATATAGGTTTAAAAAATGACCAGGAGTTCCCGTCGTGGCGCAGTGGTTAACGAATCCGACTAGGAACCATGAGGTTTCGGGTTCGACCCCTGCCCTTGCTCAGTGGGTTAACGATCCGGCGTTGCCATGAGCTGTGGTGTAGGTTGCAGACGCGGCTCGGATCCCGCGTTGCTGTGGCTCTGGCGTAGGCCGGTGGCTATAGCTCCGATTCAACCCCTAGCCTGGGAACCTCCATATGCCGTGGGAGCGGCCCAGGAAATAGCAGCAACAACAACAACAACAACAACAACAACAACAAAAAAGACAGAAGACAAAAAAAAAAAAAATGACCATAGGGGAGTTCCTCTCATGGCACAGTGGAAATGAATCTGACTAGGAACCATGAGGTTGTGGGTTTGATCCCTGGCCTTGCTTAGTGTGTGAAGGATCTGGCATTGCAGTGAGCTGTGGTGTTGGTCATAGATACGGCTTGGATCTGATGTTGCCGTGGCTGTGGTGTGGGCCAGCAGCTGTAGCTCCGATTAGACCCCTAACTTGGGAACTTCCATATGCTGTGGATGCGGCCCTAAAGAAAAAGAAAAAAAAAAGACCTTAGGAGTTCCTGCTGTGGTGCAATAGGATTAGGAGCATCTTGGAGCACTGGGATGTGGGTTCAATCCCTGGTCCAGCACAGTGGGTTGAGGAACCAACATTACCACAGCTGTGGCTTAGGTCACATCTGTGGCTTAGATCTGATCCCTGGACAGGAACTCCATATGCCCTGGGGCTGCCAAAAAAAAGAAAAAAAAAAAAAAAAACGCTGTGAAAGATAGTTGTTGAGAGCAACCAGCCGTATTTTATTTTGATTAATATGGTATATTACATTGATTGCTTTTTATATATTGACCCAACCTTGCATTCCTGCCATAAATCCCATTTGTTCATGTTGTATAGTTCTTTTTATATGTTGCTAGTGTTGTGTGGACGACTTGAGCTTTAAAAGGATTGTCTGGCTGCTAGGGCTGAGGATAGTGGGGGAGGAGTAGAGTGGTCCAGTCGCTTAGTCACTTAAGACCAAAGGCCTCTGGCTAAAACATCAGATATCTTAGCATTGAAGCAATTGATCCTCTTGTGGCTATAGGCTTTTCCCAGAGCAATAAGATAATGCCTCACAGCCCTTGTGATCCTTATCAAATTGTATTGTGAATCAGTAGAGCAGTGATTTACACATCTTGATGTAATACTCATATATATTCACTCAACAAATGTTCGAATTAACATTTTCCCTTTTGATCATTAATTAAGATAGTAGAAGTAGGATGCATTGGTTCAGGTATAGAAATTGTTTACAGTGGTATTTTTGAGTAGCAACATTTGTTTATCAATTTAAAGCTATATTTTTGTTATAGGGGCCAAGTTTAAAAAATATATTGGCCATTCGGCTCACGTAACTAATGTAAGATGGTCACATGATTATCAGTGGGTTATTTCTATTGGTGGAGCCGATCACTCTGTCTTTCAGTGGAAGTTTATTCCTGAAAGAAAACTCAAAGATGCTCTTCACATAGCACCCCAAGGTGAGTAGTACACACTGACTAAACATTTATCTGTCAAATGACTCTTCAGTAACCTCCAAATAACTGTACTATTGACATGTACCCTAGCCTTGTATGTTAATAGATAATAATAGATTATTCTTAGTGGAGATATTAAATTAAAATATTACATCTATGTGTTTAAAGTCACATGTCACAGAGCATGGAATACAAAGTACTTTTGGTTACATTTTAATGAGTGGAAAACATACATTAGCAAAAAAAACATTTATTATATTCCCTGGGAGATGGGTATCTAGGTTTCATATTCGGTTTTTTTGACAAAGAAAAATTATCTAATGTCGCTTCATCTGTTGCATATAGTATTTTCTAGCTATTTTTCATGTTAATTATGGGTTATATTCACTTATATTTGCACAGACATTTAAATTTGATGTAGCAGTCATTGGGGAGCCAGTGAAGGGATTTAAAGGAACTATTGAGTTTGCAGTGAGTGGAGAGGAAGATAATCTGTAGTACAGTTTACTGACATCTGTGAATAGGTAATTTCATTTGATTGTTTTATCACTTGTTTCCATGTCAGTTGGCACAGTCAGCTCTTAATCATTAATTTTATTGTGCTGTTTTGAAAATGAATCTTTTTAAACAAGTAATGTTTCATTTTTTTTTAATTACAGAAAGTCTGGCTGACTCTAATACTGATGAATCAGATTCAGATCTATCTGATGTTCCAGAACTGGATTCTGAAATTGAACAGGAGACACAGCTCACCTATCGTCGGCAGGTAATTTTTATTATACCATGATTTTTCCTTGAAAAAGTCTAGTATCTTCTTTATCTTGCTCCCTGCTGTTTACTTATCTGTTGTTATCTCTCTCTTTTTTTTTTTTTTTTTTTTTTTTTTTTTGTCTTTTTTGAGCCAACCTCATGGCGTGTGGAGGTTCCCAGGCTAGGGGTCAAGTCAGAGCTGTAGTTGCCTGCCTATGCCACAGCCACAGCAACTTGGGATCCAAGCAGCTTCTGTGACCTACACCATAGCTCACAGCAATGCCAGATCCTTAACCCACTGAACGAGGCCAGGGATCAAACCTGCTTCCTCATGGATGCTAGTCAGATTCCTTTCTGCTGTGCCATGACAGGAACTCCTCTCTTTTGTAGTGTTTAATTTTCCAAGAAATGTGTGGCTGTTTCCCCCTTTAAGAGTTAAAGTTCACTTTTGTAAAATGTTATTTATAGTAAGTGCTTAATATATTACATGTGACTGTATTATATTTTATTATATATTATATGTGCTTTTTGTCACAGTATCGTTCCATTTATTTCTTTTAATATATTTTCTTACAAAGTATGAAAATTTCATGGAAACTATGTATTTGTCAGTGTGATACATAGAAAATGTAAATAAGTTTGTCTTTCCAAGCAGGTAAATTTCATAAAGAACCTGCCTATTTAAGACAGATGTTAAAATTTAGTGATCATAGTAACTACAACGTTGGAAGTTACAACACCTTTATTAATTTATATTTTAAGAATTTTTCTACTTATGTACATTATTTAAAGGTTTACAAAGAAGATCTACCTCAGCTTAAAGAACAATACAAAGAGAAACAAAAAAGTGGCACTTCTAAAAGAAGAGAACGGGCTCCAGGAAATAGTATTCGATTGCACTTTGTTCACGGGTACAAACCGACTGTTTTCGTTTATGTGTTTGAATTTTGGTTGACATTTACTAGCTATGTGACTTTGAGCAAATCACTTAACTGCTCTGTGTTTCTGTTTCCCCACCTGTAAAATGAAAGTAACAGTGCTTTATTTCATAGGGTTCTGGTGAGGAATAATTAAGTCAATACTTGTGGTGACTTAGAATGTTTTCTGATACATAATTAGCACTATATAAGTGCTTATTCAATAAAAATTAGTCTTATGAAAATATAGTATTATGCTTATAGGAATGGATCTCTTGTCTTGAAACAAAAAAAAAGTGAAATGTAAGAGATTATCGTTTTTCCTAAATACGTCTAACTTAGAATGATATTGTGGCTTGTTTTGGCATAAGCATTTTGGCCTTCATTGTTTTGGGGTTTTTTTTTTGTTTTTTTTGGTTTTTTTTTTTTTGCTTTCTTTAGGGAAACACCTGCAGCATATGAAAGTTCCCAGGCTAGGGATCAAATGAGAGCTGTAGCTATCAACCTCTACCACAGCCACAGCAGTGTGGGATCTGAGCCACATCTGCAACCTACACCACAGCAACACTGGATCCTCAACCCACTGAGTGAGGCCAGGGATTGAACCTACATCCTCATGGGTACTGGTTGGGTTCCCAACCCACTGAGCTACAATGGGAACTCCCTGGCCTTCATATATATATATATATATATATTTTTTTTTTTTTTTTTTTTTTTTTGTCTTTTTGCTATTTCTTGGGCCGCTCCCGCGGCATGTGGAGATTCCCAGGCTAGGGGTCCAATCGGAGCTATAGCCACTGGCCTACACCAGAGCCACAGCAACGCAGGATCCGAGCCGTGTCTGCAACCTACACCACAGCTCACGGCAATGCCGGATCCTTAACCCACTGAGCAAGGGCAGGGACTGAACCCGCAACCTCATGGTTCCTAGTCGGATTCGTTAACCACTGCGCCACGACAGGAACTCCTGGCCTTCATATTTTAATTTCATTAAAACACAGTTTCTAGATTGTTTCAGGACATCTGGCAGTACAGGTCTTACATTTCATTTTGGGGCAACAGAATCTCCAATCAAACTCCTTCTTTCCTTTCATCTAGTACCATTTTCTTACCTTGTTGATAATGTTTCAAAAAATTTGAAAAGAGATTTATTCAATAAAAATAGTTTTCCTCCAGTGTTAAAGTGGACAGTATTTCTATGCATTTATGTTTTATGAATTGAGTTTCTTTGAAATATGAAGAAAGTTGCTATAAATGGAATTTTATTGGTCATTCTTGAGAGGATTTAGCTACTTTTTTTCTGGATGTGCTGAAATTGTTTAAACTTATTTTTGTAATATATATCTTGTATTCCCATGGTTCAACAATGTGTATAAAATGATATACTTTAAAATCTTCCCACCTCTGCCCTCCTAGCCATCCCATCTTTTCTTTCCCACAAGGGTAATCATTAACTTAGTTTCATAAATATTTATGTGTGTACAAACAAATACAAATATATATTCTTTTCCATACCATTTCACTCATAAAAAAGCAACTTTTGTTTTATAGTATACAAATTTAGTATTATGCAAAGAGTAGTATACTGTATACAATTTTCTGCACCTTTTTTCACTCGATGTTATAGCTTGGATTTAGCTATTTGTAATCATAACAAGTCTCAAAAGTTTATGGGATCTGAGATATTTGTGTTTTGTTTTAATTGTCCGGTATCTTGTAAAACTGGAAATTGACTGTCTTCTGTAGCATCCATATTTATCAGTAAAAGGCCAAAGTTAACGTTATGTGATTTGTTTTCTAAATTTAGTTACAGAGGTTATGACTGTCGAAGTAATCTGTTTTATACTCAAATTGGTGAAATTGTGTACCATGTGGCAGCAGTGGGTGTCATTTATAATCGACAGCAGAACACACAGCGCTTTTACCTGGGTCATGATGATGATATTCTCTGCCTGGCTCTTCATCCTTTGAAAGACTATGTGGCAACAGGCCAGGTAGGTCCTTTGAAAGACTGTGACAACAGGCCAGATAAGTTAGACCTTTGTTTGGGATTAAAGTTGTGTTTAGTCCATTTTTTCCCTTATTTTTGTATTCTAGGAAATGAAGAATTCTATTTTCATGTTACAAATAAAATTTACTCCAGTTTTTTCCCTATACTTTTCATTCAAGTTTTATTGTTTTATTATTATTATTGTAATTTGAATTTGGAACTATGAGCTTTGGCTTGACTTCTTTCCTTTCAGGATAATATTAATTTTTTGTGTGTGTGTGTGTGTCTTTTTTGCCATTTTCTTGGGCTACTCCCACGGCATATGAAGGTTCCCAGGCTAGCGGTCGAATTGGAGCTGTAGCCGCCAGCCTACAC
The DNA here is from genome assembly GCF_054392235.1 of Sus scrofa. Taxonomy (NCBI): domain Eukaryota; kingdom Metazoa; phylum Chordata; class Mammalia; order Artiodactyla; family Suidae; genus Sus; species Sus scrofa. The sequence continues at coordinate 121,700,578 of NC_139389.1, read as the reverse complement.
CAGAGCCACAGCAACACGGGACCCAAGCCGCGTCTGTAACTTACACCACAGCTCACAGCAACGCCAGATCCTTAACCCACTAAGCAAGGCCAGGGATCGAACCTGCAACTTCATGGTTCCTAGTTGGATTCGTTAACCACTGAGCCACGATGGGAACTCCAATATTAAATATTTTTTAATTTGCAAGTAAAAATGGGTTCTCTTGTGGCACAGTGGGTTAAGCATTTGGCCCGGTCACCTCTGTGGCACGGGTTTGATCCCTGGCCTGGAAATTTGGCTGAGGGCATGGCCAAAAACAAATTATAAAAACATAATGAGGGAGTTCCCATCGTGGCGCAGTGGTTAACGAATCCGACTAGGAACCATAAGGTTGCGGGTTCGGTCCCTGCCCTTGCTCAGTGGGTTAACGATCCGGCGTTGCCATGAGCTGTGGTGTAGGTTGCAGACGCGGCTCAGATCCCGCGTTGCTGTGGCTCTGGCGTAGGCCGGTGGCTACAGCTCCGATTCAACCCCTAGCCTGGGAGCCTCCATATGCCGCGGGGAGCGGCCCAAGAAATCGCAACAACAACAACAACAAAAAGACAAAAGACAAAAAAATAAAAATAAAAAACATAATGACTACAAATCTATTTTTTTAATTACCTAAAATAATGTTATCTAACAAATGTTCTGTGACAAACATAGGATAACTATGTTTTATTTTACAATCATGATGGTAACATATTCAGGTTTACCAAAGTACAAAGCATAAACATTGAAATAGAAAACACTGAGAAAATTCTTAACTGCTGCCTCTCTATGTGGATGTTCTTAGAGAAGGAAGGGAAAGGGGGGATGCTTGTAAATTCTCACTATATGTGGGCACTTTACTAGTTTATTTTTTTGAGCTGTGTTTTTAAATTTTTTTGGTTATAGTTGATTTACATTTTTCTGTCAGTTTCTGCTGTACAACAAAGTGACCCAGCCATACATCTATGCACACTCTCTTTCTGATATTATCTTTCATCGTGTTCCATCACAAGTGATTGGACAGAGTTGCCTGGCTATGCAGCAGGACCTCATTGTCTGTCCATTCTAAATGTAATGTTTTGCATCTCTTAACCCCAAACTCCCAATCATTCCCACTCCCTGCACCCCCTTGGCAACTGCAAGTCTGCTGTGAGTCCCTTTCTGTTCTGTAGATAGGTTCATCTGTGCCATACTTTAGATTCATTTCCATAAATGAGTGATATAATATGATATCTTTCTCTTTTTGACTTACTTCACTTAGTTATGAGACTCTCTAGTTCCATCCATGTTGCTGCAAATGGCATTATTTTGTTCTTTTTTGTGGCTGAGTACTATTCCACTGTGTATATATATTACCACATTTGCTTAATCCATTCATCTGTCAATTGACATTTAGGTTGTTTCCATGTCCTGGCTATTGTAAATAGTGCTGCAATGAACATAGGGGTGCATGTATCTTTTTAGAAGTTTTGTCTGTATATATGCCCAGGAGTGAGATTGCTGGATCATATGGTAGTTCTATTTTTAGTTTTCCAAAGAACCTCCATATGATTTTCCATAGTGGTTGTACCAATTTACATTCCCACCGACAGTGCAGGAGGGTTCCCTTTTCTCCACACCCTCTCCAGCATTTGTTATTTGTAGTCTTATTAATGATAGCCATTCTGACCAGTGTGAGATGGTACCTCATTGTAACTTTGATTTGCATTTCTTTAATGATTAGCGATGTTGAACATCTTTTCATGTGTCTGGTGGCCATTCATATGTCTTCTTTGGAGAAATGTCTATTTAGGTCTTCTGCCCATTTTTCAATTGGATTGTTGGTTTTTTTTTTTTTTGCTGCTGAGTTTTATGAATTGTTTGTATATTTTGGGGATTAAGCCCTTGTTGGTTGAATTGTTTGCAACCATTATCTCCCATTCCAAAGGTTTACTTTTTTTTTTTTCATAGTTTCCTTTGCTCTGCAATAGCTTGTAAGTTTGATTGGGTCTTGTTGGCTTATTTTTGTTTTTATTTCTATTGCCTTAGGAGACTGACCTAAGAAAACGTTTGTACAGTTTGTGTCAGAATTTTTACATGGGTTCTCTTCTAGGAGTTTTATGGTATCTTAAGTTTAAGTCTTTAAGCCATGGTATGAGGGTGTGTTCTAGTTTCATTGATTTACATGCAGCAGTCCAGTTTTCCCAGCAGCACTTGCTAAAAAGACTGTCTTTTTCCCACTTTATATTCTTGCCTCCTTTGTCAAAGATTAATGGACCGTAAGTGTCTCGGTTTATTTCTGGGCTCTCTATTCTATTCTCTTGGTCCCTATGTCTGTTTATGTACCAGTGCCACACTGTCTTGATTACTGTATCTTTGTAATATTGTCTGAAGTCTGGGAAAATTATACCTCCTGCTTGGTGCCTCCCCCACTCAGGATTGCTTTGGCAATTCTGGGTCTTTTATGATTCCATATAACTTTTTTGATTGTTCTAGTTCTGTGAAAATCATCATGGATAATTTGATAGGATCACAATAAATCTGAGGATTCTTTTGTGTAGTATGGCCAATTTAACAATATTTTTCCAATTCAGGAGCATGGGATGTCTTTCCATTTCTTTGAATTCTCTTTAATTTCCTTGATTAATGTTTTATGGTTCTCAGGATATAAGTCTTTCACCTCCTTGGTCAGATTTATTCCTAGGTACTTAATTTTGGGTGTTGTGATTTTAAAAGGTATTTTTTTAATGTTCCTTTTCTAGTATTTCATTTTTAGTATACAGAAATGCTACTGATTTCTGAATGTTAATCATGTATCTTGCTACTTTGCTGAATTCGTTGATCACTTTGAGTAGTTTTTGTGTGGAGTCCTTAGGGTTTTCTGTATACAGTATCATGTCATCTGTATAGAGTGACAATTTTACCTCTTCTCTTCCAGTTTGGATACTTTTTATTTCTTTAGTTTGTCTGAATACTATGGCAAGGACTTCCAATGCTATGCTAAATAAAAATGGTGAGAGTGGGCCTTCTTGTCTTGTTCCAGATTTTAGTGGGAAGGCTTTCAGCTTTTCTTTGTTGAGTGTTACATTTGCTTGGGCTTGTCATAAATGGCTTTTATTATGTTGAGATACATTCCCTCTATACCCACTTTGGTAAGAGTTTTTATCATGAATGGATGTTGGATCTTGTCAGATGCTTTTTATGCATCTACTGAAATGATGATGATGATGATGTGGTTTTGACTTTTCTTTTGTTGATGTGTATGACGTTGACTGATTTGCCTATGTTGAACCATCCTGGTGAACTTGGGATGAAACCCACTTGGGTCGTGGCATATGATCTTTTTTATGTGTTGTTGGATTTGGTTGGCTAAAATTTTGTTGAGAATTTTTGCGTCTGTATTCTTCAAAGATACTGGCCTCCAGTTTTCTTTTTTGATAGTATTTTTGTCTGGTTTTGGTGTTAGGGTGATGGTGGCTTCATAGAATGTCTTTGGAAGTGTTCCTTCTTCAGTCTTTTGTAAAAGTTTAAAAAGAATGCATATAAGTTATTCTTTGTATGTTTGGTAGAATTTGCCTGTGAAGCCATCTGGTGGTCTCAGACTTTTGTTTGTAAGGAGAGCTTTGACCACATATTCAGTTCCATTTCTAGTGATGGGTGTGTTCAAATGATCTATTTCTTCTTTTTTTAATACGATTTTTATTTTTCTATTTCTTCTTGATTCAGTTTTGGTGGGCTGTATATTTTTAGAAAGTTGTCCATTTCTTCTAGATTGTTAAATTTGTTGGCGTATGATTGTTCATAGTATTTTCTTATGTTTTTTTGTATTTCTGCAGGATCCTTTGAGATTTCTCCTTTTTTATTTCTTATTTTGCTTGTTTGGGTTCTCTCTTCTTTTTGGTGAGTCTGGCCAGAGGTTTGTCAGTTTTGTTTACCCTTTCAAAGAACTAGCTCTTGGTTTTATTGCTTTTTTTTTTTTCTGTCTTTTTTTTCAATCCTCTTTTTCTCTTTTCTTTTTGTGTTTTCAGGCCAAAGCATGTGGAAGTTCCGAGGTTAGGGGTCGAATTGGAGCTGTAGCTGCCAGCCTACACCACAGCCACAGCAACACTACATTTGAGTCACATCTGTGAACTACACCAGAGCTCATGGCAGTGTCAAATCCTTAACCCACTGAGCAGACCCAGGGGTCAAACCCCCATCCTCATGGAGACTAATTGGATTTGTTACCACTGAGCTATAGCAGGAACTCTGTATCTCTATTTTATTGATTTCCTCTCTAATCTTTATGATTTCCTTCCTTCTGCTGAATTTAGGTTTTGTTTGTGCTTCTTTTTCTAATTTTTTAGGTGGTAGTTTCAGTTGTTGATCTGGGATTTTTCTTCTTTTTTGAGGAAGGCCTGTATCCCCATGAACTTGCTCTAAGAAGTGCTTTTGTGGCATCCCATACATTTTGAGTGGTTGTATTTTCATTGTCATTTGTCTCAAGGTTTTTTTTTGGTTTTTTTGTCTTTTTGCCATTTCTTGGGCCTTTCCCTCAGCATATGGAGGTTACCAGGCTAGGGGTCTAATCAGAGCCATAGCCACCAGCCTACGCCAGAGCCATAGCAACACGGGATCTGAGCCGCGTCTGCAACCTACACCACAGCTCATGGCAACGCTGGATCCTTAACCCACTGAGCAAGGCCAGGGACTGAACCGGCAACCTCATGGTTCCTAGTCGGTTTCGTTAACCACTGGGCCACGACGGGAACTCCTCAAGGTATTTTTTAATTTCCCTTTTGATTTCCTTGTTGACGCATTGGTTTTTTAGTAGCATGTTGTTTTGTTTCCATGTAGTCAGTTTTTTCTCATTTCTTTTCCTGGGGTCGATTTCTAGTTTCATGCCATTGTGATCAGGAGAAGATGCTTGAAATAGTTTCTATACTCTTAAATTTGTTGGGATTAGTTTTGTGCCCCAGTATGTGATCAATCCTTGAGAATGTTCCATGTGCACTTGAAAAGAATGTATTTTCTGGGTTTTTTGGATGTAATTTCCTAAAAATATCAGTGAAGTCTAACTGTTCTATTGTGACATTTAGGATTTCTGTTGCTTTATTGATTTTCTGTCTGGAGGATCTGTCCATTGATGCGAGTGGGATGTTAAAATCGCCTACTATTATTGCATTCCCATCAGCTTTTCCTTTTATGTCTATTGGTATTTGTTGCATGTATTTGGGTGCTCCTATATTAGGGATGTATATACTGACAAGTATAATATCCTTTTCTTTTCTTTTCTTTTCTTTTTTTTTTGTCTTTTTAGGGCTGCACCCTCAGCATGTGGAGGTTCCCAGGCTAAGGGTCCAGTCATAACTATAGCTGCTGGCCTACACCACGGCAATGCCAGATCTGTGCCTGCAACCTACACCACAGCTCACGGCAATACCAGATCCTGATCAAGGCCAGGGATCAAACCCGTGTCCTCATGGATACTAGTCAGGTTTGTTAACCACTGAGCCACAACAGGAACTCCTATATATTCTTCTTGAATGGATCCTTTTATCGTTAAATAGTGTCTTTCTTTGTCTTTTTTATGCCTTTGTTTTTTTTGTTTGTTTGTTTTGTTTTTTTTTTTTTGTTTTTTTGGGTTTTTTTGTCTTTTTGCCATTTCTTGGGCCGCTCCCACGGCATATGGAGGTTCCCAGGCTAGGGGCCAGCCGACACCAGAGCCACAGCAATGTGGGATTGAAGCCATGTCTGTGACCTACAGCACAGCTCACGGCAACGCTGGATCATTAACCTACTGAGCAAGGCCAGGGATCGAACCTGCAACCTCATGGTTCCTAGTCGAATTCGTTAACCACTGTGCCACAATGGGAACTCCAAACAGATAACACTTTCCTCTTTTTTTTTTTTTTTTTTTGGTCTATTTTAGGGCCACACCCAAGACATATGGAGGTTTCCAGGCTAGGGGTCAGATCGGAGATATAGCCACTGGCCTACACCACAGCCACAGCAATGCCAGATCTGAGCCACATCTGTGACCTATACCACAACTCACAGCAATGCTGGACCCTTAACCTACTGAGCGAGGCCAGGGATCGAACCTGCATGCTCCTGGATACTAGTCAGATTTGTTTCCACTGAGCCATGATGGGAACTGGCCTTTGTTTTAAAGTCTATTTTGTCTGATATGAGTATTGTAACTCCTGCTTTCCTGTCTTTTCCATTTGCATAAGTATGTTTTTCCTTCCACTCACTTTCAATTTGTATGTGTACTTTGCCATAAAGTGAGTCTCTTGTAGATGTCATATTGTAGGCTCTTGTTTTTTACCCATTATGCCTCTCTGTGTCTTTTGATTCGGGCATTCAGTCCATTGATATTTAAGATAATTATTGATAAATATGTATATTGCCATTATAAACCTTGTTTTCTGGTTGTTTCTATGTGTCTCCTTTTCTCTCTCTCTTTTTTTTTTTTTTTTTGGTTAGACGATTTCCTTTTATTTTATGCTTGTGTCCTCTTCTCTTTAGTTCTTATAAATGTATTGTTTGATTTTGATTTGTGGTTGCCCTGTTTTTCAAAAATGTTAACTCCTTCCTATATTCACTTGCTTTAGCCCGATAGTCATACAGGTTCAAACACATTCTCATATATATGTTTTCTAACTTTCCTTCCTCACATTTTATGATTTTGATGTCCTGTTTTACATCTTCATTTTTATCCTTTTGCTCTTCCTTGTGTTTATCATTGCTTTTACAAATAGGTTTTTTTTTTCCTTTTAGATCTGTATACTGGCTTAGTTAAGTGATTACTTTCCAGTTGTGATTTCCTCCATTCTGTATCTTCTTACTTCTTTCCTATTTAGAGGAGACCCTTCAGTATGTCTTTTAGAATGGGTTTCGTATTGCTGTATTCTTTTAGTTTCTACTTGTTTAGAGAACATCTTTATTTCTCCTTCTATGTTAAATGAGTATCTTGGTGGGTAGAGTATTCTAGGCTGCAAATTTTTCCCTTTAAGACCTTTGACTACATCCTGCCACTCTCTTCTGGACAGCAGTGTTTTTGTAGAGAAATCAGCTGATAGCCTTAGGTTGTTCCCTTACAGTTAACTCTTTGTCTTTCTCCTGCTGCCTTTAGAATCCTCTCCTTACCCTTAACTTTTGCCATTTTATTATACGCCTTGGTGTGGGTCTGTTTGGGTTCAACTTGTTTGGGGCCCTCTGTGCTTCCTGTGTCTTGATAGCTGTTTCCATTAGATTTGGAAATTTTTAGCTATAATTTCTTCAGATGTATTTTCAATCCTCTTTGTCTTCACCTTCTGGAATCCCTATTATGCACAGATTGGCCTGCTTTATTTTATGCCATAGATCTCTGAGAGTGTTTTCATGTTTTTTCATTTGGTTTTCTGTCTGCTGTCCTGATTGGGTCATTTCCATTATTCTATCTTCATTTATTCTTTCCTCTGCATTATTCATTCTGCTTTTCAATGCCTTTAAGTCAGCTCACATCTCTGTAAAAGAATTTTCTAATTTTTCTTGGTTCCTCCCTATATTTTCTAGTTCCTTTCTAGAGTAATCTTCATTACTGTTCTTATCTGCTCTCAATTACATCATTATTTTCACTATCTCCTTATTGAACTCAGCACCTGTTAGACTACAGAGGTCTGTTTCATTGTTTGCTCCTTCAGGGGAATTTTCCTGTTCTTTTAATTGGGAATGGTTCTTGATCTTCTTCATTTTGTTTATATTTTTCTTATTCTGTGAGTTTAGGGAAAACAATTACTATAGTCTTAGAGGGCTATTTATATGGAAGAATGCCCCTGGGTACTTTGTGATGGCTATTTATTTTTGTCTTGGCTGCTGCTTTTGGTTTGGATGTTTTCTGTCTCTTTCCTCAGTGTGCAGGCTGTTATCCCATTGGGATAGGGGGCGTGTCGGTGTAAGACTTGTGCTTGCTTCCAAGAAGACAGAGGCAGTGGGCAGGCCCTGTAGTCAGTTCCTGGTTGCTAGGCCTTTGACAGTGGCAAGGACCCTTGGGAGGTGGCACAGGCTGCTCCTGGTTGCAGGGCTCTGGGAAGTTATAGTGACCCTCATTGAGGTATAGGTGGCACCCAGAGCTTTTGTCAGTGGCAACAGCAGGGCATGTGCACTCCCAGAGGAGTGAGGGCAATGGGTGGTTGCAGTGCCCTCCTCTGCAGTGATTCCAGAGGTGACCCGGGCTGTAGGTGACACCTGTTCCTGTTTCCCTGGTGGTGGTGGGCCACGCCTACCTTTGGAGTCTGAGATGCCTGGGGCAGTTTCCCCCTGCGCGTGCAAGAGGCACTCTGCCTCCTGAGAGTCCACACATGTGCAGAGAAAGATATTCCTATGGAAGTTCCACCCCTTTTCCTCTCTCCCTCCTCAGCAGTGGTGCCTTGCTTCTCCTATAGGCCCAAGCCTCCTCCTGTGTTCCCTCAGCTGTGATGCTCCCCTCCCCAGCCTATGGCACACTGCTCCCTCACCCCTCAGGCTGCCTCCCCACAGCCAACCCTAGTCCTCTTCCTGGAACTGACCTCTGAAGCCTGAGTCTCAGCACCCAGCCTCTGCCTGAGTATCTCAGGTTGTGGGGTCCGAAGGCAGTGGTGCTGATGGTCTGTGTAGCACCCTTTCTGTTTTGCCCTGCTCAGTCTGGCTGCTGCACTTTTCTCTGAGGCTTTGAGGGTCTTCCTCCATGACCATGGCCTCCCGGGATGTAGATTCTTTTCTTCTCTCACAGCTCCCTCTCAGGAGTATTGTTCCCATCCTGATTTCTTTTCTTCTTTTTTCTCTTCTCTCTCTTTTTTCCTTTTGTTCTACCCAGTTATGTGGAGGGTTTATTTTTCTTTTTAAAGATTAAAGTTTTCTGCCAGCATTCTATAGATGTTATATGCCAGTCATTCTACATGTAGATGGGTTTTTTTTTTTTTTTGATGTGTTTGTAGGAGAAGGTGAGCACCACGTGTTATTCCTCTGCCATCTTGATCCCACCCCTCCTAGTTTCTTAAAGTATATTTATTTTATCTCCCCTCACTTCTATGAGTGTGAAACCATTTCCCCCAGTTTATAAGTGAGGAAGTTTAGGTCTAAGGAAATTAGATAATTTTCTCAAAGATCTCTCAGCTAATAATTGATAAAGCCTAAAGCCCTTGGTCTGTCTGCCTTTAAACACTGTCTAAGTATACCTTCTAGGATGTATTGAGGATGAGCGTGGCTATCTTGCATCATCCTATATAGCTTCCCTGAAAAGAGAGAAAACTCTTCCGCTCCTCCTTCTCCCATCTCCCTCCCTCTCTTTGTGCCTCTCCTCCATCTTTCTTTTTCTCTTTCTTTTCCTTCCCTCCTTTTCTCCCTCCTTTCTCCATTCATAAAACATTGCTGGGTACCAGAAACATGCTGGGAATATAAATGTAACATTTCGCCATGGTAAATCATTTATACTCAGGGGCAGAGAGGAGACAAACATGCAAGAAAATTATGATACAAGGGCTTCTTACCTTGGTACTATTGACATTTGGGGCCAGAAAATTCTTTGTTATAAGGATAATTGCATTTTTGTGTACAATACACTCCTGTGCATTGTAGGATGTTTAGCAGCATCCCTGGCCTCTATGCACTAGATGCCAGTAACACTACCCATCTCAGATGTGACAACCAAAAGTGTCTCCAAATAGTGTGAAATGTTGCCTGAGAACCACTAATGTAGAGGTATATTTATTATTTTTTATTATTATAAAAAAATTTTAAAATAAAAAATAAAAATATATTTTAAAATTTTATAAGTTAAAAAAAAGAGAGATATTTAAAGTCTTCTTGGAATGTAATAAGGGACTGATTAATTGTCCCTCATGGAATCAGGGAAACCCTCATAGAGATGATGACATTTGAGTTAAGTAGTTACCTCCCTCTGATGGGAGGTTATGGAAAGTGTTCTAAGTGCGTTATATAACGTTTAGCAGTGAGAAAAAAAAATAAATAAATAAAACAGTTTGTTTTAAGAACTTTGAGCAGGCCAAAGTACTCAAATCTTAGAGTACATGATGGATATTAGTGGAAGAACTAATTAAATGGGTTTCGAGGGCCCCTAGGGGCATCATTTACCTTCACCTTTAGTTTAAATAAACGGTTCCTCTTAAAAAACAATTTTGGGAGTTCCCAGTTGCCTAGCAGGTTAGGGATCCGATGTTGTCACTGCTGTGCCATGGGTTCAGTCCCTGACCTGGGAACTTCCACAAATAACAACAACAACAAACAAACAAAACCCAGAAATGCACAATTTATATACCCATTGTACTATAGCAAGGAGTTTGGACATTATTTCATTACTAGTGAAATGAAAGCAATGAAAAAACTGGTCATTTACTCCATGATTCTGGAATTTAAGGGAATTCAGGCCGTATTAAATTAAAAGTCAGTATGCCCAGAAGACATCCCTGGATACCCAAGAAGGGGAGGTAAAACCTGACTTCTTCTCATCCTAGGTTTTTAGCCAATAATCTAACAAAAAGACAGCTTAACAAAAGGAAAACAGAAAGTGTATTAACAGGTCTGATTCGTATCACCTGCGAGAAACCTAAACCAAATATAACTCAACATGGTGGTTTGGAGTTCCAGCTTGTATAGAAAACAGTATATCTGTAGAGAAATCAAAGGAAACCAGTTAATGACTTAGTGAAACATTGACTGATTGCAGTGTTTTTATATCTTTATATAAAACCAATCTCAAAATCAATGATAATTATCATCTATATTAGTTACTTCAAGATGTATCTTTATAGACAGTTATTGTTTCTTCTTATCTGTATAAAGACAATGATTACTTCAGTTTAAAGGAATAATTAAGAATTCAGTTTTGTGAATCTGACTAGGAACCATGAGGTTTCAGGTTCAATCCCTGGCCTTGCTCATTGAGTTAAGGATCCTTCATTGCCATGAGCTGTGACATAGGCCGGCAGCTACAGCTCCTATTAGACCCCTAGCCTGGAACCTCCACACGCCGCACGTGCAGCCCTAAAAAGACGAAAGACAAAAAACTCAGTGGAAACGAATCTGACTAGCATCCATGAGGACTAAGGTTTGATTTCTGGCCTCACTCAGTGGGTTAAGGATCCAGCGTTGCTGTGAGTTGTATAGGTTGCAGACACAGCTTGGATCCTGTGTTGCTGTGACTGTGGCTGGCGGCTACAGCTCTGATTCGACCCCTATGGTAACCTTCATATGCCATGGGTGTGGTCCTGAAAAAAAAAAAAAAAAAAGGAATTAGGTTTTGTTAAACTGCTTGGTGCTTTAACACCTCTGTATCTTTTTTTCTTTTTGCCCACACTCACAGCATTTGAAAGTTCCCAGGGCACAGACTGAATCTAAGCCACAGCTTCAACCTTCTCAACAGCTGCAGCAATGCCCAGTCCTTAACCCAGACAACACTGGATCCTTAACCTGCCGTGCCACAGTGGGAACTCCAGCCCTTCTGTTCTTTGTTTACACCATTATCCTAGCCTAGAATTTGCTTGCTTGCTCCTTTTTTTTATCTTCTCTTTTTAAGACCTATACTTTTTGAAGGCCCAGGTCAAGTGTCATCTCTCCTGTGAAGGTTTTCTCTGCAGCCTTTTCATCCTCATTAAGCATGTATTACCAGGTGTTCTTAGATAACTGAAAATATCTTGTATCCCAGTAAGTTTGCAAAATTTATTTGACTGTCTTAGTGCTCATTGTACCTAGCATAGTAATACTACAAAATAATAGATGTTCAGTAAACATTATCTTTAATGATGAAGCATAGGATAAGATTTAGGAGCCAAATTGTTCTAGAAACAATGAGCCTAGTCTCATTAGTTTTACCACAAATGTAAGGGGAAAAATGATCACATATACAGTCTGCTTCATAATTTTTATTTGATAAATGTCTATAGCAAACAAGACAAAGGCTGTAAAGTCTCCTGTTTTATTTATTTTCTTTTATAGATATGAAAACAAATGACTTAATTGTATAAAATGACTTTTATAATTCTGTTTTAGGTAGGTAGGGATCCCACAATTCACATATGGGATACAGAGACCATTAAACCATTGTCGATATTAAAGGGCTACCACCAATATGGTGTCTGTGCTGTTGATTTCTCAGGTAAGGCAGTTTTCTATCTCAGTAAGAATGATCAGAATGCAGAGGCAATCCGTAACACTTTAGTCTAAATCAGTATTGCCCAAACTTGTCATTTAAAGATGACCTCACAGTTTTTATCAAATGTAGATATGTTGTCCTAACCAGTCAAGGCTATGAAAGTGTGAGTTTGCTAGCTGGTTTATAATTATACTTTAGTAAGTATAATTTTTAATACCCATTATTATGAAGATATTTCTATTAAAAGATGTTTTATCTAAATAACCTCTGAAACCGTGTCAGTTACATCTAGTGATATGTATCTCCCACTTCAGACAAACCCTGATCTCACTTAATATTTTACAGCAACAGAGTAAACTTTGAAAATGTTTAAGGTGAAAGCTAGGACAAAAAGAGGTGAGAACTGAAATATTTGTTTTATAACATTTCTATGAAGTGACAATTCCAAGCTATCTTTTCAAAATAATTTCAAATCATGTTAACTCTTTGTTACATATTTAAAAGTTTAACAGCTACAGATAGATTTACAGTGAAAGCCAGGGTGTGGGTTAGGAATGGGGAGGAATACCAGTAACAGAGAATTTTATATTAAAAAACAATAAATTTAGGAGTTCCCGTCATGGCTCAGAGGAAATGAACCTGACTAGCATCCATGAGGACACAGGTTCGATCCCTGACCTCACTCAGTGGGTTAACGACCCAGTGTTGCCGTGGCTGTGGTGTAGGCCAGTGGCTATACTTCCAATTCAACCCCTAGCCTGGGAACCTCCATAAGCTGTGAGTGCGGCCCTAAAAAGAAAAACAGTAAATATATACTTTCTGCTGCTTTGACTGCAGAGATAGTTATAGTAGAGTTTGGCGGGGGGGAATGTATATACACATACGAGGATCTGCCAAAGGTCAAGAAACTGGCAAACAAAGGGAATCAACAAGAAAAATACCACTAGTAGCAATAATGAACTAATTGAGGTTTGCAAAAAGTGTGGCAGAATAGCAAACATTTTATTATAGATTGAGCCTTTATAATCTATAAATACATGCACAGCTGCCAGTGTGACTGACTTATCTCAATAATTTGTCTAATAATCATTACTTATTGTTTGATAGTGGTAATAACTAAAATAATTGACCTTCACTAAAAACAGTCACATTAGGAGTTCCCTGGTGGCCTAGCAGGTTAAGGACCTGGCATTGTCACTGCTATGGCTCTGTTCACTGCCATGGTGCGGGTTTGCTCCCTGGCCTAGGAACTTCCACACACCACGGGCATGGCCAAAACAAAGAAACAGTCACATCAACAGTAATATGTAATTGTAACCTATGTCTTTTTCTATGACTTGCTTTTCATAATCCCTATAACTTCTTAAATCACAGCAGAGTTCCTATGGTGAATTTCATTGGCATGTATCATTTCTCTGTCCTCCTCTCTTAGTTTTTTCTTTCCTTCTCAGCTTTTAAGTCTCTTTTTTCCACTTTTCATATCTTCTTCCTTTCCCCCATCTCAAGCTGGTGGATAGATGAGGTGAATGAAATCAGAGAAAATGTCAGCAGATAGGTTTAGATGTGTAGAGAGACTATTCTTCCCTCTTCTTATAAATTTTGGGTTTTTTTAAAATAGCTGTATGCATGCCTAACATTAAAAATTGTTTTATAAAATTTTAAATATGGTTCTGTGGTATCAGATTATGTACTTTTTTAATCTTCTGAATGTTAATTGTTAATCTCTCTCTCATTAATTTTCATAGCGGATGGGAAACGTTTGGTTTCAGTTGGAATAGATGATAGCCACACCATTGTGCTGTGGGACTGGAAAAAAGGAGAGAAACTTTCACTAGCAAGGTGAGGAAAAATTTTGGTATCTCATTGGCAAAATACTGAAATTACTTTGGACTTAAAATTTTTTACAGTTATAATATTTTTGAAATCAAGCAAACATGCAACTTTTTGTTGCTGCCATCCTTATTACCATCAAATAAATAGCATAATCAATGTAAAAATACAAATGATTTCAGGATTCATTTGTAGGTTTAGCCCTTGTGAACATACTTTTTTATGTGACTATAATATGATGATGGAAGGAGATATTATTTAAATCTCTATTTATAGGTAGAATGAATGCTGCCATAATATAAGCTATTCTGTAGTCATTGAAAACATGATAAAATATTTATATTAGATATTTGAGTGAAGGAAGATACATAAATACATATATCACAAAGAAGCTATAGATTATTTTTATTTTATCCATTATAATTTTCATTTTCTAAATTTTCTACAGTGAGCACCGTTATTTTTATAGTAGTACAAATGTTAACAATTGCTTTTACCACTCAGCCATAAAAAAGAACAAAATAATGCCATTTGCAGCAACACAGATGCAACTAGAGAGTCTCACACTAAGTGAAGTCAGTCGGAAAGTAAAGGACATATACCACATGGTATCACTTGTATGTGGGATCTAAAATATGGCACAGATGATCCTATCTATGAAACAGAAACACATCACAGACATGGAGGGCAGACGTGGTTGCCGAGAGGGAGGAGGTGGGATGGACAGGGAGTTTGGGGTTAGTAGGTGCAAACTGTTACATTTAGAGTGGATAAGCAATGAGGTCTTTCTGTACAGCATGGGCAACTACATCCAGTCTCTTGGGGTAGAACACAATGGAAGATAGTATGAGAAAAAGAATGTATAGGTATGACTGGGTCACTATGCTGTGTAGCAGAAATTGACATAACACTGCAAGTCAGCTATACTCTAATTTTAAAAAGTGTTAAAAAAAAAACAGTTGCTTTAAAGGAGGAAATAGTCAACAGTGTCAGAGACTCATTTTTTAAACTTTCTCTTCATTAAAGTGAGACATAAAAGCACTTTTAAAGTATAAATAAATGCTTTTTAACCAAATAAAAGATGGTTTAAGAGGAATTTGGGGCATTCCCATTGTTGCTCAGAGGTAATGAAACTGACTAGTATCCATGAGGATGTGGGTTCAATCCCTGAAATTACTCAGTGGGTTAAGGATCCAGTGTTGCTGTGAGCTATGGTCTAAGTTGCAGACATGGCTCAGATCTGGCATTGCTGTGGTTGTGGTGTAGGCCAGCAGCTACATCTCCAACTCGATCCCTAGCCTGGGAACTTCCATATACCACAGGTACGGCCCTAAAAAATACAAAAAAAAAAAAAAAAAAAAAAAAAAAAAAAAAAAAAGAGGAATTTGGATGACTTGAAAGGCTATATTAAGCAGTAACAGACTATTATAAAACAAATGTTTTAACCCATTCATGCCACAAATGGCCCTCTCAATGTATAGTACTGAAGTAGGTGCTATCCAAAAGAGGGTTAGTCTTCACTGTCCCAGTATTTTAAGATGCTCTTGAGAAGAGTTAATAAATTAAAATAATGACAAAATAACAAATGTCAGTGTTTACAGAGCCCAAACCTGAGAGACAAGTGAGCCAAGCTTTTAGTAATGGGTATGGTAATCAAGATAGGGTATGGATTAGGCAGCAGATTATTACAGAAGAGATTTGTCTTCAGAGTTAAAACATTTTGGTATTTATTTCAGAGGAAGTAAAGATAAGATTTTTGTTGTAAAGATGAACCCGTACGTGCCTGATAAATTAATTACAGCCGGAATTAAACACATGAAATTTTGGCGTAGAGCAGGTAAGGAAGTGCTTCTTTTTGCTCCTTTGAAACTTAAGAAACTATTACTTGTAAAAGTGATGTGGCTAAGTGCGATGTGGTCTCCTAGATTGGATCCTAGAGCAGAAAAGATATTAGTTGAAAAATAGGAGAAATCCGAGTGAAGTCTGGAGTTCAGTTAATAGTAATGCGTCAAATGTTCTTTTTTAGTTTTAACAGCTAGTCTATAGTATTGTAAAATGTTAATGTCATGGGGAACTGGGCGGGCAAGGAGTATATGAAAACACTGTTATCTTTGCATTTTTATGAAAATCTAAAGTTATCCAAAATGAAAGGTTTTTTTTTTTTTAAATAATTCACAGTTGTCTTGGTACCTTGCAAACAAATGTTAAGATTTATTTTATCATCCTTTATTGGCTGTGTTGATGTAGTATTCCTATTTGCAAAAGGATTTAATTTATGAGTTTAATCAAGTGATGTCCAGATTTCCTTCTCTTAAAGACATGTTTTTTAGTCTAAACTGAAAATAAAAAATTGTGTCAAAATTTTTATGTGCTATAAAATGATACAGAAGTGAAATGATATATTATTTTAATCATTTAATAATATAGTTACTGTGGGAAAAGTTCACATTTTAAAATTAAAAGTCTCTTGGAGTTACCGTCGTGGCGCAGTGGTTAATGAATCCGACTAGGAACCATAAGGTTGCAGGTTTGATCCCTGGCCTTGCTCAGTGGGTTAAGGATCCGGCATTGCCATGAGCTGTGGTGTAGGTTGCAGACACGGCTCAGATCCCGAGTTGCCATGGCTGTGGTGTAGGCTGGTGGCTACAGCTCCAATTAGACCCCTAGCCTGGCCATCTCCATATGCCGCAGGAGCGGCCCTAGAAAAGGCTAAAGACAAAATAAATTAATTAATTAAATTAAAAGTCTCGGAGTTCCCGTCGTGGCGCAGTGGTTAACGAATCCAACTAGGAACCATGAGGTTGCGGGTTCGGTCCCTGCCCTTGCTCAGCGGGTTAACGATCCGGCGTTGCCGTTGAGCTGTGGTGTAGGTTGCAGACGCGGCTCGGATCCCGCGTTGCTGTGGCTCTGGCGTAGGCCGGTGCCTACAGCTCCGATTCAACCCCTAGCCTGGGAACCTCCATATGCCGCGGGAGCGGCCCAAGAAATAGCAACAACAACAACAACAAAAAAGACAAAAGACCAAAAAAAAAAAGTCTCTTTTTGTATAGAAGAGTATACTTATACACCAATTTAACAAAGTCTCAGTACACTTAAACCTCTCAAATAAAATACATAGATATAGAGAGAAGTGAAACATAGTTAGAAGAGAATAAGCTTAGTGAGGATATTTCCCAAGTTGAATTAACTTTCAGATTTTAAACTACCCAGGACAGAGTCAATTTTCAGACTAAGATTTAATACTTTTTCACAAACTCATGAGACCATAGTATGTAGACATTTACCAAGTAAAAAGAAGTATCTTCACATTGGTAATTTTTATTCCCATGCATTTAAACAAAACTTTTGAATGTCTTAATCACTTAAAATTGCAGATATCCAGCAAGTAATCCTTATTACTATTGCTGTATTTTAAAAAAAAACTATAAATTTGTTTGAAGTAAGACACTTTAAAAAAGTAAATAGCCTTTAAATGAAAAGATTGTCAATTGAATAACTTTTTTTCCTTAAGTTTGATTAGACATATAGGAAACCCGAAGTTAAACCATAAAAGGATAAATGTTAAGACTTTGGGCCAATTCAGTCTTGCTCACTTTGGGAGTTCTGATCATAGGGTTCACTAGTCAACTGGGAAATAAGTAACCATTTTATTAATCTAATAAATGCCATCTGTCTAGCCCTCTAAATGCATAGCTTTATGTAAAACTAAGTTAAAGATTACTTAGGGAGTTCCCGTCATGGCGCAGTGGTTAACGAATCCGACTAGGAACCATGAGGTTGTGGGTTCGATCCCTGCCCTTGCTCAGTGGGTTAACGATCCGGCGTTGCCGTGAGCTGTGGTGTAGGTTGCAGACGCGGCTCGGATCCCGCGTTGCTGTGGCTCTGGCGTAGGCCGGTGGCTACAGCTCCGATTCGACCCCAGCCTGGGAACCTCCATATGCCGCGGGAGCGGCCCAAGAAATAGCAAAAAAAAAAAAAAAAAAGATTACTTAGGACTGAGACTAAAAGGGAGGTTCTTACCTCCTAGCCCAGATCTAGGCTTTGAGAATTCCAAGTTACAAATAATTAGCCTCTCCTCTAAGGAATTTGAACTCTCTTCCATGGCTGGTGGGTCAGGAGCCACTGAAAGTTTTTCAATACAATGATAATATGACCTTATACAATATGAACCAGTTATGTTGTGTGTATCAGAAAACTCAGTAATGATTATCTAAACTAGAGGTGGAAAACTCTGAAAAGGGTTAAAGAGTAAAGTTTTAGACTTTTCAGACCCAAGGACAAAATGGAGACTATTATATAGATACTTACAGAACAAGAGAGAAAACTGCTGCACTGCTTTACTCACTTTGCACCCAGTTGCCTTTAACTGGTGACGTTCCCTCCAAGATCAGCTCTGCAGTGATTGGGACTGACAGGTTGGGCTGGAGAGACCATAGTCAGCTTCACTCTGCCCTGGTGACACATCAATCATACTGTGTTGTTTCCTCCTGGAAAGTGCTGCCTTATCAACTTGGGCAGATGGCCAGAGGCAGAACAGCTCCTAGACTGTGATTTCATTGCTGGGTGCCCAGCAGTGGCCATTAGCGAAGTCCTCAGGGTGTAGGTGGTGACCAGCTCAGGCCCTGGGCAGCTGCTGGGTGGCAGCCAAAAGTCAAGGAGGCAGGCTGTGGGAGCAGAGAAGGAAACTGACGTCACCACCACAGCTCTGCTCCAGTGGGCACCATACAAAAACAGTGATGGCAGGATTTGGCCTGCAGCCTATAGTTTGCTGACCCTGCTTTGGACGGATATTCTGTGCTCTGGTGAAAGCCAATCCCTCCACTTGTGTGCTGGGTCCCATCTCTCACCTGTTCGAGGATATCACTCCAACTTTGCTTCCTTTTCTCCCCTGTACCATCAGTTTTCCCTCTCTACCAACTCATTCCCTTA
Organism: Sus scrofa; assembly: GCF_054392235.1. Taxonomy (NCBI): domain Eukaryota; kingdom Metazoa; phylum Chordata; class Mammalia; order Artiodactyla; family Suidae; genus Sus; species Sus scrofa. The sequence goes on along the minus strand of NC_139389.1, from coordinate 121,681,719 downwards.
AGCATAAAATCGTGATCTTATTTCTTGATCTTAAATAAATAAAACCAAACAAAACCCCTCTTTCAGCTCTATCCTTCAGTTGCTAATCAATTTCTCTTCTTACCTATGCACTGAAACACCACACAGTTGTGTACACTTTGAATTTACAGTTTATCTTATTATTTTGAGAGGAGTCTAATTTTCCTCCCTCAGTGCTTGCAAGTTCATTAACAACTCTGGCTGCCATGTTAAGAAAAGACAGTATTGTGAATACATTTGGAACATGACTACTTTTCATTATCTTCCATCTACCCCAGGCCCGTGCCACCCTTATCATTTGCCCAGATGATTAAAATAGCCTTCTTTTTTTTTTTTTTTTTTTTTTTTTTGTCTTTTTGCTATTTCTTGGGCTGCTCCTGCGGCATATGGAGATTCCCAGGCTAGGGGTCCAATCGGAGCTGTAGCCACTGGGCTACACCAGAGCCACAGCAACACGGGATCCGAGCCGCGTCTGCGACCTACACCACAGCTCACAGCAACGCCGGATCGTTAACCGACTGAGCAAGGGCAGGGATCGAACCCGCAACCTCTTGGTTCCTAGTCGGATTCGTTAACCACTGTGCCACGACGGGAACTCCAAAATAGCCTTCTAACTCTTTTCAACCCTGCCACTATTCAAATTACTCTCAACTCAGAAATCAGAATGAACTTGGTAATAAATGATGTGCCAAATCTTGTCTTCCACCACCCAGATGTTTTTCATCTCATGAAGAGATAAAAAACATTTACCTTCTTTGTTACTCCATTCTGGCCTCCCTAGTTGTTCTTTGAAGATTCTTGTTAGGTTCCTGCATTGGGGGCTTTGTGTTTGCTGATCCCTCTGTTTTAGTTCTTTTTCTTTTTTCCTCTTTATGACCACACCTGTGGCATATGGAAGTTCCTGGCTGGGGTCAACTTGGAGCTGCACCTGCTGGCCTAAGCCACAGTCACGGCAACATTGGATCCAAGCCACATCTGCAACCTATACCATAGCTTGCAACAACACTGGATCCTTAACCCACTGAGCAAGGCCAGGGATGGAACCCACATGCTCATGGACACCACATTGGGTTCTTAACCCACTGAGCCACAATAGGAACTCCTGATCCCTCTGTCTTGAGCATTCTTTTTGTGTGGCTTGCTCTTCCTACCTCCTTTGGGTCTTCGTGTATAGATACCAGCTTCTCGGTGAGGCCTTTCTTAATCACCCTTCTTAAAATGAGCCCCTCTTATTTCTTACCTCCCTTGTGTGTTTGCATTCTCTCCATAGCACCCATTGTTGTCTTATGTGCTGCACATTTTACCTATTTGTCATGTTTATTGACAGTCTTTTACCCAGAAGCTCCATAAAAGCAGGGAATTTTGTTGTCTTGTCTCTTTTGTTCAGAACTCTACCCCCTCTCCCTTGAATTGTGTATAGCATATGTATTTCTTGAATAAAAAAATGAATGAGTCATTTGGGAACATGGGCGAAAGATATCAATAGGTAATGAATGACTAATAAAAATAGGAAATTATAATAAAGCTCATTGATAATTAGAGAAATGCAAATTAAAACCACAATACAATTCATTTGGTATTTCACACCTCCCAGTCTGATAATATCAAGGGGAACCCACAGGAAGTCCTTTTATTGTTAATGGGAGTATACATTGGGTATCATCTTTGGAGAACAATTAGGCAAGAGATGATACCTCTCATCCATATGCATTTCCTTTTGCACATACACTATCACCATTCCTCTTGCACTTTTTTTTTTCTTTTTTGTCTCTGCCTTTTCTAGGGCCGCTTCCCACGGCATATGGAGGTTCCCAGGCTAGGGGTCCAATCAGATCTGTAGCTGCCGGCCTACGCCAGAGCCACAACAACGTGGGATCCGAGCCATGTCTGCAACCTACACCACAGCTCACGGCAACGCTGGATCCTTAACCCACTGAGCAAGGGCAGGGATCGAACCTGCAACCTCTTGGTTCCTAGTCAGATTTGTTAACCACTGCGCCACGACAGGAACTCCTCCTCTTGCACTTTTATAGAAGAAGCCCTGGCAAGAATGTTTAGCAGCATCATTTCAATAGCAACATCTTGGAAGCCACTTTATTAAGTCCCCACTGATAGGAAAAAATTATATTTATATAATGGAAAGCTACATCGTTTTGAAAATGAGTTTTCTAGAAGTACAAATCAATATGTATAAAACTCTACCACATGGAGTTCCCATCGTGGTGCAGTGGAAATGAATCCAACTAGGAACCATGAGGTTGTGGGTTCAATCTCTGGCCTTGCTCAGTGTGTTAAGGATCTGGCATTGCTGTGAGCTGTGGTGTAGGTTGCAGACACGGCTGGGATCTGGCGTTGCCATGACTCTGGCGTAGGCTGGTGGCAACAGTTCCAATTAGACCCCTAGCCTGAGAACCTCCATATGCCACGGGTGCAGCACTAAAATTTTTTATCTTTTTATTTATTTTAACCACTAATTGTTGGTTAAAAAACCAAGATGCACGAGAATACATACAGGATGGTATTTGTAAAAAAATTTTAAACAGGAAAAATAATATGACATGTTATCTAAGAATTCATAAATAAGTAGTAAAATATATGTAAAGCAATGTGTGAGAATAATATCACATTCAGAATAGTAGAGGGTGAAGAAGGGAGATGGGATGGCATACGTTTTTGGTTGTTTTAGTAATTTTATGTAAGTTGATAATTGATATAGAAGAGTTTATTGTATTGCTTTTGTTACTTTTTGTATTAAATATGTCAATATAATTTTTAATTAGTCAAAAAACTGATTAAAACTGACTTAGCATATATTTTTGTTTATCCAAAAAGCTATGGCTGTAAAGCAGCCGTGGGTGTGGCTGCCTCAGCCAAGCAAAGTGCTGCCCAAGTCACTGACTGAGAGACCTGTATTTTTTTCCTTAACTCTTATCGTTATGTCTTTCTCTTTAAGCAAGAACAACAGTAGAAAAGAAATGTTATTGCTTTATACTTTATACATTTTGAAAGTGGTACTTTCATAATATTTTTTATGAACCAGGGGGAGGATTGATTGGAAGAAAAGGCTACGTAGGCACACTGGGGAAAAATGACACAATGATGTGTGCAGTGTATGGATGGACTGAAGAGATGGCTTTTTCTGGAACATCCACAGGAGACGTGTGTATCTGGAGAGATGTCTTTCTTGTAAAAACAGTTAAAGCACATGATGGGCCAGTGTTCAGTATGCATGCATTGGAGAAAGTAAGTAACCTAATGATATTTTGTTAAACTTAAGTTGAACATGCAGTGCACAACATTTCACAAGTAAAGGAACACTACCTTTCTACTTGGCTGAGCTACCCAATAAAACTCTGTGAGCTGGAGTCTTCCTGACTGTATTTTCTTCCTCTGTGCAAACTCCTTAACACAGAGTGAAATAGGTCTGCTGTAAAAAAAAAAAAAAAAAAAAAATTAGCTTTATATTTATTAATCACTTAATATGTGTCAAAAATTGTTTGAGTACTTTATATATAATCCCTGTATCCTATGAGGTAGCTACTATTATTATCCTCTCTTTTTAAAGGATGGGATTATGAAGACTCTGGGAGAATATATGTTAACTTGCTGAAAGTAGTAGAGCTACTCTGTGATTCCAAACTGTGTTTTAAATCTTATCCTAAAAGTAGAATGTTTAGTGTCGATGTAAATTTTTTTTTGCAGATTCTTTGTTCATGTTTTAAAAACGTCATGGATTCTTATGCTAACTTATGTTTTTTCAGACTGTAACTTCTGGCTATAAATGTTCTTTCTTCTAGCATTTTTCAGTATAAAAAAGGTTATTATTTTTTATAACATTTAGATCTTTATTAACTTAAACCTTTTGCTTTCATAGGGATTTGTAACTGGAGGAAAAGACGGGGTGGTAGCTCTTTGGGATGACTCTTTTGAAAGATGTCTAAAGACCTATGCTATAAAAAGAGCTGCTTTGGCCCCAGGATCAAAAGGTGACTTGAGATTTAATTTACTTTGTAGGAAAAAAAGATTAATTGCTCATTAACATGGGTGATCACTGAAATGGAACACTTGGAATGTATTTTTCCTTCTTTACTAGATAGGCATCAGAGTTCTATAAGAGAAGCCACTTAACTGGATGCCAGAATCATTGCTGTCCCTTCAAAATCTCTTTTCAGTGATACACATAGTAAAATATAAACAAATGCAAGATTATTAATAATTAATTTCTAACATTTTTAATTCTTCAAAGAAAATTGCCTTGTTAAGTGTCACATTTACCTCCAGTCAGGGATTTGTTTTCAAACTTGGCCTTTTGTTTCACCTGGTGTTTTTTGACTCTCCCTCTCTAGCCTTGCAGGCTCTTTCTTCTTCCTTTGTCTTTTCTCTCAGTGTATTACTGCACTCTGTCACACCATCTCTGACCTCCAGGCCTTTCTTTGTGCTTTCACTTTGGCCTAGAGTTTTCCCTTTCTCCTCCCTCCTGCTTCCTCCAGTTACTTGACTATATACTCGTTTTTCAGATCTCAGTCATTATTTCGTCTAGAGTGATTTCTTCCTCTCCCATACCTCCCCCCAAAAGGTTAAATTCCCCTTTTGTTCCTTTTTAATTATGTTCTCACATTGGATCTGTTTTCTTCACTGTATGCTCTGTGAGGACAGGAGCTTGACTCTATCACATTTACCAGTATACCTCTGAAGCCTACCTGGAACACAGTAAACATAATTAATCTTAATGAATTGAATTAAAATTTCTAACCAGAATATTGTACATGTTCTAAGAGGATCAGGAGATGGATAAGGGGCAAATGTAAAAGGAAAAGAAACAGTTGTCAGAACGGTAGTAGGGGATGTGGGATTATATAGAACCATAGAAATGTAGTATGTAAGTGGTACTTTTGAGATTAACAGAGTGAGTGATCTGGGAAAATGTGGTGCATTTATTAGAGTACTTAAAGTATAGGAGGAAGCAACTTTGTAATATGATTTGCATTGTCAAAATAGCATCATTGGCAATATATACCTCTTTGTAGTCTAGTAACTTCATACCTAGAGAACATCTCCATTTAACGCTTAGGTCTTCTCTTGGAAGATAACCCATCTATACGTGCGATATCATTAGGACATGGTCATATTTTAGTTGGCACAAAGAATGGTGAAATACTCGAAGTGGATAAAAGTGGCCCAATAACGCTTCTGGTCCAGGTAATTTAAAATTTTTAATGTGCATTTTTTTCTCCTTTGTATAAATTGATTCAATACATAAGAGCCAAAAGTTGGCAGTGGTGAAAAATGTTAAATTAATTAGGGAAATATTTGTTAGTGTTAATATTTATAAGGAGTTTTAAATGTAATTATAACTGAGTAGATGCAGTAAGTAAATATGCATGCTATTGTGTGGAATATTTGCCAGTATTTTCAGTACTTTCTTACTGCAAAACACGGAACCAATAGAAAGAAAAGCCAGTTGTAACTAATCTAATGTAGTCCATTTATTTCATATTTAATTTTATTTTTTTGAAGTATATTGTTGAACCCAAGGCATTTGTTTTTCAATGAAACTCTTCAGTTTAGTTCATTTTTTCTCAAGTTTATCACATAGAAAAGTTAAAAAAAGAATGTATACTAAAATTTTATTACTGAAAATATTTATCAGTGAAGATATGTTAAAAGTCCAGAAGTAAAAAGAATTGTGTAGTAGAAATATAAAATGTAACAGCAGGATTAGCTCTTCTTTAACATTTCCATCAGGAATGTTGTATCAATTTTTTAGGTTTGTGTTTCCTATGTTTATTATGTTTTCCATACTATAAAACATGGCAGGTGAGGTAGATCTGTCCTAATGAAAAATTGTCCTCATCCATGTCTGTATAGGAATACTTTCTGGATTCACTTTTTACCCTGCAAAAGAATTATCTTCTTTCTTAATACAGACTGATTTCTTCTCCAACCCCCACTTCACTCTTATATACTAAAGATCACATATAGATGAGAACACTGCATATGCTTTAATGTTAATGTATTATCCTGATATAATAAGGTAAATTTGTAAGCAAATAACAAAACATTTTTTATTAAATTAACTGTCAAACTTTCGTGTCTTACTTTTTAATTTCAGCATCATAATAATCCTTTTAAGTAAAAAGGTGACAGAGTTGTGTTAATGTCTTTATGATCTATTAACACAAATACATTTTTTTTATGGCCACACACATGGCATGTGGAAGTTCTGAGGCTGAGGATTGAATCCAAGCTGCATCTTGTGACCTACATCGCAGCTGCAGCAGTGCTGGATCCTTTAACCCACTGTGCAGATCTGAACCAGAGCCACTGCAGTCAGATTCTTAACCCACTGTGCTACAGCAGGAACTCTAACACAAATACACTTTTACAGATGAATCCATAGATGGACCTATTCAAAAACACAGACAACTTCATAATTGTGAGAAAAGATTTTTAGAAGTCATAAATGACATCCTATTACTTTTTGATATTTATTATAGAAAGTTTAAGATTTTCAAATATTTACTGTCTCCTAAATATCAGGAACAAGACAAGGATAACAGATTTCACCATTATTGTCCAAAATTGTATATAAGGTTTTAGCCAATCCAGTAAAACAAAACAAGACAAAGAAGGTATAAGTGTTGGAAACAAATGAGTAACACTAGATGGATGTCAGTATTGGCAGATATTATAACCCTATGCCTTGCATATTCAAGAGAATAAACTAAAAAATTGTTAGAACTAACTAAGGAGTCCTATAAAATGTACATATACAAAATCACCATATAGAATTATTTCCACATATTAGCAATGACCAGTTAGAAAATGATACCAAAATGATACAAAGAAAACTGTATAGTAACCAGAAATAAATATGGCTAAAAATATGCAATACTTATATTAAGAAAACGATAACAGGAGTTCCCCTTGTGGCTCAGTGGTTAACGAATCCAACTAGGAAGCATGAGGTTGCGGGTTCGGTCCCTGGCCTTGCTTAGTGGGTTAAGGATCCAGCATTGCCATGAGCTGTGGTGTAGGTTGCAGATGCAGCTCGGATCCCGAGTTGCTGTGGCTCTGGCGTAGGCTGGCGGCTGCAGTTCTGATTAGACCCCTAGCTTGGGAACCTCCATATGCCCCCGGGGTGCAGCCCTAGAAAAGGTAAAAAGACCAAAAAAAAAAAAAAAGTATATGATAACATTTAATAAGGACATAAAAGATCTCAGTAAGTTAAAAATTTGGTATGATCATAATCCAAATCCTAATGAAATTTTTCACAAATTCTGGAAAGATTTTTTTTTTATTCATGTAGAAGAGAAACTGTATTCAAAAATAGTTAAGAAATTTTTGAGAAACTCTCCATGCTAGGAATAAAGATAATATAAAACTATAGTAATTAAGAGTGTGAGAAGTGAGAATGCATATATATATATCCTGCAGAAAACCCCCATATACAACAGTGTAGCAGCAGTATTTATGCATCAGTCTGGAAACTCTAGTGCCTCTTAACAATATTAAATCTTCTGATCCATGAACATGGGATCTTTCTATTTATTTAGATCTTTAGCTTTTTCAGCAATGTTTTATAATTTTCATGTCAGTGAGTTGGGATGAGGAAGAAAAGGAGTAAGTCTTGGTTTAAATAGAAAAACTTTTACAGTTCTTAATGAAATTTAGCAGATTTTCTTGAGTAAATGTTTCTTCATTTGTTGTAGCTCCTTGAAACAATTTCCAGAGACTTAATTTTTTTTTAATGATTTCCACCAGTTTCACTGATGAGCAGGTCTGTAGCACTCCTTGCTCTATCATGCAGGAAGTCCCTTCTGTATGGCAATTATTAACATTTCAGGGCAGCCAATTCCTGTTTTTCCACCCAGTAAATGGCATACAGTTTTGAAGCTGACTTCAATGGTAACTTGATTATATTGAAACTGTGATGATAAAGTTGTTACAAAGGTATTTTAAGGTGTTTTCAAAAAATAAAGAGAAAACTTATTAGGTTTATCTATTATTCATTAGCCTGTCATTATCATGTATTATTGAACGTTGTCTTTAACTACAAATATTTGTCTAACTACAGATATCTTTAGGTTAAATTGATCTTAACTATGTTTTCTTCATAGGGGCATATGGAAGGAGAAGTATGGGGTTTGGCTACACATCCTTATCTGCCCATCTGTGCTACTGTAAGTGATGATAAAACTTTAAGAATATGGGATCTCTCTCCTAGTCATTGTATGTTGGCTGTCCGGAAACTGAAAAAGGGTAAGTGGCTCTCAGATTTGAGTGTAAATTGTCACAATTTTCTAACCTTTACAAATGTAAGACAGTGATAGTAGGTATATAAAAAAAGAGTTCAGTTCCCTTTTGTGGCTCAGCAGGTTAGGAACCAACATTGTCTCTGTGAGGTTGCTGGTTTGATCTCTGGCCTCGTTCAGTGGGTTAAGGATCTGGTATTGCCATAAGCTGTGGTGTAGGTCACAGATGTGGCTCAGATCTGGTGTGGCTGTGGTTGTGGCGTAGGCTTCAGCTGTAGCTCCAATTTGACCCCTGGCCTGGGAACTTCCATGTGCTGCAGGTGCTGCTGTAAAAAAAAGAAAAAAAATAAGACTTTAAATATTTATTCTGTGTCCACTTGATGATCCTATGTAAAGAAAATTAATTATACTTAGTCTTTGCTTTATGAAACTTCCTATGATCATGCCTGTCCTGAGCCAGTTTTCAGTATCATTTTGGGAAAAGAATATAGGAAGGAAGCAGAAGCTAAGTTTTCTACCGTCTGTGACTATGGATTATATGTAATTCAAAACCGGAAACTAAGAAGGCCTTACCTTAAAAGGGGAGGATATTTTAGTATGAAACAGAATGGAGCATATCTGTAGGAGGCAAATGAGGCTACCCTGTCAATACAGAACGACAAGGGCTTCTTCAGCTGTTGGAACAAGGCTGTTACTGTTAGACCAGATGAGGATATACAGATAGCTTCAAACTTCTTAGAAGAGTGGCAGGGAATGTTATAGCATGGGGATATTGTAGGAGTACTCTGAAATAGTTGGAAATTGAGACTGTAAGAAATGGGATAGAATGAGCTGATGAAGGAAAGAATTGCCTAGCAATAGAAAGGTCAAGTTTAAGTTAGGTAACATGTTGCAATTCAGTCAGTTGATTTATTTTTACTTCCTACTATTGACTTAAAAGTTGAGTCTATTCTTATCTTCTAGGATTATTGTTAAATATTTAATAAAGATACTTAACCAAAAACCTGAAGTTAATCAGAATCTCTAGAACACTTGAACTCCAGTCACGGTCTTTCCCTTTTTTTTTTTTTTTTAAAGTTATTGATGTCCAGCATTTTCATTCTCTGATGTGTTGGTGTGTGTGTGTGTATGTATGTATGTGTGTATGTTGTTTTCCTTTGGGTTCTTTTTTTTTTCTTGGAAACTAGAGAGAATTATCTGTGATTTTGTACTTGAACTGTCTTTCTTTCTTTCTTTCCTTTTTTTTTTTTTTTTTTTTTTTTTTGTCTTTTGAGGGCTGCACCTGCAGCATGTAGAAGTTCCCAGGCTACAAGTCAAATCAGAGCTGCAACTGCCAGGCTACACCACAGCCATACCAAGGCAGAATCCAAGCCACATCTGTGACCTACACCACAGCCCACAGCAACACCAGATCCTTAACCCCACTGAGCGAGGCCAGGGATGGAACCCACATCTTCATGGATACTAGTCAGATTTGTTACCACTGAGCCACTACCACAGCCACAGCTGAGCCCTGTACTTGTGAACTTTCAATGTAAACGGTTATAATAAGGTTCCAAAATCACAGTCACACCTCTTTGTGCACGGAAAACCACTGTGCCAAAAGTTCTTTCCTTCACAAGTCAATTAAGTCCTGACCAGTCGAATTTGGAATACACTTGCTTTTAATAACCTAATCAGATTTTTTCTTTTCTAAATTAAAGTATAATTGACATAGAACTTTATGTTAGTTTCAGGTGTACAACATATTGATCTAGTATTTCTAAATATTGTGAATTAGTCACCATAATAACATTACAACACAATAAAAATTTCTTTTATTATGATGAGAACTTTTACGATTTGCTTTCGCAGTAACTTCCAGATATACAATTTTATTAACTTTAGTCACTATGATGTACATCTCTATGACTTACTTATTTTATAGCTGAAAGTGTACCTTTTGATTCCCTTCATCCATTTTGCCCATCCTCCACCCCTGCCACTCCCAGCTACCAATCTGTTCTCTGTATCTTTGAGCTTTTTTTTTTTTAGATTTCATAATAAAAATAAGTCTCTCTGACTTATTTCACTAAGGACAGTGCCCTCAACCTCCATCCATGCTGTTGCCAGTGGCAAGAGTTCATTCTTTTGATGACTGAATAATATTCCAGTATGTATAGTTATGTATACATATATAGAGAGTTACATAGAGATGTATCTATACCACATTTTCTTTATCCATTCATCCATTCGTGGATACTTAGGTTATTTCCATATCTTGACTATCGTGAATAATGCTGCAGTGAACATGGGGATTCATAAATCTTTTGAGTTAGTGTTTTTGTTTTCTTCAGACAAATAGCCACAAATGTAATTACTGGATCCTATGGTAGTTATATTTTTAATTTTTTGAGGATCTCTCTTTTTTTAAACTGCCCTTCAATTGGACATTATTATTATTTTATGCATCAGTATTAGGTTTATCTATGCTTACACATTTCTTTGTTCACCTTTTCTTCTTGTATCCCAAACTTTTTCTTTTCTCATTTTCTTCTAAAATACAGTTTTAGGGTTAATAATAAAGATTTGTCATAAATTCTCTCATCTTCCTTTGGATGAACAAGTGGTATATAAGACTATGGCAGTGAGATGGCCTGTTTTAGAAGCAGAAATATTTAATCACTTATTGAAATTCTTAAAAGCAAATTTATTTTTATTGTTTCATTATTTTTAAAATTTTTGATAGGCAATATTACCACTCAGGGTGAATTATTACCACTGCCCCCCCCTTGTTATACTACTAGTCTGAACATATTTTGATTTTTTTACTGTCATTCTTGAATGATAATTTAATTGCTTCTAGAGTTCTTGAGTAAGAGTTATTATTCCTCTGGTTTCCGTTGTTCTCTTTTACATTGTTCTGCAGTTCTGAAATTTAATAACATTGTGTGTGTACATGGTTTATTATTTGTTTATTCTATTTAGGATTTGTTGTGCTTCCTGAATCTTTGGGTTTATGTCTTATATCAGACCTGAAAAATCATCAGCTGATATTACTGGCTCCTTCTAGGAGTAGATCTTTGTATTAGGCTGAAGAGAAAAGTCATATTTTGTATTTTTGTTTTTAAATATTCTTCTCTTGGAGTTCTCGTCGTGGCTCAGTGGTTAACAAATCCAGCTAGGAACCATGAGGTTGCGGGTTTGATCCCTGGCCTTGCTCAGTGGGTTTAAGGATTCAGCATTGCCATGAGCTGTGGTGTAGGTCACAGACATGGCTCGGATCCCGAGTTGCCGTGGCTCTGGCGTAGGCTGGCGGCTACAGCTCCTATTGGACCCCTAGCCTGGGAACCTCCATATGCCGTGAGTACAGCCCTAGAAATGACAAAAACAAAAAACAAAAAAAACTCTAGTAAATGTTCTTCTCTAATCACTTTTATTTTTATATCATCATTGTTGATTCAAGGAGAAAGCAAGTGGCTCTTCATAACCCTGAAGGGGCATATGTAGTTTTTATATTGGTTGACTTAATTATAACAAAATTACTGAAGCCATAATGGTTTAAATATTATAAAACGCAGTTATCTCTTATAAAAATTCAGTAAGCAAGTATTCTTTTATTCAGAAAATGAATATGTTAATATTATGGTCCTAAGGCTTAGTATTTCATAAATAAGTCATTGTAATTAAAATAAACTATCCTGTGAGAATTTTGCCAAATAAATAATGCAATTTTTGGTAACTAGTTATAGAATAACCAGAAGTATAAATATGCAACATGAATTAATGTCTGTATTCTTAATGTCTGTAAATATTTTTAAAATATTTGCAAGCCTTTGCACTTACATATGTATGTATATATACATGAAAATTCCTGTTAAAAACTTACATCTGTGGCTTTAGCTTTTAATTGTAATCAAACTTGAATTTTTTTCTTCCACCTCCCCACTTCTGCCACCACTTGTCTCTTGCAGCCACTACTCTCTTCACTGTCTCTTTTCATGTACCCGTTGGCCATCTGTATGACTTCTTTGAAAAAAATGTCAATTCAGGTCTTCTTGCTCATTTTTAAATCAGAGTGTTTGTTTGCTGTTGAGTTCTCTGCATTCTTTATTCATTTTGGATATTAGCCCATTATCAGATATATGATTTGCAATTATTTGTCCCATTCAGTAGGTTACCTTTTCATTTTGTTGATGGTTTTCTTTCTTGTGCAGAAGCTTTGTAATTTGATATAGTCCCTTTTTTTTTATGTTGTGTTTGCTTTTGGTGTCAAAGCCAAAAAATCATCACCAAAATGTATATCAAGGAGCTTATCATCCATGTTTTCTTTTAGGAGTTACTATGCCATAGTTCTGTATTCAAGTCTTTAATCCAAATTGAGTTAGTTTTTTGTGTATGGTATAAGGTATTTTTCCAGTTTCATTCTTTTGCATGCAGCTATTATATTTTCGCAACACAATTAATTGAAGAGACTGTCCTTTTCCCATTGCATATTCTTGACTTCTTTTGTAAATTAATTGACCATATATGCTTGGGTTTATTTCTAGGTTCTCTGTTCTGTTCCATTGATCTGTGTCTCTTTTTATGCCAGTACCATGCTCTTTTAAGTACTATAGCTTTGTTATATAGTTTGAAATCAGGGAATGTGATGCCTCCAGTTTTCTTCTTTCTCAAGATTGCTTTGGCTCCTTGGGGTCTTTTGTGGTGCCACATATATTTTAGGATTATTTGTTCCTTTTTCTTTTTTTTGGCCACACCTGTGGCATATGGAAGTTCCAGACCACTGCAGTGACAATGCCACTTAACCCACTGCACTTCAAGAGAACTCCTTCATTCTTTGTTCTTTGTCTGTGAAAAATGTCGGAATTTTGATAGAGATTACATTGACTCTCTAGATTGCTTTGTGTAGTGTGGACATTTTACTAATCCATGAGCACGGATTGTCATGTGTCTCTTGATAGATGTTCTAAATTTCCATGGGAATTGTGCGTTCAGTTCTGTGCCTTATTAGACCCTTAGCCTCTTTCTCGTCCAATATACTATGTTTCAAAGTAAGAAATCATTATTGTATATCATTTTTGTACTGTACTTGTCAAACCAAACTGTCAGTCAGTTATTGCATCTTTCATGACACAGTTACCTCACAATCAGTCATATGGTAAAAATGTTTGTGGCAAAAATACTTGCAATAAAGTGTCTGCAGCAAAGGAGCTTACAGCAAAAATACCTGACACTATTAGACTTAATAGTGAGAAGAGCCACTCCTACCTCCATCTTTTGATTTCTAGACCCATGTATTCCGGCTATGAAGTAGCACCATATAATGGTCTGTAATTCATAGCATATATCACATCCTGTAAGATCAGATTCTGGTCTTTCAGGGTGTTGTTTCCCAAAAGATGCCATAAATTAGTTTTCAGTAAACCATTCCACCTTTCTCTTAGTAGCCTTCTGTGAGTGATGAGGTTGTGTGAATAAAACCAGTTAATTACATGAGTATGAGCCGAATGCTGCACATCCTTCACTGTGAAATGAGTTCCTTGGAGTTCCCGTCGTGGCACAGTGGTTAATGAATCCGACTAGGAACCATGAGGTTGCGGGTTCAGTCCCTGCCCTTGCTCAGTGGGTTAACGATCCGGCGTTGCCGTGAGCTGTGGTGTAGGTTGCAGACGCGGCTCTGGCGTAGGCCTGTGGCTACAGCTCTGATTCAACCCCTAGCCTGGGAACCTCCATATGCCGCAGGAGCGGCCCAAGAAATAGCAAAAAAAAAAAAAGAAATGAGTTCCTTGATCAGAAGTATGGAATTTGATGACAGTGGATAAGGCATCCTGTGTGTTTGCCGGTGGTGATGCTAGCAGAAGCACTATGAATAGGGAAGGCAAATCCAGAATTCATGTTTATTCCAATGAAGATGACTCTTTGTCCCCTCCATAATGGATGTGTAACCAGCATGCCACCAGGTGTCTGGCTGGTTTCCCTGGGGAATGGTGCCATACCAGAGGTTCAGTTGGTTGGTCTCTACTGTTAGCTGATTGGACACTCAGCAGTACTGGTAGCAAGCTCAGCCTTGGTAAAGAGAAAGCCATGTTTTTGAACCCAAGCATAGATTTTGCCCTTGCCATCTTGGGCTCACTAAGCAAGTGTTAGCTGGCTAGGAAATGAGGCTGCCTGATGTCCACAGAGGATATTCTTTTGTCTGATTATTGTGACCCTCCTCTGCAGTGGATACCTTTGTTGGGCATTTCTTAGGACACAAAAATCTCCACATCCTACACCCTTTCTGAGAATTTTACACACACATCAATTTTCCAGATGTCCTTGTCTCTTGTCTTCCAGTCTTATTTCTTCCAGTCCCTAAATGTTCATCCAAATAGTTAACAATTGCTAATCAATCAGTGTAAATCTGTCTATCTAGTCATCTCTCACTACGAAAATGGTAAACCAGATGTACTGCTTGAAGTGCTGCCCTCTGAGAAGTTTTACTTTTACTACTGTCCCTTAGGGTCACCCCTGACTTTGGCTGTAATGCTTTCAGGTGGGTACCAGCATTCTGTGTAGAAACATCTGTAAATCTGGCTCAAATGTTTTTTTCTTCCTCAGCTGATCATAATGAACATCCGTGAGGCTATAGGTATAGATTGAGAAAGAGAAGAGGCATGGAATTATTGCTGATGGATTCTGAGCCAGCTATTCACACAAATTACTTGTAACTTCCAGATCTCTCCAAGCTGGTCTTTTCTGAAATGTCCAATTGATGATAGATTGCTATTGTGTACCTCCAGCTAGTGGCTAAGTTTGTCATGTAACTTTCGGTTCATAATAGGAAGCTCAGGACACATGGTCATCCGAGATCCCATAGTTAGGCATTTACTCTCTAATAGGACCTAGTAGCAATCTAGAAGCTACTTGTCAAAGGGGAAATAGTTATCTGTAAGGGAGGGCATGGATTTCTCCCAAATCTGAGAGATCTGCCATAGCTCCTTTGGTAGCTTTCCAGAGGCTCTGTCCAGCATCCCTGTTTACCACAGACACGGTGTCATTGAATCTGCTAGATCGTAAGGCCCAGAGTGGAAGATCAGCTTGCCTTCTCTTGTTCTGGTCCCCACTGGAAGCTTGTAAGTGACTTAATAGGTAGAAGCAGCTCATTCAAATGTTGTTATATGTTGCTTTCCAAAAGGCCTACCAAGCATTTTGCTTCTTTAGTTTGTGGTAGGTGATGGGAGGCGTAGCAGCTTGTCTTTCACATTGGAGGGAGTGTCTTGACATACTCCAGATCATTGGATCCCCATAAACTTCACTGAGGTGGCAGGGTCCCTGGATTTTTGTAGAAGTTATCCACCACTTTCTTGATTCACTTATGTCTTACTAAGGCATCTAAAGTACGTGTTGCTTCCTGCTCCCCAGATCCATTCAGCATAATGTCATCAAAGTAGTGGACCATTGAGCTGTTTTGTGGAATGTCAAGATGATCAGGATCTCTGTGGACTGTATTGTGGCAAAGAACAGGAAAGTTGAAATAGTCCTGAGTCAAGGATGTGAAGGTGTTCACACATACAAGCCAGGTAAAAGCAAACTGCTTCTGGTGGTCTTTACAAATTGATATGGAGATAAAAGCATTGACCAGGGCAGTAGCTGCATGTGGAATGCTAGGGACTTGGTTAATTTGTTCTAGTAAAAATCTAGACGAGTACACCTGGAAGAGTAGCTTCAGTCAAAATCACCATCTGATTAAAATTACTATCCATGTCTATTAGCTAAAATCTGTCTTATTTCAGCACAGACCAAACAAGCAAGTTTGAATAACGATGTGATAGGTATTCTCACTCCTGTGTATTTCACATCTTTGAAAATGTCACTGATTTTTGCAATTCTCAGGCTTGCAGTTTTGTTTCTGGTTTACTTTCTTGGTAGAAAGAGAAATTTCCTAGGGTTTTTATTTAGTTCTTTCTGCTGTGATGACCCTTACTCCGTGGCTAACAGAGCCAGCATAGAGCATTGTACAATTTGCCAAGTATATTTATTCCAATTCAGGAGTTCAGTGGGTTCCACAGACCACTTGGGTCCACTGTGATTCAAAATTGTACTGTGATTCCATCTATAACATGATCACCGTAAGGCCCTACTTTTACTGCTGCGTTTTGTTTTCTCAAGAACTAGTGTAAATTCAGAGCCCATGTCTACTCATTCTTGAAAGTTGGCTCTTTCCTTGTCTTCAGTTCACAGTCATCCTCCTAAGTGGCCACAGATCCTTGGAGGAAGCTTTACCTTATGTACTTGTAGCAGTGCTCAGGGTTCTTCCTCAATGGGACCTGGCCTTCCCTTCAAGCAGGAGGCTCTGAGTAGATGAATTGGCCTAGATCTAAAAAGTGGTTGAGAATCTGTCACTCTGCATTGTCATGATTGAAGTCCAAGTCAGCCACCAGGTCTGTAGTTTTTTCTATTAAATAGACCAAACACTAATCTAGTAACTTATTTATTTAATCTCTGGAGACACCAGAGATAAAATGATTAATTAGCCACCAACAAAAATCTCCACAAGCCCAAGTATTCTGATTATTAGTACGTTGCTGCTGCCCTTTTTGATAAAAGAATCCACTTTGTTTTGTTGGTTAAGTGCTGCTGCTTGGCATCTGCTTCTCCAGGGTTATCTATTAAATCAAGGAGTTCATATGAATAGCAAAATCTCCCATTCCTGACCTACAAAGGAGGACAGTCACAGAGCTTTTCAGTGATGCAGATGCTTCCCTTAATTAATGTATTTCTCAGTGTTTTTATGAAGGGACTATTTTCTAGACTTTTCTAGGGGATGTAATTGATGGGAAGGTATGCGGTTTGCATGTGAAAATTCTACTCCAACATTTTTACCTCCTTAAGCTTTTAGATTTCTTCCTCTATATCAGACGTCAGCCCATGGATCAACTCCACCCCACCTCCTGATTTTGTAAATGAAGTTTTATCAGAACACAGCCGTGCCGTTCTTTTATCTGTTGTCTTTTGCACTACAATCACAGAGTTGAGTAACCGTGACAGAGACCATATGCTCTGCAAAGCCGAAAATATTTATTCTCTAGTCCTTTAAGAATTTCCAAGGAGTTCCTGTTGTGGCATCATGGAAACGACTCAGACTAGGAACCAAGAGGTTTTGGATTCAATCCCTGGCCTCACTCAGTAGGTTAAGGATCTGGTGTTGCTGTCAGCTGTGGTGTAGATTGCAGATGTGGCTCAGATCTTGCATTGCTGTGGCTGTGGTGTAGGCCAGCAGCTGTAGCTCCGATTGGACCCCTAGCCTGGAACATCCATATGCCATGGGTGCGGCCCTAAAATGCAAAAAAAAAAAAAAAAAAAAAAAGAATTTTCCAGCCTCTGCCTCAGAGTGTACTGAGATTTGATCTAAGTTAGGGGCCTAGTGACATCAAAGGAATGATTGTGATGGTTCTTCAGAGGGTTAAGCATCCCCTGTGAGGCATCTCTTTCAGAAGGTGAGTCTTCTTAGACACAGGAGAGCAAGCTATTTGCACTGGCCAGTAAGATGCCAAATAACTTAGAAGTTGAAGATTCTCCACTTTGTCTAAGTCCAATCAGATGTTCCTATTCCAAAGTTGAGTTGTCTTCTTTTCCAGTCAGTGCCCTAACTTTCATATAAGAAACTTGGTGAGTCTGTGAATTCAGTTGATATTGTAAATTTTCAGCAATATCAGAGATTTTTTCATGGAAGCTCTCTCTACTCAGACCATGACTTGTGCTGAGCATTTAAAGGATCTGTGCTTATTACTTCTTTCTGTAAATGTTTCACGCACTCAGTGGAATCTTGCACAACACAGTCCTTGTAGTATCATTACTTTTGTAACGGTCAAGGGCAGCAGCCTCTTGGACTCCTAGGGCACTTACTTCAGTGGGTAATTAATTGTTAGGACAATGCATACCTTGGTTTGCTAGCATCCCATTTCCCATTGGCAAGGGCTCAAAGGCGTGACTAAACCAGTTCCAAAAATCCCATCTTTAATGGTCTATCTCCTGTGACCACTTTAGTACCAATTCTATATCAATCAGGGACAGAAACCACTCCAGTGATTTGAACAGGGAAAGTTTAATATGGAGCATTCACAAATGAAAGGTGGTTTAACTATGAAAAGATGTAAGAGAGAGGTACTAAGGGATAGAGAAGTAGCAACTGCAGAAAGCAGCTACCACCCATAGGGCTAGTGAACAATGATCAAGGAAGATGAACTTACATGGACCCTTCCCTTCTTCCCCCAGGCTGAGATTCAGATCTCTTTGAAGAGGTAGGAACACACAACTTGCCAGTGGAAAAGAAACTGGACAGGGCTGATCTAGGAGATCTTCTGTTACTGTGGGAGAGAAATTCCCCACCCAGACCCCCAACCCCTGTCCTCTCATTGATCTACTACTGGTTCTAGCACTCTGGAAGAATAGTCCCTTGCTTCCTCTTGGCCTTGCAGGGATCCTCCAGCACCCTCTACTGGCCAAACCCAAGTCAGCTGGCAAAAAATGAATGTCTATAGGATCCAACTCTAGTAATTATATAGCAGGAAAAGGAATGATGGATTTGGAGCTGAGAGGCAATAAATTAATAACAAGCTCTTACCCAGTTTCATGGCTGTAATTACTATCCGTGTGCTACTACCTCCCATATGTATATCTCTAAGCTCTTATTCTCCTTTGATCTCCAGACTGGTTCCTTGATGTCTTCATTTGAATTTCTCATAGGCATTCTTTTTTTCTTTCTGTCTTTTTTTTTTTAGGGCCACACCCACAGCATATGGAAGGTCCCAGGCTAGGGCTTGAATTGGAGCTACAGCTGCTGGCTGTACCACAGCCACAGCAATGCCAGATCTGATCCGCTTCTGTGACCTACACCACAGCTCATGGCAACACCAGATCCTTAACCCACTGAGAGAGGCCAGGGATCAAACCCGCATCCTCATGGATCCTAGTTGGGTTCACAATGGGAACTCCCTCTCATAGGCATTCTTAACAGGTACAGAAATAAACACTTGTACCTCCCTTGGTTTTTCCCATCTCAGTAAATGAGATTGTCATTCAAACAAAAACATAGCTTAGGCTTTTCTCTTTCTCCTGTTTTACTTCCAGTTGGTCAAAGTCATGCCAGCTCTTTCTTCAGAATGTATACAAATCCTACCACTTTTTATCACCTCCAGGTCACCATCATTTCTTGTCTTTTAAATATCAGAGATCACATCTGAGATTTTTTGATAATTAAATAACTGGTTATTCTCAATTCATTCTATAACTTTTCATTCTGCAACAACTGTACCCTAACCCTCCCTCTCTAAATTCTATGCAAGACAGCAAAAGCCTTAGGGCTTTGAATATGCCTGCTGTATCCCTTGCTGTCAGGGTATGCCCATTTTTTGTCTTTGCCAATGCAGCATTAACCCTTGTTTTTTATTTTATTTTATTTTATTTTTTTATCTTTTTAGGGCCACACCCACAACATATGGAGTTTCCCAGGCTAGAGGTCAAATCAGAGCTGTAGCCTCTGGCCTACGCCACAGCCGCAGTCACAGCCACAGCCACACAATATCCAAGCTAGGTCTGCAACCTACACCACAGCTCACAGCAACACCGGACCCTTAACCACTGAGAGAGGCCAGGGATCGAACCCACAACCTCATTGTTCCTAGTCGGATTCGTTTCTGCTGCACCACAACAGGAACTCCAACCCTTGTTTTTTAATAATATTAGTAATTTAATAATATTAATGTCTTTATTTTTCAGGTATCCTTTTGAAATGTGCATAGATATTCCTAGCTTAAACTAATAATTGCTGTCTGATTTTTTTTTTATTTGAAAGCATTTTGGTAAAGATGGCCTAATTTCTTAAATTTCTGATTTGTTGAATAGAAACTATGAAGTTAGCAAACTCCCCCAACAACAGCAAATATTTTCACATACATCATTGACTTCTTATGTTACTTAAAATCTCTCATTCTTTTTATCAGTTTAATTCTTTTAAGGCAAATATCAGTACTCACTTATGTTATATTCTGAAAAGGAAATGGTTTGTATTGGTTATTGCTTAGAATTCTATACCACTGATTTCACTAGAAAACTTCATTATCTGCATCTTTATTCCATTCTGATATTGATTAGAGGCCATAATAAATATAGGAATCCTCTTTGAAAAGGTTCCTTAAGTGTATACTTTTTTAAAAAAATAAAGGAAAATTACTGACCTGTGCTCTCTTTCTCTTTTAGGTGGAAGATGTTGCTGCTTTTCTCCTGATGGTAAAGCTTTAGCTGTAGGTCTCAATGATGGAAGTTTCTTAATGGCAAATGCAGATACTCTAGAGGATCTTGTATCTTTTCACCACAGAAAAGATATTATTTCAGATATTCGATTTTCACCAGGTAAGATTTCATTGAATCTTTGATTATTAACTTGAGTCTGGCAATGAATAAGTAAATATATCAATGTGTAAATTTTTTTCACAGTTATTTTATCTCAGAATTTTAGTTTTTTGACCAGAAGAAGCAGTCTAGTGAGAGGTAAAATTCCTATGTTAGATCACTGGCAAAATATCTGGCTTAGTTCCAATTTTGTCACTGAATTTTCAGTGTGACTTGGGCTAAGGCATTTCTTTGAGCTTTATTTTCCTCATTTGTAACCTAAGAGGGTTTGGATGACTGTTTTCAGTATTATATTCTTTTTTTTTTTTTTTTTTTTTTTGCCATTTCTAGGGCTGCTTTCGTGGCATATGGAGGTTCCCAGGCTAGGGGTCTAATCAGAGCTGTAGCCGCTGGCCTATGCCAGAGCCACAGCAACACCACATCTGAGCCGTGTCTGCGACCTACACCACAGCTCATGGCAACGCTGGATCCTTAACCCACTGAGCAAGGCCAGGGATTGAACCTGCAACCTCATGGTTCCTAGTCAGATTCGTCAACTACTGCTCCACGACAGGAACTCCGGGTATTATATTCTTAATGCTTTTGAAATTACATTAATTTTGCTTCATCAATTCGTATGTATTCATTACCAATGACAAAATCTGTTATAGGATTACTAATGTTGAGGCAAAATGTACCTATTTTGATTTACTTCCATTTTTTCTGAATTTAGTGGGGTTTTTTTTTTTGGTTAAATGCAAAGAATATCAAAATTACTTTGTATATAATTTTCTATATTTGCTTTCCACCAAACTACTTCACTATACTAAAAAGTTTATTTCGTGTGTTAATTATAATATACTTGAAAAATGTTACCGTTTATCATTTGACATGTATTGTTACAACTTACGAAACGCCTAAGAGTTCCTCAAAAGAAACATTAAGAAAATTAACTCTAGCTGTGGAGTGTAAAAAATATTTCTAAAGGCAGAAAATTTAAGCAAATATGTTTCTCTTACAGGTTCTGGGAAATATCTTGCCGTAGCATCCCATGATAGTTTTATAGATATATACAATGTACTGAGTAGTAAACGAGTAGGAGTATGCAAAGGAGCTACCAGTTACATAACCCATATTGACTGGGATATTAGAGGTAAGAATTTAAATAACTTACCACTGGACGAAAGTTTGACTTAGTATAGCTGTTTTTTAGAGAAACAAGTTATTCAACAGATGAATTCAGAAGCATTGTGAAAAACAAACGTTATTCTCAAAATTATTTTCCACTACTTTATTTCACATCTGAAAATGAGTGCTGTTGAGTTTAGACTTTTCAGTACTTCTAGTATAATTCAAATTGTAGTACAGTAAGTGATGAAGTCTATAATTTTCAAATAATTTAAATATTATACAGTTTTTTTTTAGTCATTTGTCTTGGTTTTTGTCAGATAAGCTTGATATAAATAGTAACTGAAATTTTGGAAAATAATTATGTTAATGAATATCTTAATGTCATTTTTGCAGCATTCAGTAAAATGTATTCCCTGAAGTTGTTGTAGTTGTATAACAGATTTAATGATTATCTTTGTTTTTTACTAAAATGTGTGGCATATAACAGATTTAATGATTATCTTTGTTTTTTATTAAAGTGTATGGCATATTAATTTGGATAAATGCTAAATATTTTAAATGCTCCATTTTTAGAGATTTTTGTTTCTAAATCTAGTATTGTACCATAGCCACAGGAGAGGGCCACATCATAGGCACTCTGGCAGTCACTTAGGAAGTTGGTGGTTCTGCCATCAGGAAGAAAGCAGAGAAAATAACTCAAGCACTATTCTCTCCTGCCCTCTGATTTCCCACTCATACTTCCAACTGCTGGCTGAATCCAACCAGAAGCCAGTGTGCACAGCGTCTGTGTCTTGGGGCACAGAGCTAGGTAAAGGATAGAGAGTGGATATGGAGGAAAAAATGGGATACAGCCAGCATAGGAGGGAAAATTTTGAAATCTCATATATCTGAAACTGTCTACTCTATTCTTCCTCTAGAGCAATGGTTTGGCTGGTATAGAAATCTGGGTTGGCAAGTCTCTTTCCTTGGGATTTTGGATGCAATTTCCATTGTCCCTAGGCTTTCAGAGTTGCTATTGAAAACTCTGTGCCATCTGATTCTCCATCCTTTTTATGTGACTTGTTTTTCCTTTCTAGAAACTTAGGATCTTGTCTCCCTCCACTGCCCTCCAGGGTGAGGGGCAACTTTCTGTTAATATACGACAAAGTCCCTAGAGTAGGCTAGGACAGGTATACTTCTTGTTCAGTCCCTCCTAGGTCCTGAAAATGCAAGAAACATGAATATGGGTGTCCATTCTTCTGCGTCATTATATAGTGGTAATGTAACTGCTCATGCGTGATGTCTGGTCACCATTATGCACCTGTGAGCAATGTAGCTTGATCGTAATGATGGTACATTAGGCTGGGATTCAGATATTGCTAGTACAGACAGCTCTGCCTCTTCTCCCAGTTTTGACTGGTTGATAGTTATGAGAGGTCATATTGTGAAACTAGTGTAGAGAAGAGAAGAGGGGGATTTTCAGAGGTAGGAGGCTCCAGTTGTCTTGAGAAAAATGGTCGGTTGATATGGCATTGAAATCTGTTCTCCTCAGACTCCTTTGGTCCTTGACAGTGGGCTGAGCCCCTAGGTTAGAGGGAGAGGTTCAAAAGCCAGCTAATCACAACCCTTGTAAATCAACTATATGTCGATAAAACTTAATAAAATAAAATAAATCTAGTATTGTAAATTAAAGTTTTCCAAATACAGATAAAAAAAATTATTTTATTTTATTTTATTTTTGCTTTTTAGGCCCATAACTGTGGCAAATGGAAGTTCCCAGGCTTGGGGTTGAATTGGACCTGTGGCTGCCTACGCCACAGCCACAGCAATGTGGGATCTGAGCAAGCCATGACTGCAACCTACACCACAGCTCATGGCAACACAGGATCCTTAACTCATTGAGCAAGGCAGGGATCGAACCCACATCCTCATGGATACTAGTCAGGTTTGTAACCCGCTAAGCTACAATGGGAATTCCCCAAAATACTTACTTTAAAAAAGTGTTTCACATTTTATTTCTAGGGTTGGGTTTTTTTTTGTTTTTGTTTTTGTTTTTGGCCACACCTGTGGCATTCAATTCCTGGGCCAGGGATCAAACCCACCCCACAGCAACAACCTGAGCCACAGCAGTGACAATGGCAGGTCCTTAACCTGCTGAGCCACAAGGGAACTCCCTAGGGGTTTTATATGAATAACAAAAAATAGTTTATATGTATATATAGACACACAAAAATGAAATCATTTATGAATTTAATTATCTTACATATGGTTGACTGCAGAGAAAAATGTTTTTTATGTTTAAGCTTAATTTTTCCTCTAAAAATTAAACATTGTATTAATCGTATATGTATTTATATTTTATCTATGTATATTTTTAATTTTTTTAAGGAAAGCTTTTACAGGTCAACACTGGTGCTAAAGAACAGTTATTCTTTGAAGCTCCCAGAGGGAAAAAGCAAACAATCCCCAGTGTAGAGGTAGGAAGATAGTAATGCTTATAATGATGTTGATATGACTAAGAGTGGTTAGAAAGCTAGTGCCTGTCTTCCGACATTTAGTTACATGAGAAGCCTGTTCTCAGATTATTCACGTTATGGATATTCTTTTTTATGTTGAGGCTATAAAGATGGGTAAAAGAAGAGATGCTGTATGAAGAAAAGGAATAAGTTGCTTCTTTAATGTCTAGCTCTACTCTAATTACTTTCCTCAAAGGACAAGAAGCATGCAGCAGCATGTAGAAGACATGCTGTTTCAGATTGAAGTACTACATGTCTGTCAAATCTTTCGGAATCCATGTGCCTAAGATGCATATTGGAAAATTCCTGTTCAAGGGAGAAAGAAAAAAATGTGTTCAGTTTTGTGACTGACAATATTAACAAAATTTTTTGATATGGCCAAGGAAGAAAAGCTAAACAAATTAACATAAAGTAGCTTAATAAGGAGAGGGACTACAAGTAAAATTCTAAATTTCCAACAATGATTAATTGGAAAACATGCTTATGAAGTGTAAGTAGAACTTTAGACATGAAGTGTAATAATGAGTTTCCTGATTATTCTCAGGGCAGAAACAGTCATTTATTATCACTGTGTGCTCAGCATCTAGAGAACACAGTGGATATATAATAAATACGTTTTGAATAATATTAAATTTTTTCTTTGGGAACTAGTGAACTTGGGAAGCTACAAAACCAAGACAACTAATAATTTATTTAATTGTTTTTATTAAAATTTTAATTTTACTTGTGACATATATTATTACAAAGAAAAAAATTCAGATTTTTTGTTGGTTAATTTCTTAGGGTTAGATATTATAAACTTACAGCATTATTTTTTTTCTTTTTTAGGTAGAAAAAATTGGTTGGGCATCATGGACAAGTGTGCTTGGTTTATGCTGTGAGGGAATTTGGCCAGTAATTGGAGAAGTAACAGACATAACTGCCTCTTGCCTCACCAGTGACAAAACGGTCCTAGCTACTGGGGATGATTTGGGATTTGTGAAGTTATTTAGATATCCTTCTAAAGTATGTGTTTTTCTTTAATTCTCCTAATGATCATAATTATAAAAATGGTTAAGGTAACACCCTATCATAGCATTTCATTGTTGTAAAATTAATATTACATATTACATATGTAATGCTGTAATAGGAAAGGTTCAGAATTAGGTTTCCTGGAGTTCCCGTTGTGGTGCAGCAGATATGAATCTGACTAGTAACCATGAGGTTGCAGGTTTGATCCCTTGCCTCGCTCAGTGGGTTAAGGATCCAGCATTGCCGTGAACTGTGGTGTAGGTCACAGACACGGCTTGGATCCCACATTGCTGTTACTGTGGCATAGGCCGGTAGCTGCAGCTCCAATTAGACCCCTAGCCTAGGAACCTCCATAAGCCACGAGTGTGGCCCTAAAAAAAAGCAAAAAAAATTAGGTTTCCTGTTCTTGACATCATATTTAGAGCTTTTATCTAGAAGTAGTATTATAATTTATGACTCCATGCCTTAAGTTGTATATTATATTGTACAGTTTCTCATTATTCATATGAATATTCCTTCTATAAGAAACATTTTCTGTCCCTAATATTAGTATTTTTAGTGTTCTTTTGATCAAACATATACCATTAACAGTAAATATAAGTTCTTTATGTTTACAACTTTGAAGTTTAAAATGCTTTAACCAATTAAATACAGAATAGTATAAATATAATACCTATACAATCAAAATAAACATTGGATTAATGTGATGAGTGATGTTATTTTTCTAAAACCAAACTATAGAGATTCTTTGGAGTGTACATGCCCATGCTACTGTGTGCTGTGTGAGGACTCAGTCCTTTCCTCTATTCACACTACTTGGCAGCATTAGGCTTTCACTTAACACAAAAATAAAATTCATGTATCAAGTATAGATACATTTCTTTCTTTTTTTTCTTTTTAGGGCCATACCCACGGCATACAGAAGTTCCTGGGCTGGGGTCGAATCTGCGTTGCGACTGCTGGCCTATGCCACAGTCACAGCAACGCCAGATCTGAGCCGCATCTGCAACCAACGCCATAGCTCACAGCAACACTGGAACCTTAACCCACTAAACAAGGCCAGAGATCGAACCCGCATCCTCATGGATACTAGACAGGTTCATTGCTGAGCCACAGCGGGAACTCCAGTATTTTTTTTTCTTGCATTTATTTCGTAATTGTCACAAATTCAGATGTATGTTATAATCTAGCCCCAACATGAATACAAACATCAACTTGAAATAGGGCCTTGAAATCATGATATTCAGAGCACAGTGGTCTTAATTAACTGTTCATATTAATATTTTTAGATCAGCGTTGAAATGAAAACACAAATTTAAAAATTCTTGTAGAGAACTCAGGCACCCAAGGAAATATTCCACAACTACTTGTTTTAGATATACCTAAGTAATAGTACCCTATATAAAAGTGTTCTAATAAAACATTTGTTAGTCAAAAACATCACTGTCAATATTCTAGATGTTATAGAAGGCTTACAAAGAATATTGGTCTACAGATTCTTTCTTCACCTTACTGTAGCAAGAATAACAAAAACTTAGGGAAACTGTTTTCTTTCAGTGTTCTGATGACAGGTTCCCCTCCTATTTCAGCTAATTTTTATCACGCATCTTCATTTACCAAGAATTCACTGGTCTAGCTATTACTGTGTTTTAAGACATTTCTTTTTTTTTTTTTTTTTTTTGTCTTTTTGCTATTCCTTGAGCCGCTCCCGCGGCATATGGAGGTTCCCAAGCTAGGGGTCAAATCGGAGCTGCAGCCACCGGCCTACGCCAGAGCCACAGCAACGCAGGATCCGAGCCGCGTCTGCAACCTACGCCACAGCTCACGGCAACGCCGGATAGTTAACCCACTGAGCAAGGGCAGGGATCAAACCCGCAACCTCATGGTTCCTAGTCAGGTTCGTTAACCACTGCGCCACGACGGGAACTCCAAGACATTTCTTTTTTAAACACCCTTGAAAAGATGTTCATCTAAAACTATCTTATAGCTGAAATTTATTTATGTACTTTGGTAATGCTTGTGTTCTATATTTAAACATTGCCAGTATCAGTAATTTGGATTTTTCTTTATATTTAAAAGAACATGTGTAATGTCTGCTTATAAACAAAAACACTAATGAATTAAGATAAAAGATATTTACAGGGTATATACCAAAATGTTTGCTAATTACTTTTTGTCAGCATGGCCATGCTACGTATGCATAGGCATTTATATCCTGACTTTCTCAGTTATTGTGTCTATTTCTAACAATAATATGTCTGTAGTCATTGTTTTTAATATTTATGAACTATTCCAAAGTTATCCACTGTAATTCACTATTACTGTATTGAATATTTAAGGTATTTAAAATGTTTCACTGCTGTAAGTAAACACTGTGACAAATGTTTTTTGGACAGATATGTCTTAGCGTAGATCTCACAAACATTTTCATGCTTTCAAAGTAAAATACCAAGTTGATTTCCAAAAAAGTTGTACCCATAGTACTAGCAATGTGCAAAGCTACTAGTTTTATCCTGTCCTAAAAAGGTTTGGGAATTGTTATTTTTTATTCTAGTGAGTTTCAGTATTTTCTCATTTTTTTTTTACAAGATGCCTTTGTAATGATTAATTTCCCATCAAGTATTAAGAAAGAAATTCACAATTATAACAAAGTTTTCAAGAAATAACATTTCTCAGAAAGATGTTTGAATTTTTTTTTTAACTTTAGGGAAAATTTGGAAAGTTTAAGAGGTATGTGGCCCATAGTACACATGTCACAAATGTTCGCTGGACTTATGATGACAGCATGTTGGTTACCTTAGGAGGTACAGATATGTCTTTAATGGTTTGGACAAATGAAATGGAGGGCTATCGAGAAAAAAGGCCTTGTGATAGTGAAGAATCTGATATAGATTCTGAAGAAGATGGGGGTATGTTGTTTTTAAATATTTTATTTTAATGAATACATAGAAAAAATTTAGCACAACCAATTTAAACTGCATAAGTTAAATAAGTCATAATAATGCTTGAGTAATTGTGGTTTTAGTCTTTTAATATCAAATTGGTTTTGTGACTCAGAAACAACAGGCTGTCATATATTCTTCATTTACCAATGTATATATGATAGTCATACTTTTTTTTTTCTTTTTTTTTTTGTCTTTTTGCCTTTTCTAGGACCGCACCCGCGGCATATGGAGATTCCCAGGCTAGGGGTCCAATCGGAGCTATAGCCGCTGGTCTTTGCCACAGCCACAGCAATGCAGCATCTGAGCCATGTCCACGACCAGCATGACAGCTCACGGCAACGCCGGATCCTTAACCCACTCAGCAAGGCCAGGGATTGAACCTTCAACCTCATGGTTCCTAGTTGAATTCGTTAGCCACTGAGTCACAACGGGAACTCCATGATAGTCATACTTTAGATAAGTACTGTTAAAATAAATTTATAGTATTGAGCCTCATATTTTAAAATAATTTGAGGAAGTTCTCTTGTGGCTCAGTGGGTTAAAGATCTAGCACTGTCACTGCAGCAGCTTGGGTCATTGTTGTGCATGGGTTCAGTCCCCAGCCCAGGAACTTCCATGTGCCAAAAATAGCTCCCCAAAATAAGTAAAATCATTTTGATTTTTTCCTAATATACCATCCTTATTATAAAAAAATTAGAAAGTACCTTTGTAGTAGAAAATAAATACAGCATCCATAATTTGACCACTCAGAGATAACACCTCTGTTAACATTTGGGGTATATCCATAGGGGTAGGTGCATTTATATACATTTTTTAAAACAAAAATGGCATCCTATTGAGTTTATTTTTTTGTAGCTTGCTTTTATCACCCAGCAATACTTTGAGAACATTATCATTAAATATTCTACATCATTTTTAATGGCCATATGTTATTTCCTAATTTTACTATAACACTATTTCCTGTTGTTGAACACCCTTGTAACTAATTTTTAAGATCATAATTGAGCTCCTCAGTTATAACATAAAGAATAATTCTTATATTTTGATGTTAGGCTATGACAGTGATGTTACAAGAGAGAATGAAACCAGTTACACCATCAGAGCCTTAGCAACAAATATTCGCCCGATGTTTGGAGTCAAGCCTCATTTGCAACAAAAAGAACCTTCAGTTGATGAGAGGTAACAATCTAGTTTAAAACTAGATGAAGGAAAAAATACTGGTATAAAAAATTGAACTGATTGTTTAACTGAATGATTTTTTGCAAAAATTAAGAAACAGTGATATTCGTGCATTTTTACAGTTTCCAGCACTTTTTAGAAAGTGTGTTTGTTCTTAAGTGATTTTTGGTGATGACACTGTCTTTTGAAAGTAGTTTAGGGAGTGATGCTAAATATGAAGTCTATATGATGGAAGGAATCTTATTTTCTAACCTTTATAAATATATGTGATGGGGTTTCAAGAAGCAAAAAAATAATTTGAATCCAATTGAACGTAGTATGTTTTAGGAAGCACATGAGCAGAGTGACGAATAACTTTTGAAAAGGCCTCTCTATCCATATGCCTTTGATCAAGAATAGGAAGTCATTATTTTAAAATTTTTTCCCAAAAGGCAAGTTATCATATAGCTTGTCTCTAATGGGAATTACTGGTCTTTGTCCAGAATCAGCAAATCAAAAATAATGAAAAATAATGTGCCTTTTTTTTTTTTTTTTTTTTGGTCTTTTTCTAGGGCCACACCCACGGTATATGGAGGTTCCCAGGCTAGGGGTCCAATCAGAGCTACAGCTGCCAGCTTACGCCAGAGCCACAGCAACGCAGGATCTGAGCCACATCCGCAACCTACACCACAGCTCACAGCAGCGCTGGATTCATAACCCACTGAGTGAGGCCAGGGGTCAAACACACAACCTCATGGTTCCTAGTTGGATTTGTCAACTGCTGAGCCACGATGGGCACTCTGAGAGATAACTTTTTAATTAAGTCTCTGAGATAGATGACAGATCAAGAGAGAAGATAGAAGATAGAAAACAATAAAAACAATAAAAAGGCATATGGATCGATGAATAACATGGGTTTCAGAAATGAAGATGTTTTTAATAAATGATAGGGAGTTCCCATTGTGGCTCAGCAGTAACGAGCCCGACTAATATCCATGAGGACATAGGTTCAATACCTGGCCTCGCTAAGTGGGTTAAGGATCCGGTGTTGCCGTGAGCTCTGGGGTAGGTCACAGACGCGGCTTGGACCCCACATTGCTGTGGCTGTGGTGTAGGTCGGCAGCTACAGCTCTGATTCAACCCCTAGTCTGGAACTTCCATGTGCTTCAGGTATGGCCCTAAAAAAAACAACAGCAGCGAAAGAAAGAAATGATAAAGGAAGAATTATCCAGAAACTACAGTGTTAAAAATGAAAGGGAATTCATTCACAGTGAACAGAATTTGTGGAAAGAAAATTCAAGTGAATGTATCGTTAGTGAGGATAGTTCTAAAGACCATTGGAGCTCAGCTAGATAAGAGATGATATTA
This sequence comes from Sus scrofa, assembly GCF_054392235.1. Taxonomy (NCBI): domain Eukaryota; kingdom Metazoa; phylum Chordata; class Mammalia; order Artiodactyla; family Suidae; genus Sus; species Sus scrofa. Next base: position 121,650,984 of record NC_139389.1, on the reverse strand, counting down.
TAAGCAAGCACTGGCAGAGGGATTTGGGTTTGCAGCTCTGGATTTAATATTCAGAGAAAGGATGAAGTTGAAGGGTGACATTCATGTTACTGATAGAAAAGGGGAGAAATAGAGAATTGTACTGACTAGCCCTGAAGTCATGAGATTCTCTTCCAGCTGCCCCATTTGTGGACAGCATACCTCAGATAATAGAAATGGGGGGGACAGGTCACCTTACAGAAAGGAGGTAGACAGTGATTATTCATTTTGTCATCACTTATAAAGAAGCACAGTATTAAATTAGAGATACATTTTTTAAAAGCTGAGCATGCTGTAATCTAAATACTTGTACAGTATTCAAGGTTGAAGTGACTTGGTAGAATGCAGTATCATACAAGGCAAAAAGTGTGGGTTTTGGAATCAAATAAATGGGTTAAAATATTCATTTTTATCATTTGCTAGTTGTGTGGCCTTGAGAAACTATTTTCTCTAAGCCTCAGTTTCCTCAGAGGTAAAATGGGCATTTTAATCCCCGATTTATGAAGTATTTCACGAAATGAAATAATGTGTATAAAGAATTTAAGGAAGTTCCCTGGTGGCCTAGCGGTTAAGGATCCAGCATTGTCACTGCCATGGCTCAGGTCCAGGAATTTCCTCATGACACAGGCACAGCCAAAAAAAAAAAAAAAAAAAAAAAATGTAGGGAGTTCCCGTGGTGGCGCAGTGGTTAACGAATCCGACTAGGAATCATGAGGTTGCAGGTTCGGTCCCTGCCCTTGCTCAGTGGGTTAACGATCCGGCGTTGCCGTGAGCTGTGGTGTAGGTTGCAGATGCGGCTCAGATCCAGCGTTGCTGTGGCTCTGGCGTAGGCCGGCAGCTACAGCTCCGATTGGACCCCTAGCCTGGGAACCTCTATATGCCGCGGGAGCGGCCCAAGAAATAGCAAAAAGACCAAAAAAAAAAAAAAAAAAAAAATGTAGGTGGTAAGTTTTCAACCCCTTCCTTGGAATAAAATACAAAGTAACCTAAAGAAGATACCTAGTTAATTTGACACACTTCCTAAAATTAAATATCCACAAAACAATGAACACTACCTATATATTTATTAATTAGAGGAGTACATATCCCTATGTAAATATGGATGTTCATAATTAGAATATTTGCAGTATAGAACTTAATATTACCTAAAAGAAATTATATCTCTCAGGTAATGAAAAATGTACTCTATGGAAGAAAGAACTCGACATTTCCATTCGTCTTTTTTAGTTATTTTACTGATGTTTTAAAAGAAAAATATTACTTATCAGATAAATTCGGTATGTCAGAAAATGTGACCTAATTTTAATCTGTAGGTCGTCTCTCATGGTAAAACACTTAAATTTCTTCTTTTCTTTCTTTTTTTTTTTTTTTTTTTGCTTTTTTTTGCTTTTTAGGGTTCCACCCTCAGCATATGGAAGTTCCCAGGCTAGGGGTCATATCAGAGCTACAGCTGCCAGCCACAGCCACAGCCACAGCAACGCCAGATCCTTAATCCACTGAGTGAGGCCAGGGAGCCAACCCGCATTCTCATGGATCCTAGTCAGGTTCGTTAACTGCTGAGCCACGAAGGGAACTCCCCTTCCTTCATTGTTGAAGTGACCCAAATTCTGACAAATGGAAACATTCTACTGCTCAAAGAAATTGTTGATACTGTCGTAATTGTAATCACTGCTGTTAGCTTGCATTTTTTACAGCAAATTTTTCAAAATTATTTTTTAATTACTTTTCAATTTGTTCTCAAATTATTTTACAACTCACCTCTACTAAATTCTTCTGGAAATGCCAGGGCAGAGGAAGTCATTTTTGTGATTCATAGTTAAACGTCTTAACTTTCATAAAATGAAAGAATCAAAGGAGGTAAAAGTGAAGAGAAACTTCCTTTCACTGACTTTGAATTTTTCTGAGGAGATAAAATGGTCTGGGTACATGAATTGTTTTCATGTGTTAAATAAAATAGATTACCATCATTACAAAACAAAACGCTTTTTAAACAGTTAAATGCTTGTCAAATACCCACTCTAAAGGAAAATATTTCTGATGACAATTTGATGGCTTTATTTAGTTGATACTTTTGTGGAGTCTTTATTCCTAAATGACTTTAATAATGCTATGTTTTTCTTTTTTAACAAATCCTATGTGTGTAAAGTAGTTATTTGTCAATCAGATTTGCAGTATTTTTTAGTAGAAATATTCGAAACAGTGTGACATAAATTTAGGCATTTTTGTATTTCCTTGGAATTCTGTTGATAAATTACCTTTATTCTGTTTACTAAACTGCAACATTTTATTCATCATCAATTTTCATGTATGTCTCCTTTTTTCCTCTTGCTCCTTTTGAAGGCAAGGGGTAGTAAGGTAAGTATTTTATTAAAGAAAATATTTTACTCAGGAATTTACTCTTCTGTTTTGTCTTTATAGTATTTTAAGGTATTGATTGTTTTTTCTCTGTAAAACATTGAACTGCATTTGTTGAGAAAGAATCAAAAAAGGAAATAGGACAAATCCTGTAAAAGAGTTGCATTTATAGATATAGTATGTGGGTGTTGTTACATGGGTCTTCAGTATAATCAAGGCTTTTATAAATTGCTTTTCACAAACTCCTATGCTCTAGTTTCAGTTTTTCCTTAAATTTTAAAGACTCATAAAAACAGTTAATCGCAAATATTCACCAGTGAATACTTCTTCAGTTTATAACAAACCTATCAGCTTCACTTAATGTATGTTTAATATTTTATTAATTTTAAAGCATTAACATAGGGATAATACGGTATTTGTAACTTAATAAAATATGTGCAAGAAAGAACTCTTTGGGGTGGTTTTATAGCTACTTTTAGTGAGATAAAAATTTCTTCAGTTTCCGAAAGAGGACAGTATGGAAAAGGCTGGTCTCTTTTAGAAGTGAAAAAGGTACCTTTAGGAAAATGCTGGCAGACAGGATGAAAAAGTAGATTTGATACCAGATTGTGTAGAACCTCAAATATTAGGCACTCCTTCTTTTATCTGGCAGACAGCAGGAATTCATTATCTGGTTTGTTTGTTTGTTTGTTTTGTCTTTTTGCTATTTCTTGGGCTGCTCCTGTGGCATATGGAGGTTCCCAGACTAGGGGTCCAATTGGAGCTATAGCCACCAGCCTATGCCAGAGCCACAGCAACTCAGGATCCGAGCTGTGTCTGTAACCCACACCACAACTCACAGCAACGCCGGATCCTTAACCTACTGAGCAAGGGCAGGGACCGAACCCGCAACCTCATTGTTCCTAGTTGGATTCGTTAACCGCTGCGCCACGATGGGAACTCCTCATTATCTGTTTTAAGCAGGAGGTAATATGTACAAAGATATGAGTCTAGAATGTGATGTGACTTCTAAAGAAGCCCACATAATCTTATACTATTTTAACAGAAATAAAACATTCAGACCCATCATCAGATCTGGAGTAGCTTATTCAGGCCTGATCTTTACATTTTAAAGGGACTTTGACAGTTTTTGCAGTGATCTGGAAGGAAGCATGGGATATAGGAAAATTAGGAGGTCTCCTCACATAAAGAATTTTCATTACTTTGCATATCACTAATTTCAAAAAAAAAAAAAAAACTAAGTGGAGATGTAATTGCTGTTTGGGGTATGAATGACTTTTCTGTAGAAGTAACCTCCCTGTCACAAGCCTCGTTCATGCAGAGTTTGGTAAATGACCGCTTGTCATCAGTGCTATGAAGAGAGATTCTAGACGTGTAAAGAGGATTCCTGGTTTCAGTGGGAGGATGGATGAGGTTAACTTCTGTGATCCCATCCAATTCTGTCATGTCATTATATTATCGAGAAAAAATTTTTTTTCTTTTTCTTTTTTTTTTTTTTTTTTTGCATTTTAGGGCTGCACTCACGACATATGGAGGTTCCCAGGCTAGGGGTCGAATTAGAGCTGTAGCCACCGACCTACACCACAGCGACAGCAACATGGGATCCAAGCCGTGTCTGTGACCCACACCATAGCTCATGGCAATGCCCAGATCCTTAACCCACTGAGTGAAGCCAGGGATCGAACCTACAACCTCATGGTTACTAGTCGGATTCATATCTGCCGCACCACAATGGGAACTCAAGGAGGAATTTTTTTTTTAAGTTACCTCCTTTGCTAGCAAAGTCCTAAATGTTGCATGGTCCTGAGACTTACTCTGCCCACTTGAACTGGCTGACTGGGAATCCCTCTTGAGTCAGAGAAGGGGGAACTTAGGCTCCTTAGACAATTTCCTTAATAGCAGTGCCAATGCTAGTAGCCTTTTAAGTTAATTAACATTAGATGAGCTTAAATATTTCATTTACACAAATTGCACTGTGGAAAAATAAAAATTGGAAGCTTTAAGGTTTACAACATAGAACATGTTGAATTCTCATTTATTTTTCTTTCTCATCTTCTTTCTTCTGATTTCACTGCCATTAATGGAGTAACTTAAACCTTGTCTTATGTACAGCAAAGAGTAAAAATAATAACCATTTACTATATGTAATATTTTATCCACATTAAACTTGTAAAAATATTTTATTACAGGAAATATTTTACTGCTATTTCAAACCTGAATTTGTGTTGTAATCTTTTCCCTTTTTTAATCTGCTGCTGGGAAGAGGTTCCAGGTAATCTTCTGTCTTTGCTATGCTCTATGAGGCCTAACTTTGTATTTTAATTTTCTTTCATACTTACCACTAATGAGCTGTATTACTTGCTGTTCTTTACTTCTGTTCACAGTTTTCTATGTTTTTCTCCTCTGAAATGAATATATCAATTATTGGATTCATATTATAGAAGTAACTGCTTTACTAAAACTTTACCAATTCAACTTGTATAATTTTACAAGTTGTATAATTTTAAGCAGTAATAAATCTTATATAAATTATCCTTTCAAATATTAAAATATGCCTAACTGTTATACAGGATTGTATAGATAAAAATTATCTGTTTATTTAAGCTATCAGACATTAATATGGACTAAAGTTCAACAAAATTGACTTGGAAGAAAAGCCAAAACTGCTATCATTCCTTAAAATGACTTTAGCACAAATATTTTAAAATGTTAAATATTATAAATACAATTATATTCATTACTTATAGACATTCAAAAATTATATGAAAAAGGTTTGAAATTAAAACTTTTTGTGATGGTTTGAAAAGTTCTTTATATGGTGGTTTAAATGCATTTTAACTTTTATGTCACAGTCATGCTTATATACCTCTACACACTGCTTCATATTACATATGAAAATACACGTTTCTGGAATTCCCATTGTGGCACAGCAGAAACAAATCTGACTAGGAACCATGAGGCTGCGGGTTCGATCCCTGGCCTTGCTCATTGGGTTAAGAATCAGGCATTGCCGTGAGCTGTGGTGTAGGTCGCAGACGTGGCCCAGATCTGGTGTTGCTGTGGCTGTGGTGTAGGCCAGTGGCTACAGCTCTGACTCAGCCCCTAGCCTGGGAACCTCCATATGCCATGGGTGCAGCCCTAAAAATAAAAATAAATAAATAAATAAAAATTTTTTAAAAAGAAAGTACGCATTTCTTTTATATTACATGTTTAAGACATAACACTTCACTTTTTATAGATGTATAACTTGAAAATCCTTTTTCACTCTTTAGGGCCACATTCTCAGCATATGGAAGTTCCCAGGCTAGGGGTGCAATTGGAGCTTTAGCTGTCAGCCTATACCACAGCCACATCAGTGCTGGATCTGAGCCTCATCAGCAACCTACACCACAGCTCATGGCAACGCCAGATCCTTAACCCACTGAGAGAGGCCAGGAATTGAACCCGCATCCTCATGGGTCCTAGTTGGGATCATTAATCACTGAGCCGTGAAGGGAACTTTGACTTGAAAATCATTTCGAAAATGCAAATATATTTTTATGACTTTAATTTTATGGATTTATTCATAAATGTTGAAATTTTTTCCACTGGAAAATTAACTTGTATCATTTTCTTATTTAGTTGTTATAAAATTAATATTAAAATTTGGAGGGGGAGAGTTGATTGAGGTTCCATGTTCAGGTAATTAAATATTTGAATAACAGTTATCTGAGTTAAACTAAATTTAAAAAATGATGTGGGTTTTTAAAAGAAAGGGTTTTATGGAAGAGCCTGCACATTTAAATGGTTCAAAATGGGAATTCTGTACATCTAGTGACACATTGTAAGTAGATCCAAACTAGGGTGAAAACAGAAGGAGAGGGCTAGATTTGGGAGCTGCTATGTAGGTAAAGTTGATAAATCTGTAGTTAATAATGAGAATAAGGGAAGCGAAGGCATTGGGGCAATAGTAATAACCTTTAACAGAGTGTTGTATGGTTTACAGTGCTTTGCAACTGTAAAATGTCTTACTTGACTAACTGAAGGTGATGCCATAACTACACTAGGGACTTCAGGCAGGAGAGGAGATAAAGAGCACAGAGGAGCAGGTGATGAGTATAAATTTGAACTGAGACATGGCTTATATTTCCAACAGTACAGAAAATTTATGGAAATATTATCAAAGTTCAATTCAAAAAGAATGTATTGCCTGCCATATGCAAGATACTGTGATATTCTACATTAGCGCCATAACCCACACTTTGTTGGTAGTGCATGCACCCCATCAAGAGGTTTTTGAGTGTGTAAATCTAACATTTGTATATTTTTATATTCAGTCTGTTCTTGTGCTATACTATTAGTTATATTTATGAAGCATACACCAAAGAAATTAAAAGAAAAATGAATAGAAGTTCTGATATTTTCTTTCCACCTTCCTGCTTTAGAAGATATCAAAATATAAAGGGCAGAGTCTAGTGAGAAACACAGAGTGGGTTCATTTTGGTGAATGGCGTGTCAGACATCTCTCTCAGGAGGGCAGGTGAGAGAAGCTCAGTGAAGTCACCCAGTGATGGCGTCCTCTCCTCTTTCCCACTTCTCTGTTTCAGGCCTCCTGTGAGCAGGGCCCCACCGCAGCCAGAGAAACTCCAGACCAACAATGTCGGCAAGAAAAAGAGACCCATAGAGGTAAGGAAAATCCACTCCCCAGTGTTAACTCATACTTTAAAATGTATCCAGGAGTTCCCGTCGTGGCACAGTGGTTAACGAATCCGACTAGGAACCATGAGGTTGCGGGTTCGGTCCCTGCCCTTGCTCAGTGGATTAATGATCCGGCGTTGCCGTGAGCTGTGGTGTAGGTCGCAGACGCGGCTCGGATCCTGCGTTGCTGTGGCTCTGGCGTAGGCCGGGATTCGACCCCTAGCCTGGGAACCTCCATATGCCGCGGGAGCGGCTCAAGAAATGGCAAAAAGACAAAAATAAATAAATAAAAATAAGTTAAAAAAATAAAATAAAAAATAAAATGTATCCAGAGTTTATTTTGTTCCCTTTTTGTAAAACCACCCAAATCTTGTCATTATTTTTTATGAAAGTAGATGTGTTGAATACTCTTTTTTGTTTGGCTGTAAAGATTGATTTGTGTGTGTGTGTTTTTGTTTTGTTTTGTTTTGTTTTTGTCTTTTTATCTTTTTGTCTTTTCTAGGGCCACTCCCTCGGCATATGGAGGTTCCCAAGCTAGGGGTCCAATCAGAGCCGTAGCCACTGGCCTACGCCACAGCCACAGCAATGTGGGATCCAAGAGTCTGTAACCTACACCACAGCTCATGGCAATGCCGGATCCTCCACCCACTGAGCAAGGCCAAAGAATGAACCCGAAACCTCATGGTTCCTAGTTGGAGTCGTTAACCACTGTGCCACAACGGGAACTCCGTAAAGACTGATTCTTAACTGTCAAGTCTGAGTCTTGGATTGATATCCTCTTTCCTTTTTTTACTAGTCTTTCTTTTAGTTTTCCATGACTAATATCTTGAATTGAACTGTATCTTAAGAGAACTTCCAAATGTAAATATCTAAAACGATTGATGGTTTATAGAAGCATAGGCACCTTGGCAATGTCTTATACTTAAAGGTTTGAATTTATAAGTTAAAGATTTAATACTTATACCAAATCAAGAACTTTCACCCCATGTGATATATTCACTGTAGGGTTCAAAGAAGGCTCTGTTTCCAAGCAAAGAAAACTTCCACAATAATTGAATAAAAAAGGAAAGTTCTCCCAGACATTTTGTAATCCTGTTAGCAGCAGCAATAATCGGATTGTACTAAGTAAGGTCAAAACCAATGCATAAAGCTGTGGGAGGGTGACTCCTGAACTTGCTGCCCCACTCAGCCTCACAGGGTCAATGAAAATGGACACTGAATAACAGAATTATCTGTTAGAACTTTAGCATGAGTTTGTAGAATCAGTGTGCTTAGTTTTATGCACCAAAGCTAATGTATTTGGATCTTTAAAAGTACATCACTTGGGGAGTTCCTGTCATGGTGCAGCAGAAATGAATCTGACTAGCAACCATGAGGTTGTGTGTTCAATCTCTAGCCTCAATCAGTGGGTTAAGGATCTGGCAAGTACATCACTTGGGTGTTCCCATCGTGGCACAATGGTTAAGAATCGACTAGGAACCATGAGGTTGCAGGTTCAATCCCTGCCCTTGCTCAGTGGGTTAAGGATCTGGCGTTGCCGTGAGCTGTGGTGTAGGTTGCAGACGCAGCTCGGATCCTGCATTGCTGTGGCTCTGGCGAAGGCCGGCAGCTACAGCTCCGATTCAACCCCTAGCCTGGGAATCTCCATATGCCACAGGAGTGGCCCAAGAAATGGCAAAAAGACAAAAAAAAAAAAAAAAAAGTACGTCACTTGGACATAATTTATCCTGAGTTATATATGCAGATCAGATACTGATTAATACTACAAATCAAAATATTCTTCTTTTGGACATGAGAAGTATCTCAATGTTTAATGCATGAACTCTTAAGAACTGAAATTCTTGGAATTAGATGACCTGTGGATCTCTTTGTTTTTGTTTTTGTTTTTTTTAATTACTCAATGAACTTATCACATGTGTAGTTGTATAATGATCCCCTTTTCGTTTTTATAACTTTATGTAGAAAAGTGTGGAGTGTGTGTTTCAGTTGCCCACAACAGGTTATGTATGTATATCTAGCTTAATTTTGTGTTTGAAGTTTATAAAACATCAAAAATATATCCTCCGTTTTGACTGAAGATACCAGGCCTGTATGCAAAAAATAATGATGAACCTTTAGACATGAGGAATTGTTAACGGTTTTATCATGGTTATAGGACCTTGTGTTGGAGCTTGTTTTTGGCTACCGAGGCAGAGACTGTAGGAATAATGTTCATTATTTAAATGATGGCGATGATATAATTTATCACACTGCATCCGTCGGAATTCTGCACAACGTTGCTACAGGTAGGAAACCCTGACTCTGCATTTGCCACTTTTTTTAATTTAAGTTTTTTTTATTTAGCATCTTAAAATTCTTGTTAAAAATGTAAATAATTGGGAGTTCCTGCTGTGGCACAGTAGGTTAAGAACCTGACTGCAGTGACTCAGGTTGCTACAGAGGTGTGGGTTCAGTCCCTGGCCCAGTGCAGTGGGTTAAAGGACCCAGAGTTGCTGCTTGGATTCATTGCCTGGCATGTAGCATGGGTGTGGCCATTAAATATATATATATATTTATATTTAATTATATAATTTAATCATATAATAATAATATTAAAATGTGAAACTAGAATATAGAAATTTCATACTGGGAGTTCCCGTTGTGGCTCAGTGGTTAACAAATCCAACTAGGAACCGTGATGTTGCGGGTTCGATCCCTGGCCTTGCTCAGGGGGTTAAGGATCCAGCGTTGCCATGAGCTGTGGTGTAGGTCGCAGATGCAGCTCGGATCCTGCGTTGCTGTGGCTCTGGGTGTAGGCTGGCAGCTACAGCTCCAATTGGACCCCTAGCCTGGGAACCTCCATATGCCATGGGAGCCGCCCTAAAAAAGGCAAAAAGACAAAAGTAAAAAAATAAAAATTTCATACTGTAGAACTTTCCCGTAATATTTCAAGGAACGAATTTACAGTCTCTTTTTTTGGCCACACCCATGGTATGCAGAAGCTTTAGGGCCAGGGATTGAACCCATGCCATAACGTGGCCCGAGCCACAACAGTGACAACACTAGATCCTAAACTCGCTGAGCCGCTAGGGAACTCCCAAATTTACAGTCTTTAAGAGAGTATAACACAGCAGAAGAGGACTTCATAAAGCACAGTGTTCATAGATCTCTATTTGAAGTGAAGGATTATTGCATGTTGAAACCTTGTTTTATAGTGAAACCATTTGTAACTTTATTCTATTTCCCTATAATCTAAACATGAAAGTGGATGGCTTGGATGGTTGTCTTTGACAGTTAATGACTGTTGGGTGAGTGATTGCTAGGAGGGTGAGGTGGAATGGCAAGTGTTTTTACAGAGGCCTTGGAAGGCCAAGGAAGTTAACTTAGCTAAGAAAGCTGCTTGCCTGTGGCTCAACTAATGATACCTTATTAGATTCAAGAAGATGAGAAAATATTTATTTATTTTATTTATTTTATTTTGATTTTTTTGATTTTTACGGCTGCACCCACTGCATATGGAAGTTCCCAGGCTAGGGGTTGAATTGGAGCAACAGCTGCTGGCCTACACCACAGCCACAGCAATGCCAGATCTGAGCTGTGTCTTCAACCTATGCCACAGCTCACAGCAACACCAGATCCTTAACCCACTGAGAGAGGCCAGGGATCAAACCCGCAACCTCATGGTTGCTAATCGATTCATTTCTGCTGCGCCACGACTTGAACTCAGAAATATTTCTTGATGTTTATGTAACTGATTGGATTGTTGAAAAGCAAATGAAGTTCTCTAAGCATCATTTCATGACCAATGATGTAATGATAATTCTACTGTAAATACTGAGTATTCATTTTGAATTTTATTTTACACTTAGTTATAAATTTCATAAAGTCTGAAAGGTAGAAGTAAAAATAAACATTATCTAGTCCAACCATTTCTGGCTTTTTTCTCTGGTAGCCTCACTCTGATTATGTGGAGTGGATTATGTGAGTCATAATCTCCTCCTCCTTGTCAATATTAATCATAAATATTATATTTCTGTTTTATTTTCCTAATAAAAAAGATTCACCAAGATTACACAAATCAGTGGCAGCTTTCCATTTAATAATTTGAGTCATTAAAAAAAAAATACCTCTTAGAAAATCCTCTTCAGTTTAGGCTTCATATAACCTTCAAAGATTGATTTCTGTTGAAAAGAATAAGACAAGCTACATAGGGATAAATGTGCAAATACACTTTCATGTTTATGCTTGTAATTTCCTTCATTTTAAAATTTCCGACTTTTAATTAATCACTTTTCTAATGAGGGGTTGTAGAGCAGGAGGGCAGAGAGAAGACTAGGCACCTGCTCCAGTCCTGATTATTTGGCCTCTCACCATTTGGGGAATACATTGCTAAGAAGTCCTGATCTATTAGCTAATATACTAATTAAGCCAACAGCACACATAATTGCTTGTTTGTGCTTTCTCTTTTGGAGGGGGAGATGTACCCACTGCGTATGAAAGTTCCTGGGGCCAGGGATTGAATCCCAGCCACTGCAGTGACAACACTGGGTATTTAACCCACTGCAGCCCAAGGTTACTCCCTGGTTGGTTGGTTGGTCTTTTAACTGAACTCTCAGCCCTGGAAAATGCAAAGCATGTTTCATTTTGAAGAGAAGTTTTAAAGTAATGTTAGATATGTTAAATGTCATTTTTAAATTTTTTTTGTTTGGTTTTGTTTTGCTTCTCGGAGGACTAGTGTTGATGGACCTCTGTGTAGCCAGTCTGCCGTCCTGACCTCATTTCCCTCCTCTCCATTTTGCTCGCACAAGCCTCCCTTTATTACCTCTTGCATGGTCTTAGTCTGCTGAGGTCTCTTCACGGTCACTGCTTACTACTAGATGAGTCCCATTACTTCTTTGATCAGAATTCTTCACTACCTCCCCCACTGACTACAGAATAAATATGAAATGATAGACTGGTTTTTAAAAATCCTCTCTAAATCCAGTTTCAATTTGCCTTCCCAACTGTATTTCTCACTTTTCTTCTTTGTTACCCTATACTTCAGCCAAATAAGCCACTTATATGCATACCCAGTACTTTCCTGCCTTTGTACCTTTGCTTGAAGTATTCCTCTCCCTGTAACCGCCTTCTCCACCCACCTTCACATTTGCAGATTAAGTTGTATCAATCCAGGAGTGCCGTCTGCTCATGAGAAGAATCTTTTGGGCTTTGAATTCCCACGGCATTTTAATCTTTGACTCTCTTGTGGCACTTGATGTCTTCAGTCTTGTATTATGTGGTTTATACCTTTCAGGGTTCTATTACTTTAAAGATTTCTTGGTCATGTGTCCATCCTTGGAGGAAATGTATATATTAAGTGCTCAAAAAATGCATGTTAAATAAGCAAGTAATTTAAACAGTTGATTACTCTGAATAAATGCGTTTGTTTATTTTAAAGTTCTCTAATTTTCAAATTCTTTTTTTTTATAGGGACTCAGAGTTTTTATCAGGAACATAATGATGATATTCTGTGCCTCACTGTAAATCAGCACCCCAAATTTATCAACATAGTGGCAACTGGCCAAGTAGGTATGTTTCTATATTTTAAACAGAAACAATTTTAAGTAATTGTCTTGTTCAAATTAATTCAGTGTACTGGGGAAAAAACTAAAACATATTTGCGTATGTTCAAATGCATTTGTAGGCATTCCCGTCATGGCTCAGTGGTAACAAACCCGCCTAGTATGCATGAGACCGTGGGTTTGATCCCTGGCCTTGCTCAGTGGGTTAAGGATCTGGTGTTGCTGTGGGCAGTGGTGTAGGTCACAGATGTGGCTCAGATCCCATGCTTGCTCTGGCAGGGGTGGAGACCAACAGCTATGGCTCCAACTGGATCCCTAGCCTGGGAAATTCCATATGCTGTGGGTGTGGCGCAAAAAAAAAAAAAAAGACAAAATGCATTTATATATAAAGCATACACCCAGTTTAACCATATTATTTCCTCTCAGGTACCTTTCTCTCACTTTGGTTACCTGAGTTGGTAAAGCCACTTTATGGTGGTTGAAATAGTTGGATGTAGTCCTTTAACAGAAGTTTCTTTTTTTTATTTTTTTTTTAGCAGAAGTTTCTAATCAGCAAATGTTTTAATTTTTTTTCATTTTTTTAAGTTTTATTAAAGTATAGCTTATTTACAATGTTGTCATAGTTTCTGCTGTACAACGAAATGATTCAGTTATACATTTACACACGTCCGTTTGTTTTCAGATTCTTTTCCCATATAGATTATCACAGAATATTGGGTAGAGGTCCCTGTGCTATACAGCAGATCCCTATTGGCTAGTCGTTCCATATACCATAGTGTGCATATGCCAATCCCAAACCCCTCGTCCATCCCTCCCCACCAACAAAGTTTTATAAACATATAAAACAGGAAGGAAGAATTTGAAGAGGAAATGGTAAATAAGACGAGCCAAGAAGTAACTAGACTGAGAGGGGCAGAACATCTGCCTCAACAGGGGTTAAGCTAGAAAGAGAAGCCAAGTCTGTTCCGTGTTAGTAAAGCCCTTATTACCTTTTCCTTGGCACTCATTTGCCAACTATTTTAAAAGCCCCTATCTTGCTGTCTTCTTTTAAGTCTGTAGAATATTTAAAGGCCATAACTCAACAAGCAAAATGGTGAGAGGATGGCAGGTCTCTTTAGGATGTATCTACCAGTCAGCAATCGCTGTGACCTCCACGCAATAGACTTGGTCAGTCAGATCTTCACAACATGATATAGTTTGTAAAAATGATTGAAATCCTTGGGTTTGTTGGATCTCAGTGGTAAGCGAGCTTGATTGCTAAATTGATCTCAATTGCTAAGCCAGCTTTATTTTTCTTCTTGAATAAGGTAATTTATGCTTTTAACAGCTCCATTTCTCAAAAAGTACTAAACTGATCATTAAGAAGCTTAGTTGATTAGTTCTACATTTATGCCACAAATACCCTTGTAATCTTCCTTTCTGTAAGTTTTCTACTTTTATTTATTTACTTATTTATTTATTGTCTTTTTGCCTTTTCTAGGGCTACTCCTGCGGCACATGGATGTTCCCAGGCCAGGAGTCTAATCGGAGCTGTAGCCGCCAGCCTACACCAGAGTCGCAGCAACGCAGGATCCGAGCCTTGTCTGCTACTCACACCACAGCTCAAGGCAACTGAGTGAGGCCAGAGATCGAACCCACAACCTTGTGGTTCCTAGTAGGCTTCATTAACCACTGAGCCACGATGGGAACTCCAAGTTTTCTACTTTTAAAAGAAAGTAGAAGTTCCTGTCATGGCTCAGTAGCAACGAATCTGACTAGCATCCATGAAGACGTAGGTTCACTCCTTGGCCTCATTCACTGGGTTAAGGATCTGGCGTTGCTCTGAGCCGTGGAGTAGTCTGCAAATGCAACTCGGATCTGGCGTTGCTGTGGCTGTGGTATAGGCCGCAGATACAGCTCCAGTTTGACCCCTAGCCTGGTAACCTCCATATGCCAAGGGTACAGTCCTAAAAAAACAAAAAATTAAAAAATAAAAATAAGAAAATGAAAAGAAAGACCAATACTTCACCTGTTACATACAAAATATTCTAATCTTTGAATCTATTATTTATTTTTATTGAAGTATACTTGATTTACAGAGTTGTGTTAGTTTTCAGTGTACAGCGGAGTGATTCAGTTATATATGTATTCTTTTTCATATTCTTTCCTATTATGGTTTATCACAGGGTATTGAATATAGTTCCCTGTGCTATACAAAAGGATTTTATCTGCTTTATGTATAGTAATTTGTATCTGCTAATTGCAAAATCCTAATTTATCCCTCCTTGCCCCTTTCTTCTTTGGTAACCATTAAATTTGTTTTTATGTCTGTGAATCAATTGCTATTTTATAAATGAGCTTATTTATATCATTTTTTAGATTCCACATGTAAGTGATATCATACGGTATTTGTTTTTCTCTTTCTGACTTCACCTCATGTGATAATCTCTAGGTCCATCCATATTACTGCAAATGGCATTATTTCATTCATTTTCTTTGGCCTCACCAGTGACCTGCAGAAATTTTGGGGGCCAGGAGTCAAACCTGTGCCACAGCAACAACCTAAGCCACAACAGTGACAGTGCTGGATCCTTAACCCACTGAGCCACCAGAGAACTCCAATTTCATTCTTTCTTAAAGCTGAGAAGCTGAGTGGTGTGTGTGTGTGTGTGTGTGTGTGTGTGTGTGTGTGTGTGTGTGTGTATCATATCTTTTTTATCCATTCCTCTGTTGATGAACATTTAGGTTGCTTCCATGTCTTGGCTATTGTAAATAGTGCTCGATGAACATCGGGGTGCATTGTGTCTTTTCAAATTAGTTTTCTCTAGATATATGCCCAGGAATGGGATTGCTGAATCATATGGTAACTCTGTTTTTAGTTTTTTAAGGAACCTCCATACTGTTGTCTGTAGTGGTTGTACCAATTTATATTCCCACCAACAGTGTAGGGGGGTTCCCTTTTCTCCACACCCTCTCCAGCATTTGTTATTTGTAGACTCTCTTAATTATGGCCATTCTCACTGGTGTCAGGTGGTACCTCATTGATAGTTTTGATTTGTATTTCTCTAATAATTAGTGATGTTGATAATCTTTGCATGAGCCTATCAGCCATCTGTAAGCCTTCTTTGGAGAAATGTCTATTTACATATCCTGCCCATTTTTTTATTCCATCGTCTGGGGTTTTTTGTTATTATGTTTGTATATTTTAGAAAATAAGCCATAAGAAAAAAATAGTCCATAAGCCCTTCTTCAAACCTCACTTGCAAATATTTTCTCCCAGTCCATAGGCTGTTTTTTTGTTTTATTTATGGTTTCCTTAGCTCCTTTTTTTTTTTTTTTTTTTGTAAATCCAATCTGTTACTCTATGTCTTTTGATTGGAGCACTTAGTTCATTGATATTTAGGGTTATTATTGATGGATATGTATATATTGCCATTTTTTTTTCTTTTTTTTGGCACTGCCTGCAGCATATGGAAGTTCCTGAGCCAGGGATCAAACCCTTGCCACAGTAGTGACCCAGGCTGCTGCAGTGACAAAGCCAGATCCTTAACTCACTGCACCACCAGGGAATTCCTGTTTATTGCCAGTTCAAACCTTGTTTTCCATTTGATTTTGTATTTCTTCTTTTTGTATTTCCTCTTGTGGTTTGATGATGTCCTTTTGTATTATGTTCGTGTTCTCGTCCTTTTGTATTATGTTCATGTTCTCTTCCTTTTGTTTTTTATTAGTCTTTTGTATGTTTTTGGCTTGTAATTACCCTGTTTTTCAAACTTGTTAACCTATTACTATGTCTACTTGCTTTAAACAGATAGTCATACAGGCTGAAACATTCTCTTTTTTTTGTCTTTTTGCTATTTCTTTGGGCTGCTTCCGCGGCATATGGAGGTTTTCCAGGCTAGGGGTCTAATCGGAGTTGTAGCCGCTGGCCTACGCCAGAGCCACAGCAACACGAGATCCGAGCAGCTCTGTAACCTACACCACAACTCATGGCAACGCCGGATCGTTAACCCACTGAGCAAGGGCAGGGACCGAACCTGAAACCTCATGGTTCCTACGTGGATTCGTTAACCACTGCGCCACGATGGGAACTCCTGAAACATTCTTTAAAAAACATACATACACATTTTTCTTTCTCTGCTCCCCCACATTTTACGATTTTGATGGCCTCGTTTGCATTTTCAGGCTTGTCCTTTTGCTATTTATTGTAATTATAGCTTTCGCAAAATTTTTAAATGTTTTTATTTTATTTATTTTTGTCTTTTTTGCCTTTTCTAGAGCCGCTCCCATAGCATATGAAGATTCCAAGGCTAGGGGTCCAATCGGAGCTACAGCTGCCAGCCTCCACCAGAGCCACAGCATTGCCAGATCCAAGCTGCATCTGTGACCTACACCATAGCTCATGGCAACACCAGATCCTTAACCCACTGAGTGAGGCCAGGGATGGAACCTGCAACCTCATGGTTCCTAGCCAGATTTGATGGGAACTCCTTTTTTTTTTTTTTTTTTTTTTTTAAATAGTTATTTCCCCAGTACATTTTTTTTCCTACTGTACAGCATGGTGACCCAGTTACACATACATGTACACATTCTATTTTTGCACATTATCATGCTCCATCATAAGTGACTAGACATAGTTCCCAGTGTTTTTTAATTTTTTTAATCTGTGTATTGGCTTATTTCAGTGATTTACTTTCCAATTGTGATTTTTCTCTTTCCTATGTATTCTTGCTTATTTTCTGTTTATAGAAGACTATCAATATTTCTTTTAGGATAGGTTTTGTATTGCTATATTCTTTTAGTTTTTGCTTGTCTGAGAAATTCTTTATCTTTCCTTCTATTCTGAATGATAATCTTGCTGGATAGAGTATGCTAGTTTGCAGGTTTTTATCTTCCAGGACTTTGAATATATCTTGCCACTCCCTTCTGACCCACATATCTGTAAAGAAATCAGCTGATAAGCATTATGGGGGTTCTCTTGTCATTAACTCTTTTCCTCTTGCTGCCATTTAGAATCCTCTCTTTAACTCTTGTTTGGGATCCTCTGTGCTTCCTATGTGTGGATATGTTTCCTTCTTTAGGTTTGGGAAGTTTTCAGCCATAATTTCTTCAAACACATTTTCAATTCTCTTCTCCTTCTTTTGGGATCCTATTATGCATGGATTGGGGTGCTTTACATTATCCCATAGGTTTCATACATTGCTTTTTTTTTTTTTTTTTCATTTGTCTTTTTGTCTGGTGTTCTGATTAGGTGACTCCCATTATTCTATCTTTTACATCACTTGTCATTCTTTTGTATTATCCAGTTTGGTTTTTTTTTTTTTTTTTTTTTTTTTTTTTGCTTTTAGCTCAGCTTTTGTCTTGGTAAATGAGTTTTCTAATTTTAATTGGCTCATCTTTAGTTTCTAGTGTTTTGTTTTGTTTTTACAGTAATCTGCATTTCTGTTGATAGCCCTTCTTAATCTTTCAGTATTTTTATTACCTCCTTTTTGAACTTGAGGTTGGTGGCCTGGAGTGGTCTGTTTCATTGTTTATTCTTTTTTTTTTTTTTTTTTTTTTGTCTTTTTAGGGCTACACCCGCAGCATTTGGAGCTTCCCAGGCTAGGGGTTGAATCAGAGCTGTAGCCACTGGCCTGTGCCAAAGCCACAGCAATGCCAGATCTGAGCCTCATATGCGACTTATAGCACCCAATCCTTAACCAACTGACTAAGGGCAGGGATCGAACGTGCGTCCTCATGAATGCTCATCAGATTTGTTTCTGCTGAGCCACAACGGGAACTCCTTATTGTTTATTCTCTCAGGGAAATTCTCCTGATCTTTTAATTGGGAGTGGTTCCTGTGCTTCTTCATTTTACTTACGTTTCTCTGATTCTGTGTGTTTAGGAGGAATAGTTATCTACTGTGGTCCTAAAGGGCTTTTTTTATGTGGGAGTGTCCCTGTATATCTTGCGTGAATCTAATATTTTTGGTGCAAGGGCTGTTTTTAATATGGATGCCTGCCACATCTTCCTTCTATGTTGATTGTTAATCTCCTTGATAGGGGGTGTGATTGTTGTGGTGGTGACTGGAGCCTGTACTAGATGTTAGTCAGGGTCTTCTCTTTGTTCTGTGGTTTTCACAGCCCTGTCAGGGGCGGGGCCTGCTCCCCAGTTGTTGGAGTAGATACCACCAGATCCATTTCTGAACTACAGTGTGACGTAGGCAGGGCTGGAGCACTCCCACTTGGAAATGAGCCACTGAGTATTCCTCCTCAAGAGCTGTCCATTGGTAAGTGTGCTCTGTGGTGTCACCTGTCACCCATTGTATGGGCTCACAAAGTATGCTGTTTTTGGCACTGTCCTAGGTCCTGCCCCATGGGAATTAAGGCAGTCAGCCTGAGTGTCCCTTAGATGATGTGTTCACAAAGCTACGAGTACAGATCTGTTGATACAGAACCACTGAGGCCAGGCACTGGGACTGTTATAGTCATGCAGCTGGACCTTGGGAGCTACTAAATCAGCCTAGACCTGGCCCTACCTCTGCTGGCCCCACCCCAAACAAAGGAGCACCAGTAATCCACTCATCCACTCAAATGCCCTGCAGGCTCTGAGTTTACAAAGCTGCCTGTAGTGCTTCAATTCATAGATCACACAGCTGCTGGCATACTCACATTTCAGCCCTGCTTCCAAAGTGGTACAGCCTGAGGATCAACTCTGATTTCAGCCCCATCTCCATATGTGGGCACCCTTAAGATACTTGAGCACTCCCAGAATTTAGACAGGCAGAGCCACACCCACTGTCAGGCTGCCACGGTCCCTCCCTTGTGCCCGCATTAACAATGAGTTTTCAGTGGCCAACCTGGGCTCCTTCCTGCTCATACCCCCAGCTCCAGTTGTAGCTTGGACCAAACTCCAGCCTCTTCAGGATGTCTCTGCACAGCCAATCCCTGTCCTCTACCCAAGTCTGTCCTCTGAAGCTTGAGTTTGAGAACCCTGTTCCCACCTGCACCAGGAGATGTATGTCTTGGGCTGGGGAGTGCAGGGGGGTGGCCAGGACCATCTGCGAGGTTTCTCTCTGTTCTTCTGTTATGCCTGCCGCAGTGCAGCTGCTGTACTGTCCTCAAAGCCTCTGAAACTCCTTTTCTCTCCCAGCTGATCTCACCACCCGTGAAGGGGTTTCCAAGGTAAGGGATCTTTCCACTTTCCCAGTTCCCTCCCAGGGGTGCAGGTCCTGTCTTGATTCCTTTTTTTTCCCCCTTTCACCCTACTTGGTTACATGCTAATCTTTCTTACAATTTGTTTTTGTGAGCTCTTCTGCAAGAGTTCAGCAGGTATTCTGTGAGAATTGTTCCACATATAGTTGTATTTTTGATGTACTTGTGGGAGGAGGTGAGCTTCACATCCTTCTATTCTACCGTCCTGATCCAGCCTCTCTAATAATACTTAGGCATTGCCTCTTTTTTGCACTAAGTTTTTTGAAATTGAAGTCTTATTTTCACTCGGCATGAGGAGTAAGTGACCATGTTACCATTTTGGTCATGAAAGCACCTAGTTTGGTGCCTCTTGGCATGTAGTTATTGCTCAGTTAATTTTTATTAAGTTCTTTTATTCAGTAAACTGAATACCTACTTTGTGTAAGATATTGTTCTTGGTTCTGGGGGTATAAGGAGCTTACAAAAAAAGGCAAAATCTCTATTTCAGTAGAATTTACATTTTCTGAATGGAATTCTAGAGGGTGGTTTTCATTTCCCAACTTTGCTCCTTCTCCTTTTCTTTCTCCTTCTCCTCCTTAGTTAAGAAACTTGTTTAACATAGTAATGCTGTACCTTCCTCTTTCGATTAAAAAATGTTGGAGTTCTTAACTGGCTTAATCCTACATAGTGTTTATGAGGTTGGGGGTTCAATCTCTGGCCTCATTCAGTAGGTTGAGGATCCAGGGTTGCTGCAAGCTGCGGCATAGATCACAGATACAGCTCCAATCTGGAATTGCTGTGGCTATGGCGTAGGCCTACAGCAGCTCCAGTTTGACCCTTAGCTCAGAGAACTTTCATGCCACAGGTACAGCTGTAAAAAGAAAAGAAGAAAAACGTTGAGAGTTCCCTAGTGGCCTAGTGGTTAAGGATTCAATGTTGTCACTGCTGTGGCTCAGGTTCAAATCCCTGGCCCAGCAACTTCCACATTCTGCAGGCATGGCAAAAAAAAAAAGGAAAGAAATGTTGTGGTTACAAATTAACCTTTCATGGAATTTAACCCTCTTCTCCACTTCTTTTTTTTTTTTTTTTTTAAACTGTAATATAATTGACATAATATTATGTTAGTTTCAGGTGTACAACATAACGATTTGATATTTGAAGGGTAACACTATAAAGAATGGGGAATGGCTAAATGATCTCCCCCGCCTCTTCTTCCACATCAGTGTCCAGACAGTGTAGAGGTGAATTTTTGATCATGCACATAGTTCTATGTCTTTCCCCACTTATACCATTCCACAAAACAGCCAAAAAAAATTTTTTTTTTTTTGTCTTTTTGCCTTTTCTAGGTTCTCTCCCGTGGCATACAGAGGTTCCCAGGCTAGGGGTCTAATCAGAGCTGTAGCTGCTGGCCTACACCACAGCCACAGCAACGCCAGATCCGAGCCACGTCTGTGACCTACACCACAGCTCACTCCAATGCCGGATCCTTAACCCGCTGAGCAAGGCCAGGGATCGAACCCTCAATCTCATGGTTCCTAGTCAGATTCGTTAACCACTGCGCCACGACGGGAACTCCAAAACAGCTAAAACTCTTTACTGATGACTAAGTAAGTGTAAAATAGACTCAAGAGAAGACCGAAGAGTGAGGGACTTTTTTTCCTCTGAACCTAAAGAGAATTGACTCAGTAGTTAGTTTGCCTGCCAGGCTTGTTTAATACCCACAAAGCACAAAAACACTTTCTAGGGAGTTCCCATTGTGGTGCAGTGGTTAACAAATCTGACTAGGAACCATGAAGCGGTGGGTTCGATCCCTGGCCTTGCTCAGTGGGTTAAGGATCCGGCATTGCCGTGGGCTGTGGTGTGGGTCTCAGATCTGCGGCTCGGACCTGGCATTGCTGTGGCTGTGGTGTAGGCCGGCGGCTACAGCTCCTATTCAACCCCTAGCCTGGGAACCTCCATATGCCGCAGGAGCGGCCCAAGAAATCGCAAAAAGACCAAAAAAAAAAAAAAAAAAAAAAACACTTTCTAAAATGTATATGGTTCTCTTTGTTAAAAATTATGTAAATCATAAAGGAACTTAAATATTTGCTCTTGCAGTAGTTTAGCCAATTAAACTTGAACTTTTCTTTTTTCTTGGCTAAAATCTTGGAATCTCAGAGCTTTCAAATGTATAATTTTATCCATCATTAGATGTTCATCATTAGATGTTTAAATTTCCTTTGTTACATATCTGATTAAGGGTTTTTCTACTTATGCTTGAACCCCATCATCACTTGATTCCTAACAGAGTAACCTAACCTCTTCTTAGGAAGCTCTGTTATAAAGTGTATCTTTGTATGAAATAGAAATCTGTCTCTTTTTAGTCACAATTCATTGGTCCTCATTTTGGGACATCTAGAATATTTTGACCTGTGATGTTTAGGTCTTTATCTGTACCCCTGTCCCAGGCACTGCAGATATTCAGGAATAAGCCTAATCTCTAAAACCAAAGACCCTCAATCTTTCAACCATTCTTCATGTGGCATAGTTTCAAGTCCTCTCACCGTTTGGTTGTTATCAGAGCATGTTCAAAACTAAAAGTGGAAACCCTGACTTGTCTGCTCAGTGAGTCAAGTACTTCATGACTTTTTCTCTCATATTTTAGATCAGGACACTATAGGTCTACAGTGTGTCCTTGAAATAATTATTTCACAGGGTATAAAGCTCTACCAAAGCAAGAAACAATCATCTATCTTGAAAAGATTCCTAAATGTTTTCTTCTTTCTTTCTAAAGACTGTTGCTTCTAAAATTTTGGTTAATAGATATTTACACTGCAAATATAATGAGCATAGGCTTTCATGTTTCCTTTTTGGGCAGCCTTTTACTCAATACAGAAAATTTTTACGTTAAAAAGAGAAGAAAGGGGTTCATTTGTGGCCTGAATTAAGGGGTTTTTTTCCCTTCAGTTACATGGTAACTTTTGCCATGGTTTCTCTCAGAAGGCTTAGATCTCATTTTTCCCCGCAAGTAGGAATCATTAAAGCCCAAAGGATCTATTAACAGGGCATTTTGTTAAACCAAAATAAGGCCATGAAAACTCACTAAGAGATTGAAAGATCAGAGTTCCTGTTGTGGGTCAGCCAATTAAGAACCCAGCATAGTGCCCAGGAGGATGTGAGTTTGATCCCTGGGTTAGGGATCCAGCATTGCCACAAGCTGTGGAGTAGGTTGCAGATGTGGCCTGGATATGGTGTTGCTATTGGCACTGGTGTAGGCTTCAACTGTAGCTAGGATTCAAACCCAAGTCTCGGAACTTTAATATGCTGTAAAAAGGAAAAAAAAATTTGAAAGGTTATATGCATAAAATGTTAATATACATGTAATTGAGATTAATGGTTTGACTTTCAAACAGTGCACTGAGTTTTACATAATAAAATTAATTTTGTATTTGACAATTATTTAAATTATTTTAAATTATCACTTTATCATAATTGCGTCTTTACAGATTTTACTTGTAGTGTTTATCCTATTTATGAGTAATTTTTTTCTGCTGCTTTTCCATTGTAGGTGATTCAGCAGACATGTCAGGTAAGGAAATTAATCATCTTCTGTTGTAGTCATATTGTTAAATAATGACAGCCCAAATTTTTATAGAGTAATAAGACACTTGAAACTGTGACTTTTTAAATTATGAATACATCATTTTAATGTCATGATACTGACTCCAATCTG
The DNA here is from genome assembly GCF_054392235.1 of Sus scrofa. Taxonomy (NCBI): domain Eukaryota; kingdom Metazoa; phylum Chordata; class Mammalia; order Artiodactyla; family Suidae; genus Sus; species Sus scrofa. The sequence continues at coordinate 121,627,534 of NC_139389.1, read as the reverse complement.
CAATAATAAGTTTTGGGGTTTTTTTTGGGGGGGGGGGTTGCTTTTTTTTTTTAGTGGTGGTATATGGAGATTCCCAGGCTAGGGGCCAAATCAGAGTTGCAGCCGCTGTCCTGTGCCACAGCCACAGCAACATGGGATCCTGAGCCGCGTCTGTGAACCTATACCACAGCTCATGGTAACATGGATCCTTAACCCCCTGAGTGAGGCCAGGGATCAAACCTGCATCCTTGTGGATACTAGTTGGATTTGTCACCCACTGAGCCACAATGGGAACTAAGTTTTTTTTTTTAAATAGCGTATTTTGGAATTTAATTATTGCACATTTCAGATCAACAGAGCATTTAAAGATTTGAAAATAACTTTTTATTACTGATTTTGACCATGGCTCTGTGATTTTAAAAAGCTCTTGAATAAATGGTGCATGTCTATTGTTTTTAGTTATTATAATAAGCAAGCTTTTTCAACTCAATTTTAGTTTACAGAATATAGTAAGAATTACCTGTTTGATAAGAAAATATTTCCCAGTGATTTGTATCCATTTCATTTCAGTTTTCCAGGGTAAGGCATGATTTTGTGATTCAGCTCTTCAGTTACAAACTTACTCAATACAACAGGCAAGGTCTTTGATGTCTTGGGTTTCACGCAAGAGCAGTGGTTAGTCCTTGGGCCTTGTACAGCCTGTGACTGAGTATACTTTTTATTAATTTAAATAGTTGGGAAATATCACAAAAGATGGAAAATATATGAAATTCAGATTTCAGTATCCACAGATAAGGTTTTATTGGACACAGCCACACTCATTCAGTAACATGTTGCCCATGGCCGCTTTCGTGCTAATAATGGCAGAATTGAGTGGTTGCAACAGAGACTGCGTGTAACACTGTCATTGCTTTCCACTGCTGCTTGATGCACTACAGATTGCAATGATTCTGTTTTAAAACTTTTAGGTTTTGAGTGCTGCATATATTGCTAGGCCACAGTATTTTTGTTGTTGATGTACAACATTGTATTAGTTTCAGGTGTACAGCATTGTGATTTTTGTTCATAGATTATACTCCACTAAAAGTTATTACAAGATAATGGCTCTAATTTCCTGTGCTATATCGTATGGTCTTATATACTGTTGCTTATCCATTTTATACAGAGTAGTTTGTGTCTCTTAATCCCATACCCCTAACTTACTCCTCCTCTCTTCCTTCTTTCCCTAAGTAGCTGCTAGTTTGTTTTCTATATCTGTGAGTCTGTTCCTGTTTTGTACATAGAAAGAATATATATATACACATATACATGTGGAAAGAATACATGTCAACATTTTCATCCTAAGCTTTATCACAGTATTCTCAGTTCATAGGAAAGCAAAGATTAGAAAAATTAGAAAATTTAAGAGTATTTCATCACAACAGAATTTCTACACAAAAATAAATATAAAATATGGCTACATCCTGAAGTAAAGTTCTGAGTGACTCATTTGTTAGCCAATCAAGAAAAGCTGTTTATGGAATTCCAACCTTGTGGCTCAGTGGAAACAAATCTGACTAGTATCCATGAGGATGCAGGTTTTATCCCTGGCCTCGCTCAGTGGGTTAAGGATCTGGCATTGCTGTGAACTGTGGTGTAGGTCAAAGACTCGGCTCAGATCCTGCATTCCTGTGGCTGTGGTGTAGGCTGGCAGCTGCAGCTCTGATTCAGCCCCTAGCCTGGGAACTTCCTTATACCGCAGGTGCAGCTCTTAAAAAAAAAAAAAAAAAAAAAAAAAAAGCTATTTATGACTTGAGTTAATTAAATCATGTTTAATTGCAGCAAACAAGTGTCCAGAGAAAATAAACTTGTTTAAGACTTTTTGTCAAAAACCATTGCTAAAAAATTGAGAACACTGGGAATAACATCAGTAGTCTTTAAAAAAAAAAAAAAAAAAGATTTTGAATGGCTTCCCTTGGCTCTTAATGGGTTAACAAATGTCATCAGTTGTTTTTTTGAGGAATAAGTGCTGACTTTTAAGTGACTGATTGCTTTGTTTCTATGAATGGCCTAACAACTGCAAAAGATAGTATTTTCAAATAAGTCAGAAAACAGTAATGTGGTGCAACCTGAAGTAGAATCTGCTAAGATGTATTACAGTGACGGTGGTAAATGTATGTGTGGACTAGAGCAGAAAGGGGAGTAGTTGGTTAAATTTACAAGCCTATTCATTGTGTTATTCATTAGCAGGTGCTTTGTGGAAAATATTTCAATTTATCACGTGTAATTGAACCTCAGTATTTTGTTATTGAGAGTCGGCACTTAATTTTGTTTGCTGTCGTAGACTTAATCAGTCCCATCAGTTTGTTAGAAATAGAAGGCGAATATCCTGACTTGCTCTATCCCCATAGCAGTTTAGCGATTTAGCAGTGGCAACGTTTTTTTTTTTCCCTGCAATTTCTGGAGCTCAGAACCAGGACTGAAATTTTTCCAAATGAGAAGAATTGCCTTTAGTCAATTTTGTGGAAAACTAGATACCTTTGGAAATTATTTTTTGCTGTAAACTTGATAATATTTGTTAATGATTCAGCCTGAAATTATAAGGAAACTGCAAGTACAATTACAACCTTAGGTTACAATTACAGTGCTTATACGTGAAACTTATACTGCAGGAAAATCATTTGATGACAACTCATCTTTAAATCACAAGTGATGCCAAGCTGCACTGTATACTTCTCATGCTGTAAAAATTAAGATGAGAAATGAGATTCTCATTCTCGCACAAATTTGCCGCAAGTATATTTTCTGGGCTCAAGTTAAAGTTACAGCAGCATTTTTTAGATCTTGATGCAAGTGTAAAGAAAATTTCCATATTTTAAATATCTGTTTAACTGCACAAATAAGGAACCTTCAATTTAGGATTGTTATTCTGCAATGTAATACATTATAAAAGGCAAGTATCAAGACAGGACTCTAATAGAATTTTCTAAATGTCTTCAGGTGATTAATATGCTCAATTAAAATCATATGCTTTTGGATCGATACTCATATTTGACAGTACCTACCTGTGTGAAACATTTTCAGGGTTGAAATGTGTAAAATTATTACAGATCATCATTAACAAATGAACATCTGCAATTATTTTTGAAAAATAAAAACTCCGACTTTGAACCCCACTTAACTGGAACATTATCCCCCCCAAAGAATTTCATTCTCATTAGTAGATGTATATTATAAAATTTTTCACTCAGTGAATTTCATCAACAAAAATTTTGTGGAAATTTGTTTTCTTTTGTTATACAGGTACCTGCACAATATCTTCAGTTTTGTCTCTTATCTGACCATTTAGAGTAAAAGCTTGCTGACTCCTGCTCTAGAAGGAGACAGGCAAAAATAAGTAAATTTTTAAATATAACATGATCTAAGATGGTGATAAATGTGATAAGAACAGCAAACAGGGTGATGGCAGCAAAGCATTTGTTTTTCAGAAGTGGTAACATTTAGCTAGGCCAAAAATGATACAAAACAATGATAACTGAAGGGTGGTCTAGCCAGGGCAAGCCAAGGCCTGGTTTGGGAGTCTCAAGACCACCCACACGTTCAGTAATTCACAGACGGAATCAGAAGACCCAGAGATACTTAGGGGTATAGCTTATTGCAGTGATCAGCAAGGGGAAAAGATATATCAGGTAGAGTCTTGAGGATCAGATACAGGCTTTCTGTGTCTCTCCCAACATATTCTTCTAGGGGTCACAAAGAACCTGATTCTTCTACCAGCAACCAGATGCATCAATGTAGGTGCAGTGTTTCTGCCCAGGGAAGCCCACTTAAGACGCAGAGTCCAGGGTTTTTATTGCGGATTGGTCACAGAGGCATAAATATCATACTTCCAGGAGAAAACAGGTATTCAGTGCCCCCGTGGACAAAACAGCCTGATCAACATGGAGAACATTTCAAAAGTCAAGTTCTTCCACACTAGCAAGCAGATCCTTCCAGTGATAGTAACCTCAGGCCTGCTTATTTAACTCTTTCCCTAAGGCTGAATCAAGAAACAGAAAGGTCAGTGTGACAGGAGAAAGGCCTCTGAGATAAACTTAGAAAGGGTAGGAGTCAGTCATGTAGGGCCTTGTAGATCATGGAGCAGAGTTTGGATTCATGCTAAATGCAGAGTCCATCATTGGAGAATTTTAAGCAAGGAAGTGATGTGATCTGATTTATACTTTGAGAAAAATCACCCTTTGCACTATTGAGAATATTGGAGGGGAAAGAGCCTCCAGAAAATTAGGAGGTTTGGATCATAGTAGTTTAAGCAAAAGACATTTTAAACTAGGGTGGTAGGAGTGAAAATGGAGAGAACTAGATGAATATGGCCTATATTTTGAGGGTAAATCCAGTTTTTTTCTGCTGAAGTAGACGTGGAGGCATGGCAGAAAGCAAGGAATCAAGATTGTTAATTTTTTTCTTGAGCAGCTGGCTAACTGAAATAGGGGAATACTTTGGGAGAAATAGTTGTACAGGGAGAAATTATCTATAGTCATAAGGAATGAAGGGATTCAAATGCAAGGAAACTAGTAGGTCTGGAGGTGGGGGAATAAGAAGCTCCTCTCTAATGGCTTTTATTTCATCAGGTGAGTGAAGAGGTGGCGAAGTAGGTGGGAAAAAAGTTTTGAACTTGTCACTTTGGAATGTAGAAGAGTAAATATATGTATTAGAAAAGATACGGTATAATTACCATTTGAATGTAATACATGTGTTTTGAGTAGACCCTAAGAGAACATCTTTTGTCTCTGACAAAGTCTTCCCAGCCCACATAAGACTGTGCCAGAAGGTAAGAATTTGACGTTTTTGTTCCTTAAGGCAATTCAAGGCAAGAGAGCTCTCTTCAGCCTTAGTTATTACTGTTTGTTCTGATAGGCAGTTGCCCATTAAATATCTTTAGTGATCTTCCCTGTGCCCTCTGATGACAGAAAGTGAGGAAATCTATTATCACACAGAGTGATGGGAGCACACTGGTCTCCTGAGTCTGCTGATTCAGGAGCTCCCCATGTGTTTCCCATCTCTTCTGCTCTGTCATCCATAGCACTGGCCTCATCCCAAAGACTGGTTGAATTCATGTTATAAAAGGGCTGCCAGTGACAGTTAAAATTACATGCTTCCTTGCTTTTTCATCAGATGGGAAAAGGGATTAAAAATCTTTTTCAAAACCGTGACCTTTATTTATTTATTTGTTTATTTTTTTTGGCCTGTTTGGGTCATTTTTAAGAGGAGCCAAACGCTGTACCAGGAATACATCAGGTGAAGTTCTCTTTGTGGCTCAGGAGATTGCAAACCCAACTAGTACCCATGAGGATGCGCTTCAATCCTTGGCGGTGCTCAGTGGGTTAAGGACCCAGCGTTACTGTGAGCTGTGGTGTAGGTTGTGGATGTGGCTCGGTTCTAGCATTGCTGTGGTTGTGATGTAGGCTGACAGCTGCAGCTCTGGCTTGACCCCTAGCTTGGGAACTTCTATATGCTGCAGGTGCAGCCCTAAAAAAAAAAAAAAAGGGAATGGATGCTAGGTTACAGCAAAGAGTTGTCCACTACGGAAATTACAGGGCAAAATACAATTGGAACACTTAATGGTCCACATTAAAATTTTGTTTTTAAATATAGTGTTTTTACTATGCTATGTCAAAGGAAAAGTAGGGGATAAAAGAAAAATATCCTTTAAAACTTTGATTCTTGGAGTTCCCGTGGTGGCACAGCAGAAATGAATGTGACTAGGAACCATGAGGTTGCGGGTTCGATCCCTGGCTTCTCTCAGTGTGTTAAGGTTCCTGTGTTGCCGTGAACTGCAGTGTAGGTCACAGATGCGACTCAGATCCTGCATTGCTGCGGCTCTGGTGTAGGCCAGCAGCTGTAGCTCCAAGTCGACCCCTAGCCTGGAAACCTCCATCTGCTGCAAGTGAGGCCCTAAAAAGCAAAAAAAAAAAAAAAAAAAAAAAAAAACTTTGATTCTTATGAGATCGACTAAGTACTTTTAAGAGAACCTTGTGGCATCTCTGTACTGGAGACAGAGAGTCAAGAATAGTTATGACAAGTTGGTGGGATTGACTTTCTGGAGACAGCTTGATGTGAAGAGAGTAAAACTAGTTCCTGGGTACTGACAACTGCACACCTCTGCTGGCTCTGCCAGCTCTGAGTGGTGTATGACCTAGGTTAAGTCACTTAACTTCACTGAGCCTGAGTTCATAGGAAAACATAACTGCCTAGAAGTAGAGATTAGAAAGTATGACATGTCCCTGGTAATATGCCTGGCCCATGATATGCACTTCTGTCTGGTAGCCTACAGGAAGGGGAAAAATAAGAGTAATATCTGTGTTACCTTAGCGTCATGAATGACCACTTTCAAATTATAGGAGAATATAAAATATACCTAATGGACATGTTTAACTTTTTTATAAGTTTTATTGGAATGTAGTTGACTTACAAAGTTGTGTTTCATCTGTATAGCAAGGTAAATCAGATATGCTTATATGCATATCCATTCCTTTCCAGACTCCTTTCCCATGTAGGTAATTACACAGCACTGAGTAGGTTACCCTGTGCTCTACAGTAGGTCCTTGTTACCCATCCATTTTATATGTAGTGGTGTGCTTATGTCAGTCCCAACCCCTAATTTATCCTTTCCCTAACCCAGTTTCCCCTTTGGTAACCATAAATTTGTTTTCAAAATCTTCGAGTCTGTTTCTGCTTTGTAAGTTCTTTTTGTCACTTTTTGTTAGATTCCGCATATTAGTGATCTTGTGTGATAGTTATCATCTTCTTTCTGACTTCTTTCTTCACTTATTATTGTAATTTCTAAGTCCATCCATGTTGCTGTAAATGGCATTATTTCATTCCTTTTTATGTCTGAGTAATATTCCATTGTGTATAGGTACCACATCTTGTCTCTCCAGTCCTCTATTGATAGTCCATGTCTCGGCTGTTGTAAATAGTGTTGCAATGAATATTGGGGTGCATGTATCTTTTTGAATTATGGTTTTCTCCAGATATATACCCAGGAGTAGGATTACTGAATCATATGGTAGTTCTATACTTAGTTTTTTAAGGAACCTCTACAGTGTTCTCCATAATGGTTGCACCACTTACATTCCCACCAACAGTGTGGAACGGTCCCCTTTTCTCCACACCCTCTCCAGCATTTATTATTCGTATTCTTTTTGATGATGGCCATTCTGACTTATGTGAGGTGATACCCCACTGTAGTTTTGATTTGCATTTCTTGAAAAATTAGTAACATTGAGCGTCTTTTCGTGTGTTCTTCGGTCATCTCTCTGTCTGCTTTGGAGAAATGTCTGTTTAAATATTCTGACTTTTTTTTTTTTTTTTCTTCTGTCTTTTGTCTTTTTAGGGCCACAACCGCAGCATACGGAGGTTCCCAGGCTAGGGGTAAAATCAGAACCACAGCTGCTGGCCTAAGCCACAGCCACAGCAATTCGGGATCTAAGCCGAATCTTTGACCTACACCATAGCTCACAGCAATGCTGCATCCTTAACCCACTGAGCAAGGCCAGGGATCGAACCTGCAACCTCATGGTTCCTAGACTGATTCCTTTCTGCTGCGCCATGACAGGAACTCCTCTTCTGACCATTTTTTAATTGAGTTGTTTTTTGGTATAAAGCTGTATGAGATGTTTTGTATATTTTGGAGATTACTCCCTTGTCAGTTGCTTCATTTGCAAGGATATTCTCCATTTTGTAGTTTGTCTTTTCATTTTGTTTAATTGTTCTTTAGTAAGTTAGTTAGGCCTTGAGAATTTCCAGTAATTAATTAATTAATTAGTGGGGTTTTTTTGTTTTGTCTTTTTGCTATTTCTTGGGCCGCTCCCTCGGCATATGGAGGTTCCCAGGCTAGGGGTCGAATCGGAGCTGTAGCCACCGGCCTACGCCAGAGCCACAGCAACATGGGATCCGAGCCGCGTCTGCGACCTACACCACAGCTCATGGCAACGCCGGATCGTTAACCCACTGAGCAAGGGCAGGGACCGAACCCGCAACCTCATGGTTCCTAGTCGGATTCGTTAACCACTGCGCCACGACGGGAACTCCGTGTTTATTTATTATGTCTTTTGAGGGCTGCATGTGTGGCATATGAAGTTCCCAGGCGAGGGGTTGAATTCGAGCTACAGTTGCCAGCCTGCACCACAGCCACAGCAAGGCCAGATCCGAGCCTTGTCTGTGACCTGCACTACAGCTCATAACAGTGCTGGATCCTTAACCCACTGAGTGAGGCCAGGGTGAATCTGCGTCCTCATGGATCCTGGTCAGGTTCCTTCCTGCTGAGCCACAATGGGAATCTTAAATATTGTTACTGATGTAAGTTTAGAACAATCTTACTGTGTAGCAATCCTATAATATAATCATACCTGTGTTTTAAGATATAAATTTCTGGTATAACCTTCTTACCATGTCATTCAATTTTTTGTAAAAGTTTGAAAAGCTCAGTAATTCACTTTACTTAAAATTACTTGCTATTTAAATTTTAGATTGTTAACTCTTTGTAATTTATAGAATATTAAGTTTGGAAAATATTAAATAATTGAGTGATGTTTCTTAAAAATCCATTATTGGAGTTCCTATTGTGGCGCAGCAGAAACAAATCTGACTAGGAACCATGAGGTTGCAGGTTCCATCCCTGGCCTTGCTCAGTGGATTAAGGATCCATCATTGCTGTGGCATAGGCCGGCAGCTGCAGCTCTGATTCGACCCATAGCCTGGGAACCTCCATATGCCATAGGTGCGGCCCTGAAAAAACAACAAAAAATTATAGTTGATTTGCAGTGTTGTGCCAATTTCTGCTGTACAGCAAAGTGAATCAGTTATACATATATACATTCTTTTTCTTATGTTTTTCATCATGTCATTGCCAAGAGAATGAATAGTTCCCTGTGCTATACAGTAGGGACTTGTTGCCTATCCATTCTAAATGTAAAGAGTTTTCATGTACAAACCCCAAACTCCCAATTCTGTCCCTCTCCCCCTTGGCAACCACAGGTCTCTTCCCTAGGTCTGTGAGCCTTGTTTCTGTTTTGTAGATAGGCTCATTTGTATCATTTTGTTGTTGTTGTCGTTGTTGTCTTTTTATGGCCACACCCGCGGCATGTGGAGGCCAGGGGTCAAACCAAGGCCACTGGATCCTTAACCCACTGAGCGAAGCCAGGGATCAGACTCGCAACCTCATGGTTCCTAATCAGATTCATTTCCCGCTGCACTAAGATGGGAACTCCTGTGCCATTTTTTTTTTATGGGCATATTCATGGCATATGGAAGTTCTCAGGCCAGCAACTGAATCTGAGCTGCAACTACAAGCTATGCTGTAGCTACAACAGAGTTCTTTAACCCAGTGGCCAGGCAGAGGAGCAAACCCATGCCTCTGCAGTAGAGTGGCTGCAGTTGGATTCTTTTGTTGTTGTTGTTGTTGTCTTTTCTTGGGCTGTTCCCTCGGCACATGGAGGTTCCCTGGCTAGGGGTTGAATTGGAGCTGTAGCCACCGGCCTATGCCAGAGCCACAGCAACGCAGGATCCGAGCCGCGTCTGCAGCCTACACCACAGCTCACGGCAACGCTGGATCCTTAACCCATTGAGCAAGGCCAGGGATCAAACCCGCAACCTCATGGTTCCTAGTTGGATTCGTTAACCACTGTGCCACGACGGGGAACTCCTGCAGTTGGATTCTTAACCCACTGCACCACAGTGGGAACTCTCTGTGCCATATTTTAGATTCCACACATAAGTGATATCATGTAATTTGTCTTATTTCTCTTAGTCAGAAAATCTAAGAGAATCTCTAGTTGCGTCTATATTTACATTTTAATTTTTTTTGAGGTTAATCCATTTTATTAAGGGGCTTTGGGGGAAGGTTGAAGGATTGGGAGAACAATGAGATCTGATGTCCTCAGTGATCTCGTAGCTTCACAGTTGCTGAAAGCTATTTACATTTTAAATTTGTCACCTAACATTCCTTCTTGAATGAAGCTCCCAAGTCACTTGTAGCCTTTGACTTTTATTGAATGAGGTACATTCTAGTTATACTCCAGTACCTAAATTATTGTGGTCAATTTTTCACACATAAATATTGCACTTATTATATGGTAAACTTTTATGTCTGTTTCCATGTAGTTTTGATTTTTTTACAGTTTCATAAATCGTGAACAATTTTTACTTTGTGATAGTCAAATTTAATTCCCTGGGTTAATATATTTTAAATGCTTTGAAGAACTATTAGATTTAATTTATCATTGTATACTATAAATCATAGATGGTGTCCAATGTAGTCTAAATTTATTATCAGAAATTTTTTGGCGTTCCCACTGTGGCACAATGGGATCAGTGGTGTCTTGGGAATGCTAGGACATGGGTTCGATCCCCAGCCTGATACAGTGGCTTAAGGATCTGGTGTTGCCACAGCTGTGACTTGGGTCTTAACAGTGGGTCATATCTGATCCCTGTCCCAGGGAATTCCATATGCCACAGGGCAGCTGAAAATGGGGAGACAAAAAGAATTTTTTAAAATTGTCTTTATGTAATATTTATCTATTTTTTCAATATTTGTAGCTGATTTATAAACAAATGCACATTCATATTTTGATTATTGTACTAAAAGTACTTATGTTCTAAGACTGAATTAGCTGAATTGACTTATCCATTTTTATAGTGTTCAGTTGATTAAAAAAAAAAGGACAATATAAAGCTATGGGTTTTTAACCTAGAAAATATAGGAAATTGGGAAAACTTTTCAAGCAGTACCAACAGACTACACAAGATAAATAACAACAAATATAATTTTTAAAAAAGATTGGCAGTCTTGGAATTCCCTGGTGGCATAGAAGGATAAGGATCCAGCTTTGTCACTGCAGGAGCTCAGGTCACTGCCCTGGTGCAGGTTTGATCCCTGGCCCTGGAATTTCCACATGCCACAGGCATGGCCAAAAACAAAAAACCAAAAAAAAAAAAAAGAAAAGATTAGCTGTTTTACTTTTCCCATGAAATCTTGTTAAAAAAAAAAAAAAAACCCTATCTTATAAAATGATATGAACTTATATTTTTACTGGTTGAAAATTTCTTTTGTGGAGTTCCTGTTGTGGCTCAGTGGTTAACAAATCCAACTAGGAACCATGAGGTTGCGGGTTTGATCCCTGGCCTCGATCCGTGGATTAAGGATCCAGTGTTGCTGTGAGCTGTGGTGTAGGTCGCAGATGCAGCTGGGATCCCGCGTTGCTGTGTCTATGGCATAGGCCAGAGGCTACAGCTCCAATTAGACCCCTAGCCTGGGAACCTCCATATGCCATGGGAGCAGCCCTAGAAAAAGCAAAAAAAAAAAAAAAGAAAATTTCTTTTGTGATCTATTCAGATGGTTTCCTGCATATTGCGTTTCTCAATTTGTATTCACTTTCCATCTCTTCTTCATTCATCATTTATATTGTTCGTCTGTTTCTCCACATAATTACATAAAGATTTATCATGTATCAAAAACATAATATTGTTTTTTAAAAAGTTGTTTAGGGAGTTCGCATCGTGGCTCAGTGTTTGATGAATCCGACTAGGAACCATGAGGTTGCGGGTTCGATCCCTGACGTTGCTCAGTGGGTTAGGGATCGGGCGTTGCTGTGAGCTGTGGTGTGGGTTGCAAATGCGGCTCGGATTCCCCCGTTGCTGTGGCTCTGGCGAAGGCCGGTGGCTACAGCTCCGATTCAACCCCTAGCCTAGGAACCTCCATGTGCCGTAGGAGCGGCCCAAGAAATGGCAAAAAGACTAAAAAATTTTTTAAAAATTAAAAAATAAATAAAAAGTTGTTTAAAAGTTGTGGTTGCCTAATTTGCTTGTCTAAATGCTGTTTTCTCAACAGTACAGTTTGGACTATAGCCTGGGAAAGTAGTCAGTATTTTTCTCCTTTCCTTTCCTTTTCTTTTTTTCTTTTTAATTTAGTTTTAGGTTTGAGCTATTTTTTCTTAGTAAGTACAGTCTTTCTTTGGTTCCTGTTTTTCCGTGTTCCAGACTAGAGTATGCATCAGCCTTAGAAATGGAGACATTTGTAATAGGTATATTACAACTTTTGGATTTTATCTTTGTTTAGCTACAGCACCTTCTATCCACATCTGGGATGCAATGAACAAGCAGACTTTATCTATACTAAGATGCTATCATTCAAAGGGAGTGTGTTCAGTCAGTTTCAGTGCTACAGGTAAACTCTTGCTGTCTGTGGGACTAGACCCAGAACATACTATTACCATTTGGAGATGGCAGGAAGGTAGGATTTTTCTTTGTAATTTTTTAAAATGTATTAAAGTATAGTTGATTTACAATGTTGTGCCAGTTTTTTTCTTTACAATGTTTAAAAATTAAAATAGAAATAAGGTCATATGAATTCTGTTTAATATTTGTGTTAACTTGGTGATTGAAACCATTATTCATTACAGCCCTACACAATACATGTATTACTGTAAGTGTATTACACTTTAAAAACCCAGTGAGATGGTAAAGTCACAAAACATAAATTAATGAAAGTTATTAATATTATAAATCATTTACTGCTCTTTCATGGAAAAACTATGCATATAAGTGTCTTTGCTAATTACTCTTTTGTTGGCTATAGAGACTCTTACTCAAGAATGGAAATGAAGCATAATGTGATAGTGGAAGATCAATAGGGTAATATTACCTCAGTTACATAACTGTTATAAAAAATGAAATTCATAGAGCTACATAGAAAAATGAGACACAGTTTCTAAAGTCTACAGTGCCCCTTAAATGATAATGAAGCTCTCCATAAATCACATATCACTTGCAAAAATATGTAAAAAGGACCCTCTACTCTAGTAATGGTATGTCATGTGACTACTAGGTGGCATTGTAAGGGACATGCCCTCTTTTAAGCGCAGTTGTTTTTTGAACTGTGTTACGTTCAATAACTCTTTGATCCTGTAAAAATGAGCTTAGTTCTTACACTAACCTAGATAATTTTGTTGTATCTTTTTATCAGGTGCCAAAATTGCCAGCAGAGCTGGTCACAACCAACGTATTTTTGTGGCAGAATTCCGACCCGATTCAGATTCCCAGTTTGTCTCTGTGGGAGTAAAACATGTGAAGTTCTGGACACTGGCAGGAAGAACCCTTCTTAGCAGAAAAGGGCTACTGAGCACACTGGATGATGCCCGGATGCAGACCATGCTTGCTGTCGCATTTGGTGCAGTATGTCTCTTAAAATGCATGTGGTAGTGTAACTGTGAATGAGCCAAACTGGACCGTTTTGAATTTTCTTGCCTTAGATAGTTGAGCTACAGAAATGTTATTTATATGGCACTATAATCTACTAATCATTACGTATGTCCTGGTCATGCATATATTTCATCTTTCAGATTCTGATACTTGAGAAATGATGGAGTGAGAGAGAAAGTTCGTGAGGGAGAGGGGTTATAATGAAACATTCGAGTCCTTGGGTCACTGCTATTCTCAAAAGCCTTTATTAATTTTATAATTGTCACCCTACATCTCCTAGGTCCTAATAATTTGTCAGAATAAAAGAAAGATCAATCATGAAATGTGCTTTTCCAGTGTGGTACTTGGTTTAGGATTTTCTTTGCTTCCTCTCATCTTAACTCACTGCTTGTCATGTAGTCAGAAGTGGGCCAGTGCCTCTCGTTCAGGGGAAGAAGGCAAGCCCAGTTCCTGGTCTTGGTGGAAAGAGCGTTAGAGCCGTTCCCTCCCCACCATCCCGATTCCACCTGGGCTTGTGGTTTACAAGCCACATCTCTTTCCTTTAATACCTTGCCCTGGCCAGACTTTTTAAACCCTATGATGCATTAAAAAACTAAGTCATTTTTCTTACTAAAGTGTTTATGTGTGTTTGTAATACTTGAAGAACAAAAATTATAATTCTGGAATCTTAAAGCACACTTACATTTTTTGAGAAAAAGACCATTGCAAATGTTGGTTATGCCCTGTCAAACTTGAGTTAAATATTTTGGACATTCTTAGTAGAAGGCAAGTAATTCTTCTCCAGAAGAAAAACCCGATACATTCAAGTGTTTCTTGCCCATGTAAATTAACTTTCTTCACACATAAAATTCCTTAGTTACTCAGTTACTCATTCCCAATAGAAAATAAACTTGAAGATTAGAATTTTAGCCGTAGGAGTTCCTGTTGTGGCTCAGTGAAACAAATCTGACTAGTATCCAAGAGGATGCAGGTTTGATCCCTGGCCTCACTCAGTGGGTTAAGGATCCGGCATTGCCGTGAGCTGCAGTATAGTTGACAGACTCGGCTCGGCTCGGATCTGGCATTGCTGTGGCTGTGGCATAGGCCAGCAGTTACAGCTCCAATTGGACCCCTAGACTTTGGAACCTCCGTATGCCACAGGTGAGGCCCTAAAAAGACAAAAAAAAAAAAAAAAAGAATTTTAGCCATAATTAACTTTTTATGTTTGAAACAATAGTACAATCAGTGTGAATGTTTTGTTACATAACAAAATGGGTTGATGTTCAGTTTTAACACATGTTCACTAGGGGCTATGAAAAGAGCAAAGGAAATAAAATATTAGTTTTTACATTCCAGTCACAGATGAGGCATGAATTAAAGCTGCTCCTATTTGGCAAGTACAATCATTGTTTTCTAAATGTGAGCTATAGAGAATACGCATAAATGCTGAGCAATTTGAAGTAATATTAAATTGTTGCAAGGAAAGTAAACATGCACACTATCTAGTATTCTCGGAAAGATTACAGAAAGTCTCAGTTTGTTTTTCATATAGTCCAAAATTTCCTATTGATTTTTTTCCATTTTGTTTTGGATGAACATTTTATACACATTGCTCTAAAACTGAAGCTAAAATGAAACAGCACATGATGCAGGATTTGATAAATGTTTTTGCATAAATGAACTGTATCAGGATTGCAGTTCTCAAAGTGATCTAAAGCATTCTTAAACTTTTGGTACCTTAACAATGTAACTTATTTTGGATTCACTGCAGAAATGCATTAACTTTCACTATTTTAAGAAATCATGGCAAATGTTTTCTTATATAACTTCTGAAAAACTACAACTTTGATGCAGATAATAGTTTTTCTTTCCAAGACAAAAGACTTCATCAAACCTAATAAAAGTTGCTTTCACTTCCTATTCCTATTCTCTTTTTTACTCTCAGTTACTAATGACCTTCATTTCTAGGGTAGCTAGAGGGAAGCAATACAAAGGGATGACAGAAACTAGAATTACAGCATTTTTGAATTAGAAGGGGCCTTAGAGCCTGAACGCCTTCATTTTACACATGAAAAAGTTGGTATAGAGGCCAAAAGTCTTGGCAAAGATTATTCCAGCTAAAAGCAACAGACCTAGAAAAGAAAATGGCCCTAATGAAAATAAGCCTCAAGTTCAGGTTTTCTGACTCTTGAGTCTACTGTTTTTCCCACACCATGCTCTTTTTTTTTTCTTTTTTTCTTTCTTTTTTTTTTTTTTTTTTGCTTTTTAGGGCTCCACCCATGGCATGTGGAAGTTCCCAGGCTAGGGGTCAAATTGGAGCTACAGCTGCTGGCCACAGCCATACAGGATTTGAGCTGTGTCTGTGACCTACACCACAGCTCACAGCAACACCAGATCGATCCTTAACCCACTGAGTGAGGCCAGGGATCTAACCTGCATCCTCACGGATGCTAGTCAGATTCGTTAACCGCTGAGCCACGACAGGAACTCCTCTCCATGATCTTTGATTCAAAAAGGTGACATAGGCTCACACTTACATAAAGAACTGCTCTTTGAACTCTGTTGGAACTTTTGATGAGTTTATCTCCCCCTTCCCCACTCCTTTTCAGAATAACTTGACGTTTACAGGTACCATCAGTGGAGATGTCTGTGTGTGGAAAGATCACATATTGTGTAGAATTGTGGCCAGAGCTCACAACGGGCCTGTGTTTGCCATGTACACCACCCTTCGAGATGGACTTATTGTCACTGGAGGCAAGGAGAGGCCGTGAGTCCTCTTTCTTTTCACAGTCTTACTGAACGTTCATGAGTTGTGGTGCCTCTGTTTGCGGTTCTTTCTCGATGATGTAGACTATGCTCTTTGACCTCCTCATATGTTTCTTCTGCTTCAGTGCCTTTTATGCACTATCTTGATTCTTATTTCTGGTCTTAAATAGTTTCCTTTTTTTTTTTTTTTTTTCACATTATAGATAAACCTAACCTCTACCACCTGGAGTGGTCATTTTTCTGAGGTGTGGATAGGTAGCTATCCTGCAGATTAGGAATTGATTTTCTTTTTTCTTTTCTTTTTTCTTTTTCTTTTTCTTTTTTTTTTTTTTTTTGCCTTTTTTTAGGGCCGCATTCACGGCATATGGAGGTTCCCAGGCTAGGGGTTGAATCGGAGCTATAGCCACCAGCCTACGCCAGAACCACAGCAAAGCGGGATCCAAGCCGCATCTGCGACCTACACCACAGCTTATGGCAACGTGGGATCCTTAACCCACTGAGCAAGGCCAGGGATTGAACCCACCACCTCATGGTTCCTAGTTGGATTGGTTAACCACTGCACCATGACAGGAACTCCAGAACTGATTTTCTTAAAGTCTCTTTGCTGACATAAGAGAGATTCTTTGCCATTGGACTCGGGATGCATCTTGACTGCCTGCTTTCTTTTTTGTGCAAACTGGATACTAAGGTATAAAATTCATGCTGCTGCATTAGAAAAGGATGAGAGGATGCTAGAAACAAACTTTGCCTTGTTTGTTTTTGCTTGAGGCAAAGTTCTTAGATAAAATTAAGATCTCAAACTCTAAGTCTGAGGAGAGGCCTTTTTCTGAGTGATTTACAAATCTCCCAGTGGAAACCAGATACTTAAAATTGATTTCATAACAGCATATTTGTATACATGTTAAAATGGAGTATATATGTGACCAAGTAGTAAGCGATTCCTATGCAGCAGTGAAAGAACCCACACAAGTGCAGCAGCTTTTGCCTTTCACACAAAGGAAGACTGTATTATGCTGCAGGAGCATGGTTTTTCCCCAAGACAAGCAGCTCATCTAGCAGAAAATAAAGGAATGTACTTTTCAGTTCCTCAAAGAGAAAAACCATAAATGCACTGTCTTTTGTCCTTTTGCATATTACCCTGACACTCATGTTCCCTACCTGCCATCTGGTCTTGCACACCCTACTCCACTAACCTTCTAAACTGTATCAGTAGCATATTTAATAATAACAGTTGGAAAGAAATTCGCTGCTCTTTTGGCTCTAAAAATGTATTCTGTAGCCGAGCATCTGTAATCCTGTTATGTAGCCTTGCATTTCCATTATTCTCTTAACATTAAGAATCATTTTGTACATTTCCTCAGTCAGGAAGTGCTATGACAGGAGTTCTGCTGTAGCACAGTGGGTTAAAAATCCAACTGCAGCAGCTTGGGGTGCTGCTGAGGTGCATGTTCAATCCTTGGCCTGGGAACTTCCAGATGCCATGAGTATGGTCATTAAAAAAAAAAAAAAAAAAAAAAAAAAAGGAAGGGAGTTTCCGTCGTGGTGCAGAGGAAATGAATCTGACTAGAAACCATGAGGTTGTGGGTTTGAGCCCTGGCCTCGCTCAGTGGGTTAAGGATCCGGCGTTGCTCTGAGCTGTGGTGTAAGTCGCAGATGTGGCTTGGATCCTGTGTTGCTGCAGCTCTGGCGTAGGCCAGCAGCTACTGCTCCAGTTAGACCCCTAGCCTGGGAACCTCCATGTGCCACGGATGCGGCCCTAGAAAAGACAAAAAAAAAGAAGGAAGTATTATGAGAGAGGATGTATGTATGGGCGGACTAAATAAAATTAGGCTCATGTCAGAAAAATGAATTTTCATAAAATGTGATTTGCTTAAACTGAATGTTTGAGATACAATACATCTTTTTTTTTTTTCCCTTTTTATAGACACACCTACAGCATATGGAAGTTCCCAGGCCAGGGATCAAATTGGAGCTGCAGCTGCACCCTAAACCACAGCCACTGCAACACAGATCCAAGCTGCATCTGCAACATACACCATAGTTTACAGCAATGCCAGATCATTAACCCAGGGATCCTTAACCCAGCAAAGCTAGGGAGCAAACCCACATCCTTACAGAGACAACTTTAGGCCATTAACCTGCTGAGCCACAACAGCAACTCCAAATACTGTGTATTTTAAAATTGCCACAGCAAGTTTAGAGGAATATAAAGATTGGAGCCTCTCTTAGTATTCTGCTTATAATTTAGCTTTTGTTTATAATGAAAATTTTTTGTAATGGCCAATAATAACTGCTTCTTTCGGTTTGGGTTGTCATTTTCGTAGGTCAAAAGAAGGAGGAGCAGTCAAGCTGTGGGATCAGGAGCTAAGGCGGTGCCGTGCCTTCAAGCTTGAGACAGGACAGGTCACAGACTGTGTCCGTTCTGTGTGCAGAGGCAAAGTAAGAAGTTCCCTGCGCCGCTGCAGTGCAGCAGACGATAGGAAACAGTTACTGCTGTGATTCCTTCACCCTTTGCAACCTGATGAGTAATAACAACCATGGACTTGCGGGTTTGCTCTGCCTCCTCTCTGCTGCTCTTTGCAGAAAGATAGGAAGCTGTTTTCCTAAGCACTGTGTCTAAACCGCCTTATTTTCTTGAATCTGCTAATTCAACTGTGGTAGACAGTTGAATTTTTGCCAGCTGACTCATTTTGATCAAAGCAGCTATCTCCATTCATTTAAAAAACACACATTACTCTAAAAATTCAACCATGTATGCATTCACAATTAAGTGTATCTATAAATTGAACACGTTATTATCCTCAGTCTGTGTGTTAAATATTAATCTTACTTGTATTTATACTTACTTCTACCTAAAATCCAATGCTTTCTTCCTATATCCCAGCGCACTGTGAGCTAAAGCATCGTAGTCAGAACTTTGATGCCTGGAGAGGCCAGATGTATTCTCTTTTGCTTTTATTTATCTTGGACTCTCATATACAACCTGGCCCAGTGCTCTCACAGACGTGCCTCTGGTCATAGAAAACTGCATGAGTTAATGTCTTATTATGAGATTAGCCAGAGCAAAAAGTTCTCTGAAAGATTATTTTGGTTTTGGACCCACACCCAACGTATGTATGTCGAGAGCAGGGAGGTACTTCCCCCACACCAATGCTAGCAATGTGTCCAGTAATGCCACTAAATCCTGACAGTATCTACCAGAGAAAGCACCAGATTCCACAGGTGAAAGGTACAGTCCTGTGAGACTGCCCCTGTCACCGCCCCAAGTTGCTACCTGTGCTTCTGACCGGCTATAGTTCAGAGGTTCCAACAGCTCCTCCTTGGACTTCAGACACTAGTCAGTTACTGTCCTTCTGGTCCACTTGCTATAAATCAGAGGTTCCCACGACCTCCTCCTCGGGTTTAATTTTCTAGAGTAGCTCACAGAACTCAGGGAAACACGTTACTCACTAGATCACCAGTTTCTTGTAAAAGAAAATGACTCAGGAACAGCCAGATGTAGAACTGCCCAGGGAAGGCATACAGAAAGGGGTGTGGAGCATCCATGACCACCTGGCCTGTTTCTCCACGTTTTCACCAACCTGAAAGCTCTCCATGCCCTGACCTTTTGGGTTTTTATGACGGCTTCATCATGTAGTCATGATCAATTAAACAGTTGGCTATTGGTAATTGATTCAAGTTCTAGCCCCTCCCCCATCACTGCCAGTTCCAATCCCCTAATCATTTGGTTGGGTCTTCTGGTAACCTTAGTGAGGTCCAAGAGTCACCTTAGCTAACAGAGACACCTCTCTTTTGCTTATCACGTAGGAAGTTCCAAGGGCTTTAGGAGCTTCATGCCAGTAACTGGGGACAAACCAAATATCCAGACCATCCTTGAAAATTTTCAGTTTTAAGATGGTGTAAAAGGAATCCACACTCCGTAGAAACCGTACTTTGAATTTTGAATTTTGATCTTTCCCCGGCTAGTGGTGTGTGGTACAGTCCTCTCTTGTGACGTTGGGCAGCTCAGGTCCCAGTCGGCAGCACAGGGATCAGCAGTCAGTTCACTTACAGCCACTCTGCTTTTCACTTTAAGGGTAGTAGTCAATAAACGACATGAGATACTCAACACTTTATTATAAAACAGGCTTTGTGTTCAATGATTTTACCCAGCTGTAGGCTCAGGTGAGTGTCCTGAGCGTGTTTGAGGTAGGCCAGGATAAGCTGTCGTGTTTGACGTTAGGTGCACTACGTGCACTTTTGACTTATGTTTTCAACTTATGATGGGCTTATCAGATGCAATCCCATCCTAAGTCGAGGAAGATCTGTGTACTTCTTGTAAGTTGCCTAGGTCAATAGGGTTGTTCTTATTAAAAACAACTGTTATATTCCATTAAATTTATTGGTCCCACTTGTGTTTCAGGGCAAGATACTAGTAGGAACAAGGAATGCTGAAATAATTGAAGTTGGAGAGAAAAATGCAGCATGCAATATTTTAGTTAACGCTCATGTGGATGGGCCTATATGGGGACTAGCAGCACATCCTTCCAGGGATTTTTTCCTTTCTGCTGCAGAAGATGGGACAGTGAGACTCTGGGACATTGCTGATAAAGTAGGTACAACTTTTTTAAGATGTCACTTTTTTTTTTTGGTCTTTTTAGGGCCGCACCTGCGGCATATGGAGGTTCCCAGGCTACAGGTCAAATCTGAGCTACAGTTGCCAGCCTACACTACCACCACAGCCATGCAGGATCAGAGCCACGTCTGTGACCCACAACCCAGCCCATGGCAATGCCAGATCCTTAACCCACTGAGTGAGGCCGTGGATCGAACCCACATCCTCATGGATACTGGTCGGGTTCGTTACTGCTGAGCTACAAAGGGAACTCCTAAGATGCTACAATTTTTAAAAAGCAAAGTCCTAAACTGCTAGTACTTAAAAGAACTATCTCAGAATTGTGTTCAGAATTTGGGGGAGAAATTGCCTTACTTTGTAAGTACTCTACTTAATGTAGTTCTCTATGACTCTTTTGGTTCTAATGCAGAAGATGTTGAACAAAGTGAATTTGGGACATGCGGCTCGTACTGTGTGTTACAGCCCTGAAGGGGACATGGTGGCTATTGGAATGAAAAATGGAGAATTTATTATTTTACTTGTGAGCTCTCTGAAAATATGGGGAAAGAAGAGAGACAGACGATGTGCAATCCATGATATCAGGTTAGTCAACAAATGGAATATCATGTTTAGGATACTCTTAAATGATCCAGCTTGCTTTTGGAAAAAAAGTCCCTTAGAACCTATTGCATTTTGTCACATAAGATGTGTGCTGAAATATAGCTGTTTGTATACTTATTTACTTCTCTTTGCCAAATTACGAGTCGGCTGGGCACCAGCCACAGTGCCGTATAGTAACAGCAAGTACTCAGGGGACGTTTGATGAATAAGTATCACACTGGACATGCCCAGTTAAGTGTGTCCTGCCAAGAGTTACTTCCATCTGCCCTTCAGAAGCCTGGAAAATTATTTATAACCCCAAATTTCTCTTCTTTCATTTTATTTATTTATTTATTTGCTTTTTAGGGCCGCACCCTCGGCATATGGAGGTGCTAGGGATGGAATCAGAGCTACAGCTGCCGGCCTGTGCCACAGCCACAGCAACTCGGGATCCGAACCGCATCTGTGACCTACACCACAGCTCACAGCAATGCCAGGTCCTTAAACCACTGAGCGAGGGATCGGACCCGCAACCTCGTGGTTCCTAGTCAGATTCGTTTTCTCTGCGTCACAACAGGAACTCCATCTCTTACTTCTTTTAATCTTGACTAAATATGTAGTTCGTTTAATCCATAGTCATTGAACATCTATGCCCTAGAATCTGAATTGATTAAAACTTTTCTTGGGCCTTTATTTTTCAGTGCTTAAGCTTATTTTAACAGTGGCTACCATTTGCTGAGCACTTCCATGTGCTCAGAATAGATTAATGAATCCAGGTCTGCCAAAACCTTGCACTCTTCTCACAGTAAAACTCTTTTTACAAAAGAAAGTCTCCTCAAATTTCAGTGTATAAACAGTAACCATGGCTTCCCTTTTGCCCTCCAGTGTCCCAAAGGTACATTAGCAAGACTCATGGAACATTTTCAAAAAACTGAACTGTCCCAAACTGCTTCTCGTGATCACCAGGCAAACAGTACTTTTTATTTATATGGCAAATATTACTTTATTGACTTAAAAATAACTTCTTCCAAACTTCATTTAATAACCCAGCATGAGTTGAGCTGGTCTGTGTCCTCTGCTAAGACACAGTCTTTCCGGATGAAAGGACCCTGTCTTAATGGATTATATAACTTAGTAAATACGTGATTGTCAGTGGCTTTTTAAAAACAGAAATTTTTTTTAAATTAGGAGATAAAAATACAGAAATGATTTAACATTGAAGTAAAATATAAAGCCTTTTGTTTCGTGCATCACAGACAAATATACTATCGGTATTACGCAAATATAAAAATCAGTTGTGCCTATTAGGTAAATCTCTTTGAGGCCATATCACATATTTATCTCAAGTACTTATTTTCGAGAGCTAAAAAGGAAGTCTCTGGTCTTCAATGTTTATACTATTCATGTGGTCTAATGCATCTTTTACATGTAATCTTTTGTAATATGTTCAGATTTAGTCCAGATTCCCGGTTTCTGGCAGTGGGTTCTAGTGAGAACTCAGTGGATTTTTATGACCTAACATTGGGCCCCACCCTTAATAGAATCAGCTACTGCAAAGACATCCCAAGCTTTGTCATTCAAATGGACTTCTCTGCAGATAGCAGGCATCTCCAGGTACAGTACCAACACTATACACCAAGCCACAAGAAGAGTTCTGCCCTTACATTAGTGAATGCTTTTAAAATTCCCCAGTTCCAGAGCTTCTGAACTCTTGCCTTTTACAACCGGTCACTGTTTCTGCATAAATCCTTTACTATCCTATTTACCTGTCCTTTTCATTTTTTGCTCTTAGATTTTTGACGTCATCTTTTACATTCTCAATAATGCTAGCAATGTAAATCAAGTAGCATTTTGCCAACATACTGTAACTCCTACTGGATTTTCTCTCACATAATGGAATTCTTGTCCCACTTTAATATTATGAAAGGTCTCCACTGGTTGCTATAAACGGCATGTCTATGAAGTGCCTTCAGGAAAACATCTTATGGATCAGACTGCCATTGACAGAATTACTTGGGCTACGTGGACTAGGTAAATATTTCATACACTCACAAGGGAAGGACTGAAGGTTAGGAAAATTGGAATATCTGTTTCTGAACAGTTAGAGCCATTCCACTAGGGAGTAGTAATTGTTAAGCTTTTTGTTACATCTTGAATTCTTTCCAAGAGGATATACTCATGCTGGGACCCCTTTTGATCGAACATACAAGTTCTTTTAATTAAAAGAAGTTGTGACTTGAAAGATGCCCTGATAGTTCCTTTACATAGTAGAGTTTTTTGTTTTTCCTTTTTAGGGCCACACCTTTGGCATATGGAAGTTCCCAGGCTAGGGGTCGAACTGGGGTTGCAGATGCTGGCCCACGCCACAGCCATAGCAACACAGGATCAGAGCCGGGACAGCAACCTACACCACAGCTTGTGGCAACACCGAATCCTTAACCCACTGAGCGAGGCCAGGGACTGAACCTGAATCCTCATAGATACCAGTCGGGTTCATAATCCACTGCAGCATAACAGTAGGCTTAATAGGAGACAATAAAAATCTACATTAGGTGCTGTTAGGCACTTGTATTATTTCTCTCTAAAGGAATGCTATCGATAGCAGCTATCAGAAATGAAACCTTATATATGTGTTCAACTTTGCTGGCCGTAGAAGAGATGTAACCATCAATGAAAATGAAAAATGCCATCAAATTCCTGTAGCATAAACAGTTTTAATTATACCAGCTCTCATAAAGCATTAATTTTTATTAAAGGGTTATAAAACTTCACAGTGAACTCTCTTTATGTTTAGCTATATGTGTTTGTTATGGTGGACTTTTTATTCCTTCTCTCTAGTATTCTAGGAGATGAAGTTATGGGAATCTGGTCCAGACATGCGGAGAAAGCCGATGTTAGCTGTGCCTGTGTCTCTCATTCAGGAATCAGCCTTGTCACAGGAGATGACTTTGGCATGGTTAAGTTATTTGACTTTCCATGTCCTGAAAAATTCGTAAGTTTATGTTGAGTTTACTATTTTATATACTTTTACGCCTGACTTAGACTTTTTTTAGGGGTGCATCCCAGCATATGGAGGTTTTTCTGGCTAGGGGTCTAATCGGAACCGCAGCTGCCGGCCCACGTCACACCTACAACACGGGATCCGAGCCTTGTCTGCGACCTACGTGCAAAGGCTCACAGCAACATTGGATCCTTAACCCACTGAGCAAGGCCAGGGATCGAACCCAAGTCCTCATGGATACTAGTCAGGTTTGTTAACCACTGAGCCACAGCGGGAACACCTAGACTTCTGATCATTAGTACTTCCCCCCACACGATAGCTAAAACGTTGTCTCCTGACTTGAAAATACTTTTAAAATTTTAAATTTGTGATTCTAAAATTTTTCCCAAACTTCCTAAATTCATTACTCTGATATAAATGCCATTATAAATTTCCACCCCGGAGTTCCCGTCGTGGCGCAGTGGTTAACGAATCCGACTAGGAACCTTGAGGTTGCGGGTTCGGTCCCTGCCCTTGCTCAGTGGGTTAACGATCCGGCGTTGCCGTGAGCTGTGGTGTAGGCTGCAGACGCGGCTTGGATCCCGAGTTGCTGTGGCTCTGGCGTAGGCCGGTGGCTACAGCTCCAATTGGACCCCTAGCCTGGGAACCTCCATATGCCGCAGGAGCGGCCCAAGAAACAGCAACAACAACAACAACAAAAAGACAAAAGACAAAAAAAAAAAAAATTTCCACCCCTTGGAGCCCCATTGCAGTACAGTGGGCTAAAGGATCCAGCAGGGGCTCAGATTCAATCCCTGGCCCAGAAACTTCCATATGCCACAAGTACTGCCATAAAATTAAAGAAAAAAAGAAATTATCTCCCCTTGCCAACCCAAGTAATACTATCTTTGTAAACGATCCTAAAAAAGCTGTGATTAGCCTTTTATGAAACCTTTTACTGTTACCAAATTTCAAATGTTTTTCCATGCAGATCTTTTACTAACTCTGAAAAAGCATTTAATCATCGGCCGAGGTCAGAACTGCTTACTCTCTCTACAGCCCTTGTGATGGAGATTGTGGTTTCTGATAGGAACTTCTTTAACTTGTGTGTTCGTCACACACCCTGAGCTTTGTTTCTTATTGTTTTTTAGGCAAAGCACAAAAGGTTCTTGGGTCACTCACCCCATGTGACAAATATTCGATTTACCAGTGGTGATCGACATGTTATTAGTGCTGGAGGTGACGACTGCAGGTTGGTAACTTAGCCCAAGAAAAAGAGCAGACTGTCTTTTACTAGTTGAGATTTAACATCACTTCTTCAGCAGGTTCAACTTATGGACTCAGCTAGTCAACATCATAAAGTAGCATAACTACCTGGTTCCTTAAAGTTGCATACTGTGTAAACATGGAGTAAGAGGAGCTAAGGAGGAAAATTTGTATACATGTATGATTTGAAAACTTCATTAAAAACATTACAAACTATTCTGAATATGTAGAAATATAAGGAACTCACTGTAGTTTTTTTCTCTGATTGCAGTTTGTTTGTCTGGAGATGTGTACATATGCCTCACTGAAAGATAATGGATGCTGAGAAGACTATAAATTAACAGCCTTGGGAAACCAGAACTACGCAAGAGGGGGGAAAAAAGAAGCAGAACTAAACCCTGCATGGTTAAGTGGTGCTAATTTAAAAGATTGTAATAAGGATAAATGCCCAAACTCATCAAAATAGTAAAAGATCGATAAGTTCAAAATACTTGTCATATGCACTGGATAACTGTCCATATTCCACACTGCCAGATAATTACACTTCAAGGAAGGACTGAATAAATACTTGATAGGAAAGCCAAGCCCCCATTTGTGTGCAGATTTGGCAGACCTGCTAGGGAGGTTTAGGATAAAGTGCTCCTCAAGAAACAAACCAAAACCTTAAAAACCCAACTTGGATAATTTTCATCCTTTTTTTAGCAAAACTTTTTTTTTTTTTAGAATTTATATTTTATTTTCAACGTCACTGTTTATTAAAATATTTTATCCTTGTGTTTACAGAAGGAAATACACCATCACTCTAAAGAATCACAGTTTTTTAAAAGGTGAACATCGTTTTCCCTAAGAAAAATACAGACAAGCTTCTTAAGCATTAACAAAGTCCTGTTTAGAAAGGACATTTTTCTCCTGGCAGTTTTAAATTCAGGAACAAATCCAAAGTTAGTATCATATCACTGCATTTTCATTTTTGAGCTGTCAATCTTTTTACGTTCAGAATTAATCTCTATAATTAAAACAGTAAAACATGATTATATCCTAATGAAAAAGTAGTATGATTAATAACCATTTTCACTGGTGTACAGTCTAAGGTTTTTAAATAGCAATAGTATTTAACTAGGAGCAAATAGTGAATATTTGAAGTTGTAGTCTAATAGAAACATTTGTTCAACATGTAAACTAAAGTGTTAATAAGTTCACGTTTACAAAGTTATACAATTTAGCAATGAAATAAAATTTTTATAGCTTTTTTTCTATTGGAGAAATTTTAGTTAGATGTATGCCACCCCATAGGCTGACTCCCAAAAGGAATGAATATAGGTCCACTTGTAAAACTTGTCTATAAAAATTCCTTTTTGGTGGATTGGGGCTCAACTCTTAGATCTTTACTCCTCTTCACTTTAAATGCTGCCAAAGATCAGTACTTGCCATTCAGGAATTTGCCGTTTAGCTTATCTGTAGTTTCCTGAAGATTGGAAATTATGTAGACTACTATTAAAAAATATATTTTTCTAAGTATGAAGAAGTTTAAGATGCTCTATTGGTCCTATGAATTTTTATTTTACTATGTGTTAATTATCTTTGTAGCATAATAGACCCCATCGGGTTTCTGGAAATGTTTTCTATATGCAACACCTTGTAAATATTAAAAACGGAGATGGCTGTACTATGTCGTGGAAAGCCTAGCCAGTGATTGATCCTGGTTGGTTTTAAGGCCCTGAAGAGCAGTCTGAAGAACCAACTGGGATGTTCGTAGTAAAGAAGCTTAAAACATACAATGATTTTCTTTCATTTTCCATATCAATGGATTCTCCCTTATTAAGCCCAATTTTACATTGTACTAATGTTAAATTTCTATTCATGTATATTACAAAGGAGCAATCAATAAATTAAAGCAAAAAATTCCCCTGAACCACACTCTCCCTCTATTTTTGAGGCTGTTTCAGTTTCAAATTTTCCTTCTCAGTCAAGTTTGCCTGCATTTGGCTAAAAAAAAAAAAAAAAATTCCAGTTCCATTACCGTGCAGGCAGAAACTTATAACCTTAAGCAAGTAAACCATATAGGATGAAACTCCAAAAAGTTCTTGCAAGCGGCCAACCCAATAAGTCAGCCTTAATCACTGTTGTTAGTTTCATGACTAAAGGTCATG
This sequence comes from Sus scrofa, assembly GCF_054392235.1. Lineage (NCBI taxonomy): Eukaryota > Metazoa > Chordata > Mammalia > Artiodactyla > Suidae > Sus > Sus scrofa. Next base: position 121,599,984 of record NC_139389.1, on the reverse strand, counting down.
TTGATTTTAAGTGTCATCCACAACCACCGTGCTTGTCCCAGCCATCAGCTAAGGGAAGGTGAATGATGTAGCTTCTGCCCTGTGTTTGTTTTTTTTAACCCAGAGAATTATTTTTATGTAATTCTTGTATTTGACCAAGTTCCCAAATTTGTAACGTGAGCCTTCTCATGGTACCTTTAGTCCGTTTGTGTGTAACACATGCCAAAGCACACTGCAGCCTGGTGCCACTCACTGTGGACTGCCAGCCACATGTAGTCCCTTCCTTGTCATCTTTTTTGATGGTGGTTCACTTTGGACCAAGCTATCAACAAATACTCTCCCAAAAAAAATATATGGTTTAGCTTGCCCATAAACCATAGCAACTGAAAGATTAAACTCTTACACGTGTCTCCAGGCTGTGTCTATTAAATAGCGCGCACACACACACACATCTGATTTCAGCATGTTATTTCCTTGTAAAATTGGCTCAACTCAACCGCTTAAGCCCTTGTTTTCCATATGTTCTTTATAGTGGAATTATGGGAATACCACTATATATACTCCATTTATAAGTGATGACACTAAAAATGTTTACATTTCTGGAAATACAATTTAAAACAAATTTCTTCTGCAAAACATCTCAAGTAAGTTAACAATGGAATGAACAAATGCCTTAAAGTCAATGGAGTGAAACTTTTTAGAATGAAATGGAATTGTCATTTCATCTAAGTCTAGCTACACGATAGCTTTAAGTATGCTGTGTGCTTTGACTTTTTCTCTTGTTTCAAGCCTGATGAGCACAACAAAGTGTAACTTAAAAGACGGTTTAATAACGAATGAGTTAATCTTCTCTCAATGGAAAGGCAATGGCCATAAGACAAGAGACTGCTGGTTTTTAGGCTCGCCAATGTGGACTTTTACACATGTAGTTTTATTATCCTTTGGGTATATGATTAAGCAAGTCAATGAGTTGGTTTTGTTTTGTTTTTTTAATAGTTAGTTAATTTGGTCCTGAGAATGTTTTTGAGTCATTACTATCCCTTCTGCATTAACCAACTTTTAGCTTTTCTAACTGATTTTTAGCTTTACTTTTTAAAAAACTACATCAAGTCTTTAAAATCAGTGACCTATTATTTTAATTCTAAAGCATTTGACACTTTTTGCCTTAACGAATTTTAAAACCACACACAAAACTCTATTTTCATTCAGTAGTCCAAAAGTTTACTCCTGTTTTGCCGTTTACCCACCTTATAGCTGTAATTATATAGTTTGTCATTTAAAATATACTATTTAAATCTAATTTTTACATTTAAAAAATTATCTTCAGTAATAAATTTTCTGTGGAGTTATTTCTGAGAATGTTATTTTTCAGAATGTGAGAATATATATGTATATCTTGTGGATTTAAAGTTTGTTCTGATACCTTATGTATATACTTACAAAAAATTTTGTATAATTTTGTGATAATGTAGATCCCCAAAATATTTATTTAAAAAGCATCTGTAAACAGTAAATGAAAGCACTTTAAGGACTTGTTCCTATTTTTTGCCCTTGCCACTCCAACTGTTTTCACTGTACATGCCCCACCTCACTCATCCCTTCTCAGAAAGCAAGGGATTAGATACTTGGGAACCATTTACCGAAGTGGCAAGCCACCCCACAAGTTCGTATCATGCTTTCCAAACTAAAGTCACTTAAAGTTAAAAGGCAGGACTGAAAAACTGTTTTAAGCCACCTCAGCACTGTGGGCCTCTCCTGTTTTCAGAGTGGAACAAGTGAAAGCAACTGTCGACTTCTGGAATAAAGACACCCCCAGGTACCTCTCACTATACACACAGCGACACCGTAGCCTCAAACTGGACGATCAGGACTGACAAGGGTATCACACCACGTTGTAAATGCTGATACTTGAAAACAGCAGTGTACAAACACGCCTCAAATGTTTTAATAGAATTCAGCTTTTCCTTAAACTCTTTTCATAGTCAAAACAACAAAAACACCCAATGTTAATAAAATCACTTAATAAACTTACAAACTTGAAAAATTAGACACTTCAGATAGGCAATAAATTTCATATTATGAAAGCAATATATTCCAAGTTTCAAAGATTTGACAAATTCTGTAGAATATCTTTCATCAGTAGATGGAAACTTTCAAGCTCCACAGTCTTCTGCCAGGTAGGACTGGATGTCATTCACTGAATAAACAAAACCAAAAATTTTTTCAATTAACTTCAGTTAAGAAGTTGGGTATTTTCAGACAATGAGTATTTATCTACAGATAACAATATAAGATTTGTAAAAGAATAATTACATAAGGTACATAAAAGATAACATATGCATTTAAACTTACAGGCCATAGTAAAAATATTTTGAAACTTCCTTTCATTGTTTTATAATTACCCATCTCTCTTTTTTTTTTTTTTGTCTTTTCTAGGGCTGCACCAGTGGCATATTGAGGTTCCCAGGCTAGGGGTCTAACTAACTGGAGCTGCAGATGCCAGCCTACACCACAGCCACAGCAACATGGGATCCAAGCCAAGTCTGTGACCTACACCACAGCTCACAGCAACGCCAGATCCTTAACCCACAGAGCAAGGCCAGGGATCAAACCCGAAGCCTCACGGTTCCTAGTTGGATTCATTTCTGCTGTACCACGACAGGAGCTCCAGTAAATTATTTTCAAAAAAACCCTTGTATAAAACTCTGAACAGCAGAGAAAAATCAGAATAAGTTACCTCCAAATCTATGTACTTAAAAATCTAAGAAATTAGACAGTAGAGAAGCATTTGAAATGACATTAGAAAAACTAATTTTAGCCTTTACCTAGTCTGAGGTCGAATCCATTTCAAGGCATGTCGTGGTGGTACAGTAATGGTGGGATGGTAAAATGTACAGTCAGGTCTCGTGCACTGAGTGTTAAACCTACAGTGCTAAAGACAGAGAACAGTCTCAACAATGTCTGCAAAGCTAATACCAAAACACCCACAACCACCAGCCCACCCTAACGTTAATGGAGACACAGAGACGGTCTGTAACACTCATTTTAATACTGCCGAAGCCCCACTGAACACAAAATCCAGGTCGAAGAATAACAGTTAAATTTCACAAGGAACTTCCTCTAGTCAATGTAATAACGGTCCTGCACACCCTGCCCAACACCCACTGCATTTTTCACCCTCATCTATGCCCCAGTGCAGGTGAAGTGAAGGCCTTTCATATGGCTTTCAGGCTGCCACTTCAGCGATGATTCATACCGAGCACTGAGACAGCTGGAAATACAGCAGGCAATCTTAATACACAGTTCAAACCGCTGTGTATGTGCATGGACCGTATCATCGAGTACTGCTGGGTTTCACCATCTCAGTTCCAGCATGAGGAGCAGGGAGGGGGAACATGTTCTCTGGGAGAGGCACAGAAACTGACGAGCAACGGTGAGTTTCACTGTCCTCAGAGATTAGCTACTAACATGAAATCCTTTCAAACCACTTGGCCAGAGAGGCTCAGGGACAATGAAGGAGTAACTTCAAGGTCTTAAAGACCTTCAAGTTCAACAAAGTTAAACCGGGGGTGGGCTGGGGGTGGGTTTCGTTTGATTTAGTTTGTTAGTGATCCTACAAGTCTCTATGGAGAGGTTATCACTAAATTCATTTTTGGGAAAATGAAAGTTCTTACTTTTGGATGATAGAAGGGACATTCCATTTTCTTACAAGCAGGGAAGTAACGGCAGAGCTGACTACTGGAAGGTGGTGCTGGTGTTGTAACTGCCACAAAAGTAAGGACAAAGATCAGAGTTACTGGGCAAAATAATTGTTAAGGCAGTCTGCTGATGTTTCATGGGAACCACTTTTAAATTAAAAACCATGAGATTTATGTATTAGTCAAGAAAATATTTTTGAATACTACAAGTTGAGCACACTTGTTCGTTCTAAAGAGGTGCTTTAGATTAACTGATTCTGGCACAATGATTTCTAAAACAATCCTTGTTTTTAATTCAGCTTATAGTCACAAAAAGTCATTTTCCACTTTTTATAGTACTGTATAAAGTCACTAACCTGGTTTTGGAGGCAGTACTGGAATTCTTCTACTCATATGAGTAAAGGGACAATCTGGTTTAGTACATTTTGCATCATATTTACAATTTGGATGAACAAACAAACATTTTTCAGCAAATTTACAGTTAGGGAAAGCTCTATAAAAGAAAAAAACATATTATTCACATTTAATCTCCTCAATCCATTATTAGCTTTTTTGCAGAGAGGATCCTTTGTACTTCTCTTCCATCACTACTTGTTTAGACGAAGGTAGAAGAAACAGGAAAAAAAGAAACTTTTTTTTTTTTTTGCTTTTTAGGGCCACACCTGCAGCATATGGAGGTTCCCAGGCTAGAGATCGAATCGGAGCTGCAGCTGCCGGCCTACACCACAGCCACAGCAACACAGGATCCAAGCCATATTTTCGAACTACCACAGCTCAGGGCAATGCTAGGTCTTTAATCCACTAGGGGAGGCCAGGGATTGAACCCACATCCTTGAGGATACTACTCAGGTTAGTTACTGCTGAGACACAATGGGAATTCTAGAAATTCCATTTTTAAATGAGGCCAGCTATCAAAACAAAACAACTGTCTATTCCAAAGCCGGGGGTAGCTCAAGCCACACCACCCTGAAAGAGAAGGGTTTTTTTGTGATAATGAGAAACATCACTTACTCTATATGGTCTATGTCTGTAATACTTTATGGAGTAAACCCAATTTGGTGAACACAATATATGTGCAAGGCACTGCACTACAAAAAAATAAAAATAAAAAGACTCATTCCATGGTCTCCTTATACACACATCTATGTAATTCTCACATCAAAATTTCCTTAAAGGAAATTAGAAGATGCAGATTCCACCTATAGGACAAAAAAAAAAAAAAAAAATCTAAAAGCCATCTCTCAAAGCTTACTCAACTGAACTAGCCAAGTGGCAAAGAAAAATTATACTCAAGTCCAAAATGTTTTCTCATTACCTCAAGTTTATTTTCTTGAAGTTCACATTGTAGCTCAGGCAGGTTAGGAACCTGACTAGTATCCATGAGGATGCAGGTTTAATCCCTGGCCTCACTCTGTGGGTTAAGGATCCGGTGTTGCCGTGCACTGTGGTGCAGGCTGCAGACATGAATCTGACATTGCTGTGGCTGTGGTGTAGGCCTGCAGGTGCAGCTCTGATTTGACCCCTAGCCCGGGAACTTCCATGTGCCATGGGTGTGGCCTTTAAAAAAAACAAAAAGGAAAAAGTATTTTCTTCCCCAATACCTTAAAACTTGTATGTGACCGCAATGGATATAAACGCGAGTTTACTCATCTCCTAAAGTGTACAGAATCCTCAAGAAAACCCAAAAGTTTCAGTATCTCAAATGCATGAGGCAAAAGAAGCCTCTTCCTACCTCCCCCACCAAACACACAAGTGTATGCTGTCCTGAAACAGCCACAGCAAGTGCCACAGTTGCACTGAGTTGTTAGACTCAAACATGTCCACAGGAAAAAATAATATGCTGGACGTAGAAATTAAGCTAAAAACCAGAATGGATTTGCTGCTACTCACTTGCAAGGTGAAATAGGATGATGGTAAGCACACTCATCCCCATTTTTACACGCAGGCCAGTACTTGCAGCGCTCCAGAAGTTTTTCTGGTTTCTGTGCCACACTCAGTTCACTCATCTCAGCTAGAAAAGGGAATCAGAAGTGTCTTGTTAATGATCAGTTTAGGACATGACACCTTTAATAAATTTTGCCTCAAACCCAGTCTTAAAATCTTCTGTTTTTCTATGTCTACAGTTACACAAAATAAAAGATTCTAAGTAATCGGATTAACACGGATACCAGAACCCCATACGAGATTACCAGAAGACTCAAGTTCTCACTGTAAAGCATCAAGTAGACAGTGACGCTGCAACCCTAGAGTCCAAGTTCTCACCAAAAAATTCCAATTCTCAAAATTATTTCAACTGAATTAAATATAAAAGAGGAAAGCATGTCAAATAGGAAGCCAGTAAAATGAAACAGGAACTGAAAACACCAGGCGATAAAAAATGTCAACTAAGTCTCATATTCAGGTAAGATGAGGAGTGTTTAAATACAATTGTGCCCATTCACTGAGATATATGCAACTTTCTCAGCCCAAGTGATAAACTCATATCAGTATCTACAAAGGGAGGGCAAGATTTTTGCCTAAAATGAGTCACAAATGTCACCACCTACAGGGTTCTGGCAGATCACCAAGCAGTGAGGCTGGCTGGGTGCAAGGTGACGAGAGGGCAGGGAGCCTCGTGGAGAAACAACGGTGGAGAAGAGCAAACTGGAGGGCAGGTGTGTGCCCCCACCACCCACACGCTCACTGCTGCTCCACTCATCAGGCTGCGTCCATTTACAACGTCAAGTATCAGATGGGGGAGGGGACGCAGAACTTGTGGTGGTGCCAGACTGTCTTGCAATTCAGGAAGCTAAAAACCTTTTTATTTTTTTGTCTTTTTAGGGCTGAACCAGTGGCATATGGAGGTTTCCAGGCTAGGGGTCGAATCAGAGCTGTAGCTGCCAGCCTACACCACAGCCACAGCAATGCCAGATCAGAGCCACGTCTGCAATTTACACCACAGCTCAAGCAATGCTGGATCCTTAACCCACCGAGCGGGGCCAGGGATCAAACCTGCATCCTCATGGATACTAGTCAGGTTCGTTTCCACTGTGCCATGACAGGAACTCCCAAAAACCTTCTTATCTGATACCTAAATTTTAAATGCTAGCAACTAGTTGAAATTTAAAACAAAGAATAAAACAAATAAAATTACATCTGAAGGCCATAAAGACTTGCCAAGCTTCTGGCCTAAGACACCCTAGCCAAAAGAAAAGGGCACCACTGGTATTACGTATTACAGTTCACATTCATGTTAATGAAATCAAGTGTCACTTCAACCACCCCTCTGGTCCTCCTACCCAAGGTCATGCAGTTCAAACTTGGCTGGCACTTACTGGCTGAGCGAGACACTATGGGCACATGTTACCTAACATCTCTGAACTTCTATTTCCTCATCCACACCAAGAGAAAATAATGTCTTCCTTACAATTTCATGATTCAATGGAAACCCAAATGTAAAATAGGTAACCAATCAAAACCAATCAATGCCACCCCAACCAGCATCAGGGGTACTTATCGTTCTGGTCACCCAAACTCAGTGTGCATGAAGGAGAACAAGGCTCACAAGTCCCATCCTGAAGCCCAGCTAGAAGCTCATCAGAGTCATAGGACTGTGTATGACATAAATTTTCCATGCTACTTAAAAAAAGTCAATAAAATCCATTATTTAACTCCAAGATATGAAAGTATTCTTAGTCTCAAAATACAGATAGGGCTGGAAGGGGGAGTTTTCTCCAATTTTAAATGTTTTTTGCATAATTCCTGCAGAGAAAATGTGTCTTACCCTCTCCTCCTAAAGAGCACACTTTATCTTTTGTCTTTTTTTTTGTTGTTGTTGTTGTTATTGCTATTTCTTGGGCCGCTCCCGCAGCATATGGAGGTTCCCAGGCTAGGGGTTGAATCGGAGCTGTAGCCACCGGCCTACGCCAGAGCCACAGCAACGCGGGATCCGAGCCGCGTCTGCAACCTACACCACAGCTCACGGCAACGCCGGATCGTTAACCCACTGAGCAAGGGCAGGGACCGAACCCACAACCTCATGGTTCCTAGTCGGATTCGTTAACCACTGCGCCACGACGGGAACTCCAGAGCATACTTTAAACTCTGGCACATACATGAAAACCCAGACCAAGTGAAAGAAATTAACAGAAAACCCAAGAACAGGTTGGCTGGAAAACAGAGCAAAGGAGCTAGATCTCATAAGCAATATTAGAGAAGTTATGGAGTTCCCGTCGTGGCTCAGCGGTAACGAACCCGACTGGTATCCATAAGGACGTGGGTCTGCTCCCTGGTCTTGCTCAGTGGGTCAGGGATCCCCCCGTTGCTGTGGCTGTGCTGTAGGCCAGCAGCTGGAGCTCTGATTCAACCTCTAGCCTGGGAACTTCCATATGCCACGGGTGCAGACAAACCTAAAAAGGCCCCCCCCCCCCAAAAAAAAGGATTAGAGAAGTTAAACACTTTACAAGGAAACTATCTTTCTGATGAAAAAATTACGTCAATGATACAAACGTCACAACTCTGGTTTTCTCTTTAATATACTTCATAAGTGATTAAAACTCTTCCTGCTTAAGAGGCAAACTTGCTTTTTATTGCCAGCTATAAAATCTGTGCTGCCATGTAATGGCCGGTGGGAGTGGCTTAAAATGGATGCCGCTGTTGAAATAAAAAGCCATCAAAGCAATCACCAAGTTTCAAACCCCTGCTTGGAGGAGGAAAGGAAGAGAGACCAGAGCGCCTTTGTGGAGTCTCCCCAGCCTTACTGAAGTCCTAACTACTCCAGAGCTCACCTTTGAGCAGCAGGGAAACACTGCGGGCTCCAGATCAAAGCAAAGGTAAAGGAGGCTGACCACTCACCACCGCTCTCTCCATCAGGGGCACACACTTGCCCAACAAGAATTTTTACTCACATGCAATTTAGAGCCACTGTTGTCACATATATACCAATAAAGCCCAACATGAATGCCTACATTTAAGTGAAATCAGGTTCTAACATACCAAAAATTAAACTACCAAACTGAAAACCAAAACCACCCGGATCTTTTCTTATTTTAGACAAAATACATAGATAAGGTCAAGAAATCTGGACCTCCTAACTACTGCCTTTTTTTTTCCCCCTTTGGTCTTTTTGGGGTTGCACCCACAGCACATGGAAGTTCCCGGGCTGGGGATCGAATCGCCTGAGTGGCATCCATGACCTACACCACAGCTTGTGGCCACACTGTATCCTTAACCCACTGAGCAAGGCCAGGGATCGAAACTGCATCCTCTTGGATACTAGTTGGGTTCTTAACCCATCAAGCCACAACGAGAACGCCACTACTGCAGGTCTTAACACCTTTGTTACCATTAAAAACGTTTCTTCCCTTCAATGGTCAGATTTTCAACCCCTCCACCAATCAAAACCATGATACTCCATCCTAAACCACAGCAGAAAAAGCATTCCGTTCAAGATAACAGCCATATCTCCTTCACTCACTCCTGATCTCCCCCTAAAGGCTATTTTATTTTTAGTGACTGAAAAAGGTACTTAGTACATTTCCATATCTCTACCAAGAAGAGGGTTACTTTGGAAAAATTTTTAAATTGTTTTTTATTTGATACTGTTCATTTTTATGATTCAGTAACTATCTCCCCTGCCCATGAAGGTTTCTAAAATTTTTACAAGCTACAAGGAGCATGATTATCACTCTCTCATAAGTGCAGGAGAGAATGGGGCTGCACCTGCCCCTGGTAGCCAGTGAGAGAAGAAAACACTGCTGTGAAGTTCATCCGCCCAAAAATACGCCGCTATGTGAATTGAGTTCATTTGACTCCAACTACCACGCCTCAATATTAATTAACTTTTTTTCTGAACTTCTAAGACACATTTTCAGAAATTAAGCAAGAAACCCCTTTCAAGGGAACTTCACTGAGGAAGAAACTGCATCAAAATCCGAATTGATTTTTTTCTGTCAAGTTAATTACAAGAGACTACTGCTGGGTCAAGGGGAAAGTTAACAAGCATAGTTTCTAAAGGGGGAAAAAAAAAGGGAAACTAAGCACCAAGAACCGTGGTTCTTCTTTAACAAGCATAAATGGCTTCCACTGCTGAACTCCAATTTAGCACTAGATTAACAGCCCAGCTACGAAACACACAGGGGACAAACAGTCTCAAATTTAACTGGTCGTTTTGTCTGAAAACCACTGAGTTAGAAATAAAAGCAAGTCCTCCAACCAATATTCATTCAAGGTACAGAAACATGTCAAAGATGCCCTTCGCATGACAGCACCCTGAGAAGGAGAAGTCTGAGCTCCCAACACACCGTTTGAAAAGCTACCATCTGGGTCCTCAAGCTGCCTGCTCAGCAAGTGCAACTGCTGTGGGTGGAGGAGACCCGCGAGTCCCTCGTGTGAGGCTGCAGTGTGGTGTGCGGGTCTCATTCCTTCAAAGCACATGTCCTCCTCTTGATCTGACATGTATCCTGGGGGGCTGGGGACACCATCCAGCGTCACTATAAACTTGGGACTTGCAGGTTTATCTGGTTGTACAAGATCTCTGCCAGACAGATAGAAAATACCATAGAATTAGGGAAACACGCACAGAAAGCCGAGCCTCCTAAAGTGCCCTTCGACACAACTATCACTTCCTTACTTGCTTTGCAGTTTCCTCATTAACAAAAAAGACCTGGTAGGACTTCCAGGTCCAGCATTAGTGGACTTCTGCTGACACACAAGGGCTACGGCCAATCACTGTGGCAGCAATGCCAGCAACCCACCAGGCTGCTCTCAGGGCAAGCTCCCCTCAACCCTGACCCCCAGCTCCATCTGACCCTCATAGGGTCACAGGAAAAGTAAACTGAAAAATCAGCACTGATCCTCTGAACGCAAAAGCCGGAAGTTCTATATTTACACTAACTTTACTACCTGTATGTTTGTTCCTTTACAGAACATTTAGTTCATTATCTGAGACAATAATCACCCCAACCCCTAACTCTACGCTAAGACTACTGATTTGATCACCTGGCTCTTTCAATTTCATTCCCTAGATGTGCCTAAAGAAAAAAAACTTATTAATAGAGCTAAATCGTATACTGACTTATTTGTAGGAAAACGGATTTCTGAACAAGAAAGACGAACGAGAATTTCTGAAAACTCGATGCGCCCTATGATATATGGCCTAAACACTGACTCAGTAAAGAACTCTAGACTGGGGGTTGGATAGGGAGGAGAAAAGCTGGGAATTAATGGTTAACCTCTACTATCTAATCAACGCAAATAAGCTACACAAGAAAAAGAAACCATCTACCGTGTCTGCATAAGGTGTCCTGAAAGTACCCGAAGGGTATCTGCAGTCTTCATCCCCGATTCCTGGTTTGGTGCCACTACTATCTCCTCAGACAGCTTTGGCTTCTTCAGAATAAATGATCTTGTGTCTGCATGGACCATGGATTCCATGTCATAGTAATCTGAGCCAAAAAGATTGGCCACAAATGTTTACTTCTGAATATACCTTGCATTCCCAACATCACACACGTCCAAACATCTTTTCAAAGAAGTCAAATATTCCTTTCCTCATACAGAACATTTCCAAGGCATTCTAGTGAACACTTCCTGCCTACAGTACAGAAAGAGTCTTCCATGAGGCAGCTAATGGGATATTACCAACAGAACAAAGTACAACAGTATTTTCTATTATAAAGAGTCCTAATGTGCCATAGAATTATGATACAAAGACGATTAAAAAAATACATTTCTGGAGTTCCTGCTGTGGCACAGTGGGTTAAGAATCCGACTGCAGCAGCTTGGGTCACTTTGGAGGTGTGGGTTTGATCCCTGGCCAGGAACATCCATATGTTGTGAGTGCAGTGACATTTAAAAAAAATTTTTTTTCTAAAGCCTGTTTTGTTCATTTTGCACACTTGAAGAACATACCCTGATGAAAAGAACACAACTGGCATAACTTGTCAGGTTGTAGATAGACTGCTTTGAAAAGAAATTTTAAGATGAATGGACACTGATAAAAATACAGCAAGGAAAACACTGACCTTTAATGCAAGTAGCCACAGATGACATCATCTACAATGATTCTTAAGCTTGACTATTTTACAAAATATACCAAGACCTGGAGCCTAGAACGGAGATGGCTGACCTACCAATAGGCAATCAACTAACCAAATTTAATGTTGCCTGTCTCTTAAAATTAGCAGGCAAATAACAGAGACCAAAATTCACAGGACATTTATTCACGTTCATTGCACGAACAAACTCAACACATGAGAGCACTGTGCTGGTACACAAAATTAAAAAAATAGATGTACAAACAACTTCAGAACAGCAGGCCCTCGAAGAGGTGTGAACAAGGTATGGGGAGAATGCAAAGCAACCTACTCTATCCAGCTGAGAAATCAAGGAAAAGCTTACAGAGGATGCACATCTGAAGCAAGTATTAAAGGAATGAGCATTGGCGTTTCCATCATGGCTCAGTGGTTAATAAATCCGACTAAGAACCAAGAGGTTGCAGGTTTGATCCCTGGCCTTGCTCAGTGGGTTAAGGATCTGGTGTTGCCATGAGCTGTGGTGTGGGTCACAGATGCGGCTCGGATCCGGCGTTGCTGTGGCTGTAGCTCTGATTAGACCCCTAGCCTGGGAACCTCCATATGCCACCAGTGTGGCCCTGGAAAGACAAAAAGACCAAAAAGAAAAAAAAAAGGAATGAGCATGAATTAACTAGGGGGGAAATAGAGTTGGAGAAGAAATAGAGCATTTGAGGCAGAAGAGAGCTGGAGAAAGGCAGGGCAAGGAACTGGAGATGGGGTGAGAAATGCGATGTGGCTCGAGGGGTGTGTGATGGGCTGAGCAGGCAGGGGCAAGGTGGCTGAGGCCTAAAGCCCATCTTATATGTGTCAATGAGTTTAGCCTGTGCTCTAAAGTAATAAGCCATCAAGAGAGGTTTCTAAGTAGGCAAGTGACATGAGCAAGCTGGTTTTTAGAAAAACAGTGGTAAGAATGGACTGGAACCCAGACCTCAGTTATCAAGTTGTTGCCCAGCAGCAATAGTGAGGCTCTGAAACACAAGATTCTCACCCCTTGTCCTCTTCTCAAGCCCTAGGATGGAGAGGAGACACGTTCCACATGCACATCGCTGAGCAGTCACAGCAGGTGTCTTCAACTACCGCCCCAGGAAGGAGGCAGAACTCCCCCAGCCCCAGCCACCCCTGCAGGGGCAGTAGGAATGGTAAAGACAGGCAAAGAAGAGGAGGAATTCAGGATAGGAGAAAATAGATTTACAAGAGAGCAAGGTAAATTTCAATTTTAGATTTATAATCTGCAGGCTTTATGGGGCTCTCAGTGTTTATGAAAAAGTTGAAAATTTAGATTTGACCATAAGAAGGGGGAGAGAAATAACAGAAGTAGAGTCAAAGCTGAAGGTGAATGAGAGCATTTAGTAAACTGAACACACTGACTAATGCTGTCTTCTCACCGAATCCGCTCAGGCGGCCTAGGAAGCAGACTTTCCTCCCATGTTAACAGATGACCAATTTGCAATTCAAAGTCCTTAAATGACTGAATGAGTTCTCACAGTCAGCAAATGTAGGACTAGGATCCATGAGGATGCAGGTTCGATCCCTGGCCCTGCTCAGTGGATTAAGGATCTGGTGTTGCTGTGAGCTGTAGTACAGACCATAGATGAAGCTCAGATCCCATGTTGCTGTGGCTGTGGCATAGGCCAGCAGCTGTAGCTCCAATTAGACCCCCTAGCCTAGGAATTTCCATATGCCATAGGTATGACCCTAAAAATGGAAAAAAAAAAAAAAAAATCTCATAAAGAAAATAATTGTAGGGAGTTCCCACTGTGGCGTAGCAGAAACAAATCCAACTGGGAACCATGAGGTTGCAGGTTCTATCCCCGGCCTCGGTCAGTGGGTTAAGGATCTGGAGCTGCTGAGAGCTATGGTGCAGGTCATAGATGTAGCTCAGATCCTGCATTGCTGTGGCTCGTGCAGACGGGCAGCTACAGCTCTGATTCGACCCCTAGCCCGGGAACCTCCATATGCCACAGGTGTAGCCCTAAAAAGCAAAAAAAAAAAAAAAAAGAAAGAAAGAAAATAATTGTAAAAGAAGAGATAGACACATTTTGAAAGTGGAAAACTAACTTAGTATATCTCCAAAAGCTGAGTCTTAAGGAAATAATGAAGCAACCTAAGGTGGATCCCGAGATTCTCCAAAGGCTGAGAAAGTGGCAACAAAGAAGACCCTTGGAAGAAAGGGGTCGGGGAGAAGACAGGGCAGAAGAGAAGTGGGATCAAGTGCCCATTTCAGAAGCACTTAGTTCTTCCTAAACTCTATCAGTTTTCTTCTTTTCCGTCCTTACAACACGCATCCCCTACCTCGATAGTGAGGATACCTGGAATAACTGGAGATACCACCACTGCTAGAAAAGTTTATGGATGAAGCATCATGGCCCCCGATGAAAAGGTGCTACAACAAAATTAACTAAATGTGTAAAAGCAGTTAGATTTCCTGACAACTTCTGACTATTTTCTCCCTTGGAGAAAAGTGAAGCTTTAGACTCTTGAAAAGGTAAAAACAGCGAGTTTCTGGACCAGTGAACGCCAGCCATGTTGAAAGAACCATTCTGAAAATGGGGTGGGGGGGCAGTGGTGTTTGAGGTGGGGGCTAAGTAAACCTTACACAGTAATTACTGCTCAGGCACCTTCCTCAGCCGCCTGTCCCACTTAGCTCCCAGAACCCTGGCAGCCAATCCATCTCCTGAAACATCTTTCTTTGGAAAAGCTGACCAACCTAAGAGAAAAGACCAAAGACACCGACATCACAGTGCCCCCAAAGTAGAGAGGCAAAACAAATCACTCTCCACTGCAGGATTCACACTCAAAAGTCAAAAACCCCCGGGAGTTCCCCTTCATGGCACAGAGGAAATGAATCTGACCAGGTTCGATCCCTGGCCTCGCTCAGTGGGTTAAGGATGCGGCATTGCCGTGAGCTGTGGTTAGGTCACAGACGCGGCTCAGATCCTTTGTTGCTGTGGCTGTGAGTAGGCCAGCAGCTGCAGCTCCAATCTGACCCCTACCTGGGAACTTCCATAAGCTGCAGGCGTGGCCCTAAAAATGAAAAAAAAAAAAAAAAAAAAAAAAAAAAAGTCAAAAACCCTCTACTCCAATGAACCCAAAACACCAGATTTTTAAATGCCTGCTCTTAAATACAAGTCAACCAAGGATCCCCAGACATCTGAAGAAAACCTCTGTTCTGAAACACAGTAATCAAAACAAACAACTTGGAGAAATAAGACCAAGGAAGGAGAGAGGAACAAAACGTGCAAAACTACCTTTGATATCTTCAGAGAAATAAGAGAAAGTAGTGCACACATGAAACAAAATCACTATGTTAAAAACTAAATTTTAATAAATAAAATTCTTTTAAAAATTTCAATAAATATCCTTTAAAAAGGATATGCAGAAACAAAAGGGCTCTCAGAAATAAAAAAGCATGATAGGTTAAGCGAAGGAGGTACTCATTGATGAGCCTCAGAGAACTACTTGATGCTTCAAATTGTTTGTGCACCATGGATAAAAATAACTAAAGAAACAAAAAGAATGTATAAGAGTGGATGATGTGAACACAACAAACTCAGATCTTGGCTGCCAAATACTTTCAAAGAAAATACTTTTATGTAGAAACAGGATGGAATGTTGGGAGATGAGAGGGCAAAAATCAAGGACAGAGAACATCTCAAAAATTTTATAGACAGAAGGGAGAAGCCACAAAAGAGGTAGAGACTAAAGCTACAGAAGTGTGGCAACACCACAGTATTCACCAACCGGGAAGGATCTGGCATCTGGGTAGAAGGCAACCCTTAGAGTAAGCTCATCTTTCTGGGACAAGAGGCCAGGAAGGGATCAAAGAGTACAGTTGCTGGCTGTGGAATCCTGTACACCGGTGAAGAAAACTCAGGAGCAGAGAGGAAGGGATCTAGGGACCAGAGCTTCCAACAACGGGGACGGGCGGTTTAGAGGAAACAGAAGGATGCAGGAGGAAACAATCTAAATTTAAGTCTGCAGGAATCCAACGGCTCCATTCATTTAGTCAGCAGACAGTTATCAGGCACTGAACATGCATCTGGCAGGGGTCAGGCACTGAGAATACAGATTAATAAGGCACTCACACCAGTTCCAAGGTAGCCCAGAGTATGTGTGTCTGAGTGTGCTGAGGATGGGGGAGACAGATAACAAGTTACAATGGTTCTAAGAACAGGAAGTTTTTGGAACAATCCTGCACATGAGCTTCTCAAGTGGAGTAAGGATACAACTGAACAGGCCAGAGGACATTAAAGCAGCTCAGGGCGATAACAAAATTTGGATGGAGGGCAGGGCAGGAACTCAAGTGGTCCCTAGAGCAGGGAAGTGAGTAGCCAGCAGTTTCCAGGGACCCAGGTGAAATGGCATCAAAGGAAAAAAGGTTCTGAATGAGGGAAAAAATACAAACATCACATAGTGTGAAAAAAATGCAAATCTTATCTCCTGGCCCTAAAATATTTCCAGAGATCTGCATCTTAGGGCAGGATCTAAGAGATACGAGATACGTTAAATGAGGTATAATGGAAATAGCAACTGAAAAATGTTAAGATTACAATGAAAATTTATCAATATCACCAACCTTGACTGATCTGCAGAGTTTCTGCCATTACTGGGTCAATTTGCAGTCGGGATAACAACTGTCTCTGCTGAGTTCCTAAAAATATAAATTTAAAAACTTCACTAAGCTTAAAAAACAAATAACACCAGCATATGTGCTTCTCAGAAACAAGGACCAAAATAATCTTTCTGGGTTCTTAATTGAAAATAGTTTAAAGCTTCAACAATACAACTTAGTAATATTTATGTACAGCAGAAACTGAAAGAACACTGTGAATCAACTATAATAAAAATTTTTTTAAAAATAATAATATTTATGGACCAAAGGTCTTTAAGACAGAAGAAA
Source organism: Sus scrofa (assembly GCF_054392235.1). Classification (NCBI taxonomy): domain Eukaryota; kingdom Metazoa; phylum Chordata; class Mammalia; order Artiodactyla; family Suidae; genus Sus; species Sus scrofa. Next base: position 121,583,353 of record NC_139389.1, on the reverse strand, counting down.
CCTGTACTCAGGTTAAACCTAAAATGGCAATGGTCATCCTTGTCTGGAAGCTGGTTTTCTTGGTAGTAAAGACTGGTGATAAAGCTAAAAGGGTACAAAAGCCAGGAGGAGGTGCTGCACAGACCCTCAACTTGTGCCCTGGGAGACAGGCGACAGCCAACTGCAAGATCAACACAAGAGGTATCACCTGGGCTCTCACCAGGACAAGTCACTCCCCCAACCCCAGAACTGCAAAACCACACCCAGAGTTATCTGGCCACAGAGTTCCTTCCCAAGAGACAAACTATGGGCTTAGGTAGATACAAAGAGAATAATAAACAAGTAGACACTCAGAGCTCTGCAGTCCAAGTCCTGTACCAGCAAAGCATACAAACAATTACTTGGCTCTCCTGTGAGATGCTCAGCTAAAGTATGTATTATAACTTCTTGAACAGATTTATAATTTCCTCATAGTTACACTGCAAAATGAAACAAAATGGTGACAAAGAACTGATTTTTCTATTTTCAGTTTGATGGTAGGTTCTTTTAAGGGATGGAAAGATGTCATTCTCCTTCTAACCTCCCCAGCCGAGTGCTCAGCAGATACTAGGTACTCACTTGATTTAAAACAGAAGGGTTAGGAGTTCCCGTCGTGGCTCAGTGGTTAACGAATTCGACTAGGAACCATGAGGTTGCGGGTTCGGTCCCTGCCCTTGCTCAGTGGGTTAACGATCCGGCGTTGCCGTGAGCTGTGGTGTAGGTTGCAGACGCGGCTCTGGCGTAGGCCTGTGGCTACAGCTCCGATTCAACCCCTAGCCTGGGAACCTCCACATGCCGAGGGAGCGGCCCAAGAAATAGCAAAAAAAAAAAAGATTAAAAAAAAAAAAAAAAAAAACCAGAAGGGTTAGAGTACAGTGTATGAGGAGATGCAAATGATAGGGTTCCAAACACTGAAACATCACTCAGATGTGTGCGTGCTGATTCTCAGTAAATCTATTACTGGTGGTATCACAAGGATGGTCTACTCACTCAGTGCAAACATGTAACTTTGCAATTGCCATATTTCATTAAAAATGTTTTTAAGGAGTTCCCGTCGTGGCGCAGTGGTTAACGAATCCGACTAGGAACCACGAGGTTGCGGGTTTGGTCCCTGCCCTTGCTCAGTGGGTTAACGATCCGGCGTTGCCGTGAGCTGTGGTGAGGGTTGCAGACTCAGCTCGGATCCCGTGTTGCTGTGGCTCTGGCGTAGGCTGGTGGCTGCAGCTCCGATTCGACCCCTAGCCTGGGAACCTCCATATGCCGTGAGAGCGGCCCAAGAAATAGCAAAAAGACAAAAAAAAAAAAAAAATGTTTTTTAAGGAGTTCCCACAGTGGCTCAGTGGAAACGAATCTGACTAGCATCCACGCAGACGCAGGTTCAATCCCTGGCCTTGCTCAGTAGGTTAAGAACCCAGCATTGCCATGAGCTATGGTGTAGGTCACAGACGCAGCTCGGATCTGGCGTGGCTGTGGCAGTGGAGAGTAGGTCAGCGGCTACATCTGCAGTTCAACCCGAAGCCTGGAAACCCTCCATATGCTGAGAGCGTAGCCCTAAAAAGACGAAAAAAAAATTTTTTTTTAATTTTAAAACATATCAAATCTTTATAACTTTTTTTTTTTTTTTTTTTTTTTTTTTGGCTGTGCTACAGCACATAAAAGTTGCTGGGTCAGGGATTGAACTTGCATCACAGCAGTGAACTGAACTGCTGCAGCAGTAATGCGGATCCTTAATCCACTGTGCCACAATGGAACTCCCAGCTATTTTCTTTTAGCACATATGCTATATTACATTACTCTTTAGTTGTGTGTCAAAAAAAAAAAAAATTCATTCCAAAATTTTCATGGTAAAGAAAAACAATAAATCCTGAAAAGCTAACATGAAACACCTATCATTTGGTCAAGTTGTATTCCTACAGGACAGCTTGGAAAACCACTATGTAATTAGGGTACATAAGTATGCTCTTCTAATTCAAATACTAACCACAGGTCTCTTTAACATAAACAGTGAACAATGAAAGAATTATACATTTTAAAGTAATTTCACAAGACAGATACATGAAAAAGTACTATTTTCTCACATTTCAAGTTTTACTTCATCTCTCTATACTCATCTTATCTTTTTAAAATATCATTTTAGTGAAAGCCACTAAAACGGATAGAATTTCTTTTTTTATTTTTTTGTCTTTTTGCCATTTCTTGGGCCGCTCCCGCGGCATATAGAGGTTCCCAGGCTAGGGGTCGAATCAGAGCTGCAGCCACCAGCCTACGCCAGAGCCACAGCAACGCAAGATCCGACCCGCATCTGCAACCTACACCACAGCTCACAGCAACGCCAGATCGTTAACCCACTGAGCAGGGGCAGGGGTCGAAACCGCAACCTCAAGGTTCCTAGTCGGACTCGTCAACCACTGCGCCACGACAGCAACTCCCAGGATAGAATTTCTTAAGTTCGAGGCTTTTCAGTTAAATCATGTAGAAGAGCCCAATACTGTCAGTGAAGGTCCAGGAAAAATTTAAGTTCTTTGTGACTTGCTGCCTCCAACATGAAAACTACAGTCAAGTTACATGACGATATCACATACTAAAAGTTTACCTTTCTCAATGTTTCTAAGGAAGCCAATTATTTTAACATCAGTAGTCCTTGACTGTGATTCAAAATCTACTTCCTCTTGAAGATCTTCAAATTGTCTGTTGCATTCAGATGCTGACGCTGAATATTCATTCATTTTAACCTCCAAAGATGAAATTTTTGCTTCATTCTGTGACACTCTAACATTTAAATCAAAAAGATTTGCTTCCACTGTCAAAACTGCTGCTTTCATGCCTTTAATTTCATTGATATCAGTTGATATTTTCCTTAAAAGATGGGAAATATTGTCTAGCTCATTAAGTGAACAAGAGGAACTTGTTACAGAACCTAAGTCAACTGGCCCAGGTGAAAAGGGACCTGGTAAAGATGGAGATGGAAACCTTGAAGACATCTCCATAAAATTCTCTCTCTTCCTTAGTATTTGATAATTCTTCTTTCACAGCCCATTAAACCATTTCATCAACAGTAAAAGTAGTCATTAAGGCGACTTTAAGAAGTACTAAGAGTGAATAACATTTTTAAACCTATAATTAAAAAGATAAGATTGTACATTTCTAGAGTCAGAACCCAAAAGCAAATCTGAAAATGCTAAACAAACCGGATTGATGTTCTCTTTGCTACAACTAAGAAACTCTAACTTCGCAGCCCACTGTATCCTGTCAGGCCTACTTACATACAGTTCCTCCCTAAACAGTAAACCCTATTATTACACACAAAGTAATTCTGGCTTCTGATTGGCTGGAAACAGACACGTGACACAAAGAATTTTCTATCATTTACCTCATATGAGAAGCACTAAAGATCTGAAACGTTAAGCAATATAACCACATAAAGCACTTTTTTTGTTGTTGTTGTTGTTTTTGGTCTTTCTGCCATTTTTTGGCCATTTCCGTGGCATATAGAGGTTCCCAGGCTAGGGGTCACCAGAGCCACAGCAATGTGGGATCCGAGACGCGTCTGCAACCTACACCACAGCTCACGGCAACGCCGGATCCTTAACCCTCTTGAGCAAGGCAGGGACCAAACCCACAATCTCGTGGTTCAGACACAAATCGTAGTCTGATTTGTTAACCACTGCACCATGACGGGAACTCCTAAAGCACTTTGTATGTAAAAATATACAAAGCACATTTATATCTGAATATTATGTGAACTAATGTACTTTTGCCCCTTCACCAATTACCCATAATTTTCAAGCTTCGGATTATTCTATTTATTTGTTTTTTAGGGCCACACCCACAGCATATGGAGGTTCCCAGGCTAGGGGTCAAATTGGAGCTGCAGCTGCTGGCCTATATACCACAGCCACAGCAACATAGGATCCGAGCCACATCTGCGACCTACGCCAAAGCTCACTGCAATGAAGGGAGGGAGTTACCATGATCACAGACAAATCTCTTTAAAAACAGATTCAGTGACGGCAGTTCCTCTTGTGGCTCAGCGGAAACAAATCTGACTAGTATCCATGAGAATGCAGTTTTGATCCCTGGCCTTGATCAGTGGGTTAGGGATACGGTGTCGCTGTGAGCTGTGGTATAGGTCACAGACATGGCTCAGATTCCACATTGCTATAGCTGTGGTATAGGCCAGCAGATGTGGCTCCAATTCAGCTCCTAGCCTGGGAACTTCCATATGCCATGGTGGCAGCCCTAAAAAGCCAAAAAAAAAGGCAGTGATAATTGAATTCAACTGTACTGATATAAGTTGAAATTTTAAGTAGAAAAAATGAGAACTTGACCTTGGTTTGACACTAGATCCTTATTAAGTATGTAATTTTCTCCCATTCTGTGGGCTGTCTTTTCATTTTCCTGAAAGTATCCCTTGGAACACAAGTTCTTAAACTCAATTTTTTCTTTGCTTGCTTGTGTTTTTGGTGCCCTATATAAGAAATCCAGGCACATTTAGAGTTTTAACTATTTTTTTCTCCTAAGAGTTTTATAATTTTAGTTCTTACATTTAGGTCTTTGATTCATTTTGAGTTCTTATTTTTTGGCCACACGCATGGCAAGTAGAAGTTCCTAAGCCAGGGATCACACTCATGATACAGCTACAACTTGTGTTACAGCTATGGCAATGCCGAATGCTTAACCACTGCACCATACAGGAACTTCCAAATTTGAGTTAATTTTTACATATGGTATAAGGTAAGGGTCCAACTTCATTCTTTTCATGTGGGTATCCAGTTGTCCAGCACCATTTGTCAAAAAGACTATTCTTTTCCCAATTAACTGTCTCTGTATCCTTGTTGAAAATCAACTAATCAGGTGTGTACTGGTTTAAGGATTCTCAACTTGATTCCATTGGTCCATATGTATACACTTATACTAGCACTAGGCTTGATTACTGCAGCTCTGCAATAAGTTTTGAAATTGTGAAATATAGTAAGGTCTCCAACTTCATTATTTTTCAATAGTTTTGGCGCTTCTAAGTTCTTTCACCTCTATGCGAATTTTAGAATCAGCTTGCCAACTTCTGTAAAAAAGCCAGCAGAGATTTTTTAACGGAGACTGAGGTGAATTCAAAGATCTACTTGGGGAAGTTCCCACTGTGGCACAGTGGGGTTAAGAATCCGAATACAGTGGCTCGGGTTGCTACAAAGGCACAGGTTTGATTCTCAGCCTGGCAAAAATGGGTTGAAGGATCTGGCATTGCCACAGCTGTGGCACAGGTCGCAGATACTATGCTGATTCAATCTCTGGCCTGGGAACTTCCATATGCCATGGGTGCAGCCATTTGAAAAAAAAAAAAAAAAATCTATCTGGGCCCAAGAGTATCACTATCTTAACAATATTGAAACCTTCCAATCCAAGATCACAAAATGTCTCTCCCTGGCTTTAGTTTGAGTAAGACTGTTTTCACTTTGGTTTACTTGCCAAGGAACAAGTAAGTTGTGATACAAAATAATTAAAAAATTAAAATATGGGAGTTCCCTTCATAGCTCAGTGGTTAAAAAACCCAAGTAGAATCCACGAGGATATGGGTTCAATCCCTGGCCCCACTCAGTGGGTTAAGGATCCGGCATTGCCATGAGCTGTGGTATAGTTCACAGATGCGGCTCGGATCATGTGTTGCTGTGGCTGTGGTGTAGGCCAGCAGCTTCAGCTCAGATTTGACCCCTAGCCTGGGACCTTCCATATGCCTCGGGTACCACCCTAAAAAACAAAAGAACAAAAAATAAAATATAAGGATACAAGATGGCAAACTTGACTCCCCACAGCCTCTCCAAAAGAATTCTTTTTTTTTGGTCTTTTTGCCTTTTCTAGGGCCACTCCCGCAGCATATGGAGGTTCCCAGGCTAGGGGTCTAATCGGAACTACAGCTACTGGCCTACACCAGAGCCACAGCAACACAGGATCCGAGCCTCATCTGCAACCTACACCACAGCTCATGGCAACACCAGATCTTTAACCCACTGAGCAAGGCCAGGGATCAAACTGGCAACCTCATGGTTCCTGGTCGGATTCATTAACCACTGCGCCACGATGGGAACTCCCAAAAGAATTCTAATATAGAATTGTATCATTTGGCTTCTCAGTTAAATAGATGTCATTCACAGTAACAGAATAAAGAAAAAGTGCTGAAATTTTTAAGAATCTTTATTCAATTCTCCACTATATCTATCTGTAAATTAATCTAATTCTTCAAAATCTTTATACAGATACTAATCACAACATTTATAAGGCTTTGGATTCACATGGGATTTTTTAAGAGCACTAGCTGACAGAGGACCTGTATAGCAAACATCTGAAAGAGCGGGACATCCTCAGCTATGCAACATCTGCCAACCAACTGGTTCACTAGAGGGCAGCAAACAACACTTCAATAAGAAAAACAGGAAAGTGGTCTAACAGGAGAAATCACAAAAAACAAGGTGCCTAAAAAGAGCCCATTTGAGGCTTCTGGGTATTCCCATTCTGCCCAGCCTAACCTTAGAGTGCAAAACAAGCAGCAGATCTTTGCACAGATTCCAGTGTAAACATCCATCAGCAGAGGGAGCATACATATTCTTGGGAAATCAGCACGGAAAGATTATGGTAAGCTACTAAGTGACAGCGCCTGGTTAACACCCAAGTGGTCAGGTTCCCTGAACCTATATTCAAAATCACTATGTTATTATATTTCTATGATACATGAAAGGGAACAAAACGTCATAGAGAAATTAATGGGATTCAATGCCTTTTTTATATACATATGTGTGTGTGCATATAAATTCTACTTTATACAGAAAAGATTAACACATACATACATTTTTTTTTAAAACACCAAGACTACAGACATACATCAGTATGTATGTTAAGTACAGTGCTTACCTCTGAGGAAGGCAGTGGGCAGAATGAAGTGGGGGGGGGAATTCCCTTGTTTCTCTGAATATGAAAACTACTTTTTACTAAGTCTTTCACAGTGCTTTCCAGTCCAACACGATGTATTTAAGTACATGTATTTATAGCCTCTCCTTCTGGAGAGTCCATGAAAATGAAATAAAAAACTTAAAAAGGGCACAAATCCTTAACAACATACAGCAGTAGAATCCACACTGGGTTTCTAAGATGATAATCTACTTTCTCCACTGTGGTGGAGGTGGAGGAAGAAATGCTATTACATTAAAAATATTTTTATCTCCATGCTCCTTAGAATTCTATTTTTACAAACTCTAAAATACCTATCAATAATAGCATTTGTTTATGTTTGTGTGTGTCTAAATAAAACACAAACACTGAGGTTACACACTGAAAGATCATTTTAGTATACAAAAAATTGTATGCGGGAGTTCCCGTTGTGGCACAGTGGTTAGCAAATCTGACTAGGAACCATGACTTTGTGGGTTAGATCCCTGGCCTTGCTCAGTGGGTTAAGGATCCGGCGTTGCTGTGAGCTGTAGTGTACGTCACAGACACGGCTTGGATCCCACGTTGCTGTAGGCTGGTGGCTACAGCTCTGATTCGACCCCTGGCCTGGGAACCTCCTTATGCTGCATGAAGTGGCCCTAGAAAAGGCAGAAAGACAAAAAAAAAAAAAAAAAAAAAAAAAAAAACTGCATGGTCAAAAATATGGAGATCCCTGATTTAGAGAGGGAATCATAGCAGTTGAGATTTCAACTATCTCTGGAAAACAGAAGATACATGAACGCATACTGGCTGACGCCAAGCACAAAAGCCACAAAGCAGACCCTAGGAAAACTCCAAGTGAGATGAAAGGCAGGAGTGACACATTCATTAAAGCGACAGACATTTACTAAGCTTCTACTACACGACAGGCACTGTTCTAGGGACTCAATGACAGCCCTGAACCCCCCCAACACACACACACATAACATCCCTGGTCAAAGAGTTTTTATCATGGTGGTAAGGGGAAGGAGATGAACTCAAAAACAAAATACATTTTATGTTGATGACATTTAAAGCCCTGAGTCTGGATAAAAATATCTAAGCTATAAAAATATATAATGTATATTAGATGGCAGTAAGTGCTTTGGAGAGAAATAAAGCTTTAGAAAAGGTTAGGGAGTGTGGAGCTGGGGTGCTGGGAAAGGTCTCACAGAGATAAGCAAGCTATGTGGGCATCTAGAAGAAACATTCCCAAGAGAGGGCAAAAGCAGCTCAGACATGCTCTTTGATTGTTCTCAAAGAGAAGGACACCACATATACCCTATGAAGAACAAGGAGACCTTGGTGGAGCAGGAGAGGGTGGAAGATGATGAAATCAATACGGCTTTTTTCATCTGGAGTCTAAAAGGGAGCCACCAGAGGGTTCTGAGCAGGGGAGTGCACTGTGATCTAATTTACTGTGTAAAAGGATCACTCTGCTGCTGTGTGGAATGAAGAAAAGCAAACAGACCAGTGAGGACACTACTGCAATAATCAAGGCAGAAGTCATGGATGATGGCTTAGACTAGGATAATAGAGTCAGAGGAGATAAGAGGCGGGTAAATTTTAATTTATTCTGAAGGGAAAAGATGACAGGATTTGCTAAATGTGGAAGGAAGGAGGGAGGAAAAAGGAGAGGGATGAAAAAGGCAAAGAGAGGGAAAAGCATGGAAGGAAAGAGGAAAGGAGAGAGGAGACAGGAAGATCGGCAGTAGGTTTAAAAGAAAGAATAGCACTAGTCTCTGGCCTGAGCAACTGTTAACTACAATGAGGAGGACTGCAGGAAGAATAGGCTGGAGGAGAAGGCCACCAGCAGTTCAGTTTAGATAAGCTTACAAGGGTTTACTGTACAGCCAAGAAGTGCAGAGTTAAGTTGTTTAATAAGAATTAGGAATAAAGGTACAAGATCCAGGCTGGAAATACAAACTATGGCAGCTGACAGTGCTGAAACCCTGTTATTTAATCTGGATAAAATGAATAAAAGGGGAACCCAATCCTGAGAGGCTGGAGTAATGAGCAAAAACTAGGAAAGATGTGAAACAGAAGACAAGATTTTGTGAATGGTATATGCATAGACATGCATGCAAAAGATAAAATTTTTAAGTTTTCTAAAAAAGATTTTTTTCTGGGATTCTCTTGTGGGGCAGGAGGTTGAGGGTCTTGAACTGTCACTGCTGTAGCTTGGGTTCGATCCCTGGCCCAGGGATTTTCTTATTTTCCTTGTCAAGTTAGATGTATATTTAACATGGTACCAGGTAGAATAAGAGGGAATTCTGTGGAACTCCTACATGCCACAGCCATGGCCAAAAACAAAAACAAAAGATTCTTTTTTAAAGAAACTCAACAGATTATCCTGGGAGAATCTAGGCAGCTAGTGTGAGCTTAAGTGCTCCGCCCCGCCGTCCCTGCCGTCCCCCCATGCGCCCCCCAACCCTGCCCCGTGCGCGCGCGCACACACACAGAAACTTCCCTGCAATTTCAAGGCCAACTGCAGCTCCTCATTTGCTTAAAACAAAACCTGCTTAGAGCCCATGCCACAAGTCTAGGTAAGCCTCTTTTCTGCCTTTCCTTACACTACGAACCAGAACCACGTGTCCAGAGGCTAGTGGAAAAGAGCTTGCAAATGAAAAGGCAAAAAAGCTAACAAAAACTGACCTTGAAGGAAACTATCCATTAGGGACAACAGAGAACTCTTAAAAAAAAAAAAAAAAAAAAAAACCCTCTACTTATGTTCTTCAGACAAATTTGAAATGGTTCTGTATTCACAAAACAAGACACTATGAAAAATAGAACAAGAAGAGAGCTTGTGAAAATTTAAAATATGCCTGCCTTAAAAAACAATAATAACAATGGAGGACTAAAGATACACTCAAGAAAATAGTTCAGAGTAGAACAAGATCATGTCATGAGGAGACAGAAAATCAAAATAGGAAGCTTATCATCCAATTGACAGAATTTCCAAAAGAGAACAATGAAACAGAGAATGTTTTACAGAAATAATGTAAAAGAATTTCTCAGTGAAAGCATAGATTTTCAAATTAAAAGGATGCACAGGTATCCAGCCCGTTAGTAACTAACTAGTATCTAGACTTATCACAGTAAATTTCAGACATCAAGAACATAAAGAGTAGGAAATCCTGCTGAGGTTGGAGTAGGTTAAGAATCCACCCATAGCACCTCAAGTCCCTACAGAGGCAAAGGTTCCATCCCTGGCCCTGTGCAGTGGGTTAAAGAATCTGGGGTTACCACAGCTGCAGAGTGGGCTGCAGCTACAGCTCAAATTCAATCCCTGGCCCAGGAACTTCCATTTGCCTCAGGTACAAGGCCATTAAAAAAAAAAAACACAGAGAGTAGTAACATACAACGGGAAAGAATCCACAAAAGTATATATGTACATATACACATATACATAAAACCAAATCATTATGCTATATATCTGAAATATTTAAATAAACTATACTTGGAGTTCCTGTCATGGCTCAGTAGTTAACAAACCCAACTAGGAACCATGAGGCTGTGGGTTCAATCCCTGGCCTCACTCAGTGGGTTCAGGATCCAGCGTTGCTATGAGCTGTGGTGTGGGTTGCAGACAAGGCTCGGATCTCGCATGGCTGTGGCTGTGGCGTAGGCCGGCGGCTACAGCTCCAATTAGACCCCTAGCCTGGGAACCTCCATATGCCGCAGGTGCGGCCCTAGAAAAAGACAAAAAAAAAAAAAAAAAAAAAAAGAAAGAAAATCCAGCTTGGCAAAAAAAAATAAACTATACAATTTAAAAATTTTTAAAAAGCAACAGAAAAAATCCTAAATATTTCCCTAGTATTTATAACAGAATCAGAATCAGATGAGCAACTAACTTCTCAGCATAAACATTAGAAGCCTCAAGATAATGAAGTCACATTACCGAAGTTCTGAGGATCATAATTCTATACCTAGTTGAAGTATCAATCAAATACTTTAGATTTCTAAGGGCTCAGAAAATTTACCTCCCAAACTTTTTCTTAAGTTTCTTCATGAAGTGGTGACAAAATGGAAAACTATACTGAGAAGACAAAGATCCAGGAAATGCAGAGTAAACTCAAGGGAGGAGCAGAAGAGGACAGAGGCTCTAGCAGGAAAGTACCTAAGAAAAAAGGGAAACCCAAAGACTTAATAGTATAAAGAGATAGACCTTTAGACTACAATACAGGTAGACAATGCAAGAAAGAGGAAAAACAAACAAACAAACAAAAAACCCTGAGAGAAACAATACACTATATACCAAGAGAAAAAAACAACTCTAGAGAACCCTAAACAAAGAACTGCAGATGATGTAAATGACCTTGAGAAATATTAGCATCTTAATGATATAAATGCTGCTTACTAGTTCTCAACTTTTACAATCAACCTACAAAACATGATAATTATAACTAGAAAAACAGAGTCAACCTACAAACATGTTAACTGTAACCAGATGAACAGAACAAAATGTAAATTCCACCTTCAGCAAACAAAAGTAGAGATGACAGAATTTAGAAGGTGAGGGGGATGAGAAAAAAACACATGAGAGTTAAAGAAACTGTCGGAGTTCCTGCCATGGCACAGCAGAAACAAATCTGACTAGGAACCATGAGGTTTCGTGTTTGATCCCTGGCCTCATTCAGGGGTTAAGGATCCCGCATTGCCACGAGCTGTGGTACAGATCGCAGACTCGGCTCGGATCTTGCATTGCTGTGGCTATGGTGTAGACTGGCAGCTGTAGCTCTGATTCAAACCCTAGCCTGGGATCTTCCCTATGCTGTGGGTGTGGCCCTAAAAAGCAAAATAAAATAAGATAAAATAAAATAAAATAAAATAAGGACATAAATATCCTTATCTTTTCAGGAGTCAAGTATACTGAGATGCAATTAATCAAGCAAGAAATAGATGTACTACTTAAACTAATAAAATAATTAATAGATCAACTTAAACCAGGAACTTTACTATTTGGGCTTGTAGGCAAAGAAAAGTGAGTTAAATTCTTTTTTTTTTTTTTTTTTTTTGTCCTTTTTGTTTTTAGGGCCGCACCCACAGCATATGGAAGCTTCCAGCCTAGGTGTCAAATCGGAGCTGTAGCCACTGGCCTATGCCACAGCCACAGCAACTCGGGATTCAAGCTGCATCTGCGACCTACACCACAGCTCATGGCAATGCCGGATCCTTAACCCACTGAGTAAGGCCAGGGATAGAATCTGCGTCCTCATGGTTACTAGTCAGATTCGTTTACCACTGAGGCACAAGGGGATATTCTGATATATCAGAGTAAGAATTCAAAGCATACCACCACAGTTGGTGAATTAAGAAACAGATGGTATATATTATTACAGACATGGAGGAAATAAAGTCATAAACAGAAAAATTTTAAATTGGTGGCCTCCAGGAGTTCCCATTGTGGCTCAGCGGTTAATGAACCTGACCAGCATCCATGAGAATGCAGGTTTGATCCCTGGCCTCACTCAGTGGGTTAAGGATCTGACGTTGCTGTGAGCTGTGGTGTAGGTTGCAGACGCAGCTCAGATCCTGCACTCCCGTGGCTCTGGTGCAGGCTGTCAGCCACAGCTCTGACTGGGCCCCAGCCTTGGAACCTCCATATGCTGCAGGAGCGGCCCTGAAAAAGACGAAAAGACCAAAAATAAATAAATAAATAAATAAAAAATAAATAAAAAAGTGGTGGCCTCCGGGAGAATCAGTGTGAAGAATAATGAGGTAAATAAATGTTCCTTGTTATTTTATTTTAGTCTTTTCTAGGGCTGCACCCACGGCACATGGAGGCTCCCAGGCTAGGGTTCTAATCAGAGCTGTAGCCGCTGACTCATGCCAGAGCCACAGGAACTCAGGATCCAAGCCATGTCTGAAACCTACACCACAGCTCACGGCAATTCCAGATCCTCAACCCACTGAGTGAGGCCAGGGATTGAACCCACAACCCCATGGTTCCTAGTCAGATTCGTTAACCAACAAGCCACGATGGGAAACTCCTTTTGTTTGTTATTTTAAATTGTTCTATACTATTTGATTATTCTTTCTATCATATCAGAAAGTATTGCAACAATTTGTTCTGTTTTTCCAAATCTTCTATGGGTGAATATATATTACATAACATAAAATGTTTTACTTGAATATACATTTTATTCAACTCATACCAAATAGGATAAATAAAAGGAAGTCCATGCCTAGACACGTCATAGTAAAACTGGAGAACATCAAAGACAAACAGAAGATCTTGAAAGCAGCCAGAAAAAGGACAGACCTCCTACAAAGGAACAATAGACAACTGGATTAACAGAAGTCCATTCAACAGGAATGGAAGCCAGAAGACAATGGAATAAATGGAATAATATAAACAAGGTATTGAGAGCAAATAGCTGCTCATAACCTAGTTGGGTATGCAGCAAAACTACTGCACAAGGAGAAATGAACACACTTGTATGTAAACAGACTCTTGGAAAATTTACCCCCAACAGACCAGTTTTACAGAAACTCTCTTAAAAAACACTTCAAAATAAGAGTTCCTGTGTAGTGCAGTAGAACTGAATGCGACTAGTATCCACGAGGATGCAGGCTCACTCCCTAGCCTCACTCAGTGGGTTAAAGATCTGGCACTGCTGTGAGCTGTGGTGTAGGTCACAGATGCAGCTCGAATCTGGCATGGCTGTGGCTGTGGTGTAGGCTGGCAGCTGGAGCTTCAATTCAACCCCTAGCCTGGGACCTTCCATATGCCACACCTGCTGCCCGAAAAAGCAAAACAAACAAACACAGTTCAAAATATGGAAAATGATGATCCCCAAGTAACATTCAAGAGATCTGAGAAAAAAAAAAAAAGATGTACATAAATGTGAACATTACCTGAGTAAAATAATAACGGTGCCTCATTAAAAAAAAAAAAGAGGCCAGGAGTTCCCTTGTGGCGCAGTGGTTAACGAATCCGACTAGGAACCATGAGGTTGCGGGTTCGGTCCCTGCCCTTGCTCAGTGGGTTAACGATCCGGCGTTGCCGTGAGCTGTGGTGTAGGTTGCAGACGCGGCTCGGATCCCGCGTTGCTGTGGCTCTGGCGTAGGCCGGTGGCTACAGCTCCGATTCGACCCCTAGCCTGGGAATCTCCATATGCCGCGGGAGCGGCCCAAGAAATAGCAACAACAACAACAACAACAACAACAACAAAAAAAAAAAGAGGCCAAAATGAAACACTGGAAAAAATGTAAAGTCTGAGGAGGTAAAGACTGGAGCTAAATTATTCTACAATCCATTTACTGTTTGGGGATAGGGTCAGAATATTAACTTTTGCAATAGCCGATTAAATCTGTGTGGTAAAACATCAGTGGTGGCCAGTAAAAGAACAGAAATAAGAGTTTAATGTAGTTAAAAAAAAAAAAAAAACATAGATCTGGCAATCAACAATTACAATAGTAATTAATGAAAAAGGCAAAAAAAAGGTCAAGCAGGCAAATTCAAAACAAAAAAGGGGGATAGAAATTGGTCCAACTATACCAATATTTCTCATAAATGTGAACAGTTTAAACTCTCCAATAAAAAGCAAGCTCAGACTGAATTTTAAAACAATAACCTAACTTTATGCTAGTTAACAGGTACATATGACTAATGCATAAGGACAGAGAAGAGTGAAAACAAATGCCTGAAACACACACATCAGGCAAATACTAACTAAAAGGCTATATTAATATCAGACAAAACTGAGTTAAGATAAAAGCATCACTTGGTATTGAAGATCATAGGTAAAGATAAAAGGTTCAGTCCAAGAGGAAGATGTACCTTCCCGATTCAATTTAACAGTGTAATTTAAAATATATATGCACCCGGTTTAATAGCCTCAAAATAAAAGAAAATCTAACACAAGTACGGAGAAATTAAGACAAATCTGTCATCCTGAGAGGCAATTTCAAAACCCTCTTGATTACTGGTAAGTCAAACAGACTGAAAACAGCAAGGTCAAGATCTGAACATTAACTGTAGAGCTTTATCTACTAAATGCAAAAAGTCTCAATCCAACAATTAAGAGTCCACTTTCTTTCAAATGCACCTGGAAGATGCACAACATTGTCCTAGGTCAACTATTTTCAAAAGGTTATTGTATTGTAAAGACCACATTATCTGAACACAATGCAACTAAGTCCACAGCATATATAGTTAAAAAGATTAAAACAGAAAACCAAAACTTGCACTCAAAATGGCTTAAAGAGTTAAAGACAAGACACTTTAAAACTCCTAGAAGAAAACATAAGCAAAACATTCTGACATCAACAGTACAAATGTTTTCTTAGATCAGCCTCCCAAGGCAATAGAAATAAAAATAAACAAATGGGACCTAATCAACCTTACAAGCTTTTGCACAGCAAAGAAAACCATAAAAAAAAAAACACCATGAAAAGACAACCTACAGAATGGGAGAAGAGAGCTGCAAATGATGCAACCACAAGGGCCTAATTTCTCCAAAATATTGAATTTAACAACAACAAAAAAAAACAACCCAATAGAAAAATGGGCAGAAGACCTAAACAGACATTTCTCCAAAGATATGGATGGCCAGCAGGCGCATGAAAAAACGCTCAACATAACGAATTATTAGAGAAATGTTAATCAAAACTACAATGAGGTACCACCTCACGCTGGTCAGAATGGCCATCATTAGTAAGTCTACAGGAATTCCCACTGCGGCTCAGCAGAAATGAACCCGACTAGTATCCATGAGGATACAGGTT
This sequence comes from Sus scrofa, assembly GCF_054392235.1. Classification (NCBI taxonomy): domain Eukaryota; kingdom Metazoa; phylum Chordata; class Mammalia; order Artiodactyla; family Suidae; genus Sus; species Sus scrofa. The sequence continues at coordinate 121,567,648 of NC_139389.1, read as the reverse complement.
TGATCCCTGGCCCTGCTCAGTGTGTTAAATAAAGGATCCAGCTTTGCTGTGAGCTGTAGTGTAGGTCACAGATGCAGCTCAGATCTAGTGTGGCTGTGGCATAGGCCAGCAGCTGTAGCTCTGACTTGACCCCTGGCCTGGGAATTTCCATATGCCTTGGGTGCAGCCCTAAAAAAGACCAAAAAAAAAAATTTTTTTTAAATAAAAGATGCTTCCCTCATCTACTATATCACAAGGGGTGGCAAACATTTTCTATTTTAAGTTGCGCTGGCTTTATGGTCTGTTGCAACTATTCAACTTTGTAATTATAGCATAAAAGCAGCCATAGACAATACATAAACGAGCATGGCTTGGTTCCAATAAATTTCACATAAAAAAACAAGTACTGGAGTTCCCATCGTGGTGCAGCGGAAATGAATCCGCGACTAGGAACCATGAGGTTGTGGGTTCGATCCCTGGCCTTGCTCAGTGGGTTAAGGAGCCGGCATTATCCTGAGCCGTGGTATAAGTCTCGGCTATACGGTAAAACGCAGCTGGCATTGCTATAGCTGTGGTGTAAGCTGGCAGCTGTAGCTTCGATTAGACCCCTAGCCTGGGAACCTCCATATGCCATCGGTGCAGGCCTAAAAAGCAAAAATCAAAACAAAAACTGCTTTACTACTCTGTTACCCAGTAGTTCCTCCTTGAAGGAAAGGCAGCATAAATGCTCTATTACTTTATTTCTCTGGTTTTCAAGAAAATGAATTAGTATCTATTCTCCCCTAAAAGAACCAAATAAGGATTTACATTTTTAAAATGTCATCATGAGGAGTTCCTATTGTGGCTCAGCAGGTTAAGAACCAACCCTAACCCTAATCCATGAGGCTGCAAGTTCAATCCCTGGCCTCACTCATTGGGTTAAGGATCCAGCATGGCCACAAGCTGCAGCATAGGTCACAGATGAGGCTCAGATTCAGCACAGTTGTAGCTGTGGCTGGCGTAGGCTGGCAGCTGTAGCTCAGACTCAACTCCTAGCCCAGGAACTTGCGTATGTCACAGAAGGAAAAAAAAATTTCTTTTAAATATCATCATGATATTTAAAAACCTGTCTGATGGGTTTCAATCCACTGCAAATCTTTACTGAATGTCAAATCCCAGTTTCCAATTGCTCTTCACAAATTGGCCCACTCAGACTTTCCAGTTAGTCCCTACTGACTGTTTGGGTTTTTTTTCCTATTCTCAGGTCCATCATTTATTGGAATTGCATAAAATGTTTACGTGGCAAATTGCACACTAAAGTCAAAAGATTTTTTTTTTTTTAAATGAATTAAGAGACAAATACAGGATGGACTCATAAGCCTCCATGAATCAAGTAAACTTAACATGAACTTGGAAAAACTTAAAGGACACAGCTGAGGAAAAATAAAAAAAGGTACTCCAGTTATTATTAAAGTATTAAGTTATGACGAGCACATGCTTTGGTGGGGTTTTTAAATCAGATCTCAATAGAAGAGGAAAAGAACAAACTAGAATCTTTCCTGAAGAGAAAGAAGAACAGACTGGAGAGCAGTGGAGGAGGGCCAGGCAGGCCTAGAGGCCAGATAATGAAGCTGCCTAAAGGCCAAGCTGATGGCATCAGTCCCTGGCACTGTGTAGTTGGGGGAGGGGGGAGGGAATAAATGCTCCCACAAAGGACTCACATGATCAGTGTCAACACTTTAGACAGGAGAGTCTGTGCAGGAGCTGGGGATGGGGCCCTGAGAGAAAGGAAGCAGAAAGATGAGCTCCCTGAATTATGTCAGGCACAAGGAGATAAGGTAGCACCACTGGGACAATAAGGCAGATTCTTCAAGTCAGAAACAGGATGCTCAGAGAGAGAAGCAAAACTTCAAGTTCAAGAGGAGAGGGGTAGGATTAACAAAAAGGAGGAGAGAAAGAATGTAGGTATCTATGAATCTTTAAGTAGAAGCTTTCTAAAGACCAGCAAACTACTGATAATTATTAAAGATGGGTAACTGGGTTCACGGGAAATCACTGCACTATTTTTTCCACGTTTGAGAACATTAAAAAAACTAACACTGCATAAACATCCACTGAAAAAAATTTAATACTTCATGAAAAATGTACAATAGAGTGTGAAATATAATTTAAATTATTACCTTGACTTTTGTCTATGTTATCTCCTTTTGTTTCCTCTTCTTTAATGGGGGAACTTATTCTGGGGGCCTTGCTTTGCCCCTGGACCATTTCTGCTAGCAATTCTTCTTGAGAAGTTCGAGTTCGGGGAGCAACTGGAAGTGTCTGTTTCTGTGAAACTTTTATATAAAAAGCAAAAAAGATGGAAATCCAAATGCAGTAATATATCAAAACTTAACAGTGAAAGTCACATTAAACACAAATGTCTCCTTGGGTTTAGAACATATGAAGAATTTCAAACAGTTCATTGATACTGCATTTTTTCCTTACAGCATTCCCTGACGTGGTTACTCATACTTATGTAAACATCTATACATTTTAAACTACATGCCATAAATACACCACAAGTACACGTCCTCATTATTAACCAAATGCAGTTGGGTTCTGCTTCATGACTCTGTAACAATTTTAAACTATAGTCTAGTTAACTTAGGTAAAGAAAGAATTTCAATGCTAACTCTCAAACTTGGAGACTCTCCAATTATAAAAGCAGGAAATTTCAAGATTACAGTAAGTCTCTAAATTTCTCAACATTCTAAACACTCAATACTGCTGACAGACCAAAAAAGGGAATGTAAACAGATAGCTGTTATGTTAAGCATCGGCCTTGGCCTTACAGTCCTTGCCCTATAAGCCAAAAGCTCTTTAAGTTCCAGGGAAAATTAGGAATAAGGAAAAGCAAGGGGACAGATAACTATCAGGCTCAAAAATTGCTAGCTTACAGCTTACTTCACTTTAGCCAACAGCCATACAGAGAGATGCGAAACAGAACAGAAAAGCAGAATAATGCTAAAATGGTCATCAAATCCAAAGCAAAAATACAATTTAAAAATTTAGAGTGGATAATCACCATAAACTATTAACAAAGTTTTACATACTGGCTATAGCACACAGGGCAGAGTACAGATTTAATGGCAATATGGCACCTATCATTTGGTTTATATTTTAGAATGAGCTTTCTGTAAGATCAGATTACAGCTGACTCTTGTTTTAAAAACATATTCATAGCTTTACATTCTCTTATAAAATAATTTAGTACTTTCACTAGGATTGGGGCAGGAATATCACAAATGAGTCAATTCTGTGCCTTATATTCCATTAATGGGTTCTACCAAAACAAACCAACCTGTTCATATGCTACAAAAATTTTTCTAATTTCAGCCTCTTAACGTTTTCTAATTTTGCTTCCTTTAATACAACATAAATTCCTATCTAATGTTGGTTCTAATGCTATAAATACGAAAGTCTCATATTTATCAAAATTCCCTTTAAAATTTCCATTATATGGAGTTCCCTTTGTGGCTCGGTGATTAACGAATCCGACTAGGAACCATGAGGTTGCGGGTTCGGTCCCTGCCCTTGCTCAGTGGGTTAACGATCCGGCGTTGCCGTGAGCTGTGGTGTAGGTTGCAGACGCGGCTCGGATCCCGAGTTGCTGTGGCTCTGGCGTAGGCCGGTGGCTACAGCTCCGATTCAACCCCTAGCCTGGGAACCTCCATATACCGAGGGAGTGGTCCAAGAAATGAAAAAAGACAAAACAAATAAATAAATAAAAGTTCCATTATAATGACATTTTAAATCAACTGTAATTTTAAAAAGTAAAAGAAAAAACTAAAAATAAAATTTGAATTGTAATGGAAAAAATTTCCATTATAAGAGAATTAAATTAATAAATAAAATTTCCACTAAGTATTTCACACACATTATGAAGAGAAGTAAAAGGCACTACAGTTGCTCAAAGAGGGAACTCAAGTTCCACTGACAGCTGCAAAAGTCTCTCACACGGTTCACAACCTGAGGTGCGATTATCTCTGGCTTACTCTAGAATTACAGATATCTTACTTAATATCGACATAATACATTTAAATTACCTGTAGAGTAGTTAGTTGTTTTTGTTACAGATTCCTGAGCTTCAGATATAGCCTTCAAAATCAGATTCTTGTTAGCTTGTTTAGAAGGTGGAAGTGAAGGTCTAAAAGTTAAGAAAGGTATTTTGATTAACTTATTATTATTTTTCTTCTTTGTATTTTTAGGGCTGCACCCGCAGCATATGGAGGTTCCCAGGCTAGGGGTCCAATCAGAGCTGTAGCTGCCAGCCTACGCCAGAGCCACAGCAATACCAGATCCGAGCCACATCTGCAACCTACACCACAGCTCATGGTAACACCGGATCCTTAACCCATTGAGCAAGGCCAGGGATCGAACTCACAACCTCATGGTTCCTAGTGGATTCGTTTCAGCTGTGCCATGACGGGAACTCCATTGATTAAATTTTAGATTTCTTCACACGCCAGCCATCCTCTATACCTTTACTACAGCCTTCTCTGAGATATGAAACAGACCAACTGTGGTTTTTAGGAAATGCCAACTGGACCAAAACCTTGTAACTTTTTTTTAATTTTTATTATTTTTTTTTACATTTAGAAAGTGGAATACCAGGAGGTACTCTGTTCCACAGAACAAAGGTGCCTAGACTTTAGCCCATGTCTTTTTATTAAGGATTGTAACTTTTTTAAATAATGAATTTGAATCAACCTTCCTCCCACCCATTTTTTTCCTAAATAGTCATCACAATCTTCTCCAACTTTAGGCAACCTCTTTCATTACTTTAAGTGTTTCTCACAAACTAATGGAAAAGTCTTACATGCTATTACATTTATATTTTCATGACATCCTCTTCAAGAAACCCAGAAGACTCCATCAGGCAATGAAAGATTACTTATAGAGACATGATCAGGTACCTCCGTTCAGGTTTCGCTGGCACTGACACACTGCTGGAGATGCTTCCTGTACGGGACCCGCAATCATCCTCTTCCTCCTCCTCTTCTCCATCATGATTGAATTTTTTTACTTTAACAACTGAACTTACCACAGGTAACTTTCTCTTCCGGAAGTTTTCTTCCTGCAACCAGATAAATTTACTCTTAACTGGTCTCAGAAAATAACAAGGTTCTACCACAGAACATTTTTTTTCTTTTTAGGAAAAAGCCAAGCATATTAAGAATCATGGGCTATTTCCCTGGTTTCTTAAAAAAAATACAGGAAATCTCTCTAAGAGCCAACATTTAACTAAAACAAGAACTAGTGCTTGTTTATAAACAGCAGCATACAGCACTGTTGAGGAAACCAATAAAATGAAGTTATTCAACTGTTTACTAGCAAGCGTCATGAAGGATCTAAAACTGACCTATGATCTTCCCAAAATTATAAGGTAAGGTTAAAGCTATCTCAAACATTAGCATCCCAGGAAAGTAAGCAAGATGTAACACATCTGTAGAAGAAAGAGTGGAGAGGAAAATCTGACTAGCGTATTATGTTGAGTAGCACAAAACTCAGTTTAAAACAAACTCGAGGAGTTCCCATCGTGGCTCAGTGGAAATGAATCTGACTAGGATCCACAAGACCTCGCTCAGTGGGTTAAGGATCCAGTGTTACCGTCAGCTATGGTGTAGGAAGCAGACACGGCTCGGATCTGGCGTTGCTATAGCTGTGGTATAGGCCAGTGGCTCCAACTCTGATCAGACCCCTAGCCTGGGAATCTCAATATGCAGCAGGTGTGGCCCTAAAAAGACAAAAAAACAAACTTGCAATATGTACTATGTATTCAGTTATTTCATATATAATTTAATATTAAGACCTGCCAATTTTCAGCCTAACAAGCTAGGATTTAAAAGTATATACAAACCTCTATACTCATCTTTTCTGAGTTGTTTCTAAAGAAGGGACTATAAGTCTCTTCTAAGCTATTAAGCACTTCTGGTTCACACAAACGTCCTGTTTCATATACCCGACTACTCTGTATATCGACCTGCTTGGCAGCATGAATACTGTTTTGCTGCTGTTGAAATTGCAACCTGTTTAAATGAGCACCACTGTCTGCATTTCGACTTGCAGGTGGTCGATAAATTTCAATAGATGGGCGAGAAGAACCATATGTAAGCGTCACTGTAGGTTTTTTCTGAGATAAGGGATTCTCCTGCACAAAATTGAGGTCTTCATCAATGAGATCATCCGGTTCTGGCTTAATATCAATCACATCTTCAGAGGGTGCTGGTTCCCTCAAAGGTTTCACTGTTGACATTAGTCGGGTTGCAGCTCCATCATCATAAGTCTGTCTATTAAGATATAAAAACCAAAAAAAGGACAGTATCTTCAACTCTTCAAAGAATATTTACATAAATCCTAACAAAAAGTATGGAAAATCCTGTTACATAGTCCATTAAAAACTACTTCAATTGGGAATTCCCGTCGTGGCGCAGTGGTTAACGAATCCGACTGGGAACCATGAGGTTGCGGGTTCGGTTCCTGCCCTTGCTCAGTGGGTTAACGATCCGGCGTTGCCGTGAGCTGTGGTCTAGGTTGCAGACGCGGCTCGGATCCTGCGTTGCTGTGGCTCCGGCGTAGGCCGGTGGCTACAGCTCCGATTCAACCCCTAGCCTGGGAACCTCCATATGCCGCGGGAGCGGCCCAAAGAAATAGCAAAAAGACAAAAAAATAAAAAATAAAATAAATAAAAATAAAAAATTGCTCACACAAACACCTATTTTCAAAAATGTGTGAAAAGCAATCTAAAAACATATTAACTAATGTAAACATCACCTACACACATCCACCTGCCCACAGGCAGTCTACACAGGACTCTTACCTGACATTAGTGGCTTTCTGCTCCTGCGAACTTGTAGAAACTCTAGAGTCTCTTTTTTCAGGTCTAGTGCTAGAAACTGCAAGAGGAGGAACAGCAGCTTCATGCCTTCTCTCATCTCCCCGACTGAAACTGCTCTTGTTTGAAGGTACATTACTATCAAAGATGTTGGTATCAGAAGACTTGAAACTAGAGGGGTCTAGAAAAAAAGCACACAGTCCCTTTAAGCAATTTTTATTACCTTGAACCTTTACCTTCATCACAAATTTAAAAGCAATTTGTGTCCTTCCACAACATTTGTAATGTCTAAATATCACTTCATACATAGTGATATACTAATTTATCTAATTTACTATTACTGCACTTTTAAATAATTTTCAATTATAAAATAGTGAAACACCCCTGAAACTAAATTACTGCACACATCTATAAATATTTCCTTAGGATAAACTGCATGGTTTCCCTGCACTTGCTTAAACTATCTTTGAATTATATTAAATTTATTGCTCTTAAATAAAAAAAAAAAAATGTACTTCTTAAAAGTTCAAATGAACTGTTTATAAATTTATAATTTTTTCCAAAAGCAGTAGAAATGACTTTAGGAAAACAACCATATGCTCTAGCAAACTCAAAAAAAACCCCAGACATCACTTCTGTGAACCTTACCAGTTGTTACAGAACGAAGTTTATCTAAGACACCATGAAGCCTAAAAAACAAACAAACAAAAGATTAGAGCTCCCTTTAACAAAGAAAGATGGTATTTTGGAGTTCCTTTGTGGTGCAGTGGGTTAAGAATCTGGTGTTTTCACTGCAGCAACTCCATGGTTTGGGTTCCATCCCTTCCCCCTGCCCAGGAACAATTTCCACACACCGCAGCACAGTCGAAAGAAAAAAAGATTGTATTTCAACTGTCACTCTAAATTTAATCACATTATAGAATCGATCTTCACATAAATATTGATAAATGGTATTTAATAAATAGTATTAAAATAAAATAAAGTTTCACTTTTTTAAAAAAAAGCTTTACATGAATACTGTAGAAGCTAATCAAAAGCCTTATTTTTTCATCATTATTTTCAACATCTAGCCTCTAAAAAAAAAATACAGGACAAGGATATCATCTGACCACACACTTCTTACATTTTGCTTCGTAAGGACTATAGACTCAATGTAGTTTATGATAAAAGAAGACAAAATACTACAAACATGTAATACAACATGCCATGCCTCCTGAAAACACCAGAAATATCTCATTATAACAGTGTGCCCCCAGAACTCAATCACATGCCACTGTCCCCTAGGACACAATTACTGCAGGACTCCAAAGAATCAGAATGGCCTGTTTAAGGCTGGTGTTAATGGAATTTATGAAAGCAAAGAGCCAAAATAAAGACCCATCCCTTTTATTAGTACATGTTAAAGAACTAAATTTATACCAAGATGAGAGACTTGAAGTATTTGATTTTAAATTCAAGTTCAGTTAGTAGTTTGTAGGGGGGTTTGTTAATTTTTTTTTTTTTTGGCAACGCCTATAGCACATGGAAGTTCCCCAGTCAGAGATCAAACCTGGGCCACAGCAGCGACACAAGCCACTGCAATGACAAGGCCAGATCCTTAACCTGCTGCACCATGGGAGAACTCTCCCTTAAGACGAACTTTGGTTTAAAAGCAAGTTAACCAGTTTCATATCCCTCCTTACTCTTCTCCCAGTCTCTTGACATTCAAAGTAAGCAGGCCACTGTGCTCATTCAACTTTTGCTCATCATCAACTTGTGCTGTAATTGGTGGTTCCCAATGAGGCCCCTTACATGAGTACTTCCTGCTCTGATCTGAGCCACATCATTATACTCCCCAACCCTCACACAATCTCAAACCTGCTACCAAAACCTGGCCTGCCTTCTTAAATTGAATCTCACGGTTTTAGTCAGTACTCTCAACTAAAGACAGGTGTGCTTTGAAAAAGGTCACTGAAAATTATATATTATCTTTGAACACAAAGTCACCTGTTTTAAAATTCCAAACTTTAAAAAATGATTTGAAATACTGGCAAAAAACCTTGCCCCCTAAGTTTAACTCACTGGAGAAAGCAATTTAGGAAGTTAACCCAGTCCACAAAACATCTGTAATTGATTTTGGTGAAACGAAAGGAATGACAAAAGAAACATACTAACTGAGGTCAACACATACTAAGGACTTGCCATGGGCCAGGCACAGCTGTAAGCACATTACATGTTTTACCTCATTTAATTTTCACAACCACCCTATAAAGATGGAGAAGCCAAGGAAAGACAGATCTAGGACTGAATCTTGGCAGTCTGGCTCCAGAGGCTGTGCTCACAACACTGAATCTGACTCTTCTGTCAAGAACTTCTTTTTAAGGAGTTCCTGTTATGGCTCAGCAGTATCCAATCCAACCAGTATTTACGATGATGTGGGTCTGATCCCTGGCCTCGCTCAGTGGGTTAAGAACCCAGCAACGCCGTGAGCTGTAATGCAGGTCAGAGATGTGGCTCAGATCCCGCGTTGCCGTGGCTGTGGTATAGGATGGCAGCTATAGCTCTGATGTGACCTCTAGCCTGGGAACTTACATATGCAGAAGGTGCGGCCCTAAAAAAGACAAAAAAAAAATAAAAATTAAAAAAAGAACCTCTTTTCAGATACAACACCTAGTCTTGACTTGTGCCAAACTTCAGTCCAAGGGGTAAATGTTTAGAAACATACCATACGGTGAATCGAATTGTGTTGTTCCCTAGAAATAGGGACAGGTCCTCTGTCATTTGGTCCTGACTTTTCTTGTTGGCCACCATCACCATAATGTAATCAGGAAGTTCTTCATCTATTTAAAAGGAAAAGTATATAAAAACTTTTTATGCTTTCCTTAGTATTTTCTATTTAAAGTTGACGTGCTTAAAAACATATAGATGTTAGCACTAAGAATACCTCGGCTACACTAAGAATTACGTTGGACAAAAGGTATAGCTTTCTTTCTCTTTATATCATTTCAATTACTAGAAGGACAGGGATTAGGAATAACTCATGAATACTTACACAACTAGATATCCTGAATTACAGTATCAAATTTGAGAGTACATTCATTTCCTTTATACCTTTTTTTTTGGCTGCACTCTTGGCACGCAGCAGTTCCCAAGCCAGGAATTGAACTCACACAACAGTGACAACACTGGATTCTTGACCCACTGAGCCACCAGAAAACTCCTAATTGCCTTTCATCATTTTAACAATGCTCATTAATTTCAGAGAAGCTTCCAGAAAGCATATGGCTATTTCTCAGGAATAACTGAGTTTAGTTTTGTTTGTGATTATTTCAAAATGATACTCATTTCTCAACACCATTTCCTTGGTAAGGGCAGATTTCAATTACTCGAGGTAACAAACCTGTGGCAACATCGAGTAAATTAAAACCACTCAAAAACTATACTGGAGTTCCCATCGTGGCTCAGTGATTAACAAACCTGACTAGTATCCATGAGGTCCGATTCCTGGCCTCGCTGAGTGGGTTAAAGATCCGGCCTTGCCATGAGCTGTGGTGTAGGCTGCAGACACAGCTCAGATCCTGCATGGCTGTGGCTCTGACACTGGCTAGCAGCTACAGCTTCAATTCAACCCAATTCAACCCCTAGCCTGGGAACCTCCATATGCCGAGGGTACGGTCCTAAAAAGACAAAAAAAAAAAAAAAAACACTTCTATATCATTTAAAAAAAAATTCAATCTTAAAATTAGTTAAATAATTTCTATTCAACTCACTGTTTCAATCTTACACCCTCCTAATACAATGAATTATGTGGGAGAGGTCTAGGGCCAAAAATAACAAAAGCCAAAACCAACACAAAATAAGGAAAGCAAAAGCCATTTCTTAGGAACTCTGATCCCTACCAAAAAAATTTCTTTCGCTTTTTCTTTCTTTCTTTCTTTCTTTTTCCGGTCTTTTTTAGTTGCCGCACCTGAGGCATATGGAAGTTCCCGGGCTAGGGGTCAAATCAGAGCTGTTGCTGCCGGCCTACACTATAGTCACAGCAACACCAGAATCGAGCCACGTCTTCAGCCTACATCACAGCTCAAGGTAATGCTGGATCCTTAACCCACTGATCGAGGCCAGGGATGGAACCCGCAACCTCATGGTTCCTAGTCAGATTCGTTTCCACTGTGCCACAACGGGAACTCCTCCTTTGGCTTCTTTAATAACTTAAACACTCATTAACATTTCCATGCAGGCAGAAAAACTGATTTCAGGACTACTATCAGACATTTGTTTCAAGAAGAAACATCAAAAATCCAATTCAAGAAGAACACAAAGATATTTCAAAGCCCAATCTACAAATGGAAACAGAGAAACAAGAAGACTTCCTGGAAGCAAGCAATTCCAGGGAACCCAAGACTGCTCTATATTGTAACTGACATCTTACTAAGCACTCCATTCTAAACAAACATATGAAGGAAACCTTATCAACTTTTTTAACAATACCTTTGTATCCTACCTGAACCTTGAAAATACATATTCAAATGTTTACTAAATGACTGTTTCCAATGAGTTCACTTGTAATGCATCAGGATAAAGATACACTGTTGCCACTGCAAGAGCTGGGGTTGCTGTGGTGCAGGTTCAATCCCTGGCCTGGGAACTTCCACATGCCCCAAGTGCAGCCAAAAAAACGTTTGTTTCCATAACCTGAAAGGTTTCTAGGACTCTTTCTAGCACAAAGAAAGGGATTAGAAGGTCATCCTTTTCAGAAAGCTAATAATGTATACACATACAAATAATTAGGCAGCTAATTATAAATAATTTATACTTTTATTTCAAATAGAGCCTAATGGAGATACCTCTTTACCCAAGTAATCAACATTTATGAAAACATCAGGCACTCTGCTAGGCCACTGGGACACAACCAATTTGAAGTCTCTGCCCTCAAGAAACTTCCAGTCAAGAAACAGGGAGAGGAGTTCCCATTGTGGCTCAGTGATAATGAATCGAACTAGTATCCTTGAGGATTTAGGTTCAATCCCTGGCCTTGCTCAAGGGATTAAGAATCCAGCATTGCTGTGAGCTGTGTAAAGGTCACAGACATAGCCCGGATCCGGCATTGCTGTGGCTTTAGTGTAGGCCAGCAGCTGCAGCTTCTGTTCAACCCCTAGCCTAGGAACTTCCATGTGCTGCAGGTACAGCCCTAAAAAGACCAAAAAAAAGTTCTCATTGTAGATTTTCTGTGGATTTCTTTTTGAGCCAAAAGAAGTTCCTTGCACGAATTTGGTGTCCATAATGCGTTGAATGAATAAAAGAAAATAAATCAATCCTAGTTTGGCTTCATCTTTAACCTCTGAGCCTCAATTTTCTTATCTGTTAGTCTTAAAACATTCCTAACAATCAGTATGCGGTAAATCAGCAGTTTGCAAGCTATTTGGTCTCAGACCCTCTTTACACTATTGAAAATTACTTATGATCCCAAACATCAGTGTATTTTTATTTGTGTGAGTAAAGCTACTGATATTTATCATACTAGAAGCTAAAACTGATAATTTTTAGACTTATTCTTTTAAAATAACCTATCCATTAGTTAACAATAAATCTGTTTACATTAACGCTATTTTCATGAATACCTAATGTTTCTGAAATAAAAAAGTAGTGCAAAAAAAGTTATACTTTTATAAATCTTTTTTAACACCTGATTTAAAAGACGACAGCTGGAGTTGCCACCGTGGTTCAGTGGTTAATGAATCTGACTAGGAACCATGAGGTGGCGGGTTCAATCTCTGGCCTCGCTCAGTGGGTTAAGGATCCGGCGTTGCTCTGTGCTGTGGTATAGGTCTCAGACGCAGCTCGGGTCCTGAGTTGCTGTGGCTGTGGTGTAGGCCGGCGGCTAAAGCTCCAATTAGACCCCCTAGTCTGGGAACCTCCATATGCTGTGGGTGCGGCCCTAAAAAGACAAAAAATTTAAAAATAAATAAAAGACAGCTCAATTAATTTTAATTTCTAGTTCTGCATTTAATCTGACATGCTATGCTGTTCAAAATGAACAAAGTGAGGAGCTTCCTGGTAGCACAGAGGTTACCAATCTGGCACTGTCACTGCTGTGGAATAGATTCCATCCCTGACCAGGGGACTTCCCCACCCATGCTGCGCAGCCACCCCCCTACCCTGCCCCACAGACTATTTAGAATATTTAGAAAATCTGGTCTCTGGTCTTACATAGGTATGTAATTGGAAGAAGAGTATTTTAACACCCTTTTCAGATAACGTGGATTTTTTTTCCATGATACTACACCAAAACTCACCAAGTGGAAGGGTCTTAAAGGTTAGCAGCAATACTGAAACTAAAAATTGTACCAATATTTTTGTACTCCTTTACAAGAAAACTCACTGATCCATCCTGCACGTTCAATGGATCTTTTATCCTTATACTATTTTATAACATCATGCAATGGTCATTTGAAAAAATACTGGTTCACTGAGCTGTACAAATCACTGACATGTATGTATTTCATTACACAATTTTAGAAGAATAACTTGGTAATACACCACTGACTTCATCAGAAATTCTGTAACGGTCAAATTTATAGAGGAATACATAAACTTTCCAAAACTGTTATCTTCATTTGAAAGCAAAACCTCTGTCAATGGCCACAAAGTCTATCAGTTCTTTTCTTTTGCTCACTTTCAAGAAAATGTCTGCCAAGTCCCCAAATGTATATTAACTAGCTTGCCAGTCCTTAGAAATTAAAAATGATGTTCCAAAAGGGAAAAGGAGCAAGAGGAGGATAAACTAGGGGTATGGGATTAGCAGATATAGACTAGTATATATACGATAGACAAGCAACACAAGGATTTGCCACACACAACAAGTAACTATATTCAATATCTTATAAGCCTGTAACAGAAAATAATGTGAAAAAAAAATTCATGTATAGCTTTCAGTGACTGTGAAGCTAGGAGATCCTGCCAGGACGAAGGATCCCATTGTTCTCACAGCCCTTGCACCTCTCGAAGCACCTCAGTAAAATGGATTGATCGAAAAAACGTATATAACCGAATCACTTTGCTGTGTACCTAAAACATAATACTAAATTTCAAATTTTTTTTTTTTTTGGTCTTTTTTTGCCATTTCTTGAGCCGTTCCCTCGGCATATGGAAGTTCCCAGGCTAAAGGTCTAATAGGAGCCATAGCTGCCAGCCTAAGCGAGAGCCACAGCAACGTGGGATCTGAGCCGCGTCTGCAACCTACACCACAGCTCAGGGCAATGCCGGATCCTTAACCCACTGAGCAAGGGCAGGGATCGAACCCGCAACCTCATGGTTCCTAGTTGGATTCGTTAACCACTGCGCCATGACGGGAACTCCCTAAATTTCAATTTAAAAAAAAAGTTCCATAAAAAAGGTGGCTAGTTCAGTTCTCAACTCACACAAATCCTTTTAAGATAACCATCATGCTTTAAGTATGAAAGAAGTACTGTATAAGTACTTCCTATTTCCTCTCAATGCAAATTAAAAGGATGTAATCAGGGCCAGGGTTTAAAAAGATATTTTAATTTATCAATTACATTCCCAAGTGAAACTCAACTTTTTTTTTTTAATTCCAAGTGGAAGGGTGATGAGGAACAGGATGATTTCTTGTAAAGTTTGGTGTGAGATTCTGATTCAAGTTGAGATACAAGAAGCTTTACCTACCATTACTTTTGCATAACCTAAAGTCAGAACAGTGACAACAGCAAACACCCTGTCAGTATTAACATGAAAATAGTTTGGACTTCAGAGACCCTTGGGGTCTTCCACACCTGAAGAACTACTATCTTAGTAGCTATTACTTTTGATAGGAGGCACCCGCTTTGAAGCCAAACAGACCCGGGTCCCAGTCCATAATATCTTGCTCAAGTCAAGCATCCAAAGGCTCGATCTCCTTGCTTATACAAGTGGGGATATTACCACTTACCTTCCAGTATTCTCCTGGGGATTATCACGACCTAACGCACATACAACAATTAAGCACACATGGCCCAGAACACTCAAACTTGAAATCATTACATAATTTTTTTTTCTTTAAGAAAAAGAAGACACATTACTGTTGGGAGTTAAGAGAAAAAGGGAGAGGAAAAAAATAAAGAGATCTGAAAATAAAACTCACTGAACCATGACAGAGGCAAATACCAGAAAACGTCATGCACTCATATGCAAAATCATAATTCTGCAAAATGAAGATTAAGAGAAAAGAGAACAAGAGAAACAATAAAAATCAGACAAATACTAAGGACAATATGACAGAGCCTCAACAGAGGAAGCTAAACAATTTCAAAACACCCTTCGAAGGGGGTTTGGAAAGAAACATTAAAAAGGTTGCATATAAAGCGCTCAATGAAAAGATGGTAAGAAAAAAAGGAACAGGGAGTATCAGATTTGAAGGTAAAAGGGCGTTTCTCCAAAGTCAAAGGTATGGTAGGGAAAATGCATTCAATTCAACTGAAAGTTCAATTCGCTGCAAACTCTAAGGTCTACTAGGCTAACAACATGTAACTTACCAACATAAGCTCCTAATTCTTGCAATTTCCCCTTAATGGCACTCTGAGGGAAAAAAAAAGAGAAACGTGTGTGTGAGAAAGGCGGCCCTGGGGAATCAGACCCACTGCAGCGCAGAGGCAACTTGGCGGGTGCGCGCACCTCCGGGCCCCTCGGCGCCCAGCCCCCCTCCCCCCCCAGGTGCCGGAACCCCCACTCCTCCCCCCCGTCTCCAGGCGGCTCTTTCTTCAGCTGCGGCCCCGCTCTCCAAGGCCGGGGCTGCGCACAGGCCCGAGGCGGCCTGGCCGAGGAAGTGCCGCTCGCCGCCCCCGCGGCCCGTCAGGAGCGGCCGGCGACCAGCAGGCCGCGGCGTCCAGGCCGGGCCCACCGTCCCCGTTACTCTGACAACCGCGCGCCCACCCGGCCCCCAAGGCCCGGCTTCCCGCCCTCGCCGGACGCAGGCCTCACTCGGATCTTGCGGCTGATCTCGGTGCCGATCTCCATGGCTCCGGAGGGCGGCGGGCTCAACACTGCGCGGCGTCCAGCTTACTAGGAGCCCAACGCCGGCTCGCAGCCCGCAGCCTCACCGCCACCGCCGCTCCCGGCCGCGCGCTCTGCGTGACCCGCCCCCAGCGGCTCGACGTGCCCGGGCGAGCCAAGACGAGCACGCCTGCGCTTGCGCCTGCGCCTGCGCGCACTTGGACCCGCGGAGCCTGCGCTCTGGCGCCCTCTGCTGGCAGCAAGGAGAGCTGCGGCATGCGGATGGCCTGGGCTGCTTTTTCTCCCTCTCTGGGAATCCGTTTCTCCGCCTCTAGGAGGCTGTCCATTCTTCATTGTCCTTACCCCCACTCTCCTTTGGAATGTAAGTATGAATTAAATGTGCCCCGGAAAGATCCCTGGGTTTGGTGTGAGATCCAAATTTGAATCCAGCTTTCACTTGCGGTTAGTGTGATATTGGTCTAGCTAGTCGAAGTATTTTTTTCACTGTATGATTCAAATTCTATAAAATTCCGGAAAATAGGAAATGATCTGTAGTGACAAAAAGAAGATCAGTGGTAACTTGGGCATGGGGGTGAGGTGGTGAAGGCTAGGTGAAGGAATTACCAAGAAGCACAAGAACTCTTTTGGTTATGTAAATATTTTCTGTTTTCATTATGGCAATGATTTTGTGGGTGTATATATACAAAAAGTAGCAAATTATACACCTTCAGTAGTGTTATTATATGTAAATTGTACCTTAATAAAAAAGAAAGCAAGCTCTGGTTCATTCTTGCGAAGCATGATTTTCACATGATTTTTAAAATATGAATTTTACACTGGCAAATTAAAAAAAAATGAAGCTACAGTAATCTAAAATGTTATTTATAATGATCCAGTACAGCACATACTACACAACATTGTAAATTTAATTAAAAAAAAAAAAAAAAAGGAGTTCCCATCGTGGCTCAGCAGTTAGCAAACTCGACTAGCATCCAAGAGGATGCCGGTTGGATCCCTGGCCTCACTCAGTGGGTTAAGGATCCGGTGTTGCTGTGAGCTGTGGTGTAAGTCGCAGATGCGGCTTGGATCATGCGGTGCCGCAGCTGTAGCGTAGGCCGGGGGCTACAGCTCTGATTGGACCCCTAGCTTGGGAACCTCCATATGCCACGGGTGCTGTCCTAAAAAGAGACAGAAGGACAAAAACAAACAAACAAAAAATAGAAGCACCCATTGAGGCACAGAGGAAATGATACTTATTAGTATACTAGTATCTATGAGGAGGCAGGTTTGGTCCCTGGCCTTGCTCAGTGTGTCAGAGATCCAGCTTTGTGGTGAGCTGTGGTGTAGGATCAGAACCTGCGTTGCTGTGGCTGTGGTATAGGCCAGCAGCCATAGCTCGGATTAGACCCCTAGCCTGGGAACTTCCATATGCCATGGTGGCAGCCCTAAAAAGCAAATACATAAGTAAATAAATAAATATTGAGGTTGTCATCATCTTCCCCTTCCCCCACTCACATAGGCTTCTGCTCCTGACCTCCCCATTTCTATAAATAGCAGAGCTTAATTCTCCCTGTCCCTGATCATAAAGCCCTGGAATCAGTGTAAGCACAGAGAAAGATCTCCCCTCTCCCCATATCTACTAATTCCTGAAGTCGTCTTCATTAGCTATCAGTTGCTGCATAACAAATGACCACATACTTAAAAGCTTTTTTTTTTTTTTGTCTTTTTTTTTGCTATTTCTTGGGCCACTCCCGCGACATATGGAGGTTCCCAGGCTAGGGGTTGAATTGGAGCTGTAGCCACTGGCTTAGGCCAGAGCCACAGCAACGCTGGATCCGAGCCACGTCTGCAACCTACACCACAGCTCATGGCAACGCCGGATCGTTAACCCACTGAACAAGGTCAGGGACCGAACCTGCAACCTCATGGTTCCTAGTCGGATTTGTTAACCACTGCACCATGACGGGAACTCCATCTACTTAAAAGCTTAAAACACATTTGTCAACTTCTGGTTTCCATAGGTTAGGAATCTGAGCACCGCTTAGCTGGGTCCTCTGCTCAGGGTCTCATAAGGCTGCAGTTGCTGTGTCAGGCAGGCTGTGCTCTCATCTGGAGGCATGACTGAGGAAGAAAACGCTTTCAAGCTCATTCAGGTTGTAAGCAGAATTAATCTCCTCCAGCCTCATGAGTGAAGGCCCCAGCTTTTTCCTGGCTATTGTCTGGAGGCCACCCTCAGGTCATAGAAATTCTTCTGAATTACTATAGCATCTATGTGGGAGCTACTCGTATGGCACAATAACCTTTCCGTAATGTTCATTTCATTTGCATGTATGTGTATGTGTGCATATGTGTGTTTGGCCTAGCAAAATTAGAAGCTCCTTGTAGGTCTGTATGTCTCCAAAATGTCTTTCAGGATGCTAGATACATAGTAAGCACTTACTAAATATTTGTATGATAGAATAAGTTAATGACCTAAATTGCAAAAGCGTGCCTCGTGAATAAAGCCAATGATCACACACTCATTGAACTCATGAGAGACAGCGGAGCAGAGTGACTGAGAACAAGGACTCTGGAGCCAGACTGTCTGGGTTTGAATCCCAGCTCTGCTACTCCCTCTGAGACCTTAGGCAAGTTGCTTATCCCCTCTCTGCCTTAGTTTCCTCATAGGTTACTGAAGCATGATACCAGTTTCTCCTTCATACAGTTATTATGAGGATGAAGTAAGTTAATCATTGGGAAGCATTTCAAACTGTACTTGGCTGGTTGCTGTGCTATGTTTGTTGATTAAAAATTAAATGCCTACAGTCAGATGCTGTGCTGGGTGCCAGAGCACAAAGATGAGCGAGGGAGCCTGCATTTGTGACACAGTCCGAAAGACAGGTAAGTTATTTCTATCCCTTCGCCCACCCTTTCAGAAGGAAGAATGCAAACACATGGTTTGCTCTTACTGGGTACAAAATCCTTAATCAATACTTAGATCATTTTGAAAGAGCATTTTATGAAAAATAGTGAATGTCTTCATTAAATGCATTCAGAATAGGAAGACATTTATTAAAACATATTCAAGGAAGAGTTAACTTTCCAGATAATCCATTTAAAACTGCCGAAGAAGGAGTTCTTGTGGTGGCGCAGTGGAAATGAATCCAACTAGAAACCAAGAGGCTGCGGGTTCGATCCGGTGTTGCCTTGCTGTGGTATAGTTTGCAGATGTGGCTCGGAGCTGGCTTTGCTGTGACTCTGGCATAGGCTGGCAGCTGTAGCTTCGATTAGACCCATAGTGCAGCCCTTAAAAAAGCAAAATACAAAACAAAACAAAAGCCAAAAAAAAAAAAAAAAAACTGCAGAAGGAGACTTTCAGGCTGCTCGAGTACTTGCGTATTTAGATCTCAAGAGTGTGTCTGGATCACAGAAGGGGTAACCCCACTAAACCTGTGGTGTTCAGGGGTCCAGTACTGCTCCAGCTGCTTCCTGTAATATACATCTTCATAAATCACTTTGCAGCCAGAGGAAGATGATCATAAACATGCCCAAGAGAAACCATTACAGGGACTAGGAAGGAGTTCCTACTGTGGCTCAGTGGGTCAAGGACCCAACGTTGTCTCTATGAGGATGTGGGTTCAATTCCTAGCCTGGCATAGTGGGTTAAGGATCTGGTGTTGCCTTAAGCTGCAGGTACGTAGCAGATGCAGTCCAGATCTGGTGTTGCTGTGGCTGTGGCCTAGGACCCCTAGTGCAGTAAATGCCATATGCCGTGGGTGTGGTTGTAAAAAGAAAAAATATTGTAATTAAAATACAAAGGGACTGATGTATTTGGCTTGAAAAAGACTAAGCCCAACAGTGAGAATTCTTTTCTTCTTTTTTTTTTTTTTTTGTGTGTGTGTGTGTTTTTGCTATTTCTTGGGCCACTCCCATGGCATATGGAGGTTCCCAGGGTAGGGGTCTAATTGGAGCTGTAGCTGCCAGCCTACGCCAGAGCCACAGCAACAGCAATGCGGGATCCGAGCCAGGTCTGCGACCTACACCACAGCGCACGGCAACGCCAGATCGTTAACCCACTAAGCAAGGGCAGGGATCGAACTGGCAACCTCATGGTTCCTAGTGGGATTCGTTAACCACTGCGCCATGACGGGAACTCCACCAACAATGGGAATTCTTTTCCAGCATGGAAGTGTTCTACAGTTCACAAAGAATGACACATCTTGCTCTAGGAGACAGGGTGAGACAGATATTTCAATGAATCTCAGAGCCAGCTAAGAGGACTCTGGACTGTCTTTTGGAGAGAGAGGACGACTAAAAAGAACATTGGGCCTGCTGTGGCACAACAGGATCAGTAGCAAGTCTCTGGAGTACTAGGACCCAAGTTTGATCCTCAGCCCAGCACCATGGGTTAAGGATCTGATGTTGCCACAGCTGCAGCATAATTGCAGGTGTGGCTCAGATCTGATTCCTGGCCCAGGAACTCTATATGCCACCAGACAGCCAATAAAGAATTAAAAAAAGAGCATTGCTTGTAGAGCAAAGAAGTTTGAGTACTAATTCCAGCTGATGGAGCTCCTAGTCCTCTAACACCGGCCTCCTGGCCTTTCCAGCCTCCTCTCAGGGCAGCAGCCCAGCTGGGTGTTGTATATCCTTTGCAAGTGTGTCAGGAACAGAGGAGGGGTGTGTGTGGGTGTGTGTGGGGGGGGTGGCCCTTCAGCCTGGAATGCTTTTCTGTTTTTTCCTTTGAAAGCCTAGAGAACGTTTATTTGTTCTTCCAGACTCAGGCAGAAGCTGGGCACAGTGATAAACCAGATGTGGTCGTTCCCCTTAAAATATATGCCCATTAAGTATATTTGCCCAGTAGAATTAAATAGTCACCTGTTCCTTACATAGTGAGTCTTTGAGGACAGGGCTGTGCATCTCATTTATCTTTCTCTTGGCAGCATCCGGCTTCCAATAAGCATTTTGAGCATTTTCTTTTAGTATAGAATTTTAACATTTGGGGGAGTTCTCTTGTGGTGCAGTGGGTTAAGGACCCTGCATTGTCACTACAGCAGCTTGGGTCGCTGTGATGTGGGTTCAGTCCCTGGCCTGGGAACTTCCACATGTCATGCGTTCAACACAAATATTTTTTCACTTTATTTTAATAAGAATTACCTTCATGGAGTTCCTGTCGTGGCGCAGTGACCATGAGGTTGTGGGTTCAATCCCTGGCCTTGCTCAGTGGGTTAAGGATCAGGCATTGCCGTGAGCTGTGGTGTAGGCTGCAGACACGGCTCGGATCGCGCGTTGCTGTGGCTCTGGTGTAGGCTAGTGGCTACAGCTCCGATTCAACCCCTAGCCTGGGAACCTCCATATGCCGCAGGAGCGGCCCAAGAAATGGCAAAAAGACAAAAAAAAAAAAAAAGAATTACCTTCATATGAAGAAGAATATATAATTTGCCACTTCTGGATAACAAGAGGAGGTAAAGATACAGACGTGTAATTGTTTATTGAGTCACAGAATATATCTAGACGGGTACACAGGCTTATGGTAACACACACCAGTTAACCCCAGGAGGAGAGCAGGCAGGGTAGGAAGGAGACTTTTTGCTTAATATTATTTTGTATCTTCTGGTGTTGAACTATATAAATAACTTCACTTTCTTCCATACAAACACAAGCCAATAATAATTTTATGCGGAACACTTCGTAGGCGTTTTGGAGTGGCTTGCCATGGGATGTTACTGTCAAATTAACGTGGTTGAGGGAAAATAGAACTTAAGCACTTGGTCAGTAAATGGCACTTGTGGACTGTGAGGGAGGAAGCTCAGCTCAGTGCCTAGCATGGTTGGGGTTTTATGATCATTTTCTATTTTTAAAATTCTTTTATTTTCTTCCCAATTCAATTAACACGTTTTTATTTAGTGCCTACTCTCTGCCCAGTGGTGTCCTAGGAATTCTAGGAGATATAAAAGAAGCCTTCATGAAACCCTTTTTTAAAGTTCTTGCCAAGTGTGGGGATCACTGTGGAATGGGGTAGTTAGCGAGTTGTCTTGGAAGCAGAGCTCTGAGTTGAGGCTTGGAGGGAAACAGAAGGCTTAGACAAAGGGAAGGGGGGCAGGAAGTGCTCTGGGCCAGAAGAAACAGCTTGATGGGGGCATTAGGGGAGAAGAGAGAAATAAGGATGATCAGACAGGCTGAGGCTAGTTTAGAAAGGCCCTAAGGGTCAGGCACAAAAGCTTGAACCTCAAGGGTCCGTTCGGAGTGAGAAACCACAGGGAGAGGTAAGCCTGGTATTAGCATAGGAAGAAGAGAAAGTGGAAAGCAGAGGCAAAGACACCACCCTTGTTGCAATAATCCAGATTCAAAATGATGAGGAACGAAGGTTTGGATTACAATGGTGGTGGTGGGAGGTGTTCAGGAACAAAGAGGAAAGAAAACTGGTGAGACATTTCAAAGGAGGGAATATCAGCTCTTGATAATAGGCTGCAGATAGAGAGGGGGAAGATTCACACATAACTTCAGTTTTTCTAGTTTGGGAGACCAGAAGTGACTCATTTTCTCTTTTCTTTCCTTGCACACAAATTGATCCTGTCATAGTGTCTGGGTGAAATAGCAATTATAAGCAGAATTATTTCTACTTAGAAACATATATAATCTTTTTTTTTCCCCTCAATGGCCACACCCACAGCACATAGAAATTCCTGGGCCACACAACTGCGGCAACATGGATCCTTTAACCTACTGTGCTGGGCTGGGGATTGAACCTGAGCCTCCACAGTGACCCAAGCCACTGCAGTTGGTTTTTTCTTTTTCTTTTTTTTTCTTTTCTTTCTATGGCCCGCACCTGCGGCGTATGGAAGTTCTGGGGCTGAGTAGAATTGGAGCTGCAGCTGTGGCCTACACCAGATCCTTAACTCGCTGAGCTGAGCGATGCCAGGGATCCCACCTGCATCCTCAGATAGTCAACATTCGGGTCCTTAACCCATTGAGCCACAACACGAACTCCTGTAGTCAGATTCTTAACCCACTGCACCACAGCAGCAGGAACTCTGAAACGCATGTAATCTTATTTGCCTTGAGCTCTGTTATCCAACCTGAGTCTTGCCTGGGGTTTGTTCTCCCATAGTACTCATACCTCTAGGATAGTGCCTCCACTTAGGCCTTGTTTGTCCTGTATATGTGCGGTGTGTAGGTTTATCACCCACTAGACCAGAAGTCCTTTATGTGCAGGGATCATGGGTATGTACTCCATAGGGTCTGTTAACTGTTGAAGAAAATGAGATCTAAATGGAATGCAAGATAAGACAGCTTTCCAGAACTACCAAAACATTAAGAAAAATCATAAATTTAAATAATTAAAGTTCCTCACTCAAACCACATGCCAAGGAAAGATGGAACACCCTACTCTGGTGTTAAGGCCACACACTTTTATTCCTTGGCTTAAGTGCTGCAATGCAGTAATAATAATAATGTGGTGTGATAATACCATGTAATAATAAAATTGCTAAAGGGCCTAGAATGAAACGAAACCCTTCACATATATTTTAAACAATTTACTGGATAGTGATTATTATTATTACCATTTTATAGGCGAGGAACGGGCATAGAAAGGTTAGGAAGTTCGCGCAAGGTCACCCAGGTAGTAAGTGTTGGCACTGAGATTTGAACCCAAACAACTTGAACCCAGAGCTCCCCATCCCTAAGAGAGCTACTTTGTATTGCTTATGCTTACAACACTTTCTGAAGACCCACAGGTTATTTGAGGCGTATCACCTTATTTTGGGGGAGGGGACTTTGCCACCCTGCACTAATCAGTGCTTTTCCTTTTTTATGGGGTCTGTCCTTATTCGTAAGCGCGGGTGGAAGAAACCTAATATGTGAACTGTTTTCAGAAATGTAGAAGAGTAAACGACCGACTCCAGCAAAAACAACATTTTACTGACCACCTGATGACAACAGGGGAATGAAATCCTTTACCTGGCACTGAACTAAGATCCCCCTCCCCTCATTTTTATTAAAAGCCTAAATAAAGTTGCTTTATTTGGCAACTCTTAAAATAAGTGGTCATATGATTAAAAAAAGCAGCGGCGCGCCCCCTCCGCGGCGGCCGGGCGCAGCTGTCCGCGCCTCCCCCGCCCGCATTCCAACTCTCTGAGGTCACAGGCCGCCGCCGCCTCCCCAGATCCGCCCGCCCGACCCAGGGGGAGGGACGCCCGGCCCTGGCCGCTCCGCTGCTCCCGCCGCGCGTCCCGTGCCGGTCCGCCCGTCTTCCTGCCGCCCCGGCCCCCGCCTGGCTTCTTTGTGCGGCGCCGCGGGCCGACCGGTCCCACCTCCGGGCCTCTCCCCTTGCCGCGGCCGCCGCGGGACTCTGCGCGGGGGAATGGTCTGCGGGCCGAGTTTGCGGAGACAGGAAGTGAGGCGTGCGAGCCCCATGAGCGCGCCGCGGCGCGGGCTGGCTTGCGGGCGCGGCTGCGGCGGCCGCGCGGCGGGGCCCCGGGAGGCGGGCCGCTGAGCGGGGCGCGCGGCCCCGAGGATGCGGGAGCGGGAGCAGGTGAGGGAGCGGGGCCCCGGCCAGCGGGCGGAGGGCGGGCGCCGGGCTGAGCGCTGGGGTGTGTCCGGGAGCCGGGACCCCGGAGCGCGTCTGCTGGCCCCGAAGCCCTGGAGGATGAGTCTCGGCTCCCAGACCGAAGGCAGGAGCGAGCGTTAACAAAGAGAAAAGTCTTCCTTTCCCAGCTTCTCCCTGATCTACTTAAGTAATTTCTAAAGGAGGTCTTGAACTTCTTTTCTGAACTCCTTGGCTGATTGCAGCGGCTTATTTCTGGATTAGGGTTTTAGAAGTTTTAGGCGTATTTGTGCCTCTTGGAATATCAAGTGCGGTTTGCCAGATAACTTTGGCAAGTAGGGAAGGACTGTTCGCTGGTGATGACTTGTTTTGTTTTTGGAGTAAAGAGTGTTTACTCGGGAAGAAAGAATTCTTGGGGCTGCAAATTCTGACCTGTGATTTCTGCAGATCCTAATTAGATTGGCCGCTTTTGGCATGCTCGTCTTATTTTCTTTTTTGCTGAGAGAGCCTTATAATAATAGCGTGTGCTCGGAAACATGTTCACAACACTCCGTGTGCTCCAAGTGACAACCGCTGTATGCCTAATGGTTGCTGAAAGATTTTTTTTTTAAGTTTGGGATGTGATAGAAATTTTACTCTGAAAATAATAGTCTTGTGGCTAGGACATTTTAATCTTGAGCTCGAGGCATAAACTTTTTTTTTTTTTTTTTCAGGAGAAACATGCGTTTGATTTAATGCTATAGATCTATATATTAACTCTAAAAATATCATTATACTCTTTTAGTGATTGTTTTATTTTAAAGCGTCGTTGGCAAAATTACATGTCCTGAGGACTTCAGCAACAAAGGGGGAAATTACAGGATTCAGAATTAAAGTGTATCTGAGAAACTTTTGAAGGGGGATGTGAAAACATTAAAATGAATTCACAAATACCCCAGACTGACTTTTGAAAACTTTGAATTTAATATGTACCTGTTTTCTTATTACATGACACAATGATTTTTGTAAAAACAATATCTTATTTCTCCTTCAAAAGCTAATTATGAATTTTCTGTTTACTTTAGTAGTTAGGTAAGTTAATAATTCTAGACCTAACTACCTTTCAAATTAATTCATATTATTTTACATTGAAACAGACCCCCCTCCCCCTGCAAACAGCATCATAAATTTCTACTCATAACTTTGACATCATTTGGTAGCAAATACTGTGCATAGCTGAAAATTGAGTACGTTGTTGATAATTTTTTAAATTATTAAGCAGAACATTATCTTAACACAGGTTTTATATAATCAAAAAGCAAGCTATTTTTATTGATAGATCTTAGGGAAAAATGCATCTGATACACACACAGACATACCCTCCCTTTGGCTTTTTCAATTACATTGTAACATCTACCAGAATAAAACAGAGGAAACATTACCTTTTCTTTATCCCTGATGCTGTAAAACATTTCAAATCTCAGGCACAACTGGAAGTTTTACTGTTTGCTTCATCAACACTAAAGTTAATGATTAAGTTATATAGTGTAGTATCTACTGCCTACAAGGCATAGTTCTCCAGTTCTGAACACCCCCAGGTCAAATACTCATCTTTCCTCTGCATATATTGCAATATCTTGTCTTTCATCTACACAACTTAATCTGTTCTGTTTCCAGTTACCATAATTTGTAAGAAAAATTTAAAATCACCATTTCATCTCTTGAAAAGGTATTTAGTGTATATAATTTAAAAAAATCTATACAAACACTCAGGGCTCATCAGGCAATTTTCTAGTTGAAAGTTTATTAAAGTTCTAATTTCTTTTTTTTTTTTAAACATTCTGCCTCAAATATCTATTTGGTTTATACCCTGACATAGAACAGATCATTGAAAACAAGCGGATATTGGCACAACATTGTAAATTAACTACACTTTAATTTTTTTAAAAAATGCAAAAAACAAAAAAACTGTTAAGTGGAGTCCATGTCTTTTCATAATATTTATTTTCTATTTCCTCCTTTAGTGTGGACCTTTTACATTCCGAGGATACTCAGCAAATGCTGTTAATGAGTAATACAGTGCTTTAGCTAGTTTTACTTTTTTTTTCTGGCCTTTTTTCTCTATTCCTTTTATTTTTTTTTTAATTTTTATTTTTCTGCCTATCTAGGAATAACTAGAGCTCAAAAATCAAAACCCAAATAACAAAAACAAACAAAACCCAGAAAACTGTGGTTGGACCCTCACTAGAGATACTGTCATGTATGTAATTATAGTATGCCTGTCTCCTTAAGAGCAGCGACGTTTTAGGACTCGTCATAGATTTCTCTAAAAGCCTCCTACACTGCCTTGTACTCAGAGACACAGTACGCTTCTGTGGAATGGAAATATGAAATGTCAAGTTCGGCAAAGCGTAGTGTAAAGCTAAACTGTATTCTCTAGCACTGCCACCCCTCAGCCCTGATTGCCCATCACCTCTGGGGCTAAGACGCAGTCAGGAAAGCGGAAAGGAGCAGGGACTGGGAAGGAAGAATCTGGGATCGGTTCCCGGGTCAGGCCATCCTAGTGTGAAGCTGAGAAAGCCGCTACTGTAGAGACGTGGCTTTCGTGTCCACCAGATGAGAAAGTTGGGGGCCGACTCTGCCCCTCCGTGCGGTTTTCGGTCCAAATTCAGGGTAACCGGCAGCAGCCGAGCCTAGCCGAACAAATCATCCTCACGCGCAGTCTCTGTTCGAGGGATAGCGAAGGCTTCGGAACCGTCCGGGGATTCTGGAAATTTCCGGGATTTTGTCCATTTGTTTAGGGGGGGGAAACAATCCAGCCAATGTAAAAGTTCCCAGTTGCCGCTCATGCCCAGTTCACGTCTGCCCAAGAGTTGTTTTAAAAAGTTGTTAAGTTGTGAACTTTTTTTTGGTGGTGGGTGGGGGGTAGTAGTGTCCTGAGGCTCCAAGCCCTGTACCAGGTGGGCCCCTCCCAATACTCCACCTCGCCTCTGGGGCTCCAACTGGGTCCTTTAAATGTTCCCTCCGGCATCAGCGGGAGCCTGTCCTTTCCATGCACGTCCGTTCGGAAACGCGGCCGCAAGCGGAGGGTTCCGGAGCCTCTAAGGCTGTCTGGGTGTCGCCCAGGCAACGCCGCGCGGTGGACGCTGCGGGTGGTGGACGCGGAGCCCAAGCTCTGCTCTGTCCTCTTCCCGTCATGGGTTTGTTAAGCCCCAAGTGCCCCTTGTAAATTGAGGATGGCGTTTAAGGCCTCACCTGCATCCTCTTCTGGGCTGCAGCCCCGCGTAGGTGAAGGCTCATCGCTTCCTTAGGCGTCCCCACCTGGAGAGGGGCGGGGCCACGCTTTTCACAGCCTCCGCGCTTCTGGTGGTGAACCGCTAACAAGCATTTGTAGGGCCTTTTATGATTTGTTTATAAATAAATCAATTTGGTGATGTAAATATTTGTAAACCAGAAGGGGTTCTACGAATGCTTTTTAATTGTTCCCCTCGTTTCAAACTCACAGTTGCCATATGTTACAGAGGATTATTCCATTCGGGTTGAGGGTTAATTTGCCTAATTGGGACTGAGAATTGAGCTAGCTCTTTTGGAAGTTTTTGGCAATTACCTCACTTAAGGACTAGAGAACCCTGACATCTGGAGTATCGAGGAGCCGAAAAGAGTTAACTATGAAAAAAACAAAACTTTGTCTAAAATAGAAAGAGGACCATTAATGCTTGCTACTAAATTTGGGTTTATAGTAGTGCCAGACATTATCTCATTTAATCCTGAAGGTTGCCACACGCTGTCACCGCTATTCGTGGGATTGAGTGAGGGGTGGAGTCTGACCCAGGGCGTTACAGCTCTGATGATATACTTCCCCACTGCCTCCCAGATCTTGCTAAAGCCTTATTTCTTCCAGAAGAGGCTGGACGCTTATTCCATAGATACAGCTTTACTGATTTTTACTTTTAAAAACAAAAGCCCAGAGTTGCTACTGCCTCTAACCGGTTGTTCCTCCTTCCCCAGGACTGGCGTGGGTGCTCCCATCACCTGGTCTTTGGAGACTCAGTTGTTTTTTAATGGCGGCAGCAGCTGCTGGGTGAGCAGCCGGAGACTGTACAGTACTCCTCCCAACAGGACAGGATCACTTTCTCCCGCCATCATCACCACTGGATTGGTGGCGGTGCTTTTCCCTTTTCACCTCTCCACTCTTGAAGGGAGAAGAAGATGCCACTGCCATTTGGATTGAAACTAAAACGCACCCGGCGCTACACGGTATCCAGCAAGAGTTGCCTGGTTGCTCGGATCCAGCTGCTCAACAACGAGTTTGTGGAGTTCACACTGTCGGTGGAGAGCACTGGCCAGGAGAGCCTGGAGGCTGTGGCCCAAAGACTGGAGCTGCGGGAGGTAAGCCCAAAAAAGACTGCGGGCTTCTCTGGCCTGGTTTCACTCCTTGCTTCTCCACTGCAATAATGCTGTGTGTTCTCAGAGTTTGTCCCTCGCCATGATATCTGATTGTGCCCCCTACCATGAGCAAGAAATAATACAGAGCAGAAAGGTGTTTTCTTGGATGTGCACCATAAGACAGTTAACAGTGCCTGAGTTTTGAAAATGTGTGTTTATTCCTACGAAATGCAATCAAAAAACGAATAGGAGTGCATTTTGGCATCTGAGTGGAGAAGCCATCTTGGAGACTAACTAATCCTTTTAGCCCCCAGCCACCCAGCTGACTCTCAGCCAAGTCCTTCCTGAATTCCGGACCCATAGAATTGCGAGCAAAATAAAGTGGTTGTTTTAAGCTACTAAAAAAAAAAGGGGGGGGGGGAACAAGGAATACATTTTGGATTATCCAAGTAGTTCTGGTTTTCTAGTAAAATCTCCAGTGGGTCATCCTGATCTAGTACTGTTTACTGACTTCAGTCATTCATTCACCATTCATTGACTATTTTGCAGAGGCCAAGCCATGTTTCTCCAGACATATTACCTGAGTTTGAGTTCTAGTTTGTTCATCAATTAGTTGTTTACCTTTAGGTGAGTTATGTGACCTGTCTGAGCTCCAGTTCCCTCATCTGAACCGTGGGTAACAATGGTGCCTAATACTCAGAGTGGTTGTGTGATTAAATATGCATGTAAAGTCATAGCTCTAATAATGAAGAATCTGTCACAGGAATCATAGGGAGGTTTGTCCTGGAAAACTCAGTCCAGTTAGTATGAAGTTGTAGAGTCCTTAAGTATCCATATAATAGCTTAAATTTATTTATTTTTTATTTTTTTTTTGTCTTTTTGCCATTTCTTGGGGCGCTCCCATGGCATATGGAGGTTCCCAGTCTAGGGGTCTTAATTGGAGCTGTAGCCGCCAGCCTACGCCAGAGCCACAGCAACGTGGGATCCAAGCCATGTCTGCGACCTACACCACAGCTCATGGCAACGCCGGATCGTTAACCCACTAAGCAAGGGCAGGGATCAAACCCGCAACCTCATGGTTCCTAGTCGGATTTGTTAACCACTGCACTGCAAGAGGAACTCCCTATAGCTTAAATTTAAAATGCTGTGTAAGGAGTTCCTGTCGTGGCTCAGCGGAAATGAATCTGACTAGCATCCATGAAGACGTAGGTTCAATCCCTGGCCTTGTTCAGTGGGTTAAGGATCCAGCGTTGCCTTGAACTGACACGTGTAGGTGGCAGACATGGCTTGGATTCCACGTTGCTGTGGCTGTGGCTGGCAGCTGTAGCTCCGATTCGACCTCTAACCTGGGAACTTCTGTATGCCCCAGGTGTGGTCCTAAAAAGACAAAAAAAGAGAAAATGTTGTATAAGGCCTGTGAAGAAAAAGGGCTCTACTCAAACCTAGATCCCTTCCAGTCTTGGCTGTCTGGTTCTAGGGTAAGGGAACCTGGTTATAGTCTTGGGAAATCCTGCTGTTTTTGAAAAAAGTCGGGAATAGATAAACCGTGCCCCCGGTGAACTGAGCATTTGATCAGTCAGCATTAAAGACCTGTTGAGTACCAAGCACATAGGTAATAGGAGCTCTCTTGAGTATTGATACCGGTAAGAAACGGGGATGGGCCAAGCAATGATAGGGGAAGTAGGAGATGCTATCGATAATAAGAGGAAGCAGCATAGGGAAGGCTTCCCATAGCAAGTGATGTCTGGGCTGGGATCTGAAGGATGGGGGAGGGTGGTTCTATCAAGGGCTGGAAAAATACTCTTCCAGCAGAAGAAGAGCATAAGGCCAAAGACATGAGGCAGGTCATCTGCCTGAAGTTAGGACAGGAAAGGCAGTAGAGCAGGGGCCACGTAATGAGTGGGTCTTGTTAAAGGGTTGAGGCTTGTCCTAAAAGTAGTAGAGAAGTGAAGGGTTTTGTTTGTTTGTTTGCCTTCTCTAGGGCCGGTCCCTCGGCATATAGAGGTTCTCAGGCTAGGGGTCTAATTGGACCTGTAGCCGCTGGTCTACACCACAGCCACAGCAACGCAGGATCTGAGCCGAGCCTGCAACCTACACCGCAGCTCATGGCCACGCCAGATCCTTAACCCACTGAGCAAGGCCAGGGATTGAAGCTGCAACCTCATGGTTCCTAGTCGGATTCGTTAACCACTGCGCCACGACGGGAACTCCTTATTTTTTTGCTTTTTAGGGCCACAGCTGGGGCATATGGAAGTTCCCAGTCTGAGGGTCAAATAAGTTAGAGCTACGGCTGCTGGCCTACACCACAGCTCATGGCAAAGGCAGATCCCTAACCCGCTGAGCAAGGCCAGGGATCGAACCTGCATCTTCATGGACACTGGTCAGGTTCGTTACCACTGAGCCACAGCAGGAACTCCCCGAGACTGATTTTTAACAGAAAGAAGGAGTACTTTAAGTGGGAACAGGTGTGGTCCCTCGAAAATGCCTTGCTCTCAGACAGGCTGTCCCAGCATTTCCAAAATTTAATGACAGTCATGGTGAGAAAGTTTGTATAGCAAGCTTTTCAAAGCTCCGGAAGCTCAGCTCTGTTGCATGTAAACAGATGGCTTAGGCCCAGGCCTAATCTTACCCAGTGACTGTTCAGAAATCATCTGAGGCAGGAAAACACCTGTTTTAGTTGGTGTCCATACGTCGCTTAGAGATTTATGCCTAGAGATAGTGATATGTTATCTTGTACTATTCTTCCATCAAGCAGACTCACAGTTACCATAACTGTAGATTTGGCTGATAATAAGCTTTGCTACTGCCCACATTTAAGCTGGGGGGACAAATCTCTCCTTGCTTAGTTGAATACCGTTTCACTTCTGTAAAGACAATTATAAGGGCTATCCAATAATACCATTAATATGCTGCAACCAGCAGATTCAACTATATGGGTAGTATTTTATTTCTTAAGCTGAATGTATGGCTAAATGATGTTTCTTAGTCTTCACAGTGTTTTGGCTGTGTGAAATAGGAACTAAAACCCAAAATGTTAATGTTTATATCTAATATAGTTAACTTAGATCGTTAACTTTTTTCTAAATCCACTGTATTGGAACCGTGGAAAGTGACTTTTAAAAATGGGAAGAAAATGACTCTGGCTGGAAAATGTTGCTGTTCATTATAGCAATAGCCTTCAAGAGCTGTTGAAATTCCTTGCATGTCATTCATTGGGCTTCATAACACTTTTTCAAGAGAGCCTCTGGAAATCTTTATAGAATATAAGGGGAATTAAGAAAACTTCCTCACTGTGAAAACATATGTTATAGAGGTTTGATGGAGGTGGTGAGATGAGTGTGTCAGCTGGGCACGACCATGCCCATGGGGCAGCATGTCCTTGAAAGACTATCACAGTCTAGAGTGAGATGGCCAGGCTTAAAAAACCTAATGTATCACAGCGTAAGACCTGCCTCACCCCAGCTCTTTGGGAATTTGTAAAGCCAGGATGCAGGTTTAGTAATTTACCTTGAGATATGGAATCACTAAAGGCCTCAAGTATGTGTGCCCTCTGGCCAGGCCGTGATCTCTCTCTAAGCAGGCCATGTGGGAGCCAGAGAAAACCAGAAATTGTTGGGTGAGCATGGAGTCAGAGAAGGGAGGTTGCCCAGAAAACCTTACCGATCTTCAGAAGGGAAACCATACCTACTGCCTTTGGGACGAGACACATTCCTCTGGTCTGGGTTTACTTTCTGATTCGTTCAAGGGTGAGCACAGCCTCTATTTGCCTCTCGAGAAGGCTGTTTAACAGAGTGGTTAAGGCGTTTACCAGTTGGATTAGAAATACCTGGGTTTGGAGTTCCCGTCGTGGCGCAGTGGTTAACGAATCCGACTAGGAACCATGAGGTCGCGGGTTCGGTCCCTGCCCTTGCTCAGTGGGTTAATGATCCGGCGTTGCCGTGAGCTGTGGTGTAGGTTGCAGACGCGGCTCGGATCCCGAGTTGCTGTGGCTCTGGCGTAGGCGGGTGGCTACAGCTCCGATTCAACCCCTAGCCTGGGAACCTCCATATGCTGCAGAAGCGGCCCAAGAGATAGCAACAACAACAACAAAAAGACAAAAAAAAAAAAAAGAAAAAAGAAATACCTGGGTTTGAATTCCAGCACTGCCGCTCACCCAGCTGTGTGACCTTGGGCATATGTAATTGCCCAAGTCCAGTGGTTTTTCATCTGTAAATGGGAGATGCTAGTATCTGTTTGACAGTTGTGAGGATTCCATCTGAAATGTGAAACATTTGGCAGAGGACTTGGCATTTAGGAAACCCTCAGTGTTATTTTTCAGCCCTGTTATTTGTGACTCCCATTTCCACCTTGTGGTGACTGACTTCTTCAAGTGAACTCTTTTCTTACTTTTGTAAATATCTTTGTTTCTTCCTTTTAATAAAAGAATAGATGCTTGTTTTATAAAACATTCTTATAGTACAAACAAGTATAGTGGCCACTGGTCATTGCACTTCTGACATTACTAAACTTTTTTTTTTTTTTTTTTTTTTGTCTTTTTGCCTTTTCTAGGGCTGCTCCCGTGGCATATGGAGGTTCCCAGGCTAGGGGTTGAATCGGAGCTGTAGCCACCGGCCTACGCCAGAGCCACAGCAACGCAGGATCCAAGCCGCGTCTGCAACCTACGCCACAGTCTGCAACCTACGCCACAGCTCACGGCAACGCCAGATCCTTAACCCACAGAGCAAGGCCAGGGATTGAACCCGCAACTAGTCAGATTTGTTAACCACTGAGCCATGACGGGAACTCCTGACGTTACTAAACTTAAAATTTTACTATAGCATTGTAATTTTAGCAGTCATGGTTAAACCTCTATTTTCATGATAGCCGAAATTAATTTGTACAATGTCATTGCCTCATTGTCCTCACACACAGCTTCAGTAGGTTTTCCTGCTCTGTTGTTTCCCTCACCCCTAGGATTTAAACAACAAAAAAATTTTTTGAATGAAATTTTGGATTATGGTTTATATTTTTTTTCCTTACGGTGTACCTTTTTCAATAATTCTTTTTTTTTTTTTTATTTTCAGTTTTTTTATAGCTGCACCTTTGGCATGTGAAAGTTCCCAAGCCAGGGATTGAATTTGAGCCACAGCTGCAGCCTATGCTGCACCTGTGGCAACACTGGATCCTTTAACTCACTGTCCAGCGGGGCCACGGATTGAACCTGTGCCTCCTTAGCCACTATAGTCAGATTCTTAACCTACTGTGTCATAGCAGCAACTCCTCAATAATTCTCTTTATTTTTTTTATTATTAAGGCTGAAACTGTGGCATATTGGAGTTCCTGGGCCTGGGATCAAATCCAAGCTGCAGCTGTGACCTGCACCACAGCTGCAGCAATGCCAGATGTTTAACCCACTGTGCCACAGTGGGAATTCCCCAAGGATTCTTTTTACTATATTACATTCGATAGTCGCATTTTTATTATGCTGTTATGGGTTTTAATTAGATTAATTGAAAGTATTATTTCTTACATGGTGCATCTTCCTTCATCTTAATGTCCTTATTCAGCGCAAATTTACATTTGGTTGGAGTTTTTAAGTTTTTATATCCAGTTAGGTAACAGGGATGTTTTAAAATCCTGGAAACTTTTTGAAGATAACTTTTTTTGTGTTTCTGCTATGATACATCGTGTGTTAGCTTTATTTATTTGTTTGTTTTTTAATTTTTTGTCTTTTTAGGGTTGCATCCACAACATATTGAGGTTCCTAGGCTAGGGGTTAAATCGGAGCTTTAGCCCCCAGCCTACGCCACAGCCACAGCAATGCCAGATTCGAGCCGTGTCTGTGACCTACACCACAGCTACACGGCAAGGCTGGATCCTTAACCCACTGAGCCAGGCCAGGGATCAAACCTGTGTCCTCATGGATACTAGTTAGATTTGTTTCCGCTGAGCCTTGACAGAAACTCCTGGCCTCTCATTTTAAAATTACGATTATAGGCTTTGATGTTTGGATACTCTGTTGTGGTTTATCACAGATCTTCAAAAAATGCTCTTAATGTTTTTATTATTTTTTTTCGTTTTATGACCACACCTGTGGCATATGGATGTTCCCAGGCTAGGGGTCGAATCTGGCAACACCAGATCTGAGCTGCGTCTGTGATCTGTGCCACAGCTTATGGCAATGCTAGACCCTTAATCCACTGAGTGAGGCCAGAGATCATACCTGCATCTTCACAGAGACAAGGTCAGGTCCTTAACCTGCTGAGCTACAATGGGAACTCCCAGAAAATGTTTTTAAAATTGTTTTTGAACTACATCACATGTGTCAAGTTTCTAAGCTTTGGAATGTAAGCTCTGTCACAGTAGGTCTGTTGTATCACCAATGTCTGGAATAGTGCCTTGTACCATGGTTGCTGAATGTCTACTTAGTTTAAAAATTAAGGTTCTTGTTTTGAATTTAGATAAGCACAGACCATAGTTCAGTTAAGCCAGCCTTTATTTGCTGTATGATTTTATTTCCTGGAGAGAGTTGAACATTTACAGACTTTGAGCACAGGTAGAAAAAAACCTTTTTTGTCTTTAAACTTTTATTTCTTTTTCATTTTGGGCCTTCTCTGAGATACTTTGAAAATATGTTCTGTCTGAGCTAAGATTGCTATGTCAGGGGAGTGTCAACTTCTTTGCTGAACTTTGAACAGATTCTTCTCATAGCGTTGTCTGGCTGATGGGAATTTTTTTTGGCTAAGGGGTTTGTTGGAATAGAGAGAAATCAAGCATTTAATGCAAACCATTACTCTCAAGCACAATTTAGAAAGTGTTCTTGGCCATTTGAGTGTTTTATTTTAAATTAGTGTCTTAGGTATTCCAAATATCCACTGACCTTATCTTGACTGTTATCTGAGTAGACCTCAAGAATTTCATGCGCATTTCCTTCTGTACTAGCTGTTTTCATTTGGACTCTAAAAATAGCTGAAATATGTGTAAGGTAAGAGTATAGTACCTGCAAACGTTTTAACCTTTGGGCCGAGTTATTCATTCAGGTATGTGTGTTATAAAACAGGTAAGATTGACATGTAGACAAGGATCAGTAAATATTTTAGTTAGTTAGCTCTATTGGACCATTTGAAGCATATGTAAGTCTTAGATTGGCTTCTCTCCCTAGAGAAAGAAAACTTTCCAGAGTCTAAACTTGATTATAAATGAACAAGGATTTTCCTTGATCTTTTTTTATTTTATTTTTTTTGTCTTTTTGGGGCTGCATCCTCACATATGGAGTTTCCCAGGTTAGAGGTCAAATCAGGGCTGTAGCGACTGGCCTGCACCACAGCCACAGCAACCCAGGATCCCAGCCACATCTGTGATCTACACCACAGCTCACAGCAATGCCGGATCCTTAACCCATTGAGTGAGGCCAGGGATCGAACCTGTGTCCTCATGAATGCTCGTCAGATTCATTTCTCTTGAGCCATGAAGGGAGCCTTCCCCCCTCTTTTTTGTTCTTTTGTAAGGTTTTCTGTTACTTTTCTTACTTGGTCTAGATAATTAAGAACTAGTTAGTTATAAATAAGTAGAGGGACTATACTTACAAACATGGAGATACTATGCATTTTAAAGTAATGTCTCAGCACACTGGTTAATATAGACTTTGGACACCTTTTTACTCAGAGAAGTGGAATATTTAGCCTTTGCTCAATTTCTAATACATTTAAGGGCTAATGGACTGAGATGCTTTTCTCCCAGTACTGGATTTTTCACCTAAGAGACATGAGAGATATTCTTGAATCTCTCTCACCAGTGGCCTGCTGCATCATGTGGTCTCATGGAATTAAGCATGAATTTGCTCAAATGGGGAGGCTTGTGAATTGTGGCATGTATGGGGAACTGGTGCTGTTTTAGGGGCTCTCTCTAGGTTCTGTCATTGCTCTTGGTGTATATGGTTTTAGAGTTCATTCCTTCTAATACAGCTTGCTGCTGGGCTCCCGATGGGTAGGTGAACACTGTCTTGCTGGAAGCTTAATGTGCCTTATCTCACTTAATCCCTTCAGTGAGCTGGGCATTATCTTTTCCATTCTAAAACGAGGAAATTGAAGTTCTGAAAATTAGGTGATTTGTTGTGCTGATCTGGGTGATCATACAGCTAATTCGAAAAGAGCCATGCATCTCTATCTGTCAGACTTCTGCATGAACTTTGAAAGTTATAGGTGTCCTGGACCTCTTTGAGAATCTGATTAGAAGGCAGAATTTTGCATTCAGTTTAGGTGGGTCTCTGATACACTCCCTTTTCAGTCCATCTACAAACTCAGGCTGTGGGTCTAGAAGCCTCTTGGATGAGGCAGTCTTTCCCCTTCTTTCAGCTTAACAGGATCCTTCTTAATCTTTCTCCAGAGGGAAAAACAGTGGTAGGATGGTAAGGTGTGAAAAATTGAAGACCTTCCTTTTTTTTATTTTGCTTTTCAGGGCTGAACCTATGGCATATGGAAGTTCCCAGGCTAGGGGTCAAATCAGAGCTGCGGCTGCCAGTCTACACCACAGCCACAGCAACGCAGGATCCCAGCCGTGTCTGCCACCTACACCATAGCTCATGGCACCGCCAGATCCTTAACCCACTGAGCAGGAACACGAATTGAACCCAAGTCCTCTTGGATACTAGTTGGGTTAGTTACCACTAGGCCACGATGGGAACACTTACGACCTTCCTATTTTTGAGAAAATAATTTTCTCTGATGTATCACTTTGCACCCACTTCCCCACAAATATGGAATGGCTTTTTCTGTAGATCTCAGGAAAGGCCGTTTGGGATATCATTCCCTCACTTGGACAAGTTCACTGTTAAGGAGAAATCTCTTTTCAAGGCAGAAAGGGAGGAAGTTGTAAATGGTTCTTCACTGCACCTCTGATGGTAGATCCATGTCCCTCTTGCCTTTCAGACAGCACGTGAGTGCCCCACCTGAACGGTAGGTGTGTGACAGTTCTCCAGTGAATGGATGGATGACCCAAACTTCCTTGATGCATTAACTGTATCAAGTTTGTTGAGTGTGCAATACTTTATTCCTTCTTGTCAGATACACACCTTACCTGAGCATGGTTTTTTCTTTCCTATTCATTAAGCCTTTGCTTTATGAATTACTGTCAAGACAGATCACTGTCTTAACAATATGCTGGTTTAGCAAATACTGTCCTATTTGGTTCTCCAGACAATTTGTTCATAAATGAATGTCACTTGAATTTATCTTCCAAGAGTTCCCACTGTGGCTCAACAGTTAACGAATCCATGAGGACATGGGTTTGATCCCTGGCCTCACTCAGTGGGTTAAGGATCTGGTATTGCCGTGAGCTGTGGTGTAGGTTGCAGACACGACTTGGATCCCGAATTGCTGAGTCTGTGGCATAGGCCGGCAGCTACAGCTCCGATTCGACCCCTAGCCTCCTGGGAACTTCCATATGCTGCGGATGAAGTCCTAAAAAGCAAAAAAAAAAAAAAAAACAAAAAAAAACCCACAAACAAACAAAAAAAATTCTAATGAACTGACAGAATATCCAGATGCAGTTTAAGTTCTGAAAGAATTAGCTTCAAATGTTCATTTCACGAGAAGAAACATGCATTTCACAAGCTCTACGTTAGAAGTAGTGGCATGTTGTAGAAATAACTTTTCTATCAAGAGTTTATGTCACTTTATATAAATTATTCAACTAATATGACTAAAAGATGTGCAGTGCTTAGATTTATAAATAGGACTGAGTGCTGTTATTTTGAACAAGCTTTAAGCAGGCTAAAAAGATACACAAGTAATTTCCTGCTGGGTGGCAGCAGCTTGTTACTTTGTGAATATAAAAACAACTTGTCTCTGCTCAGTCATGTTACTATTATTTAGGTGGCTCAGATTTTGAATTGACAAGTTAATTTTATTTTTTTCTTGTTGGGAAGTTCCTGGGCTAGGGGTGGAATCAGAGCCGCAGCTTCCAGCCTACACTACAGTCACAGCAATGCAGGATCCCAGCCGTGTCTGTGACCCACACCACAGCTCACAGCCATGCTGGATCCTTAACCCACCGGATGAGGCCAGAGACTGAACCCACATCCTCATGGATACTAGTTGGGTTCGTTACCACTGAGCCATGATGGGAACTCTGATAAATTAATTTTGGTGTCAGCTGAACTTTAGCAGATTGAACTTTGTCCCATCAAATTCAACTGCCGTTGGCAAAGCAGGGTTTTATAGGCAACAAGGTGAGGTTTTGGTGCCAGGTGCACATGGGCTCAAATCCCTGCCCACTGGCTGTGTGGAAAGCAACTTGATTTCTCAGGATTTTATTTCTTTCATATGTGATATAGTTGCACGCGATAGTAACAGTAGGTTCTTATTGGATACTGACCATGTGCCTAGCACAGTACTAGATGCCTGACATATGTTTAATTTAACCCTGAGTGTAATTGACTTCCTTCTTCTTCCCATCATCTCAGGGCTGGAGCGGACCAAAGATGGGCAGTGTCGACCAAGGGGAGGTCTTGATGCAGGACACTTATTTTTACTGTGGAGTTATTTTTCTTGAGCCATTTCTGTTTTCTTTTCATCCTGTAAATGTGTTCATTAGTTGGAATAATTTGCTGAGGGAAAATGGACTGGAGAAAAATGACTCAAGCTGTTATCATTAAGTCTGCCAATTAAGTTCAGAACTATACCACTGAGAATGAGGATATTCACTATAATATCTTTTCTTCCTTGCAGAGTTTGGAGTGAATTATCTAGAAAATAACCTTAATTTTCACTCAGCCATGTTTTGTGGGGTTTTATTTATTCATTTATTTTGGCCGCCCCATGGCATATGAAGTTCCCAGGCCAGGGATCAGATCAGAACTGTAGTTATCCATATTTTGCAGGTATATATTTAACTTTCATTGTTGGCACGTATTTCAGATTTATGTTTGAATGGTGCCTTAAGGAAAAGAACATCTTTAAGTTGTATATTAAACTATGATAACTGAAAGAAAGATGAAGCATGTTTAATAGTGAGGACTGTATCTAAAACGACATGTTATTATTTATACAATATCTGTCACCCAGTCCGAGAGTGCAGGCTTTGGTGTCCATTACAGCATCTCTAGTGTCTGATTCCGGCAACTAGCCAGTGACAGCCCCCAACCAGAATTTAGGTCTTCCAGCTCCAGGTTTAGCACTTTTTCCTCAACAACCACTTTTCCTTTGAGCCATTACCATTTTCTTTTTTTTTTTTTTTTTGCTATTTCTTGGGCCGCTCCCCCGGCATATGGAGGTTCCCAGGCTAGGGGTCGATTCGGAGCTGTAGCCACTGGCCTACGCCAGAGCCACAGCAACACTGGGATCCGAGCTGCGTCTGCAACCTACAACACAGCTCACGGCAACGCTGGATCATTAACCCACTGAGCAAGGGCAGGGACCGAACCCGCAACCTCATGGTTCCTAGTCGGATTCGTTAACCACTGCGCCACGACGGGAACTCCCCCATTACCATTTTCTTAAGGAAAAGCAATCCAAGTGGTTTTTTAGGTTTGTTTTTTTTGTTTTTTTTTTTTGTTTGTTTGTTTTTTTTGCTGCAGCATGCAACAGCTTGATGTGGAATCTCAGTTCCCAGACTGAGTATTGAACCTGGGCCACAGTGTTGAAAGAGCTCAGTCCTTACCACTAGACAACCAGGGAATTTCCCAAGCGTTGTATTTTTTGATAATTTATTTTGGAGTTCCCATCGTGTTTTAGCGGAAATGAATCTGACTAGCATCCATGAGGATTCAGGTTCAATCCCTGGCCTTGCTCAGTGGGTTAAGGATCCGGCGTTGCTGTGAGCTATGGTGTAGGTCACAGACACGGCTCAAATCTGGTGTTGTGTGGCACAGGCCAGCGGCTACAGCTCTGATTTGACCCCTAGCCTAGGAACCTCCATATGCTGCAGGTGTGGTTCTAAAAAGACAAAAAAAAAAAAAAAAAAAAAAATTATTTTAGTAGTTCCCTCTATGGTGCAGTGGGTTAAGAATCCAACTGTAGCTGCTCGGGTCTCTGCAGAGGTTCGATCCCCAGCCCGGCACAGTAGGTTTAAGGACCTGGCATAGGTCACAGTTGTGGCTTGGATTCAATCCCTGACCTAGGGACTTCCATATGCCATGGATACGGCCGTAAAAATAATGTTTTAAAAGGAAACAAAGAGAAAGAAAAGGAAAATTTGCCGAAGAGACAGTCCTGTTAGTGAAGGAAGCGTTTAAATGTAGAATTTTCTTGAATCTGGAGTGGATAAGCAATGAGATCCTGCTGCATAGCATAGGGGACTATATCATAGTAACTTGTGATGAAACATGGTGGAGGATAATGTGAAAAGAATGTATGTATATCTGTGTGACTGGGTCACTTTGCTGTACTGCAGAACACTGTAAATCAACTATAACCAAAAAAATAAAAATGTAGAATTTTGTATACTGTAGAAGATGTAATATGAATTTTTTTTTTTTTTTTTTTGTCCTTTGGCCTTTTCTGGGGCTGCTTCATGGCATATGGAGGTTTCCAGGCTAGAGCTCTAATTGGAGCTGTAGCTGCCGGTCTATGCCAGAGCCACAGCAAGGCAGGATCTGAACCGTGTCTGCAACCTACACCACAGCTCACGGCAACACCGGATCCTTAACCCACTGAGCAAGGTCAGGGATCGAACCCACAACCTCATGGTTCCTAGTCGGATTCGTTAACCACTGAGCCATGACGGGAACTCCGTAATATGAAATTTTATACTGTTTAGTGGGACTTAAACTCTGATAATAGGGAGTTAATATTATTTGAGCACTTATTGCATGTGAGACACTCTTATAAGTCCTTCAAATGTTTTCGCTTATTCTGATCCCCAGCAGTCCTATGAGTGGGTCCCTCTTCTCTCCATCTCCATCTTTTATAGGTGGGTGAACCGAGACACAGAGGTGTTAAGTAATGGGTTCATGATTTTGTGGCAGAAACCACAATGAGACTAGTTCGTCCGGCTCCTCGATCAGCTTCTTTCCCCCTAATATATAACCTTGGGCTAGTGACAAGTGACTTACTATGGAGCTTGTGTCTTTAAGGACAGCTTGGCATAGTGCAGCCTCCCAAATCTGATGGAGATTTTTCAAAGTACTCTTGAGGTTTGTTATCTTTTACTTTAATTCCTACAATTTATTTTGCTTAAAACATTTTGAAGTCACATCAGGCAAAGAGAGATAAGCCTGAGAAGGAACATGAGTGATGACAGTCCTCAGGACACGGATGGAAATGCCCAAAATGCTGAGGGCAGAGCTGTTTCATAGGAAGCCTTTTGTGAGCTTGTTCCCTAGCAGAGTTAGAAGCAACAGGCTGATGCAACACACCCCGGGAGAGTTCCCTGCTGAGAGATTTTCCAAAGCAAGATCTGGTTGCACTGCTGTTGGATGAACGCGGGGGCTTCTGGAGTCAGAATCTGCAGGCAGACGAGAAAAAGTGGTAGAACCAGTGAGCCCATTGAACTGCTTGCTGCCTTTATTGGTGGAACAGGATCACTGCAGTTTAGCGGCTGTGTACACAGGTGTATTTCCACCAGTTACAGCAGTTCACACCACCGAAATGTTTCTGTTCCACCATCTGTGAATTATGGGCATGGGGACAGGGCCACTGTAAATTGTTATTCCACTATTAATTCCTCTTCTGCAGTCACGATTCTATCATTTAACTGTTATGTCTTTTTTTCATTGAGATGTTTATCATTCCTTGAATATAGTTGGCTATAGGCTAATAGAGGATCATTTCTGTTATCTTTGATCGCACATACATATTAATGGCTAGTTCACCCTCTTCTACTTTTAAATATAATGAAAATGTCTTATTTATTTTTTTTTTTTTGTTGTTGTTGTTGCTATTTCTTGGGCCGCTCCCGCGGCATATGGAGGTTCCCAGGCTAGGGGTTGAATCGGAGCTGTAGCCCCCGGCCTACGCCAGAGCCACAGCAACGCTGGATCCGAGCCGCGTCTGCAACCTACACCACAGCTCACGGCAACGCTGGATCCTTAACCCACTGAGCAAGGGCAGGGACCGAACCCGCAACCTCATGGTTCCTAGTCGGATTCGTTCACCACTGCGCCACGACGGGAACTCCTCAAAATGTCTTATTTTTAATGGTTGCACCTGAGACATATGGATGTTCTCGGGCCAGGGGTTGAATCTGAGCCACAGCTGCAACCAACATCTTTAATTGTGGCAATGACAGATCCTTTAACTCACTGCACCAGG
This sequence comes from Sus scrofa, assembly GCF_054392235.1. Lineage (NCBI taxonomy): Eukaryota > Metazoa > Chordata > Mammalia > Artiodactyla > Suidae > Sus > Sus scrofa. The sequence goes on along the minus strand of NC_139389.1, from coordinate 121,524,729 downwards.
CTGGGAGTCGAACTCGTACCTATGCAGTGATCTGGGCCACTGCAGTCTTGGGTTTTTAACCCATTGCGCCACAGTAGGAACTCCTTTTATGTGTTTTTAAGTAGCACTTTTTCAAATAAAGTGTAACTGGTATAATGACACTTAAAAAATACTGAGTTACGTACCCCCACACCTTGATCTTTTTGAGGAGCATGGTTTAAAAGGGAATTCAGGAGTTCCCATCATGGCTCCCTGATTAATGAACCTGACTAGTATCCATGAGGACATGGGTTCGATCCCTGACCTCACTCAGTGGGTTAAGGATCTGGGGTTGCCATGAGCCGTGCTGTAGGTCGCAGATGTGGCTTGGATCCAGCGTTGCTGTGCCTTGGCGTAGGCTGGTGGCTACAGCTCCGATTTGACCCTTAGCCTGGGAACCTCCATATGCTGAGGGTGTGGCCCTAAAAAGACAAAAAGACCAAAAAAAAAAAAAAAAAAGTAACAGAGGTCTATGAGTTTTTTCATGTGTATCTCTTTAGAATTTTAACCATGAAAGTGATTTCCTTGATTTTATAATCTTCAGGTCTAGTCAGATTAAGCACAGTGGAGCTGCTGTATTTGTTTTTTTAAGGCAATGGAGAATATGTTGGGTAATAATCTCTCTCTTTTTTTTTTGGTCTTTTTGCTATTTCTTGGGCCGCTCCCTCAGCATATGGAGGTTCCCAGGCTAGGGGTTGAATCGGAGCTGTAGCTGTCGACCTATGTCAGAGCCACAGCAACGTGGGATCTGAGCCGCGTCTGCAACCTACGCCACAGCTCATGGCAACGCTGGATCCTTAACCCACTGAGCAAGGCCAGGGATCGAACCCGCAACCTCATGGTTCCTAGTCGGATTCGTTAACCACTGAGCCATGATAGGAACTCCAAGGAACTTCTAGATTCTTTCTTGAAATGTATTAAGACCCACATTCATTAATAGTTCTAAAATCCTCTTTCTAATTCCCTTTATCTATTTATGGCCTGCCTCCCCTAACATCGTAACTATTTCTGTGTAATATGAACGAGCTATAATTTTCACCTGACAAAAGTGAATGCCAGGAGTTCCCTTGTGGCTCAGTGGATTAAGGATCTGGCATTGTCACTGCTATGGCATTAGTTTGATCCCTGGCCTGGGAAGTTCTGCATCCTGCAGGTGCAACAACAACAACAAAACAACAACAACAGTGCATGTCAGAAAAATAAGCAGCTGTTTCTAAAAGGACTCATTTCATCTCTTCATTTTCACATTGTACAGTTAACAACTTCTAAAAATATTGCTCACAGTACTGTCTTTGGTGAGATAAGATAGGATTGATACCTAAGACCTGAATTCAAGAAACCTTAAAAAAATTTTTTTTCCTGGGACTTCATTGAAATATAAAAACTGGAATATCGGCCTATTTTGGCTGAGTTTGTCTTTTTTTCCACTGGCCTCCCAATAAAAAGAGAACAGCTATGATTTATCCATTTTCCTGAAACATAGGCATTTGTCAGTTAATCTTAATAAGCAAGCCCCTGAAAGCTGAAATTTAGGGTATTTGAATAAAGAGAAATCTATCTAATTCATTTCTTGAAATGAGATGTAAGTTACAGGCCTGTAATAGAACAAACTAGTTAACTAAAGTGACTGAAGAATGGGAGGCTGGTTTACCTTTAACCACTGAGCCATGACGGGAACTCCCTGGGTAATATTCTTTTAGGCAATAGATACTGACTAGATTGTTTTTCTTTCTTTCTTTCTTTCTTCTTTTTTTTTTTTTGGCCACACCTGTGGCATGTGGACGTTCCCAAGCCAGGAACCGAACCAACATCATAGCAGTGACCCAAGCCGCTATTTTTTGGTTCCTAAACAAAACTACCTTTTACATGGTAGCACCAAATAGAGAAGAGCAGCTTTTGATGTTGAACGTGTGTGCAGTAACATCATTCTTGCCTAGTGCAATGTTGTAAATACTAAAGTTTCCCATTTCCTTCTAGCTTACTCTTTAAAAACTTTAGATATTAATCTTATAATTGACTTTTTTTTTCTGGATTTACCAGTAATTATTTCTTTATTTTTTATGAATTTTATTGCATTTATAGTTGTACAATGATCATCACAGCCCAGTTTTACAGCATTTCCTCCCCAAACCCCCAGCCCATCCCCTCACCCCCCCAACCTGTGTCATTTGGAGACCATAAGTTTTTCAAAGTCTGTTCTGCAAAGAAGTTCATTCTGCCATTTTTTAGATCCACATGTAAGTGATAGCATATGATGTTGGTGTCTTGACTGTTTTTCTTCATAGCCCTTACCAACATCTGACTTCTCACATAATTTGGCTTGTCTTTCTCCTCGTACTGGCATGTAAGTACTTGAGGGCAGGAATTGTGTTCTTCTGTTCAGTGCTGTAACCCTACCACCCAGAACAGTGTTTGACATATAGTAGGTATTCAGTCAGTATTCACCGAAAGAATAGATGAATCTTTCTAAGACATTAGCCCATTTTTCTTGGAAAGTGCAGTATAGGTGTTCCTGTTGTGGCACAACAGGAGCTCCAGGTTGCAGGTGGGGTTCCCCGGCCCAGCACAGTGGGTTAAGGATCCAGAATTGCTACAGCTGCAATATAGGTTGCAGCTGTGGCTCTGATCCGATCCTTGGCCCAGGAACTTCTATATGTAGCAGGGGCAGCCAAAAAAAAGAAAGGAGAGTGCAGTGTATATATGTGTGTGTGTATGCATAATATACAGCTTTTTTTTGTTGGTTTTTTTTTTTTTTTTTTTTTTTTTTTTTTTAGTTTTGACTGCACTTGAGGCCTATGGAAGTTCCCAGGGCCAGGGATCCAATTGCAGCCACAGTTGAGACCTGTACCACAGCTGTGGCAACTCCGTATCCTTAACCCACAGTGCCAGGGCTGGGGAGAAAACCCACGCTGACACACAGGCAATGCCAGATCCTTAACCTGCTGTATCACAGCGGGTACTCTAGAAAGTGCGCTATATTTTATGAAGAAGGATCTTACTGTGTTTCAGGATCCTTGTGTCTTCATAGCATCTTATTGTTTGGGGTGGTGAATAGAAAAGGTATGAGCAGTCCTCTATGCAGTTTATGATCTCAATTCATGCACTGGACTTTCTTTCAAGACACTGGCTTACCGTTTCAGTTTTTTCCTGAAAGTTAAATGCCCCAACAACAATAAAATCTGGCCATTTGCAAACTTCAGCTACTTGAGCTTCAGTTTAAGAAGTTTCAGAATAGTTTCAAGACTAAGATGTACTTTTGATATCTTGACTCCTCATATGTGTAGCATACAGTGATATTATATATTACAACCTTGACTGTAAAATAGATAATATATTAATTGACCAACAACAGAAGAAAATGGATTGAAATTAAACAGAAGAAAAAGAATTACTGTTTGCTTTGAGGCCTTGTGACCAGCACACTATCTGTCCAAAGGAAGAAGTGCAATGCTTCATTATTTATGCCACACACAGTGTAGAGGTAAGCTCCAGACTTGAATTAGGTTAATACTTGTTAACTACTCTTGTTAGATGATCTCTGCCTGGGATATGCTTTATCTAGTGCTACCTCCTCTCATCTCTCTCCTGATGAAAAGTCTTCTGGCTTCTGCTTAGTCTAAGAAAAGCATCAGGATAAAATTATAGTTGCAGTTTTTTATGGGATTAGCTTTTATCAAACTCAATGCATCAGTGGCTTAAAAAACCCTCTGGCTAATTTGTGTGTCCCTCTGCTCTGCTTTAAAAATAGTACAACTAAAGAGACCCTTAGAATAAGTAGACGTGAAATGACTTGAATTAGGAAAATGTTTACATTCTAACAGAATTTGGACCTGCTTGTAATACTGGTATCTCTTTCAACAACTGCGACTTGGGGCACTGCACCTTTTACCCAAGCTCTAACATTTGTCAACTCTTTTCCCCTCTGAACAGAAAGGCGAGTTATCAAAATCACCCCATTCTTAGAGTAAATGTTAGTTCGTTTAAAATAAGTCATCCACGTTGTGTCTGGAAACACGAGGTAGCTGTGTAACTTTTGCATTTACCATCGTTTGCATAACAGGCACAGTTATCTGTACAATTTTAGGAGGGTAGCTGTGGGACATTTAAAGGGTTATAAAGAAATCATTGAATAACTGTGAAAACTACTAATACGTTTGTTATTAGAAAAAAGTAGGAAGGGATAAATGTAAACATATGACAATGAAGTTTCATAAAAATTATTCAGTGATAATTGATCTAGAAGATGCTAGAAAATTCAGATATTTAAAGGCGAGACTGCTATTGGAATGAATTTCCCACAGGTCAAGTCAGCTTGTTTTGGTTATCAGTGGGGGTAGGCAAAGCCATGGAGAAAGAGAAGCCAAAGTTTCTCAGTGGGAAAAGTACTGGGAAGTTAGAAAAGGAGAGGTGGGAGGCCAATTATTCAAGACCAAAAAGCCAATTATTAAAGGCTGGTCTATGGGGAACTTTTATTACAATTAAACCAAGCCAATAAACAATATAGGACATGCATAACCCCAAAACTTGGTTCTAGAGAGAAGACTTTTAATTTTGAGAAAATATCCTGGACCAAGCAGTGACTGGTAATAGTCGAAATTTAAGGCACACATGGAACCTATCTGTATCAGAGTTTTTGTATTAAAAAAAAAAAAAAGATCCTGGTAACTTTTGTTTATTTATTTTATTTCGAAAGCAACATTTAATGAGACCTAAGACATCAAAAGGGGAAATAAAATGATTGTTGTATACATTTGGCAGGAATAAAAAGATGATATATGCTAATAAAGAATCTGAACTCTAAGAAAAGTGCAGAGGCACCTGGAGGATCCTGGTAACTTTAAAGGAAGACGTTAATTTGACTATGATTTGGACGGTTGTATTTTCAAGGAGGATGCATGCTTGACTCAAGTTTTGTTGTGTTTTCTCAGACACACCTGAAGAGATTCTATCTGCTGAATTTATGTACGCATAGCAAATATCACAAGTACTTTGAAGTTTTGCCAGCACAGTTATAACTTAGAAAGTACTTCACCACAGCTTTTTGAGGAAGGCAGGGTATGTGTTATTTTCCCCACGGATAAGCTATGACTCCGTGAGGAAGTGACTTGCTTGAGAGCTGGTGAGTGGTGGAGCCAGGATACAGAAGCCAAGCCTTTGTACCATCAGCCTGTGCTCTTGGCATTGCAAGGTGTTAGTAGTGGCAGTTATGGGAACTGCAGGAAATAGAAAGAATAGCTCTTCCTCAAATAGCACAGATTGAAATATCTTTCATGGCTTTGAAATAGTATGGTGGAATTTACAAGTGAAGTAATGGAACCACAGTAAGCTTAAGTACTATAAAGCTATAGTACTTAAAATAAGTACTATAAAATATAGTACTATAAAATAAGGGATTTTTCTAACCATATTTGGAAAATGAAGCACTCTTCATAACTAACGTCACCTAATAATCAAGGAGTACTCTTTTGTCAAAACTCTCTATATTTTTTTGTCTCTTTTGTCATTTAAGGGCCTCACCTGCGGCATATGGAGGTGCCCAGACTAGGGGTCCAATCGGAGCTGTAGCTGCCGGCCTATGCCACAGCCACAGCAACGTGAGATCCGAGCTGCATCTGCAACCTACACCACAGCTCATGGCAACGCCGGATCCTTAACCCACTGCGCAAGGCCAGGGATCAAACCCGAATCTTCATGGATGCTCATCAGGTTTGCTAATCTCTGAGCCACATGACAGGAACTCCCTGTCCAAACTATTTTTAATGCCAATCTTTAGAAAGCTTTTTCAACTAGTCTCTACCCGTCTTAAACGAAAGGACGCTGACTAATTATTAGCAACAGTGGTTGCTATTAAATACATACTAATTAATGTTTAGAGTTATTTGTTTGAAAAATAACTCCAGACTACTGTGCCTTGTAATTCTTTATAACTTCTTTTGAAAGGATTTTTATTTAGTATGTATTACCCATCACTTCCTGCTACTGCCAACATGTCTTTTCCCTTTAATGTGTCATCTTTTATTCTGCTTTAAATTGGATAACCAAATCACTAAACTCATTTCAAATATGTATAAAATAAGAAAAAAAAGTCCAACGGAAGGAGGGGAGTTCCTGTTGTGGTGCAGTGGAAACTAATCTGACTAGTATCCATAAGGATGCAGGTTTGATCCCTGGCCTCAATTAGTGGGTCTGGGATCCAGAGTTGCTGTGAGCTGTGGTGTAGGTCGTAGACGTGGCTCAGATCCCACATTGCTGTGGCTGTAGTGTAGGCCGGCAAAAAAAAAAAAAAAAAGAGAGAGAGAAATAAGTAAGCCTTGTGTCAAGGCATTTATTTTGATTTTGACAGTTTTTCCATTAATCAAACACATTTTTGCCTACACAGTGTTTTATTTTGTTTTTTTTTTTGGCCACATCTGTGGCATGTGGAAGTTTCTGGGCCAGGAATCAAACTGGCACCAGAGCAGCGACCCAAGCTGCTGCAGTGACAATGCCCCTTGACCGGTTGCACCACAAGAGAACTCCCAGTGTTTCTGATGTATGTTGCAGATGGTTGAGTTTGCCAGGTACTTGTCAAACTGTACAAGTATACATATTAGAAAATAGATATTAGATAAATTATATATATATATAGATGGTAGAAAATATGCAATCTAATTAACACATAGCTAGGTTTCATCTATTTTTGTTTCATTTTTTTCCCTTAAGACTTTTTCAGATAAACTGAACTTAATATATTTAAACATTTAAAAATCAAGTTTTAGGAGTTCCCGTCGTGGCGCAGTGGTTAACGAATCCGACTAGGAACCATGAGGTTGCGGGTTCGGTCCCTGAGCGGCCCAAGAAATAGCAACAACAACAACAACAAAAAAGACAAAAAGACAAAAAAAAAATAAATAAATAAAAATAAAAATCAAGTTTTAGGAGTTCCCGTGTCGTGGCGCAGTGGTTAACAAATCCGACTAGGAACCATTAGGTTGTGGGTTCGGTCCCTGCCCTTGCTCAGTGGGTTAACGATCCGGCGTTGTCTTGAGCGGTGGTGTAGGGTGCAGATGTGGCTCGGATCCCGCATTGCTGTGGCTCTGGCGTAGGCCGGTGGCTACAGCTCCGATTGGACCCCTAGCCTGGGAACCTCCATATGCCGTGGGAGCAGCCCAAAGAAAAAGCAAAAAGACAAAAAAAAAAAAAAAAAAAAAAAAAAAAAAATCAAGTTTTAAAATTCTGTGCTTGATTTTAATTATGAGTACTGATCTTTAAAAATATCTTTTTTTGAGATAGAAGTCACATAACAGGAAGAACTATTTTTTTTTTCTTTTTTTTTAAACAAGTGACAATACCTATGGCACATGGAAGTTCCCAAGCCAGGGGTCAAGTCACAGCCACTAGTAGAAGTAATACCATGTAATGACAAGGGAAGCTCGAAAATTAATGATTTTAAAGTTAACAATTCAATGGCATTTAGTACATTCACAGTACTATCCCTACCTAGTTTCATTTTTTTTTTGTTTTTTTTTTTTTTTTTTTGCCTTTTAGGGCTGCACCCGTGGCATATGGAGGTTCCCAGGCTAGGGGTCCAATTGGAGCTGTAGCTGCCAGCCTATGCCAGAGCCACAGCAACTTGGGATCCGAGCTGCATCTGCAATCTATATCACAGCTTATGGCAATGCCGGATTCTCAACCCACTGAGCAAGGCCAGGGATGGAACCTGAAACCTCATGGTTCCTGGTTGGATTAGTTAACCACTGAGCCCCGACGGGAACTCCCCTATTTATTTTTATTTTTTAGCTGTGCTTGTGGCATGTCAAAGTTCCCATACCAGGGATCAAACCTGAACCACAGTTGCAACCTGTGCTACAGTGAGAGCAATGCCAGATCCTTAACCTGCTGTGCCACAAAGGAACTTTCATTGAGTACCTGCTTTTAGTTCTTTGAGGAAAATATGTAGGAGTGGAATTGCTGTCATATGGTAATTATATGTTAAAGATTTAGCACACTGTTTTCCATAGCAGCTGAACCATTTTACATTCCTACCAGCAGTGTACAAGGGCTCCAATTTTTCTGATTCCTCAGCAACACTTATTTTTTATTTTAAATTATGACCATCCTGATGGGTATCATTGTAGTTCTGAATTGCATATATCTAGTGGTGTTTGAGCATCTTTTCATGTGTTTCTTGGCCATTTGTATATGGTTTTTGGAGAAATATCTATTCAAATCCTTTGCCTATTTTTATTTATTTAATTTTTTGCCTTTTTTTTTTTTTTTTTTTTTTTTTTTTTAGGGCCATACCCATGGCATATAGAAGTTCCCAGGCTAGGGGTTGAATCAGATCTGTAGCTGCTGGCCTACACCACAGCCACAGAAACGCTGGATCTGAACCTCTTCTTTGACCTACACCACAGCTCACGGCAACGCTGTGGTGAGCAAGGCCAGGTATTGAACCTGTGTCCTCATGGGTACCAGTTGGGTATCTATACTGCTGAGCCACAATGGGAACTCCTCCTTTGCCTTTTTTTTTTTAAATTGGGTTGTGCCAGTTTTTTTTTTTTTTTTTTTTTTTGTCTTTTTGCTATTTCTTGGGCCGCTCCTGCGGCATATGGAGATTCCTAGTCTAGGAGTCCATTAGGAGCCGTAGTCACCAGCCTATGCCAGAGCCACAGCAACGCAGGATCCAAGCCGTGTCTGCAACCTACACCACAGGTCAGGGCAACGCCGGATCGTTAATCCACTGAGCAAGGGCAGGGACCGAACCCGCAACCTCATGGTTCCTAGTCGGATTCGTTAACCACTGTGCCACGACAGGAACTCCACGAGTTCTTTAATATTATTTCTTATTACTCTCCATTACTAGACCCTTTCGAATATGTAATTCACAAATATGATTGCAAATATTTTCTCCCATTCTATAGGTTGTCTTTTTGCTTTCTTTCCTTTCTTTTTTTTTGGGGGGGGGGGTTGGTTTTTAGATCCACACCCATGGCACATGGAAGGGGTTGAATTGGAGCTACAGCTGCCAGCCACAGCCACAGCCATTCCAGATCTGAGCCTCGTCTGCAAATTATACCGTAGCTCATGGGAAATGCCAATTCTTTTTTTTTTATATATTTTTTTTAAATATTTTTTTTATTTTGGACTATATTCTTCCAAGGTTTTTTTTTTTTTTTTTTGTTTTTGTTTTTGTTTTTGTTTTTTTTTTTTGTCTTTTTGCTATTTCTTTGGGCTGCTCCCGCGGCATATGGAGGTTCCCAGGCTAGGGGTCGAATCGGAGCTGCTGACACCGACCTACGCCAGAGCCACAGCAACACGGGATCCGAGCCGCATCTGCAACCTACACCACAGCTCACAGCAACGTCAGATCGTTAACCCACTGAGCAAGGGGAGGGACCGAACCCGCAACCTCATGGTTCCCAGTCGGATTCGTTAACCACTGCACCACGACGGGAACTCCTGGAAATGCCAATTCTTAACCCACTGAGTGAGGCCAGGGATTGAACCGACATCTGCATGGGTATTAGTTGGATTTGTTTCTGCTGTACCACAACAGGAACTCCTTTTTGCTTTCTTGATTGGTCTTTTGTTGCAGTTTTAAATTTTGATGAAGTCATATTTATCTGTTTTTTCCTTTGTGGCTCATAGTTTTGATATTATATCTAAGAGTGTATTTCCAGAAGTTCCCACTGTGGCATAGTGGGTTAAGAATCTGATTGCAGTGGCTTGAGTTGCTGCAGAGGTGCAGGTTTGATCCCCAGCCTGGTGCAGGGGCATAAAGGATCCACCGTTGCCACAGCTGCTGTGCAGGTCACAGCTGGGGCTTAGAGTAAATGCCTGGCCTGGGAATTTCCATATGCCATAGGTGCAGCCATAAAATTAAAAAAAAAAAAATCTATGCCCAAATTCAAGGTCACAAAGATTTACTCCTGCATTTTCTTCTAAAGAGTTTTGTGGCTTATTTGTTAATACTTAGGTTATTGATCCAGTTTGAGTTAATTTTTGTATATAGTATTATTAGGTCAGTATCTAATTTCATTCTGGTGATTGTGGTCTTCAGTTGTCTCAGAACTATTTGTTGAGGAGACTGTTTTTTCTCCACTGAATTGTCTTGGTGCTCTTGAAAATAAATTGATCAGAGATGCATGGGTTTATTTCTGGACTAAATTTTATATCATATTATTGGTCTAAATGTTTCTCCTTTTACCAGTATGTCTCTCTCTCTATATATAGAGGATATCAGGATATCCGGATAATGATATCAGGATAATGCTGCCTTATAGAATGAGAAAGGAAATATATACATATGTGTGTGTGTGTGTGTGTGTATGTATATATATGTATATATGTGTGTATATATGTGTGTATATATGTGTGTGTGTATATATATATATATATATATATATATATATATATATATATATTTTGGCTTTTTAGGGCTACACCCACGGCACATGTGACCTTTACCATGTCACATCCGGCAATGCCGGATCCTCAACCCACTGAGCGAGGTCAGGGATCGAACCTGTAACCTCATGGTTCTTAGTCAGATTCGTTAACCACTGAGCCACAACGGGAACTCCCTATTTTTTAAAATTAAAAAAGTTTTTTTTTTTGTCTTTTTGCCTTTTCTAGGGCTGCTTCCCACAGCATATGGAGATTTCCCAGGCTAGGGTCTAATTGGAGCTATAGCTTCCAGCCTACTCCAGAGCCACAGCAATGTTTGTTTTTTGTTTTTTTTTTGTATGTGTGGAAATTCTAAGCATTGAATCTAAGAATTAGATTATTATAATTATCTATATGTATGTAAACATTTTTAGCAGCAATTTTAGAAATATAATATCTCCTTGGAAGTATTTTACAAGATATAAACTTTGTTTTGGCTAGCCTTAACTGCTCCTTAGGATAGGGCTTGAATACAAGGGCAAATGCCAGATACTTTACTACAATATAAAATGAGTTAATGTTTAAATGTCTAAAATTTTAAACTCTCCTACATCTAAAATAGTTAATCAGCAAATGACTTGTTAAATCTGTATTCAGCTGTTTGCACAGTTAAAGTTCTTGCTACTCCTTTGAGGCGTATGATTTGTAAAAACTAATTATGATACAGTTTCACAAATGTATTTGTTTTTGATTTTCTATCCATATGTGGCTTAATAAGTGCATCTCTAAAATAAATAAACAGTATATTTTAAGAGTTTGTTTCTTGGAGTTCCCGTTGTGGCACAGTGGAAAAGAATCTGACTAGGAACCATGAGGCTGTGGGTTTGATCCCTGGCCTCGCTTAGTGGGTTGAGGATCTGGCCTTGCTGTGAGCTGTGGTGTAGATTGAAGATGAGGTTCTGATCTGACATTGCTGTGGCTCTGGCCCAGGCCAGCAGCAGCAGCGCCAATTAGACCCCTAACCTGGGAACCTCCATATGCTGCCAGTGTGGTCCTAGAAAAGACAAAAAAAAGAGAGTATTTTTAAGACCTTTTGATTTTGGTTAAAAGTGGTATATCATTATAACCAAAACAGCTTTATTTTTTTAAAATTAATTTATATATTTTTTTGCTATTTCTTGGGCCGCTCCCGAGGCATATGGAGGTTCCCAGGCTAGGGGTCGAATCAGACCTGTAGCCTCCGGCCTACGCCGTAGTCACAGCAATGCCTGATCCGAGCCGCGTCTGCAACCTACACCACAGCTCATGGCAACGCCGGATCCTTAACCCACTGAGCAAGGGCAGGGACCGAACCCGCAACCTCATGGTTCCTAGTCGGATTCGTTAACCACTGAGCCACGACAGGAACTCCCAAAACAGCTTTAGATTCCTAAAGAATGCCCAATCTTGGGGAGGGGGGAAGCACAATATTCTATATTTATGGCAAAAAGTAAATATTTGTAGAATTTAATGCATAGCAGTGGTACGTGTTATAGATCAAACATAGTACACACAGTCCACTGCTCAGGTAGAACATAACACATAAATACAGTTAACAGAAATGTGCTGTAAATCAATCCAAATAAATGTAATTAGAAAAGTTTTTTTTTTTCAGTCTTTGTTTTTGTTTTTGTTTTTTTTTTAGTATTTAGGAGAGTGGGTGAAACTAAATAATCTTTAAAAAAATAATGGTTTCCGGAGTTCCTGTTGTGGCTCAGTGGTTAACGAATCCGACTAGGAACCATGAGGTTGCGGGTTCGATCCCTGGCCTTGCTCAGTGGGTTAACAATCCGGCGTTGCTGTGAGCTGTGGTGTAGGTTGCAGACGCAGTTTGGATCTGGCATTGCTGTGGCTCTGACATAGGCCGGTGGCTACAGCTCCGATTAGACCCCTAGCCTGGGAACCTCCATATGCCGTGGGAGCAGCCCAAAGAAATATCAAAAAGACAAAAAAAAAACAAAAACAAAAACAAAAAAACCAGCTTTTCCAGTGGCCAAATGCATTCATATATGCTTTGCATTTGGATCTCATGCGGGAGCTGTGAAGGAAGTACTACCTTATTTTACACTTGAGAAAACTGAATAGGACTGATTGACTTTTCCACTTCCTAGCTAGCAAGCATTGGAAATTAATCGCAGGACTTTGGACTTTAATCAGTGTCTTCTTTCTGTTACCAGATTTTTCTTTTCTATAAGTTGCCATTCAAAAGAAAGAAGAAATAGGAATAGTACCTGTTTTCTAAAAAGGTGCTACTATTCTTTCCTTACAGATGACATGTAATTTATAGACATGATCAGAGTTACAGAAAATAATTAGCAATAGGACTGATACTTTCTGCTGTGTTCAGGTGTGTTTGGATTTTCAAAAATTTGATTTCCATGTGGCTTTTCAAGGATAGATTGCTCCTAGGAGTTATTTTCTGCATAACATTGGAGGGGGGCCGTGTGGTTTAGTGTAGTGGTTTTCAGACTTTAACAGAAGAATTACTTGAGAATTTAATAGCTCTGTAGGGCTCACTGCTGTCCCGGTAATTCTGCTAGAGGTGGTCCAAAGACAGCACTTGGAGAAACACCGGTTTTAGAGTTTTTAACACACACAACGAATATCTATCTGATAAGGTATTGCTGGTGATTTAATATATGATATTGATTTAATCTTGGAAGAGAATCTGGTACATAGTACATGTTTAGAATATTCCATTTGTATGTGATGACTTGGGTGACAACGTAGAAGTGAAGGAATATTCATTCTTTCGTTCAAAATTCACTGAATTCCTGCACTATTCTAGTTGTTTGGATATAAAGGGAACGTGGATACATTGTTCGCTCTTGTTGAGTTTATTTGATTAGTAGACTCGTTTTATTTTATTTTATTTTTTTTAGTAGACTCGTTTTAAAGGTATGGTTCTTCCCTTGTAAAAAATTCTAAGATGGGAGTTCCCGATGTGGCTCAGCGGTTAGCAATCCTGACTAGCATCCATGGGGACATGGGTTCAATCCCTGGCCTCGCTCAGTGGGTTAAGGATCCAGTGTTGCTGTGGTTGTGCTATAGGCTGGCAGCTGTAGCTCCGATTTGACCCCTAGCCTGGAAACCTCTATATGTTGCAGGTGTGACCCTAAAAAAATAAAAAAAAGATAAAAAGACCTTAAATAAATAAGTAGAATAAAATAAAATAAAGAAAAAATTGTAAGATGAAATTAATATTGAGGACATGTTTATATAATTACTCTTTCTCTCTGTAAATTAAAAACTCATTTTTTGGAGTTCCCTGGTGGCCTAGTAGTTAAGGATCCAGTGTTGTCGCTGCTGTGGCTCATATCACTGCTGTAGCTCTGGTTCAATCCTTGGAGAATTTCTGCATTCTGTGGGCGAGGCCAAAGAAAACAAAATGAAACAAAACCCAAAGCCAAAAAACCCAAACCAACAAACAAAAAAACTCACTTTTTGACTGAGGATTATAGGTTAAAGACTTAGTATCATTGTTCCTCATTTTATTGTTGCTCCTAAGCTGTATTATTCAATACAGTGGCCCTTAGATGTTTACAGCTATTCAAGTCAAGTAAAATTGTAAATTTAGTAACATTATAAATTTAGTTCCTCAGCTGCACTGGCCGCATTTCAAGTGCCCAGCAGCCACATGTGGCTAGTGGCTGCTGTTCTGGAGCGTGCAGATACAGAACAGTCACCTTGTAGGAAGTTCTTTTCCACAGTATTCCTGTAGAGCCTCAAACAAAGCAGTGATTTTTCTAGTTGCCTTGATCTGTAAATTAATCTTGAGGTAAATATTAGCCGTGGCCTGGGGCTTTCATTTCAACCCCTAAGTGCATGAGCACCCTTTCAGGTTGACCATGTCAAAGGTTAGGACTGATTTACCTGAACAGTTTCATTACACAGCAGCTGGAATCTGAATGCTAATATTTGGGCGTTTTTCTTAAACTTCTTAGTAAGACACAAGTTATTTTACTGCTTTAGGTATAGCTTTTCTTGTGTGTGTTTGGGGGTGGGGTGGGTGGGTGGATGTATTTACCTGCATTAGCATTATAGTTGCTTTATTAATTTATTAAAAAAATTTTTTTTTGGTCTTTTTTTTTAGGGTCACACCCACGGCACATGAAAGTTCCCAGGCTACGGGTTGAATCAGAGCTGTAGCCATCAGCCTACACCACAGCCACAGTAACATGGGATCCGAGCCACATCTGTGACCTTATGTGCCTTCAGTTTCACAGCAACGCCGGATCCTTAACCCACTGAGCGAGGCCAGGGATTGAACCTGTGTCCTCATGGATACTTACTAGTCAGATTCGTTTCTGCTGAGCCACGACAGGAACTCCCATTATTACAGTTGCTTTAAATTTGCACCTAATGCACTTTGGAGGATGAAGAGAGTTGCGGTTGTATCTTTATTATTAGAATTTACAGTATTTACATGAAATAATTTTTATAGAAATCATTTATAGAAACCACACTTGAGCGTTGTGAAAAGTTGGATTAACACTGTCTAGTCAGGGGAGTTCCCATGGTGGCTCAGTGGATAACCAACCTGATTAGTATCCATGAGGATGCAGGTTCAGTCCCTGGTCTTGCTTAGCAGCTTAAGGATCCGGCGTTGCTGTGAGCTGTGGTGTAGGTCGCAGACACGGCTCGGATCTGGCATTGCTGTGACTGTGGCGTAGGCCAGCAGCTGCAACTCCAGTTTGACCCTGGTCTGGTAACTTCCATATGCTGCATGCGCAGCCCTAAAAAAGTAAAAAATAACAACAGCAAAAAAACACCTACTATCTTGTCAGATTTCAACTAGGTAGAAGCCCAGTTATGCTTTTTATAAACTATTAATTATGATAAATTTAGTATTTTGATAATTTAAAACCTTATTTTTTTTCAGTATTTTTGTTGTGGTTGAACTTACGTGAAATGGTGTAGCACCTGCTTCATTCTGATGTCTGGACATTTTCTGTGCAGAGTTCAAGAAATAGTCTTCAAGCATAACTGACTTTTCACCTCTGTTTCCTGGATGAGTATCTACATAGAGATAGGTCTTGCCTCTCTTTTTCCCCTGTCAGGTTTTGCTGTGGTCCTTTTCTGAGAAGAGAAGCGATAGAAGCCTGTGGTCCCTTGGTCCCAGGTCCTGGATTAGAGCAATTAATGTACAGAAATCCTTTTGTACGTTTCTGTCTCCTTCAGTGACTCCCCCTCTTTCCAGATCACTTACTTCAGCCTCTGGTACTACAACAAGCAAAACCAGCGCCGGTGGGTGGATTTGGAAAAACCTCTCAAGAAGCAGCTGGATAAATATGCATTGGAACCTACTGTCTATTTTGGAGTCGTGTTTTATGTGCCTTCAGTTTCACAGCTGCAGCAGGAGATTACCAGGTAAGGAATATCGTGCTGCCTGTTTTTAGGACATGTAGTGAGATTAAAAAAGTGAAACTAAGGTTGAAGTCAGGAGTTCAAATTAAACCTTGCCCTCTGGCCCCGCATTTTTAGCTGCAGTGTCACGGGGAGGTTCTGGTATGGGATGTGTCAGAGTGCTTTATTGCATGTTGCTTGGATTATGGGTTCGAAAGGCCCAAAGGAATGATTAAGGGGAAATAGGATGTTTTTACCCTGGTGGCGAACTCTTCTTGTAGTGCTATCACTTTTTAATGTTTTTTGTTGATTTGTTTCTTGTCTTTGTAACAGTGACATGAGAAAGGAGATTTTAAAAAAATTAGTCACAAAGTCTGTATCTATTCAAGGAAGCGTGTAGAAGGGTCCTTCTAGTTGTGACACCAGCAGCTGAATTCTATACGCAGATGGGGGGAGAAGGACAGGTGGAGAGTTTGAGATCAGAAAACTTTGGGCAATAAGTGCACTTAAAAGGGACAAAGGCAGAAAGGGTAGAAGGTACCAAGGAGTGGGCTAGAGGATCTAAATTTTTTTTTTTTCATAAAGATAAAGCAAAAAACCAAGGAATAAAACTTGGATTCTTGAGCCTGCCTTTTATATTCTTCAAAATCCACCACCAACCTTATATTTTTAGACTTTTTTTTTTTTAAAATTATATTTTAGGGCCATACTCCCTGTCTATGGAAGTTCCCTGGCTAGGGATTGAATCAGAGCCACAGCTGCTGGCGTACACCACAGCCACAGCAATCCCAGATCTGAGCCGCATCTGTGACCTACACCACAGCTCACGGCAACACCAGATCCTTAACCCACTGAGTGAGGCTGGAGGGTGAACCTGCTTCCTCATGGTTACTAGTCAGGTTTGTTATTGCTGAACCACAATGGGAACTCCTCTTTTTTTTTTTTTTTCCTTAAAGATAAAAAAAAAGGCCAAGGAATAAAATTTTGGATTCTTGCCTTTCATATTTTCCAAAATCCACTACTACCCTTATCTTTATTTAGACCCGTTTAACATCAGTTTTGAGCCGAGCTGGACTACTTCCAGTGTCCTGAACATGCTATCTGCCTTCTCACTTTGGTGTCCTGTACCTTGCTTTCATATCTATGTGCTGGAATCCTGTTCATCTGAATTTTAGTTCAAAAGGCACCTCCTCTATAAAGCTTCTGTGACCCCTGCAGGCTGGAATGAGCTTTGCTCTCTCCAGGCTGTTCTAGAATTTGCTTGTACTTACGTTAAGATGGCAGTTGGCACAGCCTTTCACTATAGTTATTTGTGTACCTATCTTTTTCTTAGATTTTTAAACCCATGTTTTCTTTAAACTTTGCCTTTCGAAAAGTGTTTAACACATGAGTTCCCATTGTGGCTCATTGGGTTACGAACCCAACTAGTATCCATGAGGATGTGTGTTCCATCTCTGGCCTCGCTCAGTGGGTTAAAAATCTGGTGTTACTGTGAGCTGTGGTGTAGGTTGCAGACACACCTCAGATCCTGCATTGCTGTGACTGTGGCGTAGGCCAGCAGCTGCAACTCCAGTTTGACCCCTAGTCTGGGAACTTTCAAATGCTGCAATTGTGGCCCTAAAAAGCAGAAAAAAAAAAACCTTAACATAATGCCCTGCAGATATTAAGAACTTGGTACTGAGTTCCCGTTGTCGCTCAACAGTTAACGAACCTGACTAGTATCTATGAGGATGTGGGTTCAATCCCTGGCCTTGCCGTAAGCTGTGGTGTAGGTCCCAGATGAGGCTTGGATCCCACGTTGCTGTGGTCGTGGTGTAGGCCGGCAGCTAAAGCTTCAATTTGAACCCTAGCCTGGGAATCTTCATATGCTATGGACGCAGCCCTAAAAAGAAAAAAAAAAAAAAAAAACTGAAAGAACCTGCTACTGCCCTGTGTTTGTGGAATGTTCTTTTTATGTATTGAGTTTACAGTTAATTATTGGAAGAAGATGGAAAACCAAAGAAGCTAGGATCAGTTGTAGGGATAAGCATGCACTGACTGTAACACAGATCTGAGATATAAATACTGGAGAGAGAAATAGGTAGGAGGAGAAAACAGCAACTGACCACCTTGACTCATTTATTTAAACCTTTTTTTTTTTTTTTTTGTCTTTTCTGGGGCTGCACCCACGGCATATGGAGGTTCCCGGCTAGGGGTCTCATTTGAGCTGTAGCCACAGGCCTGTGCCAGAGCCACAGCAATTCGGGATCTGAGCCGTGCCTGTGACCTATACCACAACTCATGAGCGAGGCCAGGGATTGAACCTGCAACCTCATGGTTCCTAGATGGATTTGTTAATCACTGAGCCATGAAGGGAACTCCCTTATTTGAGCCTTTATTAAAGATATAATACAGTGTGTAAGAGTTATATTGGTTACTGTGGGAGGTGAATGTACAAATGGAGATGCTTTACCCTTACTCTGGAGGAGTTCCTCACAGCCCGATGGAACTGACAGTTCACGTAAGTCAAACAGTTATAGTGTATTGTGGTAATAAATGCTTTAGTTAAGGCCCTGGACTCTTAGGGGCGGGATGTGGGGAACATGAACAGGGAAGGTAAAGGAGCTGACTTTTGGAGTTCCTGTTGTGGCTCAGTGGTGACGAACCCGACTAGTATCCATGAGGACACAGGTTCAATCCCTGGCCTTGCTCAGTGGGTTAAGGATCTGGTGTTGCCATAAGCTGTGGTGTAGGTCGCAGATGCGGCTTGGATCCCTCGTTGCTATGGCTGTGGCATAGGCTGGTAGCTGCAGCTCTGATTCAACCCCTAGCCTGGGAATGTCCATATGCCGTGGTACGGCCCTAATAGAATTTTAGGGACAATGCAATGAAAGATAATAATAAAAGGAAGCACTTCTGTTCCTTACTGTATGTTTGCCACTATGGCCAAGCACTTTACACTTGTTAATTCACTTAATTCTCACAATCAATCCTATAATATAGGTATTGTTGTTATTTCAGTTTCGTGGATGAAGAAAAGTAGAGTCATAAAGGGCAACTCTTTTGCCCAAGGGCACACTGCTCTTAGGCAGTGGAACTGGGATTTCAGTTCAGGCTGGCTCCTGAATCCTTGCTCTCAACCATTGTAGTCTGTGGACAAAAGTATAGAAATACTAAAAAAAAAAAAAAAAATATGATAAAAATACTAGAAAAATCCATAACTGATTTGTGACCGTTAAGAACATGAGCTTTGGAGTCATTTGGGCCTGGCTGAATGCAGATGCCAACGCTGTGGGTTTGAGCATGTGACATAATTTGAGCTCCAGCCCCTCATCATTAAAAGGGGGCTCTTACGTTGGAGACAATGGCCAAGAGGGTAATGGAGGAATGTTCATTCAGGTTATGCCTGGATTTTAGCTCTGAGCTTCATGGCAGTCAGGGGGAAAGAAGGAATATTTTGAATTCCAGCATTCATTTTCTTTCCTTTTTTTTTTTTTTTGTCTTTTGTCTTTTGTCTTTTTAGGGCTGCACCCACGGCATATGGAGGTTCCCAGGCTAGGGGTCTAAGCAGAGTTGCAGCTGCTGCCTACACCACAGCCACAGCCATGCCAGATCCGAGCCACCTCTGCGACCTACCCCACAGCTCATGGCCATGCCAGATCCTCAACCCACTGAGCGGGGCCAGGGATCGAACCCGCAACCTCATGGTTCCTAGTCAGATTTGTTTCCGCTGCGCCACGGTGGGAACTCCAGCATTCATTTTCTGAGGAAGAGAAGCATACCAGTTTGCACACCTGACAGATTTTCCTGGTGTATCATTTAGAAGGACATTATCAGGGGGGATTTTATGTAAAAGACATTGAACAAGCAATGAGTAAATGTGGAAGAAACGACTCTCATCACAGCAAAAGTGTACTATGAGGCAAATAAAAAAATTCTGTTGAAGGCTAAGATAGTGTGGTTCAGGTGTGCCACTTTCCAGTGAGAAAAGTACAGAAAGAACCAAGAATATTTAGAGTGGACTATGTGGAGAGCATGTTCAGTAGATATATTTCTTTATGCACAACCTTCAAGTAGGTGATTGAAAGAAACTGCCTGGTAGAAAGTTTCAAGGTTTCCTCTTTGACAGGATCCCAGAGCTCCCAGCCTTCTGTTGCGGGCTGAGGGGGATCTGTGGGTTCCGCAGGTGGAAGGGGATAAAGCTGGATCTCAATTCTTCTTGCAATGGATGGTGTTTTGGTCAGGTTCTTCGGTAACAAAGAATGGAAACCTCAAAGGTAGCTAGAGGAAATGAAGATGATGTAAAGACATCTTTGAAGCGATTAAAGGGGTGGGCTCTTGGCAGAATTCAGATGTGACCTGTAGCTGAACAGACATCAAACCTGGAAGAGATTCTGTCTTTTTTTTTTTTTTTTTCTTTTTTTTAGGGCCGCACCCGAGGCATATGGAGGTTCCCAGGCTAGGGGTCAAATCAGAGTTGTAGCCACCGGCCCACCCCACAGCCATAGCAATGCCAGATCTGAGCTGCATCTTCGACCTACACCACACATGGCCATGCCAGATTCTTAACCTTTTGAGCGAGGCCAGGGATCGAACCCATGTCCTCATGGATACTAGTTGGGTTTGTTAATTGCTGAGCCATAGGAACTCCTGGAAGAAATTCTGGATTCAAGATAGTTCTGTAGACCATACTGCGGAAAGTTGGTGGACCTTCTTTCAACAATGGATCCCAAGCATCTAGAACAATGCTTGATGTATAGCAGACCCTAGTAAATTACCTAAGTGAATAAATGAAAGGCAGAATAAATCTTCACCGTAGAGCTTTAAGATGGACAAGTGATACCGATGAAATACTGCTCACTGGCTGGAAGTACTTTTTGTTTTGGCCATGCCCACAGCATGTGGAAATTCTTTGGCCAGGGATTGAACCAGTGCCATAGCAGTGACCCAATCTGCTATAGTAACAACAGTGGGTCCTTAACCTGCTGTATCACGAGGGAATTCCCTGACTGGCTGAAAGTAGATGGCTGCTAATAGTAATAACAAATGTTCGTTAAATTATTTTGTAGTATTATAGTAAGAGCTTTACATATATTCCTTGATATGTTCAGCCTTGTGAAGGGGTGGTAGTATCCTCATATTACTAATGATAATTTGTTTATTGATTGATTGATTGACTCTTTAGGGCCACACCTGGTGCGTATAGAAGTTCCCAGGCTAGGGGATGAGTTGAAGCTGCAGCTGCTGGCCTACACCACAGCCGCAGCAACACGGGATCTAAGCCACGTCTGTGACCTACACTGCAGGCAACACTGGATCCTTTAACCCACTGAGCAGGCCAGGAATTGAACCTGCATCCTCATGAATACTAGTCAGGTTTGTTAACTGCTGTGCCACGACGGGAACTCCACTAGTGATAATTTAAACCCACAGATTATGCTTTGCCCAAGTTCAGGCAAAATGCTAAGTTGAAGATCTGAAATTTAACTTGGGTCTGCTTGACTACAGCTTGTGCTGGTAACTAGTGCCCTATATATTGAAAGCCTAAACAGAAATAAACTCACATTACAAGAATATTGAGAAAGCATCTTAGCAGCTATTCTTTTTGGTATTTCATCAAACAATATCTTAATATACGCCTGGTCTAAAATATCAGGGACCATTTTCTTCTGGCTTTACTTTCCAGGGTTAGTAAAGTCTTACATCAGCAAGTTACTAATTAGAGTTTTTAAAGATTGGCCATTGATTCTCTGTTTCTCCAACTAAAATGGCAAAACTTAGAGACTGTTTTATAGGACATAAGACAGATGACTAGCTGTCTTCTAAATGATTGTAGCTTGTAACTTTGAAATAACTACAGCGACTGTAAATTGATTATAGTATGTTTGGGTGTGTGTGTGTGTGTGTGTGTGTGTGTGTAGATAAGGTCAAAGACATTCCTGTCATTCTTTGAAACCATCTGATCTTTTTTTTTTTTTTTTTTGCCATTTTTGGGGCCGCTCCCTCGGCATGTGGAGGTTCCCAGGCTAGGGGTTGAATCGGAGCTGTAGCCACCGGCCTACGCCTGAGCCACAGCAACGCGGGATCCGAGTCACGTCTGCAACCTACACCACAGCTCACAGGCAACGCCGGATTGTTAACCCACTGAGCAGGGCCAGGGATCGAACCCGCAACCTCATGGTTCCTAGTCGGATTCGTTAACCACTGTGCCACGACGGGAACTCCGAAACCATCTGATCTTAAGGTTTTGGTTAGTTTATGCTCCTCCACCAAATTATGTTAAAGCGCACTGTGTCTTAATTTGGAGGTAATACTGATACTGACTTTTAAAAATTGTCCTCTTTTTTTTTTTTTTTAATAGGTATCAGTATTATCTTCAGCTGAAGAAAGATATCTTGGAAGGAAACATTCCCTGTACATTAGAACAAGCAATTCAGCTAGCAGGTTTAGCTGTTCAAGGTAAATAATGGCAATTAATAATGTAATAGATCTATCAGATTAAAATGTATGTTAAAAATAGTAAGGGGTTTATAAAGTAACTGACTTTATAGAAAGTAACTACTATAGAGCAGTTTTCTATATTAGTAAAATATTATTCTGTTATCTAAAGGGCTTCCTTGTGGGGAGTAAATGAGTTTGGATTACCTCAATGAAATATGAGACTTCTGGAAGCTTTGGCATGTCATCAGATGTCAGCAGAGCAAACAGATCAAAAATAGAGAGAAAATACACACACACACACGCACACACAGCATTTAACATGCTATATATTCCTCTAGTTCAAGGACTTGATCTGCTGCTGGCTTATGTTTTCAAAAGAAAGATCAGCCAGTGAGTTGATGAGGTTACGTTCTCTTAATACTTTAAGCATACATTGTTTATTTGGTGTCTTAAACAGTTGTCCTCGATTGTAGAGCATTGTTAACCACAATAGTTTTGCATTTGGCAAGGATTTTTGAATTGTTTGTTATTTTTCACATATCTAATCTATGTGTATGTCATATACTTAGGAATGATTACTGATGGGGCATTATTTACAGTAATAACTGGCATTTAATCTTGGGAGTTGAATTTTAATCAGAATCATTACAAAATGCATTCAGATATTAGCAGGCATGGAGACATATTTCTAGACAAGCAAATGCCTGATACACATGGAGCCGCATTCAAAGGAGTGTGTACTTTGAATGCAAGGTACTTTGAATCTTCTTAAGTGCCATCTTTGGCTTTAAGAGTTAGTTTTTCATACGCTTTTTGCTGAATTTTTTTAACTGTTTAGTTTTTCTTTTTTTCTTTTTTTTTGTCTTTTTGCTTTTTCTAGGGCCACTTCCCGCGGCACATGGAGGTTCCCAGGCCAGGGGTCCAGTTGGAGCTGTAGCCACCGGCCTACGCCAGAGCCACAGCAACGCGGGATCTGAGCTGCGTCTGCAACCTATACCACAGCTCACAGCAATGCTGGATCCTTAACCCACTGAGCAAGGCCAGGAATCGAGCCCACAACCTCATGGTTCCTAGTCGGATTCGTTAACCACTGCGCCATGATGGGAACTCCAGTTAAGTTTTTCTAAGGAAATGCATCTTACTGTAACATACTCAGATGATATAATTCCATTCTCTAGAGGGAATCACTACTTTGAATGGTTTGGTTTCTTCCTGATGTTTTTCTGTGTGTAAGTAAGCATACATGATTACAGGGTAGGTTTTGTTTTTTAATGACAAAAATTGAGATCATTTATATAGTTTCTGTCTTTTTTTGCACATTATTAAAAGGCATTTTTCTAAGTCAACTCACATGAATCTACCTTATTAATGTTTTCTAAAATTTTTAAAAATTTGAAAAATATACACTTTATGGAGTTCCTGTTATGGCCCAGTGGAAACGAATCTGACTAGCATCCATGAAGATGCAGGTTCAATCCCTGGCCTCTCTCAGTGGGTTAAGGATCTGGTGTTGCCATGAGCTGTTGTGTAAGTCACAGATGTGACTCGGATCCTGCATTGCTATGATGTGGTGTAGGCCAGCAGCTACAGCTCCAATTCAACCTCTAGCCTGGGAACCTCTGTATGCTGTGGGTGAGGCCCTAAAAAGACAAAAATAAAAACAAAAAAATATATATACACTTTAGGAGTTCCTGCTGTGGCACCATGGGTTAAGCATCCAGCATTGTCACAGCTGTGGTGCAGGTTGCAGCTGTGGCTTAGATTCGATCCCTGACCCAGGAACTTCCATATGCTACAGGCGTGGCCAATATACACATACACACACCTTATAAACTGTAAGGCAAATTTGACTTCTAACCATCTCTGTACTGCATACTGAAATATAGTTGTGCATGTTGTGCTTCCAATTAAACATAATTGACCTGTGACTATTTGTCATTTTATATAGCTGATTTTGGTGACTTTGATCAGTATGAATCCCAGGACTTTCTTCAGAAATTTGCCTTGCTTCCTGTGGTAAGATTTCTTTTGCCATTGGGGCTTTCTGTAAACAGTATATTTCTATACGCCTAATAATCCCTGAAGTGAAGTCCATGTGGTAGACTTACTAGATAGGAATAGAGTTAAAAAAATCAGTTCGCTCTTGTAAACATCTGAAGTATAAATGCTTTCTCTGTTGTAGTCTTCTGGTCCTTGTAAACCCATAGAAACAGAGGGGTCTGTGGTCCCTGGGCTGCAGCCAGAGAAATTGATTTCGTGTTTGAATGTGAGCCTAAAGAGCTTCTGCGGAACCACACAGAGGTTTTGCTTTTAACTGAAGAAGGCTTGAAACCTCATAACGTTATGTTGAAACGAATTTGGCTTCTCATCAGCAGTTTAAGGAGTAGATGACAAAAAGACACTGCCTCCTACTTTTTTTTTTTTTTTTTTTTTTTTTGCTTTTTAGGGCTGCACTTGCAGCATATGGAAGTTTCCAGGCTAGAGGCTGAATCAGAGCTGCAGCTGCCGGTCTGTACCACAGCCATAGCAATGTGGGATCTGAGCGGCATCTATAATCTATACCATAGCTCACAGCAGTGCCGGATCCTTACCACTGAGCAGGACCAGGGATTGAACCTGCGAACTCATGGATACTAGTCGGGTTTGTTTCTGCTGAGCTACAATAGGAGCCTCCCCTCCTACTTTTTAAACCGCTACGGATGGAACGATGGAACGGACAGGAAAACTGTGTGTTGGAATAGCCACGGGAGGTGGTGTGTTCTCCTGAGCTGCAACATGGCCAGCCAGGGAATGCACAAGACGTTAGTATGTGCTGGGCTCAGAACTGGCTGATGGATTTTGCTAACCTGAAAAAACTTGTCTGAAACTTTCTCTGGGATGAATTGAGAAGGCAGAACAAGTGCTTTGGCTCCTGAGCAGAAGCCACTTAATTCCTTAGAAAGCTCATGATTATTACATCCTTAAGCAAAGCTCCCACATATGAATACTAGTCCTAGTTTTGCCTGCTGGTGACAACAGTCAGTAGTATGAACTCTTCCTAAGAAATTTGGGTTACTCATTTACATCCTTAACTGCAGTATGTTTTCTTCAGGAGTGGTTACAAGATGAAAAAGTATTGGAAGAAGCAACCCAAAAAGTGGCCTTACTGCATCAGAAATACAGGTACCTCTGAGGAATGGAAATAGTGTAGAACTAATGCCTGTTGGAATTTGACCCATGCATTGACCATTCAGTTTGGAACTTAACTACTATTGCTGCAACTCCTGCCAGTTACAAGGAGCCCACCTTTGCAGAGCTCTCACTGTATGCCAAGGGCTCTTCTCAGCTCTCACCCATGTTAACTCTTTCATTATTCATGGTGGGTCATTGGCGATACTGAGAAAGTTGAGAGCAGCCAGTCACTGAAGGGTGCCCGTTCTTCACCCCACGTATTAAAGGTTTTGGAGGTGATCTTGTCCTGTGTAGATTAATGTAAGATTAGGGAGACTTGTGTTCTTTTGTGATGCAGGTCCCCACCACCCCACCCCACCTCTGGACCGATAATGACTGTCTTTGAAAGTGAATCTGTCTGTGCTGTCTGTAGGAAAAAAATCATTTCTAGAGAATGCTAGGTCTTACTCTAAACTGAATACCACACAGTTCCAAGTCCTTTGTATCATGAAATTCTTATAACCACTCTTTAAGGTAAATGTTATTCATCTCCTTACAGATTGGGAAAATCGAGTTCACAAAGACTAAATAACTTGCCCAAAGTTACATGTGGTAGAGGTGGGATTTGAACCCAGGTCTGTCTAATTATAACCTATCATCCCTTCCCATTAAAAATAACCTTTTGCCTTCGATCTGTCCCTACTCAAACCCATACAGTCACAAAAGATTAATCTTCCTAAAATATCACTTTCAACTCATCTCCCCTCTTCTCCTCAACATGTTCATGATTCTTTTCTTGCTTCCCACTAGCCTGAGTTCATTACCCGTGGGATTAAAGGTTTCCAACAAGTTGGTTAAATCCTGCCATTCCAGCTTTACCTTCTGCTGACCAAATGAACCCCCCCCCTTTTATTTCCAGCATAATCAACCCCTCAGGCACACATCCCTCTATCTTTTGTTATTTTCATCCATTTGTTTGTGCATCTCTTTAAAAGATAGGTTAGTATTTGTCTTTATGACTTACTTAGTATGAGAGTCTCTAGTTCCATATGATTCCACTTATATCTGGAATGTAATATTCGGCACAAATGAACCTTTCCACAGAAAAGAAACTCATGGACTTGAAGAACAGATTTGTGGTTGCCAAGGGGGAGGGGGAAGGCGTGGGATGGACTGGGATTCTGGGGTTAATAGGTGCAAACTATTGCCTTTGGAATGGATAAGCAATGCGATCCTGCTGTATAGCACTGGGAATTATATCTAGTCACCTATGGTGGAGCATGATAATGAGAGAAAAGAATGTATACATGTATGTGTGACTGGGTCACCTGCTGTACAGTAGAAAACGGACAGAACACTGTAAACCAGCTATAATAGAAAAAAATAAAAATCATTATAAAATTAAAAAAATAATTCATAGATAAAATAAGAAAAAAAAAGATAGGTTAGTGTTCTTATTCTCCTCTTTGAGGGAGAATGCTAGATGCTGTGGCACAGGGATAAACAGGACAGTGACCTGCCATCAAAGGATGTATTCCCGGCTTTGGAGTCTTAAGGGATAGGACAGGACAGCCCACTGTAATAGTAAGTGTAATACTCATGAAGTGTCCATAGAATGTGCTGGGGTCTGCACAGAGCAAGAGCGTCTGACTTCGACTCGGGGCAACCACAGAAGGTAACAAAGGGGCAGTGATAATTTAGGCTGAGTCTTGAAGGGTATTGGGGAATTGACCAGATGCCCAGGTGGGTGACAGGTATACCAGGAAGTGGGATGAGCATGTGCAAAAGCCCAGAGCTATGAGGGAACATGGTATGTAGTCCATGAAATGTGGAGTTTGTGATGGTCGCGGTGTGGGAGAGCAGCAGAAGATGAGGCTGGAGCGGCAAGTGTCCCTGCGGTTGAGTGCCCTCTTTACCCCCACTGCCTTCCTACCCACCCATCCTTGTAATTCTGTCACCGGAGCGCAAAAGGATTTCCATCTTCTAACCCTTCCTTCCAGCACTGACCACGTGGCATTTAGCACACACAGTGCCTAGTGTTGCCTCATACTTTGGTGGTTTAGGAAGAATTTGAGCTTTCACTGAAGATATTGTATTTGCCACGTTTTCACTCGCCTGCCTAAAGTACAAGGGATAGGATCTTGCATAACTAACCCTCAGCATTCAGCACAAGTGCTTTTGCATGTACTTGATCTTCCGTAAATACTGATGCCTTGAAATAACTAATTACAGATGCTTAGACACCGGAAATGTTTATAGTTTTCTGTTTTATGCCAAACTGACATGGGGGTTTTTTTGAGAAGTTTTTTTGTTTTGCGAACGATCTGACTGACCTCTCTTGGGGTTGCAGAGGGCTCACCGCTCCTGATGCTGAAATGCTCTACATGCAAGAGGTAGAGAGAATGGATGGCTACGGAGAAGAGAGCTACCCTGCCAAGGTGAGCATGGCCCCAGGACCCGGCTCCCCAGAGGTCATCTCAGTTTTACTGAAAATGTGAAAGCCAAGGCCCTTGTGACCAAAATTGTCTGTTTGTTTGCTTTTTAGGACCACACCCATGGCACATGGAAGTTCCCAGGTCAAGGGTCATTTCGGAGCCAGGGCTACCAGCCTATGCCACAGCCACAGCAATGCTGGATCCGAGCTGTGTCTGCAACCTACACCACAGCTCACGGCAACGCCAGATCCTAAACCCACTGAGTGAGGCCAGGGATTGAACCCGCACCCTCATGGATGCTAGTCGGGTTCTTAATCCACTGAGCTACCACAGGAATTCCATAACCAAAATTTGCTAGTAAAACACATTCCTGTTTTGGAATTTGTTTTTGGAAATGTTCCCGAAATAGAACTCCTTAAGGAGCCCAGGTGTTATTCGTGGTACCTGTTTACAGGCTCTTCCCCTTCAGCACTGGTCTGCTGAATACTGTGTCTCTGGCACACAGAGCAGGAAGGAGGTGTCGTTATGGTTCTTAGGCATCTGCTGCCCGAGTGTTTCTCTGCTCTCTCCTTTTAGGACAGCCAGGGCAGCGACATATCCATCGGAGCGTGCCTCGAAGGTATCTTTGTGAAACATAAGAATGGAAGGCCTCCTGTGGTATTCAGGTAGTTTTCTTACATCTTTCTGTGGCTCCTGTTGGTGATGTTTTTTAGTACCTGTGCTACATCGCTCACAAGCCAGTCTCTCCCAAGGCCTCGTTAGGAAATGGAAACATGCCCTTTCTGGAGTAAAACACCACCTGACGCAGTGGTTCTTTTTCTAAGATACTTTCTCCAAAATCACATTGCAGAACATAGTGCTTCTGAGGGTGGTCTGCCTATGAAATGCTTAAAAATATGTGACCCTTTTCTTATCATAGGGAGGCCCTTCTTTGTTTTGATGTGAATTTTTCATGTGAGCTCTGTTTCTAGGGCTATTTCTTGTGGAAAATCTAGGCCTTTCTCTGATTCTTGTTTTATCGAAATTCCTAAAATGTCAATATCAAAGCAAATTTCAGTTACTTTTTTTTTTTTTAGGGCCACACCCGCAGCGTATGGAAGTTCCCAGGCTAGGTGTCATTCATTAACCACTGAGCCCGGATGGGAACTCCCATACGGTTTTCTTTTTCTTTCTTTTTTGGTTGTGTCTGCAGCATGTGAAGTACCTGGGCCAGGGATGGAACCTGAGCCACAGTACTGAGAGTGCCGGATCCTTAACCCACCGATCCCTAAAATTATCCTGTTTACTATGACGCTAATACTCTCTAGGTTTAACAATGAAACACCAAATTACTGCAAGTGAATTTTATTTATTTAAATTAATTTAAATAAATCTAATATAGTGGAAAAGGATCAAGAGGGGTACATTTTTTTTCCTTCCCGACCTCTTTTTCCCTTTCACAAAATTATAGTTATGTGATAACATCTGAACATGATAAAGTACAGTCAGAAAGTTCAAGGTCGGAATTTGAATCCTGGGGAACACAGCCAGCGTTCACTCTTTGGGTTCCTAGCATTTGAATTGTATCCTCACCCTGCTTCACCAGCTTTTCAGAGCACCTCTCTTCTACTTTTGTGCCTTATTTTGCTCTGTATCGCTGCAGAACTGGAGTATTTGTTTCCTTCTATGTTCTCTCAGCCTCACCCTCTAGCTGTGTCCGTTCAAGGGCAGCATAATCCCTTACTGATCTTAGAGTCCTAGGTCCTACACAGTTTCAGGTATCATCATACTGGGTACCCTTTAAAATGTGTACTGAATGAATTAAGGAGGCACTGGCAATCAGCTGAGGGCAGGATCTTTGATCAAACTAGTCTGGCAAATAAGGATAAATAGACTTGAGATTTTTAAATATGCTGCCTTCATTTTAGTATGTAGGCATTGACTTTTTTGAACAATTTCTTAATTTTTTTTTTGCTTTTTAGGGCCACACCCATGGCATATGGAGGTTCCCAGGCTAGGGGTCGAATCGGAGCTACAGCTGCTGGCCTACACCACAGCCACAGCAACATGGGATCCGAGCTGCATCTGTGACCTACACCACAGCTCATGGGAACACTGGATCCTTAACCCACTGAGTGAGGCCAGGGATGGAACCTACAATGTCATGGTTCCTGGTAGGATTTGTTTCAGCCACGCCACGATGGGAACTCCTAGGTATTGACTTTTTGCAACTAGCTCTTGTCACTTCAATTAAAAAATGCATGCTAGCTGATTAAAGCAACTGTTTTGTTTCTAAAATAATTAACAAATAGTAGCTTATACATTAGGTTCAGAAAGGAAACTAGCATACATTCCTATAGCATTAAAAACATGAGCACTCACATTGCCGTTTTCAATTTGTTGTTCTTTAGGTGGCATGATATTGCTAACATGTCCCACAATAAGTCCTTTTTTGCATTAGAGCTGGCAAACAAAGAGGAGACCATCCAGTTTCAGACTGTGAGTAGCCACTGGGAATCTGCATAGAATTTTTTTCTCTGAAAGTTACCATTTCTGTGTGCGTGTTTGGGGTAGCATTAACATTATGGTATTTCATATTTTATAGAACATAAAATTTTATAACATTTTACAACATTTTTGCATAATAGCACTTAACAGTAAATACTGTTGAATGAATGAATAGGTCTTTGGCTAAATACTATCTGATTATGATGATCTTTTTTATTTTTTTCCTTTTTAAGGCTGCATCCATGGCATGTGGAAGTTTAGGCTTGGGGCTGAATTGAAGCCACAGCTGCCGGCCTATTCCACAGCCACAGCAATGCCAGATCCAAGCAGTGTCTGCGACCTACACTGCAGCTCATGGCAATGCTGGATCCTTAACCCACTGAGTGAGGCCAGGGATGGAACCCACATGCTACTGAGTACCAGTTGGTTTCGATACCGCTGAGGCACAACATGAACTCCCATGATGATCTTTTTTTTTTTTTTAAAATCTTTTTGCCTTTTCTTGGGCTGCTCCCGAGGCACATAGAGGTTCCCAAGCTAGGGGTTGAACCGGAGCTGTAGCCACTGGCCTACGCCAGAGCCACAGCAACGCAGGATCCCAGCTGTGTCTGCAACCTCTACCACAGCTCATGGCAACGCCGGATCCTTAACCCCCTGAGCGAGGCCAGGGATCAAACCCGCAACCTCATGGTTCCTAGTCGGATTCATTAACCACTGAGCCTCGACGGGAACTCCGAACTCCCATGATCATCTTGAAATTAAATTTAAGGGACTATTAAAGAGGGGAAAAAGTAAATACTGATATCTTAATTTCCACTGAGAAGTGAATAGCTCTATAGACATACTATTTCACAGTTTCTTTTATTTGCTTAACTAAGACAAGGAGTCACTGAGTCAAATGTTTTGTTTAAAAATGCCTTTGAGTACCTATTTGTCAATCATAAAATGACATTTTCATCAGTTGTCATTTTTAAACTATTTCATGTAAGAATCACAATGTTGAGCAGCTTTTTTTTTTTTTTATGGTCTTCATAATCTGAATCCTAATTCTAACGTTCATATCATGAGTGCAGTATTAGAAAATGAAAGAATCACAGTGTGTTAAAACGACTTTGATGTATTATGTCACCTAGTCCCGTCTTATTCTCAGATAAGTTCTTTTTCAAGTTGTGGATGTGCTTTCATTTACTTTATGCATGTTTCATTTCCTAGGAAGACCTGGAAACAGCGAAATACGTGTGGAGACTCTGCGTCGCGCGACACAAATTTTACCGACTGAATCAGTGTAGCCTGTAAGTATAGCCTGCTTCTGGGATCTGTAGGACACGATGCGTGCGAAAGTCTTCATCTACATCTTGAGCTCTAGAGAGGCAAATTTTAAAAAGATGCCATTTTAATAACAGTTTTATAACAGTCTCTGCTTTTGCATATGAAAATTTTCTTTCTTTTTTTTTTTTTTTTTTTGGTCTTTTGTCTTTTTCAGGGCCACACCCGTGGCATATGGAGGCTCCCAGGTTAGGGGTCCAATGGGAGCTGTAGTTGTTGGCCTTCGTCAGAGCCACAGCAACGCGGGATCTGAGTGAGCCGCGACTGCGACCCACACCACAGCTCACGGCCACGCTGGATCCTTAACCCACTGAGCAAGGCCAGGGATCGAACCCACAACCTCATGGTTCCTAGTCAGATTCGTTTCTGCTGCACCACGACGGGAATGCCTGAAAATTTTATTTCTTAATTTTTTTTAGCCTTAGCTTTGGACCAACCTCTAGTTACTATAGACATGCCTCTAAGATTTCTTTCAACTTGTCGCTAGAATTATTCTAATTCTTAAAAGCTAAAAGGGAATTTGTTTTTAACATTTCAAGTAATAAAAGATTATTCAGCTTTTCAAGCCATTTGCAGAACTCACACCCCCTTCTTCCTAATGTCCGTTTTTCTTAGAGCACATGGCTTTCCCCCTCTCTGCTGGATCGTTCCCATCAGGACACAGACAAGCTGTGATGTTTTACCTCCTTCCTTTCACGTGCCCTCTAGCCACGGCGCCGTATCTCTGTTCTCTTTCATAGCAGATTTCTTCAAAAGAGTTAGTAATCCTGCTCCCTTTCCTTCCTTCTACCCTGTTCCCCCTAAGCTCCCACACCACTGCCATCACTCATCAGAGTGACAGTGACCTTCATCTGGCCGTCATTTCAGGCATTTGTTCCACTGACTGCTGGGCAGCACTGAACCTCTGCCCGTCCCTTCCTCCTGGCACCTTGGCAACCAGGATCCTATCCTCTCCTGCTTTTCTTCTTTCTAGGCTTTTCTTTTCTTTTTATTTATTTATTTTATTATTATTATTATTATTATTATTTTTTTAGCTATTTCTTGGGCCGCTCCCACGGCATATGGAGGTTCCCAGGCTAGGGGTCGAATCGGAGCTGCAGCCACCGGCCTACGCCAGAGCCACAGCAACGCAGGATCCGAGCCGCGTCTGCAACCTACACCACAGCTCACGGCAATGCCGGATCCTTAACCCACTGAGGAAGGGCAGGGACCGAACCCGCAACCTCATGGTTCCTAGTCGGATTCGTTAACCACTGCGCCACGATGGGAACTCCCTCTTTTTAAATTTTATAGCCACATCTGCAGCGCGTGGAGATTCCCAGGCCAGTGATTGAATTCGAGCCACAGCTGCGACCTGTGCTGCAGCTGTGGCGGTGCTGGATCCTTGAACCTACTGCACTGGGCCGGAGCGCACACTGGTGCCTTTGCAGTGACTCGAGCCACTGCAGTTGGATTCTTATCCCACTGTCCATGGCGGGAACTTCTAGGCTATTTCTTCTCAGTCACCTCTGCTGGTTCAATCCTTGGACCTCTCCTATCTACACTGTTCTCTAGGGGATTCAGCTTAACCCTGACTTCAAAGTAGCAGCTCTATGATAAAAGTACACCGACTGCTCTTCTCCCTGTGCTCCTGACTCACACTTACCCTGTTGCCTACCTGACTTCTCCACCTGGGTGCTGAACAGGCCTCTCAAATTCCCTATGCCTAAAACCCCAAACTCTTGACTTGCTCCTCTTCTTTCGGCCCCAGAATCTGCTTCTTCCTGCTCTTTTCCGTTTTTACAGATGGCAGCACACCATAGGCACTCAGGCCTCAACCTAGGAGTCCTGCTTAATTCCTGTTTCTCCTTCATCCCACATGCAGTTCCTCCGCACACTGCCTGCTCTGCCTTCAAAATCTATCTAAATCTGATGATTGGTACCTTCTTCTTTTTTTTTTTTTTTTGTCTTTTTGCTATTTCTTGGGCCGCTCCCGCGGCATGTGAAGGTTCCCAGGCTAGGGGTCAAATCGGAGCTGTAGCCACCGGCCTGCGCAGAGCCACAGCAATGCTGGATCCGAGCCGCGTCTGCAACCTACACCACAGCTCACGGCAATGCCAGATCCTTAACCCACTGAGCAAGGGCAGGGACCAAACCCGCAACCTCATGGTTCCTAGTCGGATTCGTTAACCACTGCACCACGACGGGAACTCCGGTACCTTCTTAGCTGATAACTTAGTGCCGCAGTTCTCATCCAGCATACTGCTAGAGCCTTCTGGCTCTCCCTCACTGCACCTGCCCTGCCTGCGGCTTACTTTCCATCGTCAGCCAGAATCACCTTATTGCAGCGTGAGTCTGTCCTATTCATCTTCCTAAAACCCTGCACTGACATCCCATCATACTTCAAGGCACGAGGCCGCATGGGATTTGGTCCCTGCCTGGCCCCAGCCTTGTTTCCTTTACCCTCCTCCTCGCTCACCCCGTTCCAGCCGCACTAGCATCCTTCCTGATCTGTCCACATGTTTCTCCCTCCACCTGAATCCTTCTCCTCCGCGTCTTCACACGCTTGCTCCTGCTTCATCCCTGTCTCCTCAGAGGTGCCCTTCGCCCGAGAAGTTCCTGATCCCTCCCTGGCTGCCTGTTTCCCTCTATCCCTTTACCCTGTTGGTTTCCTCTTCGTGGTGCTAAGCACTTGAATTGTGTGCTTGTTTCCCTGCTGACTGTCTGCATCCCCTTGGGGCTCCGCTGCACTGCCAAGGACAACCCCTGTGTTCCCAGTGCCAAGCAAGGGCCTTGGCTACAGGTGGCCTCGGTGACTTTGCTAAATGAACCTACAGAAGCAAGAATTCAGTGCCCCGGTTTGGAATGCCGGTGGTGCTGTGGGACCCCTTGAGAGAAGGGTACCTCACCCGGGACCACCCAGTGAGGAAAGGCTTCCCAGCAAAATGGCAGCTGAAGTGAGACCTGGTTTCACTCCATCCCACCCCCCCTCGAAGCTGTCCTCTCCCCTCTGGCGCACTGCACCTGCTTCCATCGGGTCTACCTGCCCCGTCTCACCTGCTCTCGCCAGTCTCCTGGAGAGATGAGCAAGAGATGGAGCCCTGCTCTCAGTCATGGCCCAGGACCAGATCTGAGCCTGTTTCTCTCCCCAGCCTTCTTTAACCATTGGGCCAAGTACAGAGTCCTCTGACACTTTCCTGGGTCCACGTACCTAGCTGACCCTTCGTCCCGGCTCCTAGAACCATCTGTCCCTACTAGGCGGATGCCTCCTGTGGCCCCAGGTCTTTGCTGGAACATCCTTCCTCCTCTTCTCTGGCAGACTCTTCATCATTCTTCCAGATCCAGTTTCAGTGCTGCCCTGCACCATGCATTTAGTTTGCTTAGTCCTCAGTACCAGCTTGTAACCATAACTCTCTCTCTCTCTTTTTTTTTTTTTTTTTGGTCTTTTTAGGGCCACACCCACAGCACATGGAAATTCCCAGGCTAGGGGTCTAATCAGATGGTAGCTGCCAGCCTAAACCATAACCATAGCAGCATAGGATCTTAGCTGTATCCGCAACCTACACCATACACAGCCCATGGCAATGCTGGATCCTTAGCCCACTGAGCGAGGCCAGGGATCAGACTCGCGTCCTCATGACACTAGTTGGGTTCATTACCTCTGAGCCATGATGGGAACTTGTGTAACTGTAATTCTAATTCAGTAAATGCTTTCTCTGTGTGAAGCATTATGCTGAGAGCCTTTATCTCCTCTAATGTTTACAGCAAAGATGTGGTACAGTTACTGTTGCCTGTTTGCAGATGAAGTTGTGGAGACTTAGAGAGAGGAGGCACGCTCCTGCCATAGAACTAGTAATTGAGGGAGTTCCTGTTGTGGCGCAGTGGTTAACGAATCCGACTAGGAACCATGAGGTGGCGGGTTCAATCCCTGGCCTCACTCAGTGGGTAAAGGATCTGGCGTTGCTGTGAGCTGTGGTGTAGGTCGCAGACGCAGCTCAGATCCCACATTGCTGTGGCTCTGGCATAGGCCGGTGGCTACAGCTCCAATTAGACCCCTAGCCTGGGAACCTCCATATGCCATGGGAGCAGCTCTAGAAAAGGCAAAAAGACAAAAAAAAAAAAAAAAAAAAAAAAAAAAGAACTAGAAGTTGAGAGCAGAAAGGCAGAAGCTGGGGCTGCAGTCACCACGCTAGACTGTCAGCGTGTCGTGGGTCTGCTGTTTTGATGAGGATAGAACAGGTGTGTCTTGTCCGCTGGCCCCCCTCCAGGACAGGGCATCCTCTCATGCATCTTCCTGCCCAGGTGTCTGGCGGGGCTCCTCGAGTGAGAGGGCTTAGCCAGCGACAGAAGCCCGAGTGTGATAGTGGTTGGAGTAGGAGGGAAGGAGAGACCTTTTTCTCCTTGTTGGTTTCCTTTTATTACTGATTATAAGTCAGGGAGGAGGGGGGAAGGACATTTCTTTCCTTGGGGCTAGGAAAGAAGAGGAAAGGCTGTGAGGTGCTTTCTGTTTTACAGGGACCCAGGGTGTGAAAAAACTCTGGTTAGGAGCAATAGTGCAAATAAAAAGAGGCAGGCCTATCTTTGGGATGCATGAAGGAAAAGAAAAGGACATGACCTGGGAACTAGCTAAAGATTAGCACTTAGCACCCCTGCCCCCACGATTGTGTTTTTGTGTGAGACCCATTGCAGGTTGGCTGATGGGGGGGGGGTTGGAAAACATTAATGGACACAGGTGGGGTGGGGGGGTGGGCAGTACTCCTGCTTTCTGGGTGGTGGTGGGAAGCTTCCTCTGCTGGCTGCCTGGCTTGGAGATCTGGGTACATTTGTATACGAAAGTGCTTCCCCCTAGTGGCTACAGTCGGTGGTGCCAGGATTGCTGCATTTGGGGCTCCTCTGGGCTGGCCTGCTTACTTACCCAACCATGGGTGGCAATATTTTTTATGCAGAAGTGTGCTCTGCATAAAGCAGTGGATAGGCAATCATTGGACCACAGCCTTTTCATAAATTTAAAGCCTTTCATAAGTTTAAGAGTGTTCATAATATTGAGCCATCATTACTTAATCTCAGTTCATTCTTTTTCTTCAAAATAATGGCGAATCAGTCATTTTGAATAAACCATAAAATGTTTCCAGGAGTTCCCGTCGTGGCTTAGTGGTTAATGAATCCGACTAGGTTGCAGGTTCAATTCCTGGTCTTGCTCAGTGGGTTAAGGATCCAGCATTGCTGTGAGCTATGGTGTAGGTCAGAGATGTGGCTTGGATCTGGTGTTGCTGTGGCTCTGGCATTGGCTGGCCACTACAGCTCCAATTGGACTCCTAGCCTGGAAACCTCCATATGCCACTGGAGCAGCCCAAGAAATGGCAAAAAGACAAAAAAAAAAAAAAAGTTTCCAGTGAGCATCTGTATTGGTGGTTAATACTATTTTTTTTTTTTTTTTTTTTTTTGCACAGTACCACCTGGTAATGATGTTACAGTTAAGAAGGAAAACAATTTTTTGATGTGGAAAATGACTAGGTCTTAGAAATCTCATTTTTAAAAAATATTGCTGTTTATCACCAAACATAAATAAAGCCATTTATATTAGATCTTCAGTTGCATATATTATGTTTATCTAAGGAAAATGAGTGTTTTTAAAATGAAATTGTGTTTGAGATATTTTCCACATTTTGTTTTTAATCTCTGTACATCTAGTAGATGATGGAAGTCCATTTTCACGAACTCTTCCTATGTAATTATAAATTTATGATGGACGATAATCCATTTCACGTTGTGGGAGGTGCATGTAGTGCCTGTTCCCCAGGTGAAGGACATGAATTCTTAGCTGTTAATATTTTGATGGGTAATAAGACCGAAAATAACTCTTTTTTTTTGTCTTTTTAGGGCTGCACCCATGGCACATGGAAGTTCCCAGGCTAGGGGTCGAATCGGAGCTGCAGCTGCCAGCCTATGCCACAGCCACAGCACCACCAGATCCGGGCTGCATTCTGCTTATTTGCCATGTGACCGGGAGCAATTTACATTATCTAAGTATCAGTTTCCTCATCTGTAAAATCAGAATAATAACCAGCCTCCCTTATGGGGCTGGTGTTTGGATTCCAGGAGGTAATCATGTACAGCCTTTAGCACTGTTTCAATAAGTAATATCATCTGTTTTACTTGGGCGGACTAGCAGCCTTTTCTTACTTTGTTTTCTCCAGGACACACATTCCAGTGTTGTTGTTTTTCTTTCCCCGCAAAGACCTTCAGCTGTCTCATTTTTAGCAGCAACCATCAGCATAGTAACTGCCCCAAAACACAACCAGCAGTTACACCATCCTCCCTTGTGTACTAAGCTAAGCTGTCTCCATCCTGGGTGCTGCCAGCAAGGTGTCAAAATAGTGTGGGAGTTGCCGCCTGTGCTTCTAAGCTCTGCATCCTTGGATTTTGTGTTCAGTATACTTAAGTTTATTTCTGCTCCCAGCTGGACATGTTGGGGGATTCTGTCAGCAACCTTTCTGTCCATCTCTGAATTTTGAATTTGTAGTACTTTAAAAGCTTGGTCAGGAGTCCCCGTCATGGTACAGCGGAAAGGAATCCGACTAGGAACTGTGAGGTTGCGGGTTCAATCCCAGGCCTCGCTCAGTGGGTTAAGGATCTGGTGTTGCTGTGAGCTGTGGTGTAGGTCACAGACGCGGCTTGGATCCCGTGTTGCTGTGTCTGGCATAGGCTGGCAGCAACAGCTCTGATTAGACCCCTAGCCTGGGAACCTCCATATGCTGCAGGTGCGGCCCTATAAAGACAAAAGACAAAAAAAAAAAAAAAAGTTTGGTCAATCTAGTGAGTCCCTGACCTAAATATAAACTTCAAAGGACCCAGTTTGCCTAAACCTAGCATTGACAATGGGGAATAAACAAAGGGAAAGCAAACTTTTAGGCTACCAAATGCAGTGTCTTTAAATTCTGGACACTAATTTTAAAAATATATTAATGTGCAGTTAGGGAGTGTTTTTAAAAAAGTCCCAATTGATGCAGGTATTTTTGCATTTTGAATTAATATCTATTTTATTATTGTTGTGTAACAATTACTGGCAGAATGGGAAGCCTCCTTTGGGAAAGAAACATATATTCTTCAGTAGTCTTAATATTCCAGTGATAATAAAAGGAAATTATTAAAGAAAGCATTTGATCAAAAAAGTCAACTCGTGAAAGGAATTATAGCTACCTGATAGGCTCCTCATAAGCAGTAATTTTCTTTTATCTCAAAAATCTTGTCAAAATTAGCTAGTAATATTTAGGGTTTGAATGTAAGAAATTAGTGTTAGGAATGTGAGTTTATGAGACACGAGGCTTGATATTATGATAAATTTACTGATTAAATGGAATGAGTGTTCACTTTGTGATTATGGATTTTCTAGTAATTGGTCCTTAGAACACTATAACCAAGGGTCACAGAATATTTTGTCATCAGTAATTACATGTCACATAAGCTCATGAGCCAGGAATAGATGATCAAAGTTTAAGTGCTTTGACAAAGTTATGTCATTAACAAAGCCAAGAATCCCATGTGTTTAGCTGCCTAGACCTTATTTGCGATAAAACCATGCAAAAACAACAAAAAATCCCTGCCTCTGTTGAAAAATGATAGGATTACAAAAGGACTTTTCCGTTTCTTGTTTATGACCTACTTTTATTCAAAGATGGAGCTTGCTGTGAATAGCTTAAAAATCTCAGATTATCTGAGAGATGTCAGTTGGCACTCCTTAACATTCAAATTGTGTTTTTTAAAAAAGAAAACAGGATTCTTACAAAGAAAGGTAAATGGATTTACCCCAGCCCCACTGAACCAATTTTCCAACTCTCTTTGCTTTCTGTATCTAGTTCCGCAGAGGATATATAGATTCTTAAGTTTCCAAAGTTAGAAACTGATCTCTTCATCATGTTTGTAGTCTGCGGTTAACAGGCTCTTCATCAAAGGCGCCTCCCATCGCTTCTGGCCCTCAGGCTGGCAGTTGATGGTCACTCCTCAGGACTGCGAATGGAGGTGGTTAGTGCCACGACGGGCCCATAGGAGAGATGCATTTGCACTGAACCTTGCTTCCCTCAGGATGAATTTGTGGCCCCCTAGCCTGGCCTCATTTCTTCTCTTTGTGTTCACTCCAGAGCTTCTACCTGGACAGACCAGGGAAGGTTACGCCTGCCCACACCTCTGGTAGTCCAGGTGATGGATGCTCTATGAGGCTCAAATCCCAGAGTGGATCCGGGGGTGTGGGCAGCAGGAAAGGGTCAAGGCCCCAGAGACAGAGAATCTCTTTTCTTTTCTTTAATTTAGAATTAGTCTGTCTTTTGGTTTAGAAGATGTATCATTTTACCTTTTTTTTTTTTTTTTTTTTTTTTTTTTCTTTTGTCTTTTTTGCCATTTCTTGGGCTGCTGCCATGGCATGTGGAGGTTCCCAGGCTTGGGGTCTAATCAGAGCTGTAGCTGCCGGCCTACCCCAGAGCCACAGCCACGCGGGATCCGAGCTGCATCTGCGACCTACACCACAGCTCATGGCAACGCCAGATCCTTAACCCACTGAGCAAGGCCAGGGATCAAACCCACCACCTCATGGTTCCTAGTCGGATTCATTAACCACTGAGCCACGACGGGAACTCCTCATTTTACCTTTTTATTAACTTATTTTTGTAGAACTAGGAAGGTTATGTGTATATGAGCATATATATATATGCTCTTCTCAAACACGTGTCTTATTTTATAGGCAAACTCAGCCCGTCATAGTGAACCCAATTAGGAGGAGGTCTTCCTCAAGGATGTCTCTGGTAAGAAAGAAGGAAAAATAGCATTGCTTTCTTCTCTTTTAGTGATGTCATCTTCCCTGATAAAATCTGCTTTTAGCAGTGGTGATTTTCAGTTTGAACTATGACAGCGTGCTGATACTTGATCAAAGAAATGGTGGTTTTCCATAGGTGAAGCCTAATATTTATATAATATATACATAATTACACATACTTAAGTATTAGGTTCAACCTAATATTAAAAATTTTAACTGTTAGCTGGGAGTAAGCAGAAATTAGTAGATATGTGATTTTGCCTAAGAAGGTTAAATTTGCTACATATAAGCTTCTTATATTCCGTTTTTTATACAGGAATTCAGGAAATTTGTGTCTTTTCCTTTTTTGCTCTTAGGTCTTGGATGCACCTTGTTTTCTTGTGCTGTCCGATGTCTGACGTCAGTGCCCAGGGCTTGGCCTGGCCATTCTGGGCAACACTGAAAAGCTACCGAGTCTTCATATTTATTTTTCGTATATAAAATACATTTGGCTCCTGTAGAAGTTTTTTTAGTGGAGAGAAAGAAAGCAGCAGAGAATTACTTTGCATATATTACATAGGCAATGTGTTTTAACCCTATTTCCAACTTTCCATTTCTTAGCCTAAACCCCAGCCCTATGTGATGGCTCCCCCGCCCCAGCTGCATTATAACGGACACTATACAGAACCATACACTTCTTCCCAAGGTAAAGTACACTATTTCTGAAATGCCTTGCAAAATTATTATAATGTGAATAAATCATGAAGACGTGGCGATCTTGAAGCCAGAATAGTTTTTGGCGGAAGTTATGTCATTGTCGTGTTTATAGCCAACCTGGATTCACAGAAGAAGCTGCCATTAGAGTCAGTTTTTTGGACACGGGGCGAAAATACGTATTACCCATTCTGATGCTCAGGAGTTCCCACTGTGGTGCAGTGGAAATGAATCCAACTAGTAACTATGAGTTGCAGGTTCGATCCCTGGCCTCGCTCAGTGGGTTAAGGATAGGGTGTTGCCACGAGCTGTGGTGTAGGTTGTAGACGCGGTTTGGATCCTTCATTGCTGTGGCTGTGGGGTAGGCCAGCAGCTGAAGTTCTGATTCGACCCCTAGCCTGGGAACCTCCATGTGCTGCAGGTGCAGCTCTTAAAAGCCAAAAAAAAAAAGTTTTTTTTTGATGCTCAAATTTGTTCCCAAATCTGGCCCATGGGCGCTCCTTCAGGCTGGCTCCCATGTCCTGTTAATACGCCCCCAGTAGCCTGTGAGTGCTTTCTTGCTTTCCAGCCCAAGATGTCCCAGGCTCCTTTTGTTTTTTTCCTTGCCTGAGACCTTCTCATTATTTTTATTTACTTACGTTTATCTTTCACATGATGAGCATAGGGCACTGTATTTAGGATGTGCCTCTGAAGCTGAATCTCCAGCTTTCATTTTGCAGACATCTCCTCTATTCTGTGTACAGGGCTCTCCTGTGAGGGCTGAGGAGATTTATGCAGAGAAGTAATTCCACATGGTAAGCAGCTTAGAATCTGGTGGTGGGGGATAAGACAAGTGTATAAATAACTTGAATACGGAGAACGTGATGAGAGCAAGCAACTGTGTCTTTCAGTGGCAGAAAGACTTGTGCCGGAGAGGCTGAGAAGGGTTTTTTGGACCTCGAAAGATAGGTGAATTTCCATAGGTAGAGGGAGAGGCGGGCTTCTGATTGGGATCGCTGCTCCTGGCTTTGCGGGGGCTGGGGAATGCTGTGGCACAGAGCGGGGTCAAGGTTTCTGGACTTGCTTCCTCCGGGAACCGTGGGACATGTTTGGTGGCGATGCATTATTGGTGCCGAGGCTTGTATGTAAGGGGAGCCTTTCCGTGCAGTGAGGTGGGCAGGAGGGGATGGGTTTGGGTGTGGGTTCCCATAGTGCCCACCTCCGGATGCTTTTACCTTCTTCACTACCTCCCACGCTGCTCTCATCTGGTTTTGCCCCCCTTAGCACCCCCTAC
Organism: Sus scrofa; assembly: GCF_054392235.1. NCBI lineage: Eukaryota > Metazoa > Chordata > Mammalia > Artiodactyla > Suidae > Sus > Sus scrofa. The sequence goes on along the minus strand of NC_139389.1, from coordinate 121,482,389 downwards.
GTGTGGGAAAAGGCTCTTCTCTCTGCAGTGTTTGTGTTTTTTTGCTGGTCATCTCTTTTCCACCATCTGCAAGCATCCTGCTATTTTTTTTCCCTCCTTGCTCTCCAAACTGCAGTTTGAATTTTCTTTTTCTTTTGTTTTCCACCCCACTTCTGAGAGTGATACCTGGGCACCGCTTCTGTTTGTGGGTTACTTCTTGACCCCCCCCCCCGCCTTTGCTTCTCTGTTGAAGCTGCCCTGTCACAGGTCCCCAGCACCCCACACATCCTCCTTCCCTTCAGAGATCAAGTGTTCTATCCTCCTGAAAAACTGCTCTCACAGTGCACTGGGTTCTTCCGCCTGCAGTACCATCGCTGTTCTCTGCTCCGAAGGTCTGCCCATTTGCTGCACCCCCCTCGTATCAGAGTTCATCAAAGATGACTGTCACCCCGTTATTTCCCACCCCTTTATGACTCCTGTGCCCTGGCCCCACATTTCATCTGACAGTTGTTGGGGCAGTTTAGGGAGCTACCACCGCATGTGAGCCCTCAGCCAAGTACCTGGCTGAGTGGGATGCCCTTAGCCAATGGTGGCAGCTGTTTCAGGTTGCTGCAAACTAACGTAGCACATTTGAGTTCATTGCTCTTCTCCATAAACCAGTCCCTTTTCCCACATTCCTTCCTTTTTCTTTATGATGAAGTCGCTCTCCTGGGCACTTGGATTCTAAACTGAATGTAAATTTTCTTTTCTCTTTTTCTTTTCAACACCCAGACAGTTAATTACAAATCCTGTTGCCTTTTTTTTTTTTTTTTTTTTTTGATCTTTTTAGGGCCTCACCTGCGGCATGTGGAGGTTCCCAGGCTAGGGTCTAATATGAGCTGTAGCTGCCGGCCACAGGCACAGCCATAGCAACTCCAGATCCAAGCCACATCTGCGACTTATACCACGCTCATGGCAACGCCAGATCCTTGACCCACTGAGTGAGGCCAGGGATCAAACCCGCAACCTCAGGGTTCCTAGTCGGATTCATTTCCGCTGTGCCATGATGGGAACTCCAAATCCTGTTGCTTCTAATTAACTTCATGTAACATCTCTTCCATGTCCCCTTCTCCCTGTCCCTTTGCTCCTGATCCAATCTGATCCTTTTATTGTTTTAAACCCTCTCATTAGTTATTGCATCACAGGAGCTGATATCTTCAGGCCCACCCTCTCTGGTCATCTGAACTCAGCGGCTGGGCTCATCTCATCCCATTTCCCTGATGACTGTCGCTTTGTAGAGTTTTCAGCCTTCTCTGCCATGTTCCTTCATGCTGCTTTCCCCGTCTTATTCCCCTCTGTTCTGTACCCCACTCCAGCTACCTGCTACCCCAAACTGAGCGTGTTCTCTCATCTCCCAGCTCTGCCCACACTGCTCTGTCAGCCACAGTGCCCTTGTCCCATGCACCCTCCTGCACGTACACTTCTGACTAGTCCGGATGGGCAAGATTGTGCTGTGGAGACAAACAATTCTGAACTCTCAGTGGCTTACACAGGAGAGCTTGCACAGGTTACCTGTCCGCCATGCACTGGCAGGAGGGCACTGATCCATGTCAGCCTGCTTCAGGGGCTCAGGCTGGGGGACCCTTTCCTTCTGGAATGTTGGTCAGGGTGGCAGGGGGACGGAAGCATGGAAATTGGTTCCGTGCCCTCTGCTCACTTTCTCTTGACTGTTACTTGTCGCATGTCTGTGCCTGCCATCCGGAGGTGAGGAGGTGTGATTCTGTGTATGCCCAGGGGTAAAGAGCCGGGCTACTGATGAAACCCCTGCCACCTACCCTGCAAGGACCGCCCCTCCTCCCCCAGCCGAATGCCATAATTTCTGAGGTGGTTCTTGATCTTCTCCCTGTACACGTCAGCTCAGCCCAAGCTGGAAGTTGTCCTTCCCTTCTCCAGACTCCTGTAACACTGATCTCCTGCAGCCGTGACACTGCTTCCTTGGATTCTGGTGATTTCTGTACATACCTCTTCCTTTTTATTTGTCTGGATTCCAGTCATTTTCCCCCATTAGTTCTTAGCATAGTCTTTTACACCTAAATGAATGGTCTGTGGGATGCCCAGAGGAGCCTGGAGACAGAGAGGCCGCGTAGGCGGGTATTCTGCTAGTCTAGACAGGCTTGGAGGCAGGCTGAGCTATGACAGCAGGGAGGCGCGGGGGAGTCATAGACTGAGATTGCAGCATGTTCCAGATACCTGAAAAGGATAAGGATGAGGAAGCATTGTGTGTCAACAGGAAGGACACAGTGATGCATTCAAGGCCCATTTCTTTTTTTTTTTTTTTTTTTTTTTGTCTTTTTAGGGCTGCACCAGTGGCCTATGGAGGTTCCCAGGCTAGGGGTCCAATCGGAGCTGTAGTTGCTGGCCTATACTACAGCCACAGCAACGCCAGATCTGAGCCGAGTCTGCAACCTACACTGCAGCTCACGGCAATGCTGGATCCTTAACCCACTGAGTGAGGCCAGGGATCGAACCGGCAACCTCATGGTTCCTAGTCGGATTGGTTTCTGTTGCACCACGACAGGAACTCCCGAAGGCCTGTTTCTTCATGGCTGTGAGGGCCACCAGAATAAAGTCCATCTGTAAGACTGTGGTATATTCATTTTGATAATCAGTTGTCACTTAAAACCATCATGGAGCTTTCGATTCACAAAAAAAGATGGTTTTTAATGGTATCTGTTCTCGTCTTGACTGCTGCTTTCCGTTGAAGTGTTAGAAATCACCCTCATTAGTATTTCAGGTGAATACAGATTGGGCGGAAGAAACATGCCTCCTTCTAGCCCCAAACAGGTGCACACAGGCAGCCACAGTGGATTAGATTAGGTTCCTGATTCTGCAAGCTGTGGACCCCAGTCTGACTGAAGCAGGGGCAGGCTATCTGAGCATTGTTCTTTTTGGCTTCTGGCCCCTAGTGAGGTGTGAAGTGAGTGGCGATACTACTGAACCTGAAGAGGCTCAGATCCTGCTGAACTATGGCCCTTTTGTCTTCATTCTAGAAGAATCTGTTCAACCAACTTAATGTTTCATATAAGGAGATATTTATGGAAAGGTGGTGCTTGAACTAGCTCAGCAAGGCCACATCTCCAGGAGGAGGAGAAAGCAGGGTCAGAGACTCAGTGCTTTGAACACTCTCTCTGCCTACAGCTCCCTAGAGTTCTAGAAAGTCTGGTTTGCGTCTCTGATAAAGTACCTGTGTTTGACTTTCAGAAAAAGACTGTCTTTGGTGGTCCAATTATACTCTTACTGTCAGACTTAGATTTGGTGGTATGATTATACTCTTACTGTCAGACATTTATTGAATGTCAGAAATCTCGGGCACTACCCTTGGCATAGGCAGAGCCATCCCCATTCTCCAGATGAGGAGGCGAGGCTCCCAGGAACAACGTGTTGGAGGTCTCCCGGGGTGCTGTGCGAAGAGCCAGATTGTCTTAACATGGAATTCCATAGGCTCTGCTGAGAAATGTCATCAGCATCTGTCTCAGTATTTGTCTGGAGTAATTGGTCCAGTTTCATTCATTTAAAAAAAAAAAGGCTCATTCGAAAATACATCTTCAGTGTTTTTTTCCCCCCCAGATAACCTCTTTGTGACCAATCAGAATGGATACTACTGTCACTCTCAGACGAGTCTGGATCGAGCCCAGATAGACCTCAGCGGTCGGATCCGGAACGGCAGTGTCTACAGTGCCCAAAGCACCAACTCCTTAAATAACCCACAGCCCTACCTGCAGCCCTCACCCATGTCCTCGAACCCGAGCATCACCGGGAGCGACGTCATGCGGCCGGACTACGTCCCGTCGCACCGGCACAGTGCCCTGATCCCCCCGTCCTACCGCCCGACCCCAGACTACGAGACTGTGATGAAGCAGCTGCGCAGAGGGCTGGCTCCCGCCGAGAGACAGAGCCACTCGCTGAGGAACCTCAACATCGGCAACTCCTACGCGTACAGCAGGCCCGATGCCCTGGTCTACAGCCAGCCGGAGATTCGCGAGCACGCCCACTTCACCTCTCCCCAGTCTGCCCACTATCCATTCAGTCTGAATTACAGTTTCCACAGCCAGGCTCCTTACCCTTACCCCGTGGAGAGGCGGCCGGTGGTGGGTGCCGTCAGCGTGCCCGAGCTGACCAACGTGCAGCTCCAGGCCCAGGAGTACCCAGCTCCCAACATCATGAGAACGCAGGTGTACCGGCCCCCGCCCCCTTACCCGTACCCCAGGCCCGCCAACAGCACCCCAGACCTGTCCCGCCACCTCTACATCAGCAGCAGCAACCCGGATCTCATCACCAGGCGGGTCCATCACTCGGTGCAGACGTTCCAGGAGGACAGCCTGCCGGTGGCGCACTCCCTCCAGGAGGTCAGCGAGCCCCTCACCTCCGCCCGGCACGCCCAGCTCCAGAAGAGGAACAGCATCGAGATCGCCGGGCTGACCCACGGCTTGGACGGCCTGCGGCTCAAGGAGAGGACCATGTCGGCGTCGGCAGCGGACGTGGCCCCGCGGGCCGTCTCGGCGGGCTCCCAGCCAAACGTCGTCATCGAAAGAACCAAGCGAGAGGAGCCAGATGAGCAGGAAAGCCTGAGATACGGCCACAAAAAGTCTCTCTCGGACGCCACCATGCTGATACACAGCAGCGAGGAGGAGGAGGAGGAGGAAGAGGAGGAGGAGGACCCGGAGGAGGAGCCCAGCGCGCGAGCGCATCCCTCGCCCCCGGTGCCCGAGCCCCGGGCGGCCTACTCCCAGGAAGCCCCGCCCAGCTGCCCCCGCGCCCCGGGGCCCCTGCACATCCTGGAGCCCCAGTCCCACGTCCCCGAGGCCGAGCGGAGGGGGAGGGACGGCAGCCCCGTCCACGTGCGGGCCGACGCCCAGCGGCCCAGGAGGGACGGGCTGCTGACACCCTCCATGTCCGAGTCCGACCTGACCACGTCCGGGAGGTACCGCGCCCGGAGGGACTCGCTGAAGAAACGGCCGGTGTCAGACCTCCTCTCGGGAAAGAAGAACATCGTGGAGGGACTTCCGCCGTTAGGGGTGAGCCGCGCGGGGTGCAGGGGGCCCTCACCCAGGCGAGAACCACGCTCTTGACACCTGACTTGCCTCCACTCCTTCTGCCCTCTGTCTTTTTGGATGTTTTCCAGCTTTTTTCTTTGAACTTTTAAAAACTACACCCCCCCGCACACACTTCATTTTCCCCCATTTTTGTCTTATTTTGAAACACTCAGTTTGATTATCTGTGGAAATAATGGAGATTGAGTAGAATTGCAGTGGCTTTGCTACAGATAGTAACTTCGATGAAGTGGCAGGTAAACTTAGGAGGCTGGGTGCAGTGGACTAGGAAGAATGAATGGGATCTTTTAGTAATGCAGTGGGACAGAAAGGGAAGTTAAGATTTCCTGACTTCAGCCAAGATTGCTTTGTTTGCCCCCGGTAAAAGCACCTTGCAGGGATGCAGGATGGCTCTTGTTCGGTTTGTTCAAGTGATGTCTGAGGAAGAGACCCCCCCCCCCGAAGTGTCCCCAGTGTGTTCCTTATGTCACCCTCCATGTGGGTGTAGCTCGAGTTGCTGGGCAGTGATCTCTGAGGGCTGGAGGGTGATTCTGGAGCTGGGAAGGTGGCACTTTGTCAGGACACAAAATCTGAGCGCTCTGGGTCTCTTTAAAAGAGAGATTGAGTGGACTGAGAACCCAAGGAAAGTCCTTTGTAGGAAATGGAACTTACTATTCCCTATCGTAAATAACCAAGCACTTCTTACCGACCAGAGGCAAAATATAAAAGTGCTTACCATCCTCGCTAGCTGCCATTCCCAGAGCATTGACTGTGTGGGGGGCAGGCCATCTGCTTTCCCACATCCAGTTTACAACTTGCCTATTGTCTCTGCAGATGAGAAAATAGACTCTGAGATATTAAGTAACTTTCCCAAGGTCACACAGCTAGTGAGTGACTGAACTGGAACTTAAACTCATATTTTATCTCTGCAACCTGTTCTCCTATCTTCTACACTGTTGTGCATTGAGGTACATTGTCTATTTTATTGAGTAATAATTGCTTGTCCAAGCTTTGCTGTTCTGTCTTTCCACGGAAGCTTTTTAACTTCAGCTTTGCCCAGGCGTCTGTGGTCTTGTCATGTCAGGTGTACACCCTGAGTCATCTCACTGCCTTGCTCAGGCTTCCAGCCCCTCCTTGCCCAGGCCTCCTTTCCCTGAGCCCTGCGCTCTAGCCAAGTGAGAGTGATTGATTAGCTTACACATTCTGTCTCCCAGTTGCTCCCGGTGTCCTGGCAGCTAGGGATTCTTCCCCCCCATTTCTGCGGGTCGGTATATTCAGACTGGAGGGCCCATCACACATGTGATTCTGGCTTAGTGTATCAGGTCTTCTAAGATGCTTACAAACATCTTCATAAGCAGAGGAAAGTTGACACAGTGTTGTTGTGCTTCTGAAATACATCAGTATACATAGACTAAAACTCCTTAGAATAGCGCCATGGATTTAAATGTGTTTTCTTTTAATGGGTTTGAATCGTAAGTTTACTTTAAATCTTTCTTGGGAGTACATTCTTACTCATTTGCCTGGGCTGTAAAGGCCAGCGTCTGAGGTTGGCTAAAGCGACAGTGATTCAGGGTGGGGACAGGCTGAGAATGTGTCCTCCGAGGGCCTTTGCCTGAGTCCTGAGCCTGCTGGACTGGGCCCTCTTGTAGTTCACACGTTCCCGTGATCACATCAAGAACTGTCTGTCACTTTCATGTATGACCCTCGTCTTTTCCCCAAATGACACTTGGAGTAGAGTCCAGTATTCAAGTCTCTTGTCCTTGCAGTTTTGAACGGGCCTGGCAAGTTCCGATAAATCTGAGGGCTTTGATCTATTTGGTTTGCAAAAAGTACACATTTTCTCCCTCATTCCCGTAGAGGTTACGTGATTGGATTATGCTTTTACTCCCCTCCTCTTCCCAGGAGGGATCTCCTTACATGAAGAGTGTGAATGGCAGCTGTGGCCTGGGGAAGGCAAAGGACACAAGAGTGGGACATCTTAGCTCTGAGTCTAGACCTCGCCGTTCCCTGGGTCCCCGCCCAGTGGGCCAGGCTCTCGACACTCGAACCTCAGCTTCCCCATCGGTAACAGACGGTCCCCCTCTGCCCGCTGTGACGTTGTGTTAGGTCCCATGTAAAGTTGAAAAGCACTTTCTAAATTCTAAGGTGCAGCATAACTGATTTTGACGTAGGGTTTTAATTTCGATCCTGATTACCATATATAGAGGCAGCTGTGTGACCTTGGGCAAACTGCTTAATCTCTCTGACTCAGTTTTCTCATTTGTAAATGAGGTGACCCCAGAGAGTCGTTGGGAGAATAGAGTGAAGTCCTGGCACGTAGACAGGGCTCGGTCAAGTTTAGCTTATCACTAGGAGGTTGCATCATACATTTAACTTACTGACTTCCCAAGAGCTGAAGAGCCCAGCTCCCTATGGAATTGCCCAACCCCCTCTTCATAGCAACCAGGGTTGCCATTATTTTGTTACAACAAGCAACTATACTAATGTGGATTATGTTTATAGAGATTTAGTATTAAAAACAGTGCAATAAATTGCAAATAAGCAGAACCATTTTAGAATTCTCCACCCATTTCCACCTCCAGAGACTTGATTGCCATCTGGAAAAAGGTAGACTGGTTTGGGTGCTTGTGCATCTATAGAAAGTTTTTCCCCCACCCTTAGGCGTATGTGGTGGTTCTCACATAAGACTCACTGTATGGGTTGGGTTTTACATTGAAAAAGGCTAAGTAAGGAGTATTAGGGGTGAGTTTTTTCTTTTTTTGTTTTTGTTTTTTGTTTGTTTTTGTCTTTTTAGGGCTGTTCCCTCGGCCTATGGAGGTTCCCAGGCTAGGGGTCCAATTGGAGCTGCAGCCGCCGGCCTATACCACAGCCACAGCAACGTGGGATCCGAGCCGCATCTGCGACCTCCACCACAGCTCACAGCCGTGCCAGATCCTTTAACCCACTGAGCGAGGCCAGGGATCAAACCTGCGTCCTCATGGATGCTAGTCAGGTTCGTTAATTGCTGAGCTACGATGAGAACTCCTGGGGGTGAGTTTTGACTGTATGCCCCTTTTTTTAGATACTGGTTTTAGAACTGACCTTATATCCATTCGGCTTCATCCAGTGTATTTGAGTCATTTTCAGGCCAAGAAGTGCTGGAGGCCCCTCTCTTGGCTGGCGGGAGCTGAGTGTTCCATTTTCAGGATCTTGTGAGCCGGCTGAGGTTTCACTGACAGGTTGAGGTCGGCTGCAGTGGGAGTATTTGCACCACAGAGCCTGGCAGACTTCACAAATCAGGGCTTCCCCTTCTCCCCCACCACAAAACCCATGGGTAAAACATTTATAAGTTTTCTGCATACCCCTGTTTTCTGCACATATGAGACACAGTGAAATTCTAGCCTAAGCAGGAACCTTTTACTTCATGTGCCTCTCTCTTCTCTCTCCCCCACACCCTCCCTCTCCCTCCCTCTCCCCCTCCCAGGCTGATAGAGCAGGAGTAAAGCTGATTTCATTTCTGAGACAGAATCAAGAGAATCATTTCTGTCAAATTAAGGCCACTGTCATTACAATAATTGTGGCTTCCAAGGAGGTGTAGCCTATCTAAGGAAACTTGGCATTCTTGGCCTTGTCTGCCTCAGAGAGGAAAACCACTGGCCTTAGTAATAACTTCAGGAAATGCCAGTTTTCAGGAGACAGAATTCTGTTGATGTCGTCTTCTTTTTGTCTTTTCTAGGGCTGCTCCTGCGGCATATGGAGGTTCCCAGGCTAGGGGTCTAATCGGAGCTACAGCTGCTGGCCTACACCAGAGCCACAGCAACGAGGGATCTGAGCCGCATCTGTGACCTACACCACAGCTCACGGCAACGCCAGATCCTTAACCCACTGAGCAAGGGCAGGGATCGAACCCGCAACCTCCTGGTTCCTAGTCGGATTCGTTAACCACTGCGCCACGACAGGAGCTCCTCAATGTGTTTTCTTATACCCTCTCCTCCTGGTACAGTGATGGAGATTTCAGCCCTGCTCTTTGCCTCATAACTGTGGTGGTTCTGAGAAGTGTCGTGATCTGACACAGTCACGTAAGTCTGCGACAGAACAAAGCGCAGAGAAGCGAGAGCCATCAGAGAGGACGTTACATTTTTTTCGGAATGATTTAAAGAGCTCATTTGTGTCTTTAAAAATTATAAAAGCTTGTTGCAAATAAGTGATAACATTGAAAACCCTTTTTGTGGCCTGCAGCTGATTTTTTGGCGTGTCCTGGTTTGCTATTTGGGAGTTCCGTGAAGGAATGCTGCCTGCTTGGAGCCTCCCCTTACATTACAACAGAGCCCTGAAACCACTTGCACATCAAAACCTTCTATCTGGAAGACTTATCAGGGCCTTGGCCTCTGAAGGAATGTCTTCCTCCTGACATTTGTTAAACAAATGTGTGTGTGTTAGTGTGTGTGTGTGAAGGGGTGTAATCTCTCCTGTGGTGGCTGACTGGTTTAGGAGAACACTCCCTTTGTTTCCTGTCTTCAGTCCACTGAAATTTCTTTGCAAAGGGACTGCATTTGTGTCTGTTTGATATACACATATACATATTTTTTTTATAGGGAATGAAAAAGAACCGAGTAGATGCAAAAAAAATTGGTCCTCTCAAGTTGGCTGCCTTAAATGGACTCTCCCTGTCTCGACTGCCTCTGCCTGATGAAGGAAGGGAAGTGCCTGCCAGAGCCACTAACGATGAGAGGGTATGTACCCCACCCTGGGCTGCGCGCCTTCTCTGAGACAGGTGATGGGGGTGCTACAGAATTGCCTTCTTGAAATTTTACTGAATTTTTAACACATTCGATAATCCTGAATAAGTGTTAGGAATTCTGTAATCTCAAAATTGGGGCAAGTTTATAGCTAAGGTCTTAATAGATAATTTTAGGCTAAAAATGTTGATTTTTGTCTGTTGATTTTTTTCTTTCTTTTTCTTTTCTTTCTTCTTTTTTCTTTTTCTTTTTCTTTTTTGAAGTTTTTGGCCATGCCTGTAGCATGCAGAAGTTTCCAGGCCAGGGATCGAACCCGTGCCAGAGCAGCAATCTGAACTGCTGTAGTGACAATGCCAGATCCTTAACCTACTAGGCCCTGAGGGAACTCCTGTCCGTTGGTTTCTGAATGTTGTTCTTGACCTTTTTCCGGCCATCAGTAGCAGTCTTGATTTTTGATGGCCATAAAGTTAGAGAAAACCTGCAAGTGCATATGAGTACATGTAGAAGAGAAAGCAGACATTAACTGCTTTTATTACATTGAGCTTGCCTCAAGAGGGAACACTTACTGAATTTTTCAAAACTTTCTTTGTGACTGAGATGTATTTTGCTGTGAGGGTCTTATTTTCTCAAAACTAGATAGGTATGAATTATGCTAAGCAAAAATTAATTTACTTATACAATTGGATCTTGAAGAAAGTTTCCAGTATTGACTGCTGTTTACAGTTTTTTATATATCATATTATAAAATTGAAGTATTTCTTCATAGAGGTTGGAATTGACTGTCCTACTCTAGGATTTATCATTCTCTAGGGGAATGTTTCTTTGCTTAGTGGTTGTAGAATTGACTATAGATTGAGAGAAAATGAATGCAGTGAATTGTTTTTTTTAAAGCAAGTTAAAACAGGACTTTGCATTATATTTCTCACCAATGAGATTATTTCGTTTATTCTTTTATTGTTATGCTTGTTCAATTTAACTTTGGTTTCATCTTGAATTTTCAGTATGAGTTACTGCTAGACTTGAAGTGGAAAATGGGATTTCAGATGTGCAATCGAAATGGGGCTGTGGCACGGGACTGCATTCAGACCGTTCCCCGCATTCTATTTTTCAGTGTAAAATTCTGGAACAACGGTTGGAACAGGGTATGGTATTCACTGAATACGAAAGAATTCTTAAAAAACGGCTGGTCGACGGGGAGTGCTCGACTGCACGACTCCCTGAAAATGCAGAAAGAAATCGGTTCCAGGATGTCCTTCCCTATGACGATGCCAGAGTGGAGCTGGTCCCAACCAAAGAAAACAACACTGGGTACATCAATGCATCGCACATCAAGGTGAGGGCCGTGTCTAGAGTGACACAGGGGATGTGCGGTCCCAGTTGAATTGTGTTTGCGACTGTATTCTAAGAACACCCTAGTTTCGAATGACTGTGCCAAGCTACAGAGCGAGCTGGGAACCCCATTCCCAGGGCCGGATGGACAGTGCTTAGCCCCAGAGCCAGTGGCGCACTCGCTCTCTCCACGCGGCGAAGCCCCCTGCCCCCAACACTGTTGCCAGGACTCGGGGACCACACGTCTGCCTGACTTGAGAACTGTGTGCTTCCGTGTCGGAAGATCCCTTTCTAGCTCGTAAACTCTCTCAAGAGTAGCTGAGGTGCTAGTGGTTCCTTAGCCCACATACCTACGTGCATTTTTACGTAACAGAAATGCTGGTGGTGTGGCCCAAAGCTTTTCCTTACGGTGCTGCCACCTGTGCTCTTCACATACTCTCGTCATCATTTTCAAACCTCATTCTGTCCTTTGAAGAAGCAGTGCTTGCTTTTCCCCTGGAAACAGTGTAATGCCACTTAACTGGCATAGCGTTACGCCCATTACGATGGAAAATGTGATGATTCAGAGCAGGAAGGTGAGAAAATCCAGATGCACTCTGTTCATCACTGGACCCTTTGTTCATGCTGGCTGGAGATTCCATGCGTTCTCTTGGGTAGAAGAAATTTCCTTATAGTGAGTAAACAAAGAAATCTAAAGTCAGGTGTTATTTTTCTTCTTTGCTACATTTTACTTAGTTTGCAAGTGATGTTTGATGAGAACCATTTCACACTGGAGACTTTCTAGAAGCCTGGCAGTCTGTCTGTGAGTGCCAGTCCCCTTGGCGGTCTTTGGGAATCTGTGCATGTGCTTTTTTAAGATCTGTCTTTTTTAGGGCCGCACCCTTAACACATGGAAGTTCTCAGGCTAGGGGTCGAATTGGAGCTGTGGCTGTGGCCACCGGTGACACCGGATCTGAGCCTCATCTGCAACCTACACCACAGCTTGTGGCAATGCCAGATCCTTAACCTACTGAGCGAGGCCAGGAATCAAACCCACATCTGCACAGTGGGTTTATGTCAAGTTCTAAACCCACTGAGCCACAATGGGAACTCCTACGCATCTGCCTTTTAACATGGACATCATTTAATAACTAAGGATTTCTGTGCAATAGCTTATCCATTCTCTTCATGAGATAAGAGGTGCATGATGTTGTGATTCTGTGGTGATATTTCAAAGCCTTCAGAGGCAGCCTGAAGAACAGTGTGAAGTGTCTGACTTTAAAATTCATTCCTAGACCGACCACTTACCGGTGTGGGACCTCACTGTACTTATTTCTGAATAACAAATGCTGGAGTTTCCATCGTGGCTCAGTGGAAACAAATCTGACTAGTATCCATAAGGACACAGGTTCAATCCCTGGCCTTGCTCAGTGGGTTAAGGATCAGTGTTGCCATGAGCTGTGGTGTAGGTCGCAGACGTGGCTCGGATTTGACATTGCTGTGGCTGTGGCACGGGCTGGTGGCTATAGCTCTGATTAGATCCCTAGCCTGAGAACCTTCATATGCCCCCCCCCCCAAAAAAAAAGAGAAGAGGAAGCACTGACGTCTCTCCCTTATGCTCTCCATCAGACCCTTCCTCCCTGTTCTTGTTCACTGTGGTAACTGGTGCCACACCCCGTAGGCCCAGGGGGAGGACAAGGGTGTAAGTTGGACTGCAGCCTGAAATGTGGGCATGGGTAGAATGACATGTGGCCCAGGGTTACACTCAGGGTGCTTAGAAAGCAGTTATTGTTGTCCCTCGATAGTGGGGGAGCTGAGAAATAACCCAAAGTTCCTGACTACACACCCTGTAATTACTTTATTAGACTGTTCTCAAGGAGGTGAAATCTTTTTTTAAATGATATTTGTTTTTTTCCATTATATTTGATTTACAGTGTTGTGCTAATTTCTGCTCTACAGCAGAGTTGCCCAGTCATATATGTATACACGTTACATTATTTTTTTTTGTTCTTTTTTTAGGGCTGCATCTGAGGCATATGGAAATGGCTGGCGTTGAATCTGAGCTGTAGATGGGTTGTTTTTTTGTTGTTGAGTTGTATGAGGGTTTTGTTTTTTTTTTTTTCTTTTGTCTCTTTAGGGCCACACCTGCAGCATATGGGGGTTCCCAGGTTAGGTGTCTAATCAGAGCTACAGCTGCCAGCCTATGCCATAGCCACAGCAGCATGGGATCTGAGCCACATCTGTGACCTACATCACAGCTCATAGCAACACCTGATCCTTTAACCCACTGAGTGAGGCCAGGGATCAAACCCGAGTCCTCATGGATGCTAGTGGGGTTTATTACCGCTGAGTCACAATGGGAGCTCCCACATTCCCTTTCTTATATTATCTTTCATCATGGTCTGTCCCAAGAGATTTAATATGGTTCCCTGTGCTATACAGTAGGACCTCACTGCTTATCCATTCTAAATGTAATAGTTTATATCTATTAACCTCAAACTCCCTCTTTCCTCCCCCTTGGCAACCACAAGTCTGTTCTCTGTGGGTGTGGGTCTATTTCTGTTTCATAGATAGGTTCATTTGTGCCCTATTTTAGATTCCACATATAAGTGATATCATATGGTATTTGTCTTTCTCTTTTTGACTTACTTCATTTAGTATGAGAATCTCTCGTTGCATCCATGTTGCTACAGATGGTTTTATTTTGTTCTTTTTATGGCTGAGTAGTATTCCGTTGTATATATGTACCTTTTTTTTTTTGGTCTTTTTAGGTATTCAAGGCTTATGGAGGTTCCCAGGCTAAGGGTCAAATCAGAGCTGTAGCCACTGGCCTATGCCACAGCCACAGCAATGCAATGCAACGTACATTACAGCTTGCGGCAATGCTGCATCCTTAGTCCACTGAGTGAGGCCAGGGATCGAATCTGCATCCTCTTGGATACTAGTTAGATTTGTTAATCACCGAGCCACGACAGAAGCTCCAGTGTACCTTATCTTCTTAATCCATTCATCTTTTGATGGGCATTTAGGTGGTTTCCATGTTTTGGCTATTGTGAATAGCACTGCAATAAACATAGGGTGCATGTATCTTTTTTTTTTTTTTTTCTTTTTTCCTTTTGTCGCCACCCGCTGACATAAGGTGTTCCCAGGGCAGAGGTCAGATATGAGCTGCAGTTGCTACCTTTTGTCGCCACCTGCTGACATAAGGTGTTCCCAGGGCAGAGGTCAGATATGAGCTGCAGTTGCTACCTACACCACACCTGCAGCAGCACTTGATCCTTTAACCTGCTTCTGCAGGCTGGGGATTGAATCTGTGTCCTGGTGGTAGAGAGATGCCGCCAATCCCATTGCACCACAGTGGGAACTCCGTATATCTTTGAATTATAGTTTTGTCTGCAATATGCCCAGGAGTGAGATCATTGGCTCATTGGATCATATGATAGCTCTATATTTAGTTTTCTGAGGTACCTCCGTACTGTTTTTCACAGTGGTTGTACCAATTCACATTCCCACTAACAGTGTAGGAGGGTTCCCTTTTCTCCACACCCTTTGCAGCATTTGTTATTTGTAGACTTATTAATGATGGCTGTGCTGACTGGTATGAGGTGGTACCTCATTATAGTTTGATTTGCATTTCTCTAGTGAATATTGACCATTTTTCATGTGCCTATTGTCCATCTGTATGTCTTCTTTGGAGAAATGTCTATTTAGGTCTTCTGCTTATTTTTCGATTGGGTTGTTTGTTTTTTTGTTGTTGAGTTGTATGAGGTTTTTTGTTTTGTTTTGTTTTGTTTCTCTTTTGTCTCTTTAGGGCCACACCTGCAGCATATGGAGGTTCTCAGGTTAGGGGTCTAATCAGAGCTACAGCTGCCAGCCTGTGCCACAATCACAGCAATGTGGGATCCGAGCCACATCTGCGACCTACACCACAGCTCATAGCAACGCTGGATCCTTAACCCACTGAGCAAGGCCAGGGATTGAACATGCGTCCTCATGGATGCTAGTTAGATTTGTTTCTGCTGAGCCACGATGGGAACTCCAAGTTGTTTGTATATTTTGGAGATTAAGCCCTTGTTAGTTGCATTGTTTGCAATTACTTTCTCCCATACTGTAGGTAGTCTTTTTCTTTCTTTCCTTCTTTCTTTTCTTTTCTTTCTTTCTTTCTTATGGTTTCCTTTGCTGCGCAAAAGCTTGTAAGTTTGATTAGGTCTAATTTGTTTGTTTTTGTTTTTATTTCCATTGCCTTGGGACCCTGATCTAAGAGAACATTTGTATGGTTTATGTCAAAGAATATTTTGCCTACGTTCTCTTAGAGTTTTATGGTGTCTTATGTTTAAATCTTTTTAAGCCATTTTGAGCTTATTTTTGTGCATAGCATGGGGGTGTGTTCTCGTTTCATTGATTTCATCTCTTAGAGTTTTATGGTGTCTTATGTTTAAATCTTTTTAAGCCATTTTGAGCTTATTTTTGTGCATAGCATGGGGGTGTGTTCTCGTTTCATTGATTTACATGCAGCTGTCCAGTTTTCCCAGCACCAATTGCTGAAGAGACTGTTTCCCATTTTATATTCTTACCTCCTTTGTTGAAGATTAATTGACCATAGATGTCTGGGTTTATTTCTGGGCTCTTTATTCTGTATCTGTGTGTCTATTTTTGTACCAATACCACACTGTCTTGATTACTGTAGCTTTGTAATATTGTCTGAAGTCTGGAAGAATTGTGCCTCCTGCTTGTTCTTTTTTTCCGCCCCTCAGGATTGCTTTGGCAATTCTGTATCTTCTATGGTTCCATATAAATTTTTGGATTATCTGTTCTAGTTCTGTGAAAAATGTCATGGGTAATTTGATAGGGATCACGTTAAATGTGTAGATTGCTTTGGATAGTATGGCCATTTTAACAATATTAATTCTTCCAATCCAAAAGCATGGGATATCTTTCATTTCTTTGAATCCAAGGAGGTTAAAACTTAGTATCTTTATGGAGGGGAATCCTGACTCAGAACTCAAAGGTGAGACTACCTTAGGTAGGGGATTTTCTTTTTTTTCCCTAGAAATCTGACATTTGACTTAGATTTCAACTTTTTGCTAGGACTTTTTTCCAGTGTGTTTATTACTTCATAAGGGAAAATTGTGTTTGAAATTTGGGATATGATGACATTGATATTATTTTTTATAAGAACCACAAAAGCAGCAATAACAACCATTTATTGAGAAACTAGCACCTGCAGGGCTAATATATATTGCTTAATCCTGAGAACGAGGGTATGTAATATTTTCATTGTATGATGAGGACTGAGGGTCAAAGAGGCTGAGGAAATTGCTGCAGGTCACATAGATATTATGTGAATTCAGTGCACATAATGATGTCGGTAGTGGAAACTGCACTGACAAGGAAAAAGAATAAGATAAAACCTTTTCTTTGTTTTGCTAAATATTTCAGTTCACTTTTTTTAGTATTACCATGAACAAATGTACATACAAGTATTTTACACACACACATTAATTATTTTTAAACGTTTTCTAATTTCAGGTCTCTGTCAGTGGAATTGAATGGGATTATATTGCCACTCAGGGACCATTACAAAATACCTGTCAGGATTTTTGGCAGATGGTGTGGGAACAGGGGATTGCAATTATAGCAATGGTGACAGCAGAAGAGGTCAGTACTCGTTTCTCTTCATTGATTTTTCTCAGCCTCAGAAGAACAACAAATGTTGATGACGGGGAATTCTGACTTGTAGAGAAAAAGGCAGGGTAGGGGTGCGGTTCTGAGGTTCAGATGTGTTCCCTGGGAAAGGGCATCCTTTGGCTGGATCTTGGGCTGTGTTTTGACCGCGCTTGTCTCTCCTCCCACAGGAGGGTGGAAGGGAGAAGAGCTTTAGGTATTGGCCACGCCTTGGTTCCAGGCACAACACGGTCACCTACGGAAGGTTTAAGATCACCACCCGGTTCCGCACGGACTCGGGCTGCTACGCCACCACGGGCTTGAAGATGAAGCACCTTCTCACAGGCCAGGAGAGGACAGTGTGGCATCTCCAGTACACAGACTGGCCTGAGCATGGCTGTCCAGAGGACCTGAAGGGATTTCTTTGTGAGTATCTTCGTTCCCAGCTCAGCCTCTGCCAGAGCTGTTAAGTCCGCCACAGAGAGGAAGCCTTAGCTTCCTGAAACATCTCCTTCCTCTTGTCCCATGAGAGTGTTGGGCTCATTTTAAAATAGAAAGTTTCAGGGGTTCCCGTTGTGGCACAGTGGAAACGAAACCGACTAGGAACCATGAGGTTGTGGGTTTGATCCCTGGCCTCGCTCAGTGGGTTAAGGATCCGCATTGCCGGGAACTGTGGTGTAGGACACAGATGCAGCTCGGATCATGGCTGTGGTGTAGGCCAGCAGTTGTAGCTCCGATTAGACCCCTAGCCTGGGAACTTCCATATGCCGTGGGTGCGGCCCTAAAAAGTCTAAATAAATAAATAAATAATTTCAAGTATTTAGGGGAGGCTTAACAGAAGAAGTTTTAAAGTATAGTTCATAGGGAGTAGCAAATGCCACAACTGACTCTTAGAGTTGCTCCTTATTTTGGAGATGAGAGAACAGAAGCCCAGGCCAAGTCAGAGACTTGCCCAAAGCCACACTGTCACTTCATAGCTGGGGTTGGTTAATGGGCCTCCAGGTTCTGTACTGGAGTCTTCTCAGTGGAGATATAACCTGAAAGGGATCAATTGGATAGGCCTTAATCTCTTCAATTTTTTTCCATTTCATTGATATTTCACAGCATACCTTGAAGAGATCCAGTCTGTTCGACGCCATACAAATAGTACAAGTGAACCAAAAAGCCCCAACCCTCCATTGCTGGTCCACTGCAGTGCTGGAGTGGGACGGACTGGTGTTGTTATTTTGTCAGAGATCATGATCGCCTGCCTGGAACACAACGAGGTGCTTATTTCAACTCTTGGTGGGAAGAGGGGTGGGCAGGGCACGAGGCTGGGGAAGAGGGGGACCTAGCGGCCTGACAGCTTTTTCTGAACAAAAGTCCTTGAGGATTCATTCTAGAAGATGCAGTGGTAGAGAAGAGACTGTGGAGAACAGACTTGTGATTGCCAGGGGCGTGGAGGGTGGTGGGGGCAGGAAGGATGGGGAGTTTAAGATTAAGAGACAAACTATTACGTGCAGAATAGATAAACAAGGCCCTATGGTGTAGCACAGACAACTACGTTCAGTACCCTGTGATAAACTGTAATGTGATAAACTGTAATGGAAAAGAATGTGTATATATATATATATATGTATATATATATATAACTGAATGTATAACTGACTGGCTGCTGCACAGCAGAAATTAACATTGTAAAGCTACTGTAATTCAGTAAAACAAAATTTAAGAAAAAGAAAAAAGACACTGCTTGCAGCCAGATTTCTGCTTTGACCCTCTCTCCCCCTCCCCCTCCCCTCCTGGGAGCACCCACCCCGTCCTCATGGCTGCTTCTCTCAATCTAGGTGCTGGACATCCCACGGGTGCTGGACATGCTGAGGCAGCAGAGAATGATGATGGTGCAGACCCTGTGCCAGTACACGTTCGTGTACCGAGTTCTCATTCAGTTCCTGAAAAGCTCAAGGCTCATCTAAGCGCCCACAGCTTCCTAAGGGGACCCGATCATGTGAAGCGTTTACAGCTGAAAAAAAAGTGCTTGCCTAACTCACGCTTTCTCCTCGACACTCGATCCCTGCAGACACTCTGCCCCACGCGGAGCGCCACGTCGGACGTAAGTGATGGCATGAATGCCGGCGCGCAGAAGGAAGTTCGCAGAGCACGAGGCTGAAGAGGGAGGGGTTTAACCCGGGGAAGACGGGGAAGGAGGACTTGGTTCGAGGGCATCGCCCTCCTCTGGTCTGTTGGATTTGCAGTACTTGCACACATTTGGAGATTGTATTTTTCTAGAGAATTCTCCATCTCACTGAAGCGACGCTGGGCAATTCTGGCAATCATTAAGGCGGATAGGTTTCTATCTTAAGCTAGTGTTTGGTAATGGAATTTTATTTTATGGCTAAAACATTTGGGGTTTTCTTGTTGAGAAACTGAACTTTCCATGGGGATGATCCCCAGATACGAGTGGTTCCTATATAACTTTGTATTTAAAACCACGTTATTACCTTTTCTTATTTTTAAAAAGTCTTGGGTACGCAACAGTTTAGCTACCAAACCCCAAACTACAAGAATCTAAAAGTGTTATTTTGAAGCACAGAAAGCATTTTTATATTCAGAAAATTTTTTATCCTAAAAATTCTATATATTTGTACCTTCTATATTTTCCAAACAAGAGTTCAGCTCATCAAGGTACTGAAATGAGCAAGTAATGTAAGTTAAAGTTGGGAATGAAGGCATATTATTTAAAATGTATGAGAATGATTAGATTCACTATTTTTTCAGTATTATTCATAAATCCAAATGAGTATGATTTTGTTGGTTGAAAATGAAGTGAAAAACAATTGCCTAAGATGGTTTTAAGCACTTTTTTTGTTGAGAACAATAAATCTGAGTTGTTAATATATGTGTTGCTTTATAGATGAAACAGTAACAACGGACATGTTGAAAGTGTTTTGGAAGCGATAATAAGAGTATGTACCATGACTAGGACCAGAGTAAGTGCAGTGTAAACGCAAGATGGTAAATGCAAGTTGCCTTTGACTTCACAAAAATGCAGTATTTATATTATCATTAAAAGAAGCCTTGAAGAGGCTTTATTTTCTTTTGGTTGAAAGAAGGGAAGAGTTAGCAATAGTCTCACCTAATTTCCCAAAACCACTGCCCAGACTTAGGGGGCCACCAGAGATGACTGTGGCATTCAAGATGTACTGGAATTTTCGCTCCTCAGTCCCCTAGCTTCACCGCTCACCCCAGGTTGACTTTAGCTCCTCCCCTTTCCCACTTGGGCCCATCTCCGTGGACAGGACCAGGCCAAATTAAAGAGGAGAGTGTGGCCTTGGCCCCGGCTGGGATGGCCTTGTCACGGTGGAGCTGAGGCGATCAGAAGGACTAACTGGTATATTTAGCTGAGGAGCCATCTCTTTCTTCCTTCTTGAAGCTGCTGCTCCAAAACATCAAATCTAGGACTATCTCCCCAAATTACAATATCCTAGGGACAGTTCTGCCTCCCATGTGAACCCCTAAAGCAGTTTAACTCGTCACTGCTAAGTGTGTTGTTAACTGTGAGACAGGATTTCCTTTATACCGTGTGAATCTGCCTCACTCTGACCCAGAAACCAACCACTTAAGCAGAAATTCCGAAGATATTAATGAAAATGAATATTGAAAGTGGGCATGTTTCTTGCTTGGGAACAAAGAATTAAGGTTAAATCTAAAATTGTTGAAAGAACAATAGACCCAAGTGTAAATAATCAGAAAGAGTTCCCCAGAAGAACAGAGGAAGAATTTTTATTGTAACGTTCCCTGCCTCTACATCATGTAAAAGACAGAAGCATTTCTGATGCTTTTTTCCTTCCATGGTACCTTTTTTTAAAAAAAATGCTCTTCTGTCAGGTTTAAACATTTTGAAGTGTTCCACGGACAAGAACATATTGTAAAACAAAAATCTAAAGAGTAATATATGGTATGCTTATGTTCCTGTTGTGGTAATTTGATTATAAGAAAATTACTTATGAGGGCGAAATTACACTGTATAAGTGTCACTCTTAAAACTCGCATGTTTGACATAGCTTCTAAGACCCATGTAATTTTTTGTGTCCCTCTTAATTAACAGTTAGTGAGTATGAAAGTATTTCTGAATAAAAATAAATCTACATGCCTGAACTTTGAAGTAATGTGATTTTCAGGAGTAAACTGAGGAACCACGAGGTTTCACAGGCTCGCCATGTCTGAATTGAGGGTGTTTCTGTCTGCCATTCTCATACAGTGCTTCAGTATTTTAGTGTCTTTTAGTTTGTCGATGTTCTTAATTTCGTATCAAAATTACCAAAAATTGTACATTTTCACAAAGAGGAGGTTATTATCCAGTGTTTCTACTGATCAATTTTAGCATCTCTGACATCCGTTTTCCTAATTAGTGGGGTCTTGTGATTACATAGTCTAGTTGTTAGTTTTGAGGACAGAAAAGTATTCATTTTAGCATATCATTTGGAATTTTAGTTGCAGTCATTATTACTTATTTTCTTCTGGAACATCTACTGTAAAACATTCAGAAAGACCTAGAATTTAGCCTCTAAAATATTTTGGCAGGATTAAAACAGATTTCCCCTGAGAGCAAGGTCTAGGTGGAACTCCAGAGGAGAAGGAGTGTCAGGGTGTAGGTGGAGCGGTGACAGTATGTCATGGCCGATCTTTTTTGGGAAGCTTTCCTCATGAACAGAAAACAGTCATCTCAAATGGATTGATAAGTTAATGTTCACAATATTAAGAAAACACCAACGTCCATGTTATATGTAATATACAACTTTATATGTATTAAAATATAAAGAATACTCTTTATACTGTTTATCGCAAATCATTTAAAAAGTCTAAAATTTGGAAAGAAACTCTTGGATATAAATTTTGGGAATTTGCTTTCTATCCAGATTCCATGTGGAAAGCTAAAACCGTCTCTTTCCAGTTTAAAGTTTATTATTAGAGGGGGCTTTTTTTTGAACTGAGGGATAGACATTTCAAAAATAGAGGAATAGACACATTAGGAATTTGCCTGGGAAAACAATTCTCGAAAGAACATGAGTTTTTCAAATTCCTGAGATAAGGTTTCCATTTACCCTAAGTATCTATGATTAATTATAGAAAATGAGGAAGGAGTTCCCATTGTGGCTCAGCGGAAATGAATCCGACTAGTATCTGTGAGGATGTGGGTTTGATCCCCGGCCTCACTCAGTGGGTTAAGGATCTGGTGTTGTTGTGAACTATGGTGTAGGTCGTAGACATGGCTCGGATCCTGCATTGCTATGACTGTGGTGTAGACTGGCAGCTGCAGCTCCAATTTGACCCCTATCCTGGGAACTTCCATATGCCACGGGTGAGGTCCTAAAAAGCAAAAAAAAAAAGTTGGAAAAATCAGAAAGTTTTTAAGGCTTGTGTGTATTGGGAGTGACTCGACGGAGGATTTTAGAAGACATTTGCAGGAATCCTGAATTGTTAAAATGGCACCGTTTTCGGTATAATGCAGGCAGTTCCCTAATAAAAATTATGCTCTGCAAGTTCAGGTGTATGTTACATTATTGAGAGTATTGTTTACAAAAGGAAATATTACTATAAGTGGGTGTTAACTTTCTTGGATTTGTCCTCCCAAAGCTTATTTAAACCACAGGGGTTCTGAAAAGGTAGTGGTAGTGAAATTGCCATCATGAGTACTTCAAGAAAAATATCCGGCTGCCTTCCTCCCTACTGCACCCTGCTGGTGAGAGCGCAGAATGCACTCTCCCTCCGTTGGCCCGGCTGTGGGGCTGGGGCCCCAGCAAGCTATGGAAGTCAGACTGACTGATCAGTTTCCCGAGAGAATTCCCTACAATGAGTGTCATGAAGGGTAAGGAGTGGGACATATGATGAGGGTGAGTAAGAATGCTGCCTATGAGATTGCCTGCGAGGTGGGGCGGGGTGAAGGACATGAATTAGCAATACATCCCCCTACCGTTGCTTGTTTCTGCTTACATACCTTTGGGTTGTCCCTGGCCTGAAATGGAAAGTAGAAGATAGGCCCGGCGGAAGAAGAAAGTGTAAGTTCTGCAGCACCCAGCCGAGGAAGCAACAAATCCAAGGCAGATAGTCCCACGTAAAGAGTACCTCTAGGTCACATGGATGTGATTAGAACCTGGCTGTACATCATATTTCCAAAAACATTTAAATTGAAATAGTTAGTTTTTGAAAACTAGAGTAAATCTAAACTCTGCCCACTATTTTGATACTAAGAGGTAGTAACTATGTACTTATTTTAAATTATAAATAAGTATAAATGAATGACAAGGAAGGGATAAATGTTTGAACTATCTGTAGAACTACTAACAGTACGGCTGACTTGTGGAACCTGAGCCACAGCAGTGACAATGCCGAATCCTTAACTGCTAGGCCACCAGGGAACTCCTTTCATTACTTATTTTATAGCAGTATTTATTGAAATGTAATTTAGAGTTAAGTGTTATGAAGGTATCTAATGGTTTGTAGTTTGACTGGAATACAAATAGCCTGAAACAAAAAGAGGTGACAAACTTATTTCCAAAACAGAGTTAACAAAAACAAGATTAA
Source organism: Sus scrofa (assembly GCF_054392235.1). Taxonomy (NCBI): domain Eukaryota; kingdom Metazoa; phylum Chordata; class Mammalia; order Artiodactyla; family Suidae; genus Sus; species Sus scrofa. The sequence goes on along the minus strand of NC_139389.1, from coordinate 121,459,087 downwards.
AAGTAATACAAAACTCTTAAGTTGACAAAACAAAAAAAGGAAAGACAAAAACAACAAAAAAATACTGTAATTTGTGAAGCTTTCAGATTAGTAGCGCTCTATTTGCATAGTCTGGTTTTGTGGCCCAATAGGAGAAGTTGCAGTAGTTATTGTATGGGAATGATTCTTGGTATTTTTGAAGGTTTTCTTTTACTATCAGTTTAGACTCTTCATATTAGATGTTTTTCAATTCTATAATAAAAGTAAGCAGCTTAATTTCTTGTAGAATTGGGCTGTTACACAATTATCAGTGTATTCAATTTCTAAGCAACACATTGAAAATGAGGGGCAAAAAAATAAAAATGTTTTTAAAAACATTAAGCCTTTAAAAAACTTGGATGCATAGTTTATACCTTACTCAGAAGATTGGCATTGGGCCATTAGAATATATTTTTCCTTGTATATTCTCAAGTAATTTTTTACATTAATACACCAGTCTTTTTCTCATGCAAATGTTAAATATTTTCCTATGAAAACACCTCAGTGTTTCTATTGTGCTTAATAGACAAATACTTACACTGCAACCAAATACATTTCTTGTGTATTTCTTTGTTAAAAACTGAAGCGATCCAAACTCTACCCATAGTGAATCTAGCAAAGCATAGTTTAAAAATGAATATCTAGATAAATCTCTATTTAAATAAGAATTCCTGGAGTACCCGTTGTGGCTCAGTGGGTTAGGAACCCGACATAGTGTCTGAGAGGTTGCAGGTTTGATCCCTGGCCTCGCTTTGCATTGATGTGGCTGTGCTATACGCAGGCATCTGCAGCTCTGATTTGACCCCCAGTCCAGGAACTTTAATATACCACAGGTGCGGCCATAAAAAGAAAGAACGAAAGAAAAAAGAATTCCAACAGCAGTTAATATGATTTTAATAGTCCTAACGAACAAAAATTTGGAGAAAATTTTTATGAAGTACATTTTCTTGGAAAGTTGCCCTCTAATTCAAGCAATGCACTGGGAATTCTACCTTTTGAAATTAGGTAGTATATATAGTTGTCTAGCTAGTTTATTTTCTAGTTTTAAAAGCAACTTTATGTGCTACTGTCTGATCAGTAATGCAAAAAAATATATATATCTATAATCAGAAGAACTTAAGTCTTCTAAATTGTCATTGGTTTGTAAAAGTGTGTACATTCAATGGGCAAAAAAGTTTGAATGTAATGTACTTGAAATGAATATATTGGTCTATTTTTGCCATAAAAATAAACATCAAAGCAAGATGTGATTTGTGTGAGTACAATAGTGCAATTAAAGCTGTTTGCCTCTATTTTTTTTTTTTCATTTTAGATCTTATTGCAAAGAGGCATAAAATTAGTCCTGTTTCCCCAATGAGTTATTTTATGTTGCAGACAAGAGATGTTTCCTTTAGTGGTTGCCAGTCTGTCATCACACATCTCCCCCGTAATCAATCACGAGTTAGAATACATTTTGTCAAAATAGCCAGCTTCATTAATTAGAACACTTGTGGAACAATTAACACATGCGCAGAATAAATATTTATGTTCTTCCCAGCAGGTTGGCAGAGCTCCTCACAGTATCATCCCTGTGGTGGAAGCTATTGTTATTAGTTGAACATCCACTTCATTTATTAGTGGGGTTGTTTCTGGATCAGCAACAACATTGGAAACTTGTTAAAATGCAAATTATTTTGTCTTTTTCTAGGGCCGCGCCCACGGCACATGGAGGTTCCCGGGCTAGGGGTCCAATTGGAGCTGTAGCTGCTGGCCTATGTCACAGCCACAGCAACATGGGATCCGAGCTGTGTCTGCGGCCTATACCATAGCTCACAGCAACACCTCAACCCACTGAGCAAGGCCAGGGATCGAACCTGCAACCTCATGGTTCCTAGTCGGATTCGTTAACCACTGAGCCACGATGGGAACTTCAAAATGCAAATTCTTGAAGCACATCCCAGATCTGAAAACTTCTAATCAGAAGGTATGGCTATGGAGCCCAGAAATTGCTTAACAAGTTCTCCAAATGATTCTGATGTGCCTTAAAGTGAGAGAACCAATGCTTTAGTAATTAAGAGGTCATAGGTGTTCAATATAGACCACAATTTGGGATTCATTACATAGCCAAGCTGCAATTAATAGGCACTAAAGTTTATTTAGGAACTTTTTCTTAATGTTTACAATTTTTTTTTTTTTTTTTTTTTTTTTTGGTCTTTTTAGGGTTGCGTCTGTGGCATATGGAAGTTGCAAGGCTAGGAGTTGAATCAGAGCTGTAGCCGCCGGCCTACACCACAGCCACAGCAATGCAGGATCCGAGCCGTGTCTGCAACCTACACCACAGATCATGGCAACGCCAGATCCTTAACCCACTGAGCAAGGCCAGGGATTGAACCTGCATCCTCATGGTTCCTAGTCAGATTCATTAGCCACTGTGCCACGATGGGAACTCCAAAAGAGTATATTCTTCTTTGCAGGAAAAACAATGGTCAGCTCACCTGTTTTTACATTTTTATTTCATTTTAATTTTTTAAAATTGAGATATAGTTGACTTACAATATTGATATGTTTTAGGTGTTACAGCATAGTGATTCACAATTTTTAAAGGTTACACTCCATTTGTAGTTATTAGAAAATATTGGTTCTTTTCTCCATGCTGTACAATGTATCCCTGTTACTTATCTATTTTACATAGTTGTTTGTACCTCTCAATCCCCTGCACCTGTCTTGTCTGGTTTTTTTTTTTTTTTTTTTGTCGTTGTTATATTCACTAGTTTGTTGTATTATTTTAGATTCCACATATAAGTGATATTATACAGTATTGGTCTTTCTCTGATTTATGTCACCAAGCCTAAAACCCTCCAAGTTGTTGGCTGAGCAGTGTGTGTGTGTCACACACATATACACATGTACAAGATATACACATCTTTGTTCATTCCTGTTGATGGACACTTAGGTTGCTTCCATATCTTGGTTATTGTAAATAATGCTGCCATGGACACTGGGGTGCACGTATCCTTTCAAATTAGTGTTTTCATTTTCTTTGGATATATAGCCAGCATTGGAGTTGCTGGGTCATATGGTAGTTCTATATTAATTTTTTTGAGGAAACTGTGCCCTTTTTCACAATGACTGTACTAGTTTATGTTCTTATCAACAGTGTACAAGGATTCCCTTTTCTTCCACATTCTCGCCAGCATTTGTTATTTGTGTGTTTATTTTTGTGTTTGTCTTTTTGTCATATCTTGGGCCGCTCCCGTGGCATATGGAGGTTCCCAGGCTAGGGGTCGAATCAGACCTGTAGCCGCCAGCCTACGCCAGGGCCACAGCAACGAGGGATCCGAGCTGCATCTGCAACCTACACCACAGCTCACAGCAATGCTGGATCCTTAACCCACTGAGCAAGGGCAGGGATCAAACCTGCAACCTCATGGTTCCTAGTTGGATTCGTTAACCACTGCGCCATGACGGGAACTCCACTCCTGTGATCTTTTTGATGATATCATTCTGACAGATGTGAGGTAACAGCTCATTGTGGTTTGAGTTTGTATTTCTCTGACAATTAATGACGTCGAGTATCCTTTTGTGTGCCTGTTGGCAATCTGTATGTGTTCTTTGGAGAAATGTCTGTTCAGGTTTTCTGCCCATTTTTTAATCAGGTCATTTGCTAATATTTCGTGAGGATTTTTGCATCTATGCTCACCAGTGAAATTGGGGGGTGTGTGTGTGTGTCTGTGATTATTTTTGTCTGTTGTGGTATCAGGTAGTTGTGCTACCTGGCCTCATAGAATGAGTTCAGAAGCATTAAGTTCTCTGCAATTTGGGGGAATAGTTTGAGAAGGAGAGGTGTTAACTCTGGTAGAATTTACCTGTCAAGCCACCTGGTCCTGGTTTGTTTGTTGGGAGTTATTTTTATTACTGATTCAATTTTATACTGCTAATTGGTCTGTTCAAATTTTCCATTTATTCTTGGTTCAGTCTTGGGGGATTGCATATTTCTTGGAATTCGATAAATTTCTTCTAGGTCGTCTGTTTTATTGGCATAAACTTGTTTGTAGTAATCTCTTATGATCCTTTGTATTTCTCTGGTGTTGGTTGTAATTTCTTGTTCATTTTTGATTTTATTGATTGGGTTCTCTTTTGTCTTTTCAAAGAACCGGCTTTTAGTTTCATTGATCTTTTCTGTCATTTTTTTTAGTCTCTATTTCATTTATGTCTGCTCTGGTCTTTATGATTTTAAGAGAGGGGCCTCTGTTTCCCCTATCCCTCTAGGATTCCCGAAAGAAAGCCCCAATGAAGGCAAATGTTTGGGGGACCCATCTTCCCGATGCAGCAACGGGGAAGCCTGATGTGGAGCTCAGACCCCTTGCTCTTTGAGGGGAAACGCTGCAATTGTAATTATTCTCCCATTTGTGGGTTGCCTGCCCAGGGGTATGGAACTTGACTGTATCACAACTCTGCCCTTCCTACTCACCTCTTTATATCTTTAGTTGTAGAGGATTGTTTCTTGTAGGTGCTGGTATTTTTCATGATTGTTCTGTAAATAGTTGTAATTTTGGTGTGCCCATGAGAGAAGGTGAGCTCAGGATCTTTCTACTCCACCATCTTGGCCTATCTCGACTCACTTGTTTTAAGAACTTGGAAGGTGAGCATGGAACCCTCGCATCCAGGACTGGTTGGGGTTTTTGCTTTAAAACTTGAATGTTAATGCAGGACACTTCTCAAGACAATAAGGTTGGCTTTTGAGCAAAACTTTCTTTATCCCAATTCAAAAAAGCATCTTCTTCCTAGCCTTGGAATTAAACATATGGATTTGTTCTTTTGGGATATGCCATTATTGGCTACATCTGCTCCTTTTAAAAGATCTGGGGAAAGTAACTTTCTAGGTGGCATCTTTTATCACTAAAATGTGAATCAATTTAGCAGATTGCTTTCCAGGACTATACTTAGCACATGGAGGGTAAAGAGGGGTTTCCATTTATAGATGTAAATTATTTCATTTATAATTTCTAAAGAACTAAGCTAAGACTAACTTTGGCATATTAAAATTAGGAAAAGTCTTTGGATCATCTAATCCAAACTCTTTTAAACAAAGGCACAGGATAAATCAATTCATCGGTGACCACACAGCTGATTAATCCACTTGGCAAACTGTCATCTTGCCTCAAAAAAGCTTCTCTGATCTTTTCTGACTGGCTTCGCTGGGAAAAATGTTGAGTATTTAAGACTTCTAAGGAAGATGCTAATTTATATTTTAAACCATTTGAAATGTGAGCAAGTGAGGAAAGTGCCACTTAAATTTAGCAGTTTGCTACCTTGCCCTTTCTATATGGGGAATTTGCACTTTGAGCGTAAAGAGAGGAGGAAATATCTGTCCTGTTTTCACTAAATTTTGTCTGGATTTGTCTTGCCCAGGTTAAACTATCTCAAGCAGACAATGACCTGGGGATCCAAAGAGAAACAAGCCCTTTCTCTTGAGAAGCCCATAACCTTGACAAGAGATCAGCTGGTTCACAAACAATATTGTAATTCACATGGTAGATATATGAGATCTCCCCCAGAACTGGTGGGACATACATTGGGACAATCACTCCAGGTTTCAGTGTTTCATTCAACAGGTCGGCAGAGGGGAGATGATATTTGGAGCAGACGGATAGTAAGTGCAAAAGCATAGAAAGGATGGACTTCTGAATGTTTAGGGAACAAGCAATTAGATACGATAAAGACACTTAGGATGCTTGGGAGAGCATGGCAAGAGGTGAACTGGGAAGGAAAACATGACTTTATAAAAAATGCAAAGGGGCCTGAATTTTTTTCTTGTTAGCAAGAGGAAACTCTCAAAAGTGTTAATTTTTTTTTTTTTTTTAAAGAAGGGAGTGACATGGTCTGTTTTTAAAATAGCAGCCTGTCTTTTTCATACAGCCTATTTAATTTCTTACAGCCCTGCTATGAAGGCTCTGTAACTACTCCCATTCAATAAATGAGAAAGCACAAGGAGGCACAGTAACCAGCTTCAAGTCGCAGCTCATAAGGCTCAAACCCTAGCAATTTGGCTCAAAAGGCTCACTCATCATGACTCTACAAATCAGAGTTGAGAATGGGCTGTGGGAGGAAGGAGAAGGAAAGACATAAATTAACATGCTGCTTCGAGTCTAAGCCAGTTTCCCAAACTTAGCATTCACTTCCTCCTTTATACAACTTTTGCTATCCAAGAACATTATTTAATATTAAATAACATTAAGTAATATTAAATAACATTAAGTCATATTTACTATTTCTTTAAATCATTCCTCTGTTTAAATTTTACAGGGAAACCTGAGGATAACAAAATACCCCAACAGGTGTATGTTAGGATGGGGTCATGGCCCCAGAGACAAAAAGCTGTACCCAGAGCTGGAGGGTAGAGCAGACTGGACATGCCAAAGCAGGGCAGGTAGAAGTGGTCTAGATCTGGGCCCAGGGGCTGGAGCAGCAGCACAAAGGTGGTCACTGAGAAGGCCTTAAGCAAGATGGCAGCTTCTGCAAGAGGCGGAAAATGTGAACCAGGGCAGTGAGTCTGGGGTACTTACATGGATAATGGGGTGAGGGGTTTGTGCAAGAGTGAGGGTGAGACTGAAGAAAGGAGCCCCGGGTGCTAAAAGAAGAATGGAGTCCAAGAAGCAAATAAATAGAAGGGTGAAGGATGACTGATGGGGAGACCTAGGCTGGGGGCCAAGAATAATGTTAGGATATTTTAGGCAGTTGAAGAGGGTTACAGGATAGGGAAGGGAGGTGTTTAGGGAGTAAGGTAAAACTCCCAGAGGTGAGAGCTGAGGGTAGGTGGAATTCAGGAAAGGCTGCAGCGGGATCACTTGGGGCATACGACATTGGGTATGAAGTGGACTGGGTACCCAGCCCTACCATCTGATTCTTTGCAGGTTTTCCCTGAATCCTGAACACAGCGGTGATGGTCAGCTTCCCATGAGTAAGTTGAACCTGTCATCTTTCTACCACCAGAAATCACCTCTAAGTCTGTCAGTGACATTACTACCTGCGGGGAAACTTTTATGTGGGCAAAGCATGATAAAAGCCTGAGTTAAAGAATGGGATACTTACGTAGTTCCCCTTGTGGCTCAGCAGGTTAAGAACCTGATACAGTGTCTGTGAGAATGCTGGTTTGATCCCTGGCCTTGCTCAGTGGGTTAAGGATAGGGCGTTGTCACAGGCTGCAGTGTAGTTCGTAGGTGTGGCTCAGCTCTGGTATTGCTGTGGCTGTGGCACAGGCTGGCAGCTGCAGCTCTAATTCAACCCTTAGCTCAGGAAACTGCATATGCCACAGGTGTGGCCATAAAAAGGAAAAAAAAAAGGGATATTTGGAGGAGTTCCTGCTGTGGCACAGAGAGGGTTAAGGATCCGACTGCAGCTTCTTGGGTTGCTGTGGAGGTGCAGGTTCGATCTCCGGCCTGGCTCAGTGGGTTAAGGATCTGGCATTGCTGCAGCTGTGGTGCATGTTGCAGCCGTGGCTCGGATTCAGTCCCTGACCTGGGAAACTCCATATGCTGCAGGAATACCGTTTGGGTTACCATCATTATTCTGTTCAATCTTTTACTCTCCATGGTGCCTAAACATGAAACTGTAAGACCGGATCTCAAATATTTAGTTACATTATTGTGAATAGCTGAAAGGATAAGCAGAGATGAGTCTTCTGAGACATATCTGAGTGGTAAGGATCCCGTTCATGCACTGCAAGGGCCAGGGGAGGGTAGCAGACTAAGTCTGGTAGAACGTTTACCCTCACAAGAAGGGATGATTTTTCAGAGAGCTGACAGGTCATCCTAGCTCACTGGTTGTGAGGCTTTAGATACTGCAGGAAAGTGAGAAGAAAGAATTAAAGATCTATAGACAGGCTTAATGTTTCAAGATTCACTCCAGATGATAGACCATTTCCCATTGCTTACAGAATCACTTAGGTCTACGTAAAATATGTTCCCCTAATGAGCAATTTCAGAAATTGTGGCCGACAGATCCTAAGGAGGCCCGAGTGATTCTTACTTTCTAGCATTCACACCCTTGTGTCCTACCTTTTAAGTGTGGGCAGGACCTGTCACTTGCTTTTAACTAAAAGAATATGGCAAAGGTGATGGAAGTCAATCCTGTGTTCACAGTATGATTATGTTGTTTTATGAGACTCCTTCTTGCTAGCAGAATCTCTCTCATTTTTCTGTTTGACGTGCTGTTAGCTGTCTATGGACAGGGACAAGTGGCAGGGAATGGTGGGCAGCCTGGAGTTGCTGAGGGCAGCCAGGAAACTAAAGCCCTCAAATCTCTGACTACAAGGAGAGAAATTCTGCCAACAACCTGCAAAGAGCCTGGAAGCAGAATCTACTCCAAGTCAGGCTCCAGATGAGACCACGGCCCCAGCACTGGGGTTGCAGGCCTGTGAGAGACCAAGAGCAGAAGACCAGTCTAAGCTGTGCTTAGACTCTTGACCCGCAGAAACTGAGATAAATACGTATGTGTTGTTTTAAGCTGCTAAATTTATAGTAATTTATTAGACAGTATAGAAAACAAATACAGAAATCTTAATATATAAAAGTAAAAAAAAAAAAAGAGTAAAAGGAATATTGAACTACTGGCCATTTGGGATATTTATTAGTCAAACATCCAAAGATCAGTCCTCAATGCTCATTTCCATGATTTTAAGAGTTGGTCCTTCAGTGTTCTGATTATCACCACTGATACTGCATAACTGAACAGATGGAGAGAGTGCTGTGCTAAGACAACATAATTCATTTGAAGTCTCAACCTTTTCAGTGTCACTGTCACCTTCGATGACATTCACAGAGGTTTCCTGGTCTAGTACACTGTCTAACATACCTGCATTTTTTTCATCCCAAATTGAAGTTCCAAGATTTGTTTCATCATTCACCTGTTGAATTATAACTCCTTCTGAATACTTTGATTTGTAGATGGGCAGGAAAAATTCATTTGGTGAAGAGACTACCTCGTTTTCGTCCTTTGGCACAGACAACAACATATCCAAAGCTTTGCGGTATTGTTGACGTTCCTGTCGAATGGCTAAATCTTGTTCATTTTTATATTCATTTTGGTCTGAATCCTCAGCCTTTTCAAAATCAGGTAAATGCAACATACTGACATCATCTAGCTTTACTGAGTTCTCCTTGGATATGCAGCCTAAGTCCACCTTTAGGATATGCAACAAGTGGCGCATTTTTTCCTAGAATTAAGAAAAAGACAAGAATAATTATGTTAATTAGTTAGTCAAATTGAATTACTTTGTCTGCAGTGCTGCTAATCTCAGCAGGATTAATACTTCTTCCCCACACTGTCTGCACCCCCCACCCCATACACACAAAAAATGCAAGGGCAGGTGCATGCTTTTAGCGAACTGTTTGAAAGTATGGTAGAAAAATTTTTTCCGTATAAGAATCTTTCTAATGAAGTTCCAAAGAAAGACAAACCTCCTCCAGATGATGTTTATTTTGTTTTATGTGTCTCTCAAACAGTCGTTCTAAAAACCTACAAATGATAAATAAAAATGTTAATGTCTCGAAATCAGAAAATCAACTAAATATAGCCGAGCCCCCATGTAATAACTAAACTATGAAAGATTGGAAAATTTAGATTACCTTTTTCTTTCCAAAAAGAAACACTAATCCTTCCCTATTCTGGCAAGTCCTCCAATCTGGAAGCTAATATATATAGCAGATGCCAGTATTTCTGAAAGATTGCATGCTACTTACATTTGTGTGAATAAAATATTTTAAGCACCCCCCATCAAAAAGCTCTTTTCTCTCTCACACACATATACAAATATCAAAAGTCTTTTTTCCTCCCTTTCTCTTTCTTTCACATACACACCACCCCCAAAAGCAAACACTACAGAAAATTCTCTTAAGTTAAAATGCTTCTTAGATTATACTTGGAAAAAAATCCCACTGATGGTAAATTCACATAATAACCTAAAGTTATCACTTATTAAGCACTTATTAAGAGTTAGACATTTATGCTGGATACATAATAATCATTATACCTACTGTCATGACCAACAGTGAGAACAAAAGATAATAGAAAATTCATTTTAAAGGTGAGAAAACAACATCTCTAAGATGATGGTTTCCTCTCCAACGAGGTCACACGTCATTAAGAGAATTTTTTAACCCAGATGTGCATGGGTCCAGACAGATTTTTTTCACCTACACTGTGTTATCACAGGAGTGTATCAATAGCTTTTTTTTTTTTTTTTTGGTTTCTTTTTGCCTTTTCTAGGGCCACACCACGGCATATGGAGGTTCCCAGGCTAGGGGTCTAATCGGAGCTGTAGCCACCGGCCTACACCAGAGCCACAGCAATGCAGGACCCAAGCCACGTCTACAACCTACACCACAGCTCATGGCAACACCGGATCGTTAACCCACTGAGCAAGGCCAGGGATTGAACCCGCAACCTCATGGTTCCTAGTTGGATTCGTTAACCACTGTGCCACGACAGGAACTCCCTCAATAGATTTCTTGATAAACAACTCACTTGTTACTGTCATTATCAATGAAGTCATGAACCAATCTTAGATTTAGTTGTTCTGAATTATTTTCTACTTTTTAAAAAAGCTAAGAAATCTGTTCTATATTTAACAACTATTCTTGGTATTTTTCTATGCATATATATATATATATTTCTTTACCAAAACTGTCATTAAAACAATACACAGTTTTGATACCTATATTATTTTTTCTAACCAACTATATATTTTAAACACCTTATTGTTTTTGGTCTTTTTGTCTTTTCTAGGGCCGCACCTGGCAGCATATGGAGGTTCCCAGGCTAGGGGTCTAATCAGAGCTGTAGCTGTAGCTGCTATACCACAACTCACAGCAACGCCAGATCCTTAACCCGCTGAGCAAAGCCAGGGATCGAACCGAAACCTCATGGTTCCTAGTCAGATTTGTTAACCACTGAACCACGACGGGAACTCCCTTAAACACCTTTATGTCTCAATAAGTTACCTCTATATCATTTTAAATCTCTGAACAGAACTTAGTTATAAATATGCTACAATTTATTCAACCAAACCTTTACTATTCAACATGTAGGTTGATTCCATTTTTTTGTGCTACTATTAAAAAAATGCCACAACTGGAGTTACCATTGTGGCTCAGCAGTAATGAACCCAACTGGCATCCGTGACGACATCAGTTCGATCCCTGGCCATGCTGAGTGGGTTAAGGATCTGGTGTTGCCACGAGCTGTAGTGTAGGTCACAGATGTGGCTCGGATCCCGTATTTTGTTGTGGCTGTGATGTAGGCTGGCAGTTCAGCCCCTAGCCTGGGAACATCCAATATGCTGCAGGTGTAGCCCTAAAAAGACCAAAAAAAAAAAAAAAAAAAAAAAAGGTGCCACAATAGGAAGTTCCCCGTTGTGGCTCAGTGGTAGCAAGACCGACTAGTATCCATGAGGATGTGGGTTCGATTTCTGGCCTCACTTGGTGCATCATCAGGATCTGTGGCTGTGGTGTAGGCCAGCAGCTGCAGCTCTGATCTGACCCCTGGCCTGGGAACGTCCATGTGCCGCAGGTTCAGCCCTAAAAAGCAAAAAGACGCAATATACAGTCTTATAAAGTAAAAGAAAAATGTGAGTTTTTTGAAGCATAAACATATTTTTCATGCCAACTTTTTTTTTGCTTTTGTTTTGGCTTCTAACCTTTGCTTAATTTTTTGATTTACTGTGAAAATCTTAATGTTTTTGTTGTTGCGGTAGTAAAAAAGCACATAACAAAATCTACCGTATCAGTTTTAAAAGGTACAGTTCAGTCATTCACAATGAATCAACAGTACTTTTTCATCTTGCAAATCTAAAACTCTACATCCATTACACAAATATTCTTCACCACATCTGTGGGGGCGGGGGGAGGGGGCTGCCCCTGTGGCGTGCGGAAGTTCCTGAGCCAGGAACTGAACCCATGCCACAGCAGTGACCTGAACCACGGCAGTGACAATGCCAGGTCCTTAACTTGCTGAGCCACAGGGAACTTCTTAACCATATTTTTAAAATGAAAGAGGCAAATAGAATTATTGTCAAAAAATTAAGGTCTTTTTGGTGTAGCTTTTTATACTAATTATGAAAATGCTTGCTTTAATTTAAAAAACTTTATCTAGAAATAGAAATAATTTATTAGAAATATCGGCACTTGACATATTATTACATCATGAGGAGGAAAGCCTGTAGTATTATACATAAAGGGGTCCTGTGACAGTTTCAAATAGTAAAAAGAGATGATGGGCCTTTGCAAAGAAGAAGCAAAAACATAGTTTATTAGTCTATTTTATACTAAGAGATATAATAGTATTTTTGGTTTGTTTCTTTGTATGGGATTTCTACGTGGATGATAATGTCATCTGTGAAGAAAGAGCTTTACTTCTTTCTTTCAAATATGGACACCATTTCTTTTTCTTTGTGATAGATTTTTTTGAAATTGATGTGTAACTGATACGACATTATATTAGCTTCAGGCATACAACATAATGATTTGATATTTGTATATAGCGCAAAACGATCACCACAATAAGTCTAGTTAACATGTTATATACACGGTTATAGAAATGTTTTTTCTTGTAATGAGAACTTTTAAGACCTATTCTCTTAGCAACTCTCAAATATGCAATGTGGTATTATTAACTGTAGTCATTATGCTGTACATTATATCCCCATGATTTATGTTGTAACTGAAAGTTCTGTACCTTCTGACTCCCTTCAACCATTCTGCCCACCCTTCAGCCCCATCTCTGGCAGTCATCAATCAGTTTTCTGTATCTAAGAGATACATTAGTACGTATGTATGTACATATTTTTCTTTTTAAGGCTACACATGTGGCATATGGAAGTTCCAAGGCTAGGGGTCAAATCAGAGCTGCAGCTGCCGACCTACACCGCAGCCATAGAAGTTTAGGATCTGAGCAGTCTGCAACCTTCACCACAGCTCACGGCAGCACCAGATCTTTAACCCACTGAGTGAGGCCAGGGAATTGAACTCCCATCCTCACGGGTACTAGTTAGGTTCAATACCACTGAGCCACAACGGGAATTCCGAGATATAATAGTATTTAAATTAATAAAATCTCTATTCTTTTCTGTAACTCCCCAAAACTATGAACTCTTCTTAGAATGAATTAAACATTTTTTATCATCAATTATATTATCAATTATAAGAACATGATCCCCCCAAAAGCAACATAATTTTCATTTCCTAATATGTGAAAATAATTTAAAAATTAACATCAAGTGAAGAGTATTTAATGTACTGTTCGACCACCATAATACAATTAAAAAACCCAACCTGTTTGAAAATAAACCAAGTTTCAAAATTTCATCTGTGACATCTTCAATGAAACTCAGATACAACAGTTCTTCTTCACTGTGAAAGCAAAACAGTACACAGAGTAAATATTACTGCTTACTTACTCTGAAAACTATAGGAAACATAAGCACCTAATTAGAAATAGCTATACTATTACAAATGTAATTCTATCTCATATTATTAAAAAATATAATAAATGGGTACCTACCTTCTCAAATTATGCAAGGATATATATTAAAGATGAGAAAATATTCCCTTAGAATAAAACTTCATAGACGTCTGCAACATTCATCAGGCAGTACAAAATAAGCAGGGATTAAACAAAGCAGGAAGCAACCAGGGGCAAGAGGACAACTAAGTGTGACAGGTGTTCCTGACCAGCATTTTAAATGTCCTCTGGCTGTTGACCATGTCCAGCCACAGAGGTGTGAGCCTGTCTGCCTGGCTCTTTTTTTTTTTTTTTTTTTTGTCTTTTGTTGTTGTTGCTATTTCTTGGGCCGCTCCCGCGGCATATGGAGGTTCCCAGGCTAGGGGTTGAATCGGAGCTGTAGCCACCGGCGTACGCCAGAGCCACAGCAACGCGGGATCCGAGCCGCGTCTGCAACCTACACCACAGCTCACGGCAACGCCGGATCGTTAACCCACTGAGCGAGGGCAGGGACTGAACCCGCAACCTCATGGTTCCTAGTCGGATTCGTTAACCACTGCGCCACGACGGGAACTCCTTTTTTTTTTTTTTTTTTTTTGTCTTTTGCCTGGCTCTTGCAGGAAGGGCAAGAGGAAAGTCATCTGGAGAAGCAGCAACCTCAACCATGAAATCCTCTCTTGCTCTTACGTTGAGAAATTTATTGAGCAGAAAAATTTTTTTTCCCCAAAGGATTTGGAGATAAGGAAAAACATTTGTGTATATAAATATATTGATAATTTTTAATTACTTGGACATATTTCTTTGTTATCCTATCTTACAAGTTAACTATATTTTAGTAGCGATTACAGGATTAGGATACTAACCTAAGTTTGATTCTAATTAGCTAAAAATCAGTAAATTGATAGAAAATGTCAACAGCAAGTAACCAATTACTGAATAGGTAAATATAAAGGGAAAAGTGAATTTGCAAATCAAATAGAAGATTAAAATTCTGCATAAAAATTATGCCTTCAAACTGATTCAGAGGCACAAAGTTTTGAGAATAAATAAAACTCTATACAAATAGATTATTTTTCCTGGAAAAAAAAATACAGCTTAAACAATATTAAAACCTAGAAGAGTATAATATCTGCAAAAAACTGGTGAGGTTAGAAACCTCTAAGAAAGGTATCCTGAGCTACCCAAAGCCTTCATTTCTCTAAAACATCTTTTTTTTTTTTTTTGTCTTCTTGCCTTTTCTAGGGCTGCACCTGCGGCATATGGAGGTTCCCTGGCTAGGGGTCTAATCGGAGCTGTAGCTGCCAAGCCTACGCCAGAGCCACAGCAACGTGGGATCTGAGCCGCATTTGCAACGCCAGATCCTTAACCCACTGAGCAACAGCAGGGATCGAACCCGAACCTCATGGTTCCTAGTCAGATTCATTAACCATTGAGCCACCACGAGAACTCCTAAAACATCTTTATTAGTCTTATTTATATAAAAATTTATAAGTACTAATTATAAAAAACAGCAAGTATCATTAACTTTGGGATAAACTTCCACTGACAAAAAAATGAAGTGATTAATAATTATTTCAGAAAATTCTGGTCATTCTTTCAAATTTAGTGTGTATTACATGACCGAACCGCAAAGTTGGCTATAAAGAAGGATCAGTGTTCAATCCTGACTTATTTGTGTGATTCTTAATTCTTGACTTCCACTAAGCAAAATGAAGAGGTCAAAAAGATCTTACTCAGAATAGATCTTTCTCTCTGAAGGAGGATGCAGAGAATATTGACATACTGCCCTGGAAAGAGAAAATTGGAATATGTGAGCAAAACTGATTGGCATACAGTAAGCATTCAAGAATATTATGTTAGCAATCATATGTTTCAGAATTTTAAAGCATCTTCATTCATCATCTAATCTAATCTTCAGAATAACCCTGTCAGGTATACTGGGTAGATGTTATTTTTCTGACTTACTAAACAACTCACTAAGGGCCAGAAAGCCTAAGTAACTCGCCAAGGTCACATGTTAGCAGGTAGCAAAGAGCGATTTTAAAACCAGGCTTGGGAGGTTAATGAATCCAACTAAGAACTATGAGGTTTCAGGTTCGATCCCTGGCCTTGCTCAGTAGGTTAAGGATTCGGCGTTGCTGTGAGCTGTGGTGTGGGTCGCAGACGCGGCTCGGATCTGGTGTTTCTGTGGCTCTGGCGTAGGATGGTGGCTACAGTTCCGATTAGACCCCTAGCCTGGGAACCTCCATATGCCAAGGGAGCGGCCTAGAAAAGGCAAAAAGACAAAAATAAATAAATAAATAAAACCAGGCTTGTAATTACAAAATGACAATTCTTTTAAACACTGTACTATGAGGAGCTCCCTGCTGGCCTAGCAGTTAAGGATATGGCATTCTCACTGCTGTGGCTCAGGTCACTGCCATATCATGGATTTGATCCCTGGTCCAGGAATTTCTGCATGCCACGGCTCCTCCCCACTCCCCCCAAAAGAAAACTGTACTATGAAACTTACTTTGTATAAATGATTATTAACTTGACTAAGGCTAAACATAAATGATGTTGGAAACGTATTTCCAGGGAGTTCCCATGGTGGCACAGTGGGAACGAATCTGACTAGGAGCCATGAGGTTCAATCCCTGGCCTCACTCAGTGGGATAAGGATATGGCGTTGCCATGAGCTGTGGTGTAGGTTGCAGACATGGCTTGGATCTGGCATTGCTATGGCTGTGGTGTAGGCTACACTGCTATGGCAGCTGTAGCTCCCATTAGACCCCTGGCCTGGGAACTTCCATATGTCGCAACTGGGGCCCTAAAAAGCAAAACAAAACAAAACAAAAAACATATTTCCATATGGAAAGAAATTTTAATCTGGTCATTATAAATTTTTGTTACTATTCAGTTATATCATTAGTAAACTCCAAGCTTTCTATTCTGGTATATTTAATGATAATATTTTACTTCTTTTACATAGAAGCTACTAGGAAAGGAGTTCCCGTCGTGGCTCAGTGGTTAATGAATCTGACTAAGAACCACGAGGTTGCGGGTTCGATCCCTGGCCTTGCTCAGTGCGTGAAGGATCTGGCGTTGCCATGCGCTGTGGTGTAGGTTGCAGATGTGGCTTGGATCCCACATTGTTGTGGCTCTGGCGTAGGCCGGTGGCTACAGCTCCGATTAGACCCCTAGCCTGGGAATCTCCATATGCCGCAGGAGCGGCCCTAGAAAAGACAAAAAAAAAAAAAAAAGAAGCTACTAGGAAAGATAAAGATCTCTTTCTCTAGGTCCTTCTTTATATTCACTGCACACTGGCTTAACTGGCTGAATAATTTTAAGTTATAAGTACTAAAGTATCATGAATTTCAAGAGAGAAGTTAGCAATAGCCACCCCCCATCCCCCAAAGGCTTGCCAGGACTGTGTGTGCTTGCCTTTCTATCCGCTATAGGATGCCTCATTCTTGCCCTTTTTAATCCTTTTTTTCCTTCCACCTCCATCACATATCCAAATTCTAACACTGAAATGCATCTGACAGCTGAAGCTATCAAAGACATGTTTTAGGTTTTATACTACCTGCTAACCTACCATTTTTATTTAGGCACAGTATTCCACAATTACTAAACATGGTGAGTCATTAAAAAAAATAGTGCCTCCTCTACAAAGCACGGATGGGTAAAGCACTAGCACATGATGAATGTTCAGAATCATACATGTTGAATCCTCACGTGGTAATAAGGTTCTTCAGTACCATCTATGCCATGTAAACCAGTGAGCGTCACTGCTGGAGGATTTCTCTTGGGGAAAATCCTTCCTCATGTGAAGAGTGATGGTATTTAATACAGGCCAGCATCCCTTTTCCCTTTATTAATGAATTAGCAAAATGAATTCATAAACTTTCATTGACTCCTTACTTTACATAATTTCCCTCTAACTAAGGGGGCTACCGAACTAACACCGCAACAGATTAGAGCACATGTGGTTAAAATAGGACTTCTGCTGCAAAGTCTGTATGTCGCTGCACAGAGAAACAGAACCAGCTACCTTGCTGAGGAACACTGAAGAGCGCCATCTTTAGTCTCGTCCCAGGGCAGTTCGCGCCCCTGTAAAGGTAAAGGGGTTAATGTTTCTTTGGTATCATGTCATACAACTAGATGCCTGGGATGCAATGAGAAGAATACATCTGTATTTTTCTTTCAAAAGCATATCACGAAAGCAGAAATAAGGCAAAACAGTAAACTTCCAAAAATAGTTGAGAGACAGTAGAGATACTCCGTAGATAAAAATGCTGATGTGTATTATGACAAAGGATGCTTTAGAGCACATTTTTCATACCATCAAGACCTTTTTCTTAAATTTATTTAAAGTAACATAAAATAATTTCTTATATTTTAATGAATAATATTTAAGTGACATTTAATTACAAGTAAGAGAAAATGATGCATATTTGCAAGTTTTAAGTAAACTTGAGAGAAAATATCCTATTATTTAGTAACTCCAATAGCTCAGCTGTTTCAAATGCCAACCTTTCAAATATGTAGAAGTAGTGGTAGCTCTGGGAACTCCGAAACTGTATGAACAATAATATTAACAAACAAAAATAAAAGCAGCTTACTATTACAGAACCCTTTCTAGGGGCCACATGCTGAGCCAAGCATTTACTTGCATTATTGGATTTAATCTTTATAATGCTAATTTAGGTGCAGTGCTTTACGACTTTAAAAGTGCTGTTAAAATGCTAGTCTACTTACTGCAGCTAATGCTCTTACTATCTTCCTCAAGCAGACTGCTGGTGGTACTGATTTGGGAATATGTGGACATATCAAAGTCTTCCTACATGTTTCTAATTGAACATTCGGAGCACAATGTCACAAAAACAGGTGTCTGCTTTAGCTTATTTAGTTATCCACAGAACTAACCCCCTTCCTAAATCTCAAGTTAGTCATAGCTATCATTTATTAAGCTTGGGTTGATTTAGGTACTTGACTTTGACAACATTTTTTTCTTTCCAATGATCTTGCACATTAAGTACAGTTTTTCCAGATGTGGAAACTGAGCTCTCAGAGGAACTGATTTGTCCTTGGGCCTTAAATAGCAGAACTTTATGTCAAACAGCTATTAATGGCTGAGATGGAAACCTCTACTCATTTTCAGAAGGGAAGAGGGAAGCTGAGTGTGCTTATGTTTTATTCTTCTATCTTTGATTCTGTTTGATATTTTAATAGACAAACCTTTTTCACAAACAATAAATTTAAATTAGGATGCAAGTGTATGATTAATACTCCCCAAATAAAAATAATCAGGTTATCTCAAAGTCAGACCTGAAACTATAATATTTTCTTTTGTGGCTGCACCTGTGGCATATTGAACTTCTTGGGCCAGGGTTTGAATCCAAGCTGCAGATGCAGCACAACACAGGATCCTTTAACCCACTGTGCCAGGCTGAGGATCGACCTTGTGCCTCCACAGAAGCCCGAGCTGCTGCAGTTGGGATTCTCAACCTACGATGCCACAGTGGGAACTTCAAAACTGTAATGTTTTAAAAGAAATGATTGCCAAACATTCAAAATACGAACACTGAAAAAGATCTTTATGGTCTAGTAAAGTGTAAAAGCAAGCACAGAAGAATTATATCCATCTATTCTTATAAAATGTATAATTTCTAATAATATAATCAATGGCAATTCTTTAAAAAAAATACAGGCATAGAAACTAAAATAACTTCTGCACAACTCTTCTAGCTCCTTTAGTGATCTAAGTCTGCATCTTTGAAAAGAACATTTAAGTTATTTTATCCATGCACCCACCTATCCAAGTAGCCAACCAGCCATCTAGAAAAGATGTTAACAACAAAATGACTTCCCAGATTGGGCAGGATACAGCTAGTCACTCACAAAGAGCTATAACCATTTGCAAATAGGCAATACTTCTGTATATCGGCTATATCACATGCAAGACGTATCATCAAGAGATTATTTTTCACAATCTAAATAGTTACACATATTCTATTAAATTAAAGCAACTGTAATTCTAATGTGGAACACACAGACATGTCATTTTTATTACCTGCTTTATGTTCATTTCTGAATCTGTGAAGTTCTTAATCTCATTGGTTTCAAAATCAGATTTAAAGCTGTAATATTTTAAAAGAAATGATTGTTAAACCTTCAAAATGTAAACACTGTGATAATGAGCTTTACTACCTAGAAAATAAAAAACGAGAGATGAAATGCATCTATTCCTATAAAATGTGTAATTTTGATATAATTCTCAGCTCTTCTCAGGAAGCAGATATGATTTGGATTACATAAGCTTCTCTTTCTTTTTTTTTTTTTTTTTAGGGCTGCACCCATGGCATATGGAGGTTCCCAGGCTAGGAGTCCAATCAGAGCTACAGCTGCCAGCCTACACCACAGCCACAGCAACTTGGGATCCGAGCTGCGTCTGCGACCTATACCACATCTCACTGAGTGAGACCAGGGATTGAATCCGCAAACTCATGGATCCTAGTTGGGTTCCTTAACTGCTGAGCCACAACAGGAACTCTTTCCCTTTTTTTTGAATGGTAGCTAGATTTCAGTTGGACAGAATGGGACTAAGAAAATGAGAACTAGTACCTTCAAAAACTGTCATAAATAAGCTGCACGCAAATCAATGAAACTAGAACACACTCTCACACCATGCACAGAAATAAACTAAAAAAAATGGCTTAAAGACTTAAATATAAGACAAGATACCATCAAACCCCTGGATGAAAACATAGGCAAAACATTCTCTGACATCAACCTTACAAATGTTTTCTCAGGTCAGTCTCACAAAGCAAGAGAAATAAAAGCAAAAATAAACCAATGGGAGAAAAGACAGCTTGTTCAATAAATGGTGCCAGGAAAACTGGACAGCCACATGGAAAAGAATGAAATCAGAACACTCCCTAACACCATACACAAAAATAAACTCCAAATGGATTAAAGACCTAGATATAAGACCAGACACTATAAAACACTTGGAGGAAAACATAGGCCACTCTCTGACATAAACGACAGCAACATCTTCTCAGAGTGGTGCCACCTCTTAGAGTAATGACAGTAAAAACAAAAATAAACAAATGGGACCTGATTAAACTTAAAAGTTTCTGCACAGCAAAGGAAACCCTAAACAAAACATAAAGACAACCCACAGAATGGGAGAAAATCTTTGCAAATGAATCGACCGACAAGGGATTAATCTCCAAAATTTATAAACACCTCCTACCATTCAATACCAAAAAAACAAACAACCCCATCAAAAAATGGGCAGAAGATCTAAAGAGACAGTTCTCCAAAGAAGACATACAGATGGCGAAAAAACACATGAAAAGATGTTCAGCATCCCTCATGATTAGAGAAATGCAAATCAAAACCACCATGAGGTACCACCTTACACCAGCCAGAATGGCCATCATCCAAAAGTCTACAAACAATAAGTGCTGGAGAGGGTGTGGAGAAAAAGGAACCCTATTCTACTGTTGGCGGGATTGTAAATTGGTGCAACCACTGTGGAAAACAGTGTGGAGATGCCTCAGAAAAATAAAAATAGAACTACTCTTTGATCCAGCAATCCCACTCCTGGGCATCCATCCAGAGAAAACCATGACTCGCAAAGATATATGTACTTCAGTGTTCATTGCAGCATTATTCACAATAGCCAAGACATGGAAACAACCTAAATGTCCATTGACAGAGGAGTGGATCAAGAAGATGTGGTGTGTACACACACACACACACACACACACACACACACACACACACACAATGGAGTATTACTCAGCCATTAAAAGGAACAGAATACCGGCATTTTTTGCAACATGGATGGACCTAGAAATTATGCTAAGTGAAGTCAGCCATACAATGAGATACCAACATCAAATGCTTTCACTGGGCGTTCCCGTCGTGGCACAGTGGTTAACGAATCTGACTAGGAATCATCAGGTTGCGGGTTCGATTCCTGACCTTGCTCAGTGGTTTAAGTTTCTGGCGTTACTGTAAGCTGTGGTGTAGGTTGCAGATGCGGCTCGGATACCGTGTTGCTGTGGCTGTGGCGCAGGCCAGCTGCTATGGCTCCGATTCAACCCCTAGCCTGGGAACCTCCACATGCTGCAGGAGCAGTCCAAGAAATGGCAAAAAGACAAAAAGACAAAAAAAAAAAAAAAAAAAAAAAAAAGCTTTCACTGACATGTGGAATCTGAAAAAAGGACAGAATGAACTTCTTTGCAGAACAGATACTGACTCACAGACTGAAAAACTTATGGTTTCCAAAGGAGACGGTTCGGGGGGTGGGGAGATACGCTGGGGTTGTGGGATGGAAATCCTATAAAATTAGATTGTGATAATCATTGTACAACTACAAATGTAATAAATTTATTGAGTAATAAAATAAACAAATAAATAAATAAACCAATGGGACCTAATCAAACTGACAAGCTTTTGCACAGCAAAGGAAACCATAAAAAGAAACCAAAAAGACAACTTACAGAATAGGAGAAAACAGTTTCAAATGATGCAACTGACAAGGCCTCAATCTCTAAAATATACAAACAATTTATACAACTCAACAACAAAGAAGCCGACAACCCAATGGAAAAAGGGGCAAAAGACCTGAACAGACATTTCTCCAAAGAAGATATACAGATGGCTAAAGAGCACATGAAAAAAATACTCAACATCACTGATTATTAGAGAAATGCAAATCAAAACTACCACAAGATACCACCTCACACCAGTCAGAATGGCCATCATTAATAAGTCCACAAATAACAAATGCTAGAGGGGGTGTGGAGAAAAGGGAACCCTCCTGCTCTGTTGGTGGGAATGTAAGTTGGTATAACCACTATGGAAAACAGTATGGAGGTACCTTAGAAAACTATACATAGAACTATCATATGATCCAGCAATCCCACTCTTGGGCATATATCCAGACCAAACGTTCCTTGAAAAAGACACATGCACCCGTATGTTCATTGCAACACTATTCACAATACCCAGGAGACAGAAACAACCCAAATGTCCATCGACAGACAACTGGATTAGGAAGATGTGGTACATATACACAATGGAATAGTACTCAGCCATAAAAAAGAACAAAATAATGCCATTTGCAGCAACATGGATGGAACTAGAGACTCCCATACTGAGTAAAGTAAGTCTTAAAGAGACAAATACCATGTGACATCACCTATATCTGGAATCTAATATATGGCACAAATGAACCTTTTCTTTCCACAGAATAGAAAATCATGGACTTGGAGAATAGACTTGTGATTGCCAAGGGGGAATGGGATGGAATGGGAGCTTGAGGTAAATAGATGCAGACTATAGCCTTTGGAATGGATTAGCAATGAGATCCTGCTGTGTAGCACTGGGAACTATATCTAGTCACTTACGATGGAGCATAATAATGTGGGAAAAAAGAATGTATATATGTATGTATAACTGGGTCACCATGCTGTACAGTAGAAAACTGACAGAACACTGTAAACCAGCTATAATGGGAAAAAATAAAAATCATTATATATAGAAAAAAATGTCAAAATATAATCATAAAAGTACATTTGATTTCCTCATTTCTTCCTCACTTGAAAAATTCTACCACTGGATTCAATTCTTTAATTTTTTAAATGTATACAGACTGATCTTACTATACCTCTTATTTTTACACAGAGAAAATACTATTCATAAATTATTTTTTACTTTTTAAAATAATTTAAAATCTAACACCAGGTAAATATTCATTTATGTAACACTAGGAAAAACAATCACAAATCTGTTAAACTCAATACTTTATAAGATTCGTTTCTTCAATCATTTGGCAATATTTAATGAATATTTATTATGTGCCAGGCATCACTGTATATGAAAATATTATTGAGGCAAATTATACTTAATTTCTAGAAATTATCCCAATTATCTACATTGTACCTGGGGAGTTGTTGCGGGGAAGGGAGCACAGGGGTAGTTAGACTAACACTTGCTTTTTTCTCCTATACAGCCCATTGTTTTGCCATTTCTTTCTTTTTTTTTTTTATAATTTTTTTTTATTTTCCCACTGTACAGCAAGGGGGTCAGGTTATCCTTACATGTATACATTACAATTACATTTTTCCCCCACCCTTTCTTCTGTTGCAACATGAGTATCTAGACAAAGTTCTGTTTTGCCATTTCTAACATAAATCAATAGATGCAATTACACAAACACTGATGACATTTAAAGGATCCTCCGAAAGTTTATTTTAAAAAACATATTGACGTTCTAGTACTATGTTTGAAATAATAAACTAAAATATGCAACATTCATGTTTAGAAGGGGATTGACAAGGGGTGTGTGTGTGTATGTATGTATGTATTTTTAGGGCTGCACCCGAGGCATAAGGAGGTTCCCAGGCTTGGAGTTGGATCGGAGCTACAGCTGCCGGCCTACACCACAGCCAGAGCAATGCAGGATCTGAGCTGTGTCTGCGGCCCATAGCACAGCTCATGGCAACACCGGACCCCTAACCCACTGAGCAAGGCCAGGGATTGAACTCGCATCCTCATGGATACTAGTTGGGTTCATTAACCACCAAGCGACGATGGGAATGCCCGACAAGTTTAATAGCTATTTATTTTTCAACAATTCCTCTGATAGTTCTAGTGATTCATGCAAAAGGTAAAGTCACACTGATCTCATTCCAAACAAAAGGGCACTACCAGACCTTAAGTCTGGCACATAAGGTACATGATATAAAATAAGGAATATGGTTTAATTTCCACTATATCCTGACAGATTTGCTATTGGCTGTTACGTCATACCTGCTTAAATCAGTTTGGGTTTCAGCTTCTATCCGCTGATTTGTAAAATCCTTTTTTCTTTTGGCAGGTGTATAATATCGATACTGTGATAGAAAAGATTTTGCTTCTGATTTTAAAGTGCGTGGGGTAAACGGCAAATGTCTGTTAGAAAAGAGTTCAGAATGTTTATCCAAAAGGTCCCCACTGGGTGCTTTTGAAATAACTAACTGAAACCGGTGGGAATTTGGGAATGCGCCCCTGGGCCTTCTGCTGCAGGAGGTTCCAGAGTATGACTTCCTGGGCCCAGAGGCAGCGTAGTCCATGCTAGACAGTGGGGAACTGGAGTTGTTCTCAGTACCGTTTGTGAGGACTTTCTCAGATTTAGGTAGACCTGGGTGTAGTCTCTCTGAAGATGTTACCGGTGACCTTGTAAAGGACGGAAATCCATTCACTTCTTCAATTAACACATCATCTTCATCTTGTGGTTCTCCTGAAGGCTAAGAACATTTGGTTTGACAGTGATCAATTACATTTACAAATTCATATAATTGGGGATCTCCAGATTATACATTAAAATGGTTGCCTCAAGACTCTACAAAATTAACCTATATGTTCCTGGAAATTTGTATATGAAATTATATTCAAGCTTTTGAATTATTAATATATAAAAATATAATTCTAAATATACCCAGTAGCAATCATTTTTCTTTGGGAGACTAAAAAGATGATTAGGAACATATACCCATATTTGTGGTCTTGAACTTGTGTACTGAGGTAGATCTCAAGTTTTTCCTGAGTTTCTAGACCAATCATGAGCACTAATCTCCTTCTCAACCACTGATGGTGGTGGCATCTGCCTCTTCTGTTTTGTCACCCCGGCCATCTTCAGTGCCTGCAGTTCCTCTGCGACTTAAAGGCTTTGAGGAAATGAAAAGAAACTTCTCCTCACAATGTGTGGAGCTCTGATTTAAGGAGCTGATATTTTAAACATAATTAAGAAAGATTTATTCCATAAAAAGTTTACATATGTTTCTTTCTCAGCTTCTCATGAGTGGGGAAAGCTTTGAAAGGGAAGGCATTTTGGCCTGCTCTATTGGATTTGGAAGAACTATTTCTACAGGTATCTCTCTATAAGGTTTAAGAGTGGAGGTAATATTTTATTTTTTTACAGACTAGACGCCCGAGAAACCTCGTCTACGATCCCAGACTTCGCGGACACTCTTGTACTTTTTACAGAACTCTGAGGCACTTTACTAAATGGTAGAGGGGAAGTTACACAGAAGTTAAAGAAAAAGGCTAGGATTTAGTCAGTTATATCTGTCCTACAAGCTCATGGGGAGGAAAATAAGAGGAAGATAAACAAGCTGAATCAGAAAGGAGCCGAGCGCTTTCCATGCACAAGGTACTGTTGCTGCCATTGAGGAGAATAGAAGAGGAATAATACCTTCTATCACTGTTACTAACCAGTACAGAGTGTGTACCACGTGCCAGATACTGTTCTAATTTTACATGTACTACTCATGTAATCATCACATTACCTCCATTTTATAGATGCAGAAACTGAGGTGCAAAGTCTCACAGGTTTCAACCCAGGCAAACCTGTGCTCTTCCCATTATGTCATATTACCTATGTTACAAACTCATTTGAAAATTCTACATTTTTAGATTTTTCTACCAATCAGGAATTTTAAACTGATGTTAATTCCTTTCCTGGCAGTGAACAAATCAGCTAACTTAGGTAATGATTTATCTCAGTAAGGAAATTGCAGATAATAGGATAGTGTGACTTGCTTAAAATAAGTCAAGCAACCTATTTCCTTTCCAAGTGCCCTTTTTTTTTCGGCTTTTGTCTTTTTAGGGCCACACCTGTGGCATATCGAGGTTCTCAGGCTAGGGGTCGAATCAGAGGTACAACTGCCGTCCTATACCACAGCCACAGCAACCCGGGATCCGAGCCGTATCTGTGACCTACACAGCTTATGGCAATGCTGGATCCTTAACCCACTAGCGAGGCCAGGGATTGAACCGGCATCCTCATGGATACTAGTTAGTTTCGTTAACTGCTGAGCCACGATGGGGACTCCTCCTAGTGCTTTCTAATCCTATCCCAAATATAAGGTAAAATTACTCAAAGCAACTAAGTATCTTAGCATTATTAGGGTACAGTTTAGTCAATGACTCTAATATGTTAGTTTTTTTTTAGAAAATATTAGTTTTAAAAAGCGTTTCCAAACTAGACTCACACTGCACTGTATAGACCAGAGGTGTTTGGCTCCCTGGAAAGCAATTTCTAATTTATGCTCTGAAAAATCATTTAGGGCTGTTAAATAACAATCACAGGAATTATTTACACTTGGGATCAGTAGAAACAGATCAGAGCAGGCAGAAATGCATAAGGCATTAGACTGCCTATGAGAAAATTCTTATCGGTAACGGTTATTTAATAAAAAATGAAAAACCAGGAGTTCCCGTTGTGGCACAATGGTTAACAAATCCGACTAGGAACCATGAGGTTGGAGGTTCGATCCCTGCCCTTGCTCAGTGGGTTAAAGGATCCGGCGATGGGAGCTGTGGTATATGTCGCAAACTCGGCTCAGATCCCGCATTGCTGTGGCTCTGGTGTAGGCCGGCGGCTACAGCTCTGATTCGATCCCTAGCCTGGGAACCTCTACATACTGTGGGTATGGCCCTAAAAAGACAAAAAAGACAAAAATAAAACAAAACTATTCTGTTAATCAAAAAACCCATCTAATTTTTAAAATACTATGCCCCAAATAATTCTAATTTGAATGTACCTGAACATTTATCAAGTATTATAAAAAAACATAAGAAAACTGCAAATTACTATGAATTCTTAATGGAATAAAAATATACCTATTTAAAAACATAAATGAACTATAGAGACAAAAAGTTACAGGGTTACAGTGACTAAAGGCAAAATGAATGGAAATCATCTTACATTTACAGAATTAATTAGATATTTTCAACAAATCCCATTCTTATCTCAAAATACAAATATTTATATTCCAAATGCTAAATAATAGAAAAATATTTTAAACTTTCAGTTAAAAGTATAATCACTAAAAATGAAAATACATGTAAGTCAAATACTGATGAATAGATTCTCAGATGGCAAAGTATGGTACAGTGTATAGTAAGTTTATTCTAAAGGAAGTAGCTCTATTTCTGGTCCTTTTATCTATATAACAGTCTTGTGGACTCTTAGAAATATTTACAGCTTTGCTGATGATTCCCAAATCTGTTTTCATCCCAGATGCTCTTTTCTGACACAGATGCTTATATGCAACTCTCCACAGAATATATTAGATGTTCCAAATGCACTGCCAATCAAACAGGTCCAAACGAGGAAACTCACACATTACATCATCTACTCCCAAAGAAAAACTTTACTTTGTCCTGTTATCAATAATTCAGTGAATGATCACCATCCTCCCAGTTGCCCAAGCCAGAAACTTGGGAACCTCTATAACTCCTGACTCTTCCTCTTAATATCCTGAATCAGTCACCAAGTCCTGGGAATTCTACTTTTTTTTTTTTTCTTTTGAGGTCCACACTTGTGGCATATAGTAAGTTCCCAGGCTGGGGGTCAAATCAGAGCTACAACTGCCGTCCTACACCACAGCCACAGCAATGCAGGGATCCAAGCCACATCTGGAACCTAGACCACAGCTCATGGCAACACCAGAACCCTGACCCACTGAGCGAGGCCAGAGATAGAACCCACATCCTTATGGATACTTGCTGGATTCGTTTCTGTTGCACCACAACAGGAACTCCTGGGGATTCTACTTTCAAAATGTCTCATAAATATATATTCCTTGTGCTCCTGCTTCTATTTCATAGATGTCTTAATCATTTTCTTTTCCATACGCAAATGTCATGTAATTAGTCTGTCCTTCCTTGCTGCCAGGGCAGTCTTTATAAAGTGTCAATACGATGACATAACTTCCAACTAAAAACTGGGAAGTACAGTTCCCTCAAACTTTTCAAACAAAAGGGATCTGGGCTCATTATTAATCACAAATGCCCTTGGTCTTTCCCTTGTCTGCTGATATGTCACACCTTCGTGAACAATGGAAAGAGCAGTGAAAATGGCTTCTATCAATGGGCAAGAGTTTCCATCTCCCAGTTGCTAGGAGACAGAAAACAAAGCTCAGGGACTAAACTAGACAGTCTAGGACACCATGCTTATGAATCCAGGATCCTCTCAAT
Source organism: Sus scrofa (assembly GCF_054392235.1). NCBI lineage: Eukaryota > Metazoa > Chordata > Mammalia > Artiodactyla > Suidae > Sus > Sus scrofa. The sequence goes on along the minus strand of NC_139389.1, from coordinate 121,430,569 downwards.
GGCTACACCCCAACTAGGTGACTTGCAAAGAAACTTGCCCATCTTGAACACTGGCACACTGGCCTTTGAGAATCTGAAATCATATACTCCCTCCACACAAGCCTGCAGCTTAAATCTGCATTACCTAGATCATCCACAAAAACTTTAAGTTGAGACAAATGACTCATTTTTTTCCAATACGTAAACTGTAGAGGGATAAAAAGGAGGGGGAAGGAGAAATTATATATTAAAAGAAATTTATCAATTGGTTGAAATTATTTAGATTCAAATTCGAAAAAACTAAAAAAAAAGACAATGGGGAAATCTGAATACTGGATATTTGATGATTAATTTTAAGATATATGATACTGTAAACTTTTAGATACATACAGAAATATTTTTAGATAAAATTATATATCTGGTATTTGCATCAAAATAATCTGGGATGGGGTTAGTGAGTGAGGAGATACACATGAAATAAGTCTGGCCACAAACTGATCATTGTCATACCTGGGGGACAAGAACATACTCTATACTATACTATTGTTATAGACGCTAAAATTTTCTTTTCTTTTTCTTTTGGCCACACTTGCAGCATATGGAAATTCCTGGGCCAGGGATGGAATCGAGCCATAGCTGCGACCTATGCCACAGAGCTGTGGCAACACCAGATAGCTAACCTATGTACTGGGCTTGGGATCAAACCCATGCTGCTGCTGAGACAATGCCTGATCCTTTAACCTGCTGTGCTGCAATGGGAATTCCAATGCTAAAATTTTCAAAATTAAAAAGTTTTAAAAAAGAGATCATCGCTCATACAAAAAGACTTCAGTTTCAGCAGAGAGATGAAGACAGAAAGAGCCTAGCTCTCCCCATTACAACAAAACTGGACAAACTGCAAATTAGTGATTTTTCTTGAACTAATGAGAGAACTAAGGTCACAAAGCAACCAACCAACCTAAATCTAGAGTGAGACAGGTACCTGCAGGGAGAAATAGGACCTGAGCATTTGCTTATTTGGGACAGATGCCACTGAATGCCATATAAACAGTTAAGAAGATTATGCTAGAAGCTTTTAGCTAATTGCTAGAGCCTAAGTGTGAACTAGCATGAGAGTACGAAGCCTCTGAGACTTGGGGAGTTCGTACCCTCTTGTGGGCTTTCCCGCTAAGAACCCCACCCTAAGCTCTCAGGGAAGAACACTTCCCTTTCCCTGTTTCCTTGGTGTGGCTCGGGGAGGGGAACAGTAGTCACTGCAGAAATACTTCCACATCTATTTTCCTTTTCTCTCAAACTATGTGGGAAATTTCCTTCACTTTGCCATGTAACATATTTATGGATGTGACATCCCATCACTATTGCCGCATCCTATGGGTTAGAAGCAAGTTATAGATGCAGCATTCACTCTAGAGGAGGGGGTTGTTTAAGTGTAGGGATCCTTGTGGGGCTAAGAATTCTGCCTACTACTGTCGGCCAAACAGAAAGTACAAGAAAGCAGAAATAAAAACATACTAAATGCTCCACTTTAAAGAACAAAGATACCAGAGTGAATAATCAGAACCACCTAAAATTTCAGAATTCATCTAAAATATCAGCATTAAAAAAATGGGAAAAAAATATACACCAAAGAAATACTAATGAAATCAAAACTGGTTTAACCATATCATGACGAGAAAATGCTTTCACACAAAAAGCGGAGTTCCTGTCGTGGCTCAGTGGTTGGCAAATCTGACCAGGAACCATGAGGTTGTGGGTTTGATCCCTGGCCTTGCTCAGTGGGTTAAGGATCTGGCATTGCTGTGATCTGTGGTGTAGGTCGCAGACATGGCTTAGATCCTGAGTTGCTGTTGCTGCGGTGTAGGCTGGAGGCTACAGGTCTGATTCGACCCCTAGCCTGGGAACCTCCATATGCCACAGGAGTGGCCCTAGAAAAAGGCAAAAAGACAAAAAAAAAAAACAAAAACAAAAACAAAAACCCCAAAAAGCATTCAGACAACGAAGTTCAAAGCACAGTGATAACAGGTTTGATTCACCAAGAAAATATATCATTTCTATGTATGTATGTAATAACTTAGACTCAAAATATAGAAAACAAAAATTGGTAGTACTAATTTTTGGAGAAATAGCTAAATACATAATCGTGAAGGATTTCTCTTAATAAATGATTAATCAGACAAAAAAATTAGTAGATTCAAACATCTGAAAAATATGAAGCTTAATCTAATGAATATACTCTATACTAAATGCTGCATATAGCTATAAAATACATTTTATTTTTAAACATATAATGACATAGGGCATTAAAAAATTATCCACCTATTGGACCATAAATTTCAAGAAATGGGTATCATACAGATATTTCCTTATCAAAATAACCCTTAGGCTATAAATCTGTAACAAAAAGAAAACCAAGAAAAAAACAGACATAGAAATTAAGAACACTTCTAAAAGACTCTTGATTCAAAGAAGAAATTATACTGGAAAGTGTAAAATACTTTAATTGTACCATAATAAAAATACCACATATCAAAACTTGTCAAATGCAGCTGTAGCAGCACTTGGAGGAAAATATGTAGCCTTAAAAATGCTTATACAGGAGTTCCTGTCATGGCGCAGTGGTTAACAAATCCGACTAGGAACCATGAGGTTGTGGGTTCGATCCCTGGCTTTGCTCAGTGGGTTAAGGATCCGGCGTTGCCGTAGTTGTGGTGTGGGTTGCAGATGCGGCTTGGATCCCACATTGCTGTGGCTCTGGCATAGGCCGGAGTCTACAGCTCCGATTCGATCTCTAGCCTGGTAACCTCCATATGCCGCAGGAGTGGCCCAAGAAATTACAAAAAAAGAAAAAAAAAAAAGATGCTTATACAATGAAAGAAGTGAGGCCTAAAATAAGCTAAGTGGAAGTAGAAAAAAGTACTGAAACATAAACTCAAAGCTAAAAGAGGAAAATAAAGATAACTATGAACATTACTGAACTAGAAAACAAAATACAAAAGAGAGGATCAATGGAGTAAAAAAATGTGCCCTTAAAAAGATCAATAAAACTGACCAATCTCTATTGATAATAATAAAAGAAAGAAGGCACAAATAAACATTGGGATAAAAAGAGGAAATAATACATATTCAAGAGAGATTATATTATGAGGAAGTCTATGTCAAGAATTTGAAAATTTAGATGAAATGGACAGCTTTCTACATACATACAACTTATGAAAATAGTTCTATAATGATTTCAAAAACTGAATCAATCAAAAGTCTTCTCACAAAGAAAACTCTAGGCCCAGACAATTTTAATGTTGAGTTCCATCAAATTCAAGGAATAATTCCAACCTTACGTAAACTACTTAGAAAAAGAAGTAATAGGGTCCACTTTTATATTATGAGGCTAACAAAATCTGACAGTAGAAAAAAGGGAATATGACAGGTCACTATCGATAATAGACATACATGCTAAAATTCTAAACAAAATATTAGCAACTGTATCTGGCAATGTACTAAAAAAAGGTAATATTATATCATGACAAAGTTGTGTTTATACTAGGGATGCAAAAATTGAACATTAGAAACAATTATAATTCACTACATTTGTACAGATAAAAGAGAAAAATTGTATCATCATTTCAAAAAATGCAGAAAAAGTATCTGACAAAATTAACATGCATTCATGAGAAAGGAAAAATATCCTTTTAGCAAACTGGGAATAGAAGAGAACTTCCTTGATGAGATGATAAAAGGTATCACAAAAATCCTATAGCAGGGTCAGCAAACTAGAGTTTACAGTCAAATCTGGCCCATGGTCCTTTTCGTTAATAAAGTTTTACTGGAACGAAGATACATCCATTAATTTGTGTATTGTCTATGGCTGCTTTCCAATGGCACAATAATTGTGACAGAGACTATGTGGCCTGGAAATCCTAAAATACTTACTATTTGGCTGTTTACAGAAAGTTTACCAACCCTGACCTATACTAAACATCACCAAAAAGTGAGGTTGCACAACCAATGAAGTATCTTAGAAATATTTACTTTTAAAAGCTAAAAATACCATCTTACCTTTTGTAGAGTGGTAAACAATGACTTGGAATTACTTTTAGAATTGGCCTGCCCTGCAGTTTTAGTGAATTTCAATTCCCTTTCACATCGTGCTAATTCCTTTTTGAGCTTCTCTCTTCGTTGTTGGTCTGCATCTGAGGAGGAAAAAATCTTTTTGAAATATAGAATAAAATAGAAAAATTAATTTTTTGGTCTTATAAAACTAATAAAGGGCACATTTTTTCTTGTTAAAAATGTCTGCACTAATATTTAAATAAAGAGCCATATGCTTTTCTATGTAAAGATAACAAATATTTAATGTATAGAAACTTCAAATGGATTAACTATTTAAAGAGCACATGCAGGATGTGACAAATTGGTTAAGCCTAAGGGCTCAAGGGAGCAATTCCCAGCAGATACAGAGATAAGTTTAGAAATGCTTGACCATGTTGTCTGCGACTGTAATCACCAAATGCACTTTGAATTAGTCCATACACTCCTCCGCAAATGAAATATTGTCCATATCATCAAGTGCTATAAAAATTTAAGGTTTTTATCACTCAAAAAATGACACAATTTTAAAACTTTTTTTTTTTTTTTTTGGCTACACTCATGCATATGCAAGTTCCTGGGCTAGGGACTGAACCCATGCCATAGCAGTGACCTGAGCCACATCAGTGACAACACCAGATTCTTAACCTGCTGAGCTACACAGAACTCCTAAAACATTATTATTTTAGGGTTGCAGGTATGGCATATGGAAGTTCTCAAGTTAGGAGTTGAATCAGCTGTAACTGCTGGCCTATGCCACAGTCACAACAATGCCATATCCGAGCCACATCTGTGACCTGCACCATAGCTTGTGGCAATACCATATCCTTAGCCCACTGAGCAGGGCCAGAGAACAAACCTGTATCCTCATGGATACTAGTTGGGTTTGGTTACCACTGAGCTACAACGGGAACTTTCTAAAACATTATTGTTAAATAAAATAACTGATTTCCAATTATCTACCTGCTACTCATTTGAAACCACAAATGAAAAAAGTGGTTTCACATTTTACTGTGTTTTAAGTCAGGTACTGAGTAGTTATTAAAGACTGAAAATGGCCAAATGAAAGCTAGTTAAATTTCAGAGTTAGAAGGATGGCTAACCATAAGTAAAATGACTTAAATATTCATATAGAATTTAAAATTTAATGAACACTTTTTTTTTTTTTTTGGTCTTTTTAGAGCCATAACTGCAGCATATGGAAGTTTCCAGGTTAAGGGTCGAATCGGAGATGCAGCTGCCACGCTACACCATAGCCTACAGCAAACACCACAGCCTATAGCAATGCCAGATCCTTAAACCACTGAGTGAGGACAAGGGTGGAACCCACATCCCCGTGGGTACTAGGTCGGGTTCTTAACCTGCTGGGCCACAACAAGAACTCCTTAACAAATACTTTATTGGAATCCATCCCAACTTAATGGATGAAATAATTTCAAGTTTCAAATCATCCTAATTTGAAAAAGGCAAAAAGTTTGAACAGACATTTACTAAAGATATACAAGCATATGGAAAATATGTTCTACATCATTAATCATGAGGAAAATGCAAATGAGGATCACAAAGAGACAACACCTCGCTAGATTATAGTCACTAGCCACCAGAATGGTTATAATCAAAAAAGGAGTTAATAACAAGTGTTAGCAAGAATTTGGAGTAATTGAAATCCTAATGTTGGAAGATAAGAGTGTAAAATGGGTACAGTCACTTCAGAAAACAGCTTGGCAATTTCTTTAAAAGTTTCCTTAATTTTACCCTATGACCTAGCAATTCTATTCTCAAGTGTATACCTAAGAGAAATTAAAATTTATTTATTTATTTATTTAGTCTTTTTTGCCTTTTCTAGGGCTGCTCCGCGGCATATGGAGGTTCCCAGTCTAGGGGTCCAATCGGAGCTGTAGCCGCGGGCCTACGCCAGAGCCACAGCAATGTGGGATCCAAGCCGCATTTGCAACCTACACCACAGCTTACAGTAACGCCGGATCCTTAACCCACTGAGCAAGGCCAGGAATTGAACCCTCAACCTTATGGTTCCTAGTCGGATTCGTTAACCACTGAGCCATGACGGGAACTCCCGAGAAATGAAAATTTACATCCACGTGAAAGACCTGTACATGAGTGTTCACAGCAGCACTATTTATAATGGTCAAAAACCAGAAACAGATCGAGTGGCAATCAACTGATAGAGACAAAATGTGGTATTATCCATACAATGAAATACTATTGAACAATTAATAAGTACTGATTAAGTTTGTAGCAGATATGAATCTCAAAATATTTTTTAATTTTTACATTACTCAATTTATTACATTTATAGTTGTACAATGATCATCACAACCCAATTTTACAGGATTTCCATCCTAAACCTCCAGCACATCTCCCCACCCCCCAACCTCTCTCTTTTGAAAACCATTAAGTTTTTCAAAGTCTGTGAGTCAATATCTGTTCTCCAAAGAAGTTCAATGTGTCCTTTTTTCAGATTCCACATGTAAGCGATAGCATTTGATGTTGGGTGTCTCATTGTATGGCTGACTTCACTTAGCATAATTTCTAGGTCCATCCATGTTGCAAAAAATGCCGGTATTCCATTCCTTTTAATGGCTGAGTAATGTTCCATTGTGCATATGTACCACATCTTCCTGATCCACTCCTCTGTCGATGGACATTTAGGTTGTTTCCATGTCTTGGCTATTGTGAATAATGCTGCAATGAACACTGAAGTACATATATCTTTGCGAGTCATGGTTTTCTCTGGATAGATGCCCAGGAGTGGGATTGCTGGATCAAAGAGTAGTTCTATTTTTAGTTTTCTGAGGCATCTCCACACTGTTTTCCACAGTGGTTGCACCAATTTACAATCCCGCCAACAGTGGAATAGGGTTCCTTTTTCTCCACACCCTCTCCAGCACTTACTTACTGTAGACTTTTGGATGATGGCCATTCTGGCTGGTGTAAGGTGGTACCTCATGGTGGTTTTGATTTGCATTTCTCTAATCATGAGGGATGCTGAACATCTTTTCATGTGTTTTTTCGCCATCTGTATGTCTTCTTTGGAGAACTGTCTCTTTAGATCTTCTGCCCATTTTTTGATGGGGTTGTTTGTTTTTTTGGTATTGAGTGGTAGGAGGTGTTTATAAATTTTGGAGATTAATCCCTTGTCAGTTGATTCATTTGCAAAGATTTTCTCCCAGAATATGGGTTGTCTTTTTGTTTTGTTTAGGGTTTCCTTTGCTGTGCAGAAACTTTTAAGTTTAATCAGGTCCCATTTGTTTATTTTTGTTTTTACTGTCATTACTCTAAGAGGTGGCGCCACTCTGAGAAGATGTTGCTGTCGTTTATGTCAGAGAGTGTTTGGCCTATGTTTTCCTCTAGGAGTTTGATAGTGTCTGGTGTTACATCTAGGTCTTTAATCCATTTGGAGTTTATTTTTGTGTATGGTGTTAGGGAGTGTTCTGATTTCAGGGAGTGTTCTGATTTCATTCTTTTCCATGTGGCTGTCCAGTTTTCCTGGCACCACTTATTGAACATGCTGTCTCTTCTCCATTGTATATCCTTGCCTCCTTTGTCATAGGTTAGTTGACTGTAGGTGCGTGGGTTTAATTCTGGGCTTTCTATCCTGTTCTACTGATCTATATCTCTATCTTTGTGCCAGCACCATATGGTTTTCATGACTGTTGCTTTGTAGTATAGTTTGAAGCCAGGGAGCCTGATGCCTCCAGCTACATTTTTCTTTTTCAGGATGTCTTCGGCTATTCTGGGTCTTTTGTGCTTCCAAACAAACTTTAAAATATTTGGTAATTTGATAGGGATTGTATTGAATCTGTACCTTGGGTAGTACAGTCGTTTTAATAATATTAACTCTTCCAATCCAAGAGCACGGTATGTCTTTCCATCTATTTGTGTCATCTTTGATTTCTTTCATCGGTGTCTTATAGTTTTCAGAGTATAGGTCTTTTGTCTCTTTAGGTAGGTATACTCCTAGGTGTTTTATTTTTTTGGATGCCATGGTAAATGGAATTGCTTCCCTAATTTCTCTTTCTGATCTTTCATTGTTAGTATATAGAAATTGCAGTTGATTTCTGCGTATTAACTTTGTATCCTGTGACTTTGCCAAATTCAGTGACGAGCTCTAACAGTTTTCTAGTAGTCTTTAGTATTGTCTAGTATAGTATCATGTCATCTGCAAATAGTGATAGTTTTACTTCTTCCTTTCCAATCTGGATTCCTTTCACTTCTTTTATTTCTGATTGCTATGGCTAGGACTTCCAAAACTATGCTGAATAGTAGTGGCAAGAGTGGACATCCTTGTCTTGTTCTTGATCTCAGCAGGAATTCTTTCAGCTTTTCACCATTGAAAATGATATTAGCTATGGGTTTGTCATATGTGGCCTTTATTATGTTGAGGTAGGTTCTCTCTGCCCACTTTCTGAAGGGTTTTTATCAGAAACGGTTTTGGATTTTGTCAAAGGGTTTTTCTGCATCTATTGAGAGGCTCATACGGTTTTTATTCTTCAGTTTGTTAATGTGGTGAATCACACTGTTTGATTTGCGGATACTGAAGAATCTTTGCACCTCTAATATAAATCCCACTTGATCATGATGTACAATCCTTTTAATATATTCTTGGATTCAGCTTGCTAGTATTTTGTTGAGGATTTTTGCATCTGTTCATCAGTGAAACTGGCCTGTAATTTTTTTGTGGTATCTTTGTCTGGCTTTGGTATCAGAGTGATGGTGGCCTCATAGAATGAGTTTAGGAGTGTCCTTTCCTCCGCAATTTTTTGGAATAGTTTCAGAAGGATAGGTGTTAGCTCTCCTCTAAATATTTGAGAGAATTCGACTGTAAAGCCATCTGGTCCTGGATTTTGTTTGTTGGAAATTTTTTAATCACAGTTTCAATTTCAGTACTTTTGATTGGTCTGTTCATCTTTTCTATTTTGTCTTGGTTTAGTCTTGGAAGATTGTACTTTTCTAAGAATTTGTCCATTTCTTCTGGGTTTTCCGTTTTATTGGTGTATGGTTGCATATAGTAGTCTCTTACGATCCTTTGTATTTCTGTGATGTCCGTTGTTACTTCTCCATTTTCATTTCTAATTTTATTGATTTGAGTCCTCTCTTTTTTCTTGATAAGTCTGGCTAAGGGTTTATCAATTTTGTTGATCTTTTCACAGAACCAGCTTTTAGTTTCATTGATCTTTTCTATGGTTTTCTTCTTTTCTGTCTCATTGATTTCTGCTCTGATCTTTATGATTTCTTTCCTTCTACTAACTAGCTCTTGTCCTTCTCTCTCCAGCTGCTTTAGATGTAAAGTTAGGTTGTTTGTCAATCAATTGATAGAGACAAAATGTGTTATCCATACAATGAAATACTATTTAACAATTAATAAATACTAAGTTTACAGCAGATATGACTCTAAAAAATATTATGCAGTGAAAAGTCTAATGCAAAAGAAAATAAATGATTCTATTTATATAAATGTCCACAAAGGAAAGGGTACAAAGAAAGCAGATTAATGGCTTCCGAGGCTAGTACTGAGATGAGAAAACAGCTGTAAAGCTACCATTTGACCATTTAGTGATGACTGCACAATCTTATAAACTTAGTAAAAATCAGTGAATTTTATGGTATGAAAAAATATTCATCAATAAAACTACTATAAAAAGTAAAGGCTTGGAGTTCCAATTGTGGCTCGGTGGGTTAAAAATTCTACTAGTATCCGTGAGGATGCAAGGTGATCCCTGGCTTTGCTCAGTGGGTTAAGGATCCAGCATTGCCACAAATTGCATCAGAAGTCACAGATGCAGCTTGGATCTAGTGTTGCTGTGGCTGTAGTGTAGGCCAGCAACTGCAGCTCCAATTTGACCCCTAGCCCAGGAACTTTCATATGACATAGGTGCAGCCCCAAAACAAGCAAACGAACAAACACAAAAAGGGTAAAGCTTTTCTGTGAGTTCCCTGGTGGCCCAATGGTTAAAGGATCCAGCATCATCACTGCTGTGGTGTGGGTTGATCCTTGGCCCAGGGAATTTCTGTATTCATGGGTATGCACCTCCTCCTCAAAAAACGGAAAGCCTGTCTAATGCATTAGAATACAGAATTATTTAAACAAGTAAACAAAGTATATAGAGATATTCTAGTTTAAAGACTGAAATTATCAAGTCAGTTGTCTGCTATGACAAGAGTGTATCTTTTTTTTTTTTTTTTTTTTTTTTTTTTTGTCTTTTTGCCATTTCTTGTGCTGTTCTCACAGCATATGGAGGTTCCCAGGCTAGGGGTCGAATCGGAGCCATAGCCACTGGCCTACACCAGAGCCACAGCACTGCGGGATCCGAGCTGCGTTTGCAACCTACACCACAGCTCACAGCAATGCCAGATCCTTAACCCACTGAGCAAGGCCAGGGATCAAACCCACAACCTCATGGTTCCTGGTCAGATTTGCTAACCACTGAGCCACGACAGGAACTCCTGACAAGAGAATATCTTATAAAAACAGAGATGATTCAAAATTAGAGATTTATTTATCTATGTATTTATTTATTTATTTGGCTGTCCCACAGCATATGGAATTCCTGGGCCAGAGATCAGATATGGGCCACAGTTATGACCTATGCCACAGCTGCAACAATGCCACTGTGCTGCAAAAAGGATTGAACCTCCTCCTGGCATTGCAGAGATGCTGCCAATCCTGTTTTGCCACAGCAGAAACTCTAGAGATTTATTATTATTACTATTTTTTCCTTTTTGACTGCCATACAGCATGTGGAGTTCCTGGGGCAGGGATCAGATCCAAGCCACAGTTATGACCTACAGGGCACACTGGTCCTTTAACTCACTGCGCTGGGCTGAGGAAAGAACCTTCATCTGGCGTTGCAGAGACGAAGCCGATCCCATTATACCACAGCAGGAACTCCAAGATTTATTTTTTTAATATGCCTATAAAGACTGTTTCTAAGTTGGTTCATACTGATTATATGAGCATTAGCTCTGTAACACACGAAGTAGTGATTATTAATTGCATTTCAGTTTAGTGATTACAATTTGGCAATTCTTCTAGCCATCACAACTTTCATTTACATGGCCAAAAAGAAAAATACCTGTCTCAACTGACTGAAAGTAGAAAATATTGGAGTCCCCGTCGTAGCTCAGTGGTTAGCAAATCTGACTAGGAACCATGAGGTTGTGGGTTCGATCCCTGGCCTTGCTCAATGGGTTAAGGATCCAGCATTGCTGTGAGCTGGGGTGTAGGTCACAGATGCAGCTCATATCCTGAGTTGCTATTGCTGTGGCGTAGGCCGGTAGCTACAGCTCCCACTGGACCTCTAGCCTGGGAACCTCCATATGCTGCTGGTGCAGCCCTAAAAAAAAAATATCATGGGATAAATAAGCACTAGCTAAGTCTAAATTCTAAAAACAAAAAATAAGAGCAATTTAAAAAATACAACCTATATGCTGCCAATTTCTGAATTTTTATCTCCATCCTGGAAACTCTCCTGAACTCCAGACTTTGTATTCCAACTGCCTCCTCAGCATCTCCATTTAGACTCTAATAGGTATTTATTTTGAATTTACAATGATTGAAACTGAACTCTTGATTCACTTGACTCACTTTCTTGGCTAAATATCTTCCTATCACATTCCTCACTTCAGTAAATTATAACTGTTATTTTAGTTGACAGACTCTAAGTGCTGGGAGTCATCTTTGACTCATTCCTTTTTTTCTCTCATATTCTATCTACATCCAATCCATTGGTAAATACTGTTGACACATCTAAAATGTTTCTAGAATCCAGCCATTTCACACTCCCTCTACTACCGGCATTCTGGCCCAAGTCACCATTATTTCTCATCTGTATTACTGTCTCCTAACTAGTCATTTGTTTCTACTACTGCCCCTTACAGACTATTCTCAACTCACCAGTGGGCAAGATGCTTTTAAACTGGTTCTGTCCTCCTCCTCTACTCAAGACCCTCCAATGAGGGGCTGTGGAGAAAAGGGAACCCTCCTGCACTGTTGGTAGGAATGTAAACTGGTACAGCCACTATGGAGAACAGTTTGGAGATAACTTAGAAATCTATACATAGAACTTCCACATGACCCCGCAATCCCACTCTTGGGCATCTATCCGGACAAAACTCTACTTAAAAGAGACACATGCACCCGCATGTTCATTGCAGCACTATTCACAATAGCCAGGACATGGAAACAACCCAAATGTCCATCGACAGATGATTGGATTCGGAAGATGTGGTACATATACACAATGGAATACTATTCAGCCATAAAAAAGAATGACATAATGCCATTTGCAGCAACATGGATGGAACTAGAGAATCTCATACTGAGTGAAATGAGCCGGAAAGACAAAGACAAATACCATATGATATCACTTATAACTGGAATCTAATATACAGCACAAATGAACATCTCCTCAGAAAAGAAAATCATGGACTTGGAGAAGAGACTTGTGGCTGCCTGATGGGAGGGGGAGGGAGTGGGAGGGATCGGGAGCTTGGGCTTATCAGACACAACTTAGAATAGATTTACAAGGAGATCCTGCTGAATAGCATTGAGAACATTGAGATACTCATGTTGCAACAGAAGAAAGGGTGGGGGAAAAACTGTAATTGTAATGTATACATGTAAGGATAACCTGACCCCCTTGCTGTACAGTGGGAAAATTTAAAAAAATATTAAAAAGACCCTCCAATGGCTTCCAATTTCATTTAGAATGAAAGCCAAAGTGCTTGCAAATGGGCAAGGCCCTACAAGGTGTGTGTGTCTTTGTCCCACCTCTGTGATCTCATCTGCTGTCACTCTTCAGCTGGCTTATTTCACACCAACTATGCAGCTCTTCTTCCTGTTCCCCTGAAGACACTGACCACAGTGTCATATACCAAGGCTTTTGTTCTTGCTGTTTTCTCTGTCTTGATTGCTCTTCCTTCCTTTACTCACTTACTTGCTTCTCCCTTAATTCTTCCAGGTCTCTGCTTACCTTACCAATGAGGCCTTCTTCTCCAAAGTCCCAATCTCCTTATCCTGCTTCATTCTTTTTCACTGCACTTATCACCATCTGACATAGTCCATACTTACTTACTTTCCTTTGTATCTGCTTGATGTTTTTCTCCTTCAACCAGAATGTAAGCTCTATAAAAGCAGGTACTTTGTTCATTTCTTCAGCTCCAGCCCCCTAGACTCTAGCATATAGCACACACCCAATAAATATTTGCTAAATTAATCACTGAATAAACTCTAGTGTACCAAACAAAATATTATGGAAAATGCCTGATTATTTTATTTTTTCAAACTTTTATTTGTTTATTTATTTTTTGGTTTTTTTTTTTTTTGCCTTTTCTAGGGTCGCTTCCCACAGCATATGGAGGTTCCCCAGTTAGGGGTCAAATCGGAGCTGTAGCCACCCGCCTATGCCAGAGCCACAGCTACGTGGGATCTGAGCCGCATCTGCAACCTACACCATAGCTCACGGCAATGCCGGATCCTTAACCCACTGAGCAAGGCCAGGGATCGAACCTGCAACCTCATGGTTCCTAGTCAGATTTAACCACTAAGCCACGACGGGAACTCCACCTGATTATTTTAAATTGGTGAATTTAAACTGGTTCAGTAAGAGAATTAATACATATAGTCAGGCCTTTTAATTATACAAAAAAGAGATAATCTTTTTATGTATCTACTGTTAGGGAAACTGTTCAGTATAAAAATCTATCAAAACTTTCCCATTTGGGAGTTTCCCATTGTGGCTCAGCAGAAACGAACCCAACTGGTATCCATGAGGATGTGGGTTCGATCCCTGGGCCCCCTGAGTGGGTAAGGACCTGGCATTGCTGTGAGATGTGGTGTAGATTGCAGAAGATGTGGCAAAAAACTTTCCCATCTGGATCCTAAAGAGGATTTTCTGACCTAATGTCAATTGGATGAAACCACCTTAATTCACATGATTCAGATTTTTAAAGCCTATAAACATTGAACAAGTTTTGAGCTACAAAAAGGATACTAATACGATACAGAAGAAGAAATATAAAACATAGAAATTAAAAATCTGGAAAGATCCTTAGAGATTATTTAATTATCTTCATTATACAAAGAAGGAGGTAAAGACATAAAATGACCTGCCCATATAACTTGTGTGATATAATGAAACCTGTCTTTAAAAATATATTCTTGGAGTTCCCATCGTGGTTCAGTGGTTACCGAACCCAACTAGGAACCATGAGGTTGTGGGTTCAATCCCTGGCTTTGTTCAGTAGGTTAAGGATCTAGTGTGGCCGTGAGCTGTGGTGCAGATTGCAGAAGTGGCTTGGATACCGAGTTGCTGTGGCTCTGCCATAGGCCGGTGGCTACAGCTCCGATTAGACCCCTAGCCTGGGAACCTCCATATGCTGTGGGTGCACTCCTAGAAAAGACCAAAAAAAAGAAAAAGTGTGTGTGTGTGTGTATATAAACACTGCTCTTGCATAAAATGCCTTTACCCCTCCTATAAAATTATTCCTAGCCCAAGATTTATTAAAAAATACTAGAGCCTATACTAGGGCCTGTTGCAAACATGAAGGCCACAGAATGGGGGAGAATACAAAGGGACAAGCATAGGGACTGATAAAGACACTGTGCTCACTGAGTGACAGGTATGGCAGTTAGCTCAGCTGAAGTCCTATCAAGTTCCACTAAGAAAATATATAAGGAGTTCCCCTGGTGGTGCAGTGGGTTAAGGATCTGACACTGTCATGGCTGTGGTTCAGGTTGCACAGGCTTGATCCTTGGCTCCAGAACTAACTTCTGCATGCAGTGGGCGTGCCCCTCCCCACCCCCCAAAGAAGGAAAATATACAAGGAGAGATGAGTACGAATATACTGCTGTCTGTGATCCTTCCCAGATTGCACGAAAGGGGCATTTCCTTATCTATGCAGTCATTCATTCACTACTTTAGCACTGCCTTAAGTTGGTATTTTTTTAATATAAAAATTCTCAAACTATACATAACAATTTCATTTACACAGTAGCTTAAGAAAACATTAAAGTTTGATTTTCATATAATTACTAATAAGCACAGGCTATGATATCTTTGGCTATTTTAAAGTACATATTTCTTGAACTGAACTCAAAGAGAGATACTCAAAAGGTTTCAAATGGTATCTTTCAGAACATTTTAAAACAGGAATTTCAAATCTGATGGTCTGATTATCACCTTAGTAAAGATTTCTGGATATAGAAATATTTGGTCAAAGGGGAGATATATCATGATTCTGTGGTAATGTATGTCAATGTGGCTTTTCAGACACATATAGTTATGCTATTAGGATACAAACAGTAGATAGTATTTATCTGAAGAAAAGCGCCAGTCATGGTATTTTTAATGACTACTTCACTAATCTTAACAAGCCAAGGGCAATGTGAATCACAGAACTCTAAACTTAAACCTGGGCAAGCCTTTTAGTACTACTCAAATTTTTATATGTAGGAAAAATGAAACCCACAGAAGTTAAATTATCCAAAGTTACATAGTTTAATGGCAGAGCCTGGGCTCAATTCTAAGTTCCTAAACTTAGAAATACACAAGTTTCTTTTATGGATAATTTTCAGAAATTAGTATACGCTTCCTCAAAAAGCAATATGTCAATACACATTAGGATGGCTACTCTCAAAAAAAAAGAAAATAACAGGTGTTGGGGAGGATGAGAAACTGGAACCCTCAAATTGGAAATGTAAGGTAAAAACAGAATTACCCATAATTCCACTTCTGGGTATATACCCAGAAATGCTGAAAGCAGGGACTCAAAGTAGTAGTTATACACCCATGTCTATAGAAGGATTATTTACGACTTCCAAAAGGTGGAAACAACCAACTGTCCATTGACTTATGATATATAAACAAAATATGGCATACAAATACAATGGAATATTACTTAGTTTTAAAAAGTGAGGCGATTCTGACACATGTTACATGGATGGACCTTAAGGACATTATGCTAAGTGATATAAATCTTTCACAAAAGGAAATGCATTGGATGATTCCACTTACATGAGGTACCTAGGGAAGTCAAGCACACAGAGACAAAAATACCACAACGGCTGCAGTGGGTGAGTGGGGGAGTCGCTGTTTCATAGGTGTCAAGTTTCAGTTGTGCAAGATGAAAAGAATTATGGAAATGGATAGTGGTGATGGTTGTACTACAATATGAAGTACTGAATGTCACTGAAGAGTAGACGTAAAAATGGTTAAGATGGTACATTTTAGGTTATGTGTAGTTTACCATTTATTTTTGTTTTTAGAAAGGGCAATTTGCATTACCACTAGGAGTCTGTGAACAGGCACCACTTGCAGCCCCAATCACCTCAAGGGCACCACAGAGGAGGGCACTGTGACCAAACACCACCTGTTGGCACTCTCACACCCCTGGGAACACTGGCCCTGCTGCTGCCACTGCTGAATACTCCCAGGCAGTAACCACACAGCTGATTTCTGTCACTTCCCAGGATCTTGCAACTAGAAGCCTGTGCAGCACCTCCCATGTGGGCTAAGTGAGAGGGGGTGCTTCATGCATGGTCTACAAGTGGCAGGGGCAAACCACTGCAGTCATCACTGATTCGAGGTAGTCATGGCCCACCACCACTAGGGGTCCCTGAACAGGTACCACCGGAGCTTCCAGTCACTTCAGAGGAGAGCACTGCAATCGAACTCTAGCTGTTGTTGCTCTCCCTCCCCTGGGAACTCACGCACCCTGCTACTGCTACTGCCAAATGCTCTGGAAGCCTTGTAGATCTGCCTAGAGCTCATTGCCACTTTCCAGGGCCCTGAAACTAGGAGTAGCCTGTGCCACCTTCCTGCAGGTCCTTGCTGCTGTTGAGAGCCCAGTGACCAGGCACTGATTGCTGGCCCCATCCACTGCCTCCTTCTCCATGAAAACACAATGAGCATCCAGGGAATAACAGCCTGCTCACGCCAAAGAAAGAGACAGAAAATATTCAAACTCCCACACCAAAAATAAAGAGTAACCCCCTCAAAAAATACAATGGGGTGCTCTTGCATAGAAGTAACCTTACAAGACTATGGTTTGGCTTCCCTAAACTCACAGGAAAAGAAAAACATAAGCAAGACAAAGAAGCTCAGAAACCAATCCCAGTTAAAGGAACAAGAGAATTTACCTAAAGCAGTCAACAACGAAACAGACCTCTGCAGTCGGACAGACATTGAGTTCAAAAGGGAGACAGTGAAAATACTGAAGGAATTAAGGCTGAATATCAAGGAATTAAGAGAGGATATGAACAGTAATGCAGATTCCTTTAGAAAGGAACTAGAAAATATAAGGAGGAGCCAAGAAAAATGATAAAATTCATTTGCAGAGATGCAAACTGAGCTAAAGGCACTAAAGAGCAGAATGAATAATTCAGAGGAATAAATTAGTGACTTGGAAGATAAAATAATGGAAATCACCCAATTAGGACAGGATACAGAAAACCAAATGAAAAAACATGAAAGCAATATAAGAGATCTATGGGATAATATAAAGCAGGCCAATCTACCAATAATAGGAATTCCAGAAAGAGAAGAAAAAGAAAAGGGATTGAAAATATATTTAAAGAAATTATGTCTGAAAACTTTCCAAATCTAAAGGAAACTGTATCAAGATACAGGAAGCACAGAGGGCCCCAAACAAGTTGAACCCAGATAAGACAACACCAAGACATATTATAATAAAAATGGCAAGAGTTAAAGAGAGGATTCTAAAGGCAGCAAGAGAAAAGCAAAGCATTAATTATAAGGGAACCCCCATAAGGCCATCAGCTGATTTCTCTACAGAAATACTACAGCCCAGAAGGGAGTGGCAAGATATATTTAAAGTGCTGAAAGGAAAAAATCTGCAACCCAGAATACTCTATCCCATAAGAATACCATTTAAAATAGAAGGGGAAATAAAGAATTTCTCCAAGAAACAAAAGCTAAAAGAGTACAGCAATACTAAACCCATGCTAAAAGAAATACTGAAAGGGCTTCTCTAAATTAAAAAAAAAAAAAAAAAAGAACAAACAGAATGGAGGAAACCACAACTGAAAAGCAATCACTTAAATAAGCCAGCAGAGACATTATAAAAAAAAAAAAAAAAAAAAAAAAAAAAAAAAGACTTCAAAATCATACAATGTGGGGAAGGAAAATAAGAAAATACAGATTCGGAGTTCCCGTCGTGGCGCAGTGGTTAACGAATCCAACTAGGAACCATGAGGTTGCGGGTTCGGTCCCTGCCCTTGCTCAGTGGGTTAACGATCCGGCGTTGCCGTGAGCTGTGGTGTAGGTTGCAGACGTGGCTCGGATCCCGTGTTGCTGTGGCTCTGGCGTAGGCCAGTGGCTACAGCTCCGATTCAACCCCTAGCCTGGGAACCTCCATATGCCGCAGGAGCGGCCCAAGAAATAGCAACAACAACAACAACAACAACAACAACAAAAAAAAAAGACAAAAGACAAAAAAAAAAAAAAAAAGAAAATACAGATTCTTTTTTTTATTTTAATGATGTGTTTAAGCCTATATGACTATCAGGCTACAGCCAGCAGATATAGCAAGGGGTTAACATACTTAAAAAAACAGGGCAACCACAAATCAAAACCAAACATTACATTCACAAAAATTGAAAAGTACTCAAGCGTAAAATAAATGGAAATCATCCAACCAAAAAAGAAAGGAAGAAAAGAGAAACATAGAATCAACTGGAAAACAAGGTTTAAAATGGCAATAAATAAACATCTATCAGTTATCACCTTAAATGTCAATGGACTGAATGCTCTAATCAAAAGACAGCATGGCAGATTGGATAAAAAAGCAAAAACCTTCAATCTGCTGTCTACAAGAGACTCACCTTAGGACAAAGGACACATGTGATTAAAAGTGAGGGGATGGGAAAAGATAGTTCATGCCAATGTAAAAGACAGGAAAGAAGGATTTGCAATACTCATATCAAACAAAATAGACTTTAAAATGAAGGTCATAAAGAAAGACAAAGAAGGACACAATTTAATGGTAAAAGGATCCATTCAAGGAGAGGATATTACTAATTGTCAATATATATGCCCCTAATATGGGAGAACCCAGACACCTACAACAAATACTAACATACATAAAAGGAGAAATTGATGGGGATACTTTAAATTGATGGGGAGAATTTAACAGCCCACTCACATCAATGGACAGATCCTCTAGACAAAAAAATCAATAAGACAACAGAGATCCTAAATGACACAAAAGAAAAGGTAGACTTAATTGAAATTTTCAGGACATTACAACCAAAAAAATCAGAATACACATTCCTCTCAAGTGCACATGAAATATTCTCAAGGATTGATCACATACTGGGGCACAAAGCTAACCTCAACAAATAAAGAGTGTAGAAATTGTTTCAAGTATCTTCTCTGACCACAATGGCATAAAACTAGAAATCAACCACAGGAAAAGAAATGAGAAAAAACCAACTACATGGGGACTAAACAACATGCTACTAAAAAACCAACGGGTCACTGAGGAAATCAAAAAGGAAATTAAAAAATACCTTGAGACAAATGATAATGAGGACACAAACACTCAAAATCTATGGGATGCTTCAAAAGCAGTGCTCAGAGGGAAGTTCACAGCAACACAGGCTTTCCTCAAAAAAAGAAGAAAAATATCAAATTGACAACTTAACCCACTACCTAAATGAATTAGAAAAAGAACAAAACCTAAGTCAGCAGAAGGAAGGAAATAATAAAGATTAGAGTAGAAATCAATAAAATAGAGATTCAAAAAACAATAGAAAAAAAATCAATAAAACCAAGAGCTGGTTCTTTGTAAAGGTAAACAAAATTGACAAACTCTGGCCAGACTCACCATGAAGAGGGGAGAAAAAACCCAAATAAACAAAATAAGAAATGAAAAAGGATACTACAGAAATACAAAATACCATGAGAGAATACTATGAACAATTGCATGCCAACAAATTTGACAACCTATAAGAAATGGACGACTTTCTAGAGTCTTACAGCCTGCCAAAACTGAATCAAGAAGAAATAGATCAACTGAACAGACAAATCAGTAGAAATGAAATTGAGTATGTCATAAAAACACTCCCTACAAATAAGAGTCCAGGACCAGATCGCTTCACAGGTGAATTCTACCAAACATACAAAGAGGAACTTATATCCATCTTAATAAACTTTTCAAAAGGTTGAAGAAGAAGCAACACTCCTAAAGACATTCCATGACACTACCATCACCCTAATTCCAAAACCAGACAAAGATGCCACCAAAAAAGAAAACTATCAGCCAATACCTTTGACAAATATAGATGCAAAAACCCTCAACAAAATTTTAGCCAACAGAATCCAACAGCATATAAAAAAGATCATACACCACAACCAGGTGGGATTCATCCCAGGTTCACAAGGATGGTTCAACATACACAAATCAACGTCACACACCACATTAACAAAAGTCAAAAACGACATGATCATCTCAATAGACGCAGAAAAAGCATTTGACAAAGTCCAACATCCATTTATGATAAAAACTCTTACCAAAGTAGGTACAGAGGGAACACACCTTAACATAGTAAAGGTCATTTACAACAACCCACAGCAAATATAATATTCAATGGAGAAAAGCTGAAAGCCTTTCCACTAAAATCTGGAACAAGACAAGGATACCTACTCTCACCACTGTTATTCAACATAGTATTGGAAGTCCTAGCCACAGCAATCAGACAAATGAAAGAAATAAAAGGCATCCGAACAGGAAAAGAAGAGGTGACACAGAAAACCCCAAGGACTCAACCCAAAAACTACTTGGACTGATCAACAAATTCAGCAAAATACCAGGATGTAAGATTAACATTCAGAAATCAGTTGCATTTCTGTACACTAACAATGAAATATTAGAAAAGGAATATAAGAATACAATACTTTTAAAATTGCACCCCCAAAAGATCAAATACCCAGGAATACACCTGACCAAGGAGGTGAAAGAACTATAAAACATTAATCAAGGAAATTAATCAAGGAGATTAAAGAAGATGTAAAGAAACGTAAAGATATTCCACGTTCCTAGATTGGAAAAATTAATATTGTAAAAATGGCCATAATACCCAAAGCAATCTACAGGTTCAATGCAATCCCTATCAAATTACCCATGACAATTTCCACAGAACTAGAACAAACAATCCGAAAATTTTTATGGAACCACAAAAGACCCAGAAGTGCCAAAGCAATCCTGAGAAACAAAAACCAAGCAGGAGGCCTAACTCTCAGACTTCAGGCACTACTACAAAGCCACAGTCATCAAGACAGTGTTGTGGTGGTACCAAAACAGACATACAGACCAATGGAAGAGAAGAGAGAACTCAGAAATAAACCCTGACACCTATGGTCAATTCATCTTTGACAAAGGAGGCAAGAACATAAAATAGGAAAAAGACAGTCTTTTCCGCAAGAATTTCTGGGAAACTTGGACAGCTGCATGCAAATCAATGAAACTAGAAAATACCCTCACACCATGCACAGAAATACACTCAAAATGGCTTAGAGATTTAAATGTAAGACAAGACACCATCAAACTCCTGGAAGAGAACATAGGCAAAACATTCTCTGACATCAACCTTACAAATGTTTTCTCAGGTCAGTCTCCCAAAGCAACAGAAATAAAAGCAGAAATAAATCAATGGGACCTAATCAAACTTACAAGCTTTTGCACAGCAAAGGAAACCATAAAAAGAAACCAAAAAGACAACTTACAGAATGGGAGAAAACAGTTTCAAATGATGCAACTGACAAGGCCTCAATCTCTAAAATATACAAACAACTTATACAACTCAACAACAAAGAAGCCGACAACCCAATGGAAAAAGGGGCAAAAGACCTGAATAGACATTTCTCCAAAGAAGATATACAGATGGCCAAAGAGCACATGAAAAAAATACTCAACATCACTGATTATTAGAGAAATGCAAATCAAAACTACCACAAGATACCACCTCACACCAGTCAGAATGGCCATCATTAATAAGCCCACAAATAACAAATGCTAGAGGGGGTGTGGAGAAAAGGGAACCCTCCTGCTCTGTTGGTGGGAATGTAAGTTGGTATAACCACTATGGAAAACAGTATGGAGGTACCTTAGAAAACTATACATAGAACTATCATATGATCCAGCAATCCCACTCTTGGGCATATATCCAGACCAAACGTTCTTTGAAAAAGACACATGCACCCGTATGTTCATTGCAGCACTATTCACAATACCCAGGAGACAGAAACAACCCAAATGTCCATCGACAGACAACTGGATTAGGAAGATGTGGTACATATACACAATGGAATAGTACTCAGCCATAAAAAAGAACAAAATAATGCCATTTGCAGCAACATGGATGGAACTAGAGACTCCCATACTGAGTAAAGTAAGTCATAAAGAGAAAGACAAATACCATGTGATATCACTTATATCCGGAATCTAATATATGGCACAAATGAACCTTTCCACAGAAAAGAAAATCATGGACTTGGAGAATAGACTCATGATTGCCAAGGGGGAGGGGGAGGGAGTGGGATGGATTGGGAACTTGGGGTTAATAGATGCAGACTATTGCTTTTGGAATGGATTAGCAATGAGATCCTGCTGTGCAGCACAGGAACTATGTCTAGTCACTTATGATGGAGCATGATAATGTGAGAAAAAGGAATGTATACATGTATGTGTAACTGGGTAACCTTGCTGTAGAGTAGAAAACTGACAGAACACTGTAAACTAGCTATAATGAAAAAAAATAAAAATTATTATATATAGGAAAAAAAGTAACTCACCATTACAATAAAAAAAAAAGGAATATGTCAAAAATTACTTACATTTGATGCTGGCACTCATGCTTAGTGGAACTGAGCAGTCTACTGCAGCTGAAAGAGAAAAATCAGTTTTTTAATAATATTCTAAATATTTATAAATGACAACAAATATCAAATATGAATATCACAAAATGTTCCAGAAGTTGCTTGTTTTGATTTTTTATGCTACTTTTAAAGATGAAAAATATCCTTCATAAAAAATACACTGGTTGAGATTAAGAGCTCATTAGATACTGCAGAAAAAAACATTAGTGAACTTGAAAACACAGCAATATAAACTACTCAAAATGAAACAGTAAACACTGGAAAATAAATGCACAGAGCATCACTAACTTAACCTACCTGTATCATGCACTTAACATACTGGTTACTGGAGTCTTAAAACAAGCTTGAAAAAATATAAGAGCAAAATTGGAGCACCTACATTAGCTGATTTCAAGATTTATTGTAATGCTATAGTGATTAAGGCAGTGCAGATATTTTAACAGACATACAGATCAACAGACCTGAAGAGTAAGTCCAGAAACAGACCTTCACACATGGTCAACTGTCTTCCAAAAAGTGCCAAGCCAGTTCCATGAGGAAAGGACAATCACTGGGAATATTTAGATATCCACAGGCAAAAAATTAATCCTTACATCACACCAACAGACCAAAACTAACTCAAAACGGATCACGAACTTAAATGTAGGAGCTATAATTTATACTTCTAGAAGAAAACACATAAGAAAATCTTAATGACCTAAGATTAAGCAAGATTTCTTAAATAGGACATGAAAAGCATAAACTATTAAAAAACCGAAATGCTGAACTTGGTTTCACATGTAACAAAATACTTTAGATGTTTTAATCACTTATAAGATAAACCTCATAAAATATGAACTAAAATGTTAAAACTTTAGCTCTTCAAATGAAAAAAATAAAAAATTTTTTAAAAGCTACTGGTGAAAAACTGGGAAATTCAAAAGAGGTCTGTAGTCAACAGTATTGTATCAATACTAATTTTCTGGTTTTAATTACAGTCATGTAAGGTCTTAATATCAGGGAAAGATGGGTGAAGAGTTTCTGTGAAATTGTGTCCTACTTTTGTAACTTTTCTGTAAATCTAAAATTATTTTGGGAGTTCCCTTTGTGGCACAGTGGAAACAAATCTGACTGGTATCCATGAGGATGTGGGTTCTATCTCTGGCCTGGCTCACTGGGTTTGGGATCCAGCACTGCCCTGAGCTATGGTGTAAGTCGCAGACAAGGCTCAGATCCCACATTGCTGTGGCATAAGCAGCTGCAGCTCCAGTTTGACCCCTAGCCTGGGAACTTCCATATGCCACAGGTGTGGCCCTAAACAAATTAAATAAATAAGTAAAATAATTTCATGGTAAAACTTAAAGAAAATGAAAAGACAAGTCAAAGACTTGAGAAAATGTTTGCAAAATATGTGTCTGACACAGGGTATGTTATTTATAGAAAGAGAACTCTCACAACTTAATACTCAAAGAAGACAATTCATTTTTAGAAATGGGCAAAGGTTTAAATAGATAGGTCACCATAGAAGATACAAAGATAGCAAATAAGCACATGAAAAGTTGCTCAATGAAAAGGCAACCCTTGTGCACATTTGATGGGATTGTAAATTGGTGCATCAGTATGAAGTTTCCTCAAAAAAATAAAAATAGAACTACCCTACGATCCAGCAATTCCACTTCTAGGAATTTACTCAAAGGAAATAAAAACACTAATTCAAAAAGTTTATGTATTCCAGAGTTCACTGCAGCATTACAATAGCCAAGATATGGATGCAATCAAAGTGTCTATTGATAGATGAAGGAATAAAGATATGGTGTGTGTATATATATATATATATACACACACATATATTGTGGAATATTACTCAGCCATTAAAAATAAAACTTTGCCTTTTGCTAAAACATGAATGGATCTAGAGGGTATTATGTGAAATGAAATAAATCGTACAAAGAAAGAAAAAATTTATGATCTCATATGTGGAATCTGAAAAACAAAATGAACAAACAAAATGAAAAGACTCCGATACAGAGAAGAAATGGGTGGTTGCCAGAAAAGAGGGGGCTGGGAATGGGGGCCAAAATAGGTGAAGGAGATTTAAGAGATAGAAACATCCAATTATAAAATGTCATGGATAAGTTACATATGGCATAAGGAATATGGTCAATGACACTGTAATAACTTTATGGGGACAGATCGTTATTAGACTTATCTTGGTTATCATTTCATAATTTATCCAAATGTCAAATCACTACGTAGTTCACCTGAAACTGACAAAATATTGTACGGCAACTATATTTCAATTAAAAAAAGGAAGGAGTTCCTGCTGTGGCACAGTGGGTTAAGAATCCAACTGCAGCAGCTCGGGTCCCTGTGGAGGTGGAGGTTTGATCTTCAGCCTGGCACAGTGGGTTAAAGGATCCAGTGTTGCTACAGCTGTGGCATAGGTTACAACTGTGGCTCAGGTTAAATTCCCAGCCCAGAAACTTCCGTATGCCGCGGGTGTGACCATAAATTAAAAAAAAAAAAAAAAAGTGCTCGCCATTATTAGGCATTAGGGAAATACAAAAAGTAAAACCCTATGAGATACCATTACATATCCACTAGAATGCCTAAAAAAGGACCGCCAACAGGAAGGTTTGGTGGGGATGTGGAAGTGACGGAAATGCAAAATGACAGTCATTCTGAAAAAGTTTGGCAGTTTCTTATAAGGGTTAAACATACCCTTACCGTATTACCCCACAATTCCACTTTTAGTAAATAAACTTATCCAAGTGAAATGGAAACATATGTTCAAAGATTCTATGTGAACGTTTATAGCAGCTTTATCTTTTTTTTTTTTTTTTTTTAAACGGCTGCATCTGCAGCATATGGATGTTCCTAGGCTAGGGGTTGAATCAGAGCTGGAGCTGCCAGCCTATGCTACAGCTTGTGGCAACACTGGATCCTTAACACACTGAGTGAGGCCAGTGATCAAACTCGCATCCTCATGGATAACACGTTGGGTTCTTAACCCAATAACGCATAATAAGAACTCCCAGTAGCTTTATTCTTAATAGTATTGAGTCAATACAATCCAAATGTCCACCAACTGGTGAATTGATAGACTGTGGTTTATTTATTAACTGGAATAGTAATTATAATAAAAAGGAAGAAATACTGAACATGGATTAGTTTCAAAAGTGTTAACTAACTGAAAGAAGCCAGACCCAAAATATGTATTTTGTAATTAATTTATATGAAATTCTAGAAAAAGCGAAACTATAGGGATAGAAGGGAGATGAGTGGTTGCCAGGAACTGGGGGGAAAAGAGTGATTACAAAGGACTAAAGAGAACTTTTGGGGATGAGGAAAATGTTCTATACCAGGAGTGAACATTTTCTGTAAAGGAACAGATAGTAAATTCTTTAGGCTTTTCCTCTATCACAACTAATCGACTCTGCTTTTTTTTATTTTTTAATTGTTATTTTCCCAGAAAAGAGAATCATGGACTTGGAGAACCCTGCCTTTTAATGAAAAAGCCACCACAGAGGATGTTTCTGCTGTGGCACAGTGGGTTAATGATCTGGCCTGTCTATGTGGCACTGCCAGTTTGATCCCGAGCATAGCAGAGTAGGTTAAGGATCCAACATTGCTGCAGCTGTGGTGAAGGTTACAGATGTGGCTTTGATTCGATCCCTGGCCCAGGGAACTTCCATATGCCGCAAAAAGCCACCACAGACAATATGCAAAAGAATGATGTGACTGTGTTTATTTATGAACAAAATTTCAATTTTCGTGTGAATTCACTTTACAAAAATACTGTTCTTCCGACTTTTTTCCAACCATTTAAAAATATTCTGGAGTTCCCGTCGCGGCTCAGTGGTTAACGAATCCGACTAGGAATGATGAGGTTGCAGGTTCGATCCCTGGCCTTGCTCAGTGGGTTAAGGATCCGGTGTTGCTGTCAGCTGTGGTATAGGTTGCAGACACAGCTCGGATCCCATGTTTCTGTGGCTCTGGCGTAGGCTTGGCAGCTACAGCTCCAATTAGACCCCTAGCCTGGGAACCTCCATATACCATGGGTGTAGCCCTAGAAAAAGGCAAAAAGACAAAATAAATAAATAAATAAATAAATAAATAAAATAAAATAAAAAATAAATAAAAATATTCTCAGTACAGGAGCTGTAAAAAAACAGGTGGCAGGAGGATTTGGCCGGCAAGCTATAGTTAGCTGATCCCTTTTTTATAGCCTGATTGTAGTGGTTATCATAAAAATGTATATGTTTTTCAAAATATTCAACTGTACACTTAAAATTAGGACATTTTATTGTATATAAGTGACATCTCAATAAAGCTGACAAAAAAGAAAAGACTGTAGTTACCATCTTCTTTTCTTTGTGAAAATTCTTCAGATTTGAAAACAAAAGAGCAGATTATAAACTTTTTGCTATATTATGATCAGTATCTAACCACAAAAATATACTAGGGGAGTTCCCATTGTGCTCAGTGGTAATGAATCCTATTAGTATCCATGAGGATGTGGGTTTGATCCCTGGCCTCGCTCAATGGGTTAAGGATCTGGTGATGCCATGCACTGTGGTGTAGTTGCAGACGTGACTCAGGTTCCATGTGGCTGTGGCCAGCAGGTGTAGCTCTGTTTCGACCCTTAGCCTGCTAACTTCCATATGCTGCAAGTGTGGACCTAAAAAGCAAAAAGAAGAAGAAGAAAACAAAACAAAACAAAAATATATACACAGACACTAGGAATAACGGGAAATTAAATAATAGGCATTATACAGATTTCAAATACAGTTAATAATGGCATTCTGAATTTGTAGGTATATAGATGTAGAAGTCAGTAGTTGATATCTCACTGCATCAAACACAAACCCATTTATATATAATGTATTCATTTTTGCTACATATTTACATTAATTAGAAGTGAAACTGAAAAGGGTTTAAATTGGGTACAGAAAGTTAATATTTGCACATTTTTACCTTTGGCTGAAAGGATTTTATTATAGTGAACAGCCATGTGATTCTTGACCAGGTGGAGGGTACTTAGTCTGAGAGAGGAGGAGTCAGTGCAAAAAGCTAAAAATTAAAACATATTTAATTAAATATTTAAAATTAAAATAAAAATCATCACGAGAGTAAACAAATTACTGACTACTAAGTTCATTTTTATAAAAACTGTTCTGAAATTTAACCATGGACACACTGACATTGTATCTGTGATGCTGAATATGTCCCCACTGTAATCTTGCACTGATAACTGATGAGCTACTGACTACTTTGGGTTCAAACCTTTCTAAGAAAGTTTTACAAGCCTGAGAGTCTTGCAAAGAGATTCTGGAATATAATCAACCATTACATTTAACAAAGCTGCTTCTTATCAACAGCTCTCTGTCTCCTAACTAAAAAGGTTTACCTACTTGCCTGATGATGAAATAATGTAGCCATTGTTAACACCTGAAAACATGGGGAGTTTGGGAAATCAAGCAAATCCCACACTCCAAAACTGTAGGCAAAGATTCTATTTTGAGATGCAAACTTCTAATTTTTACACCTGAAAACAAGACCTACAAATCAATTTACTGGCCTTTTTTTTTTTTTTTTTTTGAAGTATTAGGACTATTTTAAGAACAATCACAAAGAAATTCAATGACATTAAACTTCTTGACTTTAGATGTTAAAAAAAATCTTAGGATTAAGCATGTATATAAAAGTATAAATGTAGGTATAATTTCTTTAAATATTAAAAAGTTTCTGAGAAGTAATACATGCATGTGGTTAAAAAAAAAAGAATCAAACAACTAAAACAGCATGTAGAGACTGGAAAATTATGAATTTCCTGCCATGACTCCCAGTCTTCTCTCCCAGCAGTATACTCTGTGATTTTCTATGGAAATTCTATGCGCGATGAAAGCATATACAAAATGATAAGCTTGACATTACTACTGCAACTACTACTAAAAACATTTATTGATTAGGTACCATGCACGCATGTAAAAACTCATTTAGTCATTATTATCACCATTTACTAGACATGGAAACTGAGGCACAGACAGTATGGTCTTCAAGGTCATACAGCTGATAAAGAATGCAGTTTAGATGTGAACCAATGCAGCGCATATTTATAACAGCTTTATACATATATCCTTTAAAAAAAATTAGTAAACTACATATAGTTCTTCATCCTGCTTTTCTATGCATGCCTATTTTAAAACTAGTTCAAATTTCTAGCTAAAAATTATTTTTCAAAGTTCATGATTCTGGCTCTATGTGTATATTTACTTTAGTACAAAGAAATAAGTGAGGTAACTGAAAATGATTCTTCTTTCACATGTAGAGGATCAGTATCAAAGATTTTTTCATGTAAATAAGGAAAAAAAAAAGAATTATTTTGCCTAAAAACCTAGGATTAAAAATTTTAAGCTATAATTATAAAAATATTTTCCACGTACATTAAAATTTAAAGGCTGTAAAATATGAAAACATTTAGAAAGTTTGTATCTCCAATTCACTGGATCTAGAAATTCAATTGGATAAAGAGGCCCAATTGGATAAGTGTTTGTTCCTGACAGAAAATGCATTTTTCAAGTGCTTTTTTTCTCTGCACAGCTTCTCCTTTTCAGTGCTGTGTCTTTAACAACCTCTAATCACTGTTTTAACAAGGAAGGCATGCCTTCAGCCAGGGTAGGCCACCAGCAAAGAGCAGAGCCGGGCTGGAGCTGCAGCAGCGAACAGGAGGTGGCCAGGTCCACATTCAAGGTGTGAGGGACTCCTAAATTCTCGAATCTCAAGAATTCCTATAATATTTAATTAATAATATGAAGTTCAAGTATGATTAAACAAAGTATTTTTTACTATGTTATATTATTCACAAATAAAGTAAACATAGTCAATTTTTTAACAATCTTTTACCATTTTTTAAGTACCTCACTTACCATTACTTTTGGTGCTCAAGTGTCCTTTAAATAGGCACGGTGGACCGTATCTGGGAAGGACTGAAGTTGCTCTGACTTTTAACAAAAAAATATGAATTAGGATAAATGAAATACAACTTCTACAAAGACAATATTGAGCAAATAAAAAGTAAAATATTTATCCTTAACTACCAGAATTGTTTAAAACTTTATTCAATCATACTATTAACCAGCAATATCAGACAAAAATCCTGATGCCATAGGTAAAAGCCTTTCTCTTTTAATAAGTTATTTTCAAAATTGTTGTGCCCGGAGACTTAAGTTTCATTAGATAAAATGATAAATACATCATTTATGTTATTGGATATACACTGACTTTATTCCGTAAACCACTGACCCTATTGGTTTTTAAATGATTTCGAAATAGAATACGATTTTGAGTTAATACAAATGTATTACCTATTTCAGTTAACCATAGTCTAGTCCTCTCACAAAGTAATTTAGTAGATCATAAATTATATAGTGTAATGTTATTATGTATAAGCACATAAAAAGGTCAGAACCAGAACTTGATGATGATTAAAAGATGTCCTAAGGTTCATTTAGTTCAACCGGCTCACCCTCTTGCTTGGATTCTAGCTCAACATCTTCTATTTAAAAGCACTTCTAGTGGTAGAAAACTCACTATCTCCCCTAAGGTCAGTGTCTTGTCTTTTAGACCAGATTGGCTATGCACAGCTTTTATATACTTTGTGACAAAATAATTTCTTTCCCCATAAAAGTGACTGTGCTGTGAGGGGTAACCCCCAAGACAGTAGGTTGAGTTATAGAGTTCAGTGGAATTTAACATTCAAAATATAGTGCATCCCGGAGTTCCTGTCGTGGCGCAGCGGAAACAAATCTGACTAGGAACCATGAGGGTGTGGGTTCGATTCCTGGCCTCACTCAGTGGACTAAGAATCTGGCGTTTCCATGAGCTGTGGTGCAGGTCACAGAAGCAGCTTGGATCCTGCGTTGCCGTGGCTGTGGTATAAAAAGAGCAAAAACAAAAAAACAAACCCCCAAAATATACTGTTTCCCAAGACATGTTTTAAGTTGGTAAAATCTGCTATCAGGCAGGCTTTTTATAAGCTATAAATGTGTGGAGAAGACAAAGACAAAGTCTGG
This sequence comes from Sus scrofa, assembly GCF_054392235.1. Classification (NCBI taxonomy): domain Eukaryota; kingdom Metazoa; phylum Chordata; class Mammalia; order Artiodactyla; family Suidae; genus Sus; species Sus scrofa. The sequence continues at coordinate 121,399,536 of NC_139389.1, read as the reverse complement.
AAGAAACAGGCATGTTGGAAAATACAAAAAGAGGTAGGTGTTCCCTCTGTGGCACAAGGGTTAAGAATCCGACTGCAGTGGTTTAGGTCACAGCAGAGGTGCACAGGGTTAAAGGATCCAGCATCGCTGCGGCTGTAGCTCAGATTCAATTCCTGGCCCAGGACCTTCCAGGTGCTGAGTGTGGCCATTAAATTAAAAACAAAACAAGAAAATAGAAAAAGAGGTGTTGAGATAGTAGAACTAAAATCCAGGATTAGAGAACAAAGCCTGCTAGAACAGACCAAAACAAACAAAAAAACAGTCTGAAGATCAGAATACCTGAGAAGGTCCTTCTACATCATAGGCCAGAGAGCAAGAAGGAAAAAATTAAACTTATTTAGGACAAGAAAAGTCCAGGTAATACCATTTGAGTTGGTAATGAAGACAGCATACGTTTCTGTCAAGAAAGAGAGACTAAACATAAAAAAAGCAAAGTAACCACCAAACTCTCAGGCAAACCTTACTTCTTCAGAGGGAAAAAAGGGTTGGCTTTTTGTCTGACCAGAATCCAATGCCCCTTTATCTAGAAATAGGACCTCAACCTGCTTGGGGAACCACTCCTCCCCTTCTTAGCTCAGCTGTGGATCCCAGAGCTCAGAAGGGGGAATATCACCCCCACCTGGCCAACTCTGTCGATTGAATCAGGAATGACTATGTGACCCAAGTCCAGCCAACGAGACACAATCCTGGGACTTTTATTTATTGGAACTATTGGGAAATCCCTAGAATATAAACAAGCCTGGCACTATTGGTGGCCAGCCTGCACTGCACAATGGGAACCCGTCTGAGACGGAGAATGAAGCCTAAACAGAGGAAAGTGGAACAAAGATGGAAAGAGAAACCTGGTAACATCATTTGAATACCAGGATCTAACTATGTTTGGAGCTCTACCCACCCTAGACTTTCTCTACCTGCGCTCAAAAGTTCCCATTTTAAGCTTCAGCCAGTTTGAGTTGGGTTTCTTCGCCTGCAGTCAAATAACTAACTTACTGAACACTGCTAACCATGCCAGACACAGTGCTAATCACTTCGTAGCTACAAATTCACTTAATCCTTACAACAATCCTAGGACATAGGTACTATCATTATCCCCGCTTTATAGATGAAGCACAGAGAGATAAAGCGATGCAATTTATCCAAGGTTATACAACTAAAATGTGACAGATTTTGGATCTGAATCCAGGCACTCTGGTTCCTGAGTCTTAACCATTATCCTATCTTGATCAATATAAACTGCTTAGGAGTTAAACCATGCTCTAATTTACTATACCATATGAAACAGGCTAAGAAATACAGTTTATTCTCTGTATGCAGCTTATGACCTCCAAACTCCTTTCTAATGTATGTATGTTTCTCTGCAGTCCATAGAAAAAGGAAAAGTAGGTATACAGAGAAGATAGCAAATGTCACAGAGAATAAATGACAAAAGATAAATAAATTTTAACTTTAGATGCCTTAACATTTTGTGCTCTTGAAATCATCACAGGTAACTTCAATGAAATCTAACAAATTTAGAAAGCGCAAAATTTTCAATTAAAATTATTTTAGCGTTGGCTAAAATATGGTTTCCTATTAATAATTATGTATAGGAGAACTGACTACCCCAGATATCTGGGGAATATTACATTTTTCTTAAAAACTCAAAATTAATGTTTGATACCATACATTATATAATGTCCTAAAAATGAAGCTAATTGGGTAAGTTATGGAAATATAAACGGTATTGTCTTTTTGTTGTTGTTGTTGTTGTTGTTGTTATCTCCTGGGCCGCTCCCGCGGCATATGGAGGTTCCCAGGCTAGGGGTCTAATCGGAGCTGTAGCCACCGGCCTACGCCAGAGCCACAGCAACGCGGGATCCGAGCCGCGTCTGCAACCTACACCACAGCTCACGGCAACGCCGGATCGTTAATCCACTGAGCAAGGGCAGGGACCGAACCCGCAACCTCATGGTTCCCAGTCGGATTCGTTAACCACTGCGCCACTACGGGAACTCCCGTATTATCTCTTGACATGAACCTGATTTTAAAAAATTTAATAAACACTGAGACTTACTGTCTTATTAAGGCCATTATACTCTAAATTTGACATACATCCTTTCCCATGCTCCCAGTTCTACAAAGGAATAGTAAACGAAACAATGGCACTAGTTTCACATTCATTACACCTGTATTCAAAGCCTGTTGTGCCACTTACTGTGACTTGGGCAAATTACTTTTATTCACTGTGAAATGAGAATAATACAAGATGTTTTGTGCATTTAAAACTAAGGAAATTCAGAAATATTTTCTGGTACACAGCAAAGGTAATGTTAACTTATGTGGTAAAATTTCTGAAAACCATAAAGGCATGTTGGTTTGCTTTTCCTGGAACTTAGGTTACTAATATACAGTTATTTCCTACATTCAGATCAGCACTTTTTTTGATCAAAGATTACATAATAAAGGCACACCTGTATTCAAACAAGACTGATTGCAAGGAACCATCTAGCAGCTGGCTTTAAAGGTACAGTTTAAAACATAAGAACACTAAATTGCCAGAAGAGGTCTGGAGATTGCCTTAAACGCCTTGCTCAGAAAATGCAAATGATCTGGATCGGTCTGAGGCATAGATGTTTAAAGTTACGTGGCTCCAGTGGATCCACTGTAATGTCCACTTTAACCAGGCTATTCAGTCAAGAGCAGATTACGGATTAGGCCTTTGCTACTAAAACTACAGCCAGCAACACGACATTATTTGGAAGTTTATTAGAAATGCAAAGGCTCAGTCCTCATCAGACCTACTGAATTTTAGCACTATTCCTACTCACACTAAAGTTAGAGAATCCCTGGGTTACTCACTAGTTTGGTGGGGCGGGGATGGGGTTACAATATGGAGGATTTCGTATTTACTGAGTATTTATACTGTGCTAAGAGCTTTGTATGTATCATCTGCATTTAATCCCCAAGAGCTCCAAGACAGAGGCGTTTGTACCACCACGTTCAAAAGCTGGGATAACTGAGGGCCACTCCTGAGGAGTGCAGCGGGGCTTGATTTGGGGGCCCAGAGAAGTCTCACTCCAAACACCAATTTTGGTTCGTCTCCGACCTCGAATTCCAGGGGCAGGGTCTCCTGGAGGCAGGGCAACAAATTCAGAGCAAGAAGCGGACCTGTGAACCCCACAAGCAAGGCTTCCTCTGATGCAAGAAGCCTAGGCAGCACGGGGCAACACTCGGGTCAACACTGGCGACTAAAAAGGGGACAGGGAGCGCCCAGCGCTCGGCCTAGAACCGCGCAGCCTGGACCCGAAGGCCCGACAGCCGGCCGGCGCGAGATGGCTAGCGGTAGCTCGCGACAGCTGCCCTTTACCTCTTCGGCTGCCATCCATGCTTAGACCTCTTGCAGCCGCCGTGGGTACAGCCGGGTCCCCTTCGGTCCTTCCCCGTGCCCGGCCAGCCCCCGCAGCAGAGGTTTGGCAACGAGGGGCCGGCGAGGGGGCGGCAGCGGATGGAGACTGTCGCAAGGCCGGTTGCTAAGGGCGGGTTCCACGGCGCCGGGATTGTGACGTCACGGCGTTGGGACGTGCGCTCTCGCTGCCCCGCCCCCGGGGGTAGCCGCAGAGGGGAGGAAAGCCGGGAGGGTGCCGGGATGGAGGTGCCGGGATGGAGGGGCCCGGCAGGGAAAGAACCTTAAGCGCCAGTCTGTTGCTCTGGGACTCTGCCAGTAGTCCACAGAGCGGCTGCTTGTCAGGAGTCAAGCCGCCAGCACCTGACAGGCCTTGTCCCAGCGGGAAGAACAGGAAGAAGTGGTGGTTTCATCTGGCATCTGTGTCCCCTGGGTCCCAGGAAAAAGTCAAAACGCCCATGTTGGCTGTGGTCAGGGTAACATTTAACCAATTCCAAATAATTACATCTCAAAGTAACCCATGAACATTTGAATTAGTGAAAAATCATGAGAATGAAAAACACCCACATATTTATATCTTGATTTTTAACCCGGATAATCAGTTTGTGTTTCTTTCCTGCTTCCTTAGCTTCCCTCCTCCTTTCACCATCCCCCTCCGCCTTTTTTGTCTTAATAAAATCGGTTTTCCCTTATGTTGGAAGAGTATTGCAACATGAACGAGGCGTTGATTTTTCCATGGCTTTCTACAATTTGTTTAATTTTAAAGCGGTTACTTTTGAATCCTTGGGAGTCACAGAATGGAGCCTGGGAGCGTTCTGCCATGTGTCCTCAGCAGTGGCTCTATTGACATTTTCGGCCAGATGCATAATTCTTCGTTGGGGCGGGGAGGATGTTTGGCAGCGTCCCTGGCCCCTACCCACTGCTTGCACTCCACCCGTGGTTGTGTCCAAAGATGTTTCCAGATGTTGCCAAAGATCACCTGAGAGGCAGACCCCCCACCCCACTCCACTCCAATCCCGTTTGAGAACCTGTGCTGTGATGGAAAAATTACTGGCTTTGGAGTCAGATTTGTGGAACTTAATTGTGAGTTTTCTGCCACAATTAGTTCCTAAACTACTTGAATTAGTTTCTAAACCTCTCTGAGCCTCAGATCCCTTTTTTCTAAGATGGAAAGTATGCCACTAATTTTGTAGTTGCAAGGATTAACATGTAGAGTGCCTGGCAAAATGAGATGTTCAACAATAGTTTTCTCTCTTTTAAGACTTTTGTCTTCTTCAGGGTATTAAGGAATTTAGGCATAAGGGAGTAAGTCAGAAATGCTATGAAAAGAAAAGTGGAATAAGCCAGAAATTTGGTTATGGTAATGCTTGTGCTACTGATTCTTTAAGATCCCAGGGCAAGGGGAAAATTAGATTCAAAATGTGAGGAATGTGGAAATGTGTGTAGTGGTTCTGTGATGCCTAACAACAAAGGTCATTTAGAAGGGTACAGGGGCAGAGGGTCAGATGTTATCCAGAGAAAAACTCCCTTGCCTACCTACTCATTAATGTTTGAAATCCCTGTCTAAGAACATGAAGGCTTTTATTCCACTTCTAGAATCTGGGAAATACCTTGTATATAATAGGCTTCCAGTAAGCATTTGTTAAATTGAGCTAGAAGTAAAGCATGAAGGGCAAATACCCCTGGGGGAGGCAACACAGTGATTTGATTTACACAAAGGCGATGCCAGTTCCTCTTATGAAAATAGATTTGGGGTATGAAAAGTAGATTTTGCTTTGAAATAGGAAAGGGGCTCCACAATTGGAAGAAGAGCAAAATGGGAGAGGGTTCGGAAGACTATATTGCTTGGTGTCCAACTTCAGCTGAAGCCATCCGCATGTCATTATTTTTCTTAAGGATTTTCTTTTAGTTCTTCCAAGATGTGCATGATTAGGGTCTTTTTCTCTCCAATTTTAGCAGAGAACATATTACCATAGGTGCAATTTAATTTGTCTTTGTGATAGGGATGGAGTTAGACACAGATATTTTTAGAAGTCCTAATAAAGGACCACAGATAAGGAGGGAAACTTAGGGGACATTGGGAGATTGCTGTAAGTAAATAAATTGCTCAAAAAAAGCCATCAGAACAAGGCAGGTTTGCTTCATCAGTGGAGCCTTGAGAATTGCCTCAGGTCGTTGCGTGGGGGGTGGGATTAGGCCTGCATTCATATTCAGACCAAGGGCAAGAGTTTGAGGACCAGCCTTTTGAGGATTTGAATACACACCTTACCTGATACTAAGGAGGAGCTACTGCTCCCAGAAAGGAAGAGGTGGACTTTTCCAACCCCCATTCCCCTTGGCTGATAATTGTAGCCCTCCGGATCTTAAGGGCAGAGCTTCCGTGGCTGCCCGCTTGCATCTCTCACAAGTGTTCTGTCTTAATAAATCTATTTCTTGCCTATCCCTTTGTCTCTTGCTGAATTCCTTCTCTGTGGAGACATGAAGAACCTGAACCTCAGTGAGTCTAGACACAGGGTGAGTGATTCTAATTTAAAACCTTGGGGTCAAGTCCCAATCTGGGTTTAGACTGGGTTCGAGTCCCGGCACAAGGGTTCAAGGCTAGGTTCAGACTGTTAATATTGTCAGTTTCACTTGGGCTTCACTCTGTGTGTATGAAGAAAAAAGAGAAGATGCTGTCTGGTTGCTATTCCCTGGAAATAACCCATGGTCACGAGTAGATGCAGAGAGCTAGCCCGGGTATATCACAGAGTTAGCTCCCAGGAACAGGCTTCCATTGTCAGAATCACCACCAGCTGCAATGGCCTGAAGATCTTTTGTTGACCATTTAAACATTAATTTCTCATTGTTAAGAAATTATTCCAATGGTACATTATTGACATTTAGATACTTGCATATCTGTGTTTTAGAAAGAATTTTCTCCCTTGATGAATTGGTTTGTTTGCTTTTATTATTGGGTTTCTTCTGGTTGTCTTAGCTTGTCAGTGCAAAACTAAGATTTGTGTTTGGTTGCAATAACTGTTTGTAGCCTATTTTTTCTATTTATCTCTTTATTCACTTTATTAGGCAGGTGGCTTTTTTTTCTTATTTAATGGTTTAATCACATTTATTTTTATTAGATGAGCTTGAAGCCCTGTAGAAATGGAGATACAAATAAAATTAACTTTCTATTATTATGTACCATAATATACTGCCTAATACATACTCTACATAGTTCATTTATTGTATTTTATTATTTATTATTTAAAAACATTATTACATTTACATTTAATATATATCTTTATAGATTACCATTAGTTTCATAATTCAGAAGATTCCTGGAATTTATACTTGTCTGCTTGTCCATACTCAGTATTATCAATGAAAATTATCCAGTAATGCAGTAAAAACACCAGGAGGTAAAGGCCAAGATAATCTCCTCCCATTTAATGGTTTTTTATGAACATATGTTCATCTTTAAAATCCCTGAAGGATAAAAATGAAGGACTTTTTAAAGTGAATATTTTTTAAAGTATACCCATCAGGGCAGAGTAAAAGAAATAGAATGAAATAAATGGGGCATGTACCCTCGGTGTTGACCCCTGTCTCAAAAAAAAAAAAAAAAAATACCCTTTGGTTTCAGTGAAGCGATTGAAGAATGCTTGGAAATTTGAGCCATTGATGATTTCTGAGTCATATTCCAACAAAATACTCTAGCTATTTATTCATCTAATAAGTTAAGGAGAAAATGGAACTTTAGAGCTTGGTGATATTAACATGTTCTAAAGCAAAGGATTAATTTGCTGTTTGTCACTAGAGGGGGCTTTAGGAAAGTTTAAAGCTGAATCTCTGTGAGGAAGAGAGCCAACTCAAGGCAGTGCTAACCTACGCATATTACTCACGGAGTATAAGGAGTGACTTTACTCCTTATACTTTTGAAGAACATTTTGAACCGTGACTCCAAGATAGAGCTTCTCCAACTATAGTTAGCGCCATATATACTGGGTTCTTAACGGAGCACAGGAATAAATTACTATATTATCTAAAGGCCCTTCGGTAATAAAAAAAAATCTTCATCATTGTCCACCCATAACTTGATTTTTCTTAATTTTATCATCAGGGCTGGAGAGAACTATAATGGCCATAATTCTCTGTGAAGCAACATGTGCCCAATAGAAAAGAAATAGAGACAGACAGAAGCGAGTGATAAAGGGACAAGCTGATCCCGAGGGACCATTTTGAGCTCTTGTAAGAAAGAGAACTCTGAACACAAATTTCGTCTTGTCCATAGAAAATGATCATTCTCATATCTGTATCACCACACAGTGTTCACTGCACTTTTAAAATATGCTCCATTTCACACTTTATTTTCCTTTTTCCTACAGTTTAAAAGAGGACAAAATTATGACTCTGGAGGTGGCTCAGCTGGTTTGTTGTTACTGAGAATCCCTCACATCATGTCCCTTTAGAGAGGCGGCTGCAATTGCAGATACTGGACCCACCAGTATTGTCATCGTCCTCCATCGCTCCAGTTTCTTCCCAGCTGTGTTCCTTAAATCTTTTCATCCAATTAAGAGAGCAGGTCTCTGTGAACAGGACTTACTCACTCTGTGGTTACTAGGTAACCTGTCCCTGTAGTTTAAGAGCATTTTATCTATTCTTCCACTGCCCATCAGTTGCCACAACACATCAGGGATGATGCTTGGCCTAAAGATTTGATAATTCTCCATCTATAGCATGCTTTGTTTATAAGCAACTTAATTAAAAAGAAAGCCAAACAAAAAACATAACCAAGCTGTTAGTTTATTCTGATATTATTTTTTCCACTTAGTAGAGTTTGGGGAGTTCCCATCGTGGCTCAGTGGTTACTGAACCCAACTAGTATCCATGAGGACTCAGGTTCCATCCCTGGCCTTGCTCAGTGGGTTAAGGATCTGGTGTTGTGGTGAGCTATGGTGTAGGCTGGCAGCTACAGCTCTGATTCGACCCCTAGGCTGGAAACCTCCATATGCCCTGATGCAGCCCTAAAAAACAAAAGACAAAAGACCAAAAAAAAAAAAAAAAAAAGTTTGGAGATTTGGAGTTCCCTGGTGGCCTAGATGTTAAGGATTTGGTATTGTCACTGCTGTGGCTTGGGTTGGATCCCTGGCCCGGAGAGAACTGGGGGAACTTCTACATGCTGTGGGCATGGCCAAAAAGAAAAAAGAGTTTTGAATTTCAACAATTAGCAGATTTATGAAGTTGAGATAAAGCTCCTATAGGTGCGTGTATGAATCACAAACGGACACCTGAAATCAATTAAAAAATAACTGAGTTTGTAAGACAGCAATGAAAACCATCCTTTATAAATGCCCTACCCAGTTTATCTAGGGATTTAATCTCCACTCCAGACAAAATGAAGGACAGAAATGAAGAAGATTAAGGAATGTTTAAATTTAGACTGCATTAATTATTTCTTTATAAAATTTGAGCATGTAAGCTTAGACAATAGAGACAGGGATGGGTTACGGACCCTTTCACTTGATTTGGCTGAAATACAAGATTCCTCTTACCTTCTTTGAGTCCTTCCATTGCCTTGCCTGCAAACATTTGTTCAGTGTTCATTGTGTTTCATGTTTTTAAACAAAATCTAAATTGTCCAACAGTATGAAAATATGTAATGAGAACATCTTCTTGTTATGTAACATTGAGTGTTCACTGAAATTTATAACCATAGGCAACTTTAAAGAAAAACATTTTAAGTCAAGAAGTGAATAGAGGAGAACTTTTCCACAGTAAAGGCACAGTCTAGAAACATGGGTTGTGAGCTGGGCACAGAAAGACTTCCTCCGTGTCACTTATAACATGTAGAATGGATGCTTATGGAAGATAACTGGACAAATACGGTGAACAAGGGGTGTTCTGAGCCTTCTTAATTTATTTTATTTTGGCCTCACCCATGGCATGGGGAAGTTCCCAGACCAGCATTTGTAACCAGAGCCACAGCAGGGACAATGCCAGATCCTTAAGATGCTGAGCCATGAGGGAACTCCTGAGCCTTAATTTACTTTTTAAAATGCAGCTGGCAGAAGCAGATAGTTTCCCTTGTATGTCAGAGAGAACTGGGGGGCTAGAATGATGCCAGGAATCACTGAGCCAAAACCCTCATCTTGCAGAAAAGACTGCTGGAGTCCAGAGCATGTAATTGGCTCACCCAACTCAGCTCTCTGACTCTTCATGTAGTGCTCATTCCACTAAATCAGGAAACAGGCAGTGAGAAAGTTATCTCAGTGACTTTTCATTACGTATGTTTGCTCTCTTAGGCATGTGCTTCCTAAAATAATGGAAAAATTATTTCAATGTGCAATCATGAGCAAATAAAATGGAAAAGATAAGTGAGAATTTGCTCAAGTCCTTTGCCTTAGGAAAACCTATACTTAAGCTGTCTGAAACGAATGCAAATATGTATTTTTTTTTTGTCTTTTTGCCATTTTTAGGGCTGCTCCCGTGGCATATGGAGGTTCCCAGGCTAGGGGGCCAATCAGAACTGCAGGCCCTGGCCTACGCCAGAGCCACAGCAACGCCGGATCCTTAACCCACTGAGCAAGGCGGGGATCAAACCCGCAACCTCATGGTTCCTAGTCAGATTTATTAACCACTGAGCAATGACGGGAACTCCCAAATATGTATATTTTAAAGTTGTATATTTTTATAAAAGACCAACAAATATTATTCTTCCAAAATGGAGGTGAGCCCAGTTAAGCCCAGTTTTTCTCTTACCCTAGAGATGACGACTTTACCATAATCCAGAGATAATCTGTCATTCACACTGAGTTTGGGAACATATTTCACTGGAGAATTATCCCTCAAAAGGGGCAGCTTCTCTTTATCAAGGGTGGAAGAAAAGACAACATTCATGATGCTATCAAGCACATGGACCACTGGAGTGCAATCCTTCCAGGGAACTCTGGGCAACAGTACAGAACACCTCGGAGTTCTCCCTGGAGATGAGAGAGCTGGGTATTTATCCACCACCTCCTGTTGGTCCTCCTCTGAGGGCCACTGGGGGGTGGGTGGTTAATTCCCCATGGGCAGTAAAGTGGGTTTCAGTGTTGAGAAAGCTCTAGGCAGTAAGGTGCAGGCACTGATGGCTGACACTGGGATAGACGTGCAGGAAGTGGCAAGAGCTCAGGACTGACAGTAGCCATTCAGCACACACATCTACTCTTTGTGTTTTGTTTTGTTTTGTTTCTTTTTAGGGCTGTACCTGGCAGCATATGGAAGCTCCCAGAACTAGGGATCTAATATGAGCTACAGCTGCAGGCCTACACTACAGCCACAGCAATGCCAGATCCAAGCCGCATCTGGGACCTACGCCCTAGGTTCAAGCTTGAGGCAACGCCAGATCCTTAATCCACTGAGCAAGGTCAGAGATCAAATTCACATCCTCAGGGATACTAGTTGGCTTGGTTACCGATGAGCCACAACAGGAACTCTGCATCTTCAGTTTTTAAGATGTAGTTTTGTTTTTGTTTTGTTTTGTTTTTAATTGCAACATTTCTGTCGAATCTAAAGCTCTTCTCTTCCCCTTCGCTAGCACCGACTAATTTTTGGTTGGGCCACATGGAATCAGGCTACATTTCTCATCCTCTTTTATAAGTAGGATGTACAAGACAAAATTCTGGTTAATGTGTGAAATAAAAGAGATGGATGCAAAGTGAGGAAAGTGTCTTTAAAGCAGAGAGTGTGCCTTACTTTTTCCTTTTCCTCCTTTCTCCTGGGTTGAATGTGGATGTGATGGCAGAACCCGGAGCAGCCATCTCAGACCAGGAAGTGGCCTGGGAATGAAGGCAAGGATCAGCACAGTGATGAGCTAGAAGGAGAATGAGTCCCTGATACCGTGGAGTTTCGTAACCATCCTGGAGTCAGACTTTCATAAGAGAAAAAACTAGGTGTTCTTATGTGGCAGGGTATGGATTCAGAATTGTCACTGCTGTGGCACTGGTTTGATCCCTGGCGCGGGAACTTTCACATGCTGAGAGAAAACTTTTGGGTTTTCTATTACTCACTTTATAATCATAGCCAAATATAATTAGAATTTTCTTAGACTTCAAAGTACACTATGGAAATGAATTCTCCTAGAAAGTAACTTTTTGACCACTTGGAAGAGTCAATCAATTCAAAATGCCTACCTGGATTAGACTGAAATTATAAGAGCATTTTTTATTGTTACATAAGGGTGTTTTCATTATTTCTTAATACATAGATGTAATTATTTCTAATAGGAGCAATTTGAGAACTGACTTGAAATAAGCCAAACCCATATTCAAATTTTATATAAAGGTTACCTTTCTCCCAATGCATTCTCCATTCTTGGTGTCATTCAGAATAACTGTCTTAACATTTCTAAAGTTTGGCTCAGGATAGCATGGAAATATTATAGGATGAAGACTTACGAGATAGGAATCCTTGGGCTGCGTGGTCTTAACTCGTTGTGTGAACTTAAACAAGATACCTCTCTGAGCTAGGGTTTCTTGACCTTTAAAATAAAAGAATTAAAATGCAGTAAGTGTTCCTTTCAGTCCTCGTTCTACAAAAAACTGGGTATTTGTTAAAGGCAGCCTTTTCCTAGTGTTCTGACAAAGACCAAATCTCTCAAACCCTGGAGGTATTTTAGGACCCGTAGCTGCTTATGGAAGGTGGCAGATTTACTGTTAGTGATTTCACTGCTATTTTGTTCTTAGAAAGTTATTCATGGTCTTAAATCACGTTCAAACACCAAGATTGTTGACACTACCATTTTATAAAAATTGAAGAGTTTCAGAGTGAGAAAGTATTCTGCCTCGTATATCCTTGTCTAACTGGAATGAGGCATTTTAAGTCACACCTCTAGGAAACTGGTTTTGTCTACCCACTTGTGTTAAATATGTTTTTACACATTCCTTGTTCATAATTCAGTGTCCTCTAGTGGTTAAACTCTAAATCAGAAAAGCCTGCAGTGCGTGAGCAGTTGACATAAACGTATGAGGACAATAGGTGCTTGGTCACGGGTGGCACTGCCAGGTGTAACCACTGCCTGGGTTATTTGCCGTTTCAACAGCAGACTTAATCAAACACATCCCCAGGCTGCACTTCACACGTAAGCACCAACTCCTAACCCATAATCTTTAGGAGTTGGTGGCCACACCTGGCAGCTTATTAACACTCTCCTGGGGAGCTTTTAAAAAATACTAAAGCCTGGGTCTTCCTCGCAGGGAGAGATTTATTTTGATATTTGGGTTGGACTTGGCACTGGTATTTTTTCCCACATTTCTCTGCATGCTTAAGGTTGAAAAGCACTGGGGATATAATGCTATAAATTCCTTACTCTACAAATAAAGCAGCATAATACATTTGCAGGTTGCCTCTCCTTAATTCAAGGTGCATATTGTAAATACTGGGCACTAAACATTTTTTGGGGCTGCACATAGCCTTTCTTTTCCTGCCATATTTATTGAGATATAATCGACAAACAGCACCGTATAAATTTAAGGTGCACACACAATGATTTGACCTACATATATCATGAAGTGATTATCACAATAGTTTAATGAGTATCCATCATCTCATACAGGTACAAAATTTAAGAAATAGAAAATATTTTACTTTTTTTTTTGCTTTTTAGGGCCACATCTGTGGCATATGGAAGTTCTCAGGCTAGGGGTTCAATCAGAGATGCAGCTGCCGGCGTACGCCACAGCCACAACAACACAGGCTCCGAGCCATGTCTGTGAACCATACCACAGCTCATGGCAACACTGGATCCCCGACCCACCGAGCGAGGCCAGGGATTGAACTTGCATCCTCATGGATACTAGCCAAGTTTGTTTCCCCTGCACCACAACGGGAACTCCAAAAATATTTTACTTTTGATGAGAACTCTTAGGATTTACTTTTTAACAACTTTCATGTGTAACATACAGCAGTCTTAATTGTATTATTCATGTTGTACATTACATCTCTAGTACTTATTTATCTTATAACCGGAAATTCGTATCTTTTGACCACACTCATCCAATTCTGCTTCTAGTAACCCCAAATCTGATCTCTTTTTATATAAATTTTTTTGTCATTGTTTGTTAACATCTAAGAAACTGATATGAAATTTATAAAGGGGGATCCTGAAAAATACTTAAAGAACCTGAGAGTAGGAAGAAAAAAGAAAAAACCCTAAGAAATCATGGACAAACAAAACAGCCAGTAAGAAGATAAATTTTAATGTATTTTACATGTGAATGGTCTAAACAATAATTAAAGGATAGAGATTGTCAGCATAGATAAAATAAGACCCAGCGGATTCTTCTTTGCTACTCTCAACAAGCTGATTCTGACATTTATATGGAAAAGTAAAGGAGCTGGAATAGCCAGAATAATTCTGTGAAATAAAAACAAATTTGAAAACTCACACTACCCAATTTTACCACTTACTATAAAGCTACATTAATCAGACGGGGTGCAGAGTTCCTGTTGTAGCGCCCTGGAAATGAATCCGACTAGGAACCATGAGGTTGCGGGTTAGATCCCTGGCCTCACTCAGTGGGCTAAGGATCCGGCGTTGCCATGAGCTGTGGTGTAGGTCACAGACATGGCTTGGATCCGGCGTTGGCGTGGCTGTGGCGTAGGCCGGCAGCAACAGCTCTGATTCGACCCCTAGCCTGGGAACCTCCATATCCCTCGGGTGCAGCCCTAAAACGACAAAAGACCGAAAAAAAAAAAAAAAAAGACAGGATGGTATTGGTAAGAGGATAGAACATAGATCAATGCAACAGAAGAGCCTACAAATACAATAAATGAACCTTTGATAAAATTGCAAAGACAATTCAAAGCAGAAAGATTGTCTTTTTAACAAATGGTGCTGGAACAACTGGATGTCCATATGCAAAATATTAACCTAAACACAGATCTCATACCTTACACAAAATTAATTCAAAATGAAGTATAAACCTAAATGTAAAACTTGAAACTATAAAGCTTGTAGAAGAAAACATAGGAGGAAATTTGATTCATCTTGAGTTTGACAAAACATGATGCCAAAAACATGACCAATGAAAGAAAAAAAATTGGTAAATTGGAATTTATCAAAATTAAAAACATTTTTGGTTTGCAAAAGACATTCTTAAGAGAGTAAAAAGATAAGCCACAGACTTGGAAACATATTTCCAATCACATATCTGATACAGGTCTTATGTCTAGAGCATATAAAACACTTAAAATGAAGTAACAAGAAAATATGATTTTTTTAAATTGGCAAAAGATCTGAATATACACCCCACTGAATAAGATGTAAGGATGTCTCGCTTCAATTGAATGGGGAAAATAGTAACTTTACTTTGGGATACTTTGCAGACACCACCTTAACCAGGTGATCAAGGTCAACATCACTAGTAAGGTCTTGTTTTTTTTTTTTTTTTCCAGGGCTGCACCCACAGCATGTGGAAGTTCCCAAACTATGGGCTGAATCGGAGCCATACCTGCCGGCCTACTCCAAAAACCTGAAGAAATCCCAATAAGATCTGTTGTTTAGCTATTGTGATGTACCAGGCTTCATTTCCTGGTCTTGATAATTATGTGATAACTATTTAAATTGTTGACATTAGGAGAAGCTGGGCGAAGGATGGATGGGAACTCTTGCAGCTCTTTGGTAAGTTCAAAATTATTTTGAAATAAAGAGTTTTCAGTTTCCTGGGGCACAGTGGGTGAAGGGTTTGGTACTGTCACTGCTATGGTGTGGATTTGATCTCTGGCCTGGGAACTTCTGCGTGCTGTTGTGTGGCCAAAAAAAAAAAAAAAAAAAAAAAGAAATGGAAAAAAAGGAAAAAAAAAAAGAAATAAAAAGTTAAAAAACACAACCGTCTTTGGCTTAAAGATGAGGATACTGAGGAACTGACTGGTTCGTTTTCCATAAATCTAATAAGTGGAATCTCTGATGTCACATCAGTTCTGTCCGACTCTAAAGCTTGTCTTCTTCCATTAGTCAGCTATCTTTGAAGTTTTCCCAAGTAGTTTCTAAGCTTGTTGAGAGATAGGACTTTATTTTCTTTGTCATTGTTTTAACTCCAGGTAGAGATAATTAATAATTTTTAATTATTAATAATAATTAATTCCTTTCTATTCCCAGCACCTAGCAGAATGACTCCTTTAGGGAATGTGTGTCCAAAACACATTTGTTGGTTAGGACATTTCCCTCCTCAAGAAGGCATGTTTTTTGAGTTCCTGCTGTAGCTCAGTGGGTTAAGGATCTGGCGCATCAGCTCAGATTGCTGCTGAGGTATGGGTTTGATCCCCAGCTCCAAGCAGTGGGCTTTGCCGCAGCAGTGGCATAAATAATAGCTTTGGCTCAGATTCAATCCCTGGCCTGGGAACTTCTGTACGCTGTGGGTGTGGCCAAAAAAAGAGTGTTTGTTTTCTCTATATTCATAGTGTTTTCCCAGCGTCATATTAATGTGCTGGTGTATAACAACCCAACATGTGTCTCCCCTTCATTCTCCAGCTCAGGGTCAGTTATTAGAGAGTAAGCCGCAGAGGAGGTTAAAAAAAAAAAAAAAAAAAAAGTTTAAAAATGACCAAAAGGAAGTCAGAGCGGGCACCTTCCAAGTGAGCCTCAT
Source organism: Sus scrofa (assembly GCF_054392235.1). Taxonomy (NCBI): domain Eukaryota; kingdom Metazoa; phylum Chordata; class Mammalia; order Artiodactyla; family Suidae; genus Sus; species Sus scrofa. The sequence goes on along the minus strand of NC_139389.1, from coordinate 121,383,516 downwards.
CTCTTCTTTCCCTGGGCTCCTGCATGCTGCTTAGTCATGGTAGGATAACTACTATAAAAAACCTCCCTTACCTTCCCACCCACATTTCAGCGGCCTGATATCACAGACATTTAAATTTTCTTTTGGGAGTTGCCGTCGTGGCACAGTGGTTAACGACTTCGACTAGCAACCATGAGATTGCGGGTTCGATCCCTGCCCTTGCTCAGTGGGTTACCGAGATCTGGCGTTGTGGTGAGCTGTGGTGTAGGTTGCAGACACGGCTCGGATCCTGCATTGCTGTGGCTGTGGCGTAGGCCAGCAGCTACAGCTCTGATTAGCCCCCTAGCCTGGGAACCTCCACATGCCGCGGGAGTGGCCCAAGAAATGGCAAAAAGACAAAAAAAAAAAAAATTTCTTTTGGCAGTGCCAGTGGATAGGGGTACTGGTGTTAGCCAGCAGATCTTCAGGCATTCAAGAATCTGGTTTACGGAGGCTCCCCCATTCTTCTAATATGACTTCAGGACTCCTTGGGCATGGATCTCCAGCTGGCAGATGAGAGAAGAGGGAGGAGGATGACCCATGGAAATTGTTATAGGCCAGGCCTGAAAGTGGCCCACATCACTTCTACTCACATTCTATTAGCTCTCTTCTCAAGAGAGGCTGGGAAGCAGAGTCTGGCTATGTGCACAGGAAGAAGAGGTTTTGGGTTTGGTTGTCCACACGTGTACCGATGCCCAAATAAGAAGTCATTTGCAGGGACAGGTTGGACTTGGCAGAAATTATCATAGCAGCAACTACTAAAAATAGAATTTGTGACAGCCAATCCCTTCTCCCCAGCATTAGTCAGAGGGAATCTCTCACCTCTTGGCTGTTGCTCTCTTGTGTCATCTTCTGCGTAGCCCTCTCCATGAGCACTGACTGACAGCAAGTACATGGGCGTGAACGGACATAAAAGAGAACAAAGCCACCCTTGTTCCAACAAACCCCAGCTGTCAGTACACATCTCCAATATCCCAAGTACTGATCCCAAGTGTTTCTTAGAAGTGATCTTTTTAAAACAAATCAAGCCAGAATGCACTTAACATTCATCATCTCCTGCTTTGAGTTAGCATTGCTGCACGAGCTCTGTAGCATTTTGTCAGACCCTTTGTTGTTGAATAATAACATATTCGTTTGGGGAAAATGATGACAAATTAGAAAAGAGAGCCTGAGTCTACTGCAGCAAATATAACAGGCCCATTTTATTTCCAGGAATGGGCTGTCATTGTGGCCCAAGTGTCCTTATCCATGGCAGCTCTCTCCCCTATAGAGAGGCTAATCATACAGTGAGGCAGGCCACCATCAAAGGCTTGTCATATCCAAGAGCCTGGAAAAACCAGAGACAGTGATGGAAAATTAGCATTTCTTCAGCTGAACCAAGGCACATGGAAATGTGCTTGGAAATATGGCCCTGCTTTATTCACTAGGTGAAATTCTTGTGAAATTTATAATGGAAATGTGCATGTCTGTTCCAGCTGAGGATATCTGATGTGCAGAAACCGCTAAACTGCAGCTTGTTGTATATTTACACAAAACGAAATAGCTATTTTGTATTATGTGAAATATAAAATGTGCATTATATGATTTCTTTGCAAGACTGTTTATGAAGAGTCTAGCTCTTAGACCACTGTGAATGCACATCAGACCCTGACTTTTGGGCTTGTTGACCACAAGTGAATGTGATCAGTCAGAATTCAGTCGTTTTTTGGTTCTGAGCTGCTGCTCATACTGGATGTTAGTTCTCAGAACTAGTAACTAAACTAGAATAGTGGTAGTTGAGATGTGCCATTTGAAAGTAACATTGACCCATAGAAAATAAGAGTTACCAATGGCTAGTGATTGACAGCAATAATAGTAATTATGATAGTAATCTCGATAAAACCTAGAGACACTTAAAAAATGTCAAAAGGCTAAGAAGAAAATGCCAAAAGTATAAGATATAATGATAATTTAATCAGATTACATAGAAAGGTGAAGGCAGAACTTTGAGAGTGCACAAGGTACCTCACTTGTGCCCTGGAGCTGAGTGTCTGTCTCCGGATCTCACTCTGTTTCCCTGGGCTCACAGCTCTGAGCCTGGTCAGGCTGGGTAGGGGAGTGGGGGCTACCATTTAGGTGTTACAACCAATCTATATTCTAATTGCCAGGCCAGTATCATATGGTACAGTGAGCAGGACCATCCCGACTACAATGAGAAAATTGTTTTTTGTTTGTCTTTTTAGGGCTTCCCCCCCTGGCACATGGAAGTTCCCAGGCTAGGGGTTGAATCGGAGCTGTAGCTGCCAGCCTATGCCACAGCCATAGCAATGCGGGATCTGAGTCATATCTGTGACCTATGCCACAGCTCACAGCAATGCCAAATACTTAAGACACTGAGTGAGGCCAGGGATCAAACCTGAGTCCTCATGGATACTAGTTGGGTTTATCGCTGGTCCATGACGGGGACTCCTACCATGAGAAAATTTTAACACTCCCAAACAAGGAATCAGGTGGATGGGGAGGTGCATGGGCAATATTTATTGAGCATCTACTCTGGTGCTTTACATGCACCAGTTTGAATGCTAAGGGAATGACACAAGGTGGTGATAGGGATGGGTGGAGGAGGACAAGGGCTTGACCTTAGGAATCAGATAAATTGGCCTAAATAATTTTTATGTGAGTATGCAACTCACACCTGCAATTCCTACCCCTGCTTCAGAGTAGACTCTATATTCCTGAGAGACAGAAAAGCCAATGAGATACAACATGATATGGAGGCGGGAGGGGGGGAAATAACCTCAACTTTCTAGTTAGGTAACTTGCTCTGATTCTGGTCTTGTTTTACCACCTCTGAATCCCTATAGTTTCCTTCTATAAAATGAGCATAAAAACCATGATCTAAAACAGTTGTTTTCATACACATTAGATGCTCAAGGTTAGCTTCTCTTCTCCTAGGATCTTGCTTATAATAGAAGCTTGATAGAGAAATGAATTGAGGACATTTGGTAGAACTGTAGAATGCTGAAACTGGAAGAACCTTTCACAGTCACCTAGTTCAATTATCTTACTGAATTTAATTATATTTCTCCTTTTCTTTTCTTTTTCTTTTTTTTTTTTTTGCTTTTTAGGGCCGCACCTACGGCATATGGAGTTTCCCAGGCTAGAGGTCTAATAGGAGCTACAGCTGCCAGCTTTCCCCTCAGTCACAGCAACACCAGATCTAAGCTGCATCTGCAGCCTACACCACAGCTCACAGCAATGCAAAATCCTTAAACCACTGAGTGAGGACAGGGATCGAACTCACCACCTCATGGTTCCTAGTTGGGTTCATTAACTGCTGCACCATGATGGGAACTCTGTCTCCTTTTCTTAGAGTTATGAATTGATGGGAGAAGAGTGGCTACCATCAAAACATGACATCTTGTCTATTAGATAGGGAAAGATAAAAAATGAGATACTCTCTATTGGTGAGGGTGTAGAGAAACTTTATACTTCTGTCTTGTTTATGTATATAGTGGCTCAACTTTTCTGGGGTGCAGTCCTGATGATATGGAACAAACATTTAAATATATATATATATTTCACAAAACATCATACATAATACCACTTCATTTATATACATTTATTAAGGCATGCCTGTGTCTATGCACAGAGAGATATTGGAGGAGGGCCACCATAATTTTTTTTTTGTTTTTTAGTTTTAGTTTTTTAAAAAATTTTATGGCATCCCTGCAACATGATAGTTCCCATTCCAGGGGTTGAATGTGAGCCGAGGCCAAAACCTACACCTCAGCTGCGGCAATACTGGATTCTTTGAATACTGGATTCTTTGAATCGCTACCCAGGGCCAGGGATTGAATCTACACCTCCGCAGTGACCTGAGCTGCTACAGTTGGATTCTTAACCCACACACCACTGCAGGAGTTCCACCGCAATTTTAAACAGTTACCTCTAGATGATTTGGGCTGATTTTTACCTTCTTCCCTATACCTTTCTAAAACGCATGGATTGTCTATTTGAGCATGTATTGACTTTATCATCAGAAAAAAAATGATAAAGCTATTTTCAATTTGAAACAAAAGTCAGAAAAATAAATAGTCCCTCATATTTAAAAGTTTAATGGTGCTACTTGGCAGTGTCACCATGCAGAATCCAATTTTATTTTTATTATTTAGATGACTATCAAACCAGTTGTTTACATGGTCATAGCTGTGGAGAGTGCACACGCCAATCATTCTTCTCATTTTCTCCATCTCCCATTTTGGAAGTTCTGGGACTTAACCACAGATCTTTTTTTGAAATAAGGTAGTAAATAAATAAATAAATAAGACTGTCTCCCTAATTTTAAAACTTATGCTATCATAAATCCATTTTTTTCCTAAATAAAAGCAGATGGTTGACCATCCTTTAGTGTAAATCTGTCCTTAAATGATAACCAAACAAAACAGATTTCCTGTCTTGTGATTAAAGAATTTTAAGGACTACCCGTCAAGACGCAGGATGTGTAGTGTGTACTGGTTGCCATGGTTTCAACTGAGGATGGACTATTTAAGCTTAAGCTATCCTAATTTAGATAGACAGGAGTCTCAGCTTTGTAGGGTTAAAAATGGTGCAAAGGCATGACTATTTTTAGACTAAATGGGAGCCTGACTATAGTAACAGCTAAAAAAAGAAATCCCTGTCCTTAATTAACCATTTGGCTACCAAACTGGAAAAAAGAAACGAATTCAGTAGATTTCTGTCTGGATACTAGTCAGGTCGTTAACCACTGAGCTCCAGAACTCCAGCACAGGAACTCCAGATTTCTCTTTGGAAAATAAAGCTGGCATGACAGAGAGAAAGCTGATGTCTAATTATGCAGTGTTTTTGAACAAACATCCTGATATTTAAAAAAAAATCCTGAAAGATATATACTTAAAAGACCTGTTTTAAGCCTTAAAATCAGCTAGGCAGTTCCCATGGCAGTTTTACTCTTGAAGGATTGGAGATTGTAACCAATTAAACATTTTTAGCAGCTAATTTCTTTTTCCCTTGCAAATAGCACTTTGGAGCAAAGAGGCGGGCGGACTCAATAGTTTATCCTTGGCTCTACTACCCATATTATTTCAAGTAGTGCCATAAGAATTATTTTAAAAATGCAGATGGTCTCTCTGTCAAGGGCTTTAACATTGAAATGAATGGAATCTATAAAGGCTGGAAAAATTAGCATATACTAGTTTCAACTCAAGATTTCCAACCCCTCTTTATGGAAACTCCAGAGGTTCTTTGAAGGGTGGTTTGGAAAGCCCAACCAAATCAGAATCAGACAACAAAAGTTCCAGTTCCTGTCCTGCCACTGATTGGCTCTGGGATTTGGGGAAAATCACTTAATCTGATTAGGCAGGTTTTAATCAGAAACCTTCAGCTTTAAGAGTACTTAGACCAGATGAGTTGTCTACTTTAAAAAAATGTATTTTTTCTTATTTGCCAACTGTTGAATGTTTTCTTTAGATAAAACCTATGTGGGAGTTCCCGTCATGGTGCAGTGGAAACGAATACAACTAGGAACCATGAGGTTTTGGGTTCGATCCCTGGCCTTGCTTAGTGGGTTAAGGATATGGCGTTCCCGTGAGCTGTGGTGTAGGTCACAGACGTGGCTCGGCTCCTACATTGCTGTGGCTGCGGTGTAGGCCGGCAGCTGTAGCTGGGATTCGACCCCTAGCCTGGGAACCTCCATAGGCCACAGGTGTGGCTCTAAAAAGCGCAAAAAAAAAAAAAAAGTGCATTGTGAAAACCAGAGAAATTTTCCACTTGTGAATCTTGGCCCTCGGTTGTGAGTGTCCTTGAGTAGTTCTCTCTTGGTCCTTCTCCAGGCAATCCCTGGCCACCACTGACATATTGAGTGGGAGCTCCCAGGGCTTCTTAAAATACAGTTTGAGGACCATTGGTGCTCATATCAAAGGCATATAAAAGGTAGACTCAAATGTCTTACTCAATTTTAAAAGTTAGTCTATGGTCCTGATAAATCTCAAAAAATAATGTCATAAGAATTTTTTAGGAAATTAAGCTCCCCATATTATACCAACAAAAACAAAGCATAACTGTTTCCAAAGGACAGAAATTATTATTATTATTTTTTGGCCTCACCCATGGCATGTGGAAGGGATCAAACCTGCACCACAGCAGCGACCCAAGCTGCTGCAGTGATAACACCAGATCCTTAACCCTTTGCACCACAAGAGAATGCCTAGGAATTATTATTTTTAACATTATGGTTTAGAAACACTGTTGCCTTGATTTGCCTGATACTTGACCTTAAAGGACACTGATGTGAATTCTCTCCCTACTGCTCACTTGTTGTAACTTACAGTAAAACAACTAAGTGCTCAATACAACCTCTTTGCTGTTTTGTCTGTTTGTTTCGCTGGGTATCTACCCATTATAATGCTCGTAATGTCACAGTTTAAAAGTTTTTATATTCTTTTGGATTTTTACTTACTTATTTTAAAATTTTAATTAAAAAAATTTTTTTTTGGCCGCTCCGCGACATACGGAGTTCCTGGGTCAGGGATCAGATCTGAGTCACAGACGTGACCTAAGCCATAGCTGCAACAATGCCAATGCTGGATTCTTAACCTATTGTGCGGGGCTGGGGATAGAACCTGCATCCCAGCACTTCCAAGACGCCACCCATCCCATTGTGCTGATCCCATTGCACCACAGTGGGAACTCCTGGATTTTTAAATGGCATTGCATAGTTCACAAACTTCTTTATTGTGAATGGTAGATGCTGCTTATTGGGATTAATGTATTTATCATCAATTTTAATCCAGCCTTTGTCTGTATTTATGCAGAACTCTTTTAGTTTTATTTACAGAGGAAGTTGCCACACTGAGAAGAGCTCTGATTGGATCAAAGAATTGTGAGTCTCTATGGAGGAAGCTGGAGTTTGGGCTCCAAAATGATTTCTATTAAATCCTGACCAGGAGTTCCTGCTGTGGCACAACCGGACTGATGGTGTCTCTGCAGCACCAGGACGTGCAAAAAAATCCTGACCATTGGTTATTCTATGTCTATTAGATATGGACTACTACCGGGAAATAGCAACAGTTTGAAAAGGACAGCAAGTGTCAGCATTTCATTATGTCAAACAAGATTTCAGAATCAACAATGAAGATGTGATCTGATTCTTGCCTTAATGTTTCCAACAGCTGTGGAATAATAGGAATCAATTGTGTATAGGGATCTATTGTAGTATAATCTGCAGCTGGAAATCAGACTATGTCTGGATTCTGTGCTACACAGATAAAATAAAGCCAAATAAAAGTAGTATGATTTAGGAGTTCCCATTGTGGCTCAGTGGTTAATGAATCCGACTAGGAACCATGAGGTTGCGGGTTCAATCCCTGGCCTTGCTCAGTGGGTTAAGGATCTGGTGTTGCCGTGGGCTGTGGTGTAGGTCGAAGATGCGGCTTGGATCTGGTGTTGCTGTGGCTCTGGCATAGACCGTTGGCTACAGCTCCAATTGGACCCCTAGCCTGGAAACCTCCATATGCCGAGCGAGCAGCCCAAGAAATGGCAAAAAGACAAAAAAAAAAAAAAAAAAAAAAAAAAAAAGAGTAGTAATGACTTAATAAGTGATCTCTATGAGGAAAAAATATTGTGCACACTCCCTAATGCTTAAAACTAACATTTGTACCATACTTCCAAAACCACTCTACAAATTATTTATAGAGAAATCACATCAACCACCCACCACCTGTTAAAACAGAGCAAGTATTTTAACACTGAAAGGCAACTTACAAAACATCAAGGGAACTGGTAATGGAAGGAAATGATAGGCTGGAAATGACAGGTTGGAGACTTAACTGATTTTTCCCTTTCTTATTTTTAACTTTTAAGTTGTAATATATATTCAGAGAAATGTGCATATATGTCAGCTGGCTGAATTTTCACAAACATAACATAGCTGTGGAACTCGAACTCACATCAAGAAAAAGAATATTACTGAAATCCCCTAAATCTTCCAGTCATTGTCTTCTAGTCACTGATATCTTCTAGTTGCATAGATTAGCTTAGTGTGGTCTTAACTCGTATATAAATGGAATGATACAACATGTACTCCTTAGTTTTTTTTTTGGGGGGGGGACGCTCTGCCTATGGCATGTGAAAGTTCCCAGGCCAGGGATCTAACCCGAGCCACAGCAGTGACCTGAGGTCACTGTGACCGACACCGGACCCTCAACCTGCTGTGTCACAAGAAAACTCCAATATGTACTCTTTTGAGGCTGGTTTCTTTCATTTAACTTTGTATTTGTGAGATTCACCCATGTTATTTGTTCATTCTTCTGCAGAGTATTAAGTTGTGCAATGTACAACAATTTATTGATCCATTCCACTGTTCATGGGGCATTTTGGTAGCTTTTGATTTTTGACTGCTACAAATCATGCTTCTGATAAACATTCCTAATTATGTCTTTTGAGTATATTTTTGGCAGTGAAATTACTATGTCATAGAACAAGCACATAATAGGTACTGCTAAATGGTTTTCTAAGTGGTTGTACCAATTTATACTCTCAACTACTTCATGAGAATCCTGGCTCCTCTATATACTTGTCAACATTTATTATTTTCTGGCAGGTAGGTAGCTGTATCACATTATGCTTTTATTTTGCATTTCCTGATGACTGAAAAATTGATTACCCTTTCACAGGTGTACTGTCATTTGGATAGCTTCTTTTGTGAAATGTCTTTTAAGATTTTTGTCTAATTTTCTGTTGGATGTCTATCTTCTCATTGATTAGTAGTATTTCCTTATGTATACTGGATAATTGCTTGATTTTTTTTATATACAATGTGATTTGTAGTGTTCAGATTTATGCTCGGAATGTTTTTTAAAAATAATTTCAGGTATTTTGTTTACTATGAATCTTACATCACTGTATATTCAGGTCTGGAAAGCTTCTAATGACACTTTGGTAGAAAAAGTAATCTTATTCCAGAATTGAAAGTTCTACATGCAATCGGCCACCGTAAAATGCATCATCATTTAATTTTACACTCATAATCTTTTCTTTTTGGCTGCACCTGCAGCATGTGGAAGTTCCTGGGTCAGGGATTGAACCTGAGCCATAGCAGTGACTGGAACTGCTGCAGTAACAATGCTGGATTCTTAACCTGCTGCACTACAAGGGAACTCCTTTTTTCATATTGTTTGAATCATTGCTTAAAATTGAATATGAAGATAAGAAGAACAAAAAACACCCCAAAACATGAGGGGATAACACTCTTGCTTTAAACTTATAGTAGAGTATAGTAGTCTGTTCCCTATGTCTATGAGTCTGTTTCTGTTTTGTAAATAGGTTCATTTGTGCCATATTTTAGATTTCACATATAAGTGATATCATATGGTATTTGTCTTTCTCTATCTGACTTACTTCACTTAGTATGAGACTCTCTAGTTTGATCCATGTTGCTGCAAATGGCATTATTACTTTTTTATGGCTGAGTAGTATTCCATTGTGTGTACGTACCATATCCTCTTAATCCATTCATCTGCTGATGGACATTTAGGTTGTTTCCATGTCTTGGCTGTTGTGAATAGTGCTGCAATAAACATAGGGGTGCACGCATCTTTTTGAATTATAGTTTTGTCCAGATATATGCCCAGGAGTGGGATTACTGCATCATATGGTAGTTCTATATTTAGTTATCTGAGGAACCTCCATACTGTTTTCCATAGTGGCTTTACCACTTTAAATCTCCATCAACAGTGTAGGAGGGTTCCCTTTTCTCCACGTCATCTCCAGCACTCGTTATTTGTAGTCTTATTAATGATGGCCATTTGGCTGGTGTGAGGTGGTACCTCATTGTAGCTTTGATTTGCATTTCTCTAATACTTAGCTATGAAAAGATATCAACTCCCTTTTCTATGTAGAAATTGATGGAATAGATGAAAAAAACAGTTATTACTAAGTCTCCAGGTTAAAATTTTCTAGTTCCTTTAACTCTATTATCATATACACTATATACACTAAAATATAAAGGCTTAATTCAAGGACATATTGTTTCAAATACAGTTTTGTTTGTGAAAAGACTCCAGGTTCTGTTCTTTTATTCCCCCCTTAATTTTTTTTAATTAAAATTATTTTTTATTTTTTTAAGACTGCACCTGCATCATATAGAAGGTCTCAGGCTAGGGGTCAAATCAGAGCTGTAGCTGCAGCCTTTGCCACAGCCACAGCAACCCGGGATCTGAGCCATGTCTGCAACCCATACCACCGCTCATAGCAATGCCAGATCCTTAACCCACTGAGTGAGGCCAGGCATTGAACCTGCATCCTCATGGATACCAGTCAGGTTCTTAAGCAGCTGAGTCACAATGGAAACTCCAGGCTCAGTTCTTATATGACAGAACAGATACCCAGTTAATGCTACTGAAATCACTTTCTTAATAAGTTTGGCGCTAGGAAGAAGAGCTAACGCTTTCTTACAACCCCAGAGTATTACATTACACTTGACTGTCATCAGTTATATTTATATTTTAGTTGTATTTTAATGAAGGGAACATAATTTGAACTATAGTCTCTCTGAATGCATGTGATATTGAGCTGCGAATTCGGGACTTCAGATTTGCATATTATGTTGTATTTAATACTGCAGAATTGTTTTTAAAATTAAGATAAAATAAATCGGAATAGAACAAACTGTGGGGATGCTCTTTCTAGTTACGTTATTTTGTTTTCTGCTTTAAAATGTAAGCAAAACAGATTCTTTTCAGTGTCAAAACAGAAAAGAATTTTTCTCCTAACCAAACTCAAGTCCTTCAGTTTAACAATTGGCTTGAATCTCTTTTTTTGTGCACCAATTCACATTTACTGACTTCCTTGACTAAACCACAATAAGAATCACAAGATGTGTAAATTCTGCTTTCTCATCTGCCAAATGAATGTATTCACGATTGTGATTATTGTGGTTACTCTGCAGAACAATATTTACCAATTTCAACAGCTTAACTATCTGAATTATCTTACAGTGGGAAGAGAATTGTCTTAGGATCTCACCTGGATCCTGCTACTAACCAGGTGAGTTATTTTGGTGAATTACCAGGCTAATCTGGCCCTCTGTTTCCTCCTCTGTTATAAAGGGGGCTGTAGAATTAGAGTATCATAATTTTGGACTCTATGCAAATGATGACTCTAGGCAGTGATCATGGGTGAATATAAAACAATTAGGAGGAAAGCTAATGGAGAACTTTATGAAGCTTAGATCAGGCTGACAACATCTGAAACCACTGATCAATCTTAGTGTCACACAGAAAGACACTGGGCATTAACATATGCAAAGGCCAAAACTTCACCTATGAAGTATTCTTACCAAAACTATTGACACTGAATCTGTTCGAGATCTAACATCTAGTTTATGGGAAACATAGGAGAAAGGAAAATATTGAAGACACTCAGGGATGGACTAAAATCCAAGGAATTCCACTATGTGAATGCTCTGACCTGGGTTTTTTCAATGAATAAATTAAAAGGAAAAAGAAAAGAAGAAAAGGGAACTTGTAGATGAAGAGATGAGATAAATTAATCAAACACTCAGTGCAGATCTTGTTTGGATCCTGTTTCAAACAAGCCAACTGAAAAAGAAACTCTATATGAAACACTTGAAGGATATTTGAATACCAAGTAAATATCTGATTTTATCAGGAATATTTGGTTAATTTTTAGGTGATGTATGGTATTTTGCTTATGCTGAAAAAGGAGTTTTTATTTATTTATTTATTTATTTATTTATTTATTTGGTCTTTTCAGGGCTGCACCTGCAGCATATGGAGGTTCCCAGGCTAGGGGTCGAATCAGAGCTATAGCCGCCGGCCTACGCCACAGCCACAGCAATGCCAGATCTGAGCTGTGTCTGGGACCTACACCACAGCTCATGGCAACGCCAGATCCTTAACCCACTGAGGGAGGCCAGGGATCAAACCTGCATTCTCTTGGATACCAGTCAGATTCACTTCTGCTGAGCCAAGACGGGAACTCCAAGAGTCACTATCTTTTAGAGATATATTCTGAAGTATTTTTAGATGGAATAATGTGATAACTAGAATTTGCCTCAAAACAATCCAGCTGCAAAGTGGTAGGTGGATGTGCAGATGAAACTAGATTGGCCATGTGTTAATTATTGAAACTGGATTTACAGAACATGAAGGTGCATTATATTGCTCTCTCTGCTTTTGGATATGTTTACCATTTCCATAATTAAATGTTTTTCTAAATGGAAAAGAGTAATGAACACTTTGCGATAATTTATTAAACTATAGGCTTATAATTTGTGTAGGTTTTTGTATCTGTTTTAATTAGTTGTGGCTGCCCTAGCAAACCACCACAAGCTGGGTGGGTTGCAACAACAGAAATGTATTCTCTCACAGTTCTGGAGTGTAGAAGTCTGAAATTCAGTAGGACTGTGCTCCCTCCAGGGCTTCTAGTGGAAAATCCATCCTTTGTCCTGTCGAGCTTCTGGTGGCTATTAGCATTACTAAACTTGTAGTTGCTCCACTCTGGTCTCTGCTTTCACATTGTCTACTGTCTGTAATCTCCCTCTGCATCAGTCTTTTTTTTTTAGGCTTTTTATTTTTTCTATTATAGTTGATTTTGCATCCCCTTTTTTTTTTTAAGGGCCACACCTGCGGCACATGGATGTTCCCAGGCTAGGGGTCGAATCAGAGCTGCAGCTGAAGCCTATACCACAGCTATGGCAACACTGGATCTGAGCCGCAGCTGCAACCTACTGCCACAACTTGAAGCAATGCTGGATCCTTAAATCACTGAGCAAGGCCAGGGATTGAACCCGCATCTTCACAGACACTGTCAGGTTCCCACTGAGCCACAACAGGAACTCCTTGCATCATTCTTATAAGGACATTTGTCATTGGGTTTAGGGCCCACCCAGGTAATCTTGGGTGATCTCATCTCAAGATCCTTAATTTAATTATATCTGCAAATACTCTTTTTCCAAATAAGGTAATATTCACAAATTCCTAGGATTAGGATGTGGACATATTCTTCTAGTTGTCACCATTCAACTCACTACATTGACATACCTCAGTAAAAAGATTTAAATAGTAATCATCAAAAGGAGCAGTTTAGTCTTTCTAAGTTTGATATTAAAGAATAACTGTTGGGAGTTCCTGTTGTGGCTCAGCTGTAACAAACCTGACTAGTATCCATGAGGATGCAGGTTCGATCCCTGGCCTCCCTCAGTGGGTTAAGGATCTGGTGTTACTGTGAGCTGTGGTGTAGGTTGAAGATGAGGCTCAGATCTGGCATTGCTGTGGTTGTGGTGTAGGCTGATGGCTAAAGCTCCTATTCAACCCCTAGCCTAAAAAAAAGGCAACGAAACAAAAAACTGTTAAGGAGTTCCTTGGTGGCCTAGTGGTTAGGATTTGGTACCTTCACCTCCGCAGCCTGGGTTTCAATCTGTGGTCTGGCAACTGAGATCCCATGTCAAGCCACTGCACATTGCAACCAAAAACAAACAAAAAAGAATAACTGTTAGAGTTATCCCTAATTTCAAATGTGTGAGACATCCTCGATTTCTTCCTTTCTACTTTACCACATAGGCAAATCTTGCTACTTTTACTGCCGAAACGTAAATCAAATCTATTTCTTTCCACTTTACACATTTAATGCCTTAATCTCATCTATCATATTTTACAATGGTCTTTCTGGCTTCTAATCTTGCCTCATTTTATTATTCACAGAAAAATTAGAGTAATTAAAAACAAAAGCAAACAAATACTTCACAAATCTAGTTATCACCCCTTTTTGCTCTGTCTCTCAAATGGTGATCCAGTGCTTCCAGAATAAAACCCAAACTCTTTATCATGGCTTCAAAGCCGGGAGGAGTAATTCAGACCCTAACTCTTTGTCCATACTTCTCTGGGGCCATTCACTTTCTTTCTTTCTTTCTTTCTTTTTTTTTTTTTTTTTGTCTTTTTGTCTTTTGTCTTTTGTTGTTGTTGTTGTTGCTATTTCTTGGGCCGCTCCCGCGGCATATGGAGGTTCCCAGGCTAGGGGTTGAATCAGAGCTGTAGCCACCAGCCTACGCCAGAGCCACAGCAACATGGGATCCGAGCCGCGTCTGCAACCTACACCACAGCTCACAGCAACGCCGGATCGTTAACCCACTGAGCAAGGGCAGGGACCGAACCCGCAACCTCATGGTTCCTAGTCGGATTCGTTAACCACTGCGCCACGACGGGAACTCCCCATTCACTTTCTTGACCACAACTGTCCAGCCCCACGGGCCTCCCTTTAGTATCGTAAATATGCCAAAACAAATTATACCAAATGTAGATCCTTAAAGAGGAGAAACAAGGCAGTTTTTACCACTAGACTTCTATGGGAATTTTTTTATAAATTGTGTTTTTAACAGAAACAAGCATTCATATTGAATACAAATACATTAAGAAAATATTTAAACAAAATGGAAATACTCTCTCCCTGCCTTCCCAACTATCCTACAATATAGGATAATGACATTTTGGTTTGGTTTATGCGCTTTATTTTATTTTATTTTATTTTTTTTAAACTAATGCCTTTATTTTTATTTATTTATTTATTTTTTGGTCTTTTTGCCATTTCTTGGGCCGCTCCTGCGGCATATGGAGGTTCCCAGGCTAGGGTCGAATTGGAGCTGCAGCCACCAGCCTACGCCAGAGCCACAGCAAGGCGGGATCCGAGCCGCGTCTGCAACCTACACCACAGCTCACGGCAACGCCGGATCGTTAGGTTCCGTTCCATTAAGCAAGGGCAGGGATTGAACCCGCAACCTCATGGTTCCTAGTCGGATTCGTTAACCACTGTGCCACGACGGGAACTCCTATTTATTTTATTTTTTATTTTTATTTTTTGCTTTTTAGGGCCCCACCCATGCCATTTGGAGGTTCCCAGGTTAGGGGCTGAATCAGAGCTACTGCTGCCAGCCTGTGCCACAGCCACAGCCACATGGGATCCCAGCCGCATCTGTGACTTACACCACAGCTCACATCAATGCCAGATCCTTAACCCACTGAGTGAGGCCAGGGATCAAACCCGTGACCTCATGGTTCCTAGTTGGATTCGTTTCTGATGAGCCACAATGGGAATTCCTAGTTTATGTGCTTTTGGATTGTTTGTTTAAATACGTAAATACATGATTATATAACTTGGTAATCTCCTTTTCCTAACTGACAATGATTAAGAATCTGTTTTCATGTTATTACATACACAGCCTCAACACTATTTTTTAGGCTTTTGATCCATATTTCCAAATCACCTTACCAAAGACTTGTGCCAATTTGCATCCCTGCCAGCAGCGCGTGAAGGTTATCATTTTCTCACATCCTCGGGAATATTTTCACTCTCTGCCAATCTGAGAGATGAAAAACAGCATCCCACTGTTGTTTCAATTTGCATTTCTTGGATGGTAGTGAGGTTGAACTTTTTTTGCTTCTGACATGGTTTCCTTGTTCTTCATAATTGCATAATTGAAAGTGTTTGCTTACCTTTAAAAAAGAAATGGTAACGTATCTAAGGAAGAGTTGTGTAAGTGCTCAGCACTGCATTGCAGCGACTCCACCACTATGCCCTGGTGTAGGGTTCCGTCAATGCCTTGAAGATGTTTACTCTCATGTGTCTAAGGATAGAGCCTAGGCTTTTATACCCCTCATCAGAGAAGTCTTTATTTTCTTCTTGTAAGATATGCATCATAGAAAATCATCCATGATCAGTTTTAAAAGCTTGTTGCTTACATTTCCTGAAACTACATCTGGGGAAATAAAGAGGAAATGATAGATTTGGAATCTAAGTTTCAGGGAGTTCCTGTCGTGGCGCAGCGGAAACGAATCCAATTAGGAACTATGAGGTTGCAGGTTCGATCCCTGGCTTCACTCAGTGGGTTAAGGATGTGGTGTAGGTCACAGATGCAGCTCGGATCTGATGTTGCTGTGGCTGTGGTGTAGGCTGGCAGCTATAGTTCTAATTGGATCCCTAACCCAGGAACCTCCATATGCTGAGAGTGCTGCCCTAAAAAGACAAAAAAAAAAAAAGAAAGAAAGAAAGAAAAAAGAAAAGAATCTAAGTTTCAGAATGTGGCCCAACAATTTGGACTTGCCACTGCCTGGGGTTTTGATCACCTTTAGGTTTCAGCTTGAAGTGCAAATAACTTTATGCATCCGAATATTCAGTTATATTAATTTTAGAAAAAAGTTCAGAGAAAAACACAGGTAAAGGGTAACTGACACTAGCACCCATTCTCTGCATTACTTATGGACAGGCTCTTTTATGTTGCAGCTCTGAAAAAAATTTGAACAGACCATTTCTTTTTTTTTTTTAATTTTTTCCATCATAGCTGATTTCTAGTGTTCTGTCAATTTTCTACTGTACAGCAAGGTGACCCAGTCACACATACATATATGCGTTCGAGTAGACTATTTCAAGGTGCCATGTCTAATATGATCCTGTAAATTTTCAAATGTACCACAAGCTCACTTATGTGGTGATGCCAGTCATTACAGCCAGAGTACTTTTAACTGTCCAAGGTCCTGAAATGATACATTTTTATTTTACAATCTTGTGTATTATTTTGAACTCCAAGTGACTGTCCATCATAAGCTGGAAAGACACACAATTTATACTATGGAAAAAAAAATCTAGTCTTTACCAAAACGAAGACCGGCTATGATCAGATATGTGGCTCATACACCATCTGTGATGGGAGGAGGAAAGTTAAACTAGACTAAGCATTTACTGAGTGACTGAACACTCTAGGTAGCTACATGAAACAGGCTCAGCGTAGAGAGAAAAATAAATTGAGGAAAGATGGTCCCTTCCTTTCTTAAAGAGTTGGAGCAGACATAGAAAGGGCTCAGAAGCTCAGAGTTGAGCCCTTTCAGTTGAACAACAGAAGCTCAGAAAGGCTAAGTGATTTGCTCAAGGTCACACAGCTTACTTGGGACAACTTGGACTAGAAATTGGTGGTTCTGATCTCTGTCATGGTGGTCTTTCCACTCTATGACTATTGTCTCACATGCCAAACACTTAGCATTTATATAAATAAGCATGCCCTAGAGTTAGATATAGAACACTGAGAGATTAGGCAATAAAATGAAAGGATGATAAAGTAAATGATATAGAGAAGAACTGAGAGTCAAGTGACACATGCCTGGTTGGATAAGTTTTAAGGTGAAGGAGAGTTCTGACCAAGACTCATGAAGAGAGAGGTGATGAGGTCCAAAGAGACCCACATGAAGGGAGCCCCATTAACCACACAAGTGCAGGAAGCCAATCAAAGAAAAGATTGGTGAACCGTATTTGGCAAATGAAGGACAGGGTGTTGTAAGTGTTTGATTAACCAGAATGCTTCTTAAATGAGGGGAAATATATGTGTTCATTTTATGATGCCTTGAGGCCACTCAGGATATCTCTGTTCCAGTCCTAACCCTGTCATGGACCAACGGTTTGACCTCAGGAAAATCATCTTACTTCTTAGGACCTCAGCACCATATCTGCAAAATGGAGGATTCCAGGACATCAAAGATTGCCAGAGTTGCACAAAAGAGTCACCAGGGGCTTTTGTTAAAGAAATACAAATCTCCAAGCCTTAGACCCACTGAAATAGGATCTTCAGAAGAAGCACTTGGACCATGAAATTCTTGTCACCTGGGAAGTTGGAAGCTCTCATATAAGATCTCTACAGTTCCTTCTACTAATGACTACATTTTATGATTCAGCTTTCTTACTGGAACAAGCTCCAAACTTCTAAAGCAACGGCATCTCTGTTTGATGGACTGGAATCAACGTGAATGTCATTGTAAGGATCTGTAGCTTTCCACGGGGAAAGGGCAGAAGAAGGGATAAGTGCACGAAACCTCAGTTATCTCTTTTTGAATATAAAATTTAGTAGATGAGCTTGCTCGGATGTTAGGGCTCCCCCGCCCTCGGCTTTTTAGGTCTGCACCTGTGGCATATGGAAGTTCCCAGGCCAGGAGTTGAATCAGAGCTGCAGCTGCTGGCCTACACCACAGCCACAGAGACATGGGATCCGAGCCGCATCTGCGACCTATACCACAGCGCACAGCAATGCCAGATCCTTAACCCACTGAGTGAGGCCAGGGATCAAACCTGAGTCCTCATGGGTACTAGTTTGGGCTCGTTACCACTGAGCCACAAAGGGAACCCTCGGGTGTTAGCTTTTAAAATTTTATTTGCCAGGAAAACTCTATATCCAATATATCTGTATTGCAAATAAAAGTCTTAACACCAAAGAAGAAAACAATAGATGAAGGTATCTTCCAGGGAGAGAGTAGAAGAAAACAAAACATCCCTGTGAATGTAGGAACTTCACATCCTCTCAGTAGCTTTCCTAATAAAATAACAAATTACTCAGCTGATCAAAGGTAAAGTATAGATTTTCCTCCCTAGTATTTTATTCTTAAATTTATTATTTTTGTCATTCATGGCTCAAAAGCAACAGAGGCATCACTATAGTAGTGAGTTCAAACTTAATTTTATCAATTTCAAGAAAAAACACAGTTATAATGTAGAGTTATGATACTGTGGTCTTTTAACTGAGAAAAATAAGGAAAACAAGAGGAGCTAAAAATGTCCAATGACCAATAAAATAATTTTTTTCTCCCATAAACTAATCTAAAATTTATTTGAATTCATGTATGACTTAAGTGCTTAAATTTTTTCCCCCATAGTTGACCGTGAATATTTGGAACCCATCATATACATTCCCACTCATTTCATCCATCTATGTATTTTATACAGAGGGCAAGAGCACACAGCTGTGAAGTTTGTACACTGCATATGGGCACCAAGGTGGGGGTGATGGGGCTGAAATCCATTCCAAGGGCTCCTGGGCTTCCTGGTATTGGTAGGTCCTTCCCAATTCCCACCCCATGCTCCCAAGGAGTGTCTTCTGGCTTGAACAAAGGCCCTGCCTGCAAATCAGGCCAGTGCCATGGTGCTTTTTCCACGGGAGAGAGTGACTTTCTAAGCTATAATATTGGCTAGAAGGGACTTTGTTTATAGAGGCTAATTACCATATAGGATAGCAATGTCCATCTAGACTTGCAGTGACCTTGTTTTTAAACAAGGAAATGTAGTATTTGGCTTTTCCAAGATGTTGCTGAGGGCAGATTTAACTTGGTAGGTCCTGATAAACAAGTATTTTACTATGGTGTGATGGATAGCGGGGATAATAATTGATGGTGGTTTTCTTACAATGGAGGTTCCCAGGCTAGGAGTCAAATTGGAGCTACAGCCGCTGGCCTACACCATAGCCAGAGCAATGCCAGATCCGAGCCACATCTGTGATCTACACCACAGCTCATGGCAACGGCAGATCCTTAAGCCACTCGAGGCCAGGAATCGAACCCACAACCTCATGGTTCCTAGTCGGATTTGTTTCTGCTGTACCATCACACGAACTCCAAAATTTTGGATTCTTTCTAACTAAGGGTTATGGTCATTTACAACTTTTTGTCACCCTAAGATACAGTGCTTTGGAAATTCTTCTTGAAAAATAATGGAAGAAATAGAGAAGAATGATCTTGCGTAGGAGACACAATAAGACTCCTAGAAATTAGCTGTCAGCTTAACTTTGACCCCTGATGAAGAGTGGTGCAGATCATTAGTTATTTCACAAGCTAGTGGGTCAATACTTCACTGTGTGTCTGTAACATTAGAGGGCTATTTTAAACAACATATTATCAGAATCTAAATATAGGAGTATTGCATAAACTGGAAAGAGATCCTCCTTCCATAAGCATCATTATTAATAGACCAGAGTAGGATGGAGTAGCCCACCAACATCATGTGACTGTGGAGAACTGGGTAAGACCTGGGAAAGTCAAAGTAATTCCATCAAGACTGCTTAGCTGGCTCAATATGGCAAGACGGCCACATATTTGGTGTGATTTGGAGTGACTTCAGGGACATAACAAAGGCTTTCCCACCTACCTATCTGCTCACATCTTCCCCAGCACTCCCTTTATTTGTTTGATGATTCCTGAGGGTCTAAGATTCATATTCACTGCTTTGACATAAAGGTTCAATTGCTGTTAAAATGGGAAGGGAAGGACATTCATTAGTTCTTTCTGAGAGCCAAGAGCACACACTTTCATAGGGCAAAAAAATGAAAGGAACCCAGAAGGTGGGGAGATGCCAAGGATTTGGAAATGTAGAGTTTCAGCTGCAGTTTCAGGTGGAATGGACTCTACTCCAGCGATCAAACTAACTTTATGTAAAAAGTGAATAAGGACTTTATTAATATTTCTGCATAAGGAATGGTACTTTGACTTAGAGATGGATGGGAGCCTGGTTTGATTTCTACTTCCATCTCTAACTAGCCATGTTAGTTGGACAATCCACTAGCCTCTCCAAGCTCCAATTTCCTCCTTAACAAATATTTAAGTACCTAATACATATCAGGCATTGTTTTAAACGAAATCAAGATGATAATAGTACCCATCTTCTAGGATTGTATGAGAAGTAAGTGAGGTAATCTTTGAGTTCCCTGGTGGCTCAGTGGTTTAGGATCTGGTGTTATCACTGCAGTGGCTTGGGTTGCTGCTGTGGCACGAGTGAGATCCTTCCACATGCCATGGGCATGGCCAAAATTAAAAAATCAATGGGGTAATCTTAAAAGATGATTGCTATGTGCCTAGCACAGAGTCAAAAAAACCTCATGGAGCAAGTAATCTTAACAATGACCCCTTAAATCTGTAAGTCCCTGCACATTTTGCAAAACACTTTCACATTTATTGTCCTCTTAAGTGACACCGTATGTGGAGCTAGCCAGATATTTAGTGTCCTATTTTATAGATGAAGAAACTGTAAAACCACTGTGGAAAACAGTATGGACATTCCTCAGAAAACTAAATATAGAACTATTTAGTTCTATATGATCCAGCAATATATAATCCTGGGCATATGTGGGGACAAAACTTTCATTAAAAAAGATACATGCACCCCTATGTCCACTGCAGAATTATTCACAATAGCCAAGGCATGGAAATAACCCAAATGACCATGAACAGATGAATGGATTAAGATGTGGGACATATACACAATGGAATACTACTCAGCCATAAAAAAGAACAAAATAATGCCATTTGCAACAACATGGATGGAACTAGAGATTCTCATACTAAGTGAAGTAAGTCAGAAAGAGAAAGACAAATACCATATGATATCACTTATATGTGGAATAAGTGATGAACAGATGAACAGATGGCACAGATGAAACTATCTACAGAATAGAAACACTCTCACAGACATGGAGAACAGACCTGTGGTTGCCAAGGGGGAGGGAGAGGGAGTGGGATGAACTGGGAGTCTGGGGTTAATAGATGCAAACTGTTATATTTAGAATGGATAAGAAATGAGGTCCTGCAGTGTAGCACAGAGAACTAATATCCAATCACTTGTGATAGAATGTGATGGAAGACAATGTGAGAAGAAGATTGTGTATATATGTATAACTGGGTCACTTTGCTGCACAGCAGAAATTGACGGAACATTGTAATCAACCAGAATAAAAAATTAAAGTGTAAAAAAAGAAAAAAGAAATTGAGTGAAACTTGCCGTGATTCACTTGCTTGCTTGGACTTCCTACCTAAAAGGATGGGTGTCAGTTGGCCAAATACATTGTACTCATTACTTACCCCTACTTTATAGATGGAGAAATTCAGTAAGGCTTAGAGAGATTTCGATTTTCTTTTCTGAAACCTGGAGTGAAAAAAAAATGCTTTTTTAAAAAGTACGAGGTGGAGTTCCCATTGGGGCTCAGTGGTTAATGAATCCGACTAGGAACTATGAGGTTGCCAGTTCGATCCCTGGCCTCTCAGTGGGTTAAGGATCTGGCATTGCCATGAGCTGTGGTGTAGGTTGCAGACGCGGCTCGGATCCCACGTTGCTGTGGCTCTGGTGCAGGCTGGCGGCTGCAGCTCTGATTAGACCCCTAGCCTGGGAACCTCCATATGCCCTCGGGGTGCAGCCCTAGAAAAGACAAAAAACAAACAAACAAATCTGAGGTGGCTAAATGCTTGTACATCTTGGTGAAGGGGTGAAAAGAATCACTTGACATGAAGAGGAGGTAGTTCACAATTTAATCTCTAATAGATAAAAGTTACTGCAAGGGTCTTTCTGCTCTTCATCTTCAATGAAGTACTGAAAAACTTAAGGAAGGATGGGATTTAGGCTAGAAACAAGAAAAGATTTGACCTCATCATAATTTCTTGAATTTGGGAGAAGCCAATCAACACAGAATTTAGAATGTCTTTCACTAATTGTATTTAGAAATCTTGGAGGGTCATTTAAGTTGGAATCCTATTCAGAGACGGAAAGGTGAACAAAAAAATATCTTGAAATGATAAATCCAAATCTGGTTCTATGATTCAGCAAACATTTAGATGACTTAGTGGTAGGAAAGGAAGGTCCTAACATTACATTTGCTCCAATCATTTATGACCAAACAAATATTTGCTGAAAGCAGCAAAAATGAAAGATTTATATTTCAAACATTCCCACGGGATGCTGAGACTATATCCCATTCCCTACTGAGCAAAATCTTTTCCATTACTCAGACTATCCTAAGCCTTTCATTGGCTACTTGGTAGAAGCATCTGCCAATACATGGAGACAGTAGGTCCTTCTAGAGGGTTTTCAACACTTTGCCAAGCTTAAAGGCTCTAGAAATAAGACGTGCCCATAAATAAAGAGGTTATCTGAAAGCATATACCCTATGCCTTCCACATGCCTTCGAATTTTGGCTCACGTTAAAATCTTCCTAGAACAACATGAAAATCATTCATTATGGTGTGTAACCTTGCTGAGTTTTTGTTTTTAAATTCAGTAAAATACCATATGTGCCTGTCAACTTGGTGTGGATGTGTGAAAACGCTCATTCATCCTTGAAACATGGTGTATTGGGAGATAGGAAGCAAATATAACTTCCTCGACTAAGGCTAGGGCTAAGTCTAGGGGAGAAACCTGTGTAAGCACTGGATAGAACTGCCTTCTATTCCATGGATATTGGTAGAGAAGCTGAATTCAACTAGAAGGTGTTGAGTTATTTTAATGATCTGCTGTGGTCAGGAAATTGTTTTTCCCTTTGACTGAACTTGTCTTTGGGTACATCATGACATTAAACATTACCAGAAAGCAAATGATTTTGAACTCTTAAAAAAAAAATCGGAGTCCCCAAAAAAAGACGATGGGACTTTTCCAGAATAAAACATACTAAATAGAAATAACAGCCAAGTGAAATCTTTGATTGGATTCTATTTTTTTTTTAAATCAAACAACCATAACTTTTTTTCATGTTGGAAAGTTTTCAAAACCAGAGTTCCCATTGTGGCGCAGAGGAAATGAATCTGACTAGGAACCATGAGGCTGTGGGTTCGATCCCTGGCCTCCCTCAGTGGGTTAAGGATCTGGCATTGCCATGAGCTGTGGTGTGGGTCGCAGATGGGGCTTGGATCTGGCATTACTGTGGCTTTGGCATAGGCCAGCAGCTATAGCTCTGATTAGACCCCTAGCCTGAGAACCTCCATATGCCTTGGATCTGGCCCTAAAAGAAAGAACAAAAGAGGAGTTCTTGTCATGGCTCAGTGGTTAACGAATCCAACTAGGAACCATGAGGTTGTGGGTTCGCTCCCTGGCCTTGCTCAGTGGGTTAAAGATCCGGCGTTACAGTGAGCTGTGGTGTAGGTTGCAGACTCGACTCGGATCCCGAGTTGCTGTGGCTCTGATGTAGGCCAGTGGCTACAGCTCCGATTGGACCCCTAGCCTGGGAACCTCCATAAGCCGCAGGAGCGGTCCAAGAAATGGCAACCAAAAAAAAAAAAAAAAAAAAAAAAAAAGAGAAAAATTTCAAAATAAAAAATTTGAGGAGAAAACAAACAAACAAAAAAAATATATATATATATGTCTAGCTCCATCTCTGAAAACTTACCTGGGATTATGTTTTGGTGGTAACTCAAAGAGAAGGAATCACCTTAAAACTTGTTTTATAATAAGTAGCATTATAGCTCTGTACAGTTTTGGTAAAATGTTTGGCATAATACTTTACAGGACTTTAAACACTATTTTCTAAATTTAAAATAGTCCTGAAGATGTAACATATCACATAGTGAATATAGTTAACAGTACGGTATTGTATATTTAAAAGTTGCTAAGAAAGGGATTCTTAAAAGTTATCATCACAAGAAAAATAATTTGTACCTACATGTGATAATGGATGTTAACTAGACTTAATTGCAGTAATCATCTCACAGTATATACCAATATAGAATCATTATGCTGTACACCCTACTAATACGATGTTGTATGGCAATTATATCTCAATAAAAAGATTTGAAAGTAAACTTACAAAGGAGGCAGAGGCAGTTCCTGGTTATGAAATGTAGTCTTCAGCCTTGGCCTTTAATTACAGCTTTTTTGGAGTTCACGGTATGTTGTCTTCATTAATCCCCAATCAGAGGTTTCTGTCACTAAATAAATCTGTAGGATTTACCCATACCGAGTTTACTATTGAGCAGTATGATATGACACCCTTTTGCCCTTTAGTTGCTGATGTGTCTCCAGCTTTTCCAAGCCAAAAGCAGAGCCTACGATTAGAGCAACATATATTTAAGAGTGTGTTTTCGCAGATGCTGGTTGGGACATGAAGACAAACGTAGGCATGATTAAGTGCTGAGAACGAAGTGGAAACGGCTGGGGAAAGAAAACATTTCTGGTAGGATAAGTTTAAGTTAACGTTCAGACATAAGCCTATCAGTTTCACCACTGAGTGGATCTGCTCAGGGTGTGTGTGGGGCGAATATCTTCATAAAATGCCCTGGAGATTTCTCTGCAAGGTCTTTTGAGAAGAGGACTTGAAGGAATCGGATTTCTTCTAGACCTCAAGAAGGAGTGATGAAACCGATGGGGGAAAAATCATTCCGATCTTCGGGAATTCAAAGTAGATTCTAATGAGATCTGCCCTCCTCCCGCTTCTGCTTGCCGAACCAGCACTAAGCAGGAGTCCCCAAGCTGCTCCAACACTCCCTGCGATTCGCTGTCCCGGACTTTCTCCTGCCTCACCCCGGATCCGGTGTTCAACTCGCGGAGCTGTCCTTTGCCAGTCATTCGTTGAGGCTGACTCCCCAAGCGGCAGGCAGCATCCCTCCGCCCTCACACCCATCCTGGGCTGCGGCGTTGGGAGTGGGTAAAGGTCTCACTAACTCGCGGGAAACTTTCTCGTGGGAGATGACTGGGGTTTTCCGGCTTCCCCAGCCCTTCCACGCTGGGCCACAGGGCGTTCAATAAAGTGGTGCCGCAACTATTGCAGTTTCTGAGCTGCAGAGATCGGCGCAGCCAGCAGCAACGCAAACCCTGCAAGGAACTGCGCCCTTTACCGCCAAAGGCACCCCGGACGCGGCGCCGGGGCTGCTGGCGGGGCACGGCAGGTGCAGGGCGACTTAGCGCCACGATGCTTTGTTTTCTTGCCGCAGGAACCCGAGGCGGTCTCTTTCCACCAGACTTAACCCGCCCGCAGCAATAGCCATGGAAGTTGTGGCGACGCAGGAGAGGGAACCGCTTGGCGCGGCATCTTTTTTGGATGTTTCTTCTCTACCCAGATCACTTCATTCCTCCTTCTTGGGGTAAGTGGAACCTAGTCTGTAACGGCGAAGGGGCAGAATTGAAGGCGATGGAAGGGGATCGCAGTAACACAACGGGTTAATGTGCTAAGTTATTTTTCTTGGGAGGGGGCTCTCCTCCCTGCCCCTTCCCTTTCTGGCCCTGGACATTCCAGATACGCAGTTTAGAAGAGTTGGGTTTGACTTCAGGCAGTTAGGGGAGGGGATTAATTAATTAATTGATTAATTAGTTTTGGTAATTTGTTTTCCTCTCCACAAACTTGTCTTTTTGTCCACATTCTGAGAAGGGAGTATGAAAGTGAAGGTGAGGGAAGCCCCAGAGGTTGGAGAGGGAGGAGTGATTTAGCAGAGAGAAAATCCTAAGAGCCAATGACTAATGCAGATCTTTAACCTAGACCAGTAACTCTGGACCCCTGATTCTGCTCCCTCACCCCAATAGATCCATCCCAAACTGCCCATCCCCCCACCCCCAATAATCCTCCTGCTGATGCTTTTCTGGGGGAGGGTTCTAAGGGCCAAAATAACTCTGACAAAACCCTGGAAACTGTCTTGTACACGAGATGCTCAATAAATGTTTGTTGACTGACTGAATGATGTACTCCTATGGCTGCAATTTGTGCCATGGGAATTTGCCTTGGATAGTGATATAGACCCCGGGACACCAGGTCCAATTCATTTCAGAAAAGGAGAAGGGGCTGGAGCCTTAGAAAATAGAGTACTTGGATCTTCATTACCCTAAAGGATCCATGTGACAGCTTCAGGGTCAGATTTATGGGTCCAGGAACCAGATGAGCTCATTTGGGTTTGAATCTCCACGTCGTGACCTTGGGTGTGTTCCTTTACCTCTCTGAGCCTTGGTTGTCTCATCTGCAAGGTGAGGCCATTGAGAGCTTCCTCCACATGATGCAGGGAAGAAGAATGGAGAGAAGTATGCAGAGGTGAAGGAGCATTTGATAAATGTCAGTCTTGCCTCCCATCCTCAGAGGATTCAGGAGAGAAGGTATCTTTCTCTTTGGTAACCTCTCTCTGACTCTGATGCAGGTAATACCATTGTATTGCAGTGACTGGGCTGGCACCCTTCTGCCTGTGAGCTCTGAAGGCTTTCTCACAGGAGCTTAGAAGCAGCTTCCTTTGGGTTTCGGAGCAGAATTTGCATACGTACTGGTGTCTCTGGGGGCATGGTTGGAGAAACAGTAATTCTTTGTCTTATCTCCGTGTCTCATCCATCCTCAGCCTTCTAGCAGAGGGAAGCCAAGTGTGGAGATGGAGTTCCAGAGAAGGTGGCTCTGAAGCACTTGGGGAACCTACACCTGCCTAAAGGTTGGAGGAATCAGAATAGTGCCATCAGATTGGTACCAATTTTGCCTGAATGAGGTCTGCAGAAAATTCCCTGGCAGCTTATAGGGTCAGTGACAAAGCACTTACCAACCCTTCCCACAGATAACAATGAACCTCTGTGGATCTTGCCCTGGGACTCAGAAACCTGGGCAGTGGGGGATGGATGATGTGAAAGATGCTGCTGATACAAGGCTCCCCCCAAAGCCTTAGGGTGTGCCATAGAAAGCAGGCTTGGGAAAAAGCTGGATAGACTCTTCCTCTTTCTTCTCTCTCTCTCTCTCTCTCTCTCTCTCTTTTTTTTGGCATTTCTTGGGCCGCTCCCGTGGCATATGGAGGTTCCCAGGCTAGGGGTTGAATCGGAGCTGTAGCCACTGGCCTACGCCAGAGCCACAGCAACGCAGGATCCGAGCCACGTCTGCAACCTACACCACAGCTCACGGCAACGCCGGATCCTTAACCCACTGAGCAAGGCCGGGGAGCGAACCCACAACCTCATGGTTCTTAGTCGGATTCGTTAACCACTGCACCACGACGGGAACTCCTCTTCCTCTTTCTTAAGGCAATGATGATCTAACCTAACCTTGCACTAGATGGTAAGCTCCATGAAGGCAAAGTCCAGGTCAAAACTTGTTTATTTGTTTGGTGTTTTTTCCATATTGTCAGTAATGGCATATAGAAGGAGCTCAAGACATAAGTAAAATTAACAGCTAATGGACAGTAACTTAAACTACTTCCTGTCCAACACTGCTTCCTGCAATTCATTCCTTCATTTAGCAAGCATTTCTTGAGCATCTACTCTGGGCAAGTCTCTGTCGCTAGGCATCTGAAGCAATTTATAAACATTATTTATAGTGGTACTTCGAGTAGCTCATTCAAAAGCATCTCAGGACCACCAGGTTCTTCTGGAGACCGAGGTCGCAGCGCAAGCCCGTTCGTGGATTCAGGCCCAGGCAGTAAGAGCCGAGGGAAAGGGGAAATGCTCTCGGTTTATTTTCTTTCCGGGGACATGTCTGGAGATCCTTTGCACCTGCTCCAGCCGAGCCCTCGGACTCCCGGGGCCTCCAGGTCTTGGCAACTCAGCTTTCCTCAGGGGCCCCGGCGCCTCGCCAGTCCCCTCCCCGGCCTCTGAGAAGCGGCCCCAGCCAGGTAGCTGGGGAAGGGACCAGGCTGCGCCTAGGGAGCGAGCTTCCCGGGCGAGGAGAGCGCTGCCGACGCGGAGCGGTCCCAGAACAAAAGGCTCATGGCTGGCACCGGCTTCCTCGGAAGGAGCTGGGGATGTGGGTTTGGGGCGCAGGCGGGAGAACCAGGCGCGGGAGCGGACTGGAGTGAAAACATGAAGTGAGACCAGCAGGTGCGGGGTGCGCCCAGGGTGGGACCGGTGACAGGAGGTCACCCTCGAGGTAGAGGTGCCTCCACGGCCCTTCCTCCGCCTCCTGCAGCGCCTTCCAGGCAGCGAAGCGTGTCTCCGGCTGCAACTCCACCGAGCGCGCCGCGGCCGCCTCCACGCCCGCCCACGGGCCGGCCGAGCCAGTAAGTAGCAGCGCGCCTGCCGCCCGCTCCCTGCCCCCCGCCCCACCGCGGCTTCCGGGCCGCCGCGCCCGCTGCCTCCCGCTGCCTCCCGCCGCCTCCCGCCGCCTCCCGCTGCAGCGCGGGCGAATCCCGAGCCAGCCGCTGCCCCAGGCGGGGCGCGGGGGGCCAAGCGCCTCTCCTCCGCCCGGCGCCTACACCCGCTGCGCGCCCTCCCGAGAAGTGCGGCTTGTGCAGCGCGCGGCGGGAGGGTCGCCCTTGTCGCGCGCTCCCCGGTGCCGCGCCACCCCGACGTCCAATGGTTTTCGCGGGATGGGGAGTGGGGGGCGTCGCCCGGGGGGCGAGGAGCCGGGGCCGGGGTGGGGCTTGTGCGTCCTGCGCGGCCGAGCGGGGCTGACGTGCCCGCCCGAGCGCGCGCCCGCGCGAGTGTGTGCGAGTGTGTGTGTGCGGGAGTGCGTGAGCACACGCCTTCGGGGGCTGGAGTGACACTGCAATGGGCTTCTCCCTCACGCCGGCCCTCTAGCTGCTCAGCCCCCAACCTGCGAGCGCCGCGTTTGGGAGACAGCGTGGCTCTTTCATCTTCACAAGGCTCCCTCTCCATCCACCCCTCGCCGGTCTTACTTTTCCTTTTACCCCGGGGGGTCGTTGCCGGCCACCCCTCCATCGGTGCAAACACCCAAGCAGTCTCCAGTTCTCTCCTAAGCCAAATATTTCCCACTTGTCTTTCTCTGGGGTTCTTCCACGAGCCAGTCCAAGGCTCGCTCATCCTTGGAAATTGTTTTGTTGGACTGCTGTACCGAGGCGTGTAAAGCTTGAGGACTTTATTATTATTTCGATTCTTTTCATTTTCTCCCCTTCTGGGCAACGGAGCAATGAAATTTCCAATCGAGACTCCAAGAAAACAGGTGAACTGGGATCCTAAAGGTTGGTATTTCCTACTTTTGACCGCCCTGGCCCTACCTCCATCTCCGGCGTGTGCGCGCTTCGAGTGGAAGCACTCTGGCTCCTGGCAGCGTGTGTCCTGAGGCTGGAAAATGCGCCTGGGAACTGCAGCGCGGGTGGGAGGAGGGCGGAGGCAGCGTGGGTTCCAAACCCAGATAGTGCCTGTCATTATCACATAATCATTGTCCCTCCTGGATGGTTTTAAAATCTATTTAAAGGTACACCAAGCTGGGTGTTTGGCTTGAAATTGCACCAGGTGTCGGTATTTGCTTCTGACTTTGTGTGTGCGAGTGTGTGTGTGTGTGTGTGTGTCTCCTTTGTTTCTGGTGATCTTTGTCTCTGGCAGATGGGTGGGGTGCCTCCCCCTAGACTTGGAGCTGCACCGCCTGCCCAGGGTGGCCTCAGTGGGAAAGGTTTCCTGGCAGCAAGTGGGGCTGGAATCTGCAGCAACAGTCCCTAGAGGTGGCCCTTCTCTAGGGCGTTTGGAATAATGAAGCCCACAGGGGCCCTACAGATCTTCACTCAGTCTTATTACCAAGCCAGGCAGCTAGTTTGTCTGGGAGATCAGAGTAGGAGGGGGAATGGGGAACGGTTTGCAAGGGTGGGGCTGGTGGGCTGGGGAGGGGACCAAGCAGTGTGCCCCTGCGGAGTAGTAGTATTGTCTGCACGCTCTTCCGAGTGTTGGGCAATGTTCCCTGGGTGCAGAGGGGTGCCATTTAGGCAGGTGTGTGTGCCTAGCATCAGCTGCGGTGTCTGTAATTAGCATACAGATGCTAGGGCTCCTTGTGAGTGATCACTATGGGAGCAGAACAAGTTGAAACCTCATGTCCAGTTTTGACAAGAATGCTCTTGCTTTTGTCATGCTTTTGACAAGCATTTCTCTTAGCTTATTTGAACTCCGAATGGGGCAAGGCAACGCCTCTGTGTGAATTGGGCTTGAAATTTGTTTACTTGATGTGTGTGTGTTTAGTGTTTTTTACAAGTGCATTTCTTTTCTCCAGACTGAAAAAGGAAACCCAGTCACTGTTGAGTAAAATGTCTTATGAATTAACTGGGTACTGAAGACAGAGTGAAGAGATACTACCAGTTATCAACACCAAGGCTTATCTATCTTAAATACAATCCAGACAGTTTATTTTGTTTATAGATCTCTGGGAATACAAAGTGTGCCTTTCTTTTGTTTGTTTGCTTTTTTTGGAGGGGGGAGAAGAATCATCGCAAAGCGTATTTATTGAATATCAATAAATACAGGAAATACACTGCCTTCTTGGAGTTTATACTGAGGGAGACAGACCTAAGTCAATCATTGAACAGAGAAGCACATAATTACAAGTTTACATATGTCCCGTGAAAAAGAGCATCAAGGTTTTTAGAAAGTGTCTGATGGAAGAGACTTGTAAGAACCAGGGGAGGTGGGTAGTCAGGGAAGACTGTCAGACATTTGTAGTGAGACCTGGAGTATATGTAGGAATTAATTGGCTAATGGAGAGGGGAACCTGCAGAACAGGAAACAAGTGCAAAGGCCCTGAGGCATAGGGAACATGTATGTTTGAGGAATCGAAGGGAAGTTTCCAAGGCTTGAGCAAAGAGCAAGAGAGCATGTGTTTCAAGGTGTGTTTGGGGAATCCATAGGATCAGATCTCAAAGCCTCATGTTGTTGAGGGTAGGGTGGGCTTGTGGATTGGGGGGATGGATTTGGGGAGTAGTCTTTATCTTAAGCTAGTGAAGTGTTTCAAGTTGAGGGGTGACATGATCTGAGCTAAATTTTGAAACAAGTGCTATGTGGCTCTTCTGGATGTGAGAGACGAGATACGATAGTGGTGGTAGCTGGTAGGGGATGGAGAAATGGGTGGAGTAGGGAGCTAGGGAGGGCAAAAATCCACAGGCTTTGTGTGACTAAAGATGGAGGTGGTGTAGTTGGAATGACTGGGAAGGCAGCCAGGCAGGACCCGTCTTGAGGGAAAACTCGTGAGTTCAGCCCAGGACTTGATGAGTGGGAGACATCCCTGAGTCCTCCAAGAGGTGGGTCCCTTGGGCGGTTGTCTAAAGAGTCAGGTGGGGATATTCAAGGAGCTCTGGTAGGGAGGCCTGGGTAGCTGATTTTGTGAAGCTCATCTTAGCTTTTAACATACATTTCTATATAATCATCATTCTGTCTATTTATGTCCCAGTGATAAACACAGATGAATCCCACACTTTACAGCTTGAAATAGTGGAGGAACTTGCAAGTAGCATCTACAGTCACAACCAGTGGTGCTAAAAATGAAGAGACCTCAATAAAAATCACAACATTCAGTGAGCAATCATTGCATGCCAGGTGTTTTATGTACAATTCTTATGTATAGTTATTCTCACAATACTTAGGGTGATGGCATAGTGTATTGTCCCCATTTGACACTTGATTGCCATGGGGACCCCACTGAGCTGCCTTCTAGTAATGTGCTTTGACTTGAGGTACAGTTGTTCCTGGCGGTGGAGTGACAGTAGTCTTTCCTAGCCAGGAGGTGGAGGCAGGAGGAGAGCGGTGGGTTAGGGTGTCATATCTTGCCCGTGTAGAGAACTGTGTGCACATGTGTTAATAGACTGATCGAACAATTTATTTATTATCATTTAACCAGAAGATTAATTTATTTAATCTTAGAAGGCAGAGATAATCCTAATTTTACAGGTGAGGGAAATTGAGGAACAGAGAGGTTTACTAAGTTATCCAAGGTCACACAGCTAGTAGGTGGTACGTTTGGACTAGAATATGGGCCCTTAAACACTCTTTCGGTCTGGTCTGTCTTTTCTGTTTTGGGGATCCCTGGCTTCTCTCTGATGAGGCTTCCAGAGCTTGAGGACTGGAGCAGCCTGTTTTGAGGAGAAAGAGAATAAGAGTGATGAGGAGGAGGGAGAGGAGGGCGAGGAGGAAAGGGAGGGGGAGGAGGAGAGGAGGAGGAGGTGAGGAAGCATGAGGCGGTGGATTAGCCTTTCCCACTCATTCCTTTCTTCATTAACCTGCCTAACCAAATAGTGTCTCTATTGGCTGAGGGTGGGGCAGTCAGTGGCCCCTGAGCAGACATTGGGTCTGTTCTTTGAAAGTTTGGGTTTACGTAGAGCAAGTGTGTTTAGCGGAGGAAAGATGAGGAGCATAGCGTTATAATAGCAAAGACGAGGGTTGGTTCCTTAGGATTGGGGTGTTAACAGACTTGTACCTTCAGGTGGCTGTGCTCACAGATTTTGGAAGGAAGTTGTAATTATGATGTTTTGCTTGCAGCCCTATTACCTGACAGTTTAATAGCACAAAATGAAGGTGGTTTGAGAACAGATTGGTTGTGATTGCACTTGGGTGAATTAAGCAAAGCACTGGTAAGAGGTTTAGGTGCAAAAAACAAGACCTAAGTGTAAAATGATTATTCTCTGGTGAGCTGTGGCCTTCCTTGGTGTTTGTAAAGCCACGCCTTTAACACACAGTGACTGTGGAGGACCTGCACAAAAGTAGACTGGCACTAAGTCTTGGCTTCATAGCAGAACTTTTATGCATTTTAAATCACTGGGATCACTTTTGATGATCTGTTGAAAATTGGGACTGGCTAGCTGCTTTTATGTATGTTGTGGGCTTTTAAAAACCGGTAAGATCAGGAAGTTCCTGTGGTGGCTCAGGGATAAGGAATCTGACTAGGAACCATGAGGTTGCAGGTTCGACTCCTGGCCTTGCTTGGTGGGTTGAGGATCCGGCATTGCCATGAGCTGTGGTGTAGGTTGCAGACACGGCTCGTATCCCACGTTGCTGTGGCTGTGGCTGTGGCTGGCAGCTGTAGCTCTGATTCAACCCCTAACCAATAAGATCAGCAAACATCATCACCACAGCTGGAGGCAAGCAGATCTATGGTGTCAAAAAACTCTGAATTTGAGTGCAAAGGAATTAGTTTCTAAAATGAACTGTGGCATTAATTAGCTGTGTGACTTTGGGCTGCTCACATAGCCTCTGTGGGCTTCACTTTCCTCCCGTGTGCAAGGAGGCCATGGACATGACCTCTTTGATCCGATCTCTTCAACATCCCCCTTGATCCAACCTTTGGACTACTTGGCTTCCTTTTGTTCCTCAGATAGATCAGACATGTTCCTGTCTCAGGGCCTTTGCACTTGCACTTTCCATTGCTTATAATGTATGTTGGTGTGGCTGGTTCCTTTCCATCCTGTAAATGGAGATCACCTTGTTAGCAAGGGTTTCCCTGTCCCATGTGAAGACCTGGCTTCTTGTTCTCTAGTCCTATCACTTTTTTTTCCCTTTCTTTCTTTCTTTCTTTCTCTTTCCTTCTTTCTTTCTTTCTCTTTCCTTCCTTCCTTCCTTCCTTCCTTCCTTTCTTTCTTTCTTTCTTTCTTTCTTTCTTTCTTTCTTTCTTTCTTTCTTTCTTTCTCTTTCTTTCTTTCTTTCTTTCTTTCTTTCTTTCTTTCTTTCTTTCTTTCTTTCTTTCTTTCTTTCTCTCTCTCTCTCTTTCCTTCCTTCCTTCCTTCCTTCTTTCCTTTCTTCCTTCCTTCCTTCCTTCCTTCCTTCCTTCCTTCCTTCCTTCTTTCTTTCTCTCTTTCTTTTTGCTTTTTAGGGCCGCACCCATGGCATATGGAGATTCCCAGGCTAGGCATCCAATTGGAGCTACAGCTGCCAACCTACGCCACAGCCATGGCAACGCAGGATCCGAGCCACGTCCACAACCTAAAACACAGCTCACGGCAACGCCAGATCCTTAACCCACTGAAGTGAGGCCAGGGATCGAACTGGCAACCTCATGGTTCCTAGTTGGATTTGTTTCTGCTGTACCACAATGGGAACTCCCCTATCACTTTCTATTATGTCACCTGTTCCGTTCTCTTCCTGGTACCTGTCTTGATCTGAAACCATCTTACTTGCCCACGTGTCACATTTGATGCCAGCCTTCCTCACTGGCAGGTGAGCCCTATGAGCAGGGATGTTCCCTGTCTTGTTCTTCACTGTCGTGTTCCCAGTGCCCTGGGAAGCACCTGCCACAGAGTGAATGACTTTTTGCTGAGTATATGTAGGAATGTAGGGATGGATCAGAGAGGACCTCTAAAACTTTAGGCATAATGGAAATATTAGCACTCTTTTAAGCTACAAATGGCAAAGCACAAATAAGACGAGGATAAGAATATCCCTAAATAATAGGGTAGCAGAAAGGACACCGATATCCCTACTGCATTGCACGCTCCTAGCTTTTCAGAGCCTCCAGTAGGCTGTTTTCCTTCTGTTCTCCTTTTCACCAGCAGTGGGATCAGGTGGGTGGGTAGATGTAGCCTGACAAAGACATGGTTGGTGTCCATTTAGTAATTTGGTACAAATTGGCCGTTGGTGTGTAGCTCTATTTTAGGTATTTAAAAACATCTAAGAAAGAAAGAAAATCTTAGAGTTGGTGCTGGATTTTTTTTTTTTCTTTTTTTTGGCTTTGCTCATGGCATGAGGAAGTGCCCAGGCCAGGGAGCAAACCTCAGCCAGAGCAGTAACCAGAGCCATAGCTGTAACAACGCCAGATTCTTAACCACTAGGCCACCAAGGGACTCTCTGGAGCTGGATTTTTTGAAAAGCTGCAGTTGTAATGCAGAGTTTCATGCAAAATTCTAAAGAGGCCTGTACTGTATGTGTGATCACCTTTCAGTTTACAGAACACTTTTTACAAATTATCTCATTTGTTCTTTCCACAACCCTATTTTTGTCAACCTTGGAGTCTTAGATTTACAGATGGGACTAGAACAAGTAAGTGACTTACCTGAAGGCCCAAGGTTGCAAACAGGCAGCCCTGGGGCCAGGCCTTCTGATGCCTACATCAGGTCAGTTTTCCTCCCTTCCAGGATTTTTGCTCATCTGGCACTCTCTGATTCCGTCTTATCCAAAAAACACGTTTAGAGATTTCTCTGAGAGATTTATTTATTTATTTAACCTTAATGTTTAAATTTGTAATTAAAATGTAGTTGATTTACAATGTTGCACCAATTTCTGCTGTACAGCAAAGTGACCCGGTCTCTCTCTCTCTCTCTCTCTCTCTCTCTCTCACACACACACACACACACACACACACACACACACACACACACACTTGTTTTCTCATATTATCTTTCATCACGTTCTATCCCAAGAGATTAGCTATAGTTCCCTGTCCTAGTACAATCTCTGAGAGATTTAGAGGAAGAAGGCATTGGGCTTTGGGTTGCTCAGTGAGTCCTGGTTTCTGCAGGCTGTACTTCCCACGGGCTGGCACTTTATTCCCATGAGTTTAATTGAAGACCCTTGAATCCTGCCTCTGCTCTCTTGATTAAAAAGATTTCCTTCTCTTGTGAATGTGAGCTGCATTCAACACGGACGGTCCATTGCATGCTATCTTTATTAATGTGTTTCCAAACACACATTTGCATAGCTTAGATTTTCTGGAAAGAAAATCATCTATCTTGATTTAAGATCCAACTCTCAGGAGATCAGCTTTCCAAATGGGATTAATCATATGCCAAAATCACCACAATTATCCTAGAAAGTAAAGAGGAAAGATGTTCCAAGGACTGGCTGGGCCAAGATTTGATTCAGGGTTCTTTTCCAGCGGTATCTGGGGGAGCTTCCTCAGGCTTCTGCCAATCCCAGTAATCACTGGGACTGGAAAATTCAGACTGGGCAGGTTAGGAGTTCCCTTGTGGCTCAGTGGAAACAAACCCGACTGGTATCCATGGGGATACGGGTTCAATCCCTGGCCTTCCTTGGTGGGTTAATGATGGGGCGTTGCCTTGAGCTGTGATTAGGTCGCGGATGTGACTTGGATCCCGGCAAGCATTGCTATGGCTATGGTGTAGCCCAGTGGCTGCAGCTCTGATTGAACCCCTAGCCTGGGAACTTCCATAAGCTGGAGGTGTGGCCCTGGAAAGCAAGCAAAAAAAAAAAATAAAATAAAATAAAAAAAAGACTGGGCAGGTTGACTTTGCTATTCCACCCTGTTTCCAGAACATCTGTACTTTGACTCTGTGTGAGTTGGCTCAGGCTGTCATAACAAAATATCATAGACTGAGTGGCTTAAAATACAGGAATTTATTTTCTCAAAGTTGTGAAGACTGGAGGTCCAAAATCAAGGTACCAGCAGCGTTGGTATCTGCTGAGAGCTCTCTTCTTGGGTTGCAAATGGCCATCTTCTCACCAGGCCCTGGTACTCTGATGTCCCTTCCTCTTCTGAAGGGACACCAGCTCTACAGAATGGGAGCCCCACCCTTATGACCTAATTTAATGTTAATGACCTCCTAAAGGCCCCATCTTCAATTCAGTCTTGTTTGGGCTTTAGGTTTCAGCATGCTAATTTTTGTGTTGTTGTTGGAGAGGGCACATGATTCTATCCATAGTGGGTTCTATATGAGCATCATCTTAAATTTGATGCATTTAAAAAACACAATTCACATCCTGCTTCAACTTGGGAAATTTCACCCACAACTGAGATTTGGTGTTTAATATAGAGAGGGGTCGTTTCTCCCTCCCTTCCTTCCTTCCCTTCTTTTCTTTTTATGGCTACACCTCCAGCATATGGAAGTTCCCGGGTTAGGGGTCGAATCAGAGCTGCAGCTGCAGGCCTATGCCACAGCCACAGCAACACAGATCCGAGCTGCATCTGTGACCTATGCTGAAGCTTGAGGCAATACTGGATTGTTAGCCCACGGAGTGAGGCTAGGGATTGAACCCACAACCTCAAGGAGACTCCATCAGGTTCTTAACTCACTGAGCCACAATGGGGGCCCACTCTTGACTGGAAAAGGCAAAATGTACCTTTTTTGAGGTGGTGGATTCATTTCGCTTTTAGTCCATGGGGATTTAGAGATTAGTGATGAACTAGAATGAAGCCATTTTACTGAAAAGCCAATTAGGACATTTCAGTTTGGACAGCTCCTTTGGCTGAAGCAGCAAGGTGAATTAAAGTGACCATCTTTTGCTGGACTCAGATTTTGTGAGACAGGTGCTTCCTGGGTGATCCAGCCAGAGTTAGGGCTGGTCAGGGGCTCAGCTTGGCATGACATGGTTATGGAATCTATCTCAACGTGGCATCAGCACCATGTGGCTCACCCTCACCTGGTAGGTTTCTTACAGAGGTCAAAGGCGCTGCCCACTTTTGGCCTGTGGTTCCTGTTTTACCCTCAGGGGAGACTTTACTGTGTCAGGCTCATTACTGTTACTCTGATGGAGAAACAAAAACCTCATATTTACTTAGAACATTTATTTGTGGTTTGCAGACACAACTTGAGATTTTTTTTTTTTCTCCCTCCCGAGTGTCTGGGACTGAGTACAGTGAATGGAGAATGAAACCCGATGTTCCAATCCCTTAGGGTTGGAGGGGGCTCTTGAGGGCCAGAACCATTGACAAGGGGGGGGTGGTCCTGAGGGGGTATTTCATTCTTTATTTTTACCATTCCTAGAGCAGGAGAGTCGGGAGGGGTGGGTGGGCAGGATTTCAGGCCATTCCAGATTCTGTACTACCATGAACTTTCTTTTTCCATGGAGGGAACTTAAAAAAAATTTTTTTTTAAAATTATAGATGATTTACAATGTTCTTTCAATTTCTGCTGTCCGTGGAGGGAACTTTGAAGCAGAGGAGAATTGCGGCAAAGGATAGGATTGGTGGAGTCAGCTGCTGCCATATGTAAACCATGTGATCACAGGGAACGTCACCTCCTCTTTCCTCCCTCCCTCCCTCCCTTCCTTCCACCCCCACCGTGATTTCTACAGAGTTCTGATTTCAATTGCTGTATCTTATGCAAACAATCCCATTTTTTTTTTTCCTTCGACTACTTGATGTAGGGGTGATGGTAGTGTTGGCAGTTCAAAAAGAGATACTTCAAGAATCAGTGCAGATCTGCTCAAGTGATGGAGAATCTGAAGTCATGTCCAGCTTTGCAGAATAGCCTAAAATACCTGACATTTGTAATCCTGACACACTAGCTAGCAACAATTTCACTACCAGGAAATGCATTTCTAATGAGTAAGCAGCCCTGTGGGTCCCCCAAAGAACAATTAAATATTTTAGCAGGATAAAGTTGAATAGTATAACTTTATCAAATTTAATGTGTGATGAGCCCGACAGGCTGACTGGAGATGCTCAGTGTCGCTAGTGATACTGGGCAAATGAACATTCACTCCACCAGTTGCGAATATTGCTTTAGGCCAAAGGCATTCATTTCTCATGGTGAAATTCGAGGCCATGTAGAAAGTAGTTACAGTAGAGCAGGTTCAGCATATACCTCCTTAAAATAACTCGACAGGCATAAATGTATGTTATATTTATGTCACCTAGCCTCTGGACTAGATGCTGCCCTCTGCACATCATAGGAGCTCAAGGTGGGAGGATCTAGGTGCCACTTCTAGCTCTGCCACTCTTACGGAAAAGGAGAGAGTTGGACTGTTGCTCACTAAGACCCCTTCGTGCCCTGATAGTCTTAAATCGCCTGGGTCCTGATTTGAGCTCTGTCACTGACTAGTGGCTCATTTGGGCAAGTTGCTTCATTTTGCTGTGACTTGGTCTCTTCATCTGCAAGGTGAAGATGAAGACACCTGGACTTCCTTGATTTGTTATGTAGGTTAAGTGAAGTGACTTAAACAAGGCTCTCAGAAGAGTGCTGCAATGTCACAAGGGCCCCTTGAGTGCACCTGAATTACATTATTGTCAGGGTTGCAGGGGCCCCTGTTCTGCAGAAGTCAGGGAGGCTCCAGCTCCCCGACTCTTCAGAAGCATCTGCTTCACTCTCCAGATCATCAGGGAGGGTGGCCTATTCCAGAGCCCCCTCCTTCCTGGGACTCTCTTAGACTTCCTGTGTTCTTATCCCAGGCTTAAAAGCCCTAAGCTGTTCTCGTCAAACCAGAGAGAAGAACAAAGAAAAAACACAGTTTGGAATCATAATACTCAGTCTGAGTTACTGTTCTACCAATTTTATTAGCTGCGTGAACCTGGGCCAGTCACTTAACCTGTCAGAACCTTAGTTTTTTGTGGGTTAAAATAAATGGCACAGGAACACCTGCTTCATGTTGGCCGAGATGATCAAATGAGATAATATCTGATAATAAATGTGAACAAGTTTTATAAACTGTTAAATTCTAGACCAACATTTCCCAAAGTGTGTTCAGTGAGACACAAACTAGTCTCCTCAGATGCTGGGTGGAAAAAAAAATGTTTTCATGGCCATGACAGATTGCAGAAGGATGCATGTTCATTTTCTCCTGGAGAACTGATAGTGCTGTGTAACAAATGACCCCAACATTTAGTGGCATTAACTAATGATCATTGTTTAATATCTTACAGTTTCTGTGGACTAAGAGTTACGGAACTGCTTAGCTGGGTGGTCTGGCCAGGAGTCACTCTGTGGTTGTGGTCAGATGTTGACTGGGGCTGCTGTCATCTGAGAGCTTGACTGGGGCTGAATGGGGGCACCTGCTTCTTCTTCTTCTTTTTGTCTTTTTAGGGCCACACCCACGGCATATGGAAGTTCCCAGG
This sequence comes from Sus scrofa, assembly GCF_054392235.1. NCBI lineage: Eukaryota > Metazoa > Chordata > Mammalia > Artiodactyla > Suidae > Sus > Sus scrofa. The sequence goes on along the minus strand of NC_139389.1, from coordinate 121,343,543 downwards.
CTAGGGGTCAAATTGGAGCTGTAGCCACCGGCCTACACCACAGCCACAGCAACTCGGAATCTGAGCTACGTTTTCAACCTGTACTGCAGCTCATGACAATGCCTGATCCTTAACCCACTGAGCGAGGCCAGGGATCTAACCCACATCCTCATGGATACTGTCAGATTCATTTCCGCTGAGCCACGACGGAAACTCCCAGAATCTGCTTCTGAAATGGCTTGCTCCTGTGGCTTGCAAATTGCTGCCGGTTGTTGGGGAGAGACCTCATTTCTGCCGGTGTGAACCTGTCCAAGGGCTGCTTGAGTGTCCTCACAGCATGGCTGGCTTCCTCCAGAGTAAGCCCTCCAAAAGAGAACAAGGTGGAGTCGAATGCCTTTTGTGACCTAACCCCAGAAATCATATACTGTTTGTTACTACTACTATATTCTTTGTCCCCCCCCACCCAGTTTATTGAGATAAAATTGAGATACTAGACATTGTATTAGTTTTAGGTGTACAAAATAATTATTTGATACCTATGTCGTCAAATGATTACCACAATAATTTTGCTCAAAATCCATCACTACACATACTTACAATTTTCTTAGGATGAGACCTCTCAAGATCTGCTCTCTTAATAACTTTCAAATCTCCAACAGAGTATCATCCACTAGAGTCACCATGCTGTACACTACATTCCTGAGACTTCCTTTATCCTAGAGCTGGACATTTGTGCCTTTCCATCACCTTTACTCATGTGGCCCAATCCCCACTCTCCACTCCTCCATCTGCTCTCTGTTCCTGTGAGTTTGGGTTTTATAGATCCCACCTGTAAGTGAGATCACTCAGTATTTGTCTTTCTCTGTCTGACTTGTTTCATGTAGCATCATGTCCTCACGGTCCATCCGTGTTGTTGCAAGTGGATTTGCTACCACATTCTTTTCACTACTTGTAAGTCACTAAATTTAATCCACATTTGAGGAGGCGGAGTGATTAAGCTCACTTTGGGAGGGGGCGTGTCAAAGCATTTGAGGACTTTTTTTTTAAATCACCATAAGCCTTCCCCCCATTACTTAAATTGAATGTGTACTAAGTGCCAGGCACTGTGCACAGTGCTTTAGAGACATGATCTCCTGTAGTCCTCTTGCGAGTCTAAAGAAACAGGGGAAATGATTATCCTTGCTTTCTGAATGAGGAGGCTGAGGCTTGCAGAGCTTAGGGAACTTGTCCAAGGTTACCTCGTGGCTTTGTGACTTGATGCTGGGGGTCTGTTAAGCCCTCACCTCTCCTCCCTTCACCTCTCCCAGTAATCCTGCAGTGCAGAAACTGGGTTGATTTTGTTTAACCCTGCATTTCCCATTTAGCCACAGAACATGATTCATTGAATTCCATGTACCCCTCTTATCACCTACTGCTTGAAATGATATTTTAGAAAGTGAGTATGATGATGATTTATATAAAATATGAATATGTGGCCTTACAGTAGATCCCAGTACCAACAATCCATGCAGATTCTTCAAATGCAAAAATCATCTATTAAGTCCGTTTTATGTGGACACCAGGCTCTATGTAGACCTGTAAAATATTCACCCCAAATGACCACATGAGATATGCAGTTTGTTCTCACTGTAAAACAAGAGTTGAGTGTGACAACTCAGGGACCTGCTTCTTTGACAGCCCTCTTCCTTTACAGGTTTGGGGACTGAAAGTCCACCCTCCTTGGATGAAGCCAGAGGAACAGGCCATCCCTCAGGCTGCAGAAGTGTCAGGGAACAGGTGTCTGGTGTGTTTCTCCAGCAGACCTTGTGTCTGTGTGTGTGTGAGAGAAGCACAATTCCAGACACAGCCAAGCTGGCAGGGATGGTGTGCCTGGGATGATGGGCCCAGCACACAGGGAGAAGCCACTTTCTGTCACGTTTGGAGTAAACACACTTCTTTTTTTTTCTTTTGCTTTTCTTTTCTTTCTTTTTTTACCATCTTGTTGCTTTTCATGCACATTCTCGGAAGAGATAATGATTTCCAGGAAGCAGGGTGCATCTGATGCCTTTGAGGTTCCCATGTTTGCAAACATTGCATGCCTGGATTATTCCTAAGGTGATTTTCTATTCTGAAGAAAGTTCTGGAGCTTCTGTGTTCTGGGCAGAGCAGAGTGAACACAGTGTCTTTTGAGCGCCACCCTGGGCTTTGTTGAATCTGTCGTTTCTCCCACAAAATGGCAAAGAGAGGCCCTAGGACAGGGTGAGAGTGGGTTGAATGAGGCTGCCCAAGGGCCCGTCACATTCCAGAGGCAACTCTCATGGTGTCTGTAGCCATAGCAACCATGGGCTGAAAAATTCTCAGGATGCTGATACGCCGTGGTACCCACCTTCTGGTCCTGTTGCTTTCCCCTCTACTTGTTCATCTAGGAACTACCCCCAACCCTGCCTCTACCCCCCTGACCCTCACCCTGGAACAGTGACTGACTTTCAGGGTGATTCTACACTGGTGATTTTAACTTTTGACTGATTATTCACTTCCTGAGCCTCATTTTCAATTCCTGGACCTACCACTGATTCATGACCCAGCCTAAGCCACATGCACATCATTTTCTCAGCCTTTCCACTTTTACTATGAACATTTGGGTGTATTCATATCATGTCCATACTCTAGGTTTAATTGTAATCGTGTATAATGACAGTGGCTCAGGGCACTCATTGTTCAGAATAAACACCCCTGAACTTACCATGCACTCTAAAAGAACAGAGAAAGCCAGTAAGGCACAGAGGATAAACCACAGATGTCTGGCCAGGGAACCTGGACTGTGGTCCTTGCCAGAGTGAGAGGAATGGCCTGATGGCACACAGGGTGGTGGGTGGCATCCAGATTATGCAGGGAAGATTGTGCTTTTTCTGAATATAGTGGAAAGGTACTGAAGAGTTTGAAGTAGGAGGGATGACACAGTCAAATTTGTGTTTTAGGGAGTTCCCTTCATGGCTCAGCAGTAACAAACCTGACTAGGATCCATGAGGATGCAGGTTCGATCCCTGGCCCCGCTCAGTGGGTTGAGGAACTGGCATTGCTGTGAGTTGTGGTGTAGGTTACAGACATGGCTGAGATCCTGCATTGCTGTGGCTGTGGTGTAGGCTGGCAGCTACAGCTCTGATTTGACCCCTAGCCTGGGAATTTCCATATGCTATGGGTGTGGCCCCCAAAAGGACAACAAAAAATTTGTATTTTGAGAGACGATTTAAAACATTTACTGATGATTATAACTCATAATTGAATGATTGCTTTAGCAGGTGTTTATGCCTGTGTTTTTTGCATGGTGCTGGGTGTGGGACTTGCCAGGGGCACTTGCTATCTTCTTTTAGAAATCATAGGAATTTTTGAAAAATATTAGGCAGGAAAAAAAGCTTTTCTTGGTCTTTTTGATTTATAGCCAATTCTAAACTTCTGCTTGCAAATGGGAGGTCTTTTCTTTCTTTCTTTCTTTCTTTCTTTCTTTCTTTCTTTCTTTCTTTCTTTCTTTCTTTCTTTCTTTCTCTCTTTCTCTCTTTCTCTCTTTCTCTCTTTCTCTCTTTCTCCCTCTCTCTCTCTCTCTCTCTCTCTCTCTCTTTCTCTTTCTTTCTTCAGGGAGGAAGGTATATCTTAAAGCAGCAGCTATTTTCAATCTCTGTTAATTAATATCTTTTTTCAGCTTTGTTACGTGGCTCTTGATTCTGTGATAATTTACATATCTGGAGTCAGTGAATCAATAGACCCCAAACTATGGCGCATCTAATATTTTGTACTTCAGACACCTTTTGGAAGCATTCAGCTATCAGTTTAGCATAATGGGCCTAATAAAAATTGCTAGCGTCTCCTCCACACCCCGCTGTCACTTTGTTCCTGGAGTGTAGGGAGGCATTGTGATGTTGGGGTATTTCTCCTTTGACTATAATAGGACCCCCTGCTTGTCAAGTCCTTGTGGCCTCAGCTTGGAAGGCATCCCCAGAGCCTGAATTAATGAGACGCTATGATGTGCTGGCCCCTTTCTCTGGCAGAGTGAGAACACAGCTTCTATAGGGACATGAATGCCTGCTTGTCAGGCAATAATCTCTGCATTCAGATGCAGTTCTAAAGAGAAGCAGAGCCGGTGGCCACGGGGGGTGGGATTTGAGGAGCCCTGTAAGTCCCTGTCTACAACTGACTCACATCCATCAGTTACTCTGTTCATCGGCAGCCTTTCATTCACCCTTGTGGTTATGCCAAAAACACTGGTGAGTGAGTGCGTGCAGAAATGGGGCTAGGCGCTAGACACAGGAAGGTGAAAAAGACCCGAGGCTTCGTATACGGGAACGTCACAGTCTAGCTACAGAGACAGGTGCATAATCAAGTTCCAGGAGGTACCGTGATCCATGCCATGATAGGGATGTGGATTAAACCACCACCTCCAGAACACTTCTTGTTAAAAGGCAGATATGTTTCCTCCGGATAACACTTGAACTCTGTATTAATCCATTGGTACAGGCAGGTTAATCAAGTTTCTCTGGGAGACCTGGACTGAAAGGAAATGGAACAGAGAATGAATGATGGGTTGGCTGGGCCCTGATGGCTTGGGTGGTGGGGGTGGGTGGGATGGAGGTACTGCAGGTCCAGGTAGGGGGCAGAAGGTGCTGTGATGAGTGGGGAAGGGCACCGAAGGCACACTGTGACTGTGTGAAGCTCCAGTTCACATTAAACTCACTTCAGGGAGTTCCCGTCGTGGCTCAGCAAAACGAATCTGACTAGGAACCATGAGGTTGTGGGTTCCAGCCCTGGCCTCGCTCAGTGGGTTAAGGACCAGGCATTGCTGTGAGCTGTGGTGTAGGTCGCAGATGCGGCTCGGATCCCATGTTGTTGTGGCTGTGGCATAGGTCGCCAGCTGTAGCTTTGATTCAGCCCCTAGCCTGGGAACCTCCATATGCCACAGGTGTGGCCCCCCAAAAAAGGTCAAAATACAAACAACAACAACCAAAAAAACCACACCCCCAAACCCCAAAAAAACTCACTTCAAAATCTGGGAAGGACTCTTGAGACATCTAAACCCTTGTGGCTTCTCAAAGGAAAACACTGAAGGTCAAGTGCAAAGAGGTGCCAGACTGTGCGTGTGCATCTTTATCTAACCTCCAGTGTGTAACACTGCATCTCACAGCAATGCCAATGGGGAGAGGCCTTTGCTTCTCTTCTTCTTCCTTTGGAAGAAGAATTAATGAAGAGCCGTAACTTAGCAAGAGCCCGGAACATGTTAGTTCTGAGATTCCAAACGAAATTCTCCGGAGGTCTACAACAAGTAGGGATGTGGGTGTATTTTCAGTCTCTTGGAGAACATGCCCACTGGTTTATTCAGTGACTGTTTACCCAGTGCCTCCCTTGTGCCCAGCACAGTTCCAGGCCTGGAGGTACAGAGATGAACAGCACAGAGTCCCTGCCCTCTTGAAACTTACCACCTGGCCAGCATGCTCAGCCTCTCTCGTAAGCACTCAGGGTCTGCTTCCTCTGCATTTCAGAAATCTCTCTCTGGCACGCATTTGACAAGTAAAGGAGCTTAAACACTTTCATAAGGCGTTCCCGTCGTGGTGCAGTGGTTAACGAACCCAACTAGGAACTGTGAGGTTGCGAGTTCGATCTCTGGCCTCGCTCCGTGGGTTAAGAATCCATTGTGTTGCGGAGTTCCCGTAGTGGCGCAGTGGTTAACAAATCCGACTAGGAACCATGAGGTTGCGGGTTCGGTCCCTACCCCTTGCTCAGTGGGTTAATGATCCGGCGTTGCCGTGAGCTGTGGTGTAGGTTGCAGACTCGGTTCGGATCCCGCGTTGCTGTGGCTCTGGCGTAGGCCGGTGGCTACAGCTCCGATTCAACCCCTAGCCTGGGAACCTCCATATGCCGCGGGAGCGGCCCAAGAAATAGCAACAACAACAACAACAAAAAGACAAAAGACAAAAAAAAAAAAAAAAAAAAGAATCCATTGTGTTGCCATGAGCGTGGTGTAGGTTGCAAGATGCGGCTCGAATCCTGCGTTGCTGAGGCTGTGGTGTAGGCTGGTGGCCACAGCTCCGATTAGACTCCTAGCCTGGGAATCTCCATATGCTTCGGATGCGGCCCTCAAAAAGACAAAAAAACCCCAAAACCCCACTTTTATAATAAACCACTTTTATAGTAAGGATGAAAGCGAGGCCATTCTGATGTTACATTGCTCTTGGAAAAAAACATCCTATTTGTTCATTTGGTAGGCAATAAGCTTTGATCTGCTGAAGGCAGCAACATTGTTAGAAAAGGCAGTGATTTCAAAGAGGGCCTCAGAACTGCCGAGTTTGTATTGAAATTTTATTAAGGACGTCTGTCACTTAGGACTCTGTGCTTCTGCATGTGTCACTGGGACTGATGGGAGTTTGAGTCTCCCCCATGATGATGGCTTATAAATGAATCCGGGAGGAATTGCAAGAGGCTGAAATGTGAGGTACTTAAATGCTCTCTCTTTCTCTCTCTCTCTTTCTGGCAGATGGAAACTTTTTTGCTACACGTGATTTCCAAAGTGTCTAAATTTACATGTCTTCTGAATAGGGGGAAATTGGGGCCGGGTTGGTTGGTTTGCAGTCTGTTAGTCTCTTTGCTACATCTGGGATGCTGGGGAAGACTAGGGCCTGCAGAGACAAGGATGCCAGCCTGGGTCATGAGGCAGCATCTGGGGGTGTGGGAGCCTTTCCTGGAGTGTCAGCCAGAATTGGGATGAAGCCACACCCCCATTGCCAGGATTCTCAGCTGAGTGGTGGGGAGAGACCTGTAGGAGCCATCCAGCCGGCAGCTAATGGAGGTTTCTGCTTTATTTTAAGCCAATTCTAGTGATCAGGGGAAGCCTGCCTGGTGATGCCTGGTGATGGCAACAGTGGCACACTACTGCCGGGGATGAGGGGAATGTGAGGAGAAAGTGTGCAAGAGCTCAGATTTGCCCCTCCCAGCTCCGCCGCTCCCAGGCTGCTGGTCTTAGGTGCTGACTTACCTTTCTGTCCCTGTTTCTCCACCAGAGAACCAGCAGTGGTTACAGGACTCACCCCCTCGGGGTTGGGAAACTCAAATGAGACCACGTGCACAGAGGATGGAACATAGTGCCCGACACATGGGAGGCATTTAATAAATGACAGTGATTCTATTGATAGCACGTGTTTACTGAGGAGCTGCATCGGTGTGTAACACACGAGCTGTAACTCGCACTTCACAGCAGCCTGAGTCATTTTGCTTGTTCTTCCAGTTAACATCCTAATGTTTAGCCAAACCATCTAGATGCTCAGGTCTTCCAAAGAACCTGCACATAGGGAGAGCTACAGATCTGTTTTTTTTTTTTTTTTGAATGACAGCTTTATTAAGATATGATTCATAACATGATAACTGCTCATGTAAACTGTGCAATTCTGTGTTTTTTGCTTTATTTACGGGGTTGTGCAACCATTACCGCTCTATGATTTTAGAAGATTCCTAAATTACTCCGAAAGAAACCTCTTCCCAGTGGAGGAGCTGCCACTCCCTAATTTCCCTCATTCTCTCCCAGTCCCAGGCAACCACTAATCTTCTTTCTGTCTCCATGGATACGTCTATCCCGGACATTTCATATGAATGGAATCACATAACATGTGGCTTTTTGCAATGGGCTTCTTTCACTTAGTGTAATTTCCTCAAGGTTCATTCATGCTGTAGCATCCATATCTATTTTTGAATGAATGTCAGTCATCTGAGACACATAGTATTAGATCTGTTTTGAAGATAAAGAAACTGAAGTTGCTGGCGGCCACCCAGTTTGAAAGTGCTTGAGCTGGGGTTGGCACCCAGGTGTGTTGAAACCAAGGGCATTCTGTTGTCATCCCCTCGCTGGCCTCTGATTGGGTCCCTGCAACACGCGGTGCACCTTCTCCAGGTAGAGGAGTGTGTCCCACTAAGCAAGGACCCCTGGACATCAGGCCTGCCCCCACCCCAACCCCCCGTCTTTGCTGTGGTGATGGGAGCCCCTGCTGCCAAGACTCGGGTAGTCTCCACCACCTGATGGAGGAATTTGTGGTTTCGCGGACGGATACCCAAGGGTGAGACTTGTCTTGGCCAGTCTAGCTCTTTTTATCCATTTCTCAAGGGTGATGGCATCAACTGGGAAAGTTACAGAAATGAAAATGAAAGGAGAGATATACTTCTCTGGGTTCAAAGCCCAGCAGTCCAGTCACCTGAAGTGATGGAGGAAACGTCATCTTTCTGGTCTCGTCTTTAATAGTGGATTGTAGTTAAACACTGAGAAGTCTATGATGGTCTCCTCTCCAGGCCCCAGGGATTCTCCTGAGATGTGAGGTGGAGCTGCTGTGGCAGCACCAGTGTGGTGGGCATAGGTGTTTGTGGAAGGGAAAGGCCTATATGCCATGGGTGCAGTCCTAAAAAAAAAAGAGAAAAAAAAGTGAGGGAGTTCCCCTTGTAGCTAGCAGAAACGAACCGGACTAGTATTCATGAGGATGCAGGTTCAATCCATGGCCTCACTCAGTGGGTCAAGAATCCGGAGTTGCTCTGAGCGGTGGTGTAGGTCATAGATGCAGCTCGAATCCCGAGTTGCTGTGGCTGTCGTGTAGGCCGGCAGCTGTAGGTCCGACTCAACCCCTTGTCTGGGAATCTCCATATGCCGCACCTGCTGCCCCCTCCCCAAAAAAACAAACAGCCTTGTGTACTACTTCCAGGCTCCTTTAGAAACACCATGAAACCTTGGGTTGACTTAGAACTACTGGGACCTGGTCTTCAGATGGCCTGATTGGCTGAAAGGTCATGAAGACCCCAGGATGTGGGGAGCGGTTCTGTGCTTCTTTGGTAGATTTGCTGTGGCAGTGGCCCTGGTCCTGGTCTCAGTTCATGTGAGACTTTGAGCCTTGTGTGATGGAGCAGACAAATCACTGCCCATCCATTTCCCTTCAGTGCAAACTGGTTGACTTTGATGGCCAGTTGTTTTTTTTTTTGTTTGTTTGTTTGTTTTTTTTTTTGCTTTTTCCCTGGACTGGCCCACTTTGCTGCTCCATGGGAGGCAGAAAGTGCTGGGAAATTAGAGCCCCTGACAGCCTCAACCAATGGCTGATGGGAGATGGTAGATAAATACCCCAGATCTCTCAGGCCCGGGTGGGATAAATCAAGAATACGTTCTGCAGGGGCAAAAAATTCTACTCCTCTGAAGGGATAGCCAGCTTGATGCTGCACTTTTTTTTCCCCTGCATCCTCAGCCTGTGGAAATTCCTGGACCAGAGATCGAATCTGAGCCAAAGCTGTGAGCTATGCCACTGCTGCGGCAATGCTGGATCCCTAACTCGCTGTGCCAGGCTGGGGATTGAACCCGAGCCTCAGCAGTGACCTGAGCCACTGCACCATATCCTTAAACCACAGCACCACAGCAGAATCTCCAATGCTGTACTTTCTATTGGTCTTCTTGGCTGCCTTCTGGTCCCTGTCTCCCTTTTCCACTTCTCCGTTGGTGCTTTCTTTACCACCCAAACAAGTATTGTGCTCACGTCCTTATCTGAGGATCAGCTTCTGGAGGAACCTGAATTAAGACCTATGCTAACACTTTACTCTTCCCTTGCTGCTCTACCTCATTCCCCAACCAGCTGGCTTTGAGTGAGAGGCTAGGGCAAGGGCCCCAAGATGCTTTTCAGGCAAGCTAGTGGCTCTCAGGGGTATGAGCCACAGCCAATCAGTCGCTTTCTCTTCAGCACAAATGCCAGTGCTGGTGAGTAACCCAGAAAGCATGAGAGGAGAGCTAAGGCTTGATGAGGCTCATCTCAGCCTCATCAAACCATTTTGTTTCCATGATACCCTGTCTCAGAGGATGGCAAAATGAAATACCATTCCTTCTTGTTGTTTGTGGTAGTTATGTCCTAAAGTCACTGTGAGTACTGAATTAGTGAATAATGAATCATTGCTTCTAGGGGAAATCTAAGGTTAGGTTCCTACAAGCATCTGGTCATTGCATTTCCACCAACTCATCAATCCATAACCTTGTTTTATGTGTGTTTCTGTTTAAAGACATCTTATTTAACTGACATCATTGACTCATTAACATTGAACTCTGGGCCAATGGCACTGTAACTTATGCCTCATGGATGCCGACAGAACAAACATATTTTCTTTGTAAGGGCAATCCCAGCCTTGCACGTAGGAATGCTGGATAGCACTTAGCACTATGCTTGAGTGTAATTTTAAACAGTGAAACGACCAACAGGAAGCACAAAAATGTGAAAAACGTGGCACTAAATAGACCACAAAAAGGACACTTACAGCATGAGAATGGACACAAAGAAGGCAGAATATTGCCTTGTTCGACCTCAGCTGGGAACCTGTGCTATGAGCCTCAAATATTTTGCTGCTCCGCACATGTCCACGAGTGACTGCAAAGTTGCTGTGAGTACTGTTTTGGGGGGTGACAAATACATTTTAGCAAGTAAGAGAATTTGCATATGCAGAATCTGTGAATAATAAGGGCTGGCTTTCTTTTTCACTCCAGTGCATTGACTCTACTTCAACTCAATATCTTTATTAAACACGTGTGAGATACTCTGTGATAGATTCTGAGACGTTAAGGGATGATCCCTCCCCTTCAGGGGTCTTCATTCTGGTGGCACAGGATATTAAAACAATGACACAAGACAGGATCCATACACCCAAAGAGAGACAGTTTCATGGGGGTGCGAAGGGGGGATTTAAGAGTACAAGTCAGGGAAGATTTCACAGTGGACCGAGTCTTAGGTCTAAAGAGACATTCATGTTTTGAGCATGTCTTACATCGTTGAAAGAAGGGAAGCCATTGATCGGAACAACCTCGTTCCCCACCCCACCCCCCAAATCCGCCAGACTATATGCATCTGTACCTGCCTTTGTCCCTCCATGGATGAAATGTGTCTGCTGCCTAAGGCCAACCCCTCCATTTATACTGGGACCCCACCACTTGGGCTCTCTTGGTTCTCCTCTCTCCCCCTGAGCCACTCCTCTCCCCCTCTCTACCTGAATATTCCCACTAACATGGAAACATGCTTCAGTATCTCCCATCCTTCCCTGGACCTCATATCCCCTCCAGCTACCACCTAAGTCCTCTCTACCTTTCACAGCAAAACTGCTGGAGAGAGTTGTCTGGAGTCCTGGTCTCCACCTCCTCACCTCCCTTCTTTCCAACCATTGCCACTTTGCAGGGCTGCCCTTACCCAGGTCACCAATGGCTGTTGCATCCTCTTTCTGTTCTTTTATCTGAAGTGTCAGAGAGGATGCATGCTGCAGAATGTCCAATTAAAAGAGGCTTAAACAATTTGGGTATTTACCGTTAAGAGAGTTATTGCCCCACTGAATAAAGGGCTCCCGGTTGGCTCAGCTGGTCTGTAATACCGCCAAGAACCCACTTGTCCAGCTTTCTGCCCTGCCTCCCTTCATTACGTTCCTGATGGTGGAAAGAAGGCTGTCAACACTCCAGCAGGCATAATGTTGTCTAAACACAGTGTGGGAAGTGGAGCAGCCTTTTTCCTTATGTTTCTCTTTTTTATCCTGCGGAGGACTCCCCCTAGCCCCCAGGAGTCCCGCAGCCTACTTTTCCTTCCATCAGCCCCTAAACCTATCATTGCCAAAGGGGAATGGTATTATCATTATTGGCTTGGACCAGTTAGGATTTATCCCCTGAGTCTGTGACTGGGGCCCACCTTTTTTTGAATATATTGTCCTTTAACCAACTTTTAAGTGAAATTGGGTCTATTAGCAAGGAGGTGGGGGGGTCTAACGTGAAAGCCCCCTGCAGCACCTGCCACATTGTCCTTGACACCTCAAGGCAGTTTTGACAGTTGACTGCTTCTTCCTTCTGGACGCACTTGACTTTTTTTGCTTGCTTTGGGACAGCATTTTCACTCTGGTGGCTGCTCCTCAGCTTCCTGTTGTCCCCTTCTCTGGAGCTCTCCCTCAAAAGGACAGGAGGCCAGGCACTTAGACTTGAGGACCTTCTCATCTCTGTCTGGTTCTCCCTAGGTGATGTCAGTAGCCCTCAGTGCCCCCCAGCAGTCCATCTCCAGGTTTTCACATCCACCTGCCTCCTGGGTGTTTCTATGCACATAGACTGAAACAGGACCGATGGACTTCCCACCCCCAACTGCGCCTCCTCGTCTCAATAAAGGGCTCTGCCATCTCTCCAGTTCCTTGAACAAAACATCCTGGTTTGGTGAGCGAGTCCTTTCCTCCCCTCTGGCATTTCAACCCCCCATTTATCAGCAAAGTCATGTCAACTCTGACCTTCAAAATACTCCAGAATCTGTTTGTTTCTGTCTCTTGCTGCTCCCACCTCTCTAGTTCTTGCCTTCTCTGCTGGATGGCTGACATCATCTTTTTATTGCTTTGCCCGCTTCCACTCCTGCTCCCTGTAATCCAGTCCCCACAGAGCAGCCAAAATGATCACTTAAAAATGTGAATCAGACCCTATCATACCCATGGCTTAAAATTCTTGACTAGTGTCTCTTTCCACTTGGCATTAATTCCGCACTTCTTGTGCTGGCCTGCAAAGCCCTGTGTGATGGTTGCTTATTTCCTCCCTGGACCTCAGCCACAGCCCAATCCTCTTCAGACTTATGTCCATTCCTCGAATAAAGCAAGAGCCTCCTTATCCGAGGGCTTTTGGAGGACCCCTTTCCTCCTGGAATTCTCTTCCACTGGGTCTTCATGTGACCGGCTCCTCTTCACTTCTGAAATCTCAGCCCAAATGCCACCTGCTCAGCTGCTTTTCTAACCACCCACTTGTGCAGGTCACCCTCTGCCACAGCACCCTGTTATAATTCTCTGCATTATGCCTGCCACTCATTGAAAGTTTTCCTTTCTATTTACCAATTTCTTTTTTTTTAGGGGAGGTGGACCCACGGCATAGGGAGGTTTCTGGGCTAGGGGTCGAATTGGAGCTATAGCTGCCGGCCTTCGTCACAACCACAGCAATGCCAGATCTGAGCTGCATCTGCCACCTACACCACAGCTCACGGCAACCCCGGCTCCTTAACCCACTGAGTGAGGCCAGGGATCCAACCTGCATCCTCATGGGTACTCCCTGTATTTATTAATTTAATAAATTAAAACTAAAAAATCAACAACCTAAAAACACTAAAATGACATCCTCATGAGGTCAAGGGAGGGAAACGTAATGAACAGTATTAAATGCTCTACAAAGAAGTTCCTGCTGTGGCACAATGGGATTGGGGGCCTCTTGGGAGCCTGGGGTGCAGCTTTGATCCCTGGCCTGGCGCACTGGGTTAAGATTCCAGTGTTGCCACAGCTGCGGCTTAGGCTGTAGTGGATCTGATCCCTGGCCCCGGGAACTCCATACGCCCCAGGGTGGCCAAAAAAGGGGGGAAAGAAGCTCTATAAAGACTGAAGGTGATGATGATGATAGTGATGATATAGTAACAACTAACATTTATTTTTACTATGAACCTGGTGGCGTGCCAGGCATTTTGCCCCCATTATTTTATTGAATCCTGACAATGTCTGTATTTCAAGGAATGTTACCATTCTTATCTTGCATAGGGGAACATCGAGGCTCACAGAGGTCAGGCATAGTGCCTGGCGCATGGTAGCTTTCAGGTAATATTTGCTTTGTGAGTGAAAGAATTTCCCCAAGGTCTTAGAGCTCCAAATGGAAAAGCTGAGCGTCTAATTTAGTCTGAGTGAAACCAGAGTCCATGTGTATAACCAGATGGTGATTGAAATACTGAAATACCCCTTACCAGATTGAGAAAGAGAAATACAATATAGGGTAGGTCATTTCTCATTTATTGTAAAAATGTGATAAGTAAAATTAACTTTTGGACCAAAAGCCTTGAAATTTTGACTCCATCAAATTCTTTCAAAGGGATAATTGAGTTTTGAAAAAGTGTTAGGGATGAATCCAGATTGAGTGATTTCCTTAATTTTTATCTTTTTTCTTTCTTTCTTTTCTTTTTTTCTTTGGGGCCCTACCTGCGGCATATGGAAGTTCCTGGGCTAGGAGTCCAGCCTACCCCAGAGCCACAGCCTCACTCCCGCTGAGGGAGACCAGGGATCAAACCTGCATCCTCGTGAATACTAGTTAGGGTCTTAACCCACTGAGCCACAATGGAAAATCTGATTTCCTTATTTTTAAAATTGAAGTATAGTTCATGTACATTATTATGTAAGTTATGGTTGTACGAGATAGTGATTCACATTTTTTAAAGGTTATACTACATTGATAGTTGTTATAAAATATTGGCTATATTCCCTCTGTGGTACGATATATTCCTGTAGCTCAGTTTATACCTCTTAATCCCCTATGCCTATCTTGCCCCTCCCCCCCACTTCCCTCTCTCCACTGGTAATTATTAGTTTGTTCTCTATATCTGTGAGTCTGCCTTTTTTTTTTTTGGTTATATTCACTAGTTTGTTGTATTCTTAGATATCGCATATAAGTGATATCATACAGTATTGGTCTTTCTCTGCCTGATTTTTTTCATTTAGCATAATACCCTTTGTGTTCTATTCATGTTGCAGATGGCAAAATTCCATCCTTTTTATGGCTGAGTAGTATTCCATTGTAGTATGTATGTATGTATGTATGTATCTATTCTACATCTATATATATATCACATCTTCTTTATCCATTGGTCTGTTGATGGACACTTAAGTTGCTTCCCTATCTGGATTATTATAAAAATGCTGTTATGAACATTGGGGTGCATATATCTTTTTAAGTTAGCATTTTTGGGTTTTTTCCTATATGTATATATATATCCAGGAGTGGAATTGCTGGGTCACATGGTAGTTCTATTTTTCATTTTTTGAGAAAGCTTCATACTATTTTTCACAGTGGCTGCACCAATTTACATCCCCACTGACAGCGTACAAGTGTTCCCTTTTCCTCACGGAGTGGTTTCCTTATGAAAATACCTCAGCGATGCCTTCTCATGTTAAGCCCAGGTTCATTGTGCAGGGAGTTGTTAAAACTTAGGCTTTGGGGTGAGTGGCATAAGAATGCCACTTGGATGGTGCTTTGGGTGAGCACATTCTAAACCATGTTCATTTTTGACAAGCTCGTCGAGCACCTAGTGTTACACATTTTCTGGATGTGTTGGTTTTTTGTTTATTCTCTTACAAGGCACATACTTAGTGCTTGTGGTTTGCTCAGCACTCTTGTAGGCTGACGGAGATGTCACACAACCCTAAGGGCACAGACTTGGCCATGGCTGAGTTTACAGTCTAATTGGAGTGTTGAAACACACACGTGGATGAATATCAAGTCTCAAATAAAAACCATTACCTCAATGGATGAAGAATGGGCAGTCCAAGGAGTTCCCATTGTGGCTCTGCAGATATGAACCCAACTAGTATCTATGAAGACATGGGCTCAATCCCTGGCCTTGCTCAGTGGGTTAAGGATCTGGCATTGCCATGAGTCGTGGTGTAGATTGCACATGGCGGCTTGGATCCTGCATCGCTGTGGCTGTGGTGTAGGCCGGCAGCTGTAGTTCTGATTCAATCCCTAGCTTGGGAACATCCATATGCTGCAGGTGTGGCCATAAAAAGACACACACACACAAATAATAATGTGCAGTACAAGATGGATTAGAATAAGAGATTGAAGAAGCAGTGTTATCCCATTACACTGGGGTAAGGGATGCACAGGGATTGGTGGAGAGGAAAGAGAAGGTAGAAGGTTTTTTGCACAGGCAAGACAATGCACATCTGCAAGGTTTGCCCAAGGGGCAGGATAGGCAGCCCTCCAAAGGATCAGAGGAGGGTTTGGGAGAGAGGGTTAGATAAATGAGAACTGTCAATAGAGAAGGCAGGGTGTGGCTTGTTGTTGGGGAGCTACTTGGGGATTCTGAGACCTGATGTGACATGAAGCAATATTTGTAAGGGATTATTCTTGCAGTGGCTGTGGAACATTTGGGAGCAAACCAGATTCAAACTGGTAGTACAAGTTAGGGCAAGATTTCTTAACTTCAGCCTTTCCTATGTCACTATTGCTTTTTAATTTTTTTCCCACCATATTTAAATATCATCTATACTGTTATTTACTTAGTATTTTTCTGTAAGTTGATTTCGTGTTTATTTTTTAAATATTTGTTTATTTATTGTCTTTTTAGGGCCCCACCTGTGGCATATGGAGGGTCCTGGGCTAGGGGTCAAATCAGAACTGTAGCTGCTTGACTACACCACAGCCACAGCAACTCAGGATCTGAGCCGCATCTGCGACCTACACTATAGCTCACTGCAACATCGGATCCTTAGCCCACTGAGCAAGGCCAGGGATCGAACCTGTGTCCTCATGGATACTAGTTGGGTTTGTTAACCACTGAGCCACAATGGGAACTCCTGATTTCACTTTTGAAAGCTTAAATATGTTTATATTTGCCTGAAGCATTAATATCTACCACTGTTTAGTTAGTATTTTTCTTTAAATTGACACCCCATTTGAAAATTAAGTAATTAGTCTTACCCTAAGAAGTAGTATCTATAAAACCACAGGTCTGTTGTGATTGTTATACTTTTTTTCTTAGTGCACATTAAAATAAACCATTACAGGAGTTCCCGTCGTGGTGCAGTGGTTAACGAATCCGACTAGGAACCGTGAGGTTGCGGGTTCGGTCCCTGCCCTTGCTCAGTGGGTTAACGATCCAGCATTGCCGTGAGCTGTGGTGTAGGTTGCAGACGTGGCTCGGATCCCACCTTGCTGTGGCTCTGGCGTAGGCCAGTGGCTACAGCTCCGATTCGACCTGTAGCCTGGGAACCTCCATATGCCATGGGAGTGGCCCAAGAAGTGGCAAAAAGACAAAAATAAATAAATAATAAATAAATAAATAAATAAAATAAAATAAAATAAACCATTTCAAAGTTTCCTTCTGGGTGTCACTTCAGGTCGTCTTGTGTACCACCAATGGTTCATGCGCTCTGCTTTGGGGAACACTCAGGGCAGTACAGCTCTCTAGCTGTGACATGACGGAATTGAATATAGGGGGTTTAGCCTACATTTATTAAATGCTTACTGTGTACGAACCACTGGCTGGAGGAAATGAAAATATAAATTATGTACAGTCTTTCGAACCTAGTCCTAGACATGTGGAACAGCTTTTAATCATGCCATCTGATATCAGGTCTGTCAACTGGGCAATACTATGGAACCAGGGCTGGGCAAGCTCTACTCAAATCCATTTCACTCCAGCCAGTATTTTCCAGACACTGTATGATGCTTCTGTAAATATGAAGGAAAGTACAGGGTTTCAGGGAGGGGGAGATCAGCAACCAGTGGATGAAGTGGGAGGCAGAGTGGCCTAAGGACCATAAGAGAGATGCGATGAGATACAGTGAGCTCAGGGCTTGTGAGAGGAAGAGTTGAGAGCCAGCTTTGGGGACCAGGAAAGACCTTCTAGAAGACATGGCATTTCAGATGGACTCTGAAGGATGAGATGAAGTAAAAGGCAGTGACGGAGGGGCTCTCACAGGAGGAAGGGCATCAACAAAGTAGCAAAGAGGAAAGAGGAGGCATTTGTTTGGGAGACGAGCAAGTCTCCAGTTGTTTTGTGGGAACGTGGGGAGATGAAGGTGGAAAAGCAGGTTGGGGCCTTGTGGGCCCCTTTGATGCTGGGCTGAGCATGGATTTATTTCTGTAGGTGTTTGGGAGCCATGGAAGGCCATGACATGGGATGAGTTGCACTTTAGGAAAAGGCTAGGAACTGGAGGGATGAATAACAGCAAGCTGGAGTCTGTTAGGAAGAAACTTCAGTAATCTGGGTGAGAAATAACGAGGCCCTGGATGGACTCCATGACAGGTCTGGGCTGGAGGGACCCGTGGAGAAGTGAAGAAGAAAGTCTAACTAGAAGGTCAGTACAGAGGTCTGGGGACCGACTGGCCATTGGCATAATGGAGTCAATCATTTCCCTTAAATTGCAAGGAGAGGGGTGTCACCCACAAGGTGTGGAATATCGGGGAAGGCTGACTCTATGTAGGGGAAGGAGATGATGGCCTTTCTGGTACGTGGGGGTGAGACGGAGGATGCATGCTACAGATAATACTTCACGGAGAAAGAACAGAAGCAGTCCAGGCTCTGTCAGTTCCTTTTATTTTGTCAAGTATACACAAGGAGAAATAGCTGTGCAGTTTCCCTGTGCGTTCTAGAGGCATTTAGGTCAACACCGAAAAGGGACATTACTGCTGTTGGCTTGAACATCGGTAACACGTCCTGGGAAACCGGCCCACTGTGTTGTGTGATAAGTCATTTGAGTGACTCATTTTTATCCATATGGTACCCACTTCCCCTGCAATCTCCCAATATTTAGGGAAACTTACAAGACAGGATTCTTCTCTTCCAACTCCTTGTTTTCCCCCTGAAAAGCATCCGATGTCCAATGGCTGTGGATGTAATTCTGCCTCTACGTGGAGAGGAGTCTAATAGGCATATGTTTAGCAAATAGCCTATGGAGGCTTCAGGAGAGCAGGATTTGGAATTTGACACTCCCCAGCAGAACAAGAGAACGGTGGCTCGCTGATGCTGGTGGCAACTGTCACAGGAAGATTTCCCAGAGAACCCTCTATGTGTGAATCTCCAAAATCCATCCATTTTCAATTTAGTCTTTGCTTCGGGAGTGCCTGTTCTTTTATCTAGTTCATATAATGCCCATCCCTGTAGTAATTGCGGTAAAAGGCACCAATTTTAATTGCAATGAGTAGAGCAAAGCAACTCTTTTTGGGAGCTGCTCTGAACAGGAAGAAGAGGCTGAGTTCTTCTAAGCAGAACTGCTTAGGGAATCTGACCGACCCATTTGCCCTCATCCCCATCACCACACAGGGACTAGTTAGTTCCAGGAAGTCTACAGCCAATTTAATGGTAGAGAGGAAAGGAAAAGGCGCTGTTAAGTGGATCTGTATTCGCAGTTATCAAAGATGCCAACATTGTCTCCTGGCGAATAGGAACCCAAAGTGTGCTCTGAGGATGGTGCCAGATGTTTCTGAATTCGCCTTTCATTAATGATCCCAGATACTGCACACTTAAAAATAGTTGGCTAATTGGCTATTAGCTAGACACTAAACTTTTGGAATCCATTCCTGTATCTAGGTTTCCATTTCGCTGAAGAGGCAATGAACAGTTTAGAGTGAAGTTTGTTTATTTTCTCAATGAATTTAAGTGGAAGTCTTGTAAAACGGTGTATTTGATTTCTAGCACAATTTTCCTATTGCATCCAATTTTCTTTTTAAATAATAGAATGTCATTATAATGTAGCTGTTAGGAAATGCATTTATTCATGCATATATTTATTCATGCAATAAACATTTATTTACTGTCTGCCAGGCATTTTGCAAGACTCCTGAATATAAGGGCACGAACCGTGTTTTGTACTTTTTAATGTTTCTCTAAGAGGAAATGCCCTGTTGTACTACATTAATTCTAAGACGCATTATTTTATCTTTTTTAAAATTTTCTTTTCTTCTTTAAAAATTATATGTGATTGACAATGTTGTGCCAATTTCTGCTGTACAGCAAAGTGACCCAGTCATACACACACCCCATATATATATATGTATGTATATGTGTGTGTGTATATATAGATTTGTTTCCCTTTATTATATTATCTTCCATCATAATTCCAAGAGACTGGATATAGTTCCCTGTGCTATGTGGCAGGACCTCATTGCTTATCCATTCTAATAAGCATTATTTTCATTACATAACATAATCTGAAATCAGAAAAGTGTCTTATTACCAAAGACATGTAATCATTTACTGGCAATCTTAATCTTTTAGAAGCATAAAATAATGATGCACTTAGTGTTTTTTTGTTTCTTGTTTTGTGTTTTACTTTTTTAGGGCCACACCTGTGGCCTATGGAGGTTCCCAGGCTAGGGGTTGAATTGGAGTTACAGCTGCTGGCCTATATCACAGCTCACGGCAACGCCGGGTCCTTAACCCACTGAGCGAGGATCGAACGTCCTCATGGATGGCAGTCGGGTTCGTTAACCACTGAGCCACGATGGGAACTACACAATGCACTTTGTAATTGATGGTGTATTAGATTTGATAGACGGTTATTTACACAATACTTTTATTGATACCATGCTTTGACCAATATCATGGCTCCATTTGGAGTTCAGCGCTAATGTTAAGCATCTAGTTTTAGGCATTGAAGTTGGTTCAGGAGTGCCAGAGCTCAGACAGCTGGGTGGCCATATCCAAGAAAGAAAGGTCAGAAGGTTTATGGTGGGCCAGGGGTTGCAGCTGCAGAGGCAGTAAGAGCAGCATGGAGAGAAATTCTGCAATGCCTCGTGACTCTGCATCTCTCCCCTTTTCTGGTCTGCTACATAAATCCAGGGCGGCATGACTCTGCCAGACAGAAAGGAGCAGGAGGAATGAGAAATGGCACTTAGGGCTGTAGCGTGGGAGATGGGAACTCTCACTGAGAGAGGCTGAGGTCAGCGTGTGCTCCCGATGATGGGAAAGTGGACAAGGACAGCAGCAACATCCATTTGGCGAGTGTCCTGTTATTATTGCCTATTTAAAATACGCTATTTTTTCCCAGTTTCATTGAGATGTAATTGTTAAACACAAGTGTAATACATTTCAATTGTACAACGTGATGATTTGATATATTGTGAAAGGATTCCCATCATTGAGTTAAGACATCCATCTGCCTCCATATTTACTTTTTTTTAGTCAGTGTGTGAGAACACTGATGTACTACCTTCTTAGCAAATTTTCATCATCCGATATATAGTACCATCAAATATAGTCACCATATTATACCTTAGATCAAACTTCATTTATCTTATACCCTTATGCCCTGTGGATGGCTTAGTATTTCCCCACACCCCGGCAACCATTCTACTCTGTTTTTTCGTTTGTTTGTTTGTTTTTGTCTTTTTGCTATTTCTTGGGCTGCTCCCGCAGCATATGGAGGTTCCCAGGCCAGGGGTCGAATCAGAGCTGTAGCTGCCAGCCTACGCCAGAGCCACAGCAACGCGGGATCCAAGCCGTGTCTGCAACCTACACCACAGCTCCCGGCAATGCTGGATCGTTAACCTACTGAGCAAGGGAAGGGACCGAACCTGCAACCTCATGGTTCCTAGTCAGATTCGTTAACCACTGCACCACAACGGGAACTCCTCTACTCTGTTTTGAGCTTTACTTTCTTTTTTTCGTTTCATCTGTAAGAGATACCATGCAGTATCTTTCCCTTTTTGGCTTATTTCACTTAGCATTATGTCTTATAGGATCATATATGTTGTTGCAAGTGGCAGGATGTCCTTCTTTTTAAAGGCAGCGTAGTATATCTTTATCTATGCATCACATTGTCTTTGTCCTTTAATCCACTGATGGACACTTAGGTTGTTCCCACACCTTGGCTATTGTGAACAAAGCTGCAGTGAACATGGGAGTACAGATATTTCTTGAAGGTAGAGATGTCATTTCCTTTGGATATATACCAAAAGTGGGGTTGCTGGATCATATGGTCGTTCTATTTTTAATTTTTTGATGAGCATCCATGCTGGTTTCCATAGTGGCTGCACCAAATTACTGTTCCACCAGCCGTGCAGAAAGGTTCAGTTTTCTCCATACCCTCATCAGAGTTTGTAATCTCTTGTCTTTCTGATGATAGATATCCTAACAATGTGAGGTATATATTTCATTGTGATTTTTTTTTTTCCTTTTTAGGGCTGCATCCATAGCATATGGAAGTTCCCAGGCTAGGGGTTGAATCGGAGCTACATCTGCTGGCCTACACCCCAGCCACAGCAATGCAGGATCCAAGTTGCGTCTGTGACCTACATAACAGCTCACGGCAATGCCGGATCCCCAACCCACTGAACAAGGCCAGGGATCAAACCCAAATCCTCATGGATACTAGTCGGATTTGTTTCTGCTGCACCGCAATGGGAACTCCCTTCATTATGATTTTTTTTTTTTTTTTTGTCTTTTCGCTATTTCTTTGGGCCGCTCCCGCGGCATATGGAGGTTCCCAGGCTAGGGGTCAAATCGGAGCTGCAGCCACTGGCCTACGCCAGAGCCACAGCAACGCAGGGTCCGAGCCGCGTCTGTAACCTACACCACAGCTCACGGCAACGCTGGATCGTTAACCCACTGAGCAAGGGCAGGGACCGAACCCGCAACCTCATGGTTCCTAGTCGGATTCGTTAACCACTGCGCCACGACGGGAACTCCTCATTATGATTTTGATTCAGATACACTATTTAAAAACTAACAATCCTGCAAGATAGGTGATCATTGAACATCATTGTTAGCCTTGTTTCGTTCATGAAACTGAGGCTCAGAGAGGTAAGTGGCTTGCCCAGCAACATACAGTTAATAAGTGGTAGAAATGAGATTCAGGCTTTGATCCGTGAAGCATTAAGGTCTCCTGTGCTTCAACATACTGCATGACATCAAAGTCTCAGAAGGTGCAGTGAATTTATGTCCAGTCCTGAGAGGTCCCAGCAGCCAACCAGGATCAGAGCAGTGCATGTCATACAGTGGCGTCAGAATCCAAAATTAGGGCCACTGAGCAGAATTCTACCAATGTCTTGAGTAACTTCCCTGTGTACCGTAGCCCAGGTGCATGAACAGACCTAGACTGAGAGGGAACAGATACCCAGCTGGCCCAGAGAAGTACCTGGTAGCCTGATGAGTTAAGTGCTGAGGTTCAATGATTTGTTATTTTACTCTAATCAAACCCTCAAAGAGCAAAAGTGCTGTTGTAGCTAAGATTCCAGAACTCATTGATGAGTATTTTAATAAGCCCGTGATCCCAAGAGAAGCTTGCTGCAGAGACGAGCTCAGAGTCTATAGTTGGGAGCTGATTAATAATTTTAATTATGTTTCTAGTATTGGTGGAGATATTCTTCCATCACTAGATCCCTTCAGATTTTGATCCCATGTAGATCTCAAGGAAATTTGAATTTTTTTGGTTCATTATTTAAAATCACTGTGTTATTTTGCTGAGAGCTATTGAATAGCCAAGAAGAATTTTACATAGTCTCAGAAAGAGTCCAGTCTTTCAAAGGCCAAGGAGAGCTATTCAAACCTGGGACCTAGGAAGAATTCTAAGGTGTATTTCTAACTTATTCTTGTGTGATAGCACAAAGTAGATATTTATTAATATAGAGGAAATATCTCCACTGAATGGTAAGAACAGTTGTCCGTCTTTCTTTTTTCTTCTCTTTTTAACAGCCACATCTGTGGCATATGGAAGTTCCTGGGCTGGGGTCAAACCAGAGCTGCAGCTGCTGTCTACACCCAGATCCGAGTGGCATCTGCAACCTATGCTTCAGCTTGAGGCAACGCTGGATCCCTAACCCACTGAGCAAGGCCAGGGATCGAACCCACATCCTCATGGACATTATGTCAGGTTAACAACAGGAACTCCTGAATGAGAATTTTAGTGAGAAATTTATAACATGTACAGAGTCGTGGTGACTGTGTTGCAACATTTTCTAAAGGTATAGAACACAACATTATTAATACACTAGGAGGGGAAAGTTGGGACAGTACCCTTGAAGTTGCTTATTAAAGTTAGGTGGAGAAAGAAAAGGTCAGTAATTTTTTCAGGTCAGGGTTTGATGCTCATGGGGATGCTGATACTGGAATCAGTGCTCTGAAGACCAGTCAGAACCTCTTGTGGGCTTTGCCCATGTAGCAGATATGAGGCCATTGTATGCTAGGATTGATGAGACCCAAGTTTCATGGGCATAAACACAGCCACTGATTAAGATGATGCATCTATTGGGATAATTTCTTTGTTTCTTTTTTTTTTTTTGCACATAAAAAAATTAAAGTATAGTTGATTTACAATGTCGTGCCAGTGTCTGCTGTACGGCAAAGTGACCTAGTCATACATATATATACATTCTTTTTCTCATATTATTTTTCATCATGTTCTATAGTTGGGATAATTCCTATTGAAGATGACTGAGAACTTGGCCCCAGTGGAATCCAGCTCAAAGTGGGGCTGAATCTATTGCCTCCTAACTGAGCAGTCCAGGCAGAGTTCAATCTAGGGATCTGGACTAAATGCAGCCCAGAGTGTTTCTTCATTTCTTGATGTGTCATCTTGGCATTGATTTATTCCTGGGCAAGTTTCTTCTTGGTGGTTCTAGGATGGCTGCCACTGGCTCCCGAGCTTCCTTCCAGATTCATATCCTTCAGGAAAAAGAAAGCTGAATCACCAAGGCTCCAACAAAAGTCCTGCAGTTGAATTTTCTTGGTCCTAATTGGCCTGTGTACGGTCAGATCCTCATCTTTTAACCAATCATGGTGGAATGGAGCAGGGATCAAATGTGCTGATCAGCTGGCCTGGGTCATGTTCTTGAGTCCTGGAAGCTCAGAGTGAAGCCCAGTGAAGCCTGGCACAAGGGCTGAGATGGGCTGGAGTGGCCTTAAAAAAAAAATCAGAATGGGAGTTCCCATTGTGGCTTAGTGGACACGAACCCAACTAGTATCCATGAGGATCTGGGTTTGATTCCTGGCCTCGATCAGTGGGGTTAATGATCCAGTGTTGCTGCGAGTTGCAGTGTAGGTCGCAGACATGGCTTGGATCTGGTGTTGCTGTGGCTGTGGTGTAGGCTGGCAGCTGTAGCTCCGATTCTACCCCTAGCCTGGGAATTTCCATATGCCACACTTGCGGTCCTAAAAAAAAAAAAAAAAAAATCAGGATGATCTTGCCAAAAGATGACTGGCCATGGATGCTGAGAGAAGGGATGGGGTAGGGAGAGAGGGCAGCTGGGAGACTGGTGGGGAGGTTATTGAAGTCCAGGAAAGGAGTCATGGTGGCTTGGATAAAGAGAGTGGCAGCTGAGAGGAAAGGGGTGGACAGATTTGATTTATACTCTGGAGATGGAATCCACAGGGTTTGATGTGGATTCTTACTCAGAGTGGTAAGCAAAAGGAGATTTAAAAATGACTCCCAGAGATCTAATCCCTTGTGATAGAACATGTTCGAAGATAATATGAGAAAAAGAATGTATATATGTATATGTATGTATATATATATATATATATGTGTGTGTGTGTATATATATATATATATATATATATATATATATATATATGACTGGGTCGCTATGCTGTGCAGTAGAAAATAGACACAACTTTGTAAATCAACTATATCTTAATAAAAATTAAAAAAAATGACTCCCAGGTTTGTGGACAGAGCAGCTTGGGAAAACAGTGATACCATTTTTTGAGACAGGAAGACTTGTGGGTTTTTCTCTTATTTTGTTATTATTAATTTTTAATCAACTGTGCTATTTTTGCTCTTTGGGATTTGAAAAGCCTCTCAGACATCTGAGTGGAAATCTCAACTAGACTGTTGGAGAGAGGAAACAGAAATTTAGAGGGTAGGGTTGGAAATATAAATTAATGGACATATGAGAAAGAAGGGGTGGCTGCAATGGTTTTAAGTTTTTAAAAAAATTGTGTAGTTGGTTTCTTAAATGAGATGGGCTCATCAAGAATACAAACAGAAAATGGCTTTATGCATCTTTAACTGCTACCTGCACACTTGTTCTGTTAGACCAGTGCTGGATGATATCCCAGGTGCGTCCACAGCTTTTCTAGGCATTTAAAATAAAATAAAATAAAATAAAAAAGATACATAAGAATAATTATTTTCAGGACTTCAAAACTCCAGTTTGTTTTTTTTCTTTTTTTCTTTTTTTTTTGTTTGTTTGTTTTTTAGAGCTGCACCCACAGCATAAGGAAGTTCTCAGGCTTGGGGTCAAGTCGGAGCTGTAGCCGCTGGCCTAGCCCAAGCCACAGCAATGCCGGATCCAAGCCGCATCTGCAACCTACACTGTGGCTCATGGCAACACCAGATCCTTAACCCACTGAGCAAGACCAGGGGCCAAACCTGCATCCTCATGGATACTAGTCGGGTTGGTTACCACTAAGCCACAGTGAGAACTCTCAAAAGTCCAATTTAATATAAACCCAAACATCAGCCTCTCCTTCAATTTGAAGCCCCCCTTTTCTGTAGGTCAGGCCTGGGCTGAGATGCCCTAGCATCTCTGAGCAGTGGCAGAGAATGGCCTGGTTTGTTTTCTTTCCCTCTTTGTCCAAACTCCTTCCCTGCCTGCTTGGCTGCTCTGGCTCCTCCAGGGTCAGGTGGCAGGGAGAGGAATGATGAGAAGGCAAAAACCTTACTACTTTGTGGCTCTGTAGCCACAAGCTACCCTCTGTCTCACAGGCAATTCAGGAGCTTTTGTGAACTCCTGGCTACCCCTCCCCCGCCCTGGTGAAGACCTGAGCTTTCCTGCTGCAGATATGAGTGATGCCCTCCCTGGCTGGTACCCACACACCTCCCAGCATCTGGCCTGAGTACACTCTGGGTTTTTTTGTTTTTGTTTTTGTTTTTTAAGGTCTTAAGGCATTTTATTTTATTTTATTTTATTTTATTTTATTTTATTTTATTTTATTTTATTTTTGCTTTTTAGGGCTGCACCCGTGACATATGGAGGTTCCCAGGCTAGGGGTCAAATCGGAGCTGTAGCTGCCGGTCGACACCACAGCCACAGCAGCGTGGGATTGGAGCCATGTCTGCGACCTACACCACAACTCACAGCAACACAGGTTCCTTAACCCACTGAGTGAGGCCAGGGATTGAACCTGCATCCTTATGGCTGCTAGTCAGATTCTTTAACCACTGAGCCATGACAGGAACTTCAAGGTTTTTTTTTCTTTTACAGTAATTTTTTTTTTGTTAAATTGTAGTTGATTTACAATGTTCTTTGAGTTTCTGCTGTACAGCAAAGTGACTCAGTCTCACACACACACAGACACACACACAGACACACAGACACACACACACACATTCTTTTTTTTTCTTACTATCTTCCACCATGTTCTAACCTAAGATATTGGACATATTTCCCTGAGCTGTACAGTGGGACCTCATTGTCCATCCATTTTAAATGTAATTGTTTGCATCTACCAACTCTAAACTCCCAGTGCATCCCACTCCCTTCACCCTCCTGCTTGGCAACCACAGTCCGTTCTCCATGTCTGTGAGTCTGTTTCTGTTTTGTAGATAGGTTCATTTGTGCCATATTTTAGAGTCCACATATGAGTGATATCATATGGTATTTGTCTTTCTCTTTCTGACTTCACTTAGTATGCGAATCTCTAGTTGCATCCATGTTTTTTTCTTTTTTTCCCCAAGTGGTTAGACTTCTAGCTAGCCACCCTCCCATCCCATCCTAGTGCCCCCCTGGCCCCTGAGAAATCTCTGTGCTGCCAGACTTGGGAAGAACAGGCTGTTGCACTGCTGCTTTCTGTTCTTAACCAGCCATTACAGGCCAAACTCTGGGAACTCAGGTCTGATTTGCTCAGGGTTGTCTTATCACACACCTCCAGGGGGCACCACTCATTTGTCTTCTGGGGTGTGCAGTTAATGTTGCAGCCCTCATTCTAACAAATCTCATATACTCTTACCTGGAACACTGCAAAGCAGACCTGGGATGTTTGGAGCTTGGCAAAGCACCCAGCAGGGGAGAGTGGGATGGGTGGGAAGGTGTGCCAAGCTGCCAGGACTCTCTTTGGCCAACCACACTGATCTCTCTGAGCAGGTCCCTTGCTGTTCCTTTGTCCCAGTGTTCCCCGATGTTAGATTTTTTTTTTTCCTTCTTAGAAACTCCTTCTCCAATGAATTCTCTTATGTGGGTTGGAGGTGGTAGGTGATTTCTTGAACCAGCATGACCTCATCTTAGTAATTTCTGCATAGTAAGTGCTTGGGGCCTCAGTATAAGCCCCCGAGACAATAAGAAAGCCCTGCTTCCTTCATATTGCCTTGTGGCAGAGAAACCCTTTCTTCAAATACAGCCTTGCAGGCAAGTCCAATACCTGAGGCAGGCAGAAATCGTGAGTGGTGAGCAGGCAGAGGAGGGCGGGTGGGTGCTCAAGGCTGGCTCCTAGGCATGGTGAACACGTTGTGCCTGGAGAGGCAGCCCCAGAATCCAGCGCAGGGAGTATCCCATTCCTTACAGTTCTGCAGTGTTTGGCCCGTTCATGACTTTTTTGGTGATAACAACAGATTCGTGTGCATTGTGTGGGAACAAAGAGCATCCCTGTGCTGCCCAGTTCAACTGCAGCGGACCACCTGGCAGCTGCACGGTTCTACAGGGTAAATGCCTGCCTCCTTGGTCTCCTGACACTGACCTAAAAGCTTCTGCATAAAATGGCTTGGTAGGTGCCCTTTCTGCTTCTGGCTCTGAAAATAGCAACTGGACAATGTGCAGAACTGATTTTTCCATTTTCTTGTGTCTGTGTAGCTTAGGGCTTTGTTCCTTGTAGGAGAGTCAGAATTTTCTGTTAAGGCTTTTTCTGTAAAGGCTTTGTTCTTTGCTCCTAGGAGAGTGGAGCCTCTGTCCCAGGCCGTGGTGAGGCTTAATGAGGGCTTGCAAAGAGACATGCCAGGGGGGCTGGTGGCTGGCCCAGAGCAAGCACCCGATACATGTTACCCGATTGTAGTGACTACAAACTGGATGGTTGAAAACAACACACATTTACTGCCATCTCATTCTGCGGGTCAGATTTCCGAGATGGCTTTTTTGGGGCTAAAATCCAGGTGACAGTGGAGCTGTGTTCCTTCTGGCGGCTCTAAGGAAGAGTTCATCCCTTGCCTTTTCCAGCCTCTAGAGGCTGCCCACATTCCTTGCCTCTTGGCTACCTCACGTTGACCTTTGGTTTCCTTCTCACATCATCTTCTCTGCTTCCCCCCAACCCCCAGCCAAGACCTTGTGATTACATTGGGCCCTCTTAGCTAATCCAAGATCATCTCCATACCAATAGCCTTAACCTCCTCACACCTGCAAAATTCCTTTGTCAGGAAAGGTAAATATGCACAGGTTCCAGGGATTAGGACGTAGACATAGGCATGAAAGGGTCGATTTTGAGTAATTATTTTTCAACAGTGTTGACTTCTTAAAAGCATACTGCGTGGGACTTAATTTTTGGATATTGTAAGGCTTGATATGTACAATCACGGATCAGAAAAATTCACTGAATGGTCATTTTCTGCCTATCACACCAATTATTTTAAAATTGTCTTTTAAGGTAATTTTGTAATCCACAGTGTGCCAGATCCTCTGCTTAGTGCTGGGCCTAAAAATGAGTAAGATACAATGTTTATGCCAAAGTAGATATATGATGATGAGAATATTAGTGATAATCGTATTAATGGACATTTATTGAGTATTTACTATATGCTAGGTATTAGGCTAGGCACTTAAAGTGAATTATCTTGCTGAAGTGTCATCGATAGCATTAAGGGAAAGGTATTATTCCCATTGTAAGAATAAGAAGGTTTAGAGTTTTTTTTAGGGCCATACTCTCGGCACTTGGAAGTTCCCAGGCTAGTAACCCACTGAGCAAGGCCAGGGATCAAACCCACAACCTCATGGTTCCTAGTCGGATTCGTTTCTGCTGCACCACAACAGGAATTCCAAGAAGGTTTAGAGAGTTTAAGTACTCTTTCTTTCCCTTCCTTTTTTTCCTTCCTTCCTTCTTTCTCTGTCTTTCTTCTTCTCTCTTTCTCTCTTTCTTTCTCTCTCTCTTTCTCTCTTTCTCTCTCTCTCTCTCTTTCTCTCTCTCTTTCTCTCTCTCTTTCTCTCTTTCTTTCGTCTTTTTAGGGCTGCACCAGCAGCATATGGGAGTTCCCATTGATAGGGGCTGAATCAGAGCTGTGGCTGCTGACCTACACCACAGCTCACAACAATGTCGGATCCTTTAACCACTGAGGGTGGGCAGGGATTGAACCCGCATCCTCATGCATACTGGTCGGGTTCATTACTGCTGAGCCACGATGGGAACTCCTAATTTTTTTTTTCTCCTAAAAGCCGGTAATCACTATTAGCTAATTGTCCAAGAGCTAATGACATGAGCCTTGTTCTGTCGATTCTAAGCTGGTACAATTAATTACTGCACTATACATGCCCCTGGAAGGATGGATGGGATGGGTCTGCCTCTGGCTCTCTTCTTAGCAGCATAAAGGTTGACCAAGGGCAGTAGAGCAGTGCACACAGGTGGGTGGGCTTCAGGACCAGCAGGCACAGCTCCCAGGGGAGGCTACGTCTCTCCCATCCCTGCCATGGTCCTAAGCTGCAAGTACACAGGTCTGACCTTTGGGCAAATGTTGCCTTGTCTTCAGGAGACTCTAATAGCGTGTGTTAATCATCCCACTGAACTGGTCCCTCCCCAAGATCCTTAACATCATGCTGACAGGGTCCTGCTGCAACCTGAGGTGGTGTGTGGATAACAAAAGAAGAGCCCAGTGGAATACCTCTTCAGGGATTCATGTGGAAACCACCTGGTGATTTTAAAGGGCAAAAGGAAGGTACATTTAGGTTTATCTGAAGGGAAACGTTTGAAGACCAAAGGCCACGTTATTCTTGATCTTTGCTGGAATTTCCTTCAGGGGAAATGGAAAATTTACATGAAGGGCAGAGGTGAAGGCTGGCCTCCAGATTGGATGCCATTCCAATGCCCAGTCTGGCTGCCGGGTGGACCAGCGGCAGCTCACCCGGGCAGGTTAGATGTTGGCCGGAAAAGGAGAGGAGGGAGAAGGTTCCCAGGGTCTACCCAGAGTGTGGGATGGGCTGGAGAAGTGAAGGCAGAAAAGGCTGTCACCTCCCTGCTCTGATCCCAGAGGGCACCACGTGTGCACATCCCTGGATCTTTCCTGCAGGCAGGCTGCACAGGGCAGGGCACGGGTTTTTACCCTTCTTGTTTTTCTCCTGGGACATCTCTCTCTTTACTCCTTTGGTTCCACCTCTGAGCTTAGGAGACATTATTTTTTTATGTTTTGCTTTTTTTTTTTTTTCCCCTAGGGCCGCACCTGTGGCGCATAGAAGTTCCCAAGCTAGTGGTCGAATTGGAGCTA
Source organism: Sus scrofa (assembly GCF_054392235.1). Lineage (NCBI taxonomy): Eukaryota > Metazoa > Chordata > Mammalia > Artiodactyla > Suidae > Sus > Sus scrofa. The sequence continues at coordinate 121,312,670 of NC_139389.1, read as the reverse complement.
CAGCTGCAGGCCTACACCACAGCCACAGCAATGTAGGATCCGAGCCACGTCTGCGACCTACACTGCAGGTCATGGCAATGCTGGATCCTTAACCCACTGAGCAAGGCCAGGGATCAAACCCACATCCTCATGGTTACTAGTCTGATTCACTGTGCCACGACGTGAACTCCAAGGAGACTTTACTTTTAAACACGTTCACAGATTGGCTAATAGGAAAATGCTTATTAAATTGTGGCTGGTGGTGTTCTCTTGTGGCATGGTGGGTTAAGCAGCTCGGGTGGCTGCTGTGGCTTGGGTTTGATCCCTGGCCTGGGAACTTCTGCATGCTGAGGGAGAGCATCCATACATTTTGGCTTTTTTTTGGTATTCTACTAGTGAAAATGTTTAAAAATTTTTTAAAATTTATTTTTTATTGTTATTTCCCCCACACACTTTTTTTGCCCACTGTATAGCGTGGGGACCCAGTTACACATACATCTATACATTCTTTTTTCTTCCATTGTCATGCTGCATTATAAGTAGACATAGTTCTCAGTGCTACACAGCAGGATCTCATTGTAAATCCATTCCCTGAGCAATAGTTTGCATCCATTGACCCCAAGCTCCCAATCCCTCCCACTCCCTCCTCCTCCCCTCAGGGCAACCACAAGTCTATTCTCCAAGTCTATGACTTTCTTTTCTGTGGAAAGGTTCATTTGTGCTGCATATTAGATACCAGATATGAGTGATATTATATGGTATTTCTCTTTCTGACTTACTTCACTTAGTATGAGAATCTCTAGTTCCGTCCATGTTGCTGCAAATGGCATTATGTCATTCTTTTTTATGGCTGAGTAGTATTCCATTGTGTATATATACCACATCTTCCTAATCCAATTGTCTGTTGATGGACATTGGGGTTGTTTCCAGCTCTTGGCTATTGTGAATAGTGCTGCAATGAACATGCAGGTGCATGTGTCTTTTTTAAGGAAAGTTTAGTCCAGATATATGCCCAAGAGTGGGATTGCTGGATCATATGATAGTTCTATGTATAGATTTCTAAGGTACCTCCATACTGTTCTCCATAGTGGCTGTACCAGCTTACATTCCCAGCGACAGTGCATGAAGGTTCCCTTTTCTCCATACTCCCTCTAGCATTTGTTATTTGTGGGCTTATTAATGATGGCCATTCTGACTGGTGTGAGGTGATATCTGGTGGTAGTTTTGATTTGCATTTCTCTAATAATCAGGGATGTTGAGCGTTTTTTCATGTGCTCTTTGGCCATCTGTATATCTTCTTTGGAGAAATGTCTATTCAGGTCTTTTGCCCGTTTTTCCATTGGGTTGTCAGCTTTTTTGCTATTGAGTTGTATAAGTTGTTGGTATATTTTAGAGATTGAGGCCTTGTCAGTTGCATCATTTGAAACTATTTTCTCCCATTCTGTAGGTTGTCTTTTTGGTTTCTTTTTATGGTTTCCTTTGCTGTACAAAAGCTTGTAAGTTTGATTGGGTCCCGTTGGTTTATTTCTGATTTTATTTCTGTTGCTTTGGGAGACTGACCTGAGATGTCAGAGAATGTTTTTGCCTATGTTCTCTTCCAGGAGTTTGATGGTGTCTTGTCTTACTTACATTTAAATCTTTAAGCCATTTTGAGTGTATTTCTGTGGATGGTGTGAGGGTGTGTTCTAGTTTCATTGATTTGGATGCAGCTGTCCAGGTTTCCCAGCAATCCTTGTTGAATAAACTGTCTTTTCTCCATTTTAAGTTCTTGCCTCCTTTGTCAAAGATGAATTGACCATGGGTGTCAGGGTTTATTTCTGAGTTCTCTATTCTGTTCCATGGGTCTGTATGTCTGTATTGGTACCACTACCACACTGTCTTGATGACTGTGGCTTTGTAATATTGCTTGAAGTCTGGAAGAGTTATGCCTCCTGCTTGGTTTTTGTTTCTCAGGATTGCTTTAGTGATTCTGAGTTTTTTGTGGTTCCATAAAAATTTTGGGATTATTTGTTCTAGTTCTGTGAAAAATGTCATGGGTAATTTGATAGGGGTTGCACTGAACCTGTAGATTTCTTTGGGTATTATGGCCATTTTTACAATATTAATTTTTCCAATCTAGGGACGTGGAATATCTTTCCATTTCTTTCCATCTTCTTTAATTTCCTTGATTAATGTTTTATAATTCTCGGCATATAAGTCCTTTACCTCCTTGGTCAGGTGTATTCCCAGGTATTCGATTTTTTGTGGTGTAATTTTAAAGGGTATCGTATTTTTGTATTCTTTTTCTAATATTTCATTGTTAGCATACAGAAATGCGACTGATTGAGTGTTAATCTTATATCCTGCTACTTAGCTGAATTCGTTGATCAGTTCAAGTAGTTTTGGGGTTGAGTCCTTAAGGTTTTCTATGTATAGTATGTCGTCTGCATATAGTGACAGTTTTATCTCTTTTCTTCCTATTTGGATGCCTTTTATTTATTTTGTTTGTCTGATTGCTGTGGCTAGGACTTCTAATACTATGTTGAATAGCAGTGGTGAGAGTGGGCATCCCTGTCTTGTTCCAGATTTTAGTGGGAAGGCTTTCAGCTTTTCTCCATTGAGTATTATATTTGCTGTGGGTTGTTGTAAATGGCCTTTACTATGTTAAGGTATGTTCCTTCTGTACCCGCTTTGGTAAGAGTTTTTATCATAAATGGATGTTGGACTTTGTCAAATGCTTTTTCTGGATCTATTGAGATGATCATATGGTTTTTGACTTTTCTTTTGTTAATGTAGTGTATGGTGTTGATTGATTTGCATATGTTGAACCATCCTTGTGAACCTAGGATGAATCCCACCTGGTCATGGTGTACGATCTTTTTGATGTGTTGTTGGATTTGGTTGGCTAAAATTTTGTCAAGAGTTTTTGCGTCTATATTCATCCAAGATATTGGCCGATAGTTTTCTTTTTTGGTGGTATCTTTGTCTGGTTTTGGAATTAGGGTGATGGTAGCATTATAGAATGTCTCTAGCAGTGTTTCTTCTTCTTCAAACTTTTGAAAAAGTTTAAAGAGGAAGGGCACCAGTTCCTCTATGTACATTTGGTGGAATTCGCCTGTGAAGCCATCTGGTCCTGGACTTTTATTTGTTTTTATGACATATTCAATTTCATTTCTAGTGATCAGTCTGTTCAGTTGGTCTATTTCTTCTTGATTCAGTTTTGGCAGGCTGTAAGACTCTAGAAAGTTGTCCATTTCTTCCAGATTGACAAATTTGTTGGCATATAATTGTTCATTGTGTTCTTGCATGGTTTTTTGTATTTCTGCAGTATCCATTGTGATTTCTCTTTTTTCATTTCTTATTTTGTTTATTTGGGTTCTTTTTCTCCTCTTCTTAGTGAGTCTAGCCAGAGTTTTGTCAATTTTGTTTACCTTTTCAAAGAACCAGCTCTTGGTTTTATTGATTTTTTCCTATTATTTTTTGAATCTCTATTTTATTGATTTCCTCTTTGCTCTTTATGATTTCCTTCCTTCTGCTGACTTTAGGGTTTTTGTTGTTGTTGTTGTTGTTTTTCTTTTTCTAATTCATTTAGGTGGTGGGTTAAGTTGTCAATTTGAGATCTTTCTTATTTATTGAGGAAGGCCTGTATTGCTATGAATTTCCTTCTGAGCACTGCTTTTGTGGCGTCCCATAGATTTTGAGAGGTTGTGTCTTCTTTATCATTTGTCTCGAGATATTTTTTAATTTCTTTCTTGATTTCCTCATTGACCCATTGGTTTTTTAGAAGCATGTTGTTTAGTCTCCATGTAATAGGTTTTTTCTCATTTCTTTTCCTGTGGTTGATTTCTAGTTTTATGCCATTGTGGTCAGAGAAGATACTTGAAACAATTTCTACACTCTTTATTTGTTGAGGTTAGCTTTGTGCCCCAGTATGTGATCAATCCTTGAGAATGTTCCATGCACACTTGTGAAGAAAGCGTATTCTGATTTTTTAGGATGTAATGTGCTGAAAATGTCAATTAAGTCTAAATTTTCTATTGTTTCCTTTAGGATCTCTGTTGCTTTATTGGTTTTCTGTCTAGAGGATCTGTCCACTGATGTGAGTGCAGTGTCAAAGTCTCCTGCTATTGTATTCTCGTCAATTTCTCCTTTTATGTCTGCTAGTATTTGTTGTATGCATCTGGGTGCTCCTATATCTGGGGCATATATGTTGACGATTGTAACATCCTCTTCTTGAATGGATCCTTTTACCATTAAATAGTGTCCTTCTTTGTCTTTCTTTATGGCCTTCGTTTTAAAGTCTATTTTGTCTGATATAAGTATTACAACTCCTGCTTTCCTGTCTTTTCCATTAGCATGAAATACCTTTTCCCACCCCCTCACTTTCAATCTATATGTGTCCTTTGTCCTAAGGTGAGTTTCTTGTAGGCAGCAGATTGAAGGTTTTTGCTTTTTTATTCAATCAGCCACTCTGTGTCTTTCCATTGGAGCGTTCAGTCCATTGACATTTAAGGTGATAATTGATAGATGTTTATTTAGTGCCATTTTAAACCTTGTTTTCCAGTTGATTCTATGATTCTCCATTCTTCCTTTCTTTTTTTGGTTGGATGGTCTCCAATTATTTTCTGCTTGTGTACTTTTCTTTTCATTTTTTGTGAATGTGATCTTTGATTTTGATTTATGCTTGCTCTGTTTTTTAAGTATGTTAGCCCCTTCCTATTATTTTGTGTTTTAGCCTGATAGTCCTACTGTAGGGTCAAACACTTCATTACCATAATAAAATTTAAAAAAAGAAAAAAGAAAAAACAGAATCTATTTATTTCCTTACTTCCTTTGCCCACGTTTTATGATTTTGATGTCTTTTTAAAAAAATTTATTTATTTTTTAAACATCTTCATGATTGGATCTGTATGCTGGCTTATTTAAGTGACTGCTCTCTGATTGCGGTTTCCTCCATCCTAGTTCTTCCGCTTTTTTTTTTTTTTTTTTTTTTTTTTTTTTAATTTAGAGAAGCCCTTTCTCTAATTTAAAAATTTTTTAATTTTAAAAATTTTATTGGTGTACAGCTGACTTACAAAGTTGTGTTAGTTTAACATGTACTACAAAGGAATGGATGTATGTATATGCACCCATTCCAGCTTTTTAAGATGGTCTTAAGTTTAAGTAATTGTTTTTCGATAATGATGATTGCTGAAATGCATACTATGTGGGACTTAGTTTGGGATGTTTATAGGGCTTTAAATGTATAAAATCACAAATGAGAAAAATTCAGTGACATTGTGGCTGTCTTTCCTCCTTCCCTCCCTCTCTCTACTCTCTCTCTCTCTTCCTTTCTCATCCTCTCTCCCTGTCTCTCTCTCTCTTTTATTCCCTCTCCCTACACCCCCTTCTTTCTTTCACTGCCTACTATAGGATAGACAGTGGGTTTAGAACTTGGGATACAAAGATGAATAATTACAGTCCAGTAAAGGGGTTCATTCACTGTATCAAATAGATATTAACTGATCATCTGTGATGTAGGAGGCGCTAGTCCAGGTGTTGAGATGCAGTGATGAATGAAACAGTTCCAATCTAATACTCTAGATGGGAAGTTTATTCTCCAGTTGGGGTGGGGGGAACACACAATAACCAACCACATAAGTACAGAATCCAGTTTCAGCTGTGAAGAAAATGAAGTTTGGCAATGGGCTAGAGAGTAATGTTAGTACTTACTTCATAGAGTAGTTTTAATATTTAAAAGAGTGAATTTGTATAAAGTATCTGGAGTAGGGCTTGTAATTATAAGTACTCAATAAATGATAATGATTTTAATGTTAATATTTGCTCAGTATATGGTGCACTTCAATAGATGAAGAGCAAGGTGTGTTACATATAGTAAGAGTATTATTTTATTTATTTTTTATTTTTTATTTTTTTGCTATTTCTTGGGCTGCTCCTGCGGCATATGGAGGTTCCCAGGCTAGAGGTTGAATCGGAGCTGCAGCCACTGGCCTACGCCAGAGCCACAGCAACGTTGGATCCGAGCCGCGTCTGCAACCTACACCACAGCTCACGGCAACGCCGGATCGTTAACCCACTGAGCAAGGGCAGGGACCGAACCTGCAACCTCATGGTTCCTAGTCGGATTCGTTAACCACTACGCCACGACGGGAACTCCAAGAGTATTATTTTAGAATCTGTTTCAATTTGTTTATTAGTCAGTGTTTAGGATGCTTGGGTTCTGTTCCTGGTTTTTGCCATGGTTCAATTTTATGAACAATTCCTCTACTATAATATAGATTAAAACCACTTTCTATAGCTATTGCTATATAAAGAACCATGCCAACTTACTGGCATGAAACAAGCATTTATTGTGCTCAGGGGCTCTGTGGTTTGGGAAATCAGGCAGGACTTAGCGGGGGTGGCTTGTCTGCTCCACGCTGTCTGAGGCCTCATCTGGGAAGACTCGAAGGCTATGGGTATTGATGGTGAGAAGGTGGTGGCAGGGGCTGGAATCAACTAGAGGCACCTTTGCTCATGTGACTGGCAGTCGATGCTGGCTCTCTGCCAGGATCTTAGCTTGGCTGTTGGGTGGAACACCTACACAGGACCACTCCGTGTGGTCTCTCCACATAGTCTAGTTTGGGCTTCCTCACTGTATGGCAGCTGGGTTCCAACAGTGAGCGTCTCATGAGAACCAGGAAGCAGTGCCGTGCACTTTTATGACAGCTTTGGAGGTCACTTCTGCTTTAGTCGCAAGCCTGTCCAGATTCCAGGAAAGGGAGCATAGATTCTACCTTCACAAGAGGAATGTCAAAGTTACATAGTGGGAAGTGCATGCAGGACTGCAGGACGGGAGAGGTGGCCAGTTTTAAAAAAATACAGTCTGCCTTGAGGTTTCATCAGGAGGCCAGTTATGAGGCTGGATGGCTTAAAGGATCCACCGCACTTCTAAATTTTGGACACGCTCCGAAATCAGGGTCTCTTTTATTTATTAAAGGAATTCAAAGATTGATTCATTAGGACTGGTAAGCTTTCTTTCATTTAGGAAGCACTAATGGAATGCTGACTTTGTCAAGACCTTATGCTAATTGCTGTGGGGGCAACCGGAGCTACCATAGGAAGCCAACGAGCTAACAGGTGAAGATGAATACTGTTGGATTTCAATTAAGCAGTCTCTGGAGAGGAAGAGGTGACAATCCCCAATGATATTTACAGTAAAACTCGTCTGAACAAGACACAAAATGAGGTGAATGCAAACATTTTCAGTTAGCAGTGCAGTCAGTGTCCAGAAACACGTTTTCCATTCTGTAGAATTTCCATTCTGTTAATTAGTTATTGTTACAACCAGCAATTAGCAAATACTCGCTACAAACATTCAATATACTAAGCACCCTATGAGTTTGATATCACTTAGTTTGCAGTGTACCCCAGTGAGGCAGGTTTCTTTACTGTGTCCCTCTTCCAGGTAAGGGAGAGACCAAGTGCTAAAGAGACTAAGTGACACATGCTGGCATTTGCACCCAGGTCCTCTGCTTCCACAGTAGATGCTGAAAGTGGCAGAGCTGGTTGGCACAAAGCTGGGACCAGAACTCAAGTTCTGGTATTCTCTTCAGTACTATTTCTCCAGATTTGTGTTTTCCATCTGTGTTCCATGATTCTGCTGGGTCCCAAGAAGGTCTGGGGACCCAGTGCAGGGACAAGAGGGAGATAAAGCTTAAATGACTGTGGGCCCATAAACTCCAACTATGTAGCCTGCTTTGAGATATATTATATCGTATTATAAATAATGCAGTATATAATGGTATATTAAAATGTTATGTTTATAATATATAATACAGTACATAATATCCAAGACCTGTGTGGACTAGATCAGGGGTGCTCCGACTTTTAGAACAAAATTCTCCCTTCAAATGGAATTTTACATCTGTATCTGTAGCTGTGTCATTCCCACTTAAAAGTTTGAATGCCTTTCAATTCAGTTGAATTCCCACTTAAATCCAGACTTTTAGAACAAAACCCTTCCATGTGACGGAACGTTCAGTTTGATTTCTATCTTCTATCTGTTAGGTTTCTCTGACTGACTCCTTCCTTCCAATGGAATTTTATATCTGTAATTTCCACTTAAAACTTAAATTGCTTTCCATTTCATTGAATTTCCCCTCAAAATTAAAAACCTTTAGAATAAAACCCTTTAAAGGAAGAGTTTTGTTCTAAGAGTTTGAACACCTCTGATGTATTCCACACTGCTCTTGGATATTTTTAGTTTAAAGGTTGGGTCTGTAAGCAGTATCACTGTCATTATTCTAACAGTGGGCTCAAGAACTCAAGTCACTAGCTGAAGTCTCTTCTACTGGCAAAATCAGCATTATCATCTGCTGTAGAAAATAGTCTTTAAAGTGCCCATGCAAGCACAAGTTCATAAAACCAAAAGTCATAGAAAAGGGAGGGTTTATTCCATGTTTTTAAAAGTTCAGTTTGATTCAGATCCTACATCTGTTAGGTTATTCTGACTGATTTACTATGTAAATATGTCCCAGAAAGAGTGATCATACTGTGGTCTTGGTTTCCAGTTTCCTTTTTCATACCGGGTTTTCCTGATGGAAAGTGATTTAAAAAATCCCCTTAAAGTGTGATGATCACTCTCTTCTTTTCCAGACTGCAGAGTCTGATAGATGCATCCAACAGTCATTCACTTGTGATAGAAGGAGATGGGAGATTTCTGGCACAGGAACATTTTTAGCTAACGTCTAGATTGTAGGGAGATGCAAGCTTGACAGAGCTGAAGCAGACCTTGAGAGATGGGGATGCCTCATGCAGCTGTGCAGGTTGTGTTCTGCACCTACCAGGCACTCATCAAATGCTGGTTTGAGAGAAACTGCACTACTTGGGGAAAAAGAGCTGACAGTGATATTTGAATGGAAAGAAACTACTCTGTCCTTATGATACTACTTAGAGAACACTATGGAATGGGCTTCACATGGAAGTTCTCAGTGAGTCGGGTGTATGGCACCCTTGGCTGTGCTCGAAGAATCAAGCAATCCATGACATACCTACTTTAGTCCTGTGGTTGTGGAACATATGGCTGAGGAGCATATCTGCTGAGGTTGGCACCTTGCAGTTAGAGCAGCTTAAGTGCATCTGGCTTCTGAGTGGGCCATTACAAATCTTTAAATGGCAGGGAACTCTTGGAAATGCCCCCAAATTCCAAGACAGCTGGGCCAAGCCATATGCTCTTTTAGTTGGTCAGACCCAATTCTCTGCCTTCCTCTCTCCTTCTAGGAGGTGGAAGAGACAAGACCTTAAGACTGTTTCACATGATCTCTTCAGAGGCAATTTCAAAGCAATTAATTACAGGCTGACCCCAAAGTGCATGGTGAATTAAATATCAGCTAGGATTTTCTATGAAGATTCTACTCCTTGGTTAAAACCTGAGAACCCAAAGGTTAGATTTCACTCTCTATGAAAATGGGTTTTTTCTTTTGTGGTTCCCCCAAGCTTTGCTATTTATGAGGATCCTGCCTCCATCCACAGTTAACATTTGTTTACACCACGAGCTAAATGCAGTTCTTTCATTCTACACTAATTTGTTGAGCCCTACTGTGTGCTAGTATTCAATATCTAATTTGTGTTTGGCTATAGGATTTTGAATAATGCCCCTTGATTCTTATAGCTGGGCAGTTCCTTGAAGGGAAGTATGTTTTTGGTGATTGCTTAATTGAGACAGACCCATGTCACATAGAAATTTGCCTGAGCAACAGATTTGGGTCTGAGGGTCTATAAGAAGGTGGCAGCATGGATGAGGGATTTAACCATTGATAACAATGCTGAAGCAAACTCTGGGCACCCTCCCTTTAAGACCCATTTCTTGCGAAGCAGCTTATGGACCAGCATGGCAGCTTGGTAGATTTCCATGCGATCCATACAAGAATCTGTTTGCTCTCTGAGATTCTGGACACCTTCTCTAGACCCTTGAGTGTTGGGTCTTTTCTGAATGACCCGGGAGTGGAGGTGGAGGTAACTACCCCTCTCCCCATTCAGCCATCCTTTTACCTCAGTTAGGTCTTGGACAGCAGGGTTCTGCTCCATCACCTTGTACCTCCTGGTTTCTGAAGCACAGCAGGATTTGAGAAATGTTTGGTAAATCCATTCCATGAACTTGACTTGAGTTCTTACTGCATGCACTACACTGGGATTGGGACGATGGAAGATTCAGAGACGGAGGGTCCCTGTTTTACCCTCTAGATATTTTGGAGGTGGTATGAGGTACTGATCCAGCTGGAAGGTCCAGCCTACGTTCAGCAGCTCTCTGGTGCAGAAAATCCCCCTGGAGGCTCGTTTGGCCCTAGGATTTCCCTAGGAAGCGCTGACTTTTGCCTTCCCCAGACTCTCTTAGTCCTTCTCCCCAAACCTAGGTCTCGCTAGGTTTATTGAAGATTCCCTTCTCCTCCACTTTTCAAGATCTCGTCCCCTAATTTTTCAGTAAGTCTGCTGATTCCTCGAAGCCTTCACTAATTAGAGCTATTAAGACTCTTTCAAAGCCTGTCTTCAGAAAACTGGATTTCTGCATTTTCGGCATCGCAAGCTCCCCAGTCTTGTGAGGACTACATTCTTTCCCCTTCCAGGTTTCTCTCTTCGGCTCACCCTCGCTGACTCCCAGCCTCTGAGAGCCGCATTGGCAGTAAATCATGGAGATGTTGCTGGTGTCAGCAGCACTGATACTGCATTAGAGGGGCCGCTTTGGAGGAAGTGATCCAGAGGGTGCTGCTGAAATGCAGAGCCATTTTGTAGGGTGGTTTGTAGAAACCTTTCCTCCCTTTGACAGATCTCATTCATTTTTGCGACTTAGTAGGCACAGTGAAGGAAGAACCATCTAAAAAAATTTTTTCCCCTCTAAATTTTTTTGGGAGTTTTAAGTGACTGTGAAATGAGCCAGCAGCAGCTACATGGGCGAGTGAAGATGGCTGAGCTGCTTGTAAAAGTAGGATGTCCTGGGTCATTGAGACTCCATCTCGGTGACCCTGGGAGAAGGGCAGAGTGAGGGCACACCTCATTTTACATAAGCTGTTTGTCCTTAAAAATATATAAGCATAGGAGTTCCCATGTGGCTCAGTGGGTTCAGTATCCGGCATTGCCATTGCAGTGGTTTGGGTCGTGGTTGTGGTGCAGGTTCGATCCCTGGCCCCCGGGACTTCTGCCTCCTGTAGGCGTGGCCAAAAACATATACACGAGCGTAAACCAAAGTCCATTTTAGAGGCATGCAGAGCTTACTTTTTAAATGTGTTTCCAGAAAATCCTTTTGGAGAGGAAATATCGATCTTGCAGAGGGATTTTCATATATAATTTCAGGCTTGCTAAAACAAGGTACCCCCTGAATATCTTCATGACATGTAATCTGACTGCTGTCTCTGAGCAGGGAAACAGGGCAGCTTGCTGTGGGCGCTGAGGGCCAGGTGAGGAAGGAAACCCTGGATTGAGAATGGCAGCCACCCCCAGACTGTTCTGTTTTCCTGGCAGCAGCGTTCAGCAGCCTGGATGTGGACCCTGTGCAGAGAGAAGGAATAACAAGGGGGTCTTTCCAGGTAGCTCCAGGAAAGGACAGAAGGAATGGGAGTTGAGTCTGTGAGCTGAAGAGTGTGTCACAAGGAACCTGGCATCTAAGCTGAATGGGGGGAGGAAGAAAGAGAACGTGGGGAGGGCACGAGAGAGGGTGGGGAGCAGAGGCAGGGTGTGCTGGGGTTGGTAATTATGGGAGAGGACTGGAAGAATTGGATGCTCAAGTCAGCAGTGGGTTTCCTTAATTGAATAGTTCGGAGGCAGGGACATTTCTCGTGATGACGAAGTTCCGGATGCAGCCACAGCAGGAGACAAGTGTCGTGGATGCTGTGGGCGCTCCACAAGCTCTCCCAGGGCATTTTCCTGGCCCCGCACACCTGTCCCCTAGAGTCTGTGAGCTTTTCCCCTTGTAGTGCATACCCACAGCCTTTTCCAGAGAGCTTTCCTTGGTTTACTGGAGGCTCCTGGGTGTTGATCTCCCCCAGGGGTTTTCTGTAGGCAGAGACTGGTCACAGGAAGGAAAGCCGAGCTCCCTTGCCTCAAGGCATGCTGCAGAATTCTCCATGGGCTAGGCAGAAACTGGGGGGCTTCACCTTGAATCACACCCTTGCTGTGTTTCTTGCCCTTCATTTTCCTCCTTTCCCACTTGCTTATGGATTCTCCCAGAAACACCTGCTTAAATAAATTGCTTGCAAACCCTTCTTTATCTTGGGGTCTGCTTCTGGGGAACCAGACCTAAGTCAGTGGCTGAAGTGGAATGAAGGTGGTAGTGGCGCTGGAATCAAGGAAATGGGAGGTAGGGGTATTGGGTGGATTCTCTGTGGGACACTAAAATTGCTCAGCAGGAAAGCAGGGCCTGGATGGTGAAGGCTTCAGGGAATCAAGGAGAGAAGTCAGGTCTACGCTGACAGCTATGAAGAAGAGAAGAAAGTGGAGGAGCTAGAGGGTTTGAGTCTCAAAGGAATAGGGCCTTTGATAGGAGCGCAGAGTATTGGTTTTCTGGCTCTGATGGTGTGGGTGAGGGAGATTGAGCAAGCTCTACCTGAATGCCACCCTTGGAGGGCAGAATGTCTTCAGGGGAAGTCCACCTGTCACGGAAGAAGAAGGGGAAGTCTTCAGTTCTGCAGCAGGGAGTTCTGAGGTATCTTTGGAAAGGTTTGGAATGGAGGAGAAAAGGAAGGTTGGATCAGAGCAGAGGAAGTAGAGCGTAGAAGAGAGATCAAAGCTACATGGAGAGAGATCAAAGCTACAGGGAAGTTTCACTGACCTTGCACTTCTCAAAAGAATTGATCCCTTCAGCTTCCTGTGGATGGTGGCTTGGCAGCCTGGACAGTGAGTGTGGAGTTTGGTACTATTCCTGGCACAAAGTTGGCATGCTTTGGCTGAATAAGTAATGAATGACACACCAAGTTTCTAAATACCCCTTCCTTTTTCATCATTGTGAAACATCTGTACACTTATCACTTGCATGTCTTTTATGCTCTGATGGATATGAAATTTATCCAGGTACCTTTAGCTGTGTCTGTCACCATCACAGAGTGGGATCCAATGAACAGATTTGCTAAGGTTAGAGAATTAGGCAGTAGTGTGGGTTATGAAATTAAGTCACAGATTCCTTCCCCCTAATGAATTAACGCTATTTCTTAGTTTTTCTTTCTATTGTGGATCTGTAAATAGAATTGGTTATGTGAGTATAACTATTCAGAATCTATGTTTGTGAATGCTGCTGCTGAAGGGAATCTGTTGGGGTTGCAGGACTGGGTGTGGAGGGTGAGGTAGGGCTAGCAAAGTAACATGGACCCTAAGGCTGGGTAAAGAGTTGCGGGGTTTTGAGCAGAAGTTGGAATGGGAGGGGTCCCCTGTGTAGAGCTGCAGGAGAGGTAACTGCTTTTGACATGACACCTGGGAAAGGCAAACCTCTCCAGAATGGGTCCTGATAATAGGATTTAAAACACTTGGCCCCAGGGTAAAGGAGATATTTTGGGAACTGCAGCTGCTTATATTATTTTTAATCCCAAAGAAAGGGGAAAAAAATCTTTCCTTTAAGAAGTGCTCTAGCTAATTTAAATTGTGGAGGAAAAAACTTAAGACAGGAGACGAAATATGTTATTCATGAAGCATTTTGGAATAAGAGAACTCCAGCTGGTTGGTGGCTGTGCACCTTGCAGCCTTGGCCATGGAGTCAAGACAAATGCGTCCATCTTGCCAATATGGCAGAGTCTGGGGTCTGTTGGGAGAACCGCAAGGTAGGCAACCCAGAATCCTGAACTATGAGCAGACCTGTGGGAAATGCCAGGGCTGTTCTGATCAGCTCAGCAGATGCAAGAAATAGCTCTGGTGCTGGGCTCTGTGCTTGTGTGGGTACGAGTTCATTTCACAGCAGCAATAAAGGCATCCTGCCTGCTATCAGGAGTAGCCTATAGCTTAGGAATTCTGGAAGAGGGGTTCTGTTGAAGAGAGTTTCCCAGAAGCCAGGGAGGTAAAGTGGTCTATGAGAAGACCATTAATGAGCAGCAGAATAATCCCACAGGACAGTAATCAGTTCATCAAACACATGCTAAGACCTCTTGCAGGCCAGGCCTTGCACACGATGCTGGAATAAGATTTACCACCTGTGACACTGGGAAGTCACGCTCTGGAGCTCCCCCTTCCCTCTCTCAATTTTTCTTCTTTCTTTTTTGGCTGTGCCCATGGCATGTGGATGTTCCATCGCCAGGGATCGAGCCATGGCAGTGACCCGAGCCACTGGAATGACAAAACCAGATTCTTAACCCACTGCGCCACCAAGGAACTCCCTCTCATTCTTTCTTTTTTTTTTTTTTTATTATTTTCCCACTGTACAGCAAGGGGGTCAGGTCATCCTTAGATGTATACATTGCAGTTACAGTTTTTTCCCCCACCCTTTCTTCTGTTGCGACATGAGTATCTAGACATAGTTCTCATCATTCTTTCTAATAACTAACCCCGCCCTCCACCGCTGTGTCTTAAATGTTGCTCCCTTGAGCACCGGCTTTTTCTCTTCTCTCATTTGACATCTCCCTCTCGACCATTTCATCCAGTCCTGTGGCTTCAATATTAACTATAGTCGCATCACTCTCAAACCTAGGGTTCAGGGAGTTCCCATCGTGGCGCAGTGGTTAACGAATCTGACTAGGAACCATGAGGTTGCGGGTTCGGTCCCTGGCCTTGCTCAGTGGGTTAAGGATCCGGCGTTGTCGTGAGCTGTGGTGTAGGTTGTAGATGTGGCTCGGATCCCGCGTTGCTGTGGCTCTGGCGTAGGCTGGCAGCTACAGCTCTGATTAGACCCCTAGCCTGGGAACCTCCATATGCCACGGGAGTGGCCCAAGAAATGGCAAAAAGACCAAAAAAAAAAACAAAAAAAACCTAGGGTTCAAATAGATTTCGCCCCTGATTTCCAGTCCCTTAAACCTAATGTCTACTGGATGTGTCCACTTGGATGTGCTGCAGGAGCTGCAGACTGAGACCTCTTACCTTCTCTGTCCTGGAGAACACCATGCTCTTACAACCAGATGCCTGGGTGTCATCCCGAACCCTGCCTGCTTCACACTGCTCACTTTCTGTCAATCATCGGGACCCATAGATTTTTCTTCCTTAGCACCCCTTGTCTCTGACCCCCTCCTTTCCTTCCCTTCTGCTACCGCCTGAATTAAGGCCTCCATGCCACGAGCCTTGTTCTCTGGGTCCTGTCTGCTGGTGAAGACCCCTGACTTTGTGCCATGCTCTTGGCTTAGAAACACAAGAGACTTGGGGAAGACCAGGAGAAACCATTTGCTTACCAGCCCTGAGAAGGAAGTCAGTGGTCCTTTGAACCCCAAAGGACCCCTAAATATCCAGCACCTTCTGTGCTTTCCCTGGGTCAGGAGTGTGCTCATGGGGCAGGGCTTCAGCCTTTGGGTCCTCAAGTCCAAATTTACTCGGGTCCTGGTCAGAGGAACCCCAGGAAGGGAGGCTGGAGGGAAGTTCTGCCTGCCTGGAATCAGAGAGGTGACTCACTGAGGGTGATTCATGCCATTCAACAGATTTTTTTTTTTTTTAACCCAACCAATATTTTATATCCCTGAGTAAAAGAGAACCTTCTATCCCTTTGTGAAAAGAACAAGGAAGCTCAGAACTGAGCATTTGGAGCACAATGGAGTGAATTAATTCTCCGTCTCCCTTCTAGTTCTCCCTAGCAATTGAACAAGCCACCAAGGGCTCTCCTTGCACTCTTTACTTTCCGAGAACTTTTAAAATTTATTTTTATTTATTTTTTATTTTTTTTATTTCTTTCCGAGAACTTTAACAGCTTGACTCAGGATGCTTCTCTGTAGGAAAACAACAACAGCAACAGCAACCATGACAACAACCCGAGTACCCGATTCAGTGACCTCTGCAGTCAAACTTTCTTTTGGGCACATGTGTGAACTTAATATCATAAATGCTGGCAGAAGGCAGATTTTTGGCTGGCTGGCTGAATGAGTTCAGGATTGAGTGAATTGTAACTACGAGCCTTCCAGTTGAAGGCCCTAGGCAAAGCTCCACATGAGCCACGGAGAAAATCTCAAGAGGGGGGCATCTGATTGTATTGGGGAGTGGGCAGCTAGGGAGGACTTCTTGGAGGTGGTGACACATGAAGAGAGTTTTGAAGCTTGAGGAGGCCAAGTAAAGAGTGGGGAGGAGAAAGGAATCCAGGAAGCAGGACCTGTTCCTCTGGGCTTGGCCTGCAGAGGCCTGGGTGCTGCTGGATTTGGCTGGGGCAAAGATTGCATGTGGGGCGTGGCAGCCGGTGAGGCTGAGGAGACGGCCGGCACCAGGTCCTGGAAGGGAGTCTTGCTGCAAGCCACCGAGCCTGCAGGTTCTTCTAAAGCTCTGTGGTGCCTTGAGAGGAGCTGGAGTATGAGGTGGATGTGATCAGACCTACACCTGAGAGAGCGCCCCCTGGCTGCGGTTGGAGGATGCATTTAAGAGGGGCAGGACTCCCAGCAATTCAGGTGAGAGGAGGTGGGGGTCTGGATTGAGGAGAGAGGCGAGTCTAGGTGGCAGCACATTCTTCCCTCCTTCTTCCTCCCCTTTCAGACTTGCTTCCTCTTGTCTTGGCTCTCTGTCTCTAAAGAGTCCTGGAAATTTCATGGTACCTTGGTCTCTTCCATCTGAAAACAAATGCCTGAAGTTTTCAAAGAGGGCTACAGGGAGAGGGCAATGATTAAACTTAAAGGTCGAGCCTTGTCTGTGGTGGCATTTGGGGACATGGCTTGGTTATTTAGTGTGTCTAGACGGAGCATCCCTGCATTCTTACCAGGACCAGCTTGATCACCCTGAAGGTGAAGCTGTCCGATGGAAACAGAGAAAACAAAGTTTGGCTGTCAGGGTCTCTGGAATCAAAGGGAGCACGTGCATTCTCTCGGCTCTTCTTAGAAACCAGCTGCTGTGACAGCAGCACGCTGATGGGGCTGCAATGGTCTGCTCCCCATTTCTCCTGCCCTCTTCTCAACACCCGCCCTCTGCTCCAGCCAGGGAAGCCTTTTGGGGATTCCAGGCTCAGCTGTACCCCGGGGCTCTTTAGAAGCTCTGAGCTGCCTGTGCAGGTGGCCCTGGCACAGTTCCAGACCTGGAGGGGTGGTGGTTGGGGAAAGGAGGTGGGTGTTCACAGTCTCTTGCCAGCGTGCGGCCGTCACAGCTGTTCTTTGCCTGGGTCAATAGGCAGAGTCGTGTTGCTGTGTGACAGTGGCACCTCCGAGGGGGCTGGATTTCACGTTCCCAAGAGACCCTGGATCCCCTGGATGCTGTTTGTTCCAGGTGCTGTGGAGGAGTGGAGACACTCAGGTTAAGGTTTGAAGAACTTGTCTTCCAACATTTTCTTTCTCATCAAGTTGTGCTGCCAAATCCTTCTCTGTTGGAGTTGTGAGGTGTGATAGGTCATTACTTTATATGACTCATCCATTATTGACACATTTTAGATAAAAGGGCTCTTTCTGCCTGGAAGGAAACTCCTTTCCTTCTTTCTTTCTTTCTTTCTTTCTTTCTTTCTTTCTTTCTTTCTTTCTTTCTTTCTTTCTTTCTTTCTTTCTTTCTTTCTTTCTTTCTCTCTCTCTCTCTCTCTCTCTCTCCTTCCTTCCTTCCTTCCTTCCTTCCTTCCTTTCTCTCTTCCTTCCTTCCTCCCTCCCTCTCTCTCTCTTATGGCTGCACAACACCAGATCCTTAACCCGTTGTGCCTGGCCAGGAATTGCATCCGAGCCACCACAGAGACAGGCCAGACCATTAACCCACTGGACCACAGCTGGAACTCCTCCAGTTTTTCTTTTTCTCCCCCCGACCACCGTCCCTAGTTTTTAGTTCTTATGCTCCAGAGGAGAACTGACTTTGAGGTCAGGTTATTCTAATTTAAATCCTGGCTCCACCACTGTCTGGCTGCCTGAGCTGGGCTTAGTCATTGAAGCTCTCTGGGTCTCAGTTTCTTTGTCTGTGAAGTGGGGACGTGTAGTGGCTGGGAGCGGGCATGCGCACGGCAGGCCTCCAGCTGGAGGGGGTGTACCTGAGCGAGAGCCCCAGCTGCTGCTTTGAACTCTGCCATGGGCACATTTCCCGTGGGCTGCTTCCAGCCCGTGGCCTGGGAGACACAGGACTCAGATGGCTGACTCTGCTTTAATAACTCGACAGGGTAGGGGTCCACATGGTGCCTGCCCTCCTGGGGCTCGAAGTCACGTGACAAGCAGACAGGCTCTGTTAACAGCAAAGAGTGGGGGCCAAGGGAGACCTAATTTGGGGGGGATGCATTTGTTTCCTGTGGCCGCTCTAACAAATTGCCATAAACTTAATGGCTTAAAACAACCCAAATTTATTATCTTATGGATCCAGAGGTCAGAAGTTGAAAATATGTCTCACGGGGCTGAGATTAAGGACTAGACAGAATGTGATCCTTCTGGAAGCTGTAGGGAGAATCTGTTCCTGGTCGTTTCCAGCTTCTAGGGGCTGACTGCATCCCTTGTCTTGCGGCCACATCCCTCTGCCCTCTACTTCTGTCTTTACATCTGTTTCTCTGACCCTTCTGCAGGCCTTTATAAGGACATTTGTGATTACAGTAGGCCCACCCAGATCGTCCAGGAGAATCTTCCCAGCTCAAGATCGTAAGCTTAATCCTATCTGCAGGGTTCCTTTCGCCATGGAAGGTGACATTTTCATAGGTCCCAGGGATGAGGAAACAGATACCTTGGGGGGTTATTTTTCTGCCAACCACAGAGGAGCAGGGGAGAAGGGGAGGAGGTGCTTCTAGAAGTGGTTATTTAACCCCAGATTTGTGGGTCAGGAGGTGGGTGAAACTGGAAGCAAGTAGGTCACTCAAGAGGCTGTTGGGTTTGGTCCAGGCACGATGGGATGGTGGCCTGGGTGAAGCTGGTGGTGAGGGCGATGGTGAGAGGTGCAGGAGACTGAGATCCAGAGAGGAGGTCGAATGAATGGGAAGTAAGGACAAGGTTGAAAGGAAGCTGCCCTGGACGAGGCTCATCTTTTCTGTATGTATCAACAAGGGCATGTAGGAACCTGAATGCAGGATCTTTAGGGAAGGTTAGCAAGAGCATAATGCCCAGGGTGCAGATTCTAATTCTTAAGTCTTTCAGTCAGAGATTCCAGATTATGCTGTGTTCATGTAGGTCAGCAGGACATGTTACATATACTGATTTATGTGGTGGAATAATATACTACAAAAAAGCTGAGAGGCAGCTTCGTTTCCAAAGAGAAAAGCTGATTTTGAGGTTATACAAGCAAAGGTTGGTTTTACAAACACCTCTCTGACTGGGTGTTGTCAGGATCTTTGGTGTTTTTTGAATGAGAAGTGACATTCCTGTGCTTGTATTTATCCTGAGTTTCCCAAGGCAGAGATAGAGCAGTTTAACTCTCACGAGTGAGGTTATTTGCCTCCCTTAGGTAATTAGGTTTGTCAGATCCTAATATCTTATTTACACAACAGCCAGGCTGCACTGTGACCGAAGCCATGATAGACCTCAGTATGATAAAGGGAGAACAAAATCGAGGGGAAAAGTCTGTTCGTTGTGCACAAGGCAGATTTCTGAAATGCATGATGCTGTTCTGTGTGTGACACGACCCTGAACTTCCTGCCATTCCAGAAAAGCCCCCAACTTAACATATTTATCTCCAAGCTAATGAAATTGCCCTTGCAGGGAACAAGGACCTTTAAGAATTCCATGTGTTCTGAACACCAGGGGAAATTTCATTTCCAATGACTTCTTCTTTGAGGAAAAATAGGAGAAAAATTCTATCATTAATAGATCGGGAGTGATGACATTTAAGTCATCGCATTTTCCATTGAGAAATACATTTAGGGTCTATTTTATTCATCTAATTTTTTTAGGAAACCAGGTTAATTAGAATAAAATAGCACTTTGCTTCCTTTTCTCATTATGACCACTTGCTTTTCCCTCACCCTCAGGAGTCTTCAGGGTGAGACTTTCTTTACTCTGATTTTTTTTTTTCAACTGAAGTATAGTTGATGGATAACATTGTATCAGTTTCAGGTATAAAACAGCAATTTAATATTTTTATAGGTCATACCTCATTTAAAGTTATTACAAAATAAAATGGCTATATTTCTCTGGGTTGTACAATATATCCTTGTTGCTTATTTATTTACTATGTTAAGCCAATGAAAGTTTTTAAATTAAATGTCCTTTATTCATTTTTTGGTGTCCCGAAAGCCCTTTATAAAAAGGGAAATGAGAAAAATAAACAGATGACATATTATTTTTTCTCACATACCAGAAAAAGATGTTTTGTTATTATTGAATAAGTTTTTAAAAAATTATTTTTATTTTTTCCATCATAGCTGGTTTAGAGTTCCGTCAGTTTTCTACTGTACAGCAAGGTGACCTAGTGACATATACATATAAACATTCTTTTTCTCACATTATCATGTTCCATCATAAGTGACTAAGTATTGTTGATTTTAAAATATTATATGTTTTAGTGATTCTCAATTTTTGAAGGTTATACTCCATTTAGAGTTATTATAAAACATTGGCTTTATTCCGTGTGGTATACAATATATCTTTCAAAAGAGTGTTTCCATTTTCTTTGAATATATACCCAACAGCGGAATTGTTGAATCATATGGTAGTTCTATTTTTAGTTTTTGCCAAATTCTAACCACTAGACCACCAGGGAACTCCTCTATTTGTGGCCTTTTTTATCTCTCTCTCCCTCTTTTTTTTTGGCTGCCCCACAGCATATGGAATTCCCAGGCCAAAGATCAGATCTGAGCTGCAGTTGCAACCTGTGGTGCTGCTGTGACAATGCTGGGTCCTTTAACCTGTTGTATGGTGCTGCAGAGTTGCTGCCGATCCCATTGTGCCACAGTGGGAACTCCTGGACTTTTTGATGATGGCCATTTTGACATATGTGAGATAATATCTCAATTTATTTTTTTTTATGGGCCACATCTGTGGCATACGGAAGTTCCCAGTCTAGGGGTTGAATTGGAGCTGCAGCTGCTGGCCTACACCAGAACCACAGCAACACCAGATCCGAGCCATGTCTGTGACCTACACCACAGTTCATGGCAATGCTGGATCCTTAATTTGTTGAGCAGGGTCAGGGATTGAGCCCACATCCTCATGGATACTAGTCGGATTCCTAACCTGCTGAGCCACAGCGGAAACTCCCTTGTGGTTTTGATTTGCATTTCTTTGCTGATAGTGATGTTGAGGATTTTTTAATGTGCCTGTTGGCTATCTGTATGTCTTTTTGGAAAAATGTCTGTTCATGTCTTCTACCTATTTTTTAAAAATTAAAGTATAGTTCATTTACAATGTGTTAATTTCTGCTATACAGCAAAGTGACATATATATACACAAAGTGAGATATATATACACATTCTTTTTTATATTTCTTTCCATTATGGTTTATCCCATGAGATTAGATATAGTTCCCTGTGCTATACAGGAGGACCTCCTTGCTCATCCATTCTAAGTGTAATAGTTTGCATCTACTCACCCCAAACTCCTGGTCCATCCCCCTCCCTGCCCCTTCTCCCTTGGCAACTATAAGTCTGTTCTCTATGTCTGTGAGGCTGTTTCTGTTTTGCAGATAGGTTCATTTGTGCCATATGTTAGATTCCAAGTGTTATCATACAAATGGTTTGCATCTCTCTTTCTGACTTACTGCACTTAGTATGATAATCTCTAATTGCGTCTATGTTGCTGCTAGTGGCATTATTATTATTATTATTATTATTATTATTATTATTATTATTATTATTATTTTTAATCTCTTTAGGGCTGCACCCATGGCATATGGAGGTTCCCAGGCTTGGGGTCTAATCAGAGCTGTAGCTGTCAGCCTATACCAGAGCCACGCAACGTGGTATCCTAGCCACTCTGCAACCTACATCACAGGTCATGGCAATGCCCAATCCTTAACCCACTGAGCAAGGCCAGAGATCAGACTCGTTTCCTCATGGGTGCTAGTTGGATTTGTTAACCACTGAGCCATGATGGGAACTCCTACGAATGGCATTATTTATTTCATTCTTTTTACGGGTGAGTAGTATTCCATTGTATAAATGTACCACATCTTCTTAATCCATTCATCTGTGGATGGACATACAGGTTTCTGCCCATTTTTCAGTTGGGTTATTTGCATTTTTGATATTGAATTGTATGAGCTGTTCTTTCTCTTTGCATGAGCTGTTTATATATTTTGGATATTAACCCTTTATTGATGATATCATTTGTAGATCTTTTCTTTCATCCAGTAGGTTGTCTTTTTGTTTCTTTTGCTGTGTTAAAGCTTTTAACTTTAGTTAGGTCCCACTTGTTTATTTTTGCTTTTTTTCTTTTTATCTTAGGAGGCAGATCCAAAAAAATATTGCTATAGTTTAAGTCAAAGAATGTTTTGCCTATGTTCTCTTCTAGGAGTTTTACGGTTTCAGGTCTTACAGTTATATCTTTAATCAATTTTGAATTTATTTTTATATATGGTGTGAAGAAATATTTTAATCTCATTCTTTTACATGTAGCTGTCCAGTTTTCTCAGCACACTTGTTGAAGAGACTGTCTTTTCTTCATTGTATTTTCTTGCTTCCTTTGTCATAGGTTAATTGACTGTATGTGCATGGGTTTATTTCTGGGCTCTCTGTTCTGTTCCAATGATGTATGTGTCTATTTTGATTACTGTTACAGCCAATATCATGATGTTTTGATTATTGTAGCTTTGCAGTGTAGTTTGAAGTCAGGGAGCATGATAGTTCCAGCTTTGTTCCTTTTTTTTTTTTTTTTTTTTAAGATTTCTTTGGCAATTTGGAGTCTTTTGTGGTTTCATATAAAACTTATGATTACTTGTTCTAGTTCTGTGAAAAATGTTGTGAGTATTTTGATAGGGATTGAATTTAATCTGTAGGTTGCTTTGGGTAGTATGGACATTTTAACAATATTAATTCTTCCAGTCCAAAAGCATGAGATATCTTTCCATTTCTTTGAATCATATTCAGTTTATTTCATCAGTGCTTTATAGTTTTTTCATTGTATAGGTATTTCACCTCCTCAGTTAAGTTTATTCCTAGGTATTTTTAAATGTAATTTTAGATGGATTAAAAATTTTTTTCCTATCTGATATTCCATTACTAGTGTATAGAAACAGCATATTTCTGTGTATTAATCTTGAATCTGGCAACTTTGCTGAATTAATTTATTAGTTTTAGTAGTTTCGGGGTGAATATTTTAGGATCCTCTATATAGCGTATCATGTCATCTACAAATAGTGACAGTTTTACCTCTTCCCTTCCAATTTGAATACCTTTTATTTCTTTTTCTTATCTGATTTATTGTCTGACTTCCAATACTCTGTTAAGTGTAAGTGGAGAGAATGGGCGTTCTTGTTTTTTCCTGAATTCAGTGGAAGGCTTTCAGCTTTTCACTGCTGAGTATTATGTTTGCTGTGGGTTTATCCTAAATGGCCTTTATTATATTGAGATATGTTCCCTCTCTACCAACTTTGATGAGTTTTTATCATGAATGGATGTCAAATTTTGTCAAATGCTTTTCCTGCGTCTATTGAGATGATCATGTGATTTTTATCTTTCCTTTTGTTCGTGAAGTATACCACCACATTGATTGATTTTCAGATGTTGAACCATCCTTGTGACCCTGGAATAAGTCCCACTTGATCATGGTGTATGATTCTTTTTATTTATTGTTGGATTCGATTTGCTAATATTTTATTGAGGATTTTTGCATCTATATTTATCAGAGATATTGAGCTGTAATTTTCTTTTTTTGTATTACCTTTGTTTGGTTGTTATCAGGGTAATGGTGGCTTATAGAATTATTTGGGAGTGCTCCATCCTCTTCAATTTTGGGGGCCTATTTTGAAGAGGAAAGGTGTTAGATCTTGTTAATATGTTTGGTAGAATTCCCCTGTGAAGCCATACCATCCAGGACTTTTGTTTGCTGGGATTTAAAAATTATTATTACAAATTCAATTTTACATCTAGTAATTGGTCTGTTCATGCTGTCTTTTTCTTCCTGAATCAGTCTTGGCAGGCTGTATGTTTCTAGAAATTTATCCATTTCTTCTAGGTTGTTCAATTTGTTGGCATATAACTGAAGTATTCTCTTATGATTTTTTTGTATTTTTGTTATATCAGTTGTTATTTCTCCTCTTTCATTTCTTTGTTTGTTTGTGTCTTCTCTCTTTTCTTTTTCATGAGCCTAGCTAAAGGCTTAACAATTTTGTTTATTTTTTCCCCAAAACCTAACCCTTGGTTTCATTGATTTTTCTATTATTATTATTATTTTTTGGTCTCTATTTTATTTATTTTCTCTTTGATTTTCCTTCCTTCTCCTGACTTTGGGCTTTGTTTCTTCTCGTTCTAATTTCTTTAGATGGAAGGTTAGGGTATTTATTTGAGATTTTTCTTGTTTGTTGAGGCCTGCATTGCTATAAACTTCCCTCTTAGAACTTCTTTTGATGAATCCTCTAGGTTTTGGGAAGCTTTTTCTATTTCATTTATTTTGGGGTATTGCTTGATTTCCTTTTTGATTTTTTTATTGATGCATTGGTTTTTTCATAGCATGTTGGTTAATCTCCATGGATTTCTGTTTTTCCCATTTTTCTTTTTGTAATTGATTTCAAGTTTCTCACTTCTGTGGTCAGAAAAAAAATGCTTAATATAATTTCTATCCTTTTAAATTTGTTGAGACTTATTTTATGGCCTAGCATGTGACCTAACCTGGAGAATGTTCCATGAGCACTTGAAAAGAACGTGCATCCTGCTTTTGGATGGAATGTTCTGTATATATCTTTTAAGTCCAGCTGATTTATTGTGTCATTTAAGACCACTGTTGCCATATTGATTTTCTACCTAGATGATCTGTATATTGATGTGACTGGGATATTACTACTGTTATTTTATTGTTGTCAATTTCTCTTTATATCTGTTGATATTGGGGGCATACATGTTAAGGAGTATAATTTTTTTCTTGTATTGATCCTTTTATCATTATATAGTACCATTCTTTGTCTTTTGTTATATGCTTTATTTTAAAGTATATTTTGTTTGATGCTGGTATTGCTACCTCTGCTTTCTTGTCATTGCCATTCATATGAAATATCTTTTTCCATGCCCTTTCAGTCTGTGTGTGTCTTTAATTCAGAAGTGAGTCTCTTGTAAGCAGTACATAGATTTTTTTTTGCTTTGTTTTATTTTTTATTTATTTATTTATTTTCCAGTCAGCCACTGGAGCATTTAGTCCACTGACATTTAAAGTAACTATTGACATATATATATAGTTATTGCCATTTTATTACTTGTTTTCTTATTGTTTTTGTAGTTCTTCCCTATTCTGTTTTTCTTCTTTTAGTTCCTTCTCTTGCGGTTTGATGATTTTCTTTAGTGGTATGCTTATGTCCCTTTCTCTTTTATTTTTGTGTATCTATTGTAGATTTTATCTGTGGTTACCATGGGGCTCACACATGTTGGGGCTCACACATGTTGATATATAATTGTATCTATTTGTTTTAAACAAGGTAGTCTTTCAAGTTCACACCCATCCTAAAATATCTACATTTTTTTGTTTCTGATGCAATATTTTACATCTTCATGTTTATCCATTTATTGATTATTGTAGTGATACTTGATTTTATAATTTTTTTGTCTTTTAATATACATACTAGCTTATGTAACTGGTTGATCCTCAGCTTTTACTATATATTTTCATTTACTAGTGGGATTTTCCCTTTCCTATAGGTAGGTACTTCTTGTTGTAGCCTTTTCTTTTCCACTTAAAGAAGACCCTGTAACATTTCCTTTGGGGTTGGTTTAGTACTAACAAACTCAGTTTTTGCTTGTTTGTTTTATCTCTCCCTCAATTCTAAATGATAATCTTGCTGGGTAGAGTGTCCTAGGTTGCAGGTTTTTCCCTTTCAGCACTTTAACTATATCATGACATTCTCTTTTGGCCTGTAAAGTTTCTGCAGAAAAATCAGCTGATAGCCTTATGGGGGGGTCCTTTGAATATAACTCTTTGTTTTTCTCTTGCTGCCTTTTGAATTCTCTGTCTTTAAGTTTTGCCATTTTAATTTTGATATATCTTGATGTGAGTCTGTTTGGCTCATATTATTTGGTACCTTCTGTTCTTCCTGTACCTGGATATCTGTCTCCTTCTTCAGGTTTGGGAATTTTTCAGCTATAATTTCATAAAGTATATTTTCAACCCCCTTCTCTCTCTCTCTTCCCCTTCGGGGACACCTAAAGTGATAATGTTGGTGCACTTGATATTATCCTAGATATCTCTTAAACTTTTCTCATTTTAAAATTTATTTTTCTTTTGGTTGTTCTGATTGGGTAATTTCTGTTATTCTAGATTCCTTATCATTCTTCCGTATCACCTAGTCTGCTGTTAATTCCTTCTAGTGTGTTTTTCATTTCAGTTATTGTATTTGTTAGTTCTGACTGGTTCTTTTTTTACATTTTCTAGTTCCTTGTTAAAATTCTCATGGGTTCATCTATTTTTTTCCCTAATTCAGTTAGCATTTTTATTACTAATGGTTTGAATTCTTTATTTGGTAAATTGTTTATTTTTGTTTCATTAGTTGTTTTTTTATGCTCTTTTAATTGAAACAAATTCTTCTGTCTTTTCGTTTTCCTTATCTTCCTCTGTCTTTATGCAGTTAGGTGAAATAGTTGTTTTTTGCTCCTTGTGTTGGAACAGTCCTATATAGTCTGTGTCTGCCCAGGGGCTTTGATGGGAGAGCTAGATATGATGTGGACACAAGGCACATCTTTCCTTGGATTGCACTGGCATTTATTACCTTGGTAGAAGGTGGGGCTGGAGATGGAGGAGCTGGGTCCAGAGCCAAATGTAAGCTGGAGCTTCTAAACTCAGTGTCTGCTACCATCCTATGGGAAGTGGGGTCAGGTCTCAAGTTGCTACAGCAGAAGCCCTGAGGATTGGGCTTCTGAACGAGCTTAATTCCCTTCAAGCACATGCTCTCTCCCTCCCAACACCAGCACCCTGGGTTCCAGAGGGGAACAATGCTGGATCAAGAGGAGCTGGCACAGACACTCAGTGAGGGCTGGGGTACAGTCTGTGGTTATCCAGCCTCTGTTGTGCCACCTATACAAGTAACAGAAATGGCTGCCTCTACCCTGCTCAGATGCTGCTTCAGGTGTGAGCTGCCTCAGTGTCTCACAGCTGAGGTCTTTTCCTTGGTCATGGCAACTCTCATTCTAGTGTGGAGCTGTGATGTGATATGAGGCAAACAGCCCTGTAAAGTTCATTCATCTGAGGCTGGTGTACATGCTGGGGCAGTCACAGAAACCAGTCAGCCACCTGTGTGGTTTTAATTCGCCTTCTCCGCCCTGCTTTGGGAGCAAGCCAGCTCAAGCACACTTCTCCTGAACATATTCCGGGCTTCCCACAGTCCTTCTGTTAGTCCCACCAGCCCTCAAACCAGCCAAGGGAGCTTGTCTTATTTTTGTCAGACCCCAGGGCTGAGGCACCCATATGAGGCTTGAACCACTCACTCCCCAGGCAGACTCTCTGCTCATGTAATCTCCCTTTTCTTCTGAGTCTCCTCCCAGGAGTCCCGACCTGTAGATGTATTTTTGATGCATTTATGCGGGTGGAGGGTGAGTTCCCAGTTCTCCTACTCCTTCACCTTGATCTGCGGGTCACTGTGTATGGTTTTTGACTCTTTCCCCTTATAGCAAGCTCACTCTTTTGTTTTATGACCTGAATAAAAAATTTCTAAACCTGCTGAATGCTCATCTCTTCTGTACTCTTGGCATCACCCAGCCCTCAGCACTTGGACAGAGGAGCTGGGTATCTTTCTCCTATTTATTTCCTCTCCAAATTGAACAATACATCTGTTTTTACAATAAGGTGGTTTGTTGTGTATCTTACACATCACTTAAGAAGGAAACTAAGGGAGGAGATGAATGATAAGTAACAGAAATATGGCTTTCAAATTTGGACACTTGTAGAGAAAAATAGACATTTCAGATTCAACTAACATTATTTTTTTTAAAAAAACTAGAACTCCTGGTTCTTATTTTTTTCAAACTCAAACAGACACCTAGCAACTGATCAAATTCCCTCACCGCGGGCTTGGGGAACCAATTTTTTAATCCTCACATTGGAAAACTGGGTTGAAAAAGACATCTGTGCTTTGTTTCTGACAAGTTTTGGGTTTTGTATTTATAAACTCTCTTTTCCCCTCTCGCCCACCCTGTTTCTCAGTGGCCGTTCCTGCAGCAGCACCCCCGGTGTGCCAGCCCAAGGGCGCCACTAACGGGCATTACACAGCCCCCCGCCTCTCCATCTCCTCCCGAGCCACGGTGGTAGCCAGAATGGAAGGTGCCTCCCAGGGGGGCCTGCAGACTGTCATGAAGTGGAAAACGGTGGTTGCCATCTTCGTGGTCGTGGTGGTCTACCTCGTCACGGGCGGTCTCGTCTTCCGGGCATTGGAGCAGCCCTTTGAGAGCAGCCAAAAGAACACCATTGCCTTGGAGAAGGCAGAATTCCTGCGGGATCATATCTGTGTGAGCCCACAGGAGCTGGAGACGCTGATCCAGGTGAGCAGGGAGTGAGTTGACCATAGAACGATGTGTCGGGGGAGAGGGTGGCATTGACTTTGTCTTTCTGGCTCACCAAGCTTTGCCCTTTGGTTGAGATGCCCCTGATGGTCATGGAGGTCCTCTCTGGGAAGGGACATTTGAGTGGAGACCTGTGACAATGTGGGAGAAGAGGGGCCAGACATACAGTGTAGGTGTGGGCTATGTTCTGTATCACCTGCTTTTGGATGTGGTGGCCAGAGGAAGCACCTGGCAAAGGGCTTTGATTTTTCAAATTCAAGGCCACCTATGTATGCTGATTAACTTTTAAGTCTGTGTGAGATGCTAGGGTAAGAGGGTAGGCTAGAAACCAAAGAAAGAAAGAATTTTAAACAAGCAAGGGTGTATTAATGAGAATGGAGAAAAGCAGAGAAAAGGCCACTGGATGTGGGATGGGGAGGCTGCTAGTAACTTGAAAGAGGCTTTGATGGATTTGTGGGGCTGAAATAATAAGGATAGAAGTAATAGTATTATCAAGGTTGCCGTTTTTGAACTTACTCTGAATCAAGCACTGGGCTAAAGCAGTGACATGAGGCTGGGAAGGGACATGGGAGACAGTGGGTCATGGAAGGTGGTATGATGGGAGGGGTGAAACAGGAGGCTTAAGTGTGTGAAAGGCAGAGAGGACTGAGTCCCAGGAGGAGGAGAGGGAACTGGTTGAGTGCTTAGTGGGAGGGCTTCACCTCGGAGGTGAGGGGGGATGGCTGCCTCCAGGACTGAAGTTTGATTTCCAAACTATACACCCTTCTGAACCACAAAGAGTAGTGGTGGAAGGTGGTGACATTCATGGGGGCAAGGGAGAGTCCCCTCTTTCTGGATGTTCTAGAGTTTGGAAGGCAGAGGGATAGAAAAGACAGCTTTCACCTTTCCTTCTGCCTCAGGGATTCCCAGCATTGAGTTCTGATGGCTACTACCATCCAGGATTCTGTAGAATTTGTGAGTCTGGGCCATTGGGCCAGCATATTTATTTATCTATTCCAGCTACACTGATAGGATAGGGGAATTCTGAGGCTACTTATGATCTAGTCCCTTCATAGTAGTTGTATTCTTTTAAATTAGTTTTGATAATCTGACTTGATTCTTAAATTAATATAAATATACAATTTCTTCTTGGGAATAAATATGATTTCATACCTATGTCCTACAGTTTTTTAAATTCAATTAATTTTATTGTATTTATAGTTGTACAACCATCTTTACAGCCTAATTTGAGAACATCTTCCATCCCAAATCCCTGGTACATCACTACCTCCCCACCTCCTGCCCCACCAACCTGTCTCATTTGGTAACCATATGTTTTCCAAAGTCTCTGAGTCTCTTTCTGTTCTGAAAATAAATTCATTGTGTCCTTTTTTTTTAAGATTCCATATATAAGTGATAGCATATGATGTGTGTATCTCACTGTCTGAGTAATTTCATTTAGCATGATAACTTCTAGGTCCATCCATGTTGCTGCAAATGCCATTATTTCATTCTTTTTATTGCTGAGTAATATTCCATTGTGTATATGTACCATTCTGTATCTTCTTTATTCACTCCTCTGTTGATGGACATTTAGGTTGCTTTTATGTCTTGGCTATAGTATAGAGTGCTGCAGTGAACATTGGAGTACATGTATCTTTTCAAGTCATGGTTTTCTCTGGATAGAGGCCCAGGAGTGGGATTGCTGGATCATGTGGTAATTCTATTTTTAGCTTTTTGAGGAATATCCATACTGTTTTCCATAGTGGTTGTACCAATTTACATTCCCACAGACAGTGTAAGAGGGTTCCCTTTTCTGTGTACCCTCTTCCAGAATTTATCGTTTATACACTTTTTGAGGATGGTCATTCTGGCTGGTGTAAGGTAGTGCCTCATAGTAGTTTTGATTTGCATTTCTCTAGTAATCAGTGATGTTGAACATCTTTTCATGTGTTTTTTGACCATCTCTATGTCTTCCTTGGACAATTGTCTGTTTAGATCTTATGCCCATTTTTGGATGAATTTTTTTTTTATATTGAGATGCAGGAGGTATTTATATATTTTGGTATCCAACAATTTTTGTTTAAAAAATTTTTAAGGAGTTCCTGTTGTGGCTCAGTGGGTTTAGGACCCAGTGTTGTGTCTGTGAGGATGCAAGTTCAATCTCTGGCCTTGCTCCCTGGGTTAAGGATCTGGGGTCGCTATGGCTGTGGCAGAGGCCACAGCTGTAGCTCCAATTCCACCTCTGTCTCAGAAATTTCCAGATGCTGCAGGTGCGGCTGTGAAAAGCCACAACAACAACCCAAACTTGAAAATGCTAAAAGCTGAGAGCGGTGTTTCATATCACTCTTTCGTAGGTGGCCTTGTCTTTTCTTTTTTCCCTTTCATGGGAAAATGCTGCTAAACGTGCAGTGATGAGAGTGTTGTACAGTCTATGCCAAATTTAAGGCTCAGAATGCCAAGGAGAATGGAGGAAACAATTCTAGAGTAATTTTAAGTAAGGAATTATAATCTTGTTGTGCTCTGTGGTGAGATCCTTTTTATTTAGTTGGTCTGAATTGAATCTGGGTTCATGCCTGCATTCTCCTTGGATAGTGAGATCTTGAGGAAAGAGATCATACCTTATTATCTTTGCATCCATGGAGAGCCTCTCCAGGACTCTATATCTAATTATCGCCCAATAGCGGAATGCTTTTGGGATCAGATATCAAATTAAACCTGTAACATTGGTGATACCACAATATATCTGAGATTATTCATGTATTTGTTTTTAATTCAGTATTTCTCAATTGCCCATTCTTTGGCTTTCTCCTTTATGGAAGAGTTCAGAGCCAGAATGATGATAGGGTGATGGAGGGTAGAGATGCTAATTCTGGTGCTGCCATTAAGACTCATCCTTTGACCTCAAAGGTTTCTATGAAATAAGGGGTGTGTGTGGGTGTGTACGTGTGTGTGCGCCTGTGCATGTGTGTGCGCATGGACCTGACATTTTCTCTGTGAGGATGTGGGTTCAATCCCTGGCCTCATTCAGTGGATTAAGGATCCAGCATTGCTGCAAGCTGTGGCATAGGTCACAGATGCAGCTTGGATCTGGTGTTGCTGTGGCTGTGGTGTAGGCTGGCAACTGCAGCTCTGATTCAACCCCTAGCCTGCAAGTGCAGCCATGAAAAAGAAAAATTAAAAAAAAAAAAAAAAGAAACACAGTGTTTGGAAGGGTTAGTGTGGTGTTTTCTGAGCTAGAAAAATAGTATTATTGTGTCTCACCAATATTATTGTCATATCTGACTGATAAGTAAAAAATTAGATTGATGGTATTTATCTGGAAATGTCAGGAGTCTTGGTTGGATTGAGTGACCTCTAATAAAGCTAATCTGGAAGGTGTAATTCAGACACCTGAATTATTATTTGGTGATTAATAACAAAAACAAAGTACCTGGAACAACATAACAGCCATGAAAAGCCTGGATAGCTTAAAATAGCCACAACTGGGGATGGATTTTCCAAAGACTTGAACCCCTTTTATGGGGTACCATGGGGCTCTAGCGGAGAGCCCCAATTGCTGTTATGGAGGAGACTGTCTCATCAATTAATTCACCCACACATTCTTCAAGGTGCTATTGAGCTTCTGTTATATCAAGGAACATGCGAGGTGTTGGGGATAGAAAAGATGAGGATAAATACACCTGGAGCGTGTTGCTAACCTCTCTGTGATTCCATTATCAATACTGTGCCTACAATCCCTCACCCTTAGGGAATTGAGAGGATTAAATTCTATCATTCACAAGAAGGGCTTTGAACTGTGCTTGGCATGTGATGAGTACTCAAAAAAAAGTGTAGCTATTGCTGCTGCTGCTGTTGATAGGATTTTCAAAAAGCTCAGGATTTCAAACAGTGTTTCTTACTGGGGAGGGTTTGCTTCCAGACCGTGTGTCTGGGATGACCACGTGGGAGACATTTTTGATCATTACAGCTGGAGAGATGCTACAGGCATCAGTAGGGAGAGGCCAGGGCTGCTGCAAAACATCCAACCATGCGCAGCACAGCCACGTATCACAAAGAATGATCCAGTCTCACATGTCAGTAAGCAGAGAAGCCCTGGAGGAAGAGGCATGTAAACCAATAATTAGAAGTTATTTGAATGGAGCTATTTCCTCCCCCTGTTTTACTGAGATATGATTGACATGTATCACTGTATAACTTTGCGTCCAGCATAGTGGTTGGAACATTTACTGTGAAATATTACTGCAAAAATTTGACTTAGCGGCCATCATCTCATACAGATATGATACAGGAAGAAAAAAAAAAAACTTTTTCCCCTTATGGTGAGAACACTTAGATTTACTCTGCTAGCAACTTTCATATATACCATATGGCAGTGTTAACTAACTCTGGTCATAAAGTTGTACCTTACATTCCTAGTACTTACTTATAACTGGAAGTTTGTACCTTTCCACCACCTTCCTCCAATTCCCTTTCCCCATCCCCCCATCCCTGATCTTTTTTTCTATGAGTTTTTTTTTTTAACATTTCACATATAAGTGAGATCATACAGCCTTTGTCTTTCTCCGTTTGACCTGTTTTACTTTGCTTAATGTCCCCAGGGTCCATCCATGTTTTTGCAAATGGCAGGATTTCCTCATTTTTTATGGCTGAATAACTTTCCATTATCTGTCTATCTGTCCATCCATCCATCCATCCATCTATCCATCCATCTCATCTCACAACTTCCTTATCCATTCTTCTGTCGATGGCCACTTGGGTTGTTTCCAGGTCTTGCCCACTGTAAATGCTGCTGTGAACTTGGGGGTGCAGATATCTCTTGGAGTTAGTATTTTTGCTTCGTTTGGATGTATTCTCAGAAGTGAAATTGCTGCATCATAGGGCGGTTCTCTTTTTTTCTGTCCGAGGGAACTTCATTCTGTTTTCCGCAGTGGCTGTGCTGGTTTATAACCCCATCAATAGTGCACAGGGGTTCTTCCTGTTTTTCCACATCCTCGCCAGCATTTATTGCTCGTCTTTTTGATGATTGCTGGAGTGGAGCTATTTGAAATATGTGAAAAATGGGAGCCCCAGTGAGACAAACATAGGTCAGGGGAGGTTCTGTGGCTATTTATCTCCTTTAGTCCCTGCAAGTATTCTACAAGTATCATCTTTTGTGCCACTTGCAGAGGAGGAAACTGGAGCAGCAGGAGGTGAAATTACACTCTCAAGGATGCCTGATTTGTGAGTAGAGGATCTCAGATTTACTCCTGGCAGTCTGATCACTATCTCCTTCTCTTCAGCACCATACATTAGAACAGAAACATGGCCTATGGGAGGGGTTCATTCTGTACCTTCAGTGAAGGGCATCTCACCAGCATGTGGGATCCATTGAGGGAGCTGCAGGTGGTCAGGGTGCCTTGAGCTGAGTGGTTTGGAGGAGGTGGCAGGAGATGAGGTTGGGATTGGGGCGGGGGCTGGATTCGAGAGGTGCCCAGGGAGCCTTGCTGAGCAGTTTGGGCTGTAAGCTGTGGGAAGTGGGGAGTCACTGAAAGATTTAAGAAGGTAGTGACACGATGGAAGTTTGATGTTGGAGTGATAACTCTTTCAGCGATGAGGAAGTAGGGCTAGAGGAAGGAGAAATTAGAGGAAGGACAAATATTGGATCCTCATAGGTGAGCCATGCTGAGAGTGAAAGGGCCATATTTAAGGAAGTCTGCGAATTCCTGTTGTGGCTTAGTGAGTTAAGAACTCAACTAGCATCCATAAGGATGCAGGTTTGATCCCTGGCCTTGCTCAGTGGGCTAAGGATCTGGGGTTGTCTCAAGCTGCAGTGTAGATCTCAGATGCGTCTCGGATTCTGCGTTGCTGTGGGCTGTGGTGTAGGCCAGCAGCTATAGCTCCGATTCAGCCCCTAGCCTGGGAACTTCCATATGCTACAGCTGCAGCCCTAAAAGACACACACACACACACGCACACACACACGCGCGCGCGCGCGCGCACACACACACACACACACACACACACACACACACACACACACACGCGCGCGCAAAAAGAAAAAAAAAAAACTTGAGAATGATTCATTCCCCATTCAGCAAAGTTGTCTGGAGGGCCTGCCCTGGGCTCTGAATCCCTGCCTGTTCAAGCAGAGGCCACGTGGGCAGTGTAGCCTGGCCATCAACACCCACACTCCAGAGTTAATCTTCCGGTGTTAAATCCTTCCTCTGCTTGTGTGCTATGTGACTTGGGTGAGAAAGGGAGTCACCCCAGGCCTCAGCTTCCCTTCTGTCAGATGAAGGTTGTGAGAATAGTGTCCACCTGTTAGGGAGGACTGAGAATCAAACAAAACACTCGGTTACTTTTAGCTTTTGTGACTGGTCCTATTTCTCTGTTAGGGAAGGCAGGAAAAAAACAAACAAACCAGGGAGTTCCTATTATAGCTCAGTGGGTTAAGAACCCAACATGGTGTCTGTAAGGATGTCGGTTTGATCCCTGGCCTTGCATTAGCCACAGACTGTGGTGAAGGTTACAGATGAGGCTCCGATCCAGTGTTGGTGTTGCTCTGGCTGTGGAACAGGCTTCCAGTGAAGCTCTGATTCTACCCCTAGCCTGGGAATTTCCGTATACTGCAGGTACAGCCCTAAAAAGAAAAAGAAAGAAAAAAAGAAACCAGAAACTCCTTAAATTATGTGCATCCCGGGGTTCTCAAGGGAAGAACAAAAAAAGAGAAGAAAGCTCTTGAAATGCCCCCTGGGACTTCAAATCCTAAATTTCTAATGGACGAATGTTCTTGATTTGCTGCGATTGCTAATGTATAAAGTCCCCTTCCCAGAAATTTCTCCAGCTGAGTTGGGCTGCTTATACCATACCGCCATGTTGCTGTGGCTTGAGCCCCAGGAGGTAACTTAGCAGGTTTCTGTTTCTTTTAGGGGGCTTACCCCACCCCTAGGTGATCATCTTTATCCCCAGCTCTGGTGGGGACACTTGGCCTCAGATCTATTAAGAAGACACTGGGGAGTTCCCATCGTTGCGCAGTGGTTAACGAATCCGACTAGGAACCATGAGGTTGCGGGTTCGATCCCTGCCCTTGCTCAGTGGGTTAAGGATCCGGCGTTGCCGTGAGCTGTGGTGTAGGTTGCAGATGCGGCTCGGATCCTGCGTTGCTGTGGCTCCGGCGTAGGCTGGCAGCTACAGCTCCGATTGGACTCCTAGCCTGGGAACCTCCATATGCCGCAGGAGCGGCCCAAAGAAATAGCAAAAAGACAAAAAAAAAAAAAAAAAAAAAAAAAAAAAAAGACACTGGGGCTGACTCCATGGTCTCTATTCCCCCTGACGGTACCTTTGTGTGGTTTGAGATGGAACCTCAGGGACCTAAAAGGCTCAGGCAGCCCCAGGGAGCAGGGAGCAGGGAACAGGTCACTGGAAAAACAGGATGACCCTCGACTTCAGCTTCTGACTGAGTGGAAGGGCCTGTTTCCTCCTGCCTGACTGCTATTTATCCCTCAAGGAGGCACCTTGACCTTCTAGTCTGTGGCCCTGGGAGAAGTGATGAGCTCAAGCTGGGCCCCAGCAGTTCAGCCCAAGGAGGACACAGAGAACCCATCCATCTCTTGAATCTTACCCTTAAGACTCTGGGAGAGAGTCTGCAGATGACAGTAATGGGGAGATTTCCTGCAGTGCTATTGTAACGATAAAAAATAGCTACCACCTCCTGACTATCTACTATCTTTCCAGGCATGAGGAAGGAAAATAAAGGGTTTAACTCATTTAACACTTGCACAGACCTCCAGGTAAGATCCATTGTCATCACTCATGGATACCAGTCAGATTCATTTTCTCTGTACCGCAATGGAAACTCTTGCTATTTCTTTTTTTCTTCTTTTGTCTCTTTGGGGACACATCCTCGGCATATGGAAGTTCCCAGGCTAGGGGTCGAATTGGAGTTGTAGCTGCTGGCCTGTGTCACAGCCATAGCAACTGGTGGCATCTCAGCTAAGTCTGCAGCCTATATCATAGCTATGGCAATGCTGGATCCTTAACCTACTGAGCAAGACCAGGGATCCAACCCACGTCCTCATGAATACTAGGCAGGTCCATTACTGCTGAGCCACAGTGGGAACCCCTATTTCTTTTTTTTAATGGCTACATCTCCAGCATATGGAAGTTCCCTGGCCATGGATTGAATCTGAGCCACAGCTGCAACCTGAGCTTTAACCCACTGTTCTGGGCTGGGGATCGAACACATACCTCCACAGTGACCCGAGCTGCTGCATTCAGATTCTTAAACCACTGTACCATGTTGGGAACTCCTTTTTTTTTTTTTTTTTTTTTTTTGCCACGCTTGTGGCATGTGGAAGTTCCTGGGCCAGGGATCATACTTGTGCCACGGCAGTGACAAGATAGGATCCTTAACCCACTGAGCCACCAGGGAACTCCCTACCTCACTGTCTACAAGGTTGACTTTGGCCCCTGGCAGACTTCAGTTCTTGCCTTGGTAAGAACTTCTCTTCTCAGAGCCCTTGTGACCTCAAAACTTGCATCTTCTATTCACGCTGGCTTCTTTGTGTGAAGAAAGCCTGATACTTCTCTGCCTGGAGTGGGCTGGGTCTGGACTTTCTTGGAAGTAAGACCCTTTGGAGTGGTGTCCCTTCTCCCCTGCCTAGACTGGTTTAGTCATTTTTTTTGTCTTTTTAGGGCCCACCCTTGGCAAATGGAAGTTCCCAGGCTAGGGGTCGAATTGGAGCTGTAGCTGCAGGCCTACACCGCAGCCACGGCAACTTGGGATCCAAGCTGCATCTGAGACCTATACCACAGCTCACAGCAACGCTGGATCCATAAGCCACTGAGCAAGGCCAGGAATACTAGTTGGATTCATTACCATGTCCTCATGGATACTAGTCAGATTTGTTACCTCTGAGCCACAACAGGAGCTTCCTCAGTGCCTTTTTGCCTTTTTTTTTTTTTTTTTTTTTGTCTTTTTAGGGCCACACCTGCATATGGAGGTTCCCAGACCAAGGGTCGAATCGGCGCTATAGCTGCCAGCCTACGCCACAGCCACAGCAATGACAGATCCAAGCCACATCTGTGACCTACACCACAGCTCATGGCAACGCCGGGTCCTTAACCCACTGAGCAAGGCCAGGGATCGAACCTGCAACCTCATGGTTCCTAGTCAGATTCATTTCTGCTGCGCCACGACGGGAACTCTCCTCAGTGACTTTTTATGTGGTAGATAGGATTGTCTGTCGCCACTGGTTTTCCCTTTATGATTTCTTAGGGATTTTGATCCTTTGCCAGTAGATGATTAGAGCCTTAGATCTTTGCTCAGGACTAGGGCCTCAATCTGTCCTTGATGGATACTATTTTACACTGTTTATTAAGCTCTGTGTGTAGGCTTGGGGCGAGGCAGTTTCCCTGTATTCCTGAGCCCATTTTTACTCTCCATCATCCAAAGCCGTAGCTGCTGCTACAGCTCCTGTTTACAGAGGTGCCCTGCTTAAGTCCTCACAGCCAACTAGTGGCAGAAGTGGGCCTGGATCTGGATTCTCTGACTTCAGAGCCCACGCTCTCTTAACCAGGCTCTACCCTTGTCTTGACACAATGGGGCTGGAGAGTGTATATTGTATCAGGACAAGTTCCTCCTGACTAAGAGAAAATCCACTTAAACCTCATGATGGGAAAGCTCCTTCCTGAGAGTCCATGCTTGCTTTCTGATTCAGAGCCCATTTGTTTTTCTCCCCTGGATTCACAACCCCCCCCACTCTCCCAACATCCAGATGCCTCTATGCCAGGGTCAGGTGCTTCAGGGAGAGTGACTTGTTTCACTGGTCAAGGAAGAGCTAATTTGAGATATGGGCAGCTGCATGAGAGTACTGGGTATGATGCTGTGGTCCTAGGCATGGACCTTTGATGTTGTCATGGTGACCAGGGCTGCTATTCTGCAGATAAGGGGAAGGCCAGAGATCTCAAGCTGTCAGACCTTCTCCCTACAATCAGGAGATATTGGTTCATTTGCATGACCCATGAACATTTCTCAGAGTTGGAACATTTACCATTCTCTTCTTTTGTCAAGTCCCAAATCACTCACTCATTCATTCATTCAT
Organism: Sus scrofa; assembly: GCF_054392235.1. Taxonomy (NCBI): domain Eukaryota; kingdom Metazoa; phylum Chordata; class Mammalia; order Artiodactyla; family Suidae; genus Sus; species Sus scrofa. Next base: position 121,274,009 of record NC_139389.1, on the reverse strand, counting down.
TTGACATTTAATTGATTGCCTGCTGTGTGCCAGAGTCAATGCTAAGTCCTGGGGACGTAATCGTGAATAAAAGGCAGACATGGTCCCAGATCTCTTGGAGCTGGTAGCCAGGATGGCCAAACATCCCAGCTTTTGTGGTTCTGGAGTAATCTTGAGCAGTGCCTCCATTCCTGTCAAAAGTGTCCCGGTTTGAAAGATAAACTATATGGTCACCCTACTGATTGATAGCAGGGGAGGCAAACTTTATACATACAATCTCACAAAAACGTGTAAATAAGACCAGATGAATGATGCAAAGGTAAGGGAGCTAGAGCTATGAGGCATGGGGAAGCACACCTGACTTAGTGGGATGGAGATTGTGAACAGAGGAGCTGAGTGTCAAGCCCCTGTGGTAGTAGGAAGCCAGGATGTCTGGGGACTTGAGAGAAGGGGAGAACCATTAGCAAAGGGAAATTGCTAGGCATTTAGGTTGGAAATGGGCAGGGGTGAAACCCTGCAGGGCCTGATGTCAGATTTTATCCTAAGAGCACTGTGAAGCTAAGACTGTTTCAGGCAGTAGGGTGATGTGATCTGATCCATCAGTGCATTGCCATTTTGGTCCCTCATTTAAACCCAGAGCATAGCAGTGGTAGTTGTAAGCTGGTTTTAAGTCATTCATTCATTCATCAACTTACCATTTATGGAGTGTCAGTTATGACGCTTTGCTAAGTGTTCTGCTCTGGATTTCTGAACAGATTTATCCTCAGAGGTGCTAAAACTCAAGTCCTGGAAGAAGCCTTTGTGTACCCTCCATGGTGGGTGGTGCCTGGCTTGGCTTGGTAGCATCAAGTATTCACATTTGCCTCTGTGCTTATTAGACTCTAGTGTCTAATCATCATTTTCTCACTTGTCTCTTTTCCAGCACTGTGTGCAAACTTTTTGAGGTTGAATCTATGCCTTTTATCCATGCACTCCTCATGGTTGGTGTAGTGGCTGGCCCATAGAAGATGCTTACAGTTTGAAGACTGAATGAGTGGTGTGTGTGTATCTATTTTGGAGCTAAGAGCCCTTCATGTAGAATCTTTTAAAGAAATTTTTTTATTATAGTTGATTTACAATGTTCTGTCAATTTCTGCTATACAGAAACGTGACCCAGTCATATATATATATATATACAGTCTTTTTCTCATATTGTCTTCTATCATGTTCTGTCACAAATGGTCAGTTATAGTTCCCTGTGCTGTATAGTAGGACCTCCTTGCTTATCCATTCTAAATGTAATAGTTTGCATCTACTAACCCCAAACTCCCAGTCCACCCCACTCCCTCCCCCTCCCCTTTGGTAACCATAAGTCTGCTCTCCATGTCTGTGAATCTGTTTCTGTTCTGTAGATAGGTTCATCTGTGCCATATTTTAGATTCCATATATAAGTGATATCATATGATATCTATCTTTCTCTTTCTGACTTCACTTAGTATGAGAATCTCTAGTTCCATCCATGTTGCTGCAAATGGCATAATTTTGTTCTTTTTTATGGCTGAGTAGTATTCCATTGTGTATATGTACCATGCCTTCTTAATCCATTCGTCTGTTGATGGACATTTAGGTTGTTTCCACATCTTGGCTATTGTGAATAGTGCTTCAGTGAATATACAGGTGCATGCGTCTTTTTCAAGGAAAGTTTTTTCTGGATATATGCCTAAGAGTGGGGTCGCTGGGTCATATGATAGTTCTATATTTAGTTTTCTGAGGAACCGCCATACTGTTTTCCATAGTGGTTGTACCAGTTTCTATTCCCACCAACAGTGTAGGAGGGTTTCCTTTTCTTCACAGTCCCTCCAGCACTTGTTATTTGTAGACTTATTAATGATGGCCATTCTGACTAATGTGAGTCATTTAGAATCTTCACAGAAGCAAAGCAGAAAGTGATTTTGTTTCTAGGCACTTGAAGACCTTGCTTTTCGGTCTGGTTGTCAAGAGTACTTCTGTGTTCTTTATGCAGAAGTAATTCCGTTGGTGTCTACAGCCCCGAAGCTTTCTATATTTAGGAATGTAATGATTTTAAGGAGTGGATGGCACCTGGGACATCCATTCAGCAGCCTGTAGAAATCCTTGCTGTGAGCAGAGTGCAGAGCCAGACAAGCCTTCTCTTGCCCTGCCCTGAGCTGTCTCTTCTTCCAAGCAGCCTTTTGTGGAGGACGTTTGGGCCACAGCCAAGGCAGCAGGTGACCTCTGGTGAGTGCAGAATCAGGTTCTTTGTGCCCAAAGATGCAGCTCTTGTAAATTGAAGCCACTCCCCTGGCTGTTGCCCTGAAGTCGGAGGCACTGCCCTTTCTCCAGCGAAGCAGTCAGGCAGAAGATTATTCAATGTGTGCTAGATCAGGCCTGCAGCCCCTGGCCTGTCTCTACAGGCTCCCACTTCATTATTATTATTGTTATTCTCCCTGGGGTTGTTGATTCCATCACTGTTTAGTCAAGAAGATCTAAAGCTTTTAAGCCAAAAATTAAAGACCTAATGGCAATTGGCATGACACTAGAAAGATGAATTTGCAAATAAGTCCACAAAAACTCCCATAAAAATAAAACAAAACCCCAGAAGTTGAATGCTATGGTATCCATATTTATCTACAAATGCGCGTGTGTTCCTTGTTCAAAGTGAAGCAAAAGTCTCATTTAATGAGATTTTGATGGTGTGTGGCTTGTACAATTATTTTCATTACCCGTAATCAAATGTATTCATTTACATAACTAATATTTACTGAATGCCTGGCATGAAGCAAGTGCTGTGTTAGGCTCTGATGATTAGAAAAATAAAATTAAAAAGAAAGATGCAGGATGCTCATTCCCTGTCCTTGGGAAACTTCCAATCTGGTATTCATTGTTTCAGTAGCTCCCTTTGTGGTGTTTACTGTGGCCAGGCGTTGCTCTAAATGCTTTATGTTTATTGAGTCATTTAGTCTTTACACTGATCCTCCAAGGTAGGAGTAAGCAATTTGCCCAAGCGTAAGTGACAGGTAGAACTGGGCTTTGGACACAGGCAGTCTGGCTCCAGAATGCGTGCTTTTTCACTACGATGCTCTACTCCTGGTGGGGGAGACTAGCATTTGCTTGGGTGATTAGAGTCCACTGTGATTGGTGCTTTGTTCACCTGTGAGAAGGACCTCCATTCACCTGTGGGAAGACCGCAGGACGATTCTCTGTTGGTTGTGCTCTAGAGGGACATGGCTTTGCATCGTCACAATAAGGTGTTGAGCTGGCTCAACATATTCTTTCTGCAACCAAAGTAAATGATTTATCATTCAGGTCTGCAGTTCAGAGTTGCTTATCCATCTCTATTGAGAACATATGTTTTCCCTTCATTCTTTGTAGAACCGGGCAAGCTTGTTGGTGAGGGTTAGCCTTACCAAATAAGAGAGGAGTTAACCTTTTGTTCTTTGAGAAATGAGCATCAGAAGTACAAATGCCTACTTCTCTGTGTTGTCCTTTTTCAGGTGGAAGAAGGTAACATGACAGATGAGCTTTAGGAAGAAGTTTGCGCTTTTTTTTTTTCTTTTTTTGTCTTTTTGCCTTTTCTAGGGCTGCTCCCGTGGCATATGGAGGTTCCCAGGCTAGGGGTCTAATTGGAGCTGTAGCCGCTGGCCTGTGCCACAGCCACAGCAACGTGGGATCCGAGCCACGTCTGCGACCTACATCACAGCTCACGGCAACGCCAGATCCTTAACCCACTGAGCGAGGCCAGGGATCGAACCCGCAACCTCATGGTTCCTTAGTTGGAGTCATCAACTACTGTGCCATGACGGGAACTCCAAGGAGGAGGTTTGCAAGCTAGACAGGGAGAAGGCCAGAGTTAAAGGGTGGACTTGTAACAATGTCAGCTCCGTGGCTTGCTAAGTGCTACAGTAGCGGGAAAGTTCCTTGTGATTTCCACTGTTTCACGTCTAAAATGAGAATAATGGTAGGAGTTACTATTACAGGGTTTTTGTGAGGGTTGAAAATGCTGGCTCCTATGAGTATATTTATGAGTGCTCCAGAGCTTTCTTTGAAGAAATCTCCGAGATGGTCTTTATTTCCTTGTCTGCACCCACGTGAAACTGTAATTGTTGGAGAGATGTGCTGATGATAGGAGCGGACACATTTTTTAAGGGGCCACGGAAAATGACATATTCACTTGGGATTACTATTGCTCACTCCAGAGTAAGGAAGAGAACAAGTCAATAGCTACAATGAAAACAAGGTAGCAGAAGTTTCTCTTTTTCATGATGTTATTAATCATCGGCTAAATTTCAAGCTCTCTCCAATGCAGTGGTGACGGAAAGAATGGTTGTCTTGGGTTTAGCTTATAGGTCAATGAATCAGAACTCCCATAAATGCTTTTGTAGCCCAGTAAGAAAAAGTCTTCCCCCAGAAATTGGATAGGTTCATCTTCGATAGGAATAATCTCAAGTGCAGAGAGAGTGGGGAATACATCAAACATTTTCCTTAGGACCAGGGTGATTTTTCTCCATCAGTTGGCACATTTGTTATTCAATCTGTGCAGGTTGAGTCCATACTGAGATGAAGGGGTGACAGTTAGTTATTCTGAAAGTTTACTGATCTTATCAGAGCATGCACATGTATCCCTGCTTCCTTAGTGGATCTGATGCTTTAAAAATCTCTCTTATTTCATCCTTCCGTGATAGTCAAAGTCAGAGAGAAAATTAATTCTACATTGTAAGCCACAATTTGGAAGGCAACATGGCTTGGTCCCGCATGGTGGTGTTTGGCTAGGTATGCCATTGGTGTAGACCCAGGTGCTAAGGAATTGAGTTTTAGAGCATTTCCTCCCAAAGAATCAACTAGCAGTAGCAAGGAAAGCTGCTAGCTAGTTCAGACTCTAGGCTCTGGATGTGCTGTCTAGCGTCTGGCTCAGGTTGGGTTTCTCTGTCTTATTTTTCAAACAAATTCTCTTCTCATGCTGTCCAGTCTGCAGGTGACCTTCACTTTACATTTATAACCAGGCTGTAAAGCTCTGATGAAAGCCTCCTGCCTGGATCCCCCTGGAACCCGGGGAAAGGCTAATATTTGCATATAACTGGATACCCAGGACAGCAGGAAAATAAACACCAGCATCGTTTCCACCATGGCATTGAAGGTGCCTGTCTCTTTGCCTTTTTATGGCTTTCGTGAGCTTTTATTTGCGGGAGACTCCGAGGGGGTGAGTGGCTTAGGAAGGCACTCAGGCCAGAACAGGCCTGATGGCCACCCTGGCCACCTTCCTCAGTGGGAGGTGGAGATGACGCGTATGTCAGTCCCCCTCTCCCTGGACCTGTCATAGATGCCTGGGAGGGAGCCAGCCATCCTGCTCTCCAGAGGCAGGGATCTGGGCCAACAGGTCTGAGATGGGGAGAAAGAAGGACACAGAGGGTGGAGCAAAGCTACCTTCTAACATTTAGGATGATAATCTTCCTGTTGACAAAAGGGTCCACTTGCCAGCTTCCCTGGGCACTTGATGTCCACGTGGGCAAGGCAATCACTAATCTATGTCTCATGTGTTCCGTGGCAATGCCCATCTTATGGGTCACCATGGGGGTTAACTGAGTTAATCTGTGTACTGGTAAGGACCTAGGATTCCTATTATTATTAATGTCGTTACATATGAAATGACAAGGCACACTGCCTGATGTCATATATACATTAAAAAATTCTGGCAACAACCCTGCAAGAACAGGTCTCTCATTTTATAGATGAGAAAACTGAGGCTCAGAGAAATTGAGCACCTTACACAGACTAGACAGTTGCACTTGATCTATGAACTGCAAGAGGAATATAAGGGGTGCTTATATGCTCTCTTTTTCTTTCTTTTTTTTTTTTTTTTTTTGTCTTTTTGCCTTTTCTAGGGCCGCTGCCACGGCATATGGAAGTTCCCAGGCTAGGGGTTGAATCGGAGCTATAGCCACCGGCCTACACCACAGCCACAGCAATGTGGGATCTGAGCTGCGTCTGCGACCTACACCACAGCTCACGGCAATGCCAGATCCTTAACCCACTGAGTGAGGCCAGGGATCGAACCCGCAACCTCATGGTTCCTAGTCGGATTCGTTAACCACTGCGCCACGACGGGAACTCCTAAGTTCCCTTTCTGTACTGAAGTGAAGTCTTCTTGGAATGAAGAAGTGCCTTGCTGGGGTTGCTTCAGAGTTCCTTTTTGATATCCTCCCACTGTGGTTTGACGTATGTTTTACGACGTGGCTTTGCATTTGGACATAAAATAGCCCCTCCCCAGCCCCTAGCACATTCACTTTTGCTGCTGTGAAATATTTATGTATGTGAAATGCTTTTGAGCAGGCGAAAGAGAAAGCAATGTCAGTGAACAAATGAATACCATACTTCCACTTCTTCTTACCTGAGGCCCTTCAGCCACAAATGTGAGAGGAAGTGGAAAGCGGCTACTACCCTGCTGTCAAGGCTGTGAGTCATTTAGGGGCACTTTTAAGTTGAAATGACTGTGGTCTGCCAATTGCCTTTCTCTGTCTCCCAGGGGCTGTGGCTTTTCTGTCCATTAGTGGCTGAAAGTATGCCCACTTTGAATACATTTGTGAAACCACTTTCCAGACCCCCTCATCCTGCCTCAACCCTTAGCTAAAATTTCCTTGATAAATCCCTTTACCAGCTGTGCCCTCTCAAGATACAAATGCCGTAGACCTAGAATCACCTTTGTGCCCTAGGGAGGGGTCCTTTCCTTTTGTCCCAGCAGTGTAAGCTGTTAGCAAATTGCCTACACATTCTGGCTTACGCCTGCCCTACAGTCCAAGCATAATTATTAACAAAGCCCATTTCACTCTGGAAATGTCCTGGTTTGGACAGTAAATCGAACCTTCACCATGGTTATTAGCGTCCGTGCATATGGCACCGATTGGTTGCATTCTTCAGTCTCAGGCAAGGTGAGTGATTACTGCTCCGCCTTTGTTTGTCTTCCTTTTTGGTGCCACATAAGGAAACAGAGAAACAGATTATCTCACCGAGTACACAGATCACAGGAGAAAAGCCTCAGACAGTTAGTGGTCCCCTGAGGGCCATCGCTCATCCCAGGGTAGCACTAACACTCAGGATGATGTCTCGTGCAGCCCAGAGCAGTGATTTACGCAGCCCAGCATGGCCTCATGGGATGATAGCATGGGGTGGGGGGGACCTTGGGGGGGGGGCGCCTCCAAGGGCTCTTTAACCCCCCTTCTCTTCTTTCACATCAACCTTAGACCTGCCTCATTTTGTGAGAGGCTATGGATTCTCTGTTATACCTTTCTGGTTGTCCTAATGCCTGGGGGGTGGCAGGAGGGAGGAGGCAGGAAGGACAGATATTCTTTTACTTGTTTCTTTTCCAGTTTTCTCGAGGTATAATTGACAGATCACATCGTGGAAGTTTAAGGTAGACAATATATTGCTTGGACACGCTGGTATATTACAAAATGATCACTACCTGGGCATGAGCTAACACTTCCACCCCGTGGTAGAATTACCATTTCTCTTTCGTGGTGAGAACATTTAAGCTTTTTCTTAGTAACTTTTGATACAATACTATAGAATATGGTCTTACTAATTATAATCACCATGCTGTGCATTAGATCCCCAGAACGTATTCATCTTAAAACCAGAAATTTGTACTCTTTGACCAATATCTCCTCATTGTGCCCACCCTCCAGCCCCTGGCAACTACCATTTATGTGCAGATCTTGTCCTCCTTGAAGTCAGCACACCGCCACCATCACCTTCTCCTCTTCCTTTTTTTTTTTTTAATAGAATAATCATTATAATTCTTTGTATTGGATTACTTTCTTATGTTTGTCTGTACTGCAAAGAAATAAATTGCTTTCCTCTCACACTCTGGGAAGATCATGTGCATGCATTTATTATTTTAGTTTGTTCACTCATTTATTATTGATCGAAACATTCATTCATTTATGAATCGTTTGCTGGGTGGACACCGGAAATTCTAACTTAGGGGCTAAAGAGGAAATTCAAAAGAGGTGGAATTAAATTTTAAAGTGATACCTTCTTATTTCTCGTATGCTTCCCCAGAAGCTTGAAGCTCTCACATCTCATCTAATATAATTTTTTCTTTTTGATCCTCAGAAGACCTCTCTGAACTTGGTAGTGGTTCAACTTGGAAGTGAACACCTGATGTTCATTAAGTCTGAGATTGTGGCTTAAAATGATGCTGATGCTGGTCGAACCTCTACCCTATAACTGATCGCTTAAGCCAGGCTGTGCAGGGCTCAGTTTCGTCATTTCATGATCTGCGTGCTCGGACACTTCTAGTGGGCTGGCTTATCTTCACTTTTGCAGTCTGAATGGAAAGAAAAAAAAGAAGGCTTAAAAGCAGAGGCATTTAATTTAAAAGGCTTTCCTTGAGTTTCTAGACGGCACTTTAGAAAATTAATAAAGGTAGAACTATGAATTCAATCAGAAATATTCTTGAGTTAAAAATGATGCTACTGATTTGGGTGATAATAGTCCATTTATACTGCCTATAGTCTATAGATATATAACCCTGAGTTTGCTAATTCATTTTAATTCTGGTTGTTTGCTGGAAGTTTTCTGATCTCTAAGATCCGGATAGACTCAAACCTCATTCCTGGCACAGCAGATCCTCTAAAGCCTTTCTAAGAGCTTGTTGACTTGTGAGTGGCCTTATTTTTCTTCTTACTTTGGTTCTAAATCACCTTTTGGCCCACTGTGCCCATCACAGACAGCCCTTATATTTAAAACCATTTCCTCAAGGCATTTGTTTGTATAGCCCACTTTACTGAAGATGTAGGGGAGTGAGAGAGGAATTTACATCACAGATGTGAAGCAAGTTAAAATTGAGTTTCAGAAGTCCTGGGCATTGTTTTGAGTTCAGCTGACTCTTCTTTCTCCCTTTTGCTTTTCTCTCTTCCTCTTTTTTTTTCAGGACTCTCTTTTCTCTCTCTGCTTAGTGTATGGAGTTCTTGTTGTAGTTCAGTGGTTAACGAATCCGACTAGGAACCATGAGGTTGCAGGTTCAATCCCTGGCCTCGACCAGTGGGATAAGGATCCGGCATTGCCGTGAGCTGTGGTGTAGGTTGCCCACGTGGCTCGGATCCTGCATTGCTGTGGCTCTGGCATTGGCCGGCAGCTACAGCTCTGATTAGACCCCTAGCCTGGGAACCTCCATATGCTGCAGGAGCGGCCCTAGAAAAGACAATACCAAAAAATAAATCAACCTTTCCCCATCTTTATTTATTTACTTTTGAATTTAAAATTAAAATGCTGAGCAGCCAAATAAAGTTTGGTGCCTCCATTGACATGTTCAAAGAAGAAGAGGTCCTGGGAGTTCCCGTCGTGGCGCAGTGGTTAACGAATCCGACTAGGAACCATGAGGTTGTGGGTTCGGTCCCTGCGCTTGCTCAGTGGGTTGACGATCCGGCGTTGCCATGATGTGGTGTAGGTTGCAGACACGGCTCGGATCCCGCGTTGCTGTGGCTCTGGCGTAGGCCGGTGGCTACAGCTCCGATTCGACCCCTAGCCTGGGAACCTCCATATGCCGCGGGAGCGGCCCAAGAAATAGCAACAACAACAACAGCAGCAAAAGACAAAAAAAAAAAGAAGCGGTCCCTTCTTACATTCTTGGACAATGGCAGGGCTTTTCCATCTCTAGCTGGAGGTGAGTTTGAGGCTTGGGGAGGACAAGTGTGCTCTGGGTACCAGATGCAGAGGAAAGGGCAAAAACCATGGCTTGGGGCTGGTGAGGGCTTGAATTCTGGCTTCTCCACTTCCTGGCCGTTTGACCTTGGGCAAGTTACTTAACTTTCCTTGGCCTGTTTCTTTATCTCCAAAGGAGGGGGTGTAATGTTACTTTCTTGTGAGTTGTAAAAAGGATAAAATCAAATAACACACAGGTGGAGGAAGGGATAAAACAAACAAACACTTGTAAAGCACCTGCCTCAATGCAGACCGGCGACAAATGTTAATTTCCTTTCCTTTCAACTGATAGACACTTTCCTTGAGGGTTACATATGTAAACGTTAAATATTTATAAATTGCGTATTTTTTTAAAAAAGAGACTTGAAAAGGAATCTTACTTTGGATTTTTGATGAAACAAATAATTATCCCTGCTTGTCTTGGCTGCAAATCTGTATTTTTATATGCAGCACTGGGTCTGCTTAGGTTGTTTCTGTCCAGTTTTCAGCACAGTGAGACTTGATGGAACCCAAACTCTTTTTGCAGCTTCATAGAAGTTGTAAGTATTAGGTGTTGAGGGTATGGTTTGATGCCATCTAAGTGACTGGGGCCTAGAACTGTCCCTGGGGGACTATTTCCAGGTGGGGGCATCAGAGCTGAATAGATAATGAGCATATAAACACTACTGAAGGCCCTGCTTTGGTCTGATGGCAATCACAGTGTAGGGAAATGGATGTTTTACCAGCAGAAAGGACTCTCCATCTGTCTTCTCTCGAAAGCAGAGACCTGCATAGCCTCCAGCAAGTAAGTGATTGATGTCAATTAGGCCGATTTAAACCACAAACAAAGACACCTCCCATGCACCTGGATTTCAAATTCTGGGATGCCGCGGTTTATGTTCGAAACAGTGGCCAATATAATATTTCATGTTCTTAGAGGCAGGAATGGATCAACTCAAGACTTAAAAGAGACTCTTTTTCTTATTGTCCAGTCAGTTGTCCAGGGGGATTTGCTAAATCCAACCAATAGCCTGTTTTTTGGACAACCCACCAGCCATGAATGGTTCTGCATATTTAAAGGGTCATAAAAGGGAAAGAAAAGAAAAACATGCAACAGAAACCATATGTGGTCCACAAAGCCGAAAATATTTACTTATCGGGCCTTTTATGGAAGAAGGTTGCTGATCCCTGGTCTGATGAGTTGAACTATTGCAGATTAATGAAGGCAAAACATAACAATGATTGACTTTTTCAGTTGTAATCTAATTTGTGGCGACCACCGTGTGCCTGTTTTAACAAAGCTTAGTGGGCATTATTTAGGATAAATATAATCACATTTCAATATTTAATCGTGTCTGGCAATATCCACATGGGGTCATTACAGTTTTGTTCAGGGAATGGAGTCCCTATTTATTGTTCTAGAAGCAGCTCCTATTTCCGACACCTCCCTCTGAAGCTCCACCTGTCTCTTCCTCACCACTGCTCACCTGGTTGAGGTCTCTTCCTACTCCCCCGGGCCTGAAAGAGGTTGGCAGGGGCCAGGCGGGGAAGGGCTGCTGAGGACTTTTCCACCTTATTCTGTGCATTCTGAGAGTAGGAAGGATTTTTTAGCAAGGGAGTGTGTGATCAAAAGCCACTTAAATATAGGGGGTGCAGAAGTATAAGCCGGGGGTATCCTCAGGGGCTGCCATGCACAGCCTGGACCTCCTGGAAGAAGTGGAGTCCAGATTAGACCCTGAAGGATGGCACTTTTATGGGAGTGAAAAGCAAAGGTCTGGAAGGATGAGGGGCTGTCTCCTAGAGTGTCCTGCCCTGGGTTGGAGGCTTTTACAGCAGTGTAAGATGAGGTTGGCTCATCCATGTGGCCCGGTCATTGGGAATGTTAAGGTGTATGAAGTTCCAAATCAAGGAGCTGGCAAGGAGTCATTGTCATTTATCTTTTATTTGATTTTATTTTGGTCATTTATTTTTTAAAAAAAAATTTAAATTCTTGGAGTTCCCGTCGTGGCTCAGGGGTTAACGAATCCGACTAGGAACAATGAGGTTGCGGGTTCGATCCCTGGCCTTGCTCAGTGGGTTAAGGATCCTGCATTGCTGTGGCTCTGGCGTAGGCCGGCAGCTACAGCTCTGAGTAGATCCCTAGCCTGGGAACCTCCATATGCTGAGAGATCGGCCCTAGAAAAGGCAAAAAGACCAAAAAAAAAAAATTTTAAATTCTTTATTTAAAGTGTAGTTGATTTACAATATTGTGCCAATTTTTGTGGTATAGCAAAGTGACCCAGTCATATACATATTTATGTATATGTTGTGATATATGTATAAATTATTTTTCTCATGTCTTCCATCATGTTCTATCACAAGAGACTGGATATACTTCCCTGTGCTGTACAGTAGGACCTCATTGCTTATCCGTTCTAAATGTAATAGCATCTACTAGCCCCAAACTCCCCATCCATCCCACTCCCTCCCCCTCCCCCTTGGCAACCACAAGTCTGTTCTCTATGTCTGCAAGTCTGTTTCTGTTTTGTAGAGAGGTACATTGTGCCATATTTTCGATTCCACATATCATATGGTGTTTGTCTTTGTCTTTCTGACTTACTTCCCCTAGTATGAGAATCTCTAGTTGTATCCATGTTGCTGCCAATAGCATCATTGTCATTTATTTTAAAAGGAGCTGTGTGTGAGTGTGTGTTGGTGGACAGTGAAATGATCATCATGAAATGGGCTACTCTTGGTTACACCTTGCCCCAGTGCTGGGCACTGGACTCAGTGTATTGCAGGGATCATCTCATTTGATCTTCTTGACAACTCTGGGGAGCAGGGGGAAGGTAGTATTCTTCCCAGCTTGCAAATGAGGACATTTGGGCTTAGAGAGATTGAAATCTCTTGCCCGAGGTTCTAAGGTGGACAATGAGCAGAGCCCTGACAGTCTGACCCAGGAGCCCAAGCTCTTAACTCCTGAAATCAGCTCTATGTAAAGCGATTCTAACAAAGCAGAAAGGGGAAGGGCGTAAAGGAACTGAAATCCTACCTTCCACGAATGACCGCTTTAGATGCCAGAGCTCTCAGACATCTTTCTGTGTGTATGCACAACAAGACATGTGAATTTTGCACAACCTGTGTCAGCACTGCATAAATCCTATGCCTGCAAATTTTACATACATGGCAGCCTACTATATGGCCTAGTTTTTTTTTCCTATTTCAAATTAATTTTCTAATTTTTATTAAGTGAGTGTATGATGTTAAAAAAATTCAACCAAGTAGGATTTAAAGATCCAGTTGGCTTTATGAAACAGTTTATGAATCGGGAAGTTTCCTGTCTAGGAACTAAAGGGTACTCCAAGGAGTTGTACAAGATGGAAGGTTTTTATAGGAAGAAGGATGAGGCAAGGGAGCTATTATCAAAAGAAAAGAAAGGACTTTTTTCTTTTTTGGCTGCCCATGGCATATGGAGTTCCCCAACCAGACCAGGGCTGCAGTTGTGGTTCCACACACTGGATCCTTTAACCCACTGTGCTGGCGCTTGAACCTGCATCCTGGCACCGAAGAGATGCTGCTGATCCCCTTGCAATACAGTGGGAACTCCAGGAAAGGATTGTTTTTGGGTCGGGATGTCTTCTTTTGGGGGCAAGTAACAGCAGGGATTTTATCATGCAGATTGCCTCTTTTTCCTCTAGGGCATGAAGCGGGTCCATGAGACCTCATTAGTGCTGACCAGAAAATTCCAGACGGCTTGATTAAGATTATATTTCTGGATGGACCTAGAGAATAGTATACTTAGTGAAGTTAGTCAGAGAAAGACAAATACTACATGATATCTCATATGTGGAATCTAAAGATAACACGAACGAGTCTATGTACAAAACAGAAACAGACTCACAAACACAGAAAACAAATGTATGGTTACCAAAGGAGAGAGGGAGGGAGGGACAAATTAGGATTAACAGATACAATAAAATAGATGAGGAACAAGGGTTTACTGCATAGCACAGGGAATTATATTCAGTGCCTTATAATAACCCATAATGGAATATAATGTGGAAAAAAAAACCAACCCTGAATCACTTTTCTGCACATTGAAACTAACACAATATTGTAAATCAACTTCATTATAAAAATATGTATACTGCATTAAAGTTCAGTGTAACATACTTCATTAAAAAATGTTTACAAAAAAGATGACATTTCTGGGGAAGGTCGAACCTGACGTCAAGTCAAGTATTAAGTCCAGGTTTGACACCGTGGGCTTTGGTATAAGTGGTGCCATTTGGACCCGGGCTTATCTCTTTAACAATCGTGTTTCACTTTGTGACGCTCCCCGCATCCACATAGCGCATCCTTTATAGAGCATTGCAGGTTCTTGAGCAAGGAAATCATTTTCTTGGTACACTTTTTAACTGACTCTCATGCTTTCCCTCTTTCTCTGCAGCATGCCCTTGACGCTGACAACGCAGGAGTAAGCCCAATAGGCAACTCTTCCAACAACAGCAGTCACTGGGACCTTGGAAGTGCCTTTTTCTTTGCTGGAACCGTCATCACCACCATAGGTATCCATGCGTTTGCCAGTACCTTTTCCTCCTCAGGGCCTTCTGAGTCATGGCACTCATGATCGAGGTTTTGTTCTCCTAGAATTCCTGGCAGCTGCAGCCTCCAAGGAGGCATACGAAGCACTGTCAAATTAACGCAGTAGTTGTGTGGTGGCTTTCCATAATAGGCAAAGCAGAATGAAGAATCTCATTTTTCACAATGAAACACTAGGGAGCCTTTAGTTTGAAGGGACCTCGCGGAAAGATTAGAGTAAAAAATCAATCTCTGAATTGGTCATTTGAACTCCCAATTGTTCAGTTGAGCCCAGACTCCTTTAAAAAATTGTACTGTTGGAGCTACTGTTGTGGCTCAGTGGTAAGGAACCCGACTGGTAACCATGAGGTTGCGGGTTCGATCCCTGGCCTTGCCTAGTGGGTTAAGGATCCGGCATTGCTTTGAGCTGTGGAGTGGGTCGAAGACCAGGCTCAGATCCTGGGTTGCTGTGACTGTGGTGTAGGCTGGCAGCTGTAGCTCCAATTCGACCCCTGGCCTGGGAACTTCCATATGCCTCGAGTGTGGCCCTAAAAAGAAAAAAAAAAAAAAAAAAAGAAATGTACTGTTTATTAAAGTTATACCTGAAAGAACCAAACTGTTTTACAAAGTTTGTTATGAAAAACAGCGTCTCCACCCGCCCCCTCTTTTTTTCACATCTCCTGGGGCAATCCCTTTCACCTCTTTTGCTTGGTTATTTTGAGATTCACCTTCATATCTTTAAATATCACGTGTGTGTTGCACTTCCCGAATTTTGCTTTAGACATGATTTCTCTCTCTCCTTCTCTTCTTTTGTCTTTTTAGGGCTGCACTTGTGGCATATGAATGTTCCCAGGATAGGGGTCAAATCGGAGCTGCAGCTGCTGGCCTATGCTGCAGCCACAGCAATGCCAGATCCTAGCTGTGTCTGTGACCTACACCACAACTCACGGCAATGCCGATCCTTAACCCCTTAGGCAAGGCCAGGGATCGAACCTGCATCCTCATGGATACTAGTAGGGTTAGTGTCTGCTGAACCACAATGGGAATTCCCTAGAGATGATTTCTTGACTTCCCATTGGAATTAGTTCTTACTTCCTCCCTTCCCTGCTGTAGAAGGGCTCTCTTCCCATCCTCCTAGCTTCCCAAGGTAGGCTAATTTGATCAAAAGTGGACATTTGCATTATTTGGGTAGGTAAACGCTCTTTACAACTGATCATAAGGTGATCTGTGATTATTTCCTTCCTGTACCCATTACTGTCTTATTGTATTTGTATGTGCCTTTTTTTTTTCTAATATTTGGGGTTAAATGATTTGTCATAGTGGTTAGCTTTATAATTGCATATAATAGCCTTACTGTTCTATTCTTTAAACTTTATCTATTAGTTCCCTGTTATGGGTAATGACATCTCTTTCTCCACCACACAATTTTAGTTGACCCTGTTCTTTTAATGTTTACTTTTACATTATTAAATATGCATATGCTTCTATTAGATGTTTGCTCACTTTAAATAATAACTCTTGGCTCTCAGCTATTACACATAGTCAGGGAACTTTGGCGTCTCAACTTCCGCTATCAATTATTACTCATTGTAGCATTCTGTTACATCAGAGTAGATGTTTTACATTCTCTTCTGTTACCTGCTGGCCAAAAGGATACTCCCTTTTGTTTTAGTTGTAGTTCTTACAGTTGAATATTGTCAGGGTTCATCTCTAGTCGTGGTTTTCATCATGGTTTTTCCACGGTGGTTTTTGCCACCGTCACTTCCTTGGCTGAAATTCATCTTCAAGTAGTTGCCTTAAGAATGGCTCTTGGATGGAAATTCTGTCAAATTGGATTGTTATGGTCATTATACAACTACAGGTGTGATAAATTTATTTGAGTAATAAAAAAAAATAAAGAATGGCTCCTGGGATGGAGTTCCCTTGTGGTGCAGTGGGTTAAGGAGCTGGCATCGTCACTGCAGGGGCTCGGGTTGCTGCTGTGACATGGGTTAGATCCCTGGCCCAGGAACTTTTGTATGCTGCAGATACGGCCAAAAATCCCCCCCAACCCCCCCAAAACAACGGCTCCTGGGAGCAGTAGTCCCTGGGTTCTTATATCATTCAAAATGGTAGTCTTACGCTTGGAGGGCAGTATGGCTGGAAATGAAACCCTTGACTCACATGTTCTTTTTTAAAGATCTTGTTGGTGTTACTCTCCTTTCTCCTGATGTCTATGTGGCTGTGGAGAAACCTGATGGCAGCTCACTTTTTTTCCCCTGTTATAAGTGACTTGATCTTTTTGCTCAGCTACTGGAAAGATTACTTCTTAATCTTTCATCCGATAACACTACCAGGTTTTGTCCGTTTTATTTCAGGAAAGTTTTCTTTGTTGTCCTCTATAAGCATTTTCTCTGCTGTATGGTTTTGGTTCTGTTTTTTGGGAATTCCAGTTGTATACCTATGGTCACTTCTTTGCCCGTTTTCTATGTTTAATATTTTCCTTCTACTCCTTTTTAATCCTTAAAAGTTCGTTTTTAATTTGTTGGTTTTATCCTTATTTCTCTGTCTTTGTGTTTTTCACGGTGTCTGCTCTGTCATGTCCTTCTTCCAATTTTATTTTTGTGTGTGTGTGTGATCATTAGGGAATTTTTTCTTTCCTATTTTTCCCCTGAATTCCATTAGCTCAGCTCACATTTCTTCTATGCTTATTATCTCACCATTTCCTCCTTGATTTCTTGCATTTTTGTGGTTTCTCTATGATGATTCTTACAGGTGATTACTTCATAGTTGTTTACCATTTTTGTCTGATTGGGGCAATCTTTTTCTGCTGAGTGTCTCATTCACTGGTAGGTTTTACTGCTTTTTCACATTTAAAAAAATGGAAACTTTATATTTATACTGGGCCAGTTTCTTTTAAAAATACTTTATGCTAAACAAAATGGATATTCCTGGACCAGGTCTCTGCTGAACATTTCCATGGGGCTGGGGAGGGAAGAGCAGGGAGAAGCAGGTAACCTTTCAGGTAGCACATCCCAAGACCCTTCTCTTTCCTGCTGTCAAAGAGACAGAGTGCTTCCTGCAAATATGGCCCATCTGCGTTATTTTCTGTATCGTTCTGCCTGTTCTGTTTTTCTAGACCAGGTCACACTCAGGAGACTTCTGCTGTTCTCCTCTTCACTTTATATTCCACACTTGGTGCAAACAGGGATATGTCTTTTGAAGTTCACGCTGAGACCCTCACTTTCATAACTGAGTTTTTTCTAGCACTTTCTGAGATTTGCCCGTAGGCCCTTTCATCATTCTATGTGCTTCTTCTCTTTATTTTTTTTCTCATATTGCTTCTGTACCATCTCAGCCTCTTTGGAGAATCCTTACATATATTAAGGAATCTGTAGATTACATCCCTCTCCTAGCTCTGCTGAAAATGAGTTTGAGAGTTATTGATCCTCATACAGTAGTGAAATCACACTACAATAAAAATTTTCATTCATAGAATGGGAAACACACAGCAGTCACCAGTTCATAGTAGCGAAGGACAAACTGGGAGGCTCCTTTGCCCTCACAGTGGAAGGATTCTTAACATTTATTTATACTCTTTGGGAGGAACTCCCTCATCTATTACTCTCTGAGGCCCAGCTATCCCTTCTTGGAAGTTCTTCTCTCCCTTCCTTTTCATAACCACCCAGTAAGTGGATGCTGGAGAATATGCCTTTTTTGGGGGGATGCACATTCTTAATGATTGACTTCCTCTTGGCACAAGTTTCAGGGGCTAAGGTTTATTTTAGAGGCACAGGTTTTTGTTTATGATTATAGATGTCATCTTTGGGACCTGTGTTATTTCTACATTGGTGGAATCAAGAAAGTAACGTGCGAGGCGATAAGAATATTTGGGATTATGGAGTTCCTGCTGTGGCATAACGGGATTAGCAGCATCTCTGCAGTGCCAGGATGCAGGTTCGATCCCTGGCTGGCACAGTAAGTTAAAGGATCCAGCATTGCTGCAGTTGTGATGTAGGTCACAATAATGGCTCAGATCTGATCTTTGGCCTGGGAACTCCATATGCTGTGAGGGGGTGAGAGGGAGGAAAAAGAAAATTTGGAATGAGAGAGAGAGTCGTCATTCCTTTTTAGAAAGCCTCTTAATCTAATTATATGACATACTAGGTTCACACTCGCAAATCAGCAAATGGCATTAAGATGAACTATTACACGTATTAGAGGTGTATGTTACACTAGTGAGTCTGGGGTCTAGAAGCCTTTCAAATACTCCAGATCAGATTATGTCCTATTAGTGATCAATCCCACAGCATCCAACAAAGGAAACAGGATGTGGCTCAGTGGAAACGAATCCGACTAGAATCCATGCGAATTCGATCCCCGGCCTTGCTCAGTGTGTTAAGGATTCGGTGTTGCCATGAGCTGTGGTGTAGGTCGCAGATGTGCCTCAGATCCTGTGTGGCTGTGGCTGTGGCTGTGGCCCCCAGCTGTAGCTCTGATCTGACCCCCGGTCTGGGAACTCCCATATGCTGTGGGTGTGGCCCTAAAAAGCAAAAAAGAAAAAGTACATTTTGGAAAATGCACTCTCGCCCCCAGTATGGGACCCATGAAACATTCATGTGTATTAAAGACAGAAAAAAGAAAACCATGATATTCTTACTTTTGTAAAATGGCCAAACCAGTGGTCTGTATGACGCATTGAAAACCACTATAGCTACATTGGGATATGCACTGATTTATTATGTTAGCTGCTAGCCCAAACCAAGGGCTTGGTTTATTGAACATCTGTGTTCATTGACTCACATGACATTATGTAACTCACCAACAAGATAAAACCTGAATGATGGTTTAATCCACCTAATGAGGAACATGTGACATATGACCCTTTCTGCCCTTTTTAATATGTTTACCTTGGAATCTTTGAGTTTGTGCAAGTGGCTCTTAGTTTTTGCTGCTTAACACCTACTCACTTACTCGCTCTTGTCCTGTGATAACCATTTCCCCAATGGTACCCTGCTCCAGGCCTCCGGGGAAGAATCACCTTGTCTAGACTCAGACATCCAGTGCCTTGAATGTGCATGACCACAGTCCTGAGTTCAGAGAGAGAGATGAGATGTGGATTAGGCAATCAGCAAGTCAGTTCCCAGACTTTTGCTTGAGCTTGGGAGGAAGTGACTTCTCTTTCTTAATGAAGGCAAATCTGGAAAAAATAAGCCCAGGACCCTGCCATTTATTTATTTATTTTTTCCCTCCGTGGGTTGTTCTCCTTAGAATTCAGCTGACAGTAAGGAAGCTGAGTAAGAAAAGAGGACTGATAAATGGGGTCCAACTTGCAGCCTCTGAGCTTGGGATGAACCTAACCAGGAAGCCTTAAGAAATAAATGTTAAAGCTCCTCTTATTTACTGGGGTCTATACATTTCCTGTTTTGCTTAAGCAAGTCTGCTTTGGGTTCTCTCTTGCCTAAGACTGAAAAACCCTAACCAATACACACTTATGGGTCAGAGAGCATGGAGGGAACAGTAAGTACCCCTCTGACCTCCATAGCCAGTACTTGACCCTGCTGGCCCCTGCAGTTGCCTTATTCCACCTCCTATGGGCTGCGTGTCTTGATTTAAACTCTTGGGCCAGAGCCTCCTGTTGGATAAGTCTCTAGGTTCATGTGCTTATGTCCTGGCAACTTGGGATGCTGTTGCCTCTATAGTGGGAGGCAGGACACTGTGTCAAGTCTTGGCACAGAACGGGGACCTTTCCCCAAATCGGAAGGAAGGTGGAGGCTGATCAGGAAACTACTATTACCAAACAAGCACAAAACACAAACAAAAATAAAGTCCAACCCAAACCACAAGTCCATTTCGGTATCATGGCTCAGTGTTAGTGTGAGAGATTGGGTCCTTTTCTATTCAGTGGGAAAAAAGCTATTTTTTCTCTCACTCCCTGTCTTAATGGAAAAATAATGTGTTGTGTGTTGGACAGCCATTTAGCTGGCTCAATTTTAACTCCGGGGTGGAGAGTCTTTAGAGAGTCATACAATTAGAGAATTCTAAAGAAAACATTAGTACAATGTTAGTAATAATGAGCTGAGGAAATAATGCTTTTTTTTTCCCAAATTGGGTAGTGGTAAATTCATTCATCACAAGTGGGAGCAAGGCTTATAAGAAAACTAAGAGCCTGCTCATTCATCCCATTCTTCCTGAGAAATTTTCCATTTTTTAGGACTCAGGCAGTAGAGCAACTGGAGCCCAGGAGTGTTTTCACTATTTGTAAAGTATGCAAACATTAGGCTGCTTGCTTGAGTTCACATAATGTG
Source organism: Sus scrofa (assembly GCF_054392235.1). NCBI lineage: Eukaryota > Metazoa > Chordata > Mammalia > Artiodactyla > Suidae > Sus > Sus scrofa. The sequence continues at coordinate 121,253,508 of NC_139389.1, read as the reverse complement.
TGACATAATTCTGTCAACATTTCCCCATTGGTGAGATTCTTTGAAAAACATAATCTTTAATGGGTTCCATTGGATCTACTATCAACATTGTAACCACAGGTTGTTGGAAGCTTAAGCGGTTTTTACTTTTGTGATAGTGTCACATCATGATAAGAATCTTTGTGCATGAATGGTGATCATCTTTATCTCTGGTTGTTTCCTTGGAAAGATTCCCCCAGGGATTGCGGTGTCAAAGGGCCTGGGCCTTTTAAAGCCTTGCCAAATTGCTTTCCAGAAAGAATCTCCTGAGCTGCATGAAGTTAGGTATCATTCAGACACCAAAAATACGCTCACTGTTTAGAATGTGTATGGAGAGAGAGCTTAGGAGTAAAAATCGTTTCTGAAAAGCACCTCGGTGTCAGAGGTCCCGTTTATCTGAAGATTATCAAAGCCCTTTTTTTTTTTTTATTTTGAGAATTGACTGTATTTTTTATTTAAGCCTCTGTAGTTTGAGGTTAACCTTTGCCTTATCTAATACAAGGTGCTAATGCTGTTTTTTTTTTCTTTCTTTTTTTAATTGTTATTTCCCCAATACATTTTTTTCTACTGTACAGCATGGCAACCCAGTTACACATACATGTACACATTCTATTTTCGCACATTATCATGCTCCATCATAAGTGACTAGACACAGTTCCCAGTGCTACACAGCAGGATCTCACTGCTAATCCATTCCAAAGGCAATAGTTTGCATCTATTAACCCCAAGTTCCCAATCCACCCCACTCCCTCCCCCTCCCCCTTGACAACCACAAGTCTGTTCTCTAAATCCACGATTTTCTTTTCTGTGGAAAGGTTCATTTGTACCATATATGAGATTCCAAGTATAAGTGGTGTATGGTATTTGTCTTTCTCTTTCTGACTTACTTCACTCAGGATGAGAGTCTCTAGTTCCATCCATGTTGCTGCAAATGGCATTATTTTGTTCTTTTTTATGGCTGAGTAGTATTCCATTGTGTATATATACCACCTCTTCCTAATCCAGTCGTCTGTTGATGGACATTTGAGTTGTTTCCATGTCTTGGCTATTGCAAATAGAGCTGCAATGAACATGTGGGTGCATGTGTCTTTTTTAAGGAAAGTTTTGTCTGGATATATGCCCAAGAGTGGGATGGCTGGATCATATGGTAATTCTGTGTATAGTTTTCTAAGGTACCTCCATACTGTTCTCCATAGTGGCTGTACCACCTTACAACAGTGCAGGAAGGTTCCCTTTTCTCCACACCCCCTCTAGCATTTGTTATCTGTAGACTTATTAATGATGGCTATTCTGACTGGTGTGAGGTGGTACCTCGTGGTAGTTTTGATTTATACTTCTTAATAATCAGGGATATTGAGCATTTTTTCATGTGCTTGTTGGCCATCTTCTTTGGAAAAAATGTCTATTCAGATCTTGTGCCCATTTTTCCATTGGGTTGTTGGCTTTTTTGCTGTTGAGTTGTATAAGTTGTTTGTATATTTTAGAGATTAAGGCCTTTTCAGTTGCATCATTTGAAATTATTTTCTCCCATTCTGTATGTTGTCTTTTAGTTTTCTTTTTGGTTTCCTTTGCTATGCAAAAGCTTGTCAGTTTGATAGGTCTCATTGGTTTATTTTTGTCAAAGCGCTTCTTTTTTTAAACAAGGTTTTCTTGTACTGAGATATACAGAAAGACCTACAAGCATATGGCAAAGGGGAGTACGTTCAGGGTCTTTTCCAAACTAGGAGCCATGCCAGAAGGAAAACTAGACTGCTGTCTTTCTTTTCTTTTCTTTTTCTTTTTCTTTCTTTCTTTCTTTTTTTTTTTTTTTTTTTTTTTTTTTTTTTTTTTTGTCTTTTTAGGGCCGCACCCAGGGCATAAGGAGGTTCCCAGGCTAGGGGTTGAATCAGAGCTGTAGCGGCTGGCCTACACCACAGCCACAGCAACGCCAGATCTGAACCGCCTCTGTGACCTACACCGCAGATTGTGGCAATGCTGGATCCTTAACCCACTGTGCGTAGCCAGGATTGAACCTGTGTCCTCATGGATGCTAGTCAGATTCATTTCCACTGAGCCACAATGGGAACGCCAAGACTGCTGTCTTTCTTGAGGTCACTCTGCACCCTGTCCCTTTTCTCAGTAACCAACTCTGATGTGAGAAAGACCCACCTGCCTCTGTTGATGCTCTGGTGGGTCTCCAGCAGCTAGATTTTCTGCTGGAGGAGTGATAACTCCCGTGTGCAGATTCTTTCTACACACCATTCCTGGTGGAAGGGTGGCGAATGATTATGTTCCTACCAACAGCTATGGAATGCAATCGGATTTCATCTTTGGGGCATTTTTGGATTGAGTCACCTGACTCTAGCCACATCAGAGAGAGCCCCTGGTCAGGTCAGTAACTATGTCCCTTGCTTGGTGGCCTCAGTTAAGAATTGTACCTGCCAAGGTAGCATGGCAGCTATGTCTACTTGACCAGTAGCAGTTGGGTTGGGTCTTTAGCCCACGGCTTTGGAAATGGCAGTCATTGTGGTGCTTACATTCTGCGTGCTTGTCAGGAGCTTGGAGCTGTGCTCTTCATTCATTATCTCCCTTAGTTTTCCATTAACCACGTAAGGTAAGTACTCTTATTTGCCTCCTTTTACCTATAAGAAGACAGACCCAGGGGAGTTCCCGTCGTGGTGCAGTGGTTAATGAATCCGACTAGGAACCATGAGGTTTTGGGTTCGATCCCTATCCTTGCTTAGTGGGTTAAGGATCCAGCGTTGCTGTGAGCTGTGGTGTAGGTTGCAGACGTGGCTCAGATCCCGTGTTGCTGTGGCTCTGGCGTAGGCCGGCAGCTACAGCTCCGATTAGACCCCTAGCCTGGGAACCTCCATATGCCTCGGAAGTGGCCCAAGAAATGGCAAAAAGACAAAAAAAAAGACAAAAAAAAAAAAAAAAAAAAAGACAGACCCAGGGATGTTAAGTGCCTTGTCCAATATCTCAAGGTTTTAAGCCGTGGAGCCTGGCTTTAGTCACTAGTACCAGCTATATAAGGCACAGGACCCAGTGCAAAATGAAAATGCAGTCTCTTGCTAAAAAAACAGATTAAGAAGGTCAAAATGGGGAGTTCCCACTGTGGCTCAGTGGTGACGAACCTGACTAGTATCCATGAGGATGCGGGTTCGATCCCTGGCCTCACTCAGTGGGTTAAGTATCCAGTGTTGCAGGTCTCAGACACGGCTCAGATCCTATATGGCTGTGGCTGTGGCTGGCAGTTGTAGCTTCAATTTGACCCCTAGCCTGGGAACTTCCATATGCTGCATTTGTGGCCCTAAAAAAGTTAAAAAACAAAACAACCCCCCCCAAACCCTCCAGAGCATTAAACCAAGCTCTGGGCCCTTCTAAGTGTGGGGCCCCGTGTGACTGCACAGGACACACACCCATAAATGACAGACAGTCTGGTTTGAGGACATATACTAAATACCAGAGCTGAATAGCATACCGTTTGGCCAAGATTGACTTTGGCATGTGAATAGCAAATAGAAGGGTTCCATATACGCTACTCAGGCCCACATCCTCTTTAAACAACAGTTTTCTCTTTGGAAAGGCTTGTGCCTTCTAGCCAGGGGTGACCAGAGCTAAGCGTTACGTTGGTCCTTTTGTTTGCAACAGAATATTCTTGCTGGGCTGGTCGTCTCCTGCTGAAAGTCACTAGAAGCCAATGAGGAGCTCCTAGGCTGCCTTCTGCTTTATGAAATCCACTTTTTTTTTTCTTTGTAGGGCTGCACCTGCAGCTTATGGAAGTTTCCAGGCTAGGGACTGAATTGGAGCTACAACTGCTGGTCTATGCCACAGCCACAGCAACACCAGATCCAAGCCATATCTGTGACCTACATTATAGCTTGCAGCAATGCTGGATCCTTAACCCACTGAGCAAGGGCAGGGATTGAACTCAAATCCTCATGAATACTAGTCTGGTTCGTTACCACTGAGCCATGATGGGAACTCCCTGAAATCCACTTCTAATGTTCTGGGCTAATTCTGCCTGTCCAGCTGCTTCTCACTTCCCAGTCTTTGCTGCTCCAAGGATACCCAGGCCCCAAATCCAGCCAGGGGCCCACCCACCTGAGCTCTTGAGCCAGGCTGGCCTGGGCCACAGACATTTTCATCCTTTGTCTTGGTGCCCTGGGAGAACAGTGGAGCTTCTGGAAGGAAAGTAGGAACCAACAATCTGTTTTCTCCTGGGGCTTAATTCCCCTGGAGACATAGCACTCAGCAGAGATTCTTTCCCACAGAAAACCCGGGGCAAGATGATAATTGCTAATACTTACTGAGTGCTTATTCTTTGCCTCATGCTTCTTATTTATTTATTCATATTTATTATTATTTTTGGCCACATCTGTGGCATGTGGAAGTTCCTGGGCCAGGGATCAAACCTGTGCCACAGCAGCGATCTGAACCATAGCAGTGACAATGCCAGATCCTTAACCCACAGGGAACTCCTACATGTATTTAATCTTAACAGGTAACAAATGCTTCACATGTAACTCCTTAAGCTATGAGGTAGGTGCTATTGATAGCCCCATCATTCAGGCGAGGAAAGCAAGGCAAAAAGGTAAATTGCCCAAGTTCTGAGAGTAAGTGGAACAGCTTAGAACTAGAGAGCCACGGTTACACCTTACTTGAGAGTTCTATCAAGCCTTCTAGGAGGATGGACAAGGAAGACTAAGGCTTGGTCCAACTAGAGGCAAAAATCCAGGAATTTGGTCCTCCTGTTGCCTGAGAGCAAAGCTCCAAAATGTAACTTCTGGAATTTTCTCCGAGTAACAGGATTGAAGGTCAAACTGGAGAACAAACTCTCCAAATAATTCATCAGAGACCATGGACACACACACACACACACACACACACACACACACACACACACACACACGTACACACACACAATACAGCCTTACTCAAGAATGGCAATTATTTTATGTTTGCTATAAAGTGATAGCCTTACATATATTTCAAGACTTATTTGAATATGACTCTACGAGTAAGCTTACCCAAGAACTTTGCTCTAAATTTTTTTTAAAAAGTTATTGAAGTAGAGTTGAATTACAATGTTGTGTTAGTTTCAGGTGTACAACAAAGTGGATTGGTTATAAGCATAGATATATCCATTCTTGTTCAGATTTATTTTAGTGTCCTAGTCTGCAAAACACTGCACAAATAAGGGGCTGGCTGTAATACTACTAGACTGCTACTGCTTCTTGGCATTGGTATGGTACTTTGCAGGTCCTGATTTCCCCCCACCTTTCCTTGAACCCCTCCGTCACTTATTGGAGGTGAAGTGATTCCGAGGATAACCAGGAGGAAGGACGCGCTATTGGGTTGGAGCCTCCATCTTCTCACTTTTCTTCATGCTCCTTAGACGACATGGAAATATTCCCTGAACACAGTCCTTACCTAGACGGTGGGGCGGATTCTCTCCAAAAGCTGGAGGAAGGGGTGCAGCACATGTTAGGGCTAAGAATATGCCTGTTCAGTAGGTTCAAAGCCTGAATGTGTTGGCCTGTGTGTGTAATAGGTGTCTTTCTGATAGATTCAGACTAAAAGAAAACCTGTATTCCTTGACAGTAATCAGGCAATTATGAGACAGTCAAGAAAAGTCATAAATGTCTCCACAATTATAGGAATAGTTTCAAGAGTCATCATCATCCTGCATGAAATGATGCTACATAGGCACATTTATTCCTTATTAAAGGTAAATTGGATTATTCCAGAGGAAAGTACTTAAAAAATGATTCTGTCCAAGTTCTTGAAAAAAGTTCTGAGAGCCTTTTTTTTTTTTTGGCACAATTATATAAAAATCATAAATATCACATGAGATCACTAATACATGGAATCTAATGAAAAATAAGATGAAAGAACTTACAGCGCAGAAACAGACTCAAAGATGCTAAAACTGAATTTATGGTTACCGAAGGGGAAACCTGGGGAGGGGGATAGATTAGGGGGCTGGGATTGACATATGCTCCTTACTACCTATAAAATGGAGAGTCAGCGAGGACCTGCTGGACAGCACAGGGGAACCTCCTCAATACTGTGTACTAACCTCTATGGGAAACGAATCTGAAAAGGAATGGATACGTGTATATGTGTAACTGATTCACTTTGCTGCACCCCTGAAACACAGTTTTGTAAGTCACCTCTACTCCAATAAAATTTATAAAAGAAGTGCAAGATTAAGAAGGCTTGCCTGAACAATCATCGAAGAAATGGAAGCTATAATTTAGATAATTTGTGATAAGAGGTTTGAGGGATTCTGACTGGAAAACTGAAAAGAAAAATAACCAGGTGACTCATGACCCAAAGGCAGAAAGCATCAGTGAGTTCGCCAGGCTCATGGGAGGATGGGTGATGGACCAGCCATCAATATTATCTTTACTCTGTTGCGTCCCCAGCATGCCATGAGCCCAGTAACTCATCTACTGCATGAATTTAAGAAACAGACCCCACATGAGTTGCCCTATATTGGAGAATAGTTAGGTAACTAGACACTAGTTCATATAATATTGCAATATCATTGGCATGGAAGTAAATAACAAGTAATGTAGTGTCTCATCTCTGTATAATTTGTGCTAATACTATAAGCCTCTCTTTCTAGCACTGCTTTCTTCTGCCTCATCATAGAGGGTACACCAAATACTCGCTAGACGTAAGTTACTTGCGTAATTGCAGAACTCTTGAGAATGCAGATGTTGGTGTTTTCAAAGCACTGTTGGAAATAGCATATTCGTAGACCTGGCTATAAAAGGATTCTTTTGTCTTTAAACATCCATTCCGCCCACAAACATTTATTCAGCACCTGAATCCTTGGGGCAAGAAGTGGGCGGGAGGAAATTGGACTCAGATGGCGTTCCTAGTAAAGAGAAAAAGAGAGCCAGGCAGAGCTCAAGTTCACTGTCAGGATAAGAAAGAGGCACAAAAGTCCTCCATCCCTAGCTCTACTCTTCTCGGCCCTCCCAGGGTAGGGCTGTATGGTCCATGGGTCCTTTATGAATTTGTACTAGAGCACACATCCTCTTTAATGTGGAACACCCATCACCCAAAGAAGCCAAAAGCTGAAGACAACCACTGTTTTTAGGTGGAAGGGATGGCATGGGGTGAGGCCATAAAGAAGAAGCTCTTTTCAAACCTAAAAAAAGCAATGGTGAACGCTTCTTAGGGGTTCAGTGTCCCTAAACCAGACATGTCCAAGATGTTTGGTGTTTCTGAAAGGGGGTGCTATCATTTTCCATCAGAATTGCAATTCCGGGTGACCATAAATTTCCTAAAATGTCATTGACCCAAATACCATACGATCCTGGAAACCTGGATCCCCTTGAAACTATTTACAAGGAGTGAAGAGAAGAGAAGCAATGGAACAATGTTCTGAATTTTATAGGGGCTTTGAAATAAAGTTCTGCTCCTGAAGCTCATCAAGTGGAGGGAATGGAGAAAGTCTTTAAGTCTGTGGATTCTTTGGTTCAGTGCTCTAATTTCTCTGCTGCCTCACTACTCTCCCTCTCTCTTTTTAATATTTCTCACCAGGGTATGGGAATATTGCTCCAAGCACAGAAGGAGGCAAAATCTTTTGTATTTTATATGCCATCTTTGGAATTCCACTCTTTGGTTTCTTATTGGCTGGAATTGGAGACCAACTTGGAACCATCTTTGGGAAAAGCATTGCAAGAGTGGAGAAGGTCTTTCGAGTGAGTACTGTATCTATTTAAACCTAACCTCTGTGATCCAATTGGCTGTCACCTGGCAGGATCCGGAAGGAATTACCAGGATATTCCCATTTTGTTATCACTTTTAATGGAGTAGTTTATTTTTATTTATTTATTTATTTATTTTTTTATTTTGGCCAATGGTAGTCATGGATGCTGAACCTAAACTACTTTCTCTTGAGCACTTTCCTTCTTCAGAGTGGTTGGTCTTCCAGGAATCACTAGACTAGAGGGTTAAGTATGGGTTTGCCAACACAGATTTTCTGAAGAGGTGAGGCATATGCAGCCTCTTCTCGGAGAAGGAAGATGGGTTCTTTAGTGTGTTGGCAATAGAGAATTATATCCGTTTTGTTATTGGAACTCCTTCACTCCATTTTATTTCCAATCACAGTGTGTTTAGGCTGATCCTAGCTTCCAAGACCTGTTCCAGAAACCTGTATTTTTCCAGCCATTGCTTTGTGCTTTGTATCTGTCTCCTCCCTGCCCTTCTGTCTCTCCTCCCCTTGCTGAGTGCTCCCTTAGCAATAGTACACTAATAAACTAATTCATACTAAGGTGTTGATGATTGCTAGTGCCTTAATGAGTTTGTTTCTTCTTGAGAATACTCACCTTTAAACGAGGGAGAAAAATCTCAACTCAAGAAATGTATTTACTAGAGATGGCTCTACTAGCATCAGTGACAGGCATGTGGGGAAGATGTGATCGGACCCGGGTTTCCTTTAGCTCACAGCCATTCATGTGATTTAACAGAACACTTGCTTTGCTTAGGGGTAAGGTCATTTCTACTCCGTTTCCCATTATTGACCCAATTCTCAAGTCTTTGAAACCCTTTTCAGGGAGTTTTTTCTCAGGATGATTTCCTATTTAACAATGATGATTTGAGATCTTTTTCGGTATCTAGCAATGATGGGCAGAGATAGATCCATGGTTAGTTCTGTGGCCTCCCTTATTTCCCCCTCTGAGATAAATCATGACATAAACTTCTCTTTAGAAGAAGGCAAGGGAGCTCTCCCATCGAGTAGTTTCAGAAATTCTGTTCCAGTTGAGTGAAGGAATAAAGTGCTAGAGCTGTCTTAAGCCGCCTTTTATAAGCTCAGCGATCTTGGGTGAACTGCCTCAGTTTGCTCATCGACTAAATGGGATGGAATTCAAATTTACTCGATGAGGTCTTGGTGCTGATTAAATGAACTAATGTGTGAAACACCTTGGCACGAGGCCAGATTCAGAGTTCAGTGCTGCTGTGTGTCTGCCTCTTGAAAGAAGCACTTATTGACAGGCTTGCCACTCATTTGAATTTCATGAATAGCTTGGTGGCATGTGGGTTTTCCTGGAACATCCTGCAACCTTTGCCCCAAAATGCTGGCTGGCCAGCTGGCCTCATTAGAGCATGAACCTGGGCTCCGTGGTCACCATGGAAACCATCAGTGCCCAGCTTCTGTGCTTCTCAGATGTTCAGGTCTCCCTAAACCAGATATGGCAACTCTGGCTTTAAGAGCTTGTTTTGAACTTCTCAGAGGTACCCTTTTAGCCATGGCCTCATGGCTTCTGAATTAGAGAAAAGTATATCTGGCAGATGGAACATTCAGAAGAACAGGATTCGAATGGAGACATGACTGATCTAGCATTTTATTTTTATATAGCATCTCTAGATCTGAGTGTCTTTGTAGAAAAAAAGGATCAGACAGAAAGCTTGAGAAACCTCCCCCCAGAGCAACAATAAAATTTGGTTCTTGTTACACTCATCTTGATGACATCTGCTACCAAATTTGGGGACTTAGTCCCCCTAATGAATTCTGAACTGCAAGTGGAGGGGATGGATGGCTCTCCTTCCACTTAAAGCTGCCGCTCAAATGGATCATTCCCAGGGCTTGGGGACAGAGCCTTTGAAATCTTGTATTTCATTTTTATGCTGATGGCCCACTCACTTCCTCGCAGCACCATCAAAGACTGGGACTGTTTTAGCAAGGAGCCATAGTATATCACCAAATTGGCAGCACACGCTGTACGCATTTGCAGAACATTGGAGGGTGCTGTGAGAGAGTGTCTGAGTTCCAGAAGGAATATGAATACACTTCCTGAATCTACAAACAAATGCTTCTGCAGCAGTTTGCTAGCTGTGTGCTGTTTTGGTAGAAATTCTCAAAGCTCTTTGCTATCCATTTAAACTACACCTAAAAGGCCAGTTTCTCTTAGGTGATTATTGGAGAACTGCAAGTTAAACCAACAAAGCTTGGGGTTGTGAATTTTTAGTTCCCATGAAGAAAGATTTTTTTTTTTTCACCTGCTCAATGATTAAGCCTTTCCCTTCGTCTGGTGTGTTTTCTCTCAGCCCTTGGGAAGAGAGGATTTTTAGCAGAAAAAGACAAAATGTAAAATCTAGGTGCTTATATTCTGAAGTGAGGAAATTTGGGGTCTTCTATCACATTCCAATTCTGAGCCTCATTTTAGAGAATTTTTGGTTGCCCAGTGGGTTAAGGATCTGGTGTAGTCAATGCTGTGGCTCAGGTTGCTGCTGTGTTCTGGGTTCAATCCCTGGCCCAGGTACTTGTGTAGGCCATGGGCGTGGCTGAAAAAATATAGAATTGTTGGAGTTCCTGTTGTGGCTCAGTGGAAACGAACCTGACTAGTATCCATGAGGATGCGGGTTCAATCCCCAGCCTTGCTCAGTGGGTTAAGGATCCAGCGTTACCATGAGCTGTGGTATAGGTAGCAGACAAGACTTGGATCTTATGTTGCTGTGGCTGGGGTGTAGGCCAGCAGCTGCAGCTCTGATTTGACCCCTAGTCTGGGAATTTCCATATGCTGTAGGTGCGGCCCTAAAAAGCAAAAGCAAAAAAAAAATCGTCTGAAAATTGCCGAGACTGGCTCAGCAGGATGGGGCTGAAGAACGGGTGCTGTGAAACTTAAGGAAAAAAGTTAACATAAAACAAGACACAGAGACATTTATCTTAAAGGTGGGAACCGGGTGGGGCGGGGGAGGGGGGTGGCCTCAAGGTCTCCGGGACCAAGAGCCCTGCCTCAAGAAACCACACTGCTTTTATTGTGCGCTAGAGAATGACGTCAAGTGAGAAGGGGGTTGTAGGTACAGGACATAGGGGTTTTTTTAAGTTATGTTAAAAGTCACATAGCCAGTTGCTGACTAAGCTTTTACTCTGACCTTTAGGCATTGAGCAGTCATTAGCCTTGGAGGAAGCTTGGCGTCAGCTATCTATGCATAGCATCTAGAGAATCACCATTGTGCAGCATGCCTGTCTGCAGCAACCCGGAGTGCCTAGGTTTGCACCTCGGTTCTCCTTGCGAACGCATATCTTGCTAACGACCCCCTCATAAACCCCTTGGGGCCATGAGGCTCTTTCTTTTATTCTAAGAGGACGTATCATGCTATGCCAATCTGCACAGGTCCAGCGTGCCTAGACCAACGCATTATGTCCTCATTCAGCTGACCCTATGAATAACTTATGCCTTTAGGTCTTTGTTCTTAAGCTTAAATCATTTAGCAGCACTGCGACTGTTTTCCAAGCAGGAAGATGGGGTAAAGTAAAGCAGGACAAGATGGAGTTTTCAGCAAAGAGGCTAAGAAAATATTGCAGAAACATGTCTTGCGACAGAAAATATCTGACTGTCTGAAGACCTGTTCTGTCAGTTTTCCCAGAGCACAGAGTGCCTCACTCCTGATCACCCCCTGAGCTCCTTTCAGGGGATGTTGGGGGTTGGCAGGTGCAGTGGCTCATGATTCAATCCATGTAGAGGCAGATGGCTAATATTAATCTCCGGTTCACATGTACAATATAGTGATTCATATTTTTTAAAGGTTATACTCCATTTTTAGTTATGAAAAAATAATGGCTATATTCCCTGTGCTATACAATATATGCTTGTAGCTTATTTTATGCCTAAATAATTTGTACCTCTTTAATCCTTTACCCCTGAATTGCCCTTCTCATTTCCCTCTTTCTACTGGTAACCACTAATTTGTTCTCTGTATCTGAGACTGCTTCTTTTTTGTTATATTTCCTAGATTGTCGTATTTTTTATTATTTAAAAAATTTTTTTTGTTGATTTTTTAGGGCCTCATATGGAAGTTCCCAGGCTAGGGGTTGAATCGGAACTGTAGCTGCCGGCCTACACCACAGCCCCAGCAATGGGGGATCTGAGCCGCTTCTGAGACCTACAACACAGCTCATGGCAATGCCAGATCCCTGACCCACTGACGGAAGCCAGGGATCGAACCCGCATCTTCATGGATACTAGTTGGATTTGTTTCTGCTGTGCCACAGTGGGAACTCCCTGTCATATTTTTTAGATTCCTATATAAGTGATATTACACAATATGTCTTTTTCTGATCATTCAACCACGTTTAAGGCAAGACAAAAAAAGATCTCCTTCTGTGGGAGAAAAATCTTTCCCAGAAGGTACCCTGCAGATTTCCTCTTCCATCTCATTGACCTGAACCGGGTGGCATGACCCTTCCTGCCTGCATGGGAGGTTAGGAAAATGAATAGCTGATGAAGGAGATTGGGGTGGATTGATTTAGACCGGTGGTTCTCAGCATGTGGTCCCTGGACCAGCATCCTCAGCATCCTCTGGGAACCTGTTAGGAGTGGAAATTCTTGGAGAAGTTGGGGCCCATCAATCTGTGTCAGCCAAGTTTTTCAAGTGATTCTGATGCCTGCTTAAGTTTCAGAACCCCCAGGCACAAGGGGATTATGTTTCATCTTCTGGGGGTGACCACATTGCTGCGAAGAGCAACTTTAGAATTCTGGTAGCAAGGCAAATGCCAAGCATCTGCCATGGGTGCCAGTCAGCTGCTAACCACACAGACCCCTCATATGTGTGGGTAGCAGTTGACTAGCTGCTCTCCCGCCCTCTTGTTTAAATCCAGTGGCCTTTGGGATCCTTGACACAGTCAAGGGAGGTTATCTTATGCAATGGTTGCAAACATCACCAGCTTACTCTCACCCCCGCCATGTCTGCTGCAGAATTGCTGCCTGGCCAAGGCAATTCTCCTGACTCCAGAGTTTTTTTAGGGGAAGAGAGGCAGACATTGCACGGGTCCTCAGGGCTTTGGCTTCTGGTCACAGCCCACCGGCCTGAACTTGTCACACTGCCCCACCTGACTGTAAAGAGGGCCTGGCATGCATCATTCGATCTCCAGGAAGGGGAGGGGATGGGAAAATTGGTGAGTCCTAGTTAATGTCTGTGCTATGCCCTGGGACTTCCTGTTGGCCCCACTCTAGGGTGACAAGCATCCCAGGGATTTCAGTACAGGTGGCCTGTGGGTTGCTGTGGTGGGAACACTACTCTAGTGACACTCATGTGGCATCCAATGAAAATGGAGCCTATTTGTTGAGCACCTTGCCTAAAACCACACGGTAAGTTGAGTGAGTGTGGACTTGGGGTCATTTATAATGTTTATATAATATAAAGTAGAAATAATTCTTCTACTGGGCAGGAAATCTGGGCAGTTGGCAAGTCAGGATAACTACTTGGGATTGAGCAGGGCTGATCTTGGTCCAAAGCAGATTTTGGAAGTGGGCAGCCTGTCCCTCCCCCGCTGCGGGTAGCTCTTCTGCCGGCCCGGGGCCGGCCCTTACTTGATAGGTTACTGCAGGAAACCTGGTCGATATTTTGGACTGAATCCCATTTTCTTGCCCTGAGCTGGATTTTGGCCTCTGGTAGGAAGCAGCTGCCTCTTTTTACATGACTGATCAGCAGGCTTTCTGATATTACCTCTAAAACCAAGGGATGCTCTTTTTCTTCTTTGGCCTTTCTCCCCCACGGATACAGCAGAAATGTTTATATTTACATGCCTTTGGAACCAAAGGTGCTGGGGTGTAGCTGCCAAATGGTCACATGTTACCCTAGGCTTGTTGGTGCTGTGATAACTTGGGGACTTTAGAACCCACCAATTGCTTAGGGCAGGGCGATGGCAATCTCATCCTGGTAATGATGTTCAATCAGTGGGCTAATCAATCACTTGGGAGTGCAGGAGGGGGGCTGGTGGTGGAAGCGGAGGACTCCCGGAGGCCTCTACCTTGTGCCTGACATGAGTTAAGGAAGGATTTGGAAGAACGCACTTTAAAGAGCCCACTGTTTCTCACACTGTATCTTTGAGTTGGCCCCCAGGAGCAATGAGGTTAATAAGATAATTATTACTTCCCAAAGCCCTTGTTTTGGGAACTGGGTGTTATTTTCAGCTCTGTGGGTTCAACGACAATTTCCAATTCCTAGTATTAGTGGAAAAGTGCATGGCACGCCAGTTATGCAAACTAGCCAGCATCTTGCCTAAATAGCCAGGGGTTGGTGAGGGCCAAGTGGTGGGTTGAGAGTGCTCAATGGTGTGTGTGTGTGTGTGTGTGTGTGTGTGTCTGTCTGTCTGTCTCTCTGTCTGTCTGTCATCTGTCTGCCTCCACAACATGTCTGCACTAGTGCATATCATATTAAACATTACTGAAAAATAACCCAGTAAGACTAATGTTACATGGAAAGTGTGAGTTTGTTTTTATCAGAGGAAACACCTTGGTTTTCATGTGAACATTTGCTTTCTTACTTTCCCCTAAGGGGCTAGAAGAGGGTGGGAGGTAATTGTTTTAAAATGCAAAGAAAGCAATTTTTAAATTTTTATTTATTTTATATTTTTAGGCCTGCTCCTGTGGCGTATGGAAGTCCCCAGACTAGGGGCCTAATTGGAGCTGCAGCTGCCGGCCTACACCACAGCCACAGCAACAGCAGATCCAAGCCGTGTCTGTGACCTACACCACAGCTCACAGCCATGCCGGATCCTTAACCCACTGAGCGAGGCCAGGGATTGAACCTGCATCCTCATGGCTATTAGTCGGGTTTGTTTCTGCTGAGCCACAATGGGAACTCCTAGAAGGCAAATATTTTTTAAAGCTTCCCCCACCAGGTTCAGAACAGCTGAAATAATTTAAGGACACTGACCCAGATGTGCACTTGGAACAAACTATGTAAGTGACATCCAGAAAAGAGATTACACAGCATTCCTTAATGACAACCAGGACACAGTTTGTCTGTGATGGTCCCTTCTTTTCTCTCTTCCTCCAGCGCAGGCCTGCTCAGCCTCAGCTCTCTGGACATTTAGGGGCTGGACAATCGATGTGGGACTTGTCCTGTGTGTTGCAGGGTGTTTAGCAGCTTCCCTGCCCTCCATTCACTGGATGTCAGTATCATCAGTGGCCTTAGTAGGATGGCCAAAAGTGTCTCCAGATGTTACTAAGTGTCCTCTTGAGGGCAAAACCGTCCCCGTTACGAGTCATGACTTGGCTGGGATTTAAGGGGCCAGTTGTTTCACAGGTTCCCAAGGGGTCTGCCTTTGTCCCCTGGATGAATCTTCCACCTGAGCTTTGGTGTCTCCACCCACGGTCCTGTCCCCCTCCTCAGTGTCAGTGCCATTCCCGTTCAGAGTGCCCTTCTCTCAGATGGGTCCTTAAAAGGGGCTTTGGGAAATTTATACTCTGAGAACAAGGTCATTTCTCACCCGAGGGAACATGCCTGGGGACTTGATTCGATGACATATACAAAGGTAGCTGTACATTATTCTTCAGTAGGCAAACACCTCAACACTGTCTTTAGCCGACCCATCGGGACTAATCTCAGGTGTGAGTCTTCCTCTTTCTTGGCTTATTTTTGATAACTGGCCAGCATCCTTTTGGTGTTTCCTATTTCCATCTGAGATCCCTGTAGGAGGTTTTAATGGCCTTTAAAATGCGTCTTCACTATTTTCCATAAGCAGCCAGACTCTCAAATCTGCGTAAAATCTGACTACTTAAAATACTGCCCGGATAGAATTTAACATTTAAACTTTTTTTTTTTTTTTTGTCTTTTTGTCTTTTGTTGTTGTTGTTGCTATTTCTTGGGCCGCTCCTGCGGCACATGGAGGTTCCCAGGCTAGGGGTTGAATCGGAGCTGTAGCCACCGGCCTACGCCAGAGCCACAGCAACGCGGGATCCGAGCCGCGTCTGCAACCTACACCACAGCTCATGGCAACGCCGGATCGTTAACCCACTGAGCAAGGGCAGGGACCGAACCCGCAACCTCATGGTTCCTAGTCGGATTCGTTAACCACTGCGCCACGACGGGAACTCCATTTAAACATTTTTAAGGTGGCTTTAACAGAGTCCCTGTTTTTCTTTCTGGCAAACTTTGATCACGGGTGACTTCTGAGACCACGACTGTTACTTCGGGGTGGGCCATCGCTTGTAAATGCCTGTAAGTAGGGATCTTGGTAGGAAGACTTGGATTCGTCCTTGTCCGGCAGGGTTTGGCTGAGGTGGACTGAGTATTGGGACACCTCAGTCTGGAAGTCTCATCTATTTGAGGATTTACTGTATGGCAGACACCGGGTTGTGGGCTTTACCCAGAATAAGCTGTACGACAACCCTCTAGAAGGATCATTCTTACCTTCTTAATTTTTTAGAAGTTCGTTTTATTGGCACATAGCTGACTTCTGATGTTGTCTTAGTTTCAGATGTATGGCAGAGTGAATCAGTCATACATATAAATATATCCATTCTTTTTCCCCATATGAGTTATTACACACTATTGAGTAGATTTTCCTGGGCTATACAGTAGCTTCTCATTAATCGTCGATTTTATACAGTAGTGTGTATATGTTATTCCCACCTTCCCAATTCTTCCCTCCCCCCAACGGTTTCACCTGTGGTGACTGTAAGATTGGTTTTGATTTGCCTTCTTAATTTTATGAAACTGGAATGCTTGGACAGGTTTTGTGAATTATCTAAGGTCAATCAGCCCCAAAGTGACAGCAGAGATTCCAAACCAGGTCTTCCTGACCCAGCAGAGCAGGCAGACTTAGCTTTTCCACTGTCCTTCCTTCTTTTTCTTGTGGGATAGAAATAGCCACTGATGGTTCAGAAGAGTCTTCATGAAAGGTTCATTAAGACCGGGGGACAGACAAAGATGGCCAGTTGAGGAAACGCTGATACTGGTCCTGTCTTTATCTGCTCTCAGAGGGTTTTAGTTATCCAGCTTTGTCTCATCTATGGATACTTGGAACTGGACCATTGCCTCAGACTCTTCTCTCTGCACCTGCTCTGTCTCCTTAATCTGGCCCCATATTGGCAAGCATCTCTTCTCCCAGAGAGTACTCTTTGGCTTCCATGCCCCCTTGCTTGTGTCGGCCATGTGATTAATGTGAAGGTGGGCTTATCAGAGAGGGGTTGACTGGTTTGGACCCAGCTCTGTGCGATGACTTGCCAGGCAGACCATGCTCTTCACTCGACGTATTCTTTCCACCTCATGGGTCCACTGTGTACGGTCCACTCGATGCTGACAGTAAGAGGAGCACACTGCTCAAAGCCAAGCTGTTTGGTGAGCTGAGGCAGCTGGTTTTGCCTCTGAAAGCCTTCACCTTTTTTTCTGGATTTCATCAGATTGCCTCAGTGGTTTTGAGACTCTGGAGTTTGAGGGGTGCCAACATCACGATTTTAATTCTTGTTGGGAAACTAAACCCAAAGAAAGCAGTAGAGGAAGCTCTTCCTGAACCACCATCCAATTGAAGAAAGTCTCTGGAACATGTATATGGTTATTCTTAACCTGCCAATTCTTGTCTATGTCACTTCCTGTTATCACCAGTTCTTATCCATGGACGAGATGGTCACTTCCTATTATCCCAGGGGATTATTGATTAAAACATTTTATATCTTAGCATTTTGGAACCATTGAAAGTCCAGTGATGCCTCAGTATGTACGGTAACATGTTTTTAAAACTTCCGGGGACATACGAGTTATGAATTTAATCCAAGAATTTTATGAGTACTCACATTTTTATTAGTATCATAAAACCAGCTTAATAGGTGGATGATTTTTCATGTTCACTCTTCAACACCAATTTTTACAGGCTAATTTGTGTCCTTTGGAGCACATTCCTATAATAGAATAATAATATTTTCCCTTTTATAGAACTCTTTGTGTTTTTAGTTTTAATCAGTATTTTCAAAAACACCTTACATTCAGCCTCATGCTAATTCTGTGAGCCAAGCAAGTAATAAACCACCCTACTATAGCTTCTGACAAACCAGGTTCCTAAAGATTGAGAGACACTGTTGTTGAACTGAGTCTGCCAGCCTCCGAGTGGGGTGTGTGGTCTATGTCAGTAGTCATTGATAAATTCTGAGAAGCTTTAGAACTTTCCATTTGAGGAAAGGGAAGGATTTTAGAATATGTCATTATTGAGAGGTGTGCAGGTGTTCCGAACCTTTACCCAAAGAGGCCTCTCCCTGGGCAGGTGACCGCATGGCAGGCATAGTCCTGTCACACTGCCGAGCAGGCACTGATGGCTTTGTGTAAGGGAGGGCTGCCCAGATTGAATCGATCCTAGGAAACGTGCCTTCCTGCTAGAGGAAGTACATTTTGTGTTTCGGGGGAGAAAATGCTTTGCTTTTTATTTTCTGAGAAGAGCCGCATCTGTGCATCATAGCATTTTTGACTTAATGGTTTTGCACCGTATCGTGGAAGTTTATTGCTGAGTTTTAGCATCTTGTTAGGGTAGAGCTGTGGGTCTCCCTCTGTGGGTGGTGGGTGTCCAGGGGCCTGAGATGTTGTTTTAAAGGATCTGAGGAACTTTTGTGTATCAAGCATTGCTGGTAAACAGAATGAATCATATGTCTCCTTTTCACCTGTACTGCCCTTTCCTAAATGTACGTAGAGAGTAGTCATCAGTAATTCACTTAAGTTCATTTTAAAATATGATTCTTGCATTCATAGTAGCCTTTTTTTGTCTTTATATGTTTTCACCATCAGTGGGTACTCCATGTTCTATTATTGTGTGGGGATTGAGGATTTTTTTTTTAATCTTCAGAAGGGAGTCTCATACTCAGAAACGTTGAGTGTAAAAGTACAGAGCCACCCTGGCTTTTCAAATTAGCACTCTTTCCATGGAACAAACCTTTTTGTCCTGCCCATAGTACTGTTTCAGAGAGGGTCTCTTTTCATTTAAGGTGACCCCAGGAATTTGCTTTGGATACTTTAGAACCTGCTTCTGCTTTTCATTTATGCCTGTTTTTTTCTATTGTGGTAAAATAGACATAACATAAAATTGACCATTTTAACGATTTTAAAGTGTATGGCTCATGGCATTAAGTACATCCGCGTTGTTGTACAACCAGCCCCACCATTCGTCTCTACCACTTTCCCAGCTTCCCAAGCTGAAACTCTTCACCCATTAAGCAGTAACTGCTCATTCTCTCCAACTGCCTAGCCCCTGGCAACCTCTCTTCTACTTGCTGCCTTTATGAATTTGGCTGCTTTAAATACTCATATAAATGGACTCATACAGTAGCTGTCCTTTCCTGACTGGTTGATTTCACTTAACATGGTGTCTTTAAGGATTCATGCAGGTTGTGGCATGTGTTGGCATCTCCTGCCTTAGTAAGGCCGCGCATGTTCCACTGTGTATTTCAACCAGGTTTTGTCTATCCCGTCGTCTGTCTATCATTGGACCCTTGGGTTGCTTGTGAATGATGCTGCAGTGAGCATGGACGCACGGACCAGTCCCTGCTTTGAATTCCTTTGGCTGTATATCCAGCAATGGGATTGCTGAGTCCTATGGTATATTCTGTTTTATTTTTTGTGGAATTACCATTTTGTTTTCCGCATGGGCCACACTGTTTTACATTCCCACCAGCAAGGCTGGAAGGGTTCCACTTTCTCCAAGACCTCACTAGCACTTGTTATTTTCTGGGGTTTTTTTTGTTTGTTTTTTTTTTTTTTTCCTTTCAACTTGTATAGGCCACGAAGACAACATTTTGTACCTTGTTTATCTGCTTATCCTCTTCAGCCCTGGCTGCTCCAAGGCTGTCACTCTGTTATGTGGTGGCGGGGAGGGCAAAGGGGAGAAGCGGTGCCTGGGGCTTTGCCTCTCTCACACCTGCTCTCCTCCTACCCTCACCTCCATCCGCGTCCTTGTGCTTATTTCCGTCCTGCTTCCTCAGCTCTGGCACTGCAACAGAGCAGCTGGGAGGGAGGGTGGCTCAGCGCCAGGCCAACTTGGGCCTCGCGTGCTGGTGACGTCCAGTTTCCCCTGGCCTTGCTGTCGCTCTGAAATCCTTTTCTTCACCTAATAATGATTCACTCTCCAGCTGCCCATGGTGGCTGCTCCTTCATACCTCTCCCCAGGTCACCTGCATAAGCAATTTTCCAATAATGCCTCTGTGTTCTCAACACGGTGGGGGTTCATGGCAGTAAACAAAGACAGTTCCTTCTCCCAAGGAGAAAACAGACATGAATGAAGCCCTGTCCATAATGAGAGCAGGGCTAGGGCAGGTGGCCTCTGAAGCCACACGGCCTTAGCGCCTAAGCCCTGATCTATCACTTACCGGCCACATGACCCCAGGCTGTGTCTCAGTTTCCTTATTTGAAAAATGGGAATAAAAGTAGTGGCTACCTCTTTGGGTACATTGCATGAGAGCAATGCCTGGAATCCAGTTAGCCCTCAATAAATGTTATTCACCGTTATGATAAGCCCATTGTTAGCTTTCTGAGCACAGAGGAGGGACCTGTGAATTCCAGCTTGTATATTTGACATCACACACGTCTTCAGTGATGCACCCATTTTATGTAGTTAATGGGTTATTCTCCTGAGTGAAACATAAGAGCCTTGAAGCTAAGGGATATCCTGCTTTTCTTTATCTGTACCCCTGTGCTAAGAGCTAAGTGCCTTAGAGGCATTCCGTAACTACACATTGATGGTGAATTCACTGGAGGGGAGACAGAGAAATTAACCAGATCCCTTTCCACACCCCCAGGGTGTGTGGCTATTCAGCATCCCCAACAAACAGGATTGAAGAAGAGCTGTTTACAGATGCAGCCTGCAGTGCAGCCCCCTTCCTGGAAGGGATGTGGAGGTGGGTGGTGGGAGCAGCAGAAAGGGTCAGAGGGAATCTGATGGGCAGGATGGCCTGGGCCTGGGAGAGACCTCCAGTCATCAGTCCCTGCTTTGGGAGGAAAGCATGCACTAGCCATGATTCAGGAAAGGAAGAATCCAGGTCTGACCATGCCCTTACCTTTCCATCCAAGCAATAGGAGAGACTGTGCATTTCATTCTTGGTGGCACGTCATGGGCTGCAGTGACTTACACGGGTTTTTCCAGGATATTCCATCACCACATATAGAGATGCTGGTAAAAGGAGAATCACTAGCTGGTTGCCTCTCAGCTTGTAGGTGCTCTTACAAATCTCGAACACACAGGTCCGTACATATTTTTACAAAGCATCAAGAGTTCCAAGACTTCCCTCCCCAAAGATGCCTGGCTCCTCACATATCAACAACGGACTGGTGGAAGATGAGTTTTGCTGTGTTGTGTTTAGATACTGTGTCCTTGCCACCGTGGCACCACTTAGACTGAGCAACCTCCCTTGGGTTAGTTTTTTCGATTCCTTGGCTAAGATGAATTTTACTGTAAACAGCATCAATGATATTTCTACCTGAGCCTAGGGAATGGTTGAAAGGGCTCACATTAGATCATTATTATTAATATTTGGCCATCTCCCCATCCATACCCCACCCCCTGCTTCCTTCTGAGTAGGTACAAACAGATGTGATGAGCATCTCCTATCAGTTACCAGGACTTTCCCTTCTGATTCAATCACTGCCTTGCACTTTAGTTTGAAAAATTATAAATAGGGATCTATAGCATGCAGCTAAAAAAGGCAGGCGTTCCCACTGTGGTGGGGCGGGTTAAGAATCTGACTGCAGCAGCTCAGGTTGCTATGGAGGTTCGGGGTGAGTTCAACACCTGGATGGCACAGTGGGTTAAAGGATCCAGCATTTCTGCAGCTGTGGTGTAGGTCGCAACTGCAACTTGGATTCAGTCCCTGGCAGGAACTTCCATATGCCCTGGGTGTGGTCATTAAAAGGAATTTATGAATGATTTTAAGGAGAGGACACAGAAAGCCTCTGTGTTTTTTTTAAAAAATAAATTTTTCAAGGACAGTAACAAAGGTGGCACCAAAACTAACAAGAAAGCAAATGTCAACATTTAAAATGACATGCATGCCATCTAAGTGCCACTCTGGCCGTGTTGTTACTACTTTTTGGCTTTCATTCTTTTCTGACATTGCTGTTTGCTTCTTGTCTCTGCTGCTCTTTGTAATCGTCTCTGTTGTCTTTTGCCCTTTGATTCTCTCTGGTAGGTGTCTTTCTCTCCTACCTCCCCTTTGGAGGCTTGTCAAGCTTTCCTCTAGGGAAGAGAAGGAAGAAGCCCTGTCCAGATGGCCGGGTAAACATGTGACACCTGCTTCTGGGAGCCTCCGCTGGGGGTAACTGGAGGGTTGAGGAGACTGCTCCCTGCCTGAAAAATGGGCATGTGGATTTCTGTCCCTTTTCTAGTTTTTTTTTTTTTTTTAAATGATCACATGCCTTTAGCTCTAATAATACTCCTAGAAATGTCTTAACGTCAAATTCTCCCCCATTATTAGGGAAACAACAACAACCACAAAGTGAACTCACCAACCAGGTTTTGTGAAAAGTTCCTATTGGTTGAATTTTTCAAAGATGAGTGAAATAGATGGGGGGCATTAAGAGGTACAAACTTCCAGTTACAAAATAAATGTCATGGAGATGAAAGGTACAGCTTGGAGAATACAGTCAATAATATTGTAATATCTTTGCACAGTGACACATGATAACTAGACTTAGTGGGGTGAGCATTTTGTGTTGTATAGAAACAGCGAATCACTGTGCTGTGCCCCTGGAACTAATATGTGTTATAGGTCAACTATACTTGAAAAAATTACTTAAAAAAATTTTAAGCTTTTCACAGTTAACATTCTTTCTTAGAGTAAGCTCCTGGATGCTTGTGTCTGGGGAGGAATCTGTTTCCACAGGGGAACTTCAGAGGGCCTGTGTGTTTGCATTGAAGTGCCATCCTCTTTCATCTCCAGATTTTTGCTTGTGACATTTATAGATTTTCAAACATTATCCCCTCTCCCTTCTGCTCTCAGAATAAATGCCAGCTCTTTTGGGAGTGTGTCCTGCCTCCTAAATGAGGTCAGCACCTTGTACTCCCCTAGGTAACATTCATCTCCATCAGCCCTGTGACGACAGGTCTGTCTGCCTCTTTAGCATCCACACCTGGGGAAGGAGTGACCTCATGGTTTTTTTTTTTGGCCATGACCGAGAAGGCATGCAGAAGTTCCAGGTCCAGGGGTCGAACTTGAGCCACAGCAGTGACAATGCCAGATAATTAACTTGCTGAGCCACCAGGGAGGGAACTCCAACACAAATGCATTTTTTTTTTTTTTTTTTTTGTCTTTTTGCCTTTTCTAGGGCCGCTCCCGTGGCATATGGAGATTCCCAGGCTAGGGGTCGAATCGGAGCTATAGCCTCTGGCCTACGCCAGAGCCACAGCAACGCAAGATCCGACCTGCATCTGCAACCTACACCACAGCTCACGGCAATGCTGGATCCTTAACCCACTGAGCAAGGCTAGGGATTGAACCTGCAACCTCATGGTTCTTAGTCAGATTCGTTAACTACTGAGCCACAACGGGAACTCCGATAAATGCATTTTGATATAGCAAATGCCCTTGAAATCGAAAGTAGTGTTGCATGCAAATAATTGTCAATGGAAAAAAAAGTTTTTAACCTTTGAGATACAATTATTTTGATGAAAGGGCTGTCTGGTAGGGGAGCTGTCCCCTGATAATGCTTTTTTTTAAGATTTTTTATTTTTTCTATTATAGTTGATTTACAATGTTCTGTAATTTTTTCTTTTTTTTTTTTCTTTCTTTTTTGCTTTTTAGGGCCACACCCAAGGCATATGCAAGTTCCCAGGCTAGGGGTCAAATCAGAGTTGTAGCTGCCGCCCTCTTTGCAGAAATCGCCTGAGCTGTCGGACAAGATGAGGAGGGTGCCATGTGCTCGCCAACAGCCGGGCTCCCCAGCAGCTTTGCTCAGGGAGGAGATTGCCACGTTCTGTAGGAAGGGGAGGTGGCACGGGCAGCAGGCAGGATGCAATTACTGAATTGGAACAAGGCCACATCCTCACAGCTTCCACTGCCACCACTGGCAACCGTCCCTGGGATTCTGAGGCTTCAGACAAGGTCCATCTCTCTGACGTTACCATGGGGAGGAGCTACTTTTCCTTCTCTCAGTAGCATCTTCTTCCCAAAAGAAAGGAAGAAAACTGCATGATTTTCAAGGGCTTCATGCTGTTTCTCTGGGGAACCACTGCTGTGTGTGTGTGTGAGCCTGATTTTCACTTTCTCTCTTTCCCTTTTCTCCTCCTGTTCTCCCCTCCCCCTGTTCTCTCCACCTCTCCTCTTTTTCTTTCATTGCAAAGATGACAAAAAGGTCACTGAAGAGACTTTGGAAACACAGAAGGGTACAAAGGAGAAAAAAAATCACACGAAAGTCCATTGTCCAAAGAGATCCACCTTGAATGCATTGATAATTGCATGTTCCAGTCATTTCTCTTTGCATCATGTGTAGCCTTAAATGCTTGCTGCTCCCCTGGCACCCCTGCAGGCCCCTCCCCAGCTCCTCTCCCCAAGGTCCCCTGGCCTCTAGTACTTGGAGGGCTTGTCGCTCTTGTGTGCCCATGTCTGTCCTGTCCATGGCCTGGGTCTTCTCCATCCATTCCTCTGGATTGCTAGTCTTTCCTCTAACTATGGACTGCCCTTGGCAATGCCCCTCATCCTCTCTTGCAGGTGGCAGACCCCCCTGCCTTGACGGATTTTTGCTTCTGCCCTGCTGGCCTGGGAGAGGAGGTTTTAACTCTCCACCCCAGGAATGGATAGAGTCCCTTCTACACCACAGCTGAAACGAACTGTGAGGTTTTTTTTTTTTTGTTTTTTTTTTTTTGGCGTTTTGCTTTTTAGGGCTGCACCTATGGCATATGGAGGTTCCCAGGCTAGGGGTTGAATCAGAGCTATAGCTGGCAGCCTATGCCACAGCCACAGCAGGGTGGGATCTGAGTCATATCTGTGACCTACACTGCAGCTCACGGCAATGCTGGATCCTTAACCCACTGAACAAGGCCAGGGATCCAACCTGTGTCTTCATGGATGCTAGTGGGGTTCAGAACCTGCTGAGCCACAACCAGAACTCCCGAGCTGCGATTTTTAACTAGACTTTCCTGAAGATTTAGGAATGTCAGAGAGATGTTACCAAAGCAGCATAACCACTTGTTATGGTTCTGGCTGATCTTGGAGTCCAGAATTCTAGCGGGCTGTGGGGCTTTGTGCCTGATCTGCCTCCAAGTGGCTAAAGCCAGCTTACCCTGACTTCCAGGAGTGGTAGCTTAGCTGAATCAGGAGAAGCCAATTATGGCTAATTTAAGCAAAAAGAAAAAAAATTAGAGGCTATTGTATAGCTACCGAATCCTGAGATGGATGGAGACCTGGCTGGACCTGTACCCAGCCATGAACAGTGCCCCAAATCACAACACAGAACTAGTCCTGGAAGAAGTCACAGCTGTGTCTGCCTGGCACAGGCAGCAGCCAACCGTGCTGACCCCACTGATTCTGGGCCCTGGATACTGCTGCTGGAACCACCCTTCTGATGGTCCCGGGAACCGGGACCTAATACCGCTACTGGGGTCATGAGTCCTGGAGTGGATTCCACCTGGTTCTTGCTTCTTCATATAACACAACGGTGTGTCCACTGCTGCCTGCCTCCTCCCTCTTCCCCCTGCCCCCGTGGAAGCTCCCATTCCACGGGAGGGGGCAAGATCTGCCTCTCCACACTGGTCAATTCCAACTTGTCAGGGGCAAGGTCTGCCTCTCCACATCTCTACCCCACTCAGTGTGCAAGTCCCTCACGCTTTGTTGAAGAGACTTAGGAAGATCCAGGACTCAGGAGGGGTGGGGAGGCGGTTGGTACCCACCCTAGAGAAGAGTTCTGCGTGGAATCCCTTCCTCGATACCTCTGGTCCTGCACCCTGGGTGTTCTGTTTGGAAGACCCTAGGAAGACCCAGTCCCTTGCACTCTTCCTATCTCTCCAGGCTGAGTAGCCTTTCGGCACCATCCCCCCACCATCTTCATCCCCAGCCAAGTCTTTTCTAGTCTCTGGGAGAGGAGAAGGGGTGCTGTAAAACACCTTTGAGAATCTTTTCCCCTCATTTAGGAATGCTCTTTGGGATACCAGAGAGAGAAAAGAGGGGGAGGAGAACACAGAAATCCTTCAGGTGAACACATCGGATCTGCTCTGCCACATCTGCTCACTAGTGTCTGGTTCAAAGTCTGACTTCCATCTCTCTGGTTGGGGAACCTGGGTTGCCGCTTCTGTCCTTGCAGTTGGGAAAATGAATCATTGGCATTCTTACCTTCTGCACTAGGAGGACGTCTCTGTCTTTCACCAAACCAAAGAAGGGGGTTCAGAGGATGAACCACTGTCCTCTAAAGTGGTCATGTCCCATGAACTCATTCGCTCAATTCCATCACAGCATGATAACAGGGTGGTTTGTTGGCCTTCAGCAGCATCGTGATGTCACGAACAGAACTCTCTTGGCTGAGTGTCACCAGAGTCAGCTCAATTCCACTTTCTAGTCTTTTTCTCAACATGAGGAGAACATCAGGAGACCCGGATGTCTTTTTAAAGATTGTCTTTGGGAATCTCCATTTCTGGTGCAGTGTGGAAAATTGTTCATATAAGATCATGAATATCTCTGCCAAACACTTTGCAAGAGTGAGGTCATCTAAATTATATTTTAAAGAGAATACTTTTATAAGGAAATTATGATCTGCAGAGATACTCCCCCCCACCTAAGGGTGGACCACTGTTTACTACTTTATCTTACGGAGCATCTGATGTCCACACCTGCTATGATTTGCATAACTAAACAGCCCAGTCATTTCATGAAAGATGAAGGTAAACTTTAGTCATTACATTAAACTCCATTAAAGGGTTTGTATATAACTTAATTCTCTTAAAAGGAAAAAATGTGCCAATTTACTAGCAACAGGGACAATTATTGTGTGTATTCATTTAGTAATCCAAACAGGCTTCTGTCTGGTCATTCTAATCAAATCTACATTCTAATGAAATCCATTCTAATAAAATTAAAGAACAGTGCTACTCTTTAATAATTATGGAAGAATGATAGATGAATTATGAACTTATTTGCCCACGACGCATGAGCACTTGGCAACTGGACGTTCTTTTGTTTGTGTAAAACTTGAGCAAGTTTTACAAAGAGGGCAAATCTATCAGGATGTCAAGATTCCCCCACCTTGGATGACTCTGCCATGAGGCTGTCAATGAAAACTTTGTCAGGAGCAGAAACCAACCAAAGTATGTGAATTCTGACTTCATTGGCACCTCCTTGGCTTCCTTGCAGGGTTTTCTCTCCAGCATGCGTCTTCTGTCTTGAATCATTAACAGTAACCCCCTTTACTACCATGGCTGACTCTTGAGGTATGGGCAGGATATGTGGGAGAACAAGATAGGCAAACTGTGTCATCTAGTCTCCCTGTTATACCTCTCAGTTGATAGGTTCTTTCCCCTTCATAGCACTTTTCTCAAGCTGTGATGATATATTGCTTTTGTGATTGTTTAATGTTCGTCTTTCCCCCACTAGCTCTGCGAAGCTGGGGGACGTTCTGTTTTGCTCACCAGTAGATTTGGTTCTGTAACTGATAGAGAGTAGTGCCTGATAAATATTTATTGAAGGAAAGAATAGAAAAGTTATAGGAGTCAACTTGATTCACAACCTGAGAAATATTCTGCCAAAGCAAATGTGGCAATTCTGGATGTTTCTGTCAAGTGTTGTAGAGCTTCTTGGTTTACGACTTACTTCTGGATCACTTTATATGAAATTGGGTTCCATTCTTATTCAAACTGTGTTCCATTCTTGTTTAAGTTGTTTCTCTCAAACAATTAGGTACAAGCTCAGCTGAAAGCCTTATACCTCTAAGAAAATTCTAGACCTCTCAAACCAGTGTTCCATCTCTGCTTTCTATATCCCAGTCTTTTTCTTAATAATGTTCATCCTTCTCAAAGATTTTCTTAATTTTTCTCGCTTCTCATTGCCATTTTTCTCGTCTTGTTCACACGTCTTTTCCCTATATGATTTCTTAATGCATATTTCATTATTCTTTATAGTTTTATGTGGACGGGCATTCCTATGGGCTTTCATTAAAAACATTTGTTTGGAAAGAAAGAAGGAAAGAAGGGATGTTTCTCTTGGGAAGGGGGTTGCTTACCACTGCTCCAGTAAAACCCAGGA
The DNA here is from genome assembly GCF_054392235.1 of Sus scrofa. Taxonomy (NCBI): domain Eukaryota; kingdom Metazoa; phylum Chordata; class Mammalia; order Artiodactyla; family Suidae; genus Sus; species Sus scrofa. Next base: position 121,225,561 of record NC_139389.1, on the reverse strand, counting down.
ATTTTTATAGATACTGAGTCAATAATAACCAGGTGATTTTTTAGATATTGACTTACTGGCTTCTCTTGGGGGCTTTCTTCAAATCCTCCAATAGACACGATAAATGAAGCCACAAGAAATGCATGCTTATTTGTCACTTATCCTGATTCCTGGGCTTGTAGACAGTTATTCCAGAAGGCCTGCCAGAAGTTCATAAATGCCTTCTCTCTGGGCTACTCTACTCATACCCAAGGTGGGGGCATTTGAAGGCCTTCTTCTCTTCCATTCCACCTGGGTGCTCTTGGATACTGGTTCCAGTCAATAGAGACATGGCTAAGAGATGCCAGGAAAGACCAAAGGGGGGAAAAAAAAAAGTCAAGAGCTCCCTTGATAAGCTGCAGTGGGGCAAGTGAGCATTCTACTTACTTAGTGTGTTAGGTGGCTGCATTATGACCATTGCTGCCTAACTCCACCCCCACCAAACCTCCCCTGTGCAAGGTCTTGTCTCTCCTAGACATCTCCAGCCTGGACTGGACTTCTGTAATGAATTTCCTTATCTTCTTTTAGGAAATCAGTCTTAGCAGGAGGCCCACTGTAATTGCACTGTCTCCCCCCCCCACCTTTTTTTAGGGTCTCACCTGCAGCATATGGAAGTTCCCGGGCTAGGGGTCGAATTAGAGCTTCAGCTGCTCGCCTACACCACAGCCACAGCAACTCAGGATCCAAGCTGCATCTGCTGCCTATACCACAGCTCATGGCAACGCTGGATCCCCAACCCACAGAACGAGGCCGAGGATCAAAGCTACATTCTCATGGATACTAGTTGGTCTCCTTTCTGCTGAGCCACAGCAGGACTCCTGTCTTTTCCTCTTTTGTTACATATGTTCCTTCCTGGAAGGGACTACAATCTAAAGAAGGGAATCCATGAACTTGCCCCACAGTACGTGGTCTGACCTCATTCTCCCCTTCACAGTGGAATAATTATTGAGCTAGCGCCACAATTAGCAACAACAACAAAAACACAGTACCAGGAAGACAGGGGCGGGGGGTGGGGGAAGAGGAGATTTGAGATGATTGTGGTCTTTGAAAGAACCAGATAAATAGCATCCCCTCTTTCCCATTCAAGGTATGAACCAATTGGGAAATAAGACAAAGGAGATGGCAGATTGAAGCCTAATATTACTCTGTCCCTTCAACACTGCAGAATTTGGCCTATGTTTGTGGAAAAATGGACTTCCTAATACAATCTGAGAATTAGACAGGAGATCACAAGGGGGCACTTTTTGAGGGCAGCTTTCTTCCAAAAGGAAGAAGAGAGAAAGAGGCAGAGTCCTCAGTTCCTGCATCAGATGGCCCTGTGTGCTGCCACGTGTGGGGCTCCATGCACAAGCAAAGAGCATCAGGGATGGGAAGGAACATCTATTCTATTCAGGGGCTCATGTGTCTTGACTACTGTGGACTGCTTGGCCAATGAACCATGACCTTGAACCTTGGTTAGAAAAGGAGGGCTACCTTTCAGTTGTCTGCAGCATTGTTTCTGTAGTATTATTATTGTATGCTGTGTGTATGGTGGAGGGGAGGGCATTCAGGGGTGGGAACATTGTTCATTTTTGTGCTGAAATCTAGATAAAATAAGTCTGGATGTGGTTTCTATGAGAATTGCCAGGAGTTATTCTGTTGATGTGGCTCATTAGGAGGTGCCCCAGCCTCCTCTCCTTTCCATGAGCCTGCCTTTCATACCTCAGCTAAAGAGAAAGATGACTCTTCAGCCAGGGTTACATCTGATGTTTCTTTCATTGGTGTGAACTCCCACAGTGATATTTTTTAATCACTTGGATGTCTTTAGATAATAACTTTGCCAATAGTCAGACCAAGGGAGTTCCTGTTGTGGCTCAGTGGTTAACAAATCTGACTAGGAACCATGAGGTTGCGGATTCGATCCCTGGCCTTGCTCAGTGGGTTAAGGATCCAGCATTGCTGTGAGCTGTGGTGTAGGCCGGCGGTTACAGCTCTGATTCGGCTCCTGACCTGGGAACCTCCACATGCTGCAGGATCGGCCCCAGAAAAGCCAAAAAGCCAAAAAAAAAAAAAAAAGTTGGACCAAGGCTGGGCACCATGGACAGCGCCATAAAGACCTTTTAAGCCAAAGACCCAGCCAGGTAGACTTTGTGAGCACGAGGAAGGAACTTTCTCTCTCTCTCTCTTTTTTGGCCATGCCTATGACATGTGGACATTCCTGGGCCAGGGATCAATCCCATGCCACACCAGCGACCCAAGCTGCTGCAGTGACACCAGATACTTAACCTGCTGTGCCACAAGGGAACTCCTCTCTTTTTGGCTGCCCCCTGGCATATGGAGTTCCTGGACCAGGAATCAAATGCAAGCCACAGTTGCAGCCTATGCCACAGCTGCAGCAATGCTGGATCCTTAACCCGCCGTGCCGGGCCAGGGATGGACCTGTGTCCCAGCGCTCCAGAGACACTGCTGATCCGATGTGCCACAGTCCGAAAGCTATCCTCTCTCTCTCTTTTTTTTTAACTGCTATGTCTCTTGCAACTAGAACAGCCCCTCACATGTAAAAGATTCTAATAATTATGTACCGAATGAACTTTGAGTACAAAATCTTGTGTTCCAATAGAGTTTTATCTTCAAATGTTAAAAGCCACTGAAATGATGAACAGAAAATCTTCGAAGATTTTAAAGTGTTTCTAGAGTGGAATAGCTGAGAATTTTTATTCCGGATTTTAATTTTTGTTTTTGGTCTTTTTGTCTTTTTAGGGCTGCACTTATGTCACGGATTTTAATTTAAAATACTTTTAGCCATCCCAGTTGCACCGATGTTGGTTTTTAAGTGATAGAAACAATTTAATTGTATACACCAAAAGCTTTCTCAAAAACTTTGCATGGTGATACCAGCAAAGCACTGAAGTGGCCAATAATCTGTTGGATGCTGCAGCATGGCTCAGAGTCGGATGCTAGATATAACGTGTTTTGAGAATAGAGCCTATCCATTTGTGTATTCGGCTTTTGCGTAGGACATTTTCAGTAAGCTCCATGGAGATTTTACTGAGCGGTTCTCACTCATGTATGTTTACAGTGTCTCTGCCATGGAGATTATAGGCAAATAGTGTTTAAAAGCTCTCCTCATAGTTTGTAAAATTACTGGTACTACATGGCTATTCGCTGTGATGGTGAAACCATTAGTTAGAACTGGACTTTTTGAAAAGAAATCTTTATGGAAAACATAATTATATCAGAAAATGAAGTCAGCTCTTTTGTGAGTCAGTTCCTATTATCTGTCCATTTTGAAAACTCATTCTCCGTTCAATTGTATTACCCATGGTGATGTGTTTGCATTTCAGCAAAACAAAACTGAACCACACTAGCTCTGCATGTCTAGCTCCCATCCTAGGATTTTTACTGTAGTATCTTTATTATTGAATAAAACCTCCAATGTCCTGCTAAAAAAAAATCACAACACATAAGCAATTCCTCAGCCAGACACAACAATCAGGCTTGCTCACCTCAGAATTCTAAGAGATCACAAAGAAGTGAAAAGAAGAATAGATATTAGAGAGGAGTAAAAATCAGAAAAGAAATAGCCCACTCGGAGTTCACGTTGTGGTGCAGTGGAAACAAATTCAACTAGTATCCATGAGGATACAGGTTCGATCCCTGGCCTTGTTCAGTGGGTTGGGGATCTGGTATTGCCATGAGCCATGGTCTAGGTTGCAGACACGGCTTGGATCCCATGTTGCTGTGGCTGTGGCATAGGCTGGCAGCTGTAGCTTTGAGTGGACCCCTAGCCTAGGAACTTCCGTATGCTGAGGGTGCAGCCCTAAAATGCAAAAATAAAAAAGAAATAGCCCACTGATGAATAGAAATATACTTCTCTTTAAAATAAGATTGTGGAAGAAACAAACACCAGCAGGACATTATGCTTGATGAGAAGTGGATATGTGGCTTGGCCCTCCCAGGTCTGAAACATGTAAACACTTTCAGATTTGTCAGCACATAGGTCCCTCTCTCAAAGGAGAACTCGGAGCTGGCTCCCCTGCCTCCTGTCTTATGAAGCTGACTTTGCTTTTTGGAATAATTGCAGATATGATTTTGACAACTAAAAGAACTCTACAGGAAGCTTGTTTTGAGTTCCTCAAAAATTCCTACAGTTAGTGCCACTCAGATGCAGGAAATAGTTTTGTATAACACTCTTTGCCTCAGGAGATAGAAAGACCACATGATCTGTGCTAATCAACAAAGTGGTGAAAACAAGATTTGGACAGATATACACAACTATTCTTGCACTTCTGCCCAAATATTGTTATCAAACCATTTCTTCCCAGAAAACAGGTTTGTTAGCCTAAGAACACAGTAGCTCAGTCAGATCTGGGCGCTCACAAGGTTTTCTGCTAGTTGCTCTGCTTACCAGTAAATTAGCAGTGGGATTTTGCCTAGCAACCCCACTGTGGAAACACAGCTAGACTCTTAAGTGGTTGGGGAGGTGATGGTGAGAAGGTCAAAGGAACGCAAGGTCCGTGCTTCTCAGGGTCCCTCTGCAGCTGACCCTGCAAACATTATCTGCAATTCTCGGCAGCTTCAGAAGGATGATGAAAAACTAGGGGGGGAATAATGAAAAGGGAAATAAAAAAGCTTCCAAGATGGTGAGCTGAGACTTTCTGAGAGCTCACTCCAGAGTCAGCACAGAAGAACCAAAGGAGAATGAGAACTTTTTTTCTTATTGAAAAGAAGGTAATTATAGGAGATAATGTATATAAAGGGAGAACCAGCAGTGAGCGCCTGAGCTAACAAAGATTATCTTACACTGGACGGGAGGCGGACAGGACATTCCTCAGTAGCAAAGGGCAGCAGTAAATCTGGGCTGTCCACATAGAAGGAAAGATTCGGACTTTTACATCAAAAATGATCGCTGCCGATCATTGAGCACTGAGCAGACACAGTGCAAATGGAACAGAGCAGGATGCTAGGGGCCCTTCCTCGTTCTCTGCTTTAGCTCCTCTCTGAAGTACCAGGATAACAGTATCCGATGCACCTTCCTGGCGTTGTTTTACAAATCTGAAAACCCCCCTTCGCCAAAAGAAAGAAGTTAAAACTTGATGACCAGGAGCTCGGAGCCCTCAGGCTTAAGGGTTGATATTGTTGATCCCTGTGACCCCGCCCCCTGTCCCCGCCCCCGTCCCCGCCCTGTTTCCTCACCATCAGCCAATCAGAGAATTGTACACATGCTGATCACTTCCCCAGGAACCTCTCCTCCCTCACCTGGCTTTTTAAAATGCTTTACAATTTTGTTCAGGGAGTTTTTGGTTGTTTGGCCTCACTGTGGGTCTGGCCCACGAACTTGTGCTAACTCTAAGCTTTTACACACTGATTTAATCTTCCAAACAGTCCTATGGGGTGGATTCTTTTATCTCTATTTTTAAAAGAAGAAACTGCTGCAAAAAGTTGAGAAGCTTGCCCAAGGTCACTCAGCCATTTAGCAGCGGGAATGAGATGCAGCGTCTCAAGCAGCCTGTCCCTAGACACCGAGTTCTTAAACACCATTTTTCCGTAGTAGCGAACGATTGAAGAGCTAATGGGGATAAGAAGCCCAAAGATCACTGAATGATGTGTTTGTGGTTTCATTTTGAAAGCTAGTTTAAAATGTTCAATTAAGGCGTGTTTTAAATGTTCAATTAAGGCATGTACATTTTTTTTAAGTATCTGGAGAGCAGCAAAAACATGGGTATCCAGGATAACAGATATTGCCAAACTCTTATGCCCATACCACTTCCTTTTATGGTGTATATACAATTTCATACACACGCACGCACGCACGCAAAACACTTTATTTTGTAAGTCCCTAAAATACCCGGATGATTAAATTCTCCAAGCCTTCTCTAAGCATCACCCTAGGTGTCTGGAGGAAGCAGCACAGGTTGGCCTTGGGCCGTGAGCGGTGGTGAAATGTTTATCATGCAGATAAACTCTGCAACAGATAATGCAATTAGGATGGAGCCTTTGTTACACATCTCCGTCTCCACTACCAGACAAATGCTGCCCCGTGCCATCTTCCCTTCTACCCACTTCCTGGAGCCTGGGAATGTCTCCAGCCTCCTACGTACTTGCTGCTCTCCTCTGCCAACCTCAGCCTCATTTGGATTGCAGTTGCGTTCACATCCTAATTTATGGCTTAACAAGTGTCTCCCAAACATTTAATTCCCTTTAATTTCATTATGCATTTGAGGAGGATGGTTTATAGAGGGGGAAAATGATAGTCCCACTGCCAGCAAGTAGATGAACTTAATGATCTGTGGGAAAGTCTCCTTTTGGGCTTTGGCTTTTCGTAGGTCTACAGACAGAACTAGGCTAATCGTAACTACATCCTGGATTCAGAGGGGGCTTACCTGCCCCCTCAAAGTCTTATGATATCCAACACAGAAATTCATGAAATGGGTGAAACATTCCCTGTGGTTCTCAGGTAATTTTTCTTGTCATAGTACTTACGTTTGTGGAAAAATGGTATTTTCACATGTAGTTTCAAAAATATCAATAAGTTATTTTTTTTTTTTCCAGATGGCTTTTCTGAGGACATGGGGAGGGGCTATACAAAAGCATGAGTCAGCTTATTTTTTCCTGTTCCCATTTTATATACCAACGATCCTCTTAAGAGTCAGAGCACTTGACTCCTTTTTATGAAGGACTGTATTCCTTTCCCTTCATTCCTTCTTTCCTCCCTTCCTTTCTGGCCGTCATATGGAAGTTCTTGGGCCAGAAGTAGAATCGGAGCTGTGGCTCTGGCCTACGCCACAGTCATGGCAACACCAGATCCGAAACCCACTGAGCAAAGCCAGGGATCAAACCTACATCCTTATCGAGACAACATCTGGTCCTGCTGAGCCGTGACAGGAACTTCAGGATTGTATTTCTTTCGCTTTATGAATATTTAGGTAATGTATTAATCCAGGAAATGGCATGTAAATAGTGCTGATGGAGATTTGTGCAAATAAATATTCTCCGCTATAGCTAGTCCTAGTCATTTAACTGCCCACTCCGCCATATTGAATATACCTGGGACCAAGATCCCATCAGGTGGGATCTGATGGTTTTGGGGCTTTATTACAGAGGAGAGCAGCCATCTTCTTCTTCCCCCTCTTCCAGCTCCCTTGTCCCTTGGAGTTTTCCAGTGAAGGGGCAGCAGTTATGTCTGTCTCTACAACTCAGGGAAACTGAATCGTTATCAACCTTCCCATCTCAGAGACCTAGTCATTTCCTTGGCTAGCATTTCCTGGTTGAGCAGAGTTGGCTGATCATAGCAGTGCCTCTCTTGAGCATTGCTGTCCAGGGAAACCTGGCTGAGGTGTCCCTGCTATGGATGAAAGCTTAGGAATTCATGGACAGTGACGAGATCTCCTAGTGACAGGTTCTCATTCTGTCTTCCTTCCCAGAGGGGGGAAACAGGGTGGCCTATTTTTTTTTTCTTTTTTCTTTTTTTTTTGCTTTTTAGGGCTGCATCTGCAGCATATGGAAGTTCCCAGGCTAGGCACAGCCACAGCAACGCTGGATCCTTAACCCGCTGAGCGAGGCTAGGGATCGAACCCGCATCCTCATGGATACTAGTCGGGTTTGTTTCTGCTGTGCTGCCACAGGAACTCCACGGTGGCCTATTCTTCATGGAGGTTAATCTGGTTTCTTTCATTAGCGGAGGACTCTGGCAACTTTGAACAGGTGACTTCTTGAGTAACTTGAAAAGTGGTTTCCGTCACTGCACACTGGACTGAGAGTCCGTCACCTCAGAATTCTCATCTGGGCTCTGCCCCTCATTAGCACTTTATGCAAATTCCCCACACCCTTTTGGGCTGGTGTTTTCATCTGTAAAATGAGGTGTATGAATGCAAAGTTCTCTCTGTACTCTGGAGAGTCTCTGCCCTCTTATTCACTGGAAGGCAATGACAAAAACAGATCACATGGTAAGGATTTCCCATATCGATTGCCCTTAAAATGCATACTTTTGTAGAAACTCAAGGTGGGCAGTGTGCACAGGTCCAGACACTCTGGTGTGAAAACATATTTATGATAGTATGCAGTTTGGGGTGGGTATTGGTGCTAGGGTCCCCTCTGAGGACTGTCTCCAGTGCAGAACGGCCACTTTGAGAAGACCTGAAGGGAGGATTCGGTTTAGAGGCAATGCCGGTGTTGTCTGGAGTGCATTCAAGGGCACAGCAGTCTGCCTCCAGTCGACCTCTGGACTCCGTGGGCGCGATTCTTTTGCCCAAAGTATCAGTTTAATTTCCATTCCCAATGCATTTTCACTTCCTAACTACTGGCTCTTTCAGAAGCTGACATGAGATGAAGCCCCTCCTACTCATTTTAGACAGTGACCCTGTCATTCAGCACAGACTCCTGTCCTGCCCCTTGCTGGTACTACAGCCAGCAAACATGATGAGCGCAGCACCAGCTCAAACACGTGTGTTTTAAAAGAAAAATATGTTCTAAAGGTACAACTTCAGCAGTGGGCAGGCGGGTGAAGAAGCAGACAGACACTTGGCTGGCGTCTGTCACAAATGAAGATGGGGGTGGCTGTGTCTTTCTTCTCATCCCAACGTGCTGGCCTGTCTCAGGAGGCATTTTTCCCAGCATAGTCCTATTGCCACAAGGGAAACTGGGTGAAAATCCATCCCCACCACCCCTGTGGGAAGACCTCGAAACATGTGCCCTCCTGATGGAGGGTGAGTCACGTCACATGAGAAATGGCAGCAAGCCCTCCTTGGAAAATAGGCAGGTTGGACTAGTGAGGAAGTTAGAACCAGCATTTACGCGGCAGTCAGGGAACCACTCAAACGATATTCAAGGCAGGAGCTAAGTGGGGTTTCTTGACCCAGGGACCACTTTGACCGCCTGAGAACCTCTGTGTATTTTTTTAGGAGAGGACCCACAGCTTTCATTAGATTCTCACGAAGCTGCCCACAAGCAAAGGGAGGTTCAAAGCCACGGATGTTTCCCCCTCTACCTCTGTCTTCCAAATGCAGGGTGATGGAGCTGACTTGCCTTTCTCCTTTTCTGTTCTTTTTTAGAAAAAGCAAGTGAGTCAGACCAAGATCCGGGTCATCTCAACCATCCTGTTCATCTTGGCCGGTTGTGTTGTGTTTGTGACCATCCCTGCCGTCATTTTCAAGTACATCGAGGGCTGGACAGCCCTGGAATCCATTTACTTTGTGGTGGTCACTCTCACCACGGTGGGCTTTGGTGATTTTGTGGCAGGTAAGCACCCGGGGCATCCCATAGTCGCCTGGGCTCTGGGAGGGGCAGCAGATATTCTGTGGGCAGGGCTTTTCCAAACCACATGGAAAGATGTGGGAGGAGCCAGTGAGGCTCAGCGTCCCCACTGCTGGGCACGGGCTTGTTTCGAACCCATGGTTCTGTGTGAGGTAAACAGCAGCCGCTGTTGCCTCGAGAGGAAGCCACCTCTCCCTCCCCAGGATGCCGATTGCCCTTATCATCCTATGAATCATGCGTGAGTGGAATGAATTTCTCATTGGATTTTGAACTTCCGAATTGGGTTGAGGCTCCTTGAATCAATTGACAAAGGCTATATTAGCAAGTGGCAAATATGAAACTCTGGGGAGATGAGCATAGAGTTTAGTCTGCAGTGACCTGCAGATTAAGTGTCCTGATGCTGACATGACAGCCACTGTCCCTGCAAAAGTTGCCCTGGGCATGTCTGGATGCCAGACTTAAGACTCGGGTGACGACCAGGAGCTGAAAACAGCCTCCGGGGAATATCGTATTAGAATGGATTCTGCGTGAGAGTATATAGAATAGCCTTCGTTGTAAAAACAAATGCCAGTGAACTGTGCTTAAGGAAGCAAAAGAAAACCATCAAATTCATCTAGGGACAGGGAGCTTGAAAATTAAAATGAGATCTGACTTCTTACATATATCGTTTTCTGAGCATGGTAGGAATTTCCCGATGGAATAGTTCTAGGTGGTCAGACAGATGATCATTTTCTACCCCGAGGAGTGAACACTCTGACCGAGCAACTCTATCAGAACTTAAGACATTTAGAGAGGGCAGGGGTCTCCTCTCCTCGAATCTGGAAAACAGCAAATTCTGGAGAGGATGTTGAAGGTTGGTCCACAGGCACGCGGGTTATCTCCACATTGGTCCTGTGATACAGAAAACTGGAAGAGTGGTTTTGGAGCTAATCCAACTGGGAAGACGGAGACTGATGTCTACTCTGTAGAAATCGCAGTTTTATTTTTTTTTCTTCTTTTTACTGGCCAAAGACTAAGAATTGCCAAGTCAAGGTGATTTAAAAATCGTTTTGCAAAGAACCTGAGGCAGTGGGGCCCCACCAGTCGTTCTCAGCCATTGTGCAGCTCCTTGGCTTGGGCACGAAGTCACTTGATGCCATCTGATTAGAGGCCCGAAGCTCTGGAACCACACCACCCAGAGAAATGAGGAAAGGAAGAGGAACAACTGTCCGGTTCATTCCTTAGCATCATCCATGGCTGCTCTGTGGGGAAACTCAGTTGAGATTCTGATCCTGGGTAGATACACGCAGCGGCAGCTGGAGTTTAGGGCTGTTTTCACCAACATCTTTAAGTTCCCCAGAGCATCATTTGCGTTCGGCTGTGCCCCAGAGCCTTCTGTGCCAACCCTGGACTGTCTGGAGGACTGTCTTCCAAGGACACCAGTGGTGAACCCTGCTTTCCAACCCGTCATTGCTCAGTTCAGTCTGTTAATGTGGGGCAAAGATGGCACAGCCCTGGGAATATGAGCTTTGAAAAGTTGCCTAGGACTTAAACGTATTATTATTATTCTCATGAGCCACCATGGGCTGTGAGCACTTAGCACACACCCCACTTGACCTTATGTTTACTTACCTAGTAAAGTTGTGAGCTCCGCAGTCACACGCAGAGCACTGTTTTATTTCCCTTACGTACCTCTGATTACACAGCCATATCACCACCTTTGTCCTGAAGTCGCCACAGACCCGGGCCTTTTATAACTCACGTGCTGAATTATACCCGTTTCCAGAGCTTACACAGACCAACTTGAAGATTGCGTGCCTTAGAACCTAGAAGCATGCCACAGCCTTTTGGCAACACTCTAAGAGCGAAAGGATGCCCATCGTTGAAAAAGATACATTAACCAGAGCGGATGGTTGCTGTGATCTAACATGACATCAACTCAGAAATATAGTCGGAACATCGATCACCACACAGGATTAAGTCCTGGGTTATTTTGTAGCTGTCTCACTTGAGGACAGTCTGACAACCCTGCATGTATTTTGCAGCCCTGCCTGGGAGCTCACGCTGAGTTCCGCATTCCCGGCCAGCAGGTGATAAAGGAACGAGCCAAAAGCTGTTTACTGCCTTGCTCGCTAGCGCGCCCTAGTGACAGTCTTTTTTTTTGGGTGATGATGACTTGTTAAGGTAAATAAATATTTACTTTTAAGATAGCTCCAAGGAGAAAACTGCAGAGTTCTCCTGCTTAGCGCAGTGGTGAAATCAACCTTGAGAACCACTTAATGTTGAGGAAATGCCAACCGTGTCCTAGAGAAAGCTGAGAGGGAGCGTTGCCGGAAAGGGAAAAAACACAGCAGCTAAGCCAAACCCAGGGGGGCTTGCCATGGAAACCTTCAGTGAAATTTGGAATTCTGATTTTAAGAAGTGCTGGGAGTAGCTATGGAGACCTTGTGGGCTGCATTGCAAAGTGGGTTTGGTCACACTGAGAAGTGCCAGATGCCACAGTGCCTGAGCAGCGGCCTTGGGGAGGTTATTATTGATAGCGTGGATTCAGGGGTGCTAGATGAGGTTACAGCCTTGACCCAGTGGGAGAGTCTAGTGCTCACTCACCATATAGCACCATAAGTAACAGGACTAATGTCCATTGTCCTGGAAATGGCCACCAGCCTGCTTCACGGAGCAACGACATCGCACAGCGTGAGAACAAGGCTGGCGTTAGTGATTTCATGGAGCTTCCCCACTTCTTTACGAGAGAAGCCTGGGGCTCGGACTCTGTTTTTCGAGGCTACCTTTGGCTGCGCCGTAGGAGGGCTGGAATAAACAGGCTAATTACTTGGAATAAATGGCTGGTCCTCTCGGTGGAACAGCCAATCAATGCAATCAGGCAACTAGACGATTTGGTTTGATGGATTTTTACTGTAATCCCTATTTGTAAAATAAAGGGATTGGATTAGCTGGCCTCGAAGGTTCCTTTTCCTTCTAGCACGGTGATTCTAATTACTCAGTCTAATCGACCCTTTGTATCAGCATCGTGTGCACACCATCCCTCAGTTAGCATTAAATCACTATTGCTTGGGTCCCAGTCCCAGGGATCCCAGGAAGACTAATTTTCCTTCCACACACCTACTCATCTCTCGGTGCATGCATGTGTGCTTAAGGAGGAAATGGTTCCTAGAGTTCCACACCATCTGGGATTATTTAGTATTTTTAAAATTGAATTTAAGGCAGTTTAAGAAAAACTTAGCGACTGGGCCTGACCAGGCATTCTCTAATTCATCATCGAGCTCTGGTTTAGACTGGGTAGATCAGGTTGGTCACTGACATACTTTTGTTATGAGTATTATGATCAGTGATCAAGATTCAAGGGAAGTTAAGCCACAGGTCGGGCTCTTTTAGGGAAGAGACACAGGTTGTCCTTGCTCTCCCACCCATGTCACATCTTGTGTAACCTCAGGCCTAGTAGCCAAGTGTTAGATGGCAATGGGGTGACATCTCTGTTGCATGGGCTGGGATATGTTTCTTCTGCAAAGACCATCTGCTAGATCCTGGTTAAAGTAACGTTTGGTTGTTTTCAGGGGGAAACGCTGGCATCAATTACCGGGAGTGGTATAAGCCCTTAGTGTGGTTTTGGATCCTTGTTGGCCTTGCCTACTTTGCAGCTGTCCTCAGTATGATCGGAGATTGGCTACGGGTTCTATCCAAAAAGACAAAGGAAGAGGTAGGCTTCCTTCCAGATTCCGTGTATGTTCCTAGAATCAGATTAGCTCTTGCCAAGAATTACCTGTCTCTGTTCTATGGGATAGACCATTTCCCACTAAATGGGGGGTTCATAGGCTTCCTCGTTTTGAATCCTTGAATCAAATGGATTTTTGTTTTAAACGCCAGATTAAATGGAATAGCAGTTATTTCTGGATCCTTTTTTGGCAGGTGAGAAAATCTGGTGACTTACTTACCAACCCACAGATCCTGGAAAGATTAGTAAACAACAACATTTTAAAAATTGAAAAGAAAAAAAAATCCAGACATAGTCAGCAGAGGTAGACTATAGCTGAAGGTGTGTGCAATTGCCCTTAATCAGCAAGTGAGTTTTTCTCAATTCTGCATGAGATAAGTCATTGAACCATGGCTGCCCATGGGGACGTGAACTCAAGGGCTTCCTTTTACTACATCCCCTCCTGGTTTTTAGACCTGCAGATACATCTCTTTATGGCCGGTGGCACTCAGCATTTCCTCCTTCATATAAATGCGCACGTTTTTGTAATGTAAAGAATTATGGCCATGAGGTTGGGGGTTCGATCCCTGGCCTCGCTCAGTGGCTTAAGGATCTGGCATTGCCGTGAACTGTGGTGTAGGTTGCAGACGTGGCTCGGATTCCGCGTTGCTGTGGCTGTGGCGTAGGCTGTCAGCTACAGCTCCGATTCAACCCCTAGCCTGGGAACCTCCATATGCCACAGGTGTGGCCCTGACCAAAAAAAAAAAAAAAAAGAAGGAAAGAAATATCCATGTAGCTTTCTGGGAAGAGAGGAAAAGAGATAAGAAAGGAGGAGGGTGAGTCCAGAGCAGGGAAGTACTAAAGAAAGGAAAGAGATAAAACCCCAAAGAAACAGGAGTTTGGGGTTAGTCAATGCAAACCATTCCATTTAGAATGGATAAGCAATGAGGTCCAAGCACAGGAAACTATATCCAGTCTCTTGGGGTAGAACACGATGGAAGATGGTATGAGAAAAAGAATGTATATATATGTTATGACTGTGTTGCTATGCTGTACAGCAGAAATTGACATGACACTGTAACAACTATACTCTTAAAAAAAAAAAGAAACAGAAAGAGGGACAGCCTCTTTAAGAGTGACTGACTGTTCCCTTCCCAGAATGTGGTCATTCTATGTAGAAGGGCCTGGAAGAGCATTGCTGAATGGAGACGTCTCCAGTATCATTCCTGGTTGCAGTGGTTTAATTTTCCTGGCTTGCACAGGCAATGTCAAGGCACTCTGCAGTCTGATTCTCCAGAGAGCTAAGTGACCTGCTGAAAATCAGCTGTAATAAAAGAGCACCCACATAAATATTGATGTTCCTCAGTGCAGAAATCCCAGTTACTCATCTGTACAGGAAAGCACGAGATTTGTATGAATTAGCCCTGCTGAAAAAGAGCCCAGAGATTTGGTACTGATCCTCATGCAACACTGCACCATAAGGAAGTATGTTCTATGGACTTTGGCAGAACATGGCCCCGCCCCTTCCTGCACCCTGACCAGGGAAATTTGGTTTCCAGGTGCCCCAGTGGATCTTACTGAACCAGGGCAAGCTGGATAGCCCAGGGCCAGAGCATGGCCCGGGCAGAGGGTGACACTTGAGCAGGTTGCCCAGGACTGAGGGGGTACCTGGGACACAGGACTTTCCGTTATTTTTTTTTTAATTTAATTTTATTTTTTTATTATTATTTTTTTCTTTTTTTTGTCTTTTTTTTTTTGTCTTTTTGCTATTTCTTGGGCCGCTCCTGTGGCATATGGAGGTTCCCAGGCTAGGGGTCTAATCGGAGCTGCAGCCGCCAGCCTGCGCCAGTGCCACAGCAACGCGGGATCCGAGCCACGTCTGCAACCTACACCACAGCTCAGGGCAACGCCGGATCGTTAACCCACTGAGCAAGGGCAGGGACCGAACCCGCAACCTTATGGTTCCTAGTCGGATTCGTTAACCACTGTGCCATGACGGGAACTCCCAGGACTTTCCATTTTAAAACCAGGTCATTCCCAGGCTGACTGGGACAGGTGGGTCACCCTCCCCAGATAGAGGTCTTAGAGGGACCCAGAAGGGCAAAGGATCTGCTGAACATCTGCTTCCTACCCAGGACCCAGCTAAGTGCATGTCCACCATGCAGTCACGTGAAAAACTCTGTGAGCGAGGCAGGGCTACCCCAGAGTTATGTTGGAGGAATGAGGCCAGACCGTGGAAAAGGAGGTGGAAACTCAGGAACTCAGGCCTGTCCAACTCCAAGTATCGCTCTTGCCCTCGCAATGCCATCAGCCTCTCCTTCAGTCATCGCCTCCTGTTTCTCAAGCGTCCACGTGGCTCCCCCGCCCACCAGGGTCCCCATCCCTCCTGAGACGGGTCTCTGGGGCTGCAGGAAGGGCCCGGGCAGGGTAGCATCCTGCCCGTCCTGCCGGGTGCAGGTGCCGCCACCACCTCCGGGCCTCCTTCTGGTGGGGACACGCAGGGGCTGCGGGTGCTGGGGGTTCCGGGTCGGAGGTGACTGTCTCAGCGCGTGGTGGTGGTTCTGTCTCCCGGCCAGGTGGGTGAGATCAAGGCCCACGCGGCCGAGTGGAAGGCCAACGTGACGGCCGAGTTTCGGGAGACGCGGCGGCGGCTGAGCGTGGAGATCCACGACAAGCTGCAGCGGGCGGCCACCATCCGCAGCATGGAGCGCCGGCGCCTGGGCCTGGACCAGAGGGCCCACTCGCTCGACATGCTCTCCCCGGAGAAGCGCTCCGTCTTCGCCGCGCTGGACGCCGGCCGCTTCAAGGCCTCGTCCCAGGAGAGCATCAACAACCGGCCCAACAACCTGCGCCTGCAGGGGTCCGAGCAGCTGAACAAACACGGGCAGGGGGCCTCGGAGGACAACATCATCAACAAGTTCGGGTCCACCTCCAGGCTCACCAAGAGGAAAAACAAGGACCTCAAAAAGACCTTGCCCGAGGACGTGCAAAAGATCTACAAGACTTTCCGGAACTACTCCCTGGATGAGGAGAAGAAAGAGGAGGAGACGGAAAAGGTGTGTAACTCGGATCACTCGAGCACGGCCATGTTGACTGACTGCATCCAGCCGCCGGCCGGGATGGAGAACGGGGTGGTCCCCACGGACACCAAAGACAGGGAGCTTGAGAACAACGCATTACTTGAAGACAGAAACTAAGTGGTAAGGACACTGGACTTGACGGAGCGTTGTGGGGGTTTTTTTGTTTTGTTTTGTTTTGTTTTGAATATTCACCCTGAGACACGTGCCTTAAACAAGACTTCTTGTTAGTCTGAAATTACATAGCATCGAAGAATATATTTCACTGTGCCATAAACGACTGAGAAAGCTTGCTCTGCCAAAAGGAATCAAAGAACAAGGACTTCAGTTGCGATCAGGACTGCAGGACACCCAGGGAGGCTTCCCTGGCATAGGAGGTCACAGACACAGGTGTCCAGGGCGAGACCAAGGTGATGCTGTGCCCCAATGCCGCACTGCCCCCGCGGTGGCAGGTAGAAAAGGGCAGCTATTCCTTAGACCAGCCATCTGAAAGGAACAGGTGTGTCTTTTCCTGGACCTACCGTTAGTGATACGTGCACACACAGAAGGGGACCGGATTAGGGGGTGAGCTGGTACTGGCAACTAGGGTAAGAGTGGACATTTGGGCATGTTGCTCTGAGTTCCAATTTTGATACACACCATTCAGTGCACATCTAGGCTTTCTAAGCTCCAAATGAATGAATGTCCTTGGGACCCAAGAGCACCTGGAATTTGTTGGAAGCAGATCAGAGCACACATTAAAAGGTGCAATTGCTTTCCTCATTACGAAAGAAAAAAAAAAATCACAAACACATCACACTGTGGATATTACCTTAACCAATGACAGAAGCCTGCTGCATTTTTGTCTTTCTCGCAGGGGCAGGTAGTGCACATGAACTTGCAAGCATTGGTGAAAACTCAACCTCAGCCGCTGCATGGTGACAGGCAAAAATCATGCGTTTTCCTCAGTGGGTGCAATGGTGAAAATAAACTGGTTTTGAAATGTTCATGTTCATTCTTCTAGGAGCTTCTGTTACAATTTCTTTTGATAAGAGGGGGAAAAAAATACCAAAACTATTGCCTTGCATGATGCCGGTGGCTTGCTGTTCTGTCTATCGGACCCTGCATTTTTATAAACATAGATGTCCTGCATGTCTAAGACATACCAAGGAGGACCATGGCATCATTCCATCTCAGGGCTTCTTGTCCCTTTGGGTGTCTTAGGATAGACGTAGTGACATGAGGTCTAGTCTTGCTATCTGCAAACAAAAGGAAAATTAATCCCTCAACCAACCCCTGTACTGGACGATTGAATTGTTTTCATTGCTTGCAGCTTAAGTGCCATTATTGCCATTTAAAAATATAATACTTAAAAGAAGTATTTGAAAGATTTCACGTTTATGTTTGGGTGTTCCTTTATTCTGAAAGCATCCCTTCTTCTCCTTGCTCATTGCTTTACCCACACCTGCTAGCCCCCCAAGTTGGAACACCACTGTGATTGCTTGTTTCTAGGCACACAGTAACCAACACGTGGGGACAATTATGATTGTTCCATGAGGGCAGAGCACTCAGTGAAGGGCAGTGGGGGAGAGGAAGGTTCTAAGTGGATTTTTATCACAAAGGGAACAATCTGTCCTAGGCCAGCATCCTGTGTGTGCCTCAGCCTTTTTCAGAGTTGGCTTACCATCAGACTGGCTCAAACGTGGCTGTTTGAGCCACACACTTAAGCATTTGGACCTGGAAATACGAGGAAGCTGCTGGTCATGGGCCTCCTAGGCTCAGTGCCACCTTTTGAGGATATGGCATAACTGATACATAGAGTGGACTTATCAGAAGATCACAGGGGTAGCAGAGACTTCCAGAAACCATCTAATGCTTTCTGACTTCCAGGGAAAATGATGCCCACTACATCCTTGACCTCTGGTACCATGGTGGACCTCTTCCTGCCCAGCTCCCCCAAATGCAGAGCTCTCTCTTGTCTGGAGCACATGCAGCCCCTCTTGTCCCTCTGGCCCCCGATTTTAGACTCTAGGTATAGATGTGGTGTTGCTTTTGGGAAGGAGTCAAATAAAAGTCAAGTTTGATGAGGCCCTTTCTTGTTCGAGGTAGGTCTGGGTTCATGCCTTCATGGGGCTGGAGCTGTGCCTCCCTGGGGGCATCCTGTGTTTGCACAACAACAGACACTTGGGAAACAGTGTAAGTGCGGGTGTGGGTATTGGTTCTTCATATGGGATTCATTCCAGCCTGTTTTAAGAAATTGGTAGATAGCTGGGGCTTTCTTATTCTGACAAGTTCAAAGCTTTCCTGTCCAAGGATCTTGTTCATTTGGGTTTCCACCCTCTATTCCTTGGTACCTTCCTTATAGTGGTGGGTTAAAATTCTAGACCCTATCACCAAATCTGGCCAAGAGGCTTCCCTGTCATTTTTCTAGTGGCTTCTGTGGGCCAGGCACTAGATTAGGCACTTTATGGGTATGGGCTCACTGAAACCTCACAGCAACACTCTGCTCTGCCGGAAGTGTTTGCAGACCCATTACACAGATGATGACACAGAGGCTCAGGGAAGCTAAGTAACTTACCTAAGAGCACACAGCAAGAAGGTGGTAGAGCTGGTGTTCAAAGTCTATCTGACCAAAGTCTACTTTTGACTTTGCTATAGCGTCTGTGTCATGCACTCTTGTGTGTGTGTGTGTGTGTGTGTGTGTACCCACATGTGTCTTTTTAGTTTCACGGACACAGATTACAGAGGTGGGGAGAAGATCTTGACGACCAAGACGGTACGAGGTCTTTGTATAAACTTGGCCTAACGTGTTGCCCTTGCAGATGCTTCCTGGACAGTATTCTGTATGTGGCGCCCTTTCTGCATTGTTAAATATGCCCTTTGCAAGCGCGCTTTTGCACTTTACTTGCTTATCTTGCAGTAACTCGGCCTCCAGCTGGAGCAAAACAATTCAAAGTTCTAAGCTGCACACTCTACCAAATGCAATGGGTGTGGGTGTGTGCATAGACACTTGCCCAGACCAGTCAAATCCCAGGAATGTGGAGGGATCAAAAATAGCCTTTGGCTGAGAGTTCTCCGACGAACAGATGGGGCCAAGGCCCTGACGAGAAACATCAAGAGTCTTCCTTGTGTGGAGATCGATCGCTTAGATCTGAGGGCAAAGTGTCTGAGCACCTATAACATCCTCAGAGCAGATGCTGAGAGGGCACGAGAGGCTGGACTCCACTGTGTGGGTACCACTAAGATTTGCGGGGAGGCCAGGGGTTTTGGAATTGCTTGAAAGTTACCTTTTTTACATGGGGCCAAATAGAGTTTGAGAGGATGAGGTTAAGTGGCTGCAAATTCCGCACACATGTGGGCACAGCCCTGTCCATCCAGCTGCCCGTCCCCCCCGCCTGGAGAAAACATTCTGATTTTGCACACAGGGCACAGGGCAGTGTCCTTTGTTTCTCCTGGTAATCAGACATGGAAAGTTTTGCTCCACCATAGATCTGGAGGTTTATTGGTGAGAGCCAAGGAACGGTTTGGAGAGACTGCAGCTCAATGCCCAGCCCTAATCCAGCAGTGACTCTAAGCCTTTATCACTTTGGGGGAAGGGCCCTCATGTGCGCCTAGGCAGGAGGGTCCCTGACCTACAGCTAAGGTGACTCGGGCTGTTTGTCTGTGTTCCCCAGTCCCAGCCTGTGACCTTGGGCCTCTCGGTCCCCTTGCTACATCACCTGCACATCGAGGGAGTTGAACACAGATCATTGTCAAGGTCCCTTTTAGTTTGGCAGTTCTCTGACCATTCCCTGGTCTGTGACTTAATGAAATGTACTAAGAACACTTCTAGCTGGATTTATAAATACTGAGTAATGGGCCCCACTTATTTTAGGCAAAGACGAGAGCTCAGTCTCTTGCCCTTTGGGATTTGTCTTCTGGGTGATTGATGGAGAAACAGATGTATTTGGGAGCCTGGTGGCCAAATTAGGACAGTGTCCTGCATAGGCTCACTCTGTTCTCCTTGACAGCACACTGTCCCCTGGGGGACTTGGGGCATGGGGGCTTTTTCTTTTTTTTTGGCATGGTGTTAAGACTAAAGAATTTTGAGCTATTGTTGTTTGCAATCAATTATAGTAAATATCCCCTCTGATTTATGAACTCATATATTCTAGACAGGTATTTCTTACTTAGACCCCCACCCACCTATACACACACACACACACACATGCACGCACACATGCACGTGCACACACGCAGAGGAGATGGCTGCTTGGGTTCTATGGGAACCGTTCATGTTGAAAGTCCTAGTTGTACTAGGTGTTGGCACACCACCCCTTGCCTCCCCCTGGGATCATATTTCCTTGCTCAGTCATCTCTGCTCATACATTTGTATGCTTGGCTTTGAGGGTTAATGAGAATGTGGTCAGAATTTGGAGAGGGTAGATTTTTATTCGCTGTATTAGATAAGAATGTAAGACCCTCCAATGTGTATGTACTGTGGCTTCTGAACAATAGGAAAACAGACATGTAGAGATTCTCTTTAAAAAAAGTTTAAGGAAAGCCAGTATTGCATTTCATGCCTCTGCTTCCTGCATCCCACTAATGTTTCAAATGGGGGTTATTCTTTCTCACTGTTATGATGCAATTGTGTGCAAAGACAGTGCTGCGTGAGCAGAGGGAGCTAGCTAGCTCTCCAGGGTAGAGCATCAGAGCTAATTAGTAATGGCCTTAAAAAATAAAAATGGCAACTCTCTCAAACAAAGATGACTTTAATTTGGCATTGTGGATACTGCAAATTCTGCGTCTGGAAACTCTGGAAGAGCGCGCCGATTCCACGGCTGTAAATAAAGTCCCGCCCTATGTCCTTGCACGAGGAACCAGCTATGTGGTCCTTCAGCATCCTGCCCACAGTCCCCATAAACCTCAGTCCTCCCGTGGTGGTCCCTAATTCATGTGACATCAGTGCAGTGGCAGTGAGGAAAAATAAGAGGTGCCTCTGATTTTACTGAAAGTGATCATTTCCACAGGTAGCTAAGAGATGTGGAATCTTACTGTCCTCAGCTCGTAAGTGAAAAATCTCAAAAGAGTTCCCTGTGCATTACCAAGCCCCCTCCCTGTGAGACTCCCGCTCCATCCATATAGCAGTCCTGTGCTGCCAAGGACAACTGGGAAACCTCCCCTTTGCCATCAGGGCGCTGAGCTTGAAGGGAGAAGGTGCCTAGACGCGATATGCAAACCAACCCACGGGCCAGCCTCTGGCTTCTTACCCGTCCCAGAGTCACAGGCAGGGGACCCCTTAACAATGATAAACCCACGTGTGGAGTTGTCTTACCTATTTTTCTCTCTGTAGGATTTCATGGTGCTTTAAAAAGAAAAAAAGGCATTTTACAGAAAATAATGCCGGGTTGGGGGGGGAGGAGGGAATTTCGTAATGTTCTTAGGAAAAGTACAAAAGCAACTTTGCTTGTAACATTTCAATAAGCTGTGCTGCTATTGTCTTTATTTGATGATGTAATTTTTTTTTTTCAATGATGGAGAAAATTGCAACAAAGACCTTCTGGAAGATCCAATCCAACGTCTCTCCTGTTTTCCTTTCTTTTGTGGGGCCAAAAGTGGTTCATAGCGGCTGGGTTGGGTGGTACGCTCAGGACCACAGGTCTTCTGGGGACAGGCTTCTTGCCTGGCTGGACACTCACAGGCATTCATCAAGGCAGAGCCTATGGAAACCCATGGTCTTGCAGGCGGAGAAGGCTGTAGCAACGCAAGAAGAGGAAGCCTCACCCCGTGTGATTACTGCACTTTTCTTTTCATTTCCCTGGTTTTATCTGATCCTGATTGCATGTTGCTGGGGGTGGGGGGGGGTGGACAGCACATTTTCTAGGTGAGGCACTGAATTAGACATTGTGACAAGTCTGCCCATATAAAATGGACAACTCCTTGGATGCCAATATTTCAAGTTGTATTTGATTCTGCTCTTCTGCTTTGCATCCACCAACCATGGGCTTGTTGTAATGGGTAGAGAGAAAATGCCCACTGTTTTTGAGCACCTATTATGTACCAGGTGTTCTGCTAGGCAGTTTACAAACACGCTGCTTAGTCTTCCAAGTGAAGCAAGTTGGGTTTCTTCATCTCATAGATGGCGTTTGAGGCTCAGGGAGATTAAGAAACTTCCAACCCAAGTGAATCAGCTCCAAACCTGAGTTTCTTTCACCAGATCAAGCAGTTTCATGGGTCATGTGCCTTGAGCACTTTTCTAGTAAAGATGGTGTGATTCTTTCTGACTTGTCTGTGTTGTGTCTCCCTCCCTATTTGTGAGAGAGGTATGCCGTGAAGTCACAGGTGAGTTTTGGCTGCAGGACCAAGCAAGGCCAAGTGGCTTGCACAATTGCCAAGGCCATGAACTGTCCCCTCAGGCTAACCCAATGCAATTGCTGGTCATGGGCTGGGCAAGGACAGATCTGGTTCCTGTTTTTATTGCTCTCATGGGCTTGGCCCAGTGCATGGCATGTGGTAGGAATTCAAAGTGATCTTTCCAAAATGCAAACTGGCCTGTGGATTTCCTTGGCTTTCAGGATTTAAAACCCCAAAGTGCTGGTCTATCAGGACCTGCGTGCATTTCTGTCTCATCAAACTTCAGCCTCCACAGCCACCATTTTGGATTTCTTGCAAGCTCCCCAGTGGTCCACTCTTCCTTCTCTGTCTCCAGCTTTTTGCAGGTCCTGCCCCTTTGGAAAGTCCTCTTCACTTAAGTGCCACCTCCTCCATCCTGCGACCACTTGGCTCCTTCAAGTCTTTCAGTACTGAGCTGGAGAGGTCCCTCTGGAAATTCTTAGCCCACTTGTCCCCTCCCCCTCAGAAGGAGTTAGTTGCCTTCAATTCAGTCCACTCTGCTGGATTTAAAGGCTGGATTCCTTGTCAGTCTGATGCAGATGAGAAGCTCCTCAGGGCAGGAACTAGACCTTTCACTTCTGTTCCCAACACTAGGCACTGTGCCCCATGTAATACAGAGGCTTAAATTATTGGTAGAATAATTTCAATACCCTAGCATATTTGTATCCTTCAAGGCAGATTTTTTTTTTCCCCATGAATTGGAGCCAAGACTCCACTGGTGGAATAAGTAATTTATCTAATTTCTGAGAGTCCTCTTGGTCAAAATTAAGTGTGCCTACAAAGTAATGAATTTGATTTGTATTTTGGGTTTACAAACAGCTCCATTTTTTTTTTTTTTTAAATGGCTGCAGCATATGGAGGTTCCTGGAACAGGGATTGAATCTGAGCCACAGCTGTGACTTAGGCCACAGCTGCAGCAAAGCTGGATCCTTTTAACCCACTGTGCTGGGACAGGGATTGAACCCTAGCTTTTGCAGCAACCCAAGCTGTTACAGTCAGGGTCTTAACCCCTGTGCCATGGTGGGAACTCCAAAATTTTAATCACAGTGATAGATAGTTAAAATAACTAAACTCTAAAGATGAATACTTTGGAGTTCCCTTCGTGGCACAGTGGTTAACAAATCTGACTAGGAACCATGAGGTTGCAGGTTTGATCCCTGGCCTTGCTTAGGGGGTTAAGGATCTTGTGTTGCTGTGAGCTGTGGTGTAGGTTGCAGACGCGGCTCAGATCCCGAGTTGCTGTGGCTCTGGCGTAGGCCAGGGGCTACAGCTCCGATTCGACCCCTAGCCTGGGAACCTCCATATGCCGCGGGAGCGGCCCAAAGAAATAGCAAAAAAAAAAACCAAACAAACAAACAAAAAATGACTACTTTGATGGATAGCTCTCATTTAGATATATAGATAATGGAATTCATTTTACAATGAATCTGATTACTACAGATACAGTTTTGAATGTCCATGACCATAGGAAGTATGAAATTATGTCCTGTGGGGATGTCAGATCTATGACGGACGAACACCGCCCCTTACTTCTTCTGCCCAAGGCAGATATACTAATCATGGAATTCCTTCCCTCTTAACCCAGGTGCATTCTCGGAATCCATTTAAAGGCTCTCAGGGTTGGTAGTTCTCAAAATTATTGTCTGATGATTTTTTACACCCAAGAGATTGTTTCATGGTGTCCATGAGGTCAGAACTATTTTTAGAATAATACTAAGACATCGTTTACTCTTTTCACTCTCATTCTCTCATGAGGGTTCAGTATTTGGAATTGAGTAGCATTAGTCACTCAGAGAACAGGGGTAGGGTCATGAGATACCTTTGCTGAAGATTAAGAATTTTCCCAAATGATAGTAAATGGACTTACATTTCTTAGAAAACCCCGAAGCACCTAGATATAACATTCTCATTGGAAAGGGCTTTCTGCTTTGGCCTCACAGGGATGAATCATACCAATAGTCATAAAATGGTATCCCTCTGACCCTGCCTGCTGCTCTGCGGGGCTCCTGCCCCTCAAATTCCTCACCAGCTAGTCCTGAGAATCCCAGAAGTGTTCTTGCGGGTGCTCTAATGCTTGGGGACTATGCTATGGGGATCGGTTTTCTAGAAACCTCCTTGCCCCTCCTGGACTGGATTACATGGCCTTCCAATGGCTCCCTGGTAACAACAGTCGCTCCGTTTTGGTAATGGTCTATCTTCCTCACAGTGAGAACCCTACATGGAGATCTCTTCCCTTCCTCGATTACATGGACCTGGCACGGTGCCTGGCACGCAGTAGGAGAGCAGAAGATTTTTGTTGGATCAGTAGCAAATCCAACCTTGGTGCTGAGGAAAGGCCTCTGCAGAGCGTATGAGCAGAGGAAGAGAACCCAAATCTGGGGTGAGCTGTGGGGGAGGTTGGAAGGATCACAGTGTGTGAGGGGAGCCCTGGCAAAGGGTAGGGGTCAAGGCAAATGGAAAATATCTTGGAAGAGATCTAGCAACAGAACACTGACCCAACGGCAACTTTCAGCTCATTGCTTCTATGAATTTATATCAACCATAAGAACCAGGGTAGTGTAAACACCTCAACACAAAAGTATTCCAGTTTTAAAGTGTGAGTCATACATGGCTGTGTGAATTTGAGACAGTACACAGGTCAGCACACATCCATTGCCTTTGTGTATGACTCCTTCTAAGAAATCCATTTCAAAACACATCATAAGAATCTAAAACTTAAAAAAAAAGTCTCCTGGGTCTGTACAGCAGAAATTGGCACAACATTGTAAATCAACTCTACTTTAATAAAAAAATATAAAAAGTCTCTCACAATCCATTGGAAAGAGTTATGTTTATTAAATGAATTGTTAAGGTCATTTGAGGATACCTCACTTGGAACCATTCAGGATAAATAAAAGATTTTTTTTTCTCACCTAGAACGTGATGATGTTAAAATGTTTTACGATATTGTAATATGTTATCTAGAAACTGCCTACATCAGTGGCACTTTTGAATCATTTGCAGACACTTGAGGGAAAGAACAAGTGCAAGGCCAAGTACGACAGAAGTTTGAAATGAAGACCTTGGACAACTCCTTCACTCTGGAATCAACAGCATAAGCTGCAAATGTATGAAATGGAAAGGCACATAATGCTGGCATAATTTGTGGCCCCAAGCTTCCACATTTTGTGTAGAACAATAATCTGTGCCTTAAAGAGCATTGTTCTTTCATTGTCTGATTCCATAGAAAGAAGAAAAGTCATGGGCCATTCCTTTATTTTCATGAGTGAATGCGAATTTGAGACAGTTTCTCCACTGAATTATTGTGGGGAGGGGGGGGAGAAATAGCTAATGGTGATGGTAATTGGTTAAGACTGTATGATCCATGTATCCATCCATCCATCCATCCAATCCATCCATCCATCCAATCCATCCATGCATTCATCTAACAAATATTTATGGAGCCCTGCTCTGTGTGAGGCCCTGGCAGAGTGACAGGGCATGGCAAAGTCTTGGTTCCTGCCCTCAAACATCCCATGCTGTAGTAGGTAGCCCTGTGCAATGTGCTCGGGGGCAGTCAATCCTCCTGGGGTGGAGGAAGAAAGATCATAGGACTGGATGTGATTCTGTCCAAAAGTACAAGAAATTTTAATGAAAGTGCTAGGAATTGAGAGAGCATGAGACTTGGCATGTACCATGACAGTCAAAGCAGGCTTCCTGTAAGAAGCGGCATCCTAAAGAGGGCAGAGAAGGACTGGTTAGGGAGTGGGGGTGGGGGTGGGGTGGGGAGGGTGATGTGAGTGGTTCCCAATAGTAATTCTGCATAATAATATTTGAGATTGATCACTTTGTCCCAAGGATATCAGCAGCGAATCCTCACTTGGGATTCCTTTGTGGTAAGACATTTTCTGTTAAGAAAGGAATGCTTTCAAATGACTGAAATAAATCCCAAACACTAAGCCAAACTGAAAAGATGAACAGAAGATAAGCTCTACCTGCCCCTGGTTACAGTAGGGCTTGTAACTCCCAAAGTCAAGTGTGACTGGGGAACACTCAGCATAGCAGCTTTGCTCCCTCTTCTTGTGTCTCCAACCCCCACCCCTGCCCCGCATCTCACATCAAGCTGCTCCCAGGTTCTGGCTCCATTTCCTTGGGGGAGGATTCCTTGCCTTCTTGTTTCAAAAGCCAGGCCCACAGAAGAATTTTATTTGACTGGAAGCACAATGACTTGGAGGGGAAAGAGGCTTCCCAGAGTCAAAAAGAGACTCCCTTCTGTTGGCAACAGAGCAGAGGGAAGTCTGAGGTCCCACACAGAGGGGATAGGACATGGGGTGATGGGCTTTGACAGCGGACCCCCTGGGGCAGCCCCATGAAAGGGCCAAGTGTACTGTGGGCAGGTGTGGGGTCCCCATCAACCAAAGCAGAATTTCCTACCTTCCTGGCAGGAACAACATGTTTGCAGAAGATTTCTCTTCTAGAAACACTTTGTATCTGTGCAGTGCCTTGGATCACACCATCTTTTAAAGGCTGAGGTGGGGGAGGCAAGGAACAGCCTCAGCAGAGCTCCTGCTTTGTATCCCCTTCAGGCCTTGGCAGGTGGGAGGGTGGGGCTGAGCAATTTGTCTCCTCCCTAAGGGAAAGAGGAGCCGAGATGGGGACAGAATGGGGGGGGTGGTCCCCTGTGGGGTGAGAGGGATCCAGACCACCCCATGGCCAAACCAGGTCACAGAACTGAACTCGAGACCCACCCAACCCTGTCTATTCTATATCCGCCTGGGCTGTCTCCAGGCACTAGCTCAGCACTGTGGGATCTGGGATCCAGGACAAATTCCCAGCTGACTTGAGGGAGTTCTTATCCCTGAAAACAGGCATGAGTGTGTCAAGGAGAAGAATGGGACATGTCCCATGTCCCCCATCCCCCTGCTTCCCAGGCCTTTAGGGAGCTCCTAGAGGAAATAACTCAGCATGAAAAATTGACTGCATATTATAAATGAGGCTGGATGAATATTCTGCAGTATAAACACTTTTTCTCTCTCAAATGTTCCTCTTTCCTCTCCTCAGTCTGCCCTCTGGGCACCCCATTCTCTGCATGCTTCTGCCCGTCCCACCCCCCAATTCAAGCCCGAGAAGGGTATCAAGAGTGGAAAGCAGAAAGAGCCTAGCATTTCCTGGCCTTTTTCTTTCCTTCTAAGTCTGAATCCTTGGGGGATGAACAACAGAATAATGAAAACTGATCAAGGTGGAAAGGGAGGGGGATATAGGCAAAGATGCCTTCCAGAAACAAATAGGCAAAGTAATTATATTCGTTCTGGGGCAGGGGGCGGAGGAAGACTCCCTAGCCTAGGGAGAGGAGGGCCTGCAACGTGTGTTTCATCTGGGCAGTGCCAGGGGCTCTGCCTCCCCACCGGGGCATGGGTTCTGCATGGGGTAGGACCCCTTTCCCGGGGTGTCAAGCATTCAGAGTGACGGGGGGAGAAGCGAACCTACCAGGCACTGGGGCTGAGGGGTTACCCCACCCTCTCTGAGGCATAGAGACTGGTCAAGAAGCTAAAGGGAGCCTTGGGCTTCAGGAGGGCCAGGCACTGAACAGTGTGATGTTCCAGAAGAGTGGTTTCAGAAAAGGTACAAAGCAAGAAGAGGTGGCCCGAGGCCATTAAAAAGGACCCAAGGGAGCTGAGCTGAAGGGATTAGCGAGGGCCTCTGAGGATGAGGTGGGCGGAGGGCCAGCTCTGGGGGCGGTTTCCTCGCAGGATTTCTGCACCTGCAGCCTGAGCTGTGCTTCATGACAGAGGAGGGGCTTTCGTGGGACTGGCTGCTCCAAGGGCCCTCAGAGGTGGATGACAAAACAAGTCATCCACCAACATCTGAAAACCTGTGCCAAGCGTACTTGACTGCGACCAGGGGATCTTTGGAGATTGGAGTCTGGACACTGGCAATGCTTGGCTTCACCTCAGGTCAGCATGAGGGCTGAGGGCCATTCAGCACTAATTTATATGCCAAGCCCATGACATGCGGAGCAGGAAGACATGTATTTGGAAGCATCGGGAAACTTTACTAAGCAGGTCTTGGCTCCATGTTCTTCCCTGGGGGCTGGTTTAGTGCAGAGAACCAGCAATTAAAACGGAGCAGGGAAGCATACGTACAATATGAACCCTCATCAAGTGAAAAAAGAGTGTTCAGTGCTTGTGGCTGTGGGGATTGCCCCCATTTCTGTGACTTTAAGCTCAGGCTTCCTGACCTTTTCCGACAAGAGATCCAGAAGATGTCGCAAAGGCTACTAGAACAAAACAAGAGGTGGCTTCTTACAAAAGATTAAAAGAAAAAAAAAAGTCAAGAGGTTAGAATTGTCTGGGTTACAATACCTCTGGGCTACTGTACCCAGAAGAATACAATTGATCCAGTGAAAAAAGCTATCTGACCCAGGGTTCAGCCCCTGAAGACGATGCGTCTTTTTCTTCAGGAGTTATATTTCTCTTTTCCACCTTTTCTTTTGCTTTTTATTTATGTCTTAGCCCTAAGAGAAACCAAAGAGCCTTTCAATGCTTGCTGGCTTGTCAAGCCCTTCAAGAAGTTCAAGCTTGACACTCTGCCCTGTCTGTAATAACAGACACATAAGTTCCCGTGTGCCGTGGGCTGGACTTGCCCAAAGTCACAGCCACCGACAGTGGGTGACGGGCGGGAATATAGAACTCAAGTCGTGCTTAGCTCTCGACTCCACGTTCTTCTTCCACGCTTTTCCCTGCAGGAAAGCTTCTAATCCAAACCCGGAATCCACACCATAGTAGAGGGAAGGGGGCCCCGGAAGATGCCACCTCCTGTCCTCTGTGGCACCCTGGACCGGCCAGGGCATCTCATCCCTTGGATGAGTTTCTTAAGGTGAGGCCACCACGCCTCCTGGGAGTCAGGGCACCGGTCCTCCCTACCTCAGTTGAAAGATGAGCAGCAAACCACAGGGGTGCCACCTGCCCTTAAGACCTCCTTCCTGCCCCGTCCCCACCCCCCCATTTCCATGTCTCAGCTAAAGCACCAAATGCATGCGTCAGGCTCCTCCAGGGAGAGAGCGTGGTGGGGCGGTGCCCTCCGCACTCCTGCTACCCGGCTCCATCTCAGGGGAAGGAGAAGAGTGACAGCTCAGGGGCTGTAACCCCACCAGGGAAAGTCGGAAATCCTCTGCTCGTCAGAACATGGGTTGGGCCAGCCGGGATAGGTACCACTGCATAAGTGAAAAGACCAGGTAGTGTTTTCACCTTCCTCTTTTTCTGTCTCCCTCTCTTGTTCCCATCCTTTTAGAAGCCTCTATGGGCAAAGGTCTGGTGGATAAATCATCCCCGGGGACCTTGGGCTGCC
Source organism: Sus scrofa (assembly GCF_054392235.1). Lineage (NCBI taxonomy): Eukaryota > Metazoa > Chordata > Mammalia > Artiodactyla > Suidae > Sus > Sus scrofa. The sequence goes on along the minus strand of NC_139389.1, from coordinate 121,195,870 downwards.
CCTCCCCGCCCCCTCCTGCCTGGTTCTCCTTCCTTGTATTCTGCTGGAGCTGTGTCATCAGGCTCCAGCATGCGGGCTGGCTAACCTCAGCAAGGAGTTCCTCTTGCAGTTTAGTTGATACCGTTTGTATCTATCTATCCATCCACTTCCTCTGTTTCCTATGGGATTCTTTCAAGTCCTGTGTGATCCCGTTCAAAAACACCCCTTGGCATTTAGAGATCCTTTCACATAGGAGGAGCCCTCTTCCCTTTGGACTCAGGGGGCCAGGAGGGCTGGAGTGGGGAAGGTTAGGGACCTGGGGAATGTTACAATCTTTGTGTGGAGTTCAGTCTTTCTCTGCTCTGGGGATGGTTCCCGTTTTGTTTTGTTTTTTTTTAATGAAAAGTTCCATCCCTTTAGCAGGGTGGGATCTGGGAGGGTGTGTGGTGGCGCCAGTGCAGAAATGGGTGAGATATGGGTTGGGGCTCCAGACCCCAGCAGGGCCAATGCCCTTTTTAGGCAGGGCTGTGGCAAGCAGGGGTATTGCACCCCATTGCCCTGCGGGGCACAGAACCTGCCCCCCTGCCTCCCGGGGACCCCCAGGCCAGGCAAAGTATTCAGAGGCCCTGTATCCTGGGCTTAAGTGGGCCAGGAAGACGTTCCCTGCCTGGAACTGGATACTTATGAGGAAACAGGGTTTGCCTTCTCTTGCTCCTGTCCTTGTCCTCTCTCCCTTCGCTGCTTTCTCCCCGCTCTCCCAGTGCCCTGGGTAGGCCCCTTCCCCCACCCCAAGACTCGGGGTGCCTTTCTGAGTCCAGGTCATCGTTTCCCTTTGCTCCCAAATTTCCCCTTGGGAGTCATATTATCCAGTGGTTCTGAATGCAACGAGACTATGGGAAACCACCCATTATGCTGGGGGTTAAAATAGTAGCAGTAGCCACAAAACAATAGTCCTTTGGCCCTGCCCCTCCCCCCAGCTGCCCTGTGGGGCTCCAGCCCCTCAAGTTTCTCTCAAATCCTCCTCAGAGTCCGAGAGTGATTTTCTCACGCAGTACTCATGCTTCTCCTCTTCGGCTGGGGGATCTGGGCTTATGCCAACATTCAAACTGGCAGGTAGGCCTGTGGAAGATTCCAGAAGGTCCTTGGGCTGGTGTTTAACTCATCCAAGTGGAGGCCCAAGGAGGTGCTTGTGGCCAGTACACTGGAAGCGTTGCCATAGCGCCGTTTGTGGCCACACTGCCCTGAGTGAGAGGAAGCAGTCACGTAGGTCACTGCGCTGTTTTGCTAACTGTCTTTCTCTGTGACTCTAATTTTCACTTTCCTATTCAAAGGTTGGACCCTGAAAGTACCCAGGGGAGAAGATGACTCAGCCTTCCCTTGGGCGGGTCCAGGACCAGAGTTCTGCTGGCCTTTAGATTCCCCCAACCCTATTCCCAGTTGCCCTACAGGGGTAAGGAAGGCAGATGAGACACTAGGTTGAATCACAGCCCCAGTTCAAAACCCGCAGCTGTTTCCCCAAACTGCGCTCAAGGATTGAGACCTACTGGTAGAAGGGGCAGGGAACATTGAGCCCCGGTCCCCTCTGTGGTATTCCTGCCAGATGGCCCTCTAGCTGCTAGTTGCTCCTTTCCAGCCTGGGTGGAGGAGGGCTCCAGACTGGAATCCAGCACCTCAGGCTTTCCTTGGTTCACTCAAAACAGGAGGCACTCTCTCCTGGCACAAACTTTGAGTCCCCAGGAACAGACTGCAGGAAGGCCTCTGTCTGCCTCCCGAGGTCCCCAGCTCGCCCAGACTGCTTCTGGGAGTTGATACTTTGTGGTTGGGTCACTCTTGCCAGGCTTCTGGCCTCGTAAGCTGCTCAGCGGCTGGGAGCTGGCATGCCATTAAAGTGACAAAGGGGAATAAGGGAGAAATGAGAGAGGTTAGGGGGAGAAAAAGGCACAGAATATGCACCTACCGAGAGGACAGGGAGGAAGTGACAAATAGAGGGGTTTCAAACTTAGTTTTCAATCCTCTAAAGGACGTCTGGGGTTCAAGTGTGGGGAGAAGATGATCGTTCATTCATTCATCCCTTCACCCAACAAACCTGTATTTGGATGCCTGCTATGTGCCCGCATAAGGCTCTAAGGCCGAGGTCCAGTGATAGAGGTGAGACATTGTTTCTGCTCAAAGGACCTCGCCCTCTAGTGGGGGTGAAACCCACGAAGCCAATAAATGTGGTAGCACGTGGCCTGCGCAATGAAAGGGTTGTGCCCAGAAGAAGGGGGTGCCGCCCGCCACCTGGCAGCCACCTGGGTCATGGCAGCCTCCAGGAAGAGGTCTGAGTGAGTAGCTCTTGGCGTGGGGACAGGGAGCGGGTGAGTGTTCCGGGCAGACCAGAACCACCCAAAACTACAGAGACGTGCAGGTGGAGGTGGGTTCAAGGACAGATGAGCCCTGTTAGAATGGACAGACCAAATGGGGGCTTGGGGGAGCCAGGCCCACGAGGCCTCAAATACCACGTTGAGGAACTTGGACTTTATCTGCAGGCTGTGCGGGGAGCCCTGAGGGTTAGTGAGGAAGAGCCAGGCCTACGAGAAGGGTCCTGCGAAAACGTTGTCTAGGAACACAAACCCAGAACCACACTGAAGGGTTTATAAAGGGCGTCCGGTCTTTTGAGTTTAGGAAAAGCAAGAGTTCACACGTTGGGCCATCCAGTTAATGGGACTTCTTCATGCAGCTAGAAAATGGCAGCACCTAGACCCAGAACCTTGTTATTTAGAAATTTGGTGCAGAAACTAATTCAACAAAAATTTCTGGGTTTTTTAGCTGCAGACTTGAGTCAGGGGCTGCTCCATATTGCAGGGTTTTTTTCATCTGCATCTGTGTCGTCTGTGTATATGCTCTTCCTTCTTCCCTCCCTTCCCATCTTCCTTTGCTCCTTCTTCCCTCCCTCTTTCTATTCCCCTCCTTCCTTCCTTTTTTTTTTTTTTTTTTTACTTTTTTTAGGGCCACACCTGTGGCATATGGAAGTTCCCAGGCTAGGGGTCGAATTGGAGCTGCAGCTGCTGGCCACAGCCACAGCCACAGCCACAGCCACAGCCACAGCCACAGCCACAGCCACAGCAATGCCAGATCTGAGCTATGTCGCCAACTCCTTAACCCACTGAGTGAGGCCAGGGATCAAACCTGCATCCTCAAGGATACTATGCGGGTTTGTTTCCTTTGAGGCACAACAGGAACTCCCATCTACTCCCTTCCTTTCTTCTTTTCTTCTTTACGGACTGAGTGCCTTTCATAAATGCACGCAAAAACTTGTGTTGGTAATTCTTCCCACCATGGCCTGCGTGTGAAGGCCCAGAGCACTTTCCTTCAATCGTCGTCCTTAGGAAGGGCCAGCTGGGCTTAGCATCATTAGTTAAGAACAGAAGGGAAAGAATGAAGAGGGGTGCATATGCCTGAAGTCAGGAGCTAGCCCTCCTCCTAACTAGGTTACGGAGGACTCCAGTGTGGGGAAAATGTGGACCAGAGCTCTACCATGCAGCCCATTCAAAGGGGTGATGGGGAGTAGTTCCTGAACCTTGGCTCTTCTCCTAACACAGTGCCTGCTGCCATCCAGGGGCAGAATGGTCTTGGAGAAAACGGTACTTCAGTCAACAAGCCAGGGAGTCCCACCAGCTGGACCAGTGAGGTTACTTTCCAAGGTCAAGCTTTTGCCTCTACTTTTCTCTATCCTCCAAACATGCAGTTTCGTCCTTCTCTGTTTTGCCAGGCCCAAGAATAGGGGCATCGTAGAGATTTGTCTGAAATGGGAGATCCTAAAAGGCAGAGTCCCATAATGTTAGAGCTAGAAACAGCCTTAGAAAATGAACTTCGCCTTCATCCAACATGTTTTTTAGGCAACACTGTTGCCAGACTTTGAGCTCACTTCTGGCCCTGGCTCTCAGGGGAGCAGAGAATAGGGAACCCAGACTCTGTCTGCATCCTTGGGCTTTCCCTTCTTGTCTTGGTCACTAGAGATATTTTGGACCTCTTCTCCACTGAGCTGAGCCCATTGAATTTTTCAGAAATGGCACCAGTGTTTCTGGGTCTGTCTACTGGAGACCTGCTGGTCATTTGTAAGCTCTTGTTTCATTTGTATCTGTATGTCAGCTTTCCAGTTGTCTTACCCTCTCTCCCTCCATCCTCCTACCCCGTCCATCGTCTTTCCCTTCCATTCTCCCATATTCATTGTCTTCCTAATGTATGCCTGAGGCTTGGGCTGGGGCATTGAGATAAGTGGCTTATAATCAAGTGGGAGATGACTAAGAAAACCAATAGTGACTATGGAAGAAGAGACTTGAGTTCACTTGGAATGTGAGAGCAATCAGAGTCTCGAGCTCCCCCAAGACCCTCCCCCAAGACTGTTGCTGTGGCATCTTGCCTTCGCCAGGGTTCCATTCAGTTAAACGGTCCGTTGGGCTGTTCCTCTTCACAGCTGCAGCCTGTAGGAGACACAGCACAGTCTTCTCTCTGTGCTCATCTGACGACACCTTGAATCACAAGGTTGAGATCCACTTGCTTCGGCTCTCATCATTTTTCCCCCCTGTACATGTGGTCTTTATGGGGTTTGCTCCATTCTTCAATATGAATGTCAGGAAGAATTGGAGCCAAAGATTTTCCAGGGGATCAGATAGTCTGTTTTCTAATACATGCTCAAGAAGAAGAGCTCCTTTGTGGAGGTGGCACAAATGTGGATGGATTTTCTAGGCAACTTGTGGCTGAACAGGACCTGGAGGTGTACAAGGACCATTTGTTCCTGCACTGTCGATCACTAAAATCTTGAGTCTAGTTGGATGCGCTTATCAGGCAAAGAGAAAACAATGAAGATATAGTGTCCTTTTGCCAAATAATTTTTGAACTACTCTTGCATTGCAGAGGTATTCATTGAGCAGATAAGCGAAGCTGAATTTAGAAGTCAAACTTAAGTGATTGGACTGACATTGTGATTTTGCTACCATTGGTCAAGGTCATTTTCCCTTTCTTACCGTAATATTTAAAGAGAGTACCTGCCTTCTTAGTTTTTAATTCCCCTGGGGAAAGATAGTTTTGCAAGAGAAGTGGTTTTCTCTGCTATATGCCGGGCATAAGGCTTTAAGGCAGAGGTCCAGTGATAGAGGCGAAACATTATAGGAAAAATCACAATGGTCATTTCCTCAGAGGCAATGCCTCAGCCCACCCTCAATAGGTCAGTGTGCATACATGCACACCACATATACCCACCAACCACCCAAGGCCACTCTCATCAGTCTTCATAATCCCTTTCCAAAACTAAGCAAAAGAGGAAGGGAATCACTCTTGGTTGAGAGGAAAATCCTAGTCAATTTGGAAAAGCCAAGGAAATCATAGTAAGAAAGAAAAAGCCAAGGAGACAAGAATTTCTTACTCCATCTTTCCCCACCACCCTCCAATAAGAGCCCAATCAAATTATAGAAAGGGTTAAACTTTTTTAAACATTTAAAAAAAAAAAAGTCTGTGATGAGAGTGGAAGGCAGCGACTAAGATTAAACTCCGGGAAATGTATCCAAGCTCTTAGTGGATATCTATTGTGAATGCTGAATGCCCAGGGTGCCAAGACCCAAAGTAAATTGCGGTGTACAAAATTCATCACCGTAAGGGATGTGGGAGGAAAGATAACACTGGAGGAGGAAAGAGTCAAAAGTCATCAGATGAAGGACAAAGCCTCTCTGTTCCCTCCGTTTTCCACTGAAAATTCAATGTAATAAAAGACCACAAAAGAAATCTATTACATTTAAAAAAAAAAAACATCAGTTGGAAGGGAAATACTACTGAGCTTGATGACTATTGGATTTTTTTTTTTTTTTTTTGAGAAAGGGAGATTGGGTAATGGGAAGCCATAGGAAAATATTCTACCAAGCCTGTGTGTTGAAGACATTTTTTGATGTCCTTTTTCTTTTCTATTTCTGTTCGTATTCAGAAGCTTGTCAGACTTCTCAATTTTCTTTCTCTCCGGGATCCTTGCTTCATTTCTCTCACACCTTTTGGAACAATGACTTTGGAGAGAGCTGGTTTGTTTGAGTCTTGACTTTGGCACTTACTAGCTTTGTGACCTTGGGCAAATTAACGAACCTTGTTTGGCATGTATTTCCTCTTCCATAAACCGAATGATAATCCTTATAAGATTATTATGGGTATTAGCCTAGCCAAATGCTTAGTCTGTTGGCACTTACAGGTGGCACTCAATAAATACTAAGTTCTCTTTCCAAAGCTAAGCCCTCTATGTGTGGCTTCAGTGAAGGCGTTCTTTCCTGATGTTGTGGAGACCTTCCTCCTCTCTCTTGCATCTTCAGCTCTTCTCGCTGGGTGAGACCTTTTCCTCATTTGAAGCCACCTGGATTTAGTGAGTCTTTCTTTGTACTTGGAAATCATGGGAAAGGAAGAATCAGCCAGGAAATGAGGTACCTGTGGGTTCTTTAGAAAACTCGGACCAGGAGATGCTTAGAAAAGGGCTTGGTTACTCTGGATCCACTTGTCCATCCATGAGATAAGGCCGTGGGATTGGGTAAGATCCCTCTATTAAGCACGTGGAGTGAAAAGACTAGAACCTTCAGGGCACACCCAAGGAGGCATAGAAACCAAGAGAAATTAGCAAAGCAAAGGAGAGGGATGGAGAGGGGCAGAGACAGAAGAGGGGGGTATCAGAAACCAGAGCCAGGGCTAAGGCAGGACAAAGGAGAAAGGAGCAGCAGAGTGCTTACCTATGATAAGCTCCAAAAAGTGTCCACCAAGCCTCTTTTTGTTGTTTAGGAGGTGCCTAAAACTTTTTGCCAGAACTTTTTCAGTGGTGGAGCTGGGTTGCAGTGCTCTAAAGGAGGCAGTGAAGGCAGCAAGCATAGTTGATTCATTTGAGGAGCGCAGCAGGGAAGATGGAGCTGTTTCAAGAGCAGAGGGAAGGCCAGTGGAGACCTCTGCTGCTTCCACAAGTATGGTGGGCTATGGGGTGCCTTCTGAAGCTGTACGAAAGGAACCTTATGAGAGGTTGAGAACACAGGGGTACGAGGAAGCACTGGGGAGGGTCTTGAGCTGGGAAGAGGGGAGAAAGGGGATGCAAGCAGGGCACTTGTGGTGGGATTGCCTTGGATGTAAGAATAGAAAATGTCCTCTGAAGGAGGTGGAGTGAGGACAGATGCAGATTTGGATGAGCTCATTGGCAGAGAGGGGCTGGGCTGATAATTTTGAGGGCTTTATTTTCCTTGGCCAAGTGGGACGCAAGCTGATCCGCTAAGAACAGGAAGTAGGGGATGTGGCAGGGCCTTTGTAAGAACTGTGAAGGTTTGGAATAGCCGAGATGGGATATAGGACAGGGTCGTTTGTGGACACTTAAGATCCCAGAAGAGGCGGCAGCCCCTGCGTGGTGATTTTGTCAAGCAGTGCTCAGCAGCACAGGGGTAGAAGCAAAAGCCGGGCAAGAATGTTTGGACCTGTCCAAGATGGGTAATAGGTCAGATGGGGCTGGAAGAGAAGGGGCTGGGACATTGAGGATGTCCACAGGGCTTGGGGAAGGATTCCTATGAGTCTCATTGTGAGTTCTTCCAGAATAGGAAGAGAAGGCATGAAGGAGAGAATTTGATGGGTGGGAAGGAGGGGAGAACAGGATCGATGAGGCTGAAGAGCTGGTATAAGGCCACTTGGCCCCAGAAACCTTTTGATAGTGGAGGGAAGGGCATCTCAAACATTTTTCCTTTCCCTGGTATTTAGGGATTCTGAGTATGTGTTCCTCTATTTGTCTTCTCTTCCTTTAATGACATTGAGTGGCTTTTGAAAAAGGTCGCCCTGACAATTACAGGAAGTTATAGACCTTACATATCTGATAATACTTCCCTCAACCTTAATTCTTAGCTTCTTGCCCAGCTGGGCAGGTCCAAGATTTTGCTTCGGGTGATGGCAACCTGGAGCAAGGAAAAGAATTCCCTTTAAGTGAAAGCACAGTCTTTCACGTAGGGGCCAGAGGTCTGTTCCTTATCTGCCATGGGGAACTGTTGTTTGGTCCTTGCCCTGGTCCCCCATCCTATTCCTGAGACGGTGATTCGTAGCTGGATTCTCAGTTTCTGCACCTCTTTCAGGAATCTACTTGGTTTTTAAAAATACTTTTATTTTTTTAAATCTTTTTTTTTTTTTTTTATAAGAAGTCACTGCAGAGGCAGTATGTGAAAATTTCCCCCTTTGCTTTTTGCTCTTTCTTTAAAGCTTGCAAATTAGAGAAGCAAAGGAAATGTAAATGAGTTCTGAATTCAGGCTGAGCAGAATCCATACATCCAGACTGTATGGAAGCTTCTGTGATGTGGCCATAAAAGACCCCCTCCCCTTTCCTGGTGTGGTAGAATATTCCTTCAACTGGAAGTTGGACTCGAACAAGTCCTCCGAGAGTCTGTGTGCTGGATCCCTTCTACCCTCAATGCACTCTGGGTATGGGGGTAGCTGAGCACAACTGCGCACCCTTATCCATTGTTTAGAAATGGATACCCTGGAAGGATGGGCATCTTCGATAGACTCAGAGAAAGAGCAGGTGCAAATGCTTCATTCAGAAGGAAGTAAATATGTCCTTTCCAGGCACACTTAAATCACATAAATCCTATAATGTCCTATCAATCACAAAACTTTGGAAATTAGGAATGAAGGGGTTTCATGACCGAAACCTATTCTGCCCTGTAGTTCATTTGTTTGTCCAAATTGCATTTCTAGTGTTGAATGCAGAAAGAGCCTCACTATTGGTTTCCTAATGTCTTCAGCAGGCCCAAGGCCCCTGCAGAGGCACTGGCAATGTGTATGGTCCCCTTTTCTGCTCTTCCTGAAAATCCCTCTATTTTGGATTCCAAGAGAAAGTAGTTAAGAGAATCAGCAGCTCTGTAGCTCTGTTGCATATCTGTTCTGGTTCTGTTTCTGAAGTTCTTTTGGTGTCTTTTTTTTGGTCGTTGTTCCATAAAGGATGTGGTAGGCCACTTTTTAAAGCTCTTTGAGCATCTGGAAGGACTGTGGGCATGTCCCTCACTCCATGTCACTTCCTGTCTCTCTTGTCCCTCCTCCTCTCTCATCCTCCCACATTTTGCCGAATGTTGAGGGCACAAAGACATGGGACTTCCTTCATAATGTTCCCTGTTCCCACTGGATTAAATTCTGCTTATCTTGGATCACTAACATACAAAATTGGTTTTAATGAATTATCTCAACCAAAGGGATCCAGAACATGCCAAAGTTGGAAGGGCCAAAGGCTTGCTGCCCAAAGTATGGGTTATGGACCAGTCATATGAGCATCATGTGGGAGCTTGTTAGAAATCCCAGATCCTAGACCCCAGCCTGCACCTAAGGATCTGCGGTTTACCAAGATCTCCAGGTGATTCAGACACCCATTACCGTTTGAAACGCATTACTGAGATGAGCCATGTTAGGAGAAGCCGATTGGTTCAAATATTGTTTTATCCTTCCCTCTGTCTGATTTAGAGTTAGACTATCTGAGAGTATGTTTGGTTTTTGTTTTTCTTTTTTTAATTCAGAGGGGGAGAGAAGTGGAGACAAGTGGGAGTCTTTTGAAGGTCAAAGGGATATTGGAGGTACCTTTGGGAGGTACTGGCTTTAAGGGAATTTGTCCCCTCTGCTTGGCTTCCCAGTCTGTCATACTCCCGCCGATCTCTTGTGAGTTTCGATGGCACTGCATTCCGACGAAAGAAAACCACATAGGTAGAAAACATGTATGACAGCTCTAGTTTCTGTCCTAAGAATTACAGATGCAAAATGTAGCCCAATAATGGTAATTACGAATGGGTTTGGGGGATAAGTACTAAGGAAGAAGCAGAAACCTGTTTTGATAAGTCGTATTATATAACTAGCAGATTCATCTTGAACAGCAGTGTAAGGAAGCCATGAAGAGAAATGATGTTAATGTATTGTGTGGCATTTGGGCTGCAGGTGGGACATTATCTGTCTGTGGTCTCCTGCTCAGGGCCTGGGTAAGGATGGCCCAGCTTGGAGATAGAGCTGCCTTTCACCAAGGAGCCCTTCTCTTCTGCATTGCACTGTAGTGTGGTGAGATGCATTCATTGCAACTGCTTATGATTTGGAAAGTCAGCAAACAAGTGATGCATCATCAAAGTGAAACCTACCTCACTTTGGCAGCCATAAACTCATGCAGTCCTTGCAGGTGAGAGTGCATGAAAACCTTGGATTAACACGTTTTGAATTATTTGTCTTTTTCTGTGGGCATCTATCACTTTCCTTCCCACTGTAGCTAGAGGAGTTTAATCACTTGCAGAAATGCCTGGCTTCTTTATCTCTCAGACACACTAAAAAAAAAAAAAAAAAATACCTGCACTGGCAGGTAATGGAGGACTGGTAACAAGTTTGAGTCACCTAGGGACTTCTTTTCATGCTTGCTAGTATCAAATTGCTTAGAAAGAGAAAGACACAGGACTCAGGCATCTCCTCAGATCAAAACTATAATCCTTGGGTCTTATCTCATCCCCGATTCCTATGCAATTAAAAAAAAAATTCATTCTTAGTTTAAAATTACTTGCTAAATATTAAACTTGAGTGATTCCAAGGGAAAGAGGAGAAACAAAAAATCACCTGTAGTCACCTCCATGCAAAAACACTTTAATATTTTGGTTTATAGTTTCTCTCCCGTTCAGATATACATATGAATGTATATACATACGAATGTATATAAATGCCTACAACATTTATATTGCCTTTACAAAAATGTTACCATACTGTCCTTTTGCATTTAGCAATGCATTCCATTTTCTCACACTAACAAATATGTGATATATGGTAAATACTTTCTGTATGATTTTTTAGTGGCTGCACTCTATGTAGTTTCGCTCCACTAAGAAGTGGGCGTAATGGGCATATGCATCTGATGAAAGAGGGAACGTGAGCAAAAAACCTCTTTGTTTCAGGAGCATTGAAGTTCATTACATTCCATTTCCACTGGGAAATATGACTGAATGGTCATTTGCTTTCTTGTTTTTGTATCTTGTTAGGACCGCACACACTTAGAACTGCCCACGCTTGATTCAGAACTGCGCACGCTTGACTCAGTCATTTCTGAATGTGATTTGAGCCTCCAGATATAATCTTGTTCCAAGATTCTCAGATATCTCAATCTCTTGCCCTCCATCTGCCTCTAAAAGTACCCGATGAATTCATATGGCTAATATGTGTGCCTACCTAAATGTGTAAGTTAATACGGAATAAGGAAGGAAATGAGCCAAGGAAAATAATTAGATCCTCCTCCTCTCCATTTGTGAAAAGGAGTAGCCCACTCTTGCTGCCTGCGTTCACTCTGGAAAAGGGTCTATAGGTGATGCTCTAAGTTTGGGACTATATGAATGCAGGATATGCTAGAGAACATTTTTGGGAGCAGAGTTGCTATGATAAATATCCCCCAAGGAGTGACTTAGCTTCTCAGTGGAGAAACCACAGAGTCCTTGGCCCTGCCTGTCAGCCCCCGCCCTGTCTGTCTGCTCTTATTTCATGGCGCTTGCCCACGTTAATCTTGCACCCAAGTGGGTCCATTCACCTCTGGAGACCAGCTCCTCTGGTTCTGCGGAAATCCTTGGCCAGCTTCCTCCTCCAATAGGCGCCTCCTCGTTTTTTCTCCCCCTTGTAAATCCCATCCCTCCTTCCTCAAGACTCAGCTTTTCCATGTGGCCTTGCACCCCTCCAGCCGTCCCAGGTCAAGAACCTTCCTGACACAAATGAGCATCTCCCAGTTGGTATTTCTCACAGGTTTTAGTCACTTGATAACATGTTTAGCTGCACATACTTGGAATATGCTTATGTATATGGACACATCCCCGCTTAAAGCAATAGCAAGTCAGATTTCCCCTAAGTTGTCAAAAAAAGCCTCGGGATACATTTCTTTGGCTTTGCTTTCATAGAAGCCACCCCAAAGTCTCGGGAATCGCTTGACATTGTAAAGATGGGAAAGGGTTTGAAAGCCTTTTGCTCAGCCCTGCTGGCCACAAATGAATTAGGATCTCTGTGTTTTCTTTCTTACGTTCTCAAAATGACCTGTACCTTCTCCTGAACTATAATCTCCAATCACCACAAGCATGCAATAACGAGATGTGTGTGAGTAGGTCGGGGTGGGGAATAACACACAAAACACAGACATAGTGTGAGCTGATGAAGGAAGATTCCAGATGGTTCAGAAACATGGGACTCAAAGCAAGAGTCTCCCCCTTCTCTCCCCTCCCTCCTTCCTCTCTAGCCTTGATTTGCATGGATCCCCAAGTAGACTTTGAGTCTACTTGAGATGTGCATTATGTTACACGGCTCTGAAACTAAAGTCAGTGCCTTAAGGAACAGTTTGGGTAAGGGGAAATTTGCCCCTGGGTATTTCACAACCAGAGGAACATCTGTAGAGCTAAATCATGAGACCCTAGTAAGGGGGCCGAGCTATTTATTTCTTGTTGTTCCCAATAATGCCTGGGACTAAGTCCTTTCGTGTAGAAGTTGCCCAGTGCCATGACTGAAGCATCTGGAACAATAGGATATGAGGGCCTCAGTTTCTAGCAAGCTGCCAGTGGTACAGGTATAACAACTATATATACACCTGTACACCTAGACACACATTTCCATAAGATCACCTATGTCCATAGGGGGTTTCTGCCCTCTTAGGGGAAGGTGGGCATGGGGGAAATCTGTTGGAAATCCCTGCCAGCAGAAGCTCCATCAGAAGAGCAGGAACATAGGACCAAGTGCCTGGGCAAGGCTGTCAAGCTGTCTTGTGGTGGTGCTGGCTATGGGGTGGGGGTTGGGGGTGGGGAGCAGCCCTGCCAAGATGGTTGGATTGTCCAATGTGGATGGACCGCTAGGGCCTCCTTAACCCTGAAGAGAGGAGAAAAGGAATTAATGTTGAAAGCACAGAACATTCACTACAGAGAGCAGAGGAAGAGAGAAAGCAGAGGCCCACCTGGGGGTCCTTTGGGCTTAGGGAGAGAGTTCTTTTCTGTAGCTTCCAGATGTTGACCACCTCACACTTGCCTCATCAAGTTGGTATCAATATCCCACTTTTAAGTGAACTCGAGGGGTGCTTCTGCCCTCCTCTTCCCAGGCCTCCCCTGGCATCCTTCCCCTCCAGCAGAGGGCTTGGGTGTCTCTCTCTTTCCAGCTCCCCCAACCCCAGCCCCATTTCTTAGCAGATAGCACTTCCCGTTAAGACCTATTTCTGTGAATTTGAAATCACTCTCTAGCTCCTCTTTTCCCCACACAAATCTAGACAGGATAATACACCCTGGAAATAAAAGGGCTTCCTATTTTTCTGGTCCACCCTCCTGATTTTTAGTTATGTTCAGTGACTCCTTAGAGGTTACACCTTGTAAGCTCTGTACACCCCAGAGGCCAGGCAGGACAGGCCTGTCTCCTCTTACCCAGTCCCCACCCCCCCACCACTTGAAGAGGCTTCTCAGCAGATTCCTTTGGACTCATATTGAACCGAAGTACAGGCAGGTGGGTACCATGTTGCCTTGACCACATGGACATCTCCCAAGCTATTTAGATGTTAGTTTCACCAAGTTATTGGGAACTCTCTCCAGTCAAAGTTTCAGACAGAGGGTATTTCGTATACCCACCCTCCCATCCTCTCTAGCAACACTTCCAGATTACAAATGGTCAGCAAGGGAGACCCCTGCCCCCAACCTTCCCCCCCACCCCCCACTTTCTGAAGATCAAAGTGTCAGTGTTACAGAGGAGAGTCACTCGGGCATTTTTCACCAACTTCCCTTTTCTGAAGCAGGAACCACACAGAAGGGACAGTGGTCCCTGGTCGTCCCTTGGCTCACTCCTCAGACGGCTGCTGAAGTGGTGATCTGTGTTGCCAAACCATTCTTTTCCTCTGTGGTTCTCCATTACCTTGGGGACCCAGTCTCTGCTCCCGCCCAGTGGCCCCAGCCTCCTATGCTCCTGCTGCTCCCCTTGGCTCCCAGGCTTCAGCTCTACCAATGTTCTGACACTTTGTGTGCTGCTGTTGCACCTACAAGGGCTTTGCCCTTGCTTTCCTTTTACCTGAAATTACCTACCCAACTTTCTGCCTCCTATAAAATTCCTTCCCCCATTTTATGGGAGAGCGCAGATGTTTCTTCTTCTGGGAAAACTCTGAACTTTTTTTTCTGCTGCTTGATTGATATATTTAGTTCTTTCACTATCATTATTTACTTAGGTGTTTGTTTCTCTTAAGAGCCTAGGAACTCCCATGAGGATGGGATCCTTGTTTGATCCATTTTTATGTCCCCCTCACCCCCAGGTGGCCCAAGAAAAACAGGTGTTCAATAAACACTTGTCGAATTCACCTATATATGTTGCCTACACAGAGCATTTGCATTCAGCTGGGTTGATGTTAACACATGACGTATTTGCCTAAGAAAAGCCTAGTCTAGTATTCTTCAATAGATGATTGGTTGCTTCCACGAACAACGTCACTCTCTCCCCATTTTCATGACCTCTTAAATTTTCCAGGACTTCACAGAGGTCCAAACTTGTACGTGTACTCAGCCCACCTGAAGGTCTACTGTCCAATGACTAAAGAAAGGACTTGGTATCTTGACGAGCTTGCTCTCCCTCCAGGAGGAGGTAATGACCCAGCTCAGCTGACACAGACAAAGCATCATGGTGGTCTGATGCCAGGGAGCTCTGATGACATGAGAAGGGCACTGGCAACCCAAGTGCTCCAGAAAGCATGGCTAGTGGGGAGGGTAAGCTTCCACCTCCCAGAAGATAAGCTCACGTGTCAATGGTCAGGCATTTGACAGTTTAAAGACATTGCCTTACACATCCAAGGATGGAGGTGAATGTGGCATTGGGAGGTGAAGAGAAGAGGGCAAACTTGATTCCAAACCCTTGTCTCCCCCAGTTTAGGAAATGATCCTCACGTCAAAGGATAACGGGGTGCCGTCAGGTCAGCTGAGAAGAGGGCGGGAGGGAGGTGAAGGAAAGGCAGTCATCTTCATGAAAGAGCCACTCTTTGACCCTCCGTCCTTGACATCCGTGATAGAAGTCTTCTAAGAACTTGGCCAGGGAGAATAACTATTTCCATTTTACAGATGCAGAAACTGATGCTCAAAGGAAACAGATGGACTTGTCCAAGGTAAACGCAGCAAGTGAGTGGCAGATTCCTGGTCGAGCTGACCCCAGACTGTAGGGGTATTTTTGCACACCCTTACGTTGTTTCTACGTCCTGACTGGGCAGGTTGAAAGAGCATGCCAGGTTGTGGAGTGGAGGGAGGTGAACGGGCAGTTTGCAGAATTCGGATTTTAGGAAGAGCTACATGGGGCTTTCCAGTTTTTACTGACACTTCTTATCATGTTTTCTGCCCTGACTCTTGTGGACTCTGTCCTGCCTAGATAGACTGGAATATTTAGAAATGGCAGCCTTGGGCAGATTCAGGACATAACCAGAGGGGAAAATATGTAACAAAACCGGAAATAAAAGTAGTGTATACATACCTCCCATTGAAGAGTAATAAAAGTTGCCTGGAATTGGTGACTCTTGGCATCAGCCAGCCTGCGGTCCTTTGGGGCCACAACTGTCAAATACTTTGGGGACAGAGCTTTAGAATAGCAAAGATGGATGACTGCTTCGGTAACGCCCTCCCCTACGAAGTCTAAAAGAGAGTCGGCATTAGGCGTTTTATGACTGACTTCTTCTGTGTTTTCACCTCTTAATAAATCTGGGGGAAGACAGGATGTCCGTGGCAATGAGAGTCCCTGTGATTGAACTGCCTTGAACAGGATGGCTGTAAAAGGGGCAGGGCAGGGGGGCTGGGGGTCTCTGCTCTGGTTTTGATGAGCTATTAGCGGAGTGGAATGAGGGAAGGAAGGGAAGAAGAGGGAATACTCTCCAAGTGAACCCTAGAGTCAGGCACAGAATCTTGATGGGGGTGCTTCTCAGAAATAAGGATGTCTAGGCAAAGAAAAGATACAGGGACAAGCGCTATGGTGGGGGAGAGAACAACTCAGCATTGGAAAAATGGAATAAATAGAGCAGGCTTCTGGCTAAGCTTGAGGGTAACTGACTCTACTGAGGGGGGACAGGGGGGTGACTAAGAAGGTCCTGGGTAAGGTGGGCAGGGGAAAATCTCTGAGCCAACCTGCACTCTGCTGCAATGCAGGCCCTGCGTCTTCTGTTTTCCCAGACCAGGGCCCTCTCCCCAGCAACCAAATTACCAGGTAGGTGTCCCCATGCTGGGAGATCGAGTGTCCTCCCAAATACATCCAAGGATCTTCCGTGATCACTGACCTTTTGTTCTCTCCCTTCCTTTTCTTCCTAATCCTACTGAATTCCCTCTTTCACTCTTCCTGGCCTTTTACAAAACTTCGTTTTTTGGCTCTTGTCACCCTAGGACGAAACATAGCTACTTCTCTCCGTATATCTGAAAGTTTGGGGTTAGTGGAAGAGGTTTTAGCACTGCCTAGAACAGGAACCCAAATTCACTTGCGCTCCCAGGTTTGTGGAGGCTTTTCTGCCGGTTGCATCTCTCCCTAGGATTGCCTGTCCTCCCCCCGCCCCAATTGCTGCTGATTACACTACCTCCTCAT
This sequence comes from Sus scrofa, assembly GCF_054392235.1. Lineage (NCBI taxonomy): Eukaryota > Metazoa > Chordata > Mammalia > Artiodactyla > Suidae > Sus > Sus scrofa. Next base: position 121,179,319 of record NC_139389.1, on the reverse strand, counting down.
TTCTTCCAAGGTCCCAGCCCTCCTCCCTGGTGGCATCTGCAGATGGCTCCAAAATTCTGGTTGCTTTATTAATTAAGCAAAGCAATTTAGCTCTCTCTGGCTTAATCTGCACACACCTAGACTAGCTCAGTGGCCTCACTTCTCATAACCCAAGAGGCCCATCAAATGGACATCTTGACAGAAAAGTCATCTACAAGGAAGTGGATCATCCCTAAAAGACAGAAAAAGTTTTAACTCCTGATAATTTTAAAGAGAAATCTTTTCCTTCCTCCAATGCTGAGACAGTGGGTATGATAGAGTGGTATGACAGGGGCTGGAGGAGTGGGCATACCCAGCTCCAGGCTCTGCCAGAAATGAAGGAGCCTGTGAATTGCTCGTGGTGGGTTTTCTACTGGATTTACTTCCTACCTTTGTCCTGGAGAGGAGAGTGTGCAGGGGTGGTGGTATACTCCTTATTGGATGGAAGACTTGAGAAATTTCATGGAATTGGTGATTCAAGACTTCAGGCCAACATGACCTTGGGCGAGTCCTTGACACATAAGAGAAAGGACTTGGAAACACAGCAGCCTTCCCTTTATAATTGTGACCCCGTCTACAGGAGGCTCCTTTCATTCCTTGGGCTTCAGATTGCACAGCCCGACACTGCCTCCTTTCTGCCTCCTGTATCCCTGGATACCCTCCTATCGTTAGGGGCTGAAATGTCTTCTCACACAGCATGTGTTCTGTGTGTGGATAGAGCCTTGGTGACAACCTCTTCTGGAGAGAGTAAAGGAAAGAATGAAGGGCTGCTTCAGAGTTTTGCATTTGCTTTTCTTCTTTGTGGCCTTGTCTGTCTCTGCATCTCTGGCTGGTCTTCCTCTGACGTAGCCTTGCTTTTTCCACTATTTCATAACTTAACCACTGGAAGCCAGGCCCTCTCACCCCCACCCATCCTCCCAGGGTGAAGAGGCTGCTTAATGTAGCACCCGAACAGAATTTATCTTAGTTTGGTAAGATGTCCAATGGTAACCCCTGCTGGAAATTACCAGGTATTGACCAGGAAAGGCTGAATTCAAGAGTGGCTTTCATCGTCTGTCACAATGGGTAATTAACAAACAGAGCTTCTGAGTGGAAACAGAATGGTTGTTGAACCCATTCTGCCTGAGGGACGAATGGCTAAAAATCAAATCTCGGGCTAAGTGAGAGATTTCCTTTAACTCTTTGGAGCAGGTAGCACGTATAGTGTTCATGGAACACTATACATATGTCCTGAGAAACAAGTACATGGATTGGGTTGCTGCCTGCAGCTCACAGATTAGACTGTTTTTAGGATATCAGATTCTGCCTCTTTATTCTTTCTCAGACCCTTTTAAAAGCTTCAGTTCCTACCAAAAACTCCAATTTTGTTCACCTTACACAAACTGTCCCATAGTGTTCTTATTCGGGTGGTGTTTAGTAATCGTTCACTAGATTTTATGGGGACAAACATAGCTGTTTAAGTTTATAAAGAATAAAGAAAAGCATTGACTATTAGGGACTGGCAAAAGGCTGCTTGGATTTCTCATGGTCTCTTGGTAAAGAAGGGCTCTGTCATTGATGAGAGGACCCTTGGCATTTTGGTGTCCAAGCTTTCCTGCCCAGAAAATGCTAGAAGTAAGACACAGGCTCCAGCTGCATCAGTCCAAATCTGCGTAAGTTTGGAACCAGGTAAATTTTCCAGAATTTGTGCTTCAACACTCTTGAGCACCCACTGGGACTGTGAAAGGTCTGAAAGGCTGGAGCCGTCCTTGTTTTGCCTATGTTATAACTGAGGATCCAAGATTCAGGGACTGATGTTCACACAGCCTCATTCCAGACTCGGGTCCTGTGATCCTAGATGCTCGCTCCTCTCTGCCTTCCTGACGAAACAGCAAAGCATAAGGTGTACAACTCTCCTGCTGAGTGAGGGGTGAGCCATGTCAGCCTCATGGTCTAAAGGCAAAGGCATAATCCACTCAGCAGTCTGGATTTACAATGGTGTTCGCCACCTGCATTCTGTAAAATCCCCGAATGCCTGTGTTTCCAGCAGCAGAGTAAAGAGGCTGTGGACCCTTACTCTTACTCTCTCCCAGAATTGGAGGGGATGGAAGGATCCTTGCATGACCAGCCTGCCCTCCTCTTCTCAGATATCTGCCTCCCTGATGGTGGGGGGAAGCAGGGCAATGGGGGCCCAAGCCCATTACTCCATGGGGTGGGTGAACCCTACAGAGGAGGCTCAAAAGGCATCCAGCCAAAAAGATCATTTTCCTATCCAATTCCAACAACATTCTCCAGTTTATCTAGGAACTCACATCCAGATGGATGTAGTTTTGGATGGTTCCCAAGAAGGAAAGAAAGACTGAGGGGCCTCCAAGGAATATTCAGTTCAGGACCAGGGACAGAGTTTGGCAGGTGGTGGCTGCTGCATCTCCCTTGCTCTTTGGGATGAGGCTGGCAGTAGTCCTCTGGGGTAGCACTACCAGCCGTCCTGAGCCACCAACGCAATCTCGTCCTGAGCCACCAACGCAATCTCGTAAAGAAGTAACTGTTAGAATGAGGTCCAGCCAGCAGGGCAGTCTGGAGAATTCAGGGAGGGAGGAAGGCCATCTCTGGTTCTCACTTCACTCAAGATGTCAAGGAAGCATCTGAACATCTGTCTTACAAAGGCTAGGTCTCCAACTTTTATCAGGGGCAAGGGAAAAAAAAATGCTTCAACACAGTGCTCAGTTTCTCACTTTTAGAAATTTCAAATAGCAAATGTGGGCAATTTTACTTCCTGAAGCCAGGGTTGAAATGAACTTCTTTCCTCTGAAAGAGTCCAAACATCTGAAAAACTAATAGAACACTTCCAGGAATGTTCTTAGGTATATCTGAGGGCATGAGAATTGGGAAGTGAGGGAGAGTAGCCGGGCTGTAAAGGGGAAGCTCTGTATAACCAAAGGGTTAGTGTATTCTTTCTTGACAGGGGACAGAACTGAGGCAACATGGAAAGCAAGAGCTAAATAAATCATTAAGCTAAAGAAGATGATTGAAGGATTGAATCAGATCCCTGTTGAAATCAAGAGCCACAGTGGGAAATGCATAGTCAGGTAGTTCCTGGCAGGACCAAGGAGGAGAGTGGTCTGGGTGAACCACTAGGAGGGTACTCTCGCTTGCAATGACTTTCTACCTGCCTTCTACAGAGGGATGCATGGGGCACTTAGTTGCCTTTAAATAAATGTTCAGGGACAAGGCAGACACCCCTTCCCCACAGAAGGAAGATCACAACAGACAGTTCCTAGATCCCCTGATGGAAAGGTGTGCCGGGGTGGGGATGGGAGAACCTCAGAAACTGCTCTTGTGGTCTGTGCCCTTCCTGGTGGAAGTAGGTACCAAAGTTGGCCATGGTGTCCACGGGGACAGAGGCTTCCCAAATGATGAACTCTGGAACCACCAGCTGGGTCGCCAGAATGTGTGGGCAGTGAGTAGAGACTTGGTGAGTCAGGCACAGCAGTATTCATGGGGAGATGGGGACTATATGCCTGGGAACAGAGGTTAACAGAACCAGAAGGCTATGGAATTCTGGTTTTGGTTACCCCAAAAGGTTCCTACCAGTGGTTTTCCAGTTTGGGCACAGGAAAATGGTATATTTTCCATATTGCACCAGAGGGTGACTCCTACTTGACTGGAACATACCTTGCAGCAGTGGAGTTTAACATCACTTGGGTCTTGGAGTCCTAGGAGAGTTGATGAAAGTTGTATTTGCAGAAAGAAAAAAAACATTACGCACAATTTCAGCGTGTTTATGGATCCCTTGATGGAAACCCACAGATCCTTATTTGAAAGCCACTCCTCTTTTTCACTTTTTGCACACCAGAGGGTGTTTAGGAATCCTGTAAGGTATTGGCCAGGCGCCAAAGTGAAGATGGGACTTTTAGGATGTGACTGAGCTCATGTTGAAAGGGATGTTCCAGGTGGAGGAATGCACTGAGCTGTGTGAGCCTCCCATTCACAGGAAGACTGGGATTGTTGTCTGTAGGACACATAGCAAGCTTCTATTTTTTTCTCCAGAGTAGGTCCCTCTGTCCACTGGGCTGTGGCCCCAGGGGATGATGGATTGATGACTTTAACAACCACTCAAAGCCTCTAATACCTGTTGGATTCTAGGGTTGGAGAGGTGCTAATTGTGTGGCACGTGCAGATTGGAGAATTTCTAGGTGGTGGTGGCAGGTGAAAACTTTCCAGCAGGGCGAGCCCCCAGCAAAACTTGTGGAAGGCAGGGCAGGCTGCCTCTTACTTAGCCCTGCGGCAGCTGTACAAATTAGGGAGGATGACAAAGCCCAGAGGAGCACCTCCAAAAATAGAGGTTTACACTCAGATAATAAAAGCATCAAATTTGTGACTAAGAAAGATGGACTGTGATAGTGCAGACAATGCCAAGATCAAAGACTTGGATGAGCAGTCCATAAAGGAAGAGCCAGGGGAGGATCACCCTCCTACAAGGTGCTCTTAGACCCCTGGGCGGCTGGGGGACTCTATGCAGAAACTCTGTGGATGCCTCCTATTTGACTTCACACTGGCAATAACTTGATCCAAGCTGATCAGAAAGAGGTGTTTAGTGGCCCTAGCAGGCAGCCCCCTTGGAGTTGTCAGTGACTGCATTTTCTGATGTCCACTGTCTGTCCCAATTTCCTGCTGCATTAGATAAGCCTTGTCCCATAACATAATCCTCTGTTCACCTTCTGCTGGTGTGGGCGCTTTCTAGAAAATTCTGCCTTAATACTCTGCCCACTCCTGCCAGAGAGAAGGTGGTATTGTCTACAGACTCTTGGAGGATTCTCAGAAAATCTTGAGAAGCTCCTTTCTGATCTATCTGGTGAAGGGCTATACACCCAGTGTGCAGGGTTTGCAGTTTGGATGAGGAAGTGTTGAAACATTGTCTGTACAACTAGACTGGATATTTGAAATCAGGACTGTTCTGGAAAGTCCAGCGTCGTGGGTGGGCAGGGTCCCATACCCTGACCTTGATGCCCCTCCAAAAATCCCCCCACAATGGAATGGGCTCTCCTGAACCAAGTCCTCTGAGTATTTATCTGTTTACTCTCATGAGACGCTGGGACAAACAACACGTGAAATGCCAAAGCCTGTCCACAGCCATGACTACATACAAATTCTCTTTGTGTTGAGTTAAGCATTTTGAGAAGTTTTTGGCACTTGTACCCAGGATAAATTATAAAATGCCCCCTCCTTGTTCTTCCTCTCTTCTCTTCCATAGCCTGTGAACTTTGTTGTTTCTGAAACATGTCAGTTGCTATTGGAATCTTATTTAAGGAGACATATGTCGTTGCCATTCTGAAAATGGTAACAGTTTAAACCATCACTTAAGAGGGTGTTGAGTTACAAAATAGAATTTTAGTGTGGCTTAGTCAGTTGGCTTTCTGTGAGATGTGGTCAAAGTAGGGAGGGGTCAGGAGGCCTGGGCTGGTGCTAGACATCCTTCCGCACCAGCATCCCCACTAGGCTAACGGTGGGCTCCGGCACCTTGAGCCCAGCAACAGATTCCCACAGCTGAGGTTCAGCTAGGGAGGCAGAGCTGTTCAGCTTTCTGGGAGGCCCCGCAAGAGTTCCCAACATGAAGCTGGACCTAGGTCGTGGAAATTCCAGGAGACAAAAGTGGGCTGCCTATTATTGATAAGAAAGCTCATTTTCTCATTCGTCCATCTGAAATTCTTCAATTGGCATGTTCCTTCTCTGTGCTAGGCACACCGTATTACCTTTTTTTTTTTTTTTTTTTTGTCCTTTTTGTCTTTTAGGGCCGCACCAGTGGCATATGGAGCTTCCCAGGCCAGAGGTTGAATTGGAGCTGTAGCAATGCGGGGTCTCAGCCATGTCTGCAACCTACACCACAGCTCACAGCAACGCCAGATCCGAAACCTACTGAGCAAGGTCAGGGATCGAACCCGCATCCTCATGTATGTCATTTGGGTTTGTTAACCACTGAGCCACAACGGAAACTCCTAGGCACCGTATTTGCACTAAGGTTATATAGAAATTGTTAAAACTTTATCCCCTGCCTTCAAGGTCACAGCTACTAGACAAGGCAGTCAAGTTGAAGTGGAATTACAATAGAATGCATGAGCTAGCCTAGATGTAACCTGCAGGGGGCCTTTCTGTCAGGAAAGGCATCCGAAGGAGGGGGTTTCTATTTTAGATCTGGATCCCGCCCAAGGGAGGGCTGGAGAATGGAGTGGAGACCAACTTTCCAGCAGGGGGCGCCCATTGCTGGGTTCTACAGCCTTGTGGTGGTGTGACTGTGATTGCGGTTAGCTAGGGCTTTCATGCATTGGGGGAATGGAAATTCAGAATTGTGGATCTGGTGCGTCAGGTTGGAGAATCAAGAACAGGAACTCGGAACATAGGGTACAAGGCAGAAACCTACTTCTCTGACCCGGGGCACACAGAGATGATGTGGGTTTGGGGAGTCCAGGGTTCAGGAGCCCCAATTGCCCCATTACTAAAATGGAGGTGGCTAACTGCCCTCGCAGATGTGCGGAAGCTTGGGGAGCAGCCCTGGGGCTCAGAGGTCGGGATGACAGCCAGGGTGGTTCCAGGTACGGGGCTACCTTGCCATCTAGCCTTCATGGGTGGCCACCACTCCCCTGCCAGTCTATAGGCAGGAGAGGTAAAGCTAAGCCCTACCAGATGGGCACTGGGGTCGGAAAGGATGAAGTGGGGGAGTGGGGAAGAATTGAAGATACTCAACCATCTCCTTCCTTGAGACAGGCTTGGTTTGGATTTAGACTGGGGTGAGATGCTGGACTTGGATAGACCCGGCTGTGGCAGGGAAAGGGAGGGTGGGGGCGGGAGTGTGGATGGATGCACGGAGAGATTCTGTACACTGAAGTTCTGCAGAGCTGGGAGCTTTTCTGATTGGGAGTTGGGCTGGGTGAAAACTGTCATATCCAAAGAACGCTTAATGTTGTGGAGACTGATGACAGAGGTGACCTGCCAGGGATTAGCCAGGCAAACTGGGGGCCAGTGGCAAACCCTCCATCCATCTGACACCAGGATGTTCCTGACTCTTGCTGTCGGCCTCTGCCCCAGACGCCTCCTGGGAGGTGATGGGCTGTCTTCGAATACACAATTGTAGGCCCTTCTATCTTGATTCCCTCCAACCCACCCCATTCAGGGAGGACATTTCTACCTGTATCTTGTGCATTTTGCGGTCTGGCCCTGGCCTGAGACCTGGTCCAGAGCCTCGACTTTAAAAGAATTTAGGCTTTGAATCCTAGTTTCCAATCCTGACTGCTCTTTGATTTGCCTCTACAGTCCTGCCCCTACAAGGCACTTGGTCCTGGACCCCAGCTTGGCCAAATCTGTCTCTGATCCAAATTGTACTCATGGTTACAGCTTCATCAATGACCTATTTCAAAGCCAAATTTAAATCTCTGCCAGAAGAACATGTGACTATTCAGAGCACGCTCTTGTCTACCTGGCCTACACGAGTAACTTACAAGGAACAGAACATTTTAAGAAGAATAACTGCATTTGGGATGAGAGTTAAACTTCAGGCCAGAGCATTAAAACCATGGATATGTTTTCTATGCAAAGAAACACAGCTTGTTAAGAGCTGTATCAGGTTCTTGAAGTCTGCATTAACTTTGTCCCTTTGGGTCAAACAAAATTGTTATGAACTGGCATTTCTCTTCATGTTCTTAGACTCTGGTGGTGCTTGGCTTCTTTCTCATTTATTACCCTGTGTGGCCATTTCCCTTCCAGCCTCAGATTATGTACCTAGGTGTCCCCCCCCCCCCACGCCCCCAAATCAAAACCATGACCCATACCCTTGTCATGGGATTTTTCTTTCACTCCGATTGTTTAGATAACGCAAAAGCTTTCCTCTCAGACTAAATTGGCCTGTTAAACCCCAGAGAGACTCGCACATGGCAAAATTAAATGGGGAAGGCCCTCGGTCTGATAAGGCCATTTCATCTCAGAGCCCCAGTAATCAGTTTCTTTCTTTTGACAGCCATTGGCCTTTTGAGTTATTTGACAACTTTGACTAAAACTGTGTCTATACATATGTATTTCAGTCCCAAGCTTCAAAGGTGGTAAAACCTGATGGCAAAAACAGAGGGGTTTATACCTGCAGTTTTGCAACTCATTTCAGGGCCCGGATTTAAACACATTTTACTGTGCCAATTCAGTGGTAAAAAAATTATTCAAAAAATTCATGACTTTTTTTTTGGAGGAAAAAGAAATGAGTTTTTCTGTTTTCATTTTTTTTTTTTATATGCCAAATCCAGACCAGCTCAGCAGATGTGGGGTGCTGATGAGTGAACAGAGTCAGTGCTCTTTCTCAGTGAATACCCTGTAATGCCAGGGGCTGTTGGGATGATCCTTGTCTTACACTGGCAGCCCCAAGGAATGTGAGAAATAAATAGAACATCTATATTTAAATTATAGTGGGGGTATATTTAGTCTGTAACAGAGACAACTTGAAGAAGAGCTTTCCCCTGGAAATTAATTGCCAGCTGGTGTTGATGATACTTCACGTTCCTAAACATACCCGGATGGGCTTTTCTTTCCAGGAAATGGCTGGTATCTTAATCTTGACTTCTTCCTTGGCCTTCTAAAATAGAATTTCTATTTGGGAATCTTTATTTGATGTGGTTCCTCTCCCGGATGCCAGTCAGTCTACCTTATTTGGAGAGGAAGAAGGCAACCCGCATAATCCCATTAGAGGTGGGGCGGGTGGGGTGGGGAAGGAGGACAATTTGTGATGCCCCCCCCTCCAAGTGTAGAAGAAGCTCTACTTCAGCATGATGCACTCCTTGGTACTTCCTACAGGTTTACAATATGATGGCAACAGGGAAAGAGCTTGTCCTTTGGAAGAGAAGTCATTTCAGAAAAATACACTTGTTGAAATTTCTAGCTGTGGAGATGTTTATATAATGGGGAGATTTTAATTAACCATAAAAGAAACCTCAACAACCCCAACCCCTCCCCGCTTCAAAACCCCTCAAATAGAGGCACAATATCTCTTGTCTGCCCACAGTCAGGCTTTCCCCTCTGTGATGCGACCAGTCAAGCTAGCTCTAATTGTAGACAGTCCTGAGAGTCTGGAAGAACCCCAGGGCTAACAGTGGAAGAAAAACCATTGGCCGTAAACTCCGGCCTAAGTTTCTTCATCCTCTCTTGGGGGATCCACACCCAGCAGGTGCCCACCCTTCCTTCCCAGATGAGGGTCTGCTGTTGGAATCCGTTCCGAAGAGTTGGTGCCTGTACCGTGTACCAGTTGTTAAATATTTTGAACATCAGCTCCACCTAGCTTATCTAGAACTGGGAAGGGAATAGCGTTTTAACGGATGTGAATGGGTCAGAGGTGACACTCTCAGATGGGAACAGCCCCCGCTGGGACAGCGCTCAATGGGAGCAGGATAGGATGGTGAGGGGGGAATTGACTGGACCACGCAAGCCAGGTGCCAGTAAATTTCAGCCTTGAAAAACCTTTCTGAAATGGTCCAAAGTGGGAGACACAGTGACCCATGAAACCCAGGGAACAAGAGTGAAACCTGTGAAACCCAGGGCACAAGGGAAAGGGAGGGGAAGCCAGGGTTCCCAGGATCCGGAGCTCGTGGGGACAGTGAGGCCCGGCCAGGAGGGAGCCCAATGAGTACGAGGAATGGAGCTGAAGTGGGTCCATTCCCTGGATGGGTCCCCAGTCTGACAGCGGGTGGGGCTGGATGCCCCGGAGGCACTGGGTGAAGGCAGGTGCACAGCCTGAAGATCCTGCCTATTCAGCTGCTCCCCTTCCTCCTTTCTAGCACCAATACTGGGGAGCTGACCCAGACTGGAACACGTCCCAGAGGGGTGCCCTGGACACGTCCGGGGGTGGGGGGTGCCCTGGCTGGGGCCCCCCTCCCTCCTCCTGCTTACCACATCCTTTTCACAGCCCCCATTACTCTTCTGAGTTTTTTCAGAGCAGACTTCCGAGGCTGATTCATATGTGCCCTTATCAGCGCTGGGAGCTCTGAGAGAGGAAATGTCAAACTCGCCTTGTTCTGTGGTCACCGTATATCCCAGTCACTGCCGTTCAATAGCTTTGATGTGTAAACAAATTCAAGCCTGTACATACTTTGGTTTTTCCTGTCAGGTTCACTATGTTACCCGCAGACAGTCTAATGTAACACTGTGTATGGAAACAGTCTGCATTTGGCTTTAGGATATACTATGTGGCTTTTTCCCTGAGCAAGATTAACTGTCTACTTCTCTTTGGGGGAGTGACATTAAGTTAGATTTTATTCCTTGATGTCCCAGCAACAGAAGGGGGAGGTGAGCCTGGCATAAACCCAGCCTGCATAAGATGAACACTGTCCTCTCAATAAATCACAAAGGGGGGGGGGTGTCATTGAAAATGGATGCTGTTCATGAAGTTCCATGTTGTCTCTTATCTTTGGACGTGCCTTAGGTCGACTACTTCTGATGATGCTCTTTGGCGTTAGAAGGAACATTTCCTGTTTAATGTGCTAACATAGACTGCTGGTTAAGGGTTTCCAATTTTTCACATGTGTGTAGTCAGTTTTCACAATATGATGTTTCAGGGCCTTACGGAAGTAAAGGCTGAAGACTCATCTGGGTGTTTGAGGGCCCCTTGAAAATGAATGTTCCTTTGGGGGAAAGGATACTCAACCTCCTGCAGAAGGGATCAAAGTACATAGCACTGGGGTTGGACATGGGACTTTGAACAGGGTCAGAGCTAAGGATTCCTTAGCATAGCCTGTAGAGGTGGGAAAATAGCTGCTTGAAGTGGACACCCCATCCTGTGGCCTCATCTTGAGATTATTATTTTTTTTAATCCCAGTAGAGGTAGACCTCATCCACAAAGAGGCAGAACGGGCCTATGAGGAGAGAGTTTTCTCTCCACGCTGGCATCTCAGGAAACAGCTTAAAGTTGAGAGGGCAACGGGCTTTAACGAAATGGGAAGTAACTCCACATTCATTCAGAATTTACCAAAGAGGAATCAGAGTTGTCCTTCGAACACCTGCGCCCATCAGCCAAGCCTCTCTTTTTGGAAGATTGGCATTTCCTGGGTGAGTTGTTTTTGAAGGGTATTTGCAGGTGTAAAATCAGCTCCAAACAGGAGAGGGTGTTGCTTCTTTTTGCTCTCATTCATTAGCCACATGGAGAGGACCCAGTCAAACCTCCACAACTTCTCAGATTTTGGTGTTGACTGCTAGGAGGGGTGACTATGTCACATTTCCTGGCTGAATGCCAGATGGGGTTCAGACACTCATTAGCTTGCCTGCCTGTTTGAGCCAGACTCTTCTAGAAAGTTTGCCAGGTATTCCCTGGAGAAATCTCAAGGTGGGAGGTCGGCTGGGGCAGCTCACCGTAGTAGGGCAAGAAGAGCAAGGTCAGTGGCTGAGCAAGCTGCACTGGCACTGCTTTGAGGGGCAAGAAAGTAGCCCCAAGGCATCAGGAAGACATTGCAAGTGGATTTGGGCTCAAGTTGTCTTGAAAAAGTCCTAAGAAGGCCATCTTCTTGGGTAAGCAGACCCCAGAGGTCCACTGCCAGGGCAGAGGCTGATGGCGCTGGGGTCATAGGGGCTCAGCCAGGGGGAGAACCGTTTGTGTTAGGAGATGGTGCCACAAGGAGGAGCCCTAAATGACCTTCAACATACCCTTAACTGTTGCCCACAAAATAAAACCAGTACTTAAATAACAGCGGTACTTCAAGAACCAAAAGAACACCACAAGTAGCACCAATTAAGTAAAAATTCCTTGGATCTTTCCCCCTCTCATCCTTTTCTGTACCTGGAGAACCAAGAAGCAGGCACTGGGTGCACCGAGGTGGGCTGGGATGTATCGCCGAGAGTGGGGCCACACCGTGACCACTCTAAAGATGCTGATCCCCAAACCTGAAATCAAGCCTGAACCAGGTGGAGAAAGAAGGTTTAATTGAATTCAGGTTGAAAGTTTTGATTTATAATGGTCTGGACTGGATTTTCAATTCCTGAAGATGGGCCTGTTTTCTAATGGCTGAAATTATTGAAAGTGATGGGATCTGCCTCAGGTATTGGCGGGAGAAAACAAGACAATTTCCTGATTATATCCTACGCAGTTAAACCCTGTATAAATCTGATAAAATCTGCATTATAGATGTACTAATGCAGCTTGCTTGCTTTTATTAACTCTATTGGCCTGATTCTGATGACCTACCAAGATACTGGTAATTTGAGGCACAAAATGCCTGTCTGTACTCTGGATATTTAAGGATAGGCAAGAATTTACCCAAGGGGAACAGAACATAATGACATCCAAGACAAGAATATCACAAGGAAGAACCACTCCAAACCATCCTCTCCTTTCTAGAGTCAGGAGAAAACTCTTTGAGCTCTGGTTGGATTTTTTTCCAAGATAGTTTTCAGCCCTTCTCCATGAACCCACATGGCTCCCTTACTCCCATTCCCCCAATTAGGATGAAAAAGCCCAACACTTAGCCAAGCCTGTTTTCTCCTTAGGAAGGACTCACTCTGAAGGGTCAAAAGGATCAAACTGGGCTCTGTGGACAGCCGAAAGCCAAGGATGCCTTTGGGAACTTTTCTGACACTTTTCCAAGTGAACCACCAAGAAGAATCCAGAAACCCTTTTTATCTGTATTCACACTAAGAATCAAAAGCAAGGCAGGGGGTTGTCTCCAAGAGCATTTTCTTTCTTCTCAGAGCTCCCTTTAGGAGCCTCACAATTAAGCACACACAGAAAAGAAATAAGGAAGCCGCAACAGCTTAATGTGTGAATAGCGGATCGATATTCGTATATGCTAATGGTTCTGTTGGGTCTTTCTTTCCCGTCTAGTTTTCTTTCTTTTCTTCTTTTTTTTTTTTTTAGGGGTGCAGGTGCAGCAAATGTAAGTTCCCAGGCTAGGGGTTGAATCGGAGCTACAGCTGCTGGCCTACACCACAGGCACAGCAACGCAGGATCTGAGCCACGTCTTTGACCTATACCATAGCACATGGCAATGCTGGAACCCTGACCCACTGAGCAAGGCCAGGGATTGAACTCACGTCCTCGTAGATACTAGTCAGGTTTGTTTCCACTGCACCACAATGGGAACTCTCCCCATACAGTTTTCTATTTGACTGTGTCTCAACCTGAAGACCGTTTTCTTTGGTTGTGTGTGCTGGGCAGGTCCATGTTAAAGACTCAAGAGAATGTTTTCCAAAGACTAGCAAGGCATTGCTAAGGTCCCCAAGGATACTTCTTTTTTTTTTTTTTTTTGATACTTCTTTCTCCTGTAGATGACAAAGCATTGCTGGAGTCATACTTCCTCTTTGCAGAGGCAGAGGCAGGAAAAACAGATGAGTGGGGTTTCAGAAATGAAGGATCCCAGGTTCTCTTTCCACCACCGCTATGGACTGCCAACAAAACCTGAGGCTCAAAGCCAAATACAATGTTAAGTAATTTAAAGCCAGAGGGAGCTATTAGACAAGAAGGCATTAGAGCCTTTCTGGAAGCCTTGCTTATGTTGCCTTTTGTTTTGGGAGAAGATAGCTCCTAACACGCGAATTCAGGTTCATAAAGTCTTTTCCTCAATTTCAAACCTAAACACTAAAATCTGGCTTTTGTTGTACTAACACGGTATTTTAAATAGCCTTTAGATTGAGCCAAATTTTTTTTTTTTTTTTTTTTTTTGATGGTATGAGAAAAGCCCCTGAGAGTAGAAAAGCTAGCAATCGGAGGAAGCATGGCAATGTAAGCCCAATAAAGACCGTGGATAACGGTTAGTGGGTGTTTTGGTTGGAAGTCCCTGGTTTTATAGGAACTGTAGGATGAAACTTGTAAAACAATTTTATTCATTATAACTGGAGTTTCTTACTGAGGATTCACCTCTGTTTTCTCTTACCCTGGAGAATACCCAGCCACAGTTCTAAGAGGCTAGATTGGCCAATGCATACCTAGCTTTGACTTCAGTTGATACAGAAAATTTCTGTACCAAAGGTCTTCTACTTGTCCCCAATTAAGAAATATCCTTCACTTTTAAAGGCAGGAAGTCAGGATTGTTATTTTTGTTTTAAGCAACTAACGAAGGGGAAGTCAAAACACATGGCCTTAGTGAGGTCTTCCAAACAGAGGTCTCCCAAATGGCAGAAAAAACAGAGCAAAGGTCATTGAAGACAGACGTTGTTCTGGATTCATGATGAGCCCCCCGGTCTCCTTGCTGGGATCAGAATATTGCCATGACCCCAAAAGTTGCTTGCCAGATGAAAATTTTCTTAGATATTTTTATTCTTCCAGGAGAATGGATACTGATCGGCGTGTCCTCACGTGTTCACTGGAGCAGTCTGCTTCAAACAATAAGCTACCTAGATTCACTGCTCTGCTGGCTTTCTCAGTTTCCATTGTCATGCTCTCTGGGAACTTCTTCCCAACAGATCTGATAGCTTTGAGTCGTTAATGCTGGTTGAAATCTTTCCTGGAGTCATTGTGCCCCTCTAGGAGCTGCTGGCTGTGACTTCGCTTGTTAGGGACCACTTGACCCCTACAACTGAATCAGTTCTTCTCACTCTCACAGTGCTGGCTTCTTCTCTGTTACTACTAGCCTGTGGCAGAAGTATATGGTATGCCTTGATGTCACTTCCATCAGAGTAGTGATTCATAACGGACATAGCGAGACAAAAAATATTTATTTACAGTGGTTTTTTGAGAGCTCAAAAATTTTTCTGTTGGATGGTCATTACCACCAGAAATCACAATAAGTCTATGCAGAAGCAGAATTTCAGCTCTTCTGATTATGTACTTTTGAGACTGTCTTACACAATCTTGAAACAACCAGTCAGTACAATTAACCATTCTTTTGTTAAGAAACACACAAATATAATCAGGCCTTAAATAGTCCACTTAGAGTGTCACCCGTTTTCTATTAGCAAAGAGGAGGGGTTGAGTGCTATCTCAAAGTAACATCCCTTGGAATAAATTTTGAGATCTTACAATTCAGTACAGAGCAGTTGAACAAATATTGAATTTATATTATGAGTAAGGAATTAAGGTAAACATTGTATGGAACTTAAAGATAAATGAAGCAGGATGCTAATGAAAGAGTAAAAAGAAATGAGAAGATGTCAAAAATTTCCTAAATTGATCTGAGAAAGAAAAAATATATATGTATAAGAATATGGGAGTTCCTGTCGTGGCACAGTGCTTAACGAATCCGACTAGGAACCATGAGGTGTCAGGTTCGGTCCCTGACCTTGCTCAGTGGGTTAAGGATCCGGCGTTGCTGTGAGCTGTAGTGTAGGTTGTAGACGTGGCTCGGATCCTGCATTGCTGTGGCTCTGGCGTAGGCTGGTGGCTACAGCTCCGATTAGACCCCTAGCCTGGGAACCCCCATATACCACGGGAGCGGCCCTAGAAAAGGCAAAAAAAGACAAAAAAAAAAAAAAAAGAATATGAATGATTCTTGGGCACAAGAATAAATATTCCAGATGAAACTCCTTCTTTGGTCATACTCCAGCGAGCAGCAGTGATTCTGAGAGTGTCAAATGTCCAAAAGAGGAAGAGCCATAGCTGATGTGAGAACATCAGGCACCATGGAAAATTCTCAAATAGGGAAGGAAGAAGGAGCACACTTTTGGTTCAAGATCGTGGATTGGATATGCATGTCTGACCTTACTCCCTTCTGAAATGCCTCTAAAAACTCAAGTCAAAGAGTCCCTGCTGTGGCTCAATGGGTTATGAACCTGACTAATATCCATGAGGATGCAGGTTCAATCCCTGGCCTCACTCAGTGGGTTAAGGATCCAGTGTTGCCTCAAGCCATGGTGTGGGTTGAAGATGTGGCTTGGATCCGGTGTTGCTGTGCCTGTGGGATAGGCCAGCAGCTGCAGCTCCAATTAGACCTCTAGCCTGGGAACTTATATATGCTACAGCCTTAAAAAAAGAACCCCCCCAAAAAACCCCCAAACCAACCCCCCAAAAAAACAAATGATTTTTTTAAGGACACAAACTATAAAGGTGGGAGCAGGCCACCCCGAATATTTGAGGAACCTCTAAGCAAGAGTATGGAGATCCATGCCATATGTTTAAATATTTAAAATTTATAAGTCAAGCTAATAATCTAATATAGTTTATCCTCCTGCTTTGACAAATATACCCTCATAATGACACAATTGAAGTGTATGTGTATATTCATGCCAAATAACGCAGAGTACAACCTCAAAAAGCATTTCACTATTGTCAAAGTCTTGATTTGCTGCAGGAAGAGGCAGGGGTGAGCTCCACAGCACATGTCCAGTTCTACTCTCAGCCCTTGCAAGGAGCATCTTCTTGGCCATCACTCAGGTCAAGGGAGTGCACACTAGCCATGCAGCCTATTGGGTTGACCCAGAAAGAAACATGGGCAGGCCCTAGGCAGGTTCTGGGGACTACTTGGAAAGGGAATTTGGGGCTCCTGGATACCCAGAGTGTGATCCCAAAGAGGATGGTAAAGACACCCCAGTAAGCATACACATTACCTGCTTCAAAGAATCTGTTTCTCTTTGGGATGGGAGCAACTAAGAACCAGACCTCCTCTTTCCCAGATCTGAGGCATTACTGATGGGAATGAATTAGATTGAAGCCCAAAGTGATAAGGTTTCTGAAACTGGAAAACAAAATGACTCAGAGGGAACAGATTCAGCAGACACAAGAGGGATCAAGTTTCAACCAAGAGTAGAGAAAAGGAAGACCCAGTATGGTTTAACCACAGAATCCTCAAAAGGTGTGGGATATTCAGGGACTTTCAGAAGTTTGGATTCCTATAAGAAAGATGAGTTGAGAGCTGTTTAAGAAGCAGTGAGATTCCTATATTCTTTCTTCTACTCCATACTTCTGGGGCAGTCACTCTTTTCTAAGCCAGGAAAGAAATTACCCATAAGTGGAAAGAGAAAAAGGTCTGTGGTCCAGGAGCAATCAGGCATCATTGAAGGCAGGATGCCAAACAAAATGGGGGGGGGGGAGGTACTGAAATACGGCTATGGTTTGTGGGGACCCTACTCCCACCTCCAGCTCTCTACCCCCTTCTGCTTAAGAATACTGGAATCCAGGCAGAAAATTGGGAGATTTGCAAAAAATATGATTGGATCTTCACAGCCAATAGCCCCTCTCATCTGATCAAAGCGTCCAGCTTTTTTTTTTTTTTTTTTTTTTTTTCCTCTTTGGGAGCAGACAACAAACAAAAAACAAAAAGAAAAAAAAAGTCTGGAGGAAACTAATTGTGCAAGAAAAAAACTTCAAATAATATCTTTGAAGAAATTTTTAGAAAAGATAGAGTACCATGGATGAAGAATAGGCTACCATAAAATAGTCTAAGAATATAAAAGAGCTTTTGGAAATAAAAACTTGATGGTAAAGAAGAAAATTCAATAAAGTGTTAGATGATCACATTGAAGAAACTTATTCAGAATGTAGAACAAAATGGCAAAAATATAAACAATAAGAGAGAAAACAAAAATCATAAAACTAGCCCTGGTGGTCTAATATCTGAATATCAGTTATACAGAAAGGATAATAACAAAGTGATAGAATATAATCAATGAAGTAATTTTAGGAAAAATTCTGTAAATGGAAAGACATGAGTTTCGAGATTTAAAAGCTCACATTGTCCAGAAAAATGAATTAAAAATAGATTCACACTGAAGACAACTCATGTGAAATTTATCTTAAATCACTGGAGCACCAAGGAGAAAATTCTACAAATTTTCAAGAGAGAGATAGAGGGAGAATAAATGATAACAACAAAATCCTTCAAATAAAAAGCAAATCCTGTTCAAAACAATCAGAATGATGAGATACTTCTCAAAGACACAGACATAGGAAGTCGGGAGATACCGGAGCAATGCCTACAAAACTCTAGAGAAAACCTAGAGGAAACCAAAATTTGCAATAAAGAATTTTACACCCAGACATGCTGTTAATGACTGTGAGGCTAGAATAAAGAAATTTTCAACAGGTGAGGTGTTCAAAATTTTACCTCTCTATACCACTTCTCAAGAAGTTACTTGAGGATGTGCTCCATTAAAAAACAAAACAAAACAAAACAAACAAAAAACAATCAGAAGACATGGTGTGTCAGAGTCAATCCTATGTGTTCACCTTATCATTTCCTTTCCCCAGCACACAGGAAGACTACATATCCCAGCATCACTTGCATAATAATGAAGCCACAGGAATGAATCTTGGACCACGAAATGTGGGAAGAATTGATGTAACCCCTCCATCAGGTCTGGATATAAAGACACTCAGAATGATCTTCTGGTCTTTTTCCTTTCAATGATCACTTTGAGGCCTTGAGTTCCAGATGGCTTTCTATGAGATGGAGAGCCATCTGATTTGCACTGAACTGTGACATGAGTGAGAAATGAAAAATTAAGTTGAGCCATTGAGATTTGGGGGGTTGTCTATTGTAGCAACTAGTGTTGCTTTCTCCACTTGCAGAAATTGGGTGCTGATGTAACAGAAACTTAAATGATGTGGCATTGCCTTAGTGGCTCAGTGGTAGGCAGAAAAGGAACTGATAATCAGAAACTGAGAAGACGGGGACCCAAGTTATGCAGTGGCAGACATTTGATAAAAGTATCACTTGCTGTGATGGGGGAGCCAGCAGCCAAGGAGAATTGGTTACAAAGAAATTAGAATGTTGATAGCTGTTGGCCACTCTTTGATTCATTTGGCAAGTTGTTACAAGAAAGAGATAGCCTTAGAAATGAATTGGCCAGTCTTCAAGGAGAAATACAAGTGAATAAAAGGCATGTAGAAGTTTGGGCCCAGAAAACCATTTTCTTGTAAAGCACAAAAAGAAATAAAGTTAAATTTCATGGTTAAAGTGACCTGGGTGTGATGGTCCTATCTGAGATTAATAGCTTCCTTGTGGTTGTCATTAGATTAGGAAAAATATGTGGAGGGAAGAGGAGGCAATGAAATAAGCCTGTACCTAAAAGATAAGACTTATTTAGAAAAGTGTATGAATTTTATTGAAAACAAATTCCTTAAAAACTTAGGTTTCTGAAAGAATTGTATTGGCAATGAGTTTGATTTAAAAACCTCAGTTTCTGAATAAGATCATCCTTGTGGCACAAACTTCACAACCAGAAAAGAGAATTCAAGGGCTCCCAAAGGGACCTGCTTGCCAACACTTGGGTCAAATGTGACCAAGAATAATAAAAATCAGAGTCTCCCAAAGAATAAAGAGCCACAGAGAAGAAGAGCCAAAGGAGTTCCTTCCAGAGGCAGAATCAGGGCTCAACTCAGGAAATGTCCCTGACCCCAGGGTTGGTGGCCCTCCCAGTGCCCAGCTAGATTTCAGAATTCCTAAGGGCCGGTGACTGTCTGAAGTCAGCTCTTATTCAACATTGTTGGTAGAAATATTTCTTGTCTTGAAGCTAATTTAAAAATTTTTGTGTTTATGCAACTGATGATTTTCTGTTTTATTTCATAAATTGTAAGGTCAAAGGGATTGGAACCAATGGAAATTATTGCTTTGGACTGTCTTTTGTCCACACATTGGAAAAGAAAGAAAATGCTTTGGTGATCTGTTGGGCAGATTGGCAGACATAATGCTAGACACTGTCTACACGATTTCTTCTTCTGGCACACAGCAAGTCTCTGTGCCCCAGTCCATCATAGGTTGAAAGTCTTAGGTGGTTAGAGGTAATGTAAACTATGTCCAGGTCTGGCCCTTAACAATGCTCTACATGACCCTCTAGCTCTCTCTCCTTGTTCATAGGCAACTTTGGAGGCAGTTGTTATAGATGGCCTCGTTAATAGATGGAGACCCATGCATAAAATACATGACCACAACTGACTGACAAACATGAGAAGTAAGAATGTATTGTGTAAAGATCTGAAGGGTCATGGTTTGTGTCCACTAGCAATTTCTTAATTCTAACACAAATATGATATTAAAATCGGGAGGAGAAACATGGAAGCAAAGCATGTGAAACCCCCAGGGTGAATGGAGTTCACCAAGCACAGGGGGTCACCAGTCTAGACAGGATAGGTGTGAAGGTTCTGGGAGAGTCTTTCCAGTAAGAGGAAACTGATGTAAGAGTCAATGTGGACGCATGTCAGAAGAGGGGATTTAAGACCCTGCTGGAAACCTGCAGGTCTGTCTTTAAAATAGCATGTAGATTTATAATTTAATTAGCACTGACATAACCCTGTTGAGTAGGAGGTGATAAGGATGGAGAATATGCAAGTGTTGGTGGGGGAAGGGAAGTGAGGAAGAGGCTTAGTTATCCTATCAGGGAGCAAACACATTGCTTAAAACCAAAAGATAAAGATAGAGCAACAATGACATGCTATTCAGCGATATGCATGCCTTCATAGCTAAAGACTCAATTCAAAAAATACTTTCTAACATATTGTCATGTCAGAGAAGGAGAAAGAATTTTAAAGCAAGTCATTTTCAGTGGTGAATTTCCTGTGATGTCACCTTGATGGTAGCCATCCTTTTTTTTTTTTTTTTTTTTTTCTCTTTTTAGGGCCACACCTGTGGCACATGGAGATTCGCAGACTAGGGGTTGAGCTGGAGTTGAAGCCATCGTCCCACGCCACAGCCACAGCGACACCAGATCTGAGACACGTCTGCGACCCACACCACAGCTCCTGGCAACGTGGGATCTTAACCCACTGAGCGAGGCCAAGGATTAAACCCTCAACTTCATAGTTCCTAGTCAGATTATTTTTGCTGTGCCACAATGGGAACTCCTAGATCTGTGTCATTTTAACCATGACAATTTTTTTTTGTAATTTATCTCATAGTCTTTTAAACTTACCACTGTGATTTGTGTCTTCTTAAACGGATTTTATAATTAATCCATTTCTTTGGATAAAGAAACTGAGTCAGAGGTTTTTTTGCTTTTTCTCTGACAGTCAAATTTGATTCATTGACTTGATAAGGAGGACTAGCTTTGCTAACTAGGGTATGTGCTTGGTATTTTTCATAAATTGAGTGAGTTAAACTTGAAGCTCTGAGGTTTTGACTATACATATGTTCTAAAGGTATATCATGTTCACATAATA
The DNA here is from genome assembly GCF_054392235.1 of Sus scrofa. NCBI lineage: Eukaryota > Metazoa > Chordata > Mammalia > Artiodactyla > Suidae > Sus > Sus scrofa. The sequence goes on along the minus strand of NC_139389.1, from coordinate 121,158,282 downwards.
AGAAAAAGAATGTTAAAATCAACACATTTATTTTCAAAGCATTTTCTGAGTATATTGGATTAAACAAGATAACTACAATAACAATGAACCCCACATGAAAGTGGCATCAGTCTTGGTCTCAAATGCCACCTCCTCTGCACTTGGCCGTGACCCAACTTCAGTATCTCAAAGGTGCCTACGCCCTAATCCCTGGAATCTGCGAATATGTTACATTACCTGATAAAGGGGTTTTTGCAGATACAGTTGAGGTAATGGACCTTGAAGTAACGCGATTATCTTGGATTATTCAGGTAGGCTGGATCTAATCACACAAGCCTTTAAAAGCAGTGAACTTTTCTCCAGCTGGAGACAGAAGAATGTGGCAGAAGAAGACCACAGAATTTGAAGCACAGGAATCATTTTACTTCCTGTTGTGGGCTTTAAAGATGACAGGAACTGTGATCAAGGCTCTGGGAGCTGAGACAACCGCAGACTGACAGCCACTAGGAATACCGTGACCTCAATCCTCCAAAGAAAAGGAACTGAACTTTGCCAAGGAGCTGAATGGGACTGGAAGTATATTCTTTCCAGAGCTTCTGCAGAAGAGCTGAGGCTGGCCGACACTTTGATTTTGGCCTGGAGATTCAGGAGGAGAGAAACCAGGCGAAGATAATCCTACCTGCAGAACTGTGATGTAATACATTTTTGTCATTGTAAGTTAATAAATTGGTGGTCATTTGTCATGACAACAATAGAAAATGAGTATATACCCTTGCAGATCTCACAACCATGCCACACCTGCACTAGCTTGTTGGCTTGTTCATATTTTATTTTATTCCCTCAAGTCTATGGCCATACTACACTGAATGTACCCGGTCTCATCTGATTTTCTTCCCTCTGGAAAAGTAATCCTTATGGCAAAAAAAGGTAACTACTGTGTGTGTTTTAGTCACATTGTCTTGTATGTGCATACTTCAGAGATATTGCAGGTTCGGTCCCAGACCACCACAATTAGAATAAAGTGAGTCACATGAACTTTTTGTTTTCCTAGTGCATGTAAAAGTTATGTTTACGCTATGCTGTAGTTTATGAAGAGTGCTTTATGTCTAAAAAATGAAACCATGCACATAACCTTAATTTTAAAATATTTTACTGCTAAAAACTCTATTGTCTGAGCCTGAGGTAATTCCTAGTCATCTTGCTGGTGAAGAGTCTTGCCTCCATGTTGATGGCTGATGACTAATCAGGGTTGTGGTTGCTGAAGCTTGGGGGTGGCTGTGGCAATTTCTTAAAATAAGAAAACGAAATTTGCCACATGGGCTTTTCACAAGCGATTCCTCTGTAGTGTGCAGTGATGTTTGATAGCAATTTGCCCACAGAAGAACTTCTTTCAAAATTGGAGTCCATCCCTCCAATTTTGCTGCTCTTTTATCAACTAAGTTTACGTTGCTCTTTTATCAACTAAGTTTACGTAATATTCCAAATTCTTTGTTGTCATTCCAACAATCTTCATAACATCTTCACCAGGAGTGGAGTCCATCTCAAGAAACCACTTTCTTTGCTCATCCATAATAAGCAACTCCCCATCAAAATTTTATCATGAAATTGTGACAACTCAGTCACATCTTCAGGCTCCACTTCTAATCTTGCTAGTTCCACACTTCTGCATTTACTTCCTCCACTGAAGTGTGAACTCAAAGACATCTATGAGGGTTGTAACCAATTGCTTCCAAACTCCTGTTAATGTTGCCATTTTGACCACTTCCCATGAATGAGCAATGTTATTAGTGGCATCTAGAATGATAAATCCTTTCCAGAAGATTTTCTTTTTCTTCTTCTTCTTTTTTTTTTTGTTTTGTTTGTTTTTTGCTTTTTAGAGCTTCACTCGCAGCATATGGAGGTTCCCAGGCCATGGGTTGAATCAGAGCTACAGCTGCTGGCCTACACCACAGCCACAGCAACGCAGGATCCAAGCCATGTCTGCAACCTACACCACAGCTCAGAGCAACACCGGAGCTTTAACCGGCTGAGCGAGGCCAGGGATCGGATCCGTGGCCTCATGGTTCCTAGCTGGATTTTTTCTGCTGAGCCATGATGGGAACTCCAAGAAGATTTTCAATTTACTTTGCCCAGATCCATCAGAGGAATCGCTATCTCTGGCAGCTATAGCTGTATGAAATTGTTAATAAGACTTGAAAGTTGCAGATCCATGGATCTACAGAATGGATATTGTGTTGTCTGGTGTGAAAACATTAATCTCTTGGGTAACCATGTGCATTGTCAATGAGCAGTAATATTTGAAAATAATTTTTTTTTTCCTGAGCATTAGGTCTCAACAGTGCATTTAAAATATTCAGTAAACAGAGGTGCTGTCATTCAGGCTTTGTTGTTCCACTTATACAGCACAGGCAGAGTGGATTTAGCATAATTCTTAAGGGCCCTAAGATTTTCAGAATGGTAAATAGCATTGGCTTTAACTTAAAGTCACCAGCTACATTAGCCCTGAAAAGAGAATCAGCCTGTGCTTCAAACCTTTGAAGTCAGGCATTGACTTCTCCTCTCCAGCTATGACATTTGTATATGGCATCTTCTTCCAGTATAAGGCTGTTTTGTCTACACTGAAAATTGTTTGTTTTGTGTAGCCACCTTAATTGTCTTAGCTAGATTTTCTGGATAACTTGCTGCAGCTTCTGTATCAGTGCTTCTTCACCTTGCACTTTGTGTCATGGAGAGGGCTTCCTTTCTTTAAGTCTCATGAACCAACCTCTGCTAGATTCAAATTTTGCTTCTGTAGCTTCCTCATCCCTTTCAGCCTTCATAGAATTGAAGCCAGTTAGGGCCTTGCTCTGGGTTAGGCTTTTGCTTTAGGGAATGTTATGGCTGCTTTGATCTTCTACCAAGATCCTCAAACTTTCTCCATATCAGCAATAATGCTATTTCTGCTTTCCTATCATTCACATATTCACTGGAGCAGGGCTTTCAGATATTTTCCTTTGCAGTCACAACTTGGCTAACTGTTAGGCATAAGGGGCCTAGGTTTCAGCCTTTCCCAGCTTTTGACATGCCTTCCTCACTGAGCTTAATCATTTCTAGCTTTTGATTTAAAATAAGAGAAGTGTGATTCTTCCTTTCACTCGAACACTTAGAAACCATTGTAGGCTTGTTAGTTGGCCTAATTTCAGTATCTTTGTGTCTTAGGAAATAGGCAGGAGGAGAGGGAGAGGGATGGGGGAATGTGTTGTTGGTAGAACAGCAAGAACACACACAACATCAGGTAAGTTCTCCACCTTACACGGGTGCCATTTATGGTGCCTCCCAAACAATTACAAAAGTGACTACAAAGATCACCGATCACAGATCACTTTAACAAATATACTAATAACGAAAAGATTTGAAATATTGCAAGAATTACCAAAATGTGACATGGAGAACTGAAGTGAACAAATGCTGTTGGAAAAATTGTGCCAATAGACTTGCCTGATGCAGGGTTGCTACAAACCTTCAATCTGTAAAATAGGTGGTATCTGTGAAGCACAATCAAGTATTAGCCATAAAACAAGATGTGTCCGTGCTACCCTAGTGTTCATTTGAAATGAAACCCAGTTCACAGAGATTAGTTAGAAACCCCTTATCTCTCCTGTCTGTCTGTCTGTCTGTCTATCTATCTATCTATCTATCTATCTATCTATCATCTATCTAAATGATCTAGATGACTCGTGGAGTGATCATGGAGGTGAGACCAGGCCTCCTGTCTGGGAGATCACAGCTGTGGGAAATTACTCCATTGACCCCTGGACTCAACATAATTTCATAGAGGACTAGGTTCTTCATAATGGAAGGGGAAAAATGAAACACTACATTATTAAGCAACTTTAGCTCTTGGCAGGTTACACACGTCCAGATTCCAGAAGAAAAGCCAAGAATTTTTTGTTTCTGGAGTTACTGTCGTGGCGCAGTGGCTAACGAATCTGACTAGGAACCATGAGGTTGCGGGTTCGATCCCTGGCCTTGCTCTGTGGGTCAAGGATCCGGCGTTGTGGTGAGCTGTGGTGTAGGTTGCAGACGTGGCTTGGATCCTGCGTTGCTGTGGCTCCGGTGTAGGCTGGGAGCTGTGGCTCTGATTAGACACCTAGCCTGGGAACCTCCAAATACTGCAGAAGCAGCCCTAGAAATGGCAAAAAGACAAAATAAATAAATAAATTTTTTGCTTCAGGTTTGAGTCTCATTCTTGAGTCCATTGCTGGTCCACAGAGGGAAGTAGCATTTGTCAGTGGTTACCGTTCCATCCAATTCATCCAGGCTTCTCTATGGTCCACACCCTACACCTTGGGTCTAGTGGGCAGTCTATGTTCAACCCTAAAGCAATATATTGGGAAAAACATTCCTTGACCTAGACCCTTGATCCTCCCCTACCGAACACTTCCATTTACTTGTTGGTCCCAGGACCCTACCTCAGGATTCCATGATTCTTCTGAGTCTGACCTCTGGCTAGTCATTCAGTTCCACTAGATTCTTTTCTGTAAGAAAATAAAGTGTTGGTGGTGAATGGGTAGAGAACAAGGGGTGAGCTCTTCAGATTCTTTAAGCAAAGCCATGAGGCAAGTAGCCCTTGGTATTGCTAGCACGAACCTCATAATTCCAATGAATTATGCTCAAAGAACCTTTTATTCCCCTACCACCTCAAGCTGAATTGCCAAAAGCGATATTGTTCTAGGTTTGTGACATGTCATGATCCAAGACAAGAACTGGGAAGAGGAAAACAGAACTAGGAGAAGTTAATAGGACTTGAAGAGAAAGGCTACATGAACAGAAAAGAACTGTGACCTTCAATGAAGGAAGGTAGTTGCTGTGGCAACCCCACAGTGAGGAAGCTGGGGGGTTACATACTCTGACCTTATTCTCCTCCTTCTCTCCTGTGTTCTTCATAGAGGCCCCAGCTAGATTTACCGACGGAAGCTGGAGGGAAAGGCAACCCTTTTAGGTAGTCTATTCAGGCCAGCTTGGCAGAGCTCAGAGTAGCTTTGAGAGTGCCTTTGGAGATAAGATGGAAGTTTCCAGCAGTCTTGAAGATCATGGGATTAGAGGCAGCCACAACTCCAGTTTGGCTTACTGGACAAGATCCTAAAGCCCCATAGGAGTAGAGGTTCAGAGACAGAAAGAACAGGTGTACAGTAGTGGCTGTGCTTAGGGTACCCTTACCCCAAGGTACAAAGTTTGAAGGAACTGACAGATGACTTCGCAAGTAATGGCTCTTGGGCTCTGCAGGACAACCTATAACTCCCTCCAATCCAGAGGATACATCTATGGGTACTTCACTGAGACCCCTCCTCATTTATGACTGTGGCACTCAGATCCCCTTATAACAGGACGTGTTTATGTGTGTGTGTATGTGTGTGGGTGCCCATGCAAATGTCTGCACACACACTTAAATCTGGGAAGTCAAGGTGAGAAGAGCACAAGAAACATTTTGGGATTACTTATTCATAAATATTCTTTTTACTCTGAGAGCAGCCCTCGATAGTTAGGAGTTGGTTTCTCAATGGCTACACATGTACCGAATAACACTGTGCCTTTAGTTACAACTGAGTGATGCTGGAATGGGTGCCTGACATGTTAAGCCAACTTAAATCCTTCCTTAGTATCTTGATGACTGGATTTTTTTTTAAGCTTTCTTCTATCGGGGAAGGAGGCATTATGAAATTGTATATTCAGCACCTGCTGAATGTCAAATTTTCTGCCATGTGGAAAAAGTCATCTACTTTGAAAGGAAACAAAGTCAACCCACGAGAAGCAGAGGCAAGACACAGACTCCAGGAAGTGCTTCTTTTTTCTTTCTCTCTTTTTTTTTTGTATTTTTGCCTTTTCTAGGCTGCTCCCTTGGCATATGGAGGTTCCCAGGCTAGGGGTCGAATCGCGGGATTCGAGCAGCGTCTGCGACCTACGCAGCTCACCGCAATGCTGGCTCCTTAACCCAGTGAGCAAGGCCAGGGATCGAACCTGCCACCTCATGGTTCCTAGTTGGATTTGTTAACCACTGCGCCATGACGGGAACTCCAAGGAAGTGCTGTTTCAACTGCTCTTGAATTCCAGCTGCACCTCTGACCTTGCCATTGGATTGTTCACTACTTCAATAATGTAAGTCACCTTGGTACTCTTTCAATAAAAGAAAAGAGTTTTTTATTTGGTCAAATCTGGCTTGAGTTGGATTTCTAACAAGAATCCTGACTAATACAGTTGCTACAATTGATAGTCTATATTAATTACTCCACACATTGTACAGATTACAGGAAGGATCAAATGATAGAAAGTCAGAAGTTAGACCCCTTAGGGACAGGGCCTGTAGGATGAGATGCTTGACTAAAGCTTTGGCTTGGATGGGGAGGAGTCTTCAGTTGCAGAACAGCATGTGCAAAAGGGTGATAGTCCCCATTCCAAAGATATATTTGTGAAGACAAAGAGTAGTTGGAAGCAGGCATGTGTGTAGAAAGAGACAAGACTGAAAAGGAGCCTTACTGTTGAGGACTTTGAATTCCAAGCGAAGAAGGTTGTGCTTTATTGAAACAGGGAGCCGGTAAAGTTTTTCAACATGAAAACGGTATTGTTAAAGCTATGTTTTAAAATTTTGACCTGGTAATATGCAAGGAAGTTGGCAGTGGTTTTAGAAATATGAGTTGGAAGACAACTGCAGGCATCCCAATGTGGGTAACAAAGCCGTGGACCAGAGTGTTAGAAAAGGAAACGGCGGAGTTCTGTCGTGGCGCAGTGGTTAATCCAACTAGGAACCACGAGGTTGCGGGTTTGGTCCCTGCCCTTGCTCAGTGGGTTGACACATTGCCGTGAGCTGTGGTGTAGGTTGCAGACGCGGCTCGGATTCTGCGTTGCTGTGGCTCTGGTGTAGGCAGGTGGCTACGGCTCCGATTCGACCCCTAGCCTGGGAACCTCCATACGCCGCGGGAGCGGCCCAAAGAAATAGCAAAGACAAAAAAAAAAAAAAAAAAAAGAAATGGAAACTGCAAGAAAAGCAGAGTCTTACTCATCTCTCTATCCTTCACATTACTTAGCAGAGTGACTGGCCTCTCGTAGGCACTTATCAACTTCTTGTTAATAAGTAAGGAGTTCAAATCAAGTAATGTTATATTCACATCATCAATTTTTTCAGTATTTTAGATTATAATTTAAAAATAAGCTCTATTGACTTGTGGTTGCCTGATGGGAGGGGGAGGGAGTGGGAGGGATCGGGAGCTTGGGCTTATCAGACACAACCTAGAATAGATTTACAAGGAGATCCTGCTGAATAGCATTGAGAACTATGTCTAGATACTCATGTCACAACAGAAGAAAGGGTGGGGGAAAAAACTGTAACTGCAATGTATACATCTAAGGATAACCTGACCCCCTTGCTGTACAGTGGGAAAATAAAAAAAATAAATAAATAAATAAAAATTAAAAAAAAATTAAAAAAATTAAAAAAATTAAAAATAAGCTCTATTGTTGAGTTATTAAAAACACTTAGTCTGAATATTTTCGTTGCCATTGAATTCCAATGTAACCTCAGGAAAATCAGAGCAATACATATGTTTTTTTGTTGTGACTAAGAGTTTTATTAATTAATTTATTATTATTTATCTATTATTTTTCTTTTTAGGGCCACACCTTCAATATATGGAAGTTCCCGGGCTAGGAGTTGAATCAGAGCTGCAGCTGCTGGTCTATGAAACAGTCACAGCAACGCCAGATCTGAACCACTTCTGTGGACTACACCGAATCCTTAACCCATAGAGCAGTGCCTGGGATTGAACCCCAGTGGCATAAAATGTTGAGTAAATACTTTTTTTTTAGTCTTTAAAGACTATTATGCTATTCAGCAAAGACATTGTTCATCTCCTTGATGAATGTCTGAAATTCTGATATATTGATATATGTCTCTATGGTTCACTCTTGGGGACATAAGTGAAAATATCACTACCACATTGGAACTACAGCTAATTATTATTTGTCTATGGAGGCAAGAGGTCAGCAAAACTCAAGGAAAGAATTCTGTGAGAATCAATTACTCATTTGGAATTCACAATAAAAATTATAGTCAGTCGTGAAAACCATTTACGTGGAATGTTGAGAATAAGCACATCCATAGAGACAGAAAGCAGACTGCCCATATAAAACTTTTCAGTTTGGTGATGTTTTCAGTGTATTCACATAGCTGTGCAACCATTACCACAATCTAATTTTAGAACATTTTCAAGGCATGCAAAAGAAACCCCACACGTATTAACAATTATTTCCGACTCCCACTCCCACTTCTTCCACCTGAGACTGGGCAACCAAGTGGTGTCTTTAGTATAATCACAGAGCTGTATAAAACTGTTAATATATTATACACTTTATTTCTTTTAAAATCTGGTATATTTATCTTTTATAATTTTAGCAATGGTACAATGTATAAGATACTTCTTTTAATTTTTTAAGTTTTTTAAAGTTAAAATATAGTTGATTTAGAGTGTTGTGCCAATTTCTGCTGTACAGCATAGTGATCCAGTCAAATACACACACACACACACACACACACACACACACACACAACACATATACATACACATTCTTTTTCTCATACTACTTCCTTTATGTTCTATCCCAAGAATGGATAGAGTTCCCTGTGCTGTACAGTAGGACCTCATTGCTTATCCATTCTAAAAGTAACAGTTTGCATCTACCCACCCCAAAATCCCAGTCCATCCCACTCCCTCCCCCTCCCCTTCCCCTTTAGCAACTACAGGTCTGTTCTCTATATCTGTGAGTCCTCTTCACGGATAGGTTCATTTGTGCCCTTTTTTGGATTCCACATATAAATGATATCCTATGGTGTTTGTCTTTCCCTTTCTGACTTACGTCACTTAATATGAGAATCTCTAGTTCCATTCATGTTGCTGTAAATGGCATCACTTTGTTTTTTTTATAGTATACATACACCACATCTTCTTAATTCATTTATCTGTCAATGGACATTTAGGTTGCTTCCATGTCTTGGCTATTGTGAATAATACTGCTATGAACATAAGGGTGCATGTATCTTTTTGAAATGTAGTTTTGTGAAGATATATGTCCATGAGTGGGATTACTGGATCATATGGTAGTTCTATATTTGGTAGTTTTCTGAGGAACCTCCATACTGTTCTCTAGTGGTCGTACTAATTTACATTCTCACCAACAGTGTGGGAGGGTTCCCTTTTCTCCACATCCTCTCCAGCATTTGTTATTTGTAGACTTATTAATGATGGCCATTCTGAAATAGTAACATTATGTTTAACATCTTGAGAAATTGCAAACTATTTTCTAAAGTGGATCCATTAATAAAGAAGATGTGATCTATCTATCTACAATGGGATACTACTCAACCATATAAAAGAAATGAAATAATGCCATTTGCAGTGATTGGATGGACCTCAAGATTATCAAACTAAGTGAAGAAAGTTAGACAGAGAAAGACAAATATCATATGGTATCATTTATATGTGGAATTCAAAATATGATACAAATGAACTTATTTACAAAACAGAAACAGACTCAGATATGGAAAACAAACTTATAGTTATTAAAGGGGAAAGGAGAGGGATAAATGAGGAGTTTGGGATTAGCAGATATAAATTACTATGCATAAAATAGATAAACAACAAGGACCTAATGTATAGCATAAGGAATGGTATTCAACATATTGAAATAAACTATAATGAAAAAGAATATATATATATGAATATATATCTAAAACTTAACACTGTTGTACAGCAGAAACCAACAAAACATTTTAAATCAGCTATATTTCAGAAAAAAAAAAACAAAAAACAAAGTGGATCCATTAATTTACATTCTAACTAGCAAAATATCAATTTCTCCATATCCTTGCTAACACTTATAATCTGTCTTTTTGATTATAGCCATCCTAGAGGTATAAAGTGGTAGCTATTGTAGCTTCAACTTGTATTTCCCTGATGGATAATAATTGATGTTGAACAATTTTTCATGTTTATTGGCCACACGTGTATTTTCTTCGGATCACCATCTGTATTTTAAAAGAAAGTTTTATTGAAATATAGCCATATCTATTTGTTTACACATTGTCTATGGCTGTAATTTTGCTAAACAGCAAAGGTGAATAGTTGCAAGAGACCATCTGGACCACAGAATCTAAAATCCTTCTATGTGGCCCTTTGCAAAAGGTTTGCTGACCTCTGTCTTAACCCATAGGTCTTAGCCATTGCAGCGTTTAACAACTATCGTGGTTTTCCAGGGGCTGAGGTATTTTGGGGACTGAAGGATTTTCAGTGTCAGATACTGGAAAGTTTTAGGCATACTAGAATGGTTGGTCACCCTCACTATTGCACACCATGTGTTTGCTGAATGAATAAACAACTGCTTCTCTGAAGGTAAGACTCATGGGAAGGAGAAACAAAAAGTCAGATATTTCTAAAACATAAAAAGATTTTACCTAGAGTAGAAGGATCTGCAAAAACACCAAGAAAAAAGATCTCCTAAAGAAGAAACTGAAAAAGAGGTAAACCAGAGACCACCCCAAAGAGGCACAGCAGAGACACGGCCCTGTGCTGCTGGGGGCTGCTCTCCACTTCCGGAAACTGCCTGCTTCCCCTGTCCTATGGCCCCCGCCAATTTCAGTCTGACAGTGAAATACTTCCTATGCTTCGATCCCCAACTTCTGCCACCACCTGGAGGAAAACTCTGGGGTGTAAAGAGCTCATTGTGATTCAACTGGTTTTTATTTCTATTCTAAAGTCAACTGATTTGGTACTTGAGACTTTACGCCTGTAAAATCCCTTTAATGCAGTAGCTATGTTAGTGTTTGAATAAGCAACCAGGGAAGGGTCATCTGACGTGTGTGTGTGTGTGTGTGTGTGTGTGTGTGAGAGAGAGAGAGTGAGAGAGAGAGAGAGAGAGAGAGAGAGAGAAAGAGAGAGAGAGACAGGGAAAGAGAGAGAGACAGCCTTTGAATTCTGCTCACCACAGCACAACCCACGACAATGGTTCTTTTTGGGGGTGGGGGTGACTCTGACCCTCATTTAACTCAAGTTCCCATGTCCCTGAGATTCTGTCCAGTATTTTGACCACTCCAACCGGGCTTCAGCACCACCTCTCAGGAACAGTGTACATGAATATTTAGGATTGCTTTGTTACAAGCTTGGCTTCAAAGGGTCAGTGTAATGCCTTGTATGAGTTGAAATGCCTCCTTAAGAAGGTCCTACGGGGGCTACTGACAGGGGATGGCCAGGTATCCTAGGGTTTCTCCACTGGCAAAGGGTGGGGAGAAGTCGTGTCCCACCCTGTCGATGTGGCCCTGACCTGGTGTCTCGCGAGTGACATTATAGATGGCTCTGAGATGACCTCTCCCTATCTCTTTTTTTTTTTTGGTATTGCTGCCATTTCAGGCTGGGAAACCCCCATGCTTAACCTTTAAGGTATTAAATGTTTGCTGTTGTGGTGGTGGTGGGATGCCTTGAGGGGTGATCATAGCTTATGATGAGAAGCGCCATGCGGAAGCTGAAAAAAGACAAGCTCTATTTTCTAGTCCAGAACTGAATGAGTGAACCAAACTGATGTATTCTGTTTTGCTTTTTTAACTTATTCACTGAAAGGACACCTGCTGGTAATCTGCAATAAACACCCATGCAATGAAAAGCCTGAATAGAGGCAACTTTGGGTGCTCTAAGGTCCCTGGACAGTGGGCGTGTTAAAGGTCTGTTTCCTTCTATTTTTTATTTTTTTGCTTTTTAGGGCCACACCTGCGGCATATTGAAGTTCCCAGGCTAGGGGTCTAATCAGAGCTACAGCTGTTGGCCTACGTTACAGCCACAGCCACACCAGGTCCGAGCCACGTCTTCAACCTCCACCATGGCTCACAGCAATGCTGGATCCTTAATCCACTGAGTGAGGCCAGGGATCGAACCTGCAACCTCATGGTTCCTAGTCTCATTCGTTTCCACTGCGCCACAACGGGAACTCCAGGTCCCTTTCCATTTCCTTTTAAATTATTTTTCTGGAGTCAAAATGCAGACTGTCTCCTCCAACTTATGAATAATAGTGGATTTCATTGCTCATAGTAAAGTCCCTAATCCTGAAAAACATACAGAATCAGGCACACATCAATTCTGCTCCATGTGAAGCCCAAGAAAAATGATTGACAGGCACGCCGGCTGCTCTGGGCTGTCACTCTGAAGCCTAAACCTTTCCAGAAGGATACTGAACAGCCCTCATGCAATCCAAGCGAGGCTCCTGATGAATGTTTTCTTATGCAGAATAATCAAATTTTGAGAATATGCTACAGGAAAGAGCTGTCACATTGCATTAAGTTAGCAGTGTGACTTCCATGGAAATTGCCAGGTAACTCGATTGCCATGGACCAATCCTTCACAGGCATAATTTAGTTCATTTAGAGTTAAGAGAATAAAATGTCCTATTTGGGATTGTTGAAGGCAAGCAAAAAGCCGTGGTGCATCTTGTGGTTCATGGGTGCTGAGAGGACTGACTGCTACGGTTAGAGTGGGATCCAAAGACTGTAATATCAGACAAATTCACTTAAATTACACTCGGGCTTCTATAGTCTACCAAGCACTCTCACTTAGAGTCTCTCGTGATCCTTGGGGCAATTCTAGAATGGAATTATTGTTATCTCCATTTATTTTTTATTATTTTTTAATTTTTTTTATTTTCCCACTGTACAGCAAGGGGGTCAGGTTATCCTTACATGTATACATTACAATTACATTTTTTCCCCCACCCTTTGTTCTGTTGCAACATGAGTATCTAGACAAAGTTCTCAATGCTATTCAGCAGGATCTCCTTGTATATCACAATCAGAGGCAATGCCTCATTCAAGGCCACTTGGCTGGTTTGTGATAGAGTGGGATGAGAAGCTAAAATTAAATGCCCCATTATGGGCAGACCTGTTCCCCCCATCCTGCCCCTCCCCCCGCCCCCACGATATGTTCCAGCCCAAACTCTCAGTACCTCAGAATGTGACCTTATTTGGAAATAGGTTTGTTGCAGATGTAATTCATTAAGATGGAGTCACATTGGAGTACAGTGGGTCCTTAATCCAGCAGGGGACTGGTGTCCTTAGAGGAAGAGAGACACATGTGAAGATGGAGGCAGAGACTCTAATGAGGCATCTACTAGCCAGGATGCCGAGGACTACTGGATACCACTGAGAGCTGGGGGAGGCACAGAACACGCTCTCACAGCTCACAGAGGGAACCAACCTGGCCAACATCTTGATTTTTGACTTCCAAGCCTCCAGAATAGTGAGAAGTAGCTTCGTTGTTTTTAAGCCACCTAATTTGTGGTGCTTTCATACAGCAGCCCTAGGTGACCAATAGAGTTCCTAAGAATCAAAAAAGTTTCCATTTACAGTGCCCTGACTGTGGGTCGGGTACCTTACACATATTCTCATAAAATCTTAGGAACTGGTCAAGGTACATTATCAAGACCTTTTCATGTCTTAACTGGGTCAAATAACTAATAGATGGTGGAGTTGGCATTCCAGCCCTCGGCCTGAATTTTAACCTGTGTCTTGTCTGCTACGCATCTGAGACATAATGGTGTCTAAAATACTTAAGGCAGTATTGGGTGAGGCAGCCCTCAACCCTTCTAAGTTGCTCCTTTATTCTAGGTCTCCCAGGCAACTACTAATTCAGCTTGAACTCTACCATGCTAACTTGCATGCAATTATTACGAATAGCCACAAAACAGTGCCTGACATACAGGAAAAAGCTGTATTTGTTCAATGAACAGCACGAGAACTTTTAACCTGTTGTAATTCTTCAAAATTTACAAAGCACTTTTCACATAGATTCTTATTAGGTTATTTAAAAATTTTTTTGAAGGCTACGTAAAGCATATTATGTCTTTTTCTAATTTTTTTTCATCTTTAATATTTATTTATTTATTTTGCTTTTTAGGGCCACATCCATGGCATATGGAAGTTCCCAGCCTAGTGGTTGAACCAAGTTGCAGCTACCGGCCTTTGCCACAGCCGGAACAATGTAGGATCTGAGCTGCCTCTGTGACCTGCACTGCAGCTCACGACAATGCTGAATCCCTAACCCACTGAGTGAGGCCAGGAGTCGAACCCACATTCTCATGGATACTAGTGGGATTGGTTTCCGCTGAGCTACAAGGGGAGCTCCCTCTTTCTAATTTTTAAAAAGACTTTGTCATGGTCTCTTCAGCCAGATAGTAATGGTTAAGATTAAAGAACATAATGAATGTAGCGCACGGCAACGCCAGAGCCTTAGCCCACCGAGCAAGGCCAGGGATCGAACTCACAACCTCATGGTTCCTAGTCGGATTTGTTTCCACTGCGCCACAATGGGAACTCCTCTCTCCCTCTTTTCATAGACTGTGAGGTGGGCACCAACACCATCATCCCTTTTGCTCTGTCAGACCTGGGCGTAGGGAGGGGTCAGCCACATATTTAGCTCATCACGGGTCTCGGGGTCCAGGAAGGTGAGAAGGTCCTCCCAGAATACTCACACAGGTTAGGGCCATCTTTCCAGGCACCACAATGTGCCATAACCATATTCTCATCTGTTACGGTGTCTGGATCTCTTGGGTGGTCGCTCAGTTCCTTACCAACTTTAACAGGATATGATTTATTTTTGTTTTTTTTCCAATAGAGTTTTTAAGATGTTTTTATTTTATGTAGCCTCCCTTGGCAGCTTATTCCAAGTTGAGATAAGTAAACCTAAATCTTGGATTTTTAGTGATGCAGGGGGTGTTAAGGATAAGCCCACTGAGTGGGGGAAAAAGCAGATCAAAATATGTGCAGTATGATTCCAGTTCTCTGCCTATTTTTTCCCAATACTTGTAGATATGTGACCTTGGACAAGTTACTTATCCTCTGTGAGTCTTTTTCCTTGAATATGCGCAATAATATGAACCTCGCAAGGATAACATGAAGAGTGATGTGTTTGACCGTCTTTGACAAATATCGATGTTACACCTTATATTAGTTTGCCAGCACTGCCATCACAAAGTACCACAGAATGAATGGCTTAAACAACATAGCTGTATCTCCTCACAGTTATGGAAGCTGCAAGTCTGAGATCAAGGTATCAGCAGGGTTGCTTTCCTCTGAGGTCTCTCTCCTTGGCATGTAGACGGCCGCCTTCTCCCTGTGTCTTCATGCGGTCATCCCTCTGTGTGTGTCTGTGTCCAAATTTCCTCTTCTTATAAGGACACAGCAGACATATCTTGGATTAGAGGCCAGCCTAATGACGTCATTTTAAATGAATCACCTCTTTAAAATCTCCGTCTCCAAATACAGTCACCTTCTGAGGTCCTGGGGATTAGGATATCAACATGTGAACTTGGGGAGACATAGCTCAGCCCATAAAACATAATTCCTGTACAGCCTACAGCCTACAGCCCATTCCCACTGAGCTTTGTGCTGTTCATCCGACACCCGTGGACATCCGACACCCTCTGCCTAGAATGTCCAATCTGCCTCCTTGGCAGGTCCAGCCCTTTCTCCTTTCCAAAGTCCAGCTTAAATGTAGGATTCTTTAGCAAGTGTCCTGATTCTAACCATAAGAAATCCATCCCTCCCCCGAGGCCCCTGGGCTCTTTCTTGCATCTGGAACAGGGCAACAATTTTATTTAATTATGAATCCCCAGAGGCCTAGGGCAGGATCTGGCACATACGGGCTGTTCGAGAAACAACCTGGAGAACTGCATTGAATGCCAGTTAATTAAACCAACACTGTCTCTTCGCTGGACTTTGTTGAGAAATACCTTCATCTGACCGTCCACGGAGTGTTCTGAGGGCAACGGAGATGGGAGGAATGAAGCCGATTTCAACAATCCATTAAGACAGAATAAATGCGTTTATTTATCTTCCTTCCTGAATATTTTATATTTAAGAAACCTATTTTGGGATATGTCGGAGGCAGCTGAACATTTTATGGATGTTAACATGAGTGTGAAGTGACTTTCCTGATTTATAGATGTCCTCTGAATTTTTAATCAATATGAGAAAAGCTATGCTACTCGGCAAGTCCAGAATCATGTGGGGGTGATTAGTTAAACTGCTTGTGTAGGAGGATAAACAGCACACGAAGAAAGTATGCTGTGAAAATGTGTAGAGATTATTTCAACAGGGCTTTGTTTCAAAATGTATGGAATATACATATACACTTTTTTTTTGTCCTGACAATTTAATTTAAAATGGACTTCCTTATGATGCAGTAGGTTAAGAATCCAACTGCAGTGGCTCAGTTTTCTTCAGAGACTTGGGTTCAATCCCTGGCCTGGGAACTTTCATATGCTACAGGTGCAGCCATAAAATTAGGGGGGGGGGGAAGGACTTCCTAAGGATATTTGGGATTGCGGCACAACTAAATGAAGTGGTTATGTGGAACCATCCTTACTTTAGGGACTTTCTTTTTCTCACAACACCTCAATTCCAAACAGGTGGGCTTTACTGAAATCTGTCAGCTCAAAAATAATAATCACCCTACATGATATTCTGTGCTTTATTACTTTTACAATTGAGATATTCCTCTTTTTAAAAATTTCAATTGACTCTGTTGCCAAAGGATACCTTTAAAAAATTCATTTGTTACTTATACTTAGTGCAAGTTCAGGAAGGGGTTTTTGAGTTGATGGACCCATGAAGTGAAAACTAAGATCTTTTCCAGCAAACTTCCAAGTCCTTTAAAGTGTTTGAAAGTAATTTGATTTATCCTATCTTTCTTCTTTGATGATGTCACCATCCACCTGGGGTTACAACTGACACCTCTTTCTCTCACGTCTCCTTCAACCTGTAAGTCTAACAGCTTTTCCCAGTCTGTTATCTCTGTTCCATTCTCTCTGCCCCTGCCCAGACCATCCTCTTTCATCTGTCTCATGGATTTGCTACAATATAGGTTTGACTGCATAGGACGGAGACCCAAAGCAACAGTGGCTTAAAGCATAAGATAGAAATGATTTTCTCTGTCACATAATGATCCAGGCTGGTCTGGAGCCTCTTTCTCTTCAGGGACTCAGATCCCTTCTGTCTTGATGCTCCAACACCTTCAGGTGCTGCTCTCATCTGCTGGGTTGAAAGTGTCTCACCACTGTTCCTGAATTCCAGGAAAAAGGGGGATGTGGGAAATGAGGGGGTATTTTACCTTTCCTTTAAGGTAGGACTGGAGTTTCACATGTAATTTAAACACATATCCCATTGGGCAGGATTAGTCACATGGTCTCAAATCACTGCAAGGAGATAGCTGGGAAATGCAATCTGTATTCTAGGAAGCCTTGTGTCCAGATAAAAATTCTCTCTCTGTGCAAGAAGAGAGAATGATATTGGTGGACAACTTGCAGTCTTGAACTCATCTCTTAGCTGGCTTTCCTGCTTCCTGCCTCATCAAATTGTCCTTTTCCCTCAACTTTTACTAAAAGCAATATGGCCATACCTATCCGTGCTCAAAAACATTCAGCAAGCTCCTTACTGCCCTGCACATAAACTCTTAGTTCTTGGCATGGACTGAGCAGTCTTCATGCTCTGGTTCCTGTCCACCTCACCTATTTCTGTGCTCTTTGCTCTTTATTCTCAAATACTGAACTCTGTTCTTTCTCCATGAATAACACTGTATTTCATGCCTCAGTGTCTTTGCACATTCTGTCTCTTCCTTTAGGGGTGTTCTTTCATCTGAAAAATTTCTAGTTGACTTTGAAAACCAAGTTCAGGAGTCACTTCCCACGGGAAATATTTTTTTAAAAATTAATCTCTCTTCTCCCAGCCTTAATCAAGAGAATTCATCGGTCATTCTTTGTATTGCATATCTGTACTTATACCTGTTCCATTTTGCCCTTAACATGTAATGTAGTCATTCATCTTCTCTTCTATACGATGAACATGATCAGATTCACCTTCACATCCTCAGAAATCATCACAATGCTTTCCAGAGAGCAGATCAATAACTGCATGTTTACTCTTGATTGAATGAGTGAATGAACAGGTGTCAGGATGATTACATGACATCAGTATTTGCTTAGCTCTTTTAACCTTTTACATGAAACCTTCTTTTATTATTTATTTTCTTTTATTTTATTTTTGTCTTTTTGTCTTTTTAGGGCTGCACCCATGGCATATGGAAGTTTCCCAGGCTAGGGGTCTAATCAGAGCTGTAGCCGCCGGCCTACACCACAGCCACAGCAACACCAGATCCGAGCTGTGTTTTCAACCTACACCACAGCTCACTGCCTTGCTGGATCCTTAACCCACAGCGAGGCCAGGGCTCAAACCCACAACCTCATGATTCCTAGTTGGATTCGTTTCTGCTGCACCACAATGGGAACTCCCTGATGTCTTCTTTTAAATAAAAACTACTTGTGAACACTTACTCTGTTTAGGGTACATTCACTTTGTTTGTGTTCAGAGTATTGGCATAGCAATCTAACTTAATCTTTATAGATACCCCTGTGAGATAGGCATTGTTATTCTTTTTATACAGATGGGAAAGTGAGGCATGAAGAATCTAGTTTAATTAACCAACTTCCTTTCTTTCCTTTTCTTTTCTTTCCTTTTCTTTTCTTTTCTTTTCTTTTCTTTCCTTTCCTTTCCTTTCCTTTCCTTCCTTTTCTTTTCTTTCTTTGTTTCTTTCTGTTTCTTTGTTTGTTTGTTTGTTTCTTTCTTTCTTTCTTTTCTTTCTTTTCTCTCTCTCTCTCTCTTTCTTTCTTTCTTTCTCTTTTTTAGGAATAGATGCACCCATGCAGATGGAAATTCCCAGACTAGAGGTCAAATCAGAGCTGTAGCTGCCAGCCTATGCCACAGCCACAGCAATCTGGATCCAAGCCACCTCTGCAACCTACAGCACAGCTTATGACAATGCTGGATCCTTAACCCACTGAGCAAGGCCAGGGATCGAACCCGTGTCCTCGTGGATACTAGTCGGGTTCGTTACCCCTGAGCCATAACAGCAACTCCCTCATTTCTTTCTTAATTGCTGTTGTCTGCAGGGAAAGCGGAAGATAGAAGAGACTGGAGTAGAATTTTGCCTGGGATGGTATTCTGGAAAGAATATTGGACTGGTAGTTACTCGGTTCTTGCTCAATTCTATAATCTGTTAGCTTGAGTGGCCAGCTTTTCTTTCCTTCCTCGGGCTTCAGCGTTCTCATCTGACAGGCAGATTGGCTCCAAGATCTCTAAATCTCCTTCCAGATCTGAAAGTCAGTGATTTTCTTACTTTTCTAATATAGCAAGTTGAAATGTAACCCTCCTCCACACCAATATGCTACATTCGCACAGCTGCGCTTTTGCTAAAAATGGACACTTTCTAAATGTTAAAACAGTACATGGTAGAGAATAGTCAGTTTAGATCCAAAAACCACCACTCTGCTCAAGGATGAACACTAAAGCCCTGGATCCCACTCAATAGAAAAATCTTCCCAGAATGGAGGATGTATAAGGCGTTGCTTTCACTGAAGCTTTTTAAAAGATTACATCCAGACATATTTAGCCACCAAATACATTTTGGATCCAGGAGTAGTGCGATTGACATGTAGCCAGAAATGCGCCCTGGCTTCTCTCCACGACCTGAGTCCACAATGTATGGAATTTTATGCAACTCCCGTGTGTACTAACAAATTCCCTGCAGGTCTTTCCCTCATGGATTTATATCAGAAACCTGAAGGCTCTATAAAACTATCACCCCTGAAACAATCGAAAAGAAGGCAAAAGGGTTCATCAGGTGGAGATAAATATATCACTTTTGTGGTGGTGACGATGATATCAGAGAATACAGCTTCTCTTGGGGTCCAAGGCAACTTTCTAATCCTGAACCCTAGAATCAGGCAGACATTCACACAGCCCAGCTAGATTAAGATGCCTTTTCCCCAATGAGTGAATGAATGAAGCTTTCTCAGTTTCGTCACAAAAACCCACTATGGCAGAGACTGCTAGTTACCCCTCAAACCTCCTCGTCTGGCTCTAGAGCTCAGGCTTTTCATCGTTATGCTAGGTGGTTTCTTATGAGAGACAAGCAGAGGCACTCTTACGCTATCTCAAGCAAAGGATGTTTGTATTTAGGATAGATGGAGAGGCCAGAAAAATAAGGAATATCTCAGTGGTCACCTGTGATGCCCTGGCATCTGGTTATCCCTTCAGTGGGATTGCGTCCGTTGCACCTAGACCATTGTTTATCCTTGTGGGGACTCAGTTACTCTCTGTCACTGCTCTTTATGCTTCTGTCCTCCTGTTGCACTCAACTACTAGCTGTTTCCACTCAGTTTCTTTCTACCACGAGACCGTTTCTTATACGTGTTCTTTACCGCCCGTGGCTTCTGCATTTTGCCCTCTCTATGTGTACACATTTCTGCCTACTCTATTGTGCACTGATAATATTGTCTTCTCCATTTAAAGGATTGGTGGGATCAGCCAGTTATCTTCCAGGACCGAATGCCCAGTTAGGTAAGGCTTTCGCAGCAGTCATTGTCTTCAGATGGTCTGCCTAGCGCCTCCGGACCTGCCTCCCTGTACCTCCTCCTCTGCCCAGGTCCCTAAGAGTGCTGCAGGCCATGCCACACCCTTCAAGGACTCTCTACCAAACAGTTCCTCATTCAGTTTCTTCGAGAAGGAGACATGCCTGGCAAGGGAGCTTGAGTCTTCTGTCCTTATTATTGTCTCTTTGTTGTTCTTTCTCATCACATCCTATAAATGAAGCCAAAGACGTAAACAGCATATTCAAATTTGCTCCTTCTTTCCCTATATCTTATCTAAATAAAATGAAATGAGCTTAGAACATGCATCAAAGATATCTTCCAACTCTCATGCCTCATCTGTCTAGTCCAACTATTGCATCAGGCTTCTTTATAATCCGTGGGCCAGACAATCAATGGTGGCTTTTTTTTTTTTTTTTTTTTTTTTAATGGCCACATCTGAAGCATATGTACATTCCCAGGCCAGGGACTGAAGCCAAGCAAGCCACAGCTGTGACTTACACAGCAGCTGCAACAACACCCCATCCTTTAATCCACTGCACTGAGCTGGGGATCAAACCCCCTTCCTCCTCAGCAGCCTGAGAGGCTATAGTTGGATTCTAAACCCACTGTGCCACAGCGGGAACTCCTCCATGGCGGTCTTTAAATCAGTGATCACTCTGCTTGAATCTGCTGTGATCAGAAGCATTGATTGCGAAGAATCGGGAGGACTATAGATCCAGCTGTCTCTCTAGGCAACATAGACTCTTCTCTAAGAACAGCAGCAGAAGACAAGGCATAAGCAGAAGGTTTGGTATGATGAAAGATGCCTGCTCTATTGTCCACTGATCCACTCAATGTTGTGTAGGTTGAATAAACTTTATTAGAACCATTAGCTTCTGAACTCTTTTTTAGGGACTCTAGGTCTTTAGGATTTGAATTAGGAGTGGAAGGAAGCACTGGACTGGAAGGGTCTAATCTGACTCCCTGCCCAAGGAAGAGAGCAGGCTGCAGGATTCCTATCCTTTCTTTCCTTTCTTCCTCCTCCTTCATTTTTATTGCCGCTATTCAGAAATGGGTTGACTATAATCCTTAGTTCACGACTTATTATCGATTTGAAAATGGCTTGCTTTTACGTATTTAGTTGCTTACTAGTAACTCAATATTGGTGGATTACGTCTTAAAGCAAAAGCTAAGATTTTGACAGTAGTCTTTTTCTGCCTTAGTTTTCTATTCCTGAATAAAAATTGACTGCAAATTAGCAGTATCAAACAACACCTACATATTACTGAAGTCACAAATTCTGTAGGTTGGGAGTCTGGGTGTAACTTAGCTGTGTCTGAGTCTTACAAGGCTTCAATTACAGTGTTGGCCAGGCTGCCGTGGGCACGGCCAAAAAAAAAACCCAAAAAAGTTAATAACAGTGTGGCTAAGGTGATTTATTTAACATCTATGCCTCAGTTTCCTTATGTATCAGATAAGGACAGTGATAGCGTCTGCTTCATAGGGATTTTTTAAGGATTAAATGAATATTCGTCCACTGTCATATTAATGAACATTTGAGTTATTTTTAGATTTTTTGTTCCTGTAAACAAGGCTGAAGTAAACATGTTTATACCTGTCTCCAATTGTAGATACATAAGAATATCTTTTGAGAATATACTTAGGAATGGAATTTCTGGGTCATGGGACATATGAATGTTCAATTTTAAGTAGATAATGTCAAACTTTCCCAAATCCACATTTCCATCAGCAGTGAATAAGAGATCCTGGGACTCTTTTGTCTCCAATACTTATCATAGGTAAATTTTTACATTTTTTGCCCACCAACATCATGGCCTCTGGTACACCACTCTGGCCTGAACTTGCATTTCCCTGATCCCAGTAACAGCCAGCATCTCTTCTTAGGTGTGCTACCCCTATGTAGCCTCTTCTGTGGAAGATCTACTCATGTTTTGCCTAATTTTATATCAGATTGTTTGTATTACTTTAATATTTATTTCTAGGCATTCTGTACATATATGCACACTAAAAATTAGATAATAACATGCTTAGGGTAAAATAAGCCTGATAATAGGTAAATAGGGAAACGGTCAACTTTGATTTGAAATTCATTATAGTGAGGTTATAGAGCACATGGACTTTTGCATGAGAGTTCCTGGGCCCAAAACTGGTAGTTTATAATAGTTAATAATAGCAGTTCCCTGGTGGCCTAGTGATTAAGGATTCAGCATTGTCACTGCTGTGGCTTGAGTTGATCTCTGGCCTGGGAACTTCTGCACGCTGTTGGTATAGCCAGGCTGCCGTGGGCACAGCCAAAAAAAAAAAAAAAGTTAATGACAGCGTGGCCACGGTGATGTATTTAACTTCTATGCCTAATTTTCCTTATGTATCAGATGAGGATAGTAACAGTGTCTGCCCATGTGGATTTTTTAAGGATTAAGTGAATTAAATATAGCTAACCTTGAGAACAGTGTCCAGCACACAATAAGCACGATATTAGTATTTGCTCAGAGTGTTATTTAATTGGGTATCCAGGTGCTGTTGGTTGCTAGGGCAGTGTTCTGCTAATCAACTTTGAGTGTGTCACTTTTACCCATTCCTGTGTATGTATATTCTTTTATCTTGACTCATTTCTTTAAAAAAAAAAACCATTTATTTTATGTTATTTTATTTATTTTATTTTTTGCTTTTTTAGGGCCGCACCTGCAGCATATGGAGGTTCCCAGGCTAGGAGTCGAATCAGAGCTGCAGCTGCTGGTCTACACCACAGCCACAGCAACGCAGGATCCGAGCCACATCTTCGACTTACACCACAGCTCACGGCAATGCTGGATCCTTAACCCACTGAGCGAGGCCAGGGATCGAACCTGCGCCCCCTCATGGCTGCTAGTTAACCACTGAGCCACTATGGGAACTCCGTTTAAAAATTTTTTTTAAATTAAAGTATAGCTGATTTACAATGTTCTGTCAATTTCTGCTGTACAGCAAAAGGATCCAGTCATACATGTATGTACATTTTTTCCTCACATTATCTTCCATCATGTTCTATCACAAGTGATTGGATATAGTTCCCTGTGCTGTAGAGTAGGACCTCATTGACTATCTATTCTTTTTTTTTTTTTTTTTTGTCTTTTGTCTTTTCAGGGCCATACCCATGGCCTATGGAAGTTCCCAAGCTAGGGGTCCAATCAGACCTGTAGCGGCACCACAGCCACAGCAGCACTAGATCCAAGCTGCATCTGCGACCTACACCACCGCTCATGGCAACACCGGATCCTTAACCCAATGAGCGAGGCCAGGAATCGAACCTGCATCCTCATGGTTCCTAGTCTGATTCCTTTCCACTGTGCCATGACAGGAACTCTGACTATCCATTCTAAATGTAATAGTTTGCATCCACTAACCCCAAACTCCTAGTCCATGGCACTCCCTCCTGCTTGGCAGACACAAATCTGTTCTCCGTGTCTGTAAGTCTCTATTCTGTAGATAGGTGCACATTAAGTGAAGTAAGTCAGAAAGAGAAAGATAAGTACCCTATGATACCACTTATATGTGGAATCTAAAATATGGCACAAACAGAATCATTTCTGACAAGTCAAAATGGTTTTTTTTTCCCTCCATACACAATTTTTTCTTGAGTAGTGAATTAGCAGCTGATGGAAAAATATTAACTCAGGCCACTGAAATATACATATAATAATATAATACATCATATAATAATAATATATCCTACAATGCATAATTCTATCTCTAAGCTCTCCTCCAGCTTTAATAGCCTGTGATCCTTTAGGGGATGTTGAATTCCTCATTGCAGGCTGCCTGAAGCTTGACAAGAAGGCATGACAGAACTTCAATTATACTGCTTTGTTGAGTCTGAAATCACATTCCGAGGCAATAGTCATTGTCTAGGTATAATGGACTGCCAATTATTTGAATAAAGAGAAGTAATATTTTCCCGTGTTAGTTATCTTTCTCTCCCCCATTAATAAAGTTCACTTGTTCCCTTTGTCCACCTGTCCTTTCTTAAGGTTGCTGAATCCATAGATGCTTTTATCCACTCCAGACAGAATGAAACAGTGACTATATTTTTCCAGTGACTATATTTTTAGCCACCATTAAAGCTTATGTCTCTTGCTTTTCTGAGCAATGAGCACCCTGCAGCATTCAGAACCACCTGCATTCAGCCTTCAGGGAACTGGACTGCTTTGTTGATGGTTCAGCGGTTAAATGGAGGCATAAACACTGCAGGTTGTGTGTAAGCCAGAGAAGGGAGCTAATTATGCTAAACAGGAAGATTAATAATACAAGCTGTGCAAACAAAAACACTCTAACTGATTTCGAGGCATGATTATTTCTCTCCCTTGCTTCCTATCCTGGATTTATCCAAAGGACATGATGGTAGAAGAAAGTAGGTCTCGGAGTTCCCGTCGTGGCGAAGTGGTTAACGAATCTGACTAGGAACCATGAGGCGGCAGGTTTGATCCCTGGCCTCGCTCAGTGGGTTAAGGATCCAGCGTTGCCGTGAGCTGTGGTGTAGGTCGCAGACGCGGCTTGGATCCCATGTTGCTGTGGCTCTGGCGTAGGCTGGCGGCTATAGCTCCGATTGGACCCCTAGCCTGGGAACCTCCGTATGCCACAGGAGCGGCCCTAGAAAAAGGCACAAAAAAAAAAAAAAAAAGGAAAAAAAAGTAGGTCTCCTCCAGCAGATACTGGATCCTGACAAGTAAGAGATGAAATTGACAAGGAAATTCTCCATTGCAAGAAAGAGAAACACTGTGTTTGTCTGCCTTGGAGCTGGACTTTGAAGAAAGCTTGGAACGCATGGCAGTGTAATTAATTGGGAGAAACTGATACTCTCAAAGAAACTTATAGACTCAGGTCAAAGGTCAAAGGTCAGGCTAGGGCCTTATCAAAGGCCACTTCTCTCCAGTTCAGCCAAAGGGAAAGCTTGACACGTGGATAGGTAAGGACTAGACCCACTGGGAAGACCAAACTCTTCTTTCCTGCCTTTCAGGTAAGAACTCCTGTATTCTCCGGGGGTCCTGTCAGCTACTACAAACCTAGTTCTCTTAAGTGGAACCCCCGAATGGGTCTTAACATTGGAAGGTATTCTGGTTATCTTTTGCCGTGGAACCAACAGCTCCAAAATTTATTGGCTTAAAATAACAATTTATTGGAGTTCCCGTTGTGGTACAGTGCAAATGAACCTGACTAGGAACCTCAAGGTGGCAGGTTCAATCCCTGGCCTCTCTCAGTGGGTTAAGGATCTGGCGTTGCTGCTGAGCTGTGGCTAGCAGCTGTAGCTCCGATTCCACCCTTAGCCTGGGAACCTCCATATGCCGCAGGTGTGGCCCTAACAAGCAAAAATAAATAAATAAATAAATAAATAAATAAATAACAATTTATTATTATCTGTCCTGGTTCTGTGGGTTGACAAGGCTCAGCTCAGCAGCCTTGCTTGGGATCTCTCATGCCAGTGCAGTTGGGTAGCTACCTGGGCAGGAGTCATCAGGAGGCACGTGCGGGCTGGCCATCCAGGGCGGCCTTCTCCCTCACAGGGCTGGGGCCTCCGTGTCCTTCCACCTGGCCTCTCTCTCCAGGGGAGCAGCCAGGACACTGCAGCTCAGGGCTCCAAGAAAAAGGGAAGTGCTCTAACACAGCATCACTTCTGCCACATTCCGTTGGTCAAAGCAGT
Organism: Sus scrofa; assembly: GCF_054392235.1. Lineage (NCBI taxonomy): Eukaryota > Metazoa > Chordata > Mammalia > Artiodactyla > Suidae > Sus > Sus scrofa. The sequence goes on along the minus strand of NC_139389.1, from coordinate 121,132,139 downwards.
TAAAGGGCAGCTCAAATTTAAGAGAATGGAGAGGCATGTGGGTCCAAAGTGGGGAGGAGACGATGGTGTAGTCTTTGGAGAGAAGCTACTGTGTACCGCAGGTCCCTCCTGGGGAGTTTCCCAGGAAACCTAGCCTTTACAAGGCAGGGACCTTTGGTACTAAGCCTGGCAGAGATGCCTTCCTACTCGTCTCCATTTCCTCCTTTAGCTCGCAGCTGAAAAGTCACTTTCCCAGGATACCTCTCTAAGGCCCCATCATTAAATTAGTTTCTGTGCCTTTCCTTTACAGCATTAGAATAATTTGTAATTGCATATTTCTATGCTTATTGGTTTAATGTATGTCTCCAACACTGGACTGAAAACTCCACGAGGCAGGTAGGCCTATCTGAATTCTCTCCAGCCACTGCCCCTCCCTGCCCACCCCGTGCTTGGTATGGTGATGACTTTCAGTAAAATCTCGGCAAATATTTGTCAAGGATGAAGGAATGGCTGGGTGGTGAAAACATCTGATTTTCCCATTTGGCTCTGGTGGTTCATGCAGAGGTTTCCATCAAGGGGAGTCAGAGCCCTTACCCATTCATTTACGCTGTTTTAACACCAGTATTCACTGAGCCCCAATAGGTGCTGGCCACCACATTAGACCATGGGGTAGAACTGAGGACAAGAGTCCGAAGTGAACTCTGCCTTCATAGGGTCTACAGTCTATGTGGGAAGGCAGGCAGGTAAACACACTATTTCAACCCAAGAGGAAAGTGCTAGAAGGGGGTGGTACAGGTTGCAGGGTGTATTGTGCCCACCCCGTTCCTTCTCCCACCTACTCCTTCTCCCTCCCTCCCTCTCTCTCTCTCACACCCACAAACACACAGAATCTTATAGTTTCAGGGGCTCATGGATTCTACATTTATTACTCATCGTTTAGATGCTGCAGCATAAAACATATTGCACTCATATTTACAGCTATATCATTTGGGGTTTACTAAGAATAACTGGGGAATATCCTCCTTTAATGAGAAAATTAAAAGATAAGCTTGCTACGTTTCAGATGTTCTTAATAGGAGAAAGCTGGAGTTTGTGTCGGAAAATCTGGGATCTACGAGTTGAAAACTTCATAAAACGTTTCCAAAGTCAGAACCAGAGGTTAAGTTTTTCACTTTTGGACCTGCTTGCATTTCAGATCATGCAAACCAAAGCTACCTTTGAATCTGCTTTGTATGTGTTCCACACAAGTACTTATCTACATGTGAATAAAATACAGACCAGTTGCAAAATCACCCAGCAATGCTGAAGTTTTATTATTTCAGGCCAGCTGTCCATCACACTCTGAGAACAAAAGAGAGACCCTCTAATACAGTGGTGTAAGGAGTATGGATTTGTTCTGAACAGGAATTGATTGGAAGGTTTTGGGTGGGAGAAAGACATGATCATTTCCACACTTTAAAGAGACATTTCAGCTTCTGAGCAGAGTTTGTTTGAACCACAGGGTTTAGGAATGAAGCAGGAAGACCAGTCAAGAAGCTTCTGTAATTGGCCAGGCTCAGAGCAAAGCGTAACAATGGAATCTGGAGGTGAGTGACTAGAATAATGAAGGGATTTAAAATCATGTCATATTTCTATTTTTAAAAGCTAGAAGATGCTTAGATGTTTCAGTTGGGAATCTAGGAGATGCCTTCAAATAGGAGATGGGTTGTCATATAAAAGATGGAATAAAATTATCTGTGTCCTCAAAGGAAAACTCAGAGATGGAAACATTGGGGCATGAAATTTTTGCTCAGAATAAGGAAGCATTTTCTCCCAGAGCTATGCAGAGATGCGAGGGTCTGGCTGGGGAGTCAGTGAATTCTCATCCTTGACTCTGGATGAGCAGAGGCTGGAGGATCTCTGTGGGGAGATGTGGAGAGTCTAGGAAGGAATTATGGGATCTGATGCAAAAAATTTTACCCTGAGACTCACTGGTTTTGGAAATTCATAAATGTAGCAGGACTGAAACTTAAGGATACTGTCATTTTGGTATAACACCATTGAGACAAAGAAAATTCATAATTACATTCCCCATCTTGGGGATTTTTAGAGAATTCCCAAGTATTTGGCACACAGCCTATCCAAGGTGGGTATAGTTGCAGCTGACCTATTTGGTAGAAGTGTTGAACTTTCCTTCCCACTTTTTGCCTCTGTTTCTCAGAATAGTTTTCTTTAATCTTCCTTAGAGAGATGGTATAGAAGAAGAGTGTTGGTTCCAGATTAGAGAAACCCAGCTTGAAATTCTCTGCCACACTTGCTAATGGCATGAATGTAGACAAATTCTTTAATGTCTCTGAGCCTCATTTATTCATGTTTTAAATGGGGATAGCATTACCTTTTTTCTATGTTGTTTTAAGAGAGAACATGTGCAAAGTTCCTAGCACCTAGTAGGATTTTAATACATGGGAACCACATCCAGAAAAAAATGAAAACAAAATATTTTTTTCTTGTCCAGGCAAATGGAGCCAAGTCATTATGTATGGGAACTGGGTAGTCATGGTGATTGAACAGTCAACTAGCAAAAGGAAATGCTCACTTATGGAACTGATGGAGTCCTAACTCCAGGATATTATTTATTTTCTCCCCTCTAATTTGATGCATCTTCAAGGATAACCATTTACGTGAGTTCTTAACACACTGAGAAATTAGCAACAGTTCAGAGGCAAGGATGGATAATGCTTGGAGCGTTCTTGAGACTGGTGCTGGAAAGCTAGAGGGAGTAATTGAGCTTCCTCCATGAGAGCACGTCTTCCTGTGAATATCAGACTTAGGGGTTTGGTGGGGAGGGAATGGGTCTTCAAATAAATATGATTCATAGTTTAGTGGAAAAGTTGCAAACTTCTCTATGAAAATTGGATAGCAAGTCAGTTCATTATACTGTAGTTATTGACGTTGCAATTTGGACCCAATGAATACAATTACAAATCCATTTAGGAAGGAATGTGATCGGAGATTTTGTTGGCTTTCATTTACCCTTTAGGTGCCTGAATGATTTTGCAAATGAGACCTGGCCCCCTTCCACTACCCTTGGGTCCTGATTATTTCTCTACTTACAGCACCTGTCACAGTAACTGCCACAATGATGGTTCTTGCTAGTATTTGCTGGCCAACTGGAAATGCTCTCATTGTGTGTCTCTGGCGTCCTTTTGGTCAATGCAGGGATGGTCAGAATCTGGTTAAACATTTACCTATATGTGTGTATTCACTGTGCATGCCCCATGACTCCAGCAGCTTTAGTTTTCAACTAGCGCCAATCTCGACACACAGCCTCTGTATCTCTTTATATTTACAGTGAATGACTCATGGACATCAGCTCGATAGGTGTGCACAGCCTGATTAGGCATGAGACTTTCTATGTTATCTCAGAGTATCTTATAAAGCTGAGAAGAATAAACAAGATCCCCCACATTCTTAAGAGTGACAGGGAGCTGGCAGGCATGTCCTTAATGGCTTTTGAAGATAATCTATCGATTCTGTTACTAACACCACCTGCTCCTCCCACCTCATCCACACTCCAACCATAAAGTGAAGATGTGGCTTTGGAAAGGAGCTCCCCCAGTGGTCCACTGATGTGGGGAATGCAGTCTGCATGGGGAAGGCTGTGGCATTCTCATCTCCAGATTCAAGTGACAATATTCCCAGAAAACTGTCAAAAGGTTTGGGGGTGGATGCTTCTAGAAAGAGGGGGCTGGCATCTTACTCCCTGGCTGGTTGCTGGCTGAGCTCAGAAGTGTGGCAGCCATCCTAGCCTGCCACCAGGGAGCAGCGGAGAGCGTTCTGGAGGGCTTGACTCCTTGATGCTGGAGTTTAGGGGGCTTCCTGAATAGGGAGAATGGGGCTTAATTATAATCTGGAGCATTCTGGGGGTAGGAAGGTGGATGGTATGGCCTGCAATGGCTGGGAGGAGAAGAAGGAAGAGAGGGCCTGCATTTGGCCTGCATTTCCCTCACAACAAAAGGTGGTCAGGCTTGAGCCATCGTCTTAGTCAGCATGGGCTAACTATAACAGAATGCCAGAGATGGAGTGGCTTACTCAGCACAAATTTATTTTCCACAGTTCTGGAGGCTAAGAAGTCCAAGATAAGGGTGCCACTATGGTCAGGTTCTGGAGAGATCTTTCTTTCAGGCTTGCAAATGGCCATCTTCTCACTATGTCCTCACATGATGGAAACTAGAGAGAGAAAGCCAGCTCTCCCCTGTCTCTTCTTGTAAGGGAACTAATCCTATCATGATGGCTCCATCCTCATGACCTAATTACCTCCAAATGCCTTTTCTCCAAATATCTTCATCACATTGGGTGTTGAGGCCTCAATATATGGATTTGGGGTAACATGAATATATAGTCTTCGACAGCCATCTGGGAAGAATCTTTCCAAGAGGGTAGGGTGCATGGCAAGGGGGATTCAATTGGGGGAGATCCCGTGGAAAGCAAGAACTAAGAAGTGGTCCCAAAAAAGCACCTAGAGAGCACATTACCCCCTCAGAAACAAAGCAGTGCAGTGGTTCCCACTGTGACTCGGAAGAACCCACATAAGGCCAGCATTTGAAAGGGAGTGACACAAAACTGGCCACCTGGTGTCAGCCAAGAAAGAATATATCCATGATTAGAGGAGGAAAAGGGACTTTTGACCCTTCCTGTAATTTATCTTTTCCATGCACTGACCTCAAAAGTGCAGAAGAGATGGATGAATGTGGAGGCACAGATCACTGTCAATTTCCACGGCAAGTCCCGGAACCAAGGTCAGGCCTCATTGGGAAGGAGTGGGCAGTGGAGGCTGGTAGTGGGGAAATAGGAAAGGGACAGATTTTCAAATCATATAGGAGGTTCGAGTTTTATTTTAGATTAGACAGGACTTCAGAGTATCTGAAAATGCATCTTTATACCTGTAGCTTGTTCTTGAAACCAAAGAAGGTCACAGGCTCTGCCTGGGATGCTGTGAAAAGGTAGAGAAAAGAGGTCCATCAGAGCATGCTGGAAGCAGTGGAAGGAAAAAAATAAACCTGTTCCTGTTTGTACCCTCCCCGAGATCAGACTATTCATTAAACTGCTTCCACATGCAGGGTAGACATGACTGAGGAATTCACAGGGGAGGTGGAGGAGCGAACTTAGACCACACAGCAGACTTGCCCTGAGCATCCTTATGAGATGCGATTTTCCTCCCCAACTCTCCACTGACTCTGCAGCCCTAGTAGTCCTGCTCTCCTGCACGGAGACCATTCTCTTCTCCCTGGATGCAAACTTGCATTCCCCTCCTCGAAGGCTTTTCTGTGAGCCCCCCACGGGAAGGGCATGACCCCAAGGTCAATGTGAGTGGGAAGAAACAGACACTCTCTTGCGCACTTGCCCTTGACTTCCTTTTTTTCCAAGAAGGAAGTCTGAAGGTAGGTTTGTAGCTTGATCTCAATCTAATAGAATGAGTTTCCATTCAGGTTAAAGAAAGCAGGTATTATGCCCAGAAAGGAAACCAAAGACAATTTTTTTTAAAGGTACTTTTTGGATACTCATTGAAAAATTCAGTGGCGCTCTTGGTTGTTAGATGCGAAAGGCTCACAGTGACATTTCATACATGCTTTGTATAACTTCTTTCTGATCTTCAGGCGAATTTTCTATTTTGGGACATTGTCACCACTTAATTGAAAATTGCTAAGCTTGGAGTTCCCATTGTGGTGCAGTGGTTAAAGAATCCGACTAGGAACCATGAGGTTGAGGGTTAGATCCCTGGCCTTGCTCAGTGGGTTAAGGATCTGGTGTTGCCATGAGCTGTGGTGTGGGTGGCAGACATGGCTTGGATCCCACGTTGCTGTGGCTGTGGTTTAGGTCGGTGGCTACAGCTCCGATTGGACCTCTAGCCTGGGAACCTCCATATGCCGTGGGAGCAGCTCAAGAAAAGGCAAAAAGACAAAAAAAAAAATTAAAATAAATAAATAAAATAAAAAGAAAATTGCTAAGCTCTAGCATTATTACCCAGATGGTTTTATAAAATGATTTTGAGTCCTCTTTTGCTTGTAGTAGATGAGTTCATTTGGAAAAGAAAATTAAAAAAATATTAACCATCAAAAATGATAATAATGGGCCTTTCTGTGGAAATCACAAGAAGTGTGTAATTGGATGGATTTAAAAGCAGTTGTTGAGATGGCCTATCTGTAGTAGGATTGTGGTAGAAGCTAAAGAGTGATAGTGTGTCATATTTTAAAATTGTAATGGCTTTTCAGTCTCTACTTCTGTAGTCTGTCCAATTGTGCAATAGCTGAAGGCGGGTACCTTTAACCTACCAGTGATCCTATTGATTCTATTGCCGAAATATGTTTTCAATCAATTCTCTTCTCTTTCCCCCATTGTGACCACTTTAGCCCAAGTAATAAATGGTCGATGTGTTTCTAATTTGCCTTTCTCAATCCATTCCCCCCACGGTAGCTGATGTGATCGTAAAAAGCAAATGGATTAAGATGGTGAATTGAAATGCATTCACAGAATTCCTCTTCTCCAATAGCTGGTAAATGAGAGTAGGGTGTACAAAGCAGCCAAGAATATATCGACCAGCTCGCTGAATAAACTTAAAAAAAAAAATTCTCCCATTCTGCTTGCATTTCTCCAGATTTGGGAGTATTGGTGAGAAACGCTGGGCTTCTGCTGGCTTACCAGAATTTCTAGCTTCAGGGGCATGGAATGTGGATTAGGAAGAGGCCAGGCAACCATCATCCCTCCTTTACACTGAACCTCCTCTTCCCTTTTTTGGTGGATAGAACAGTCCCTGCCCGTGGTAGCCAGGAGAATGCCCCACCCTCAGATTTCCAACTGTAGGGACAGAAGCCTCCAGTCACTTGGCTCTGAAATCCATCATGGAGTTTGCACCAAAGCCATGTTTTCTGTGGGCTGCTCCCAGGCACCGGCAGAAGAGATGTCGATTCTGAGACACCTTGGGCTCGAAGGCTCTCCCATGGTCTTGCCCAACTTTCCTTGCTTTGCATGGCCTCTAGGAAGGGTTCACCCCAATTGGCTTCCTTCCCTCAGAGCCAATCCTGCATCATGCTAGAGGGCTCTCAGCCTCTCCTGCCACCCTCATGATTTTCTCTTGTAGATGGTCTCCCATGTTAATTTCTTGCACATTTGATCTAGTCTTGGTGCCTGCTTCTTAGAGGACTGAGAATAACACACTGGCACACAGGAGATGATTAATAAGTTTATTCAGGAAGCGAATGAAAAAATGAATTAAAAAGTGGTTTCCGTTAACCTCCCCAAAAAATCATCTCCCATATCCTTGGGAGAACTATGGGAAGAAAAATACAAGTTTTTTCTACCCTGTTCTGTTTCTGGCTCTTTATTCTCTGTGCCTGATGCTCGGTTATAAAATATTTTCATCCAAGGGGAAGCTTTGAGTCATCTTTTTCTTATGCATGATAACTTTGGCACCTGGAATGGTTTATAAGATAGTGGAATCAAAACATCATATGTGGAGTTCCCATTGTTGCGCAGCGGAAATGAATCTAAGAATCATGAGGTTGCAGGTTTGATCCCTGCCCTTGCTCAGTGGGTTAAGGATCCTGCGTTGCCATGAGCTGTCGTGTAAGTCGCAGACACAGCTTGGATCCTGCGTTGCTGTGGCTCTGGCGTAGTCTGGCAGCTATGGCTCCAATTAGACCCCTAGCCTGGAAACATCCATATGCCACAGGTGCGGCCCTATAAAGACAAAAGACAAAAAAAAAAAAAAAAAAAAAAAATCATATGTGAATTCTTTAAAAATATTGTTCATGGAGTTCTTTTTGTGGCTCCGCAAGTTGAGAACCTTACATAGTGTCCATGAAGATGTGGGTTTGATCCCTGGCCTCACTCAGTGGGTTAAGGATCTGGCGCTGCTTCAAGCTGTGGCATAGGTCACAGATGTGGCTCAGATCTGGCATTGCCATGGCTGTGGGGTAGGCTGTATCTGCATCTCTGATTTGACCCCTAGCCCAGGAACCTCCATCTGCAACAGTCGTGGCTGGAAAAAGAAAAAAAAAAATTTTCTTGTCTTTTTTTTTTTTTTTTGTCTTTCGTCTGTTGTTGTTGTTGTTGTTGTTGCTATTTCTTGGGCCGCTCCCACGGCATATGGAGGTTCCCAGGCTAGGGGTCGAATCGGAGCTGTAGCCACCGGCCTACGCCAGAGCCACAGCAACGCGGGATCTGAGCCGCGTCTGCAACCTACACCACAGCTCACGGCAACGCCGGATGGTTAACCCACTGAGCAAGGGTAGGGACCGAACCCGCAACCTCATGGTTCCTAGTCGGATTCGTTAACCACTGCGCCACGACGGGAACTCCAAGAAAAAAAAAATATTTTCTAAGTGTTCTTAGAACTAAATGAGATAACCCAAAGAGTTTAGCACAGATCCTGACACATTATAAACAGATAAAATATGGTGAACACACAAACAAGGTCCTGCGCATTCTCCTAAAGCAACATAATAAATGTATACACATCAACAAAGATGAATCATAAATTATTTGCGTTGATTGAAAGGAGGGCTTCTGGTCAGATCTAATGTTGCTTGGAGAGTTTTGAGTGCTTCTGGTAGGCACAGAAGCCTCTGGTCAAAGGGCTCTTATTCCTCACAATGGATGACTATGAAAAGAATTTGGGGTCGCTATCAGAATCATAGTAACAGCTGATACTTTCTTTGGGTGTGTCTTTTTTAGGACTGCCACCATGGCATATGGAAGTTCCCAGGCTAGGGGTCACATTGGAGCTGTAGCTGATGGCTTATGCCACAGCATCACCAGATCTGAGCCGTGTCTACTATCTATACCACAGCTCACGGCAACACCAGATCCTTTAACCTACTGATCGAGGCCAGGGATTGAACCTGTATCCTCATGGATTCTAGTCTGGTTCGTTACTGCTGAGCCACAATGGGAACTCCAGTAACAGCTGATAATTTTTTTTTTTTTCCCACTGTACAGCAAGGGGGTCAGGTTATCCTTACATGTATACATTACAATTACATTTTTCCCCCACCCTTTCTTCTGTTGCAACATGAGTATCTAGACAAAGTTCTCAATGCTATTCAGCAGGATCTTCTTGTAAATCTATTCTAAGTTGTGTCTGATAAGCCCAAGCTCCCGATCCCTCCCACTCCCTCCCCCTCCCTCCCCCTCCCATCAGGCAACCACAAGTCTCTTCTCCAAGTCCATGATTTTCTTTTCTGAGGAGATGTTCATTTGTGCTGGATATTAGATTCCAGTTATAAGTGATACCATATGGTATTTGTCTTTGTCTTTCTGGCTCATTTCACTCAGGATGAGATTCTCAAGTTCCATCCATGTTGCTGCAAATGGCATGATGTCATCCTTTTTTATGGCTGAGTAGTATTCCATTGTGTATATATACCACATCTTCCGAATCCAATCATCTGTCGATGGACATTTGGGTTGTTTCCATGTCCTGGCTATTGTGAATAGTGCTGCAATGAACATGCGGGTGCATGTGTCTCTTTTAAGTAGAGTTTTGTCCGGATAGATGCCCAAGAGTGGGATTGCGGGGTCATATGGAAGTTCTATGTATAGATTTCTAAGGTATCTCCAAACTGTTCTCCATAGTGGCTGTACCAGTTTACATTCCCACCAACAGTGCAGGAGGGTTCCCTTTTCCCCACAGCCCCTCCAGCACTTGTTATTTGTGGATTTATTAATGATGGCCATTCTGACTGGTGTGAGGTGGTATCTCATGGTAGTTTTGATTTGCATTTCTCTTATAAACAGCTGATACTTTTAAAGCACCTCTTTGTTCCAGAACCTTTAGTAACTTGCCTATGAGCATACAGCCAGTATAGGAAAGATGGGCTTGTCCAGTGTGGTGGGGCTGGCATGGACCTGAGGATGAGAGAGGGGTAGGGAGGGAGCTGAGATAGCTGCAGCCCTCAGAGTACCATGTCACTTTGGACGTCAGCGGAGTGGCAGGGCTGCCGTGGCAAGACTGGAGTTTCTCTTCAGCACCTGGAAGCAGCATCTAGTGGTAGAAAAACTTGGGCTGAGTCCAGAAACTGAGCTAGAGTGTGGCTTTCCCACTGAGTAGCCTAGATCTCAGGGAGGTTACTTTACTTTATTTTTTTTAATCATTTTTTTTTTTCCTGGAGTTCCTGTTGTGGCACAGTGGAAACGAATCGGACTAGGAACCATGAGGTTGTGGGTTTGATCCCTGGCGTCACTCAATGGGCTAAGGATCTGGCGTTGGGTGTTGCCATGAGCTGTGGTATAGATCGCAGACGTAGCTTGGATCTGGCGTTGCTGTGGCTGTGGTGTAGGTCGGCAGCAAAAGCTCCAATTGGACCCCTAGCCTAGGAACCTCCATATGCCGCCCTAAAAAAGACAAAAGACATAGATAAATAAATAAATAAATAAATAAATAAATAAATAAATAAAATTGGATTTCTTGGGGATAAAATTTTTAAGAAATAAATTAATTAATTAAATTAAAAAATTTTTTTTTGGGAGGTAAAGGAGAAAAAGATGGCTTTATTGCTTTGCCAGGCAAAGGGGGCTGCAGCAGGCTAATGCCTTCAAGACTGTGCCCTCCTTGGGGGAAATTAGGAGGTGGTTTTATCATTTGGGGAGTGGAAATCAGGGCTGTAGATAAGCATCAGGGTAGAGGCAAACTTGCATTGTTTCTCAAAGCTGTGTGTTTAGTGGCCCCAGGACTGGTTCTGGTGGTCCTTCTTCTGGGAATGAAGAATGGTTCATCAAGTAGTTCGTCTGTCGGGGGTTTTTGTTCCTCTGAGGTCTGTTGACGTGAGATGCACGAAATCAAAGGTCTGGCACATGCACATTATCATCTCAAAATAAGATGTTGTGGTCCATGCATGCGGGTCAGAAGAATTTCTGGACTCATGTTATTTATTCAGTAAATCGACATGGCTGCTGTTACTGAGGCCTCTCCCGTACCAGTGCCTGGCTGGCAGGTTCTAGGGCAACAGAATCTCCCCCACCACTGCCCTGACTGGTGTCTGGACTTACTGAAGTTCAGGTCCTTTATGCCTCCACGCAGAAGGAATTCAGCGAGAGAAAAAGTGACAGGCAAGAAAGAGGTTTATTAGGATACTTGTGAGCGATGCAAGCAGGCAGACAAAGAGGCTCTGCCTACTTTACTTTAATGTGCTATGATTTCCCTGTCTGTAAAATGAAAAAAAGACTACCTGCTACAGAGGCTTTCATGAGCATGGTGTACGACAACACATGTGCACGTTTGTGTGGTAAAAAAGCTTACCTACTGTGGTAGCTCAAGACAACTCACAATCCATGGGTCAGGAATTTGGGCCAGGCTAGGTCTGGTGATGATTCTGCTCCCTCTGGCATTGACTGAGGTCACACTGGCATTCAGCGGGGAGGGTGGCTGGCTTCCTCTGGAGGGTTCAGGAAGGCTTAACTCCCATGTCTGGGGCTTTGGTGGGGATGGCTGGAAGGCTGAACTCAGCTGGGCCATTGTTCCCTTTGTATAGTTTTGAGACTCTGCACATGGTTTCTCCACAAGGTAGTCTGATTTCCTACAGACAGACTCAGCTCTAAGGATGAGTAATTTATAGGAATAGGATTAGCCTCTGATTAGTTGTCTGACTTTGAGCACCATCCATATGGACCTCAGTCTTCTTATTTGCAAAATTAAGAGTTAATTTAATTTATTCTGAGAATTCTTTTTTTCCATGTAAGTATTGGTGAGATTGCACCTCTTCTTCCAACAAGCCACTCATTTTATTCAGGAATAAAAAAACATATTTGGTTTATATATCATATGTATCTGAAAGAAGTAAAGGTGACAAGACTTTTAACTCAGGCTTCTCTTAAGAAAAACTATTTTAATAATATCAAGAGCGGGGCTAGTGTCAATGGACTTCATTTTTCTTCATTGACTCTCAAACATATTTCTGTCAGTATCATTAATTCCTCATTATAATTATATCTTCAGCCAAGATCATAAAACATGGACACTATTATTATCTATCACCATTATTCATTGAAATATATCATCAAAGACTGTCCCAATCTTCCATAATTACATTGCCAGTGATACTTTATATATCACAGTGTGCTTTATATATCACATTCAGAAAAACTTATGAAAACTCAAAAAATGCCAGCCTCAGAAAAGATCATGCAAAAGGATCTGAAGGAAACATTCTGTGATGCAGAGATATTTCCTGTTGCAGCTAGGCAGCCACTGAGGTCCCCAATCAATGCTAAACAGCATCTATCACCAGTTCATGACCTTAAAGTTGATGTTTTCCAAAGTGAACAGCCTTCAAGTTGTTGAAGGCTATCAATCAACCCATCCCACAAGTCCCTTAGAGAGAGGAGACAAAAGACTAGAGGGAAAGAACGCCACCACCCTCAGACATAGAATGGTCTCCTGGCCATAGCGCTGGTCTTGAAGACAGCAGCTCTGTTTCAGTCTTAACACTTAGAACAGTTCAATTGTGAGCTTTAGCTCTGAAAAGGGCCACATCATTTCTTAGAAATCACAGGGGGAGGTGGTAGCAAAGCCAGGAGTAGAGCCCAAGTTACATGACTCTTATTAGCCCAGTGCTTTGCAACTGTTATTCTAAGCTCTAAATACAGATAAGGTTCCAGGAAGACACACCTCATCTCAGGTCTCTTTGTCTCCCAGGCTGACTGGGGGCACAACCAAGGTTGCCTGGGCCGCAGCCAGTCCCAAAGGGTCCCTCACACTTGAGGTCTGTCCAGCTGATCACTGATGTTACCACCTCTTTATTTGCTTGACTCTTAGAGGAGCGATTGTACCCTCTAATGAATGACTCATGGATATGAGCTCAGAACTGCTGATGGATATAAACACGGGGCCTATCTGGGTACCAGCCATCATGTCCGCAGAAGCTACAGAGCTGGCTCAGACAACACAGCTGGCTGATGTCCTCCAGGCTTAGCAGACCAGACTTGAGGTACATAATGGACTCACCATTTTAGCAGCATGTGATGGAAAGGGGGTTCTTGGGAAAAACTAGGGGAGATGATTTCCCAAGGCTTTTCTAAGAGGTTCCACAACTGCCATTTATTTTGCAATGAATACCATTTATTTTGCAATGAATACCTAAATATGCATTTATTCACACATTTAAGAAATATTTATTGAGCACCTAATAGATGCCAGCATTATGATAACCACTAGGTGTACATCAGTGAATCAGACCTAGTTGCTGCCTTCAAGGAGCTCACTGTCAATATCCACTGCAATGAAGGGTCAACATGTGCTGCAAAAGAAGAAGAATTTTGATTGGCCCAAATTAAGCTTCTGGACAAATCACTATAATCAAGGAAGTGTTATGATTGGCTAGGCCTGGGTCACATGTCCAACCATTTGGCTAAATCGACAGCTCTCATCAGAACCACGTGTTTGTTATAGGAAAGACATGTTTCCAAAGACATGAGGGATGGATATGCGTGGAGGGATGAATACAGCTATCAGAAGAAGCGGGACGATGGTTCATGAACAAGCCAAAAAAAAGCATATGCCCTAATCTCTTTCCATAAACACTTTACATCCTACTTGAATAAAAGCAGATATGCTTTTATGGGGGGGGGGAGACTCGAAAATTTAGGAATAAAGTTTAAAATACATACTTTCAAATGGCAATGCTAGTAAGAATAAAGAATACCTATAAATTGGAAACTTAAGCTGGATTTTTTTCAATAGCCATGGTAACCAGCATCTGTTTTAATCTCATTCCCCTCCCCTCCATGAACAAGCAGTCAGTGCTTAGTGAATCAACCGGTCAATACTAGTCTTTCACTTCCAAATGTCAGTCAATCAGTGATGGACTCGCTCTGATAAATACACCAGGACCACTAAGCAATCAACATGAATCTCATCCAAGTAACCTGTTTCTACAGATGGTGTCAACCCCTTATGCCTCTGAAAATCTCTCAAGTCCTTAAACTCCATTGTTACCCCCCAAAGAATGTAGCATCTGTACTCTGTTTTGCTCAGAGAGACTGTCAAACCAGCTTCTCTCTCCTTCCTCTAGTGAGCAATAAATTCAACCTTTTTTTTTTTTTTCTGGCTTCATGTGTGTTATTTGAACACTTTTGAAATTGTGCTTTTATTGATAGTGTTCTTGAATGTATATCCTTGCACAACTTTTTTTGTGTGTGGGGTTGCTCTAGGTACTACATACCTATGTTATCAAAATCTTCTGGTGTCAACATTTTACCAGTTCCAGTGAAGTGCAAAAACCATACTTATCTTTACATCCCTTTCCTTTCCCCTGTTGATAACTGAAGTATCTTAAATGTTCCCTCTATCTACACTGAGCATCATATTAGACTCTTTTTTTCTTTTCTTCTGGGACTCGTTATCGTTCCACATGTCTCTGAGGTTTTGTTCATTTTTTCCAGTCTCTTTTTCTCTCTGTTGTTCAAATTAGGTATCTTCAGATTCACTGATTCTTTCCTCTGTCTCCTTCATTCTTCTGTTGAGCCCATTCACTGACTTTTTTTTTTCTTTTAAAAGCGTGTATTTAAGTATAGTTGAGTAACAATGCTGTGTTAGTTTCTGCTGCACAGCAAAGTGATTCAGTTATGCATTCTTTTCTATATGCATTCTTTTCCACTCTGGTTTATCACAGGATGGTGAACATAGTCCCTTGTCCTATACAGTAGGACCTTATACATTCTATATATGCTAGTTTACATCTTCTAATCCCAAACTCCCTATCCTTCCCTCCCCCAGCATCCTCCCCCGCCCCCCGCAATTGACAACCCTAAGTCTGTTCTTTATGTCTGCCCATTCACTGACTTTTTTCCTTTGTCTTTTTAGGGCCATACTAGCGGCATAAGGAAGTTCCCAGACCAGGGGTCAAATTGGAGTTGTAGCTGCAGGCCTAAGCCACCTCCATAGCAATGCAGGATCCTAGCTGTCTCTGTGACCTTCACCACGCTCACGGTGACTCTGGATCCTTAACCCACTGAGCGAGGCCAGGGATCAAACCTGCGTCCTCATGGATACTAGTCAGGTTCATTACCAATGAGCCACAAGGGGAACTCCTGACTTTGTAATTTTAATTTGGGCTTTTGTAATTTTTAGGTCCAAAATCTGCATCTTGGTCTTCTTTCTATTTTCTATTTCTAAGATTTTGTATTTTTTCCTTTATCTTAGTTGTTCTCATAATTGCTTATAAAGCTTTTTTGTGATGACTGATTTGTAATCCTTGCCAGTTAATTCTAATGCTTCTGTCAATCACGGCATTGGCATCTGATGATTGTCTTTCCTCATTCAGTTTGAGCTTCCCAGTTCTCAGGATAAGTGATTTTTTATTGAAACCTGGACACTTGGGATTTTATGTTATAAGCGTGTGAATCTTATTTAAATCTTGTGTTTTTGCTGGATTCCACAGATCCGATCTGCTTCATTACTGGAGTTCAGGTTCTCCTCTTATCTTTTGACACCAGTGGAAGGGGATCTTCGTTACTTTGTTACTACAGAGGTGATGGCAGGGGCGGTGGGGGCGGGGGGTGGATCTTTCAAGGCTGAGTGAGAAAGGCCACCCAGCTTCTATGAATCTCTGATGGCACTCACTCTGGGAGCCTTCAGCCACCTCTTAAGAAGCTCATATATTGGGGCAAGGGGAGGGGAACCAGAAAAGCCCCCTCCATTCCAGTCCTCAGCTGTTTGAGGCTCCCAGCCCAGGCACCAGACACATGAATGAAGAAGCCCTTAAAATGACCCCAATCCCACCACCACCTCACTGCAACTGTATGAAAGACCTCAAATGAGAACTGCCTAAATGGGGTTTCTCAACCTTGGACTTGATGGTTCCTTTTTGTGGGTGTTGTCCTGTGTATTATAGCACATGTGGCAGCATCTCTGGCCTCTGCTCAGTAGATCCAGTAGGACCTTCCCAAGTGTGACAACTAAAAATGTCTCTAGACGTTCACAAATGTCTCCTGGAGAAAAGTCACCCCTAGATGGTTAGCTGATCCCAGTCAACTCCAGATTCATGAGCAAGATGCATGATTGTTATTGTTCCTAAGTCATTGTTGGGGGGGGGGGTGAATTGTTACACAGCAATAGGTAATCAGAGGGCTATCAGGGAGGCACGGATGCAGAACGTTTTCGTCTCACCTGATGCTTGCTGAAGAGCTGGGCTCTGTCAGAGTCCTGAGGTCGTGGTTCTACCATTCCTGGATTTTTTATAGTGGGCTATCTATGACATCTAGATAAATTATACTTATCATGTATAGATAAATGATCCCCTATAATAGGATTCGTTGTGACATAATAAAAAACATACACATATATCTGTATAGAAACTTATGCATTATATTTATTTATTTTTTTCTTTTTATGGCCACATCTGCAGCACATGGAAGTTCCTAAGCTAGGGATCCAATTGGAGCTGCAGCTGCTGGCCTGTGCTACAGCCACAGCAACACCACCAGATCTAAACCACATCTGCGACCTATGCTACTGCCTGCAGCAACACTGGATCCTTAACCCACTGAGTGAGGCTGGGGAACTGAATCCCCATCCTCACGGACACTATGTGGGGTTCTTAACCTGCTGAGCCACAACAGGAACTCCACCTTATATTTAAATATACACAAGGCGGTTAAATAAAAATAAAAGGAAAAATTGGAAATTACTCAGAGGGGGAAATAATTGCTTTAGGAAGAAGAAAATAGTCGACAAGTCCATTTTCTTCCATCTTTCTAAAAGCTAAGAGAAACAGAATTTTGTCATAAATTAATTCGTGAGTGTTATACGTTTTTCTGTCCCTAAATCCAAAGAGGGATTTACAACATGGATTCTTAGATGACAGATACTCAAAATGTCATTGACACAGTTTTACCTTTATGAAAGTTGGAGGAAAAATTCTCCCTGTGGTCAAGGACCTCGTGTTAAATCATAACTCAAAAGAGGTATTTTCTGTCACAAGGAAACTGGTGTTGTCCAGGGGTTTTTGATGATTTAGCAAGACTCCAGGATAGCCTTCAGAGAAAGTAATAAACCAAGGAATGTAACTGGAATAGTGGCCAGCTGATCAGCAACCCTATTTCTGACAAATGCTTTCTCATGGGATCATCTGTTTATGCCCTTCCTGTTTAAGACCCATAGTTCTTAAAAAAAAATTATATGTATGTGAAGGAATGCTTGTTTTCCTCTTTTTTGGGGGATGTGTAAAATTCATGAATGGGATCAAGTTATTAGTTGGCAATTTAGAAAGGAAAAAAGGATGGGGGGTCCAAACCCTCTTTGGATTTTCATGACCACCTTCTCATATGCCCGAGGAGAGTTTTATCCAAAGGTTTTGACTCTCACAATTGGGGTGATGGTGCAAGATCTTTATTAGCATTCTTAATGGCCAAGGATAGGTAAATGGAGACCCTAAAATTTTTATATGGGTCAAGGTGTTCTTCTCCTCAAGGATATTGTAGCAGATGCGTCTGGGCTAAGCCTCTTTGCTCTAGAGAGAGAGGTGGTTAGAATGCTTCTTGGACCATTTTTTTTTTTTTTTTTTTTTTTTTTTTGTCTTTTTGCCATTTCTCGGGCTGCTCCCACAGCATATGGAGGTTCCCAGGCTAGGGGTTGAATTGGAGCTATAGCCGCCGGCCTACACCAGAGCCACAGCAACTCGGGATCCGAGCCTGGTCTGCAATCTACACCACAGCTCATGGCAACACCAGATCCTTAACCCACTGAGCAAGGCCAGGGATCGAACCCGCAACTTCACGGTTCCTAGTTGGATTCATTACCCCTGAGCCACGACGGGAACTCCGGACCATTTCTTAAATATAGTTTGTCCATGGTGCTTTCAACAGGACTATGAAGTGGAAAGAGTCTTGGGTGTTGTTAGAAGATAATCCATTCGCTTAAGATCCTGGACTCCCACCAGGTAGCCCCAGACAAGAGCTGCGCTACCTCTGCCTGAGACCAAGCAGAGCAGGATCTGTGGGAACATATGGTATTGGGGCGGGGGGGGGTTGTATTGGAATAATTTAGAGTATTAGCATCAGATCTAGCACTCATAACTCTTAGCTTGTCTGTTATGTAACAGATTCACTGTTAGAAAGCTTTTGCTGGATTCCACCTTTTGCCTTTTAAGGGAAACCATGATGAGTAACTTGAGCATCTCTTAGTTTTGCCAGTTGCTCAATGGGAAGCAAATCTGATCCCCCCACGAGTATATCAGGATGATTTTTAAGGGTGAAGGACTTTGGTGCCCACCACTGGGTTGAGAGGCAGACAAGTTTGCTCTCTAGGTGAGCAGACTACACCATGTTGTTATCTGCCATGGGTGGCAATAGCTTGCTTTCTGGAGAAAAAAATGTCCCTCAAAGTCCATACAACTCTTGAGACAGTTTTTGCCATTGTTATTTTTAAAGTAAATAGACACCTCCAATTTTAATGAATGGTTGTTTCTATGGGACCTGTGCTCTGCAGTAAGTGGCTTCCATGGGGTGGGCAAGCTTTATTTGGGGGTCACCTGCCACGTGACTCAACAAAACAATACAAAACAAAACAAGCCCAGAGACCCTTGAATGGAAAGATGCGGGGGTACTCTTGTGCTGACTTAGCATGGTAGGCAGGCCCAGGAAAGGTGAACTGTCAAGTATGAAGTGCAGATTCAGCACCATAGGATCAAGCTGAAATGAGCATCTTTTTTTGGAAGACGCAAACCATATGTACTTTGTGCTTCTATGTCTTCAAAGTTTTAGTTCAGTTTTCAACAATCAAGCTGGAAACAGTGTTTGGCGTTTGTATGCCAGGTGGACTAAGACAGACTAGGGAGGTCATGGTGTTTCATAAAGTCCATTTTTTGGTTCCTACCCAATGCAGAGTCCCTTTCGATCCCCAGGTCAGCCCAGGCTCACAGGACAGTGGAGGCTATCTGTAAGTCCTACTGGAAGAGCGAATCCTGACTTTGTGTTGGAAAGGCATGCATTTTTGTGTCTGTTGTTTTGACACCTTGTGATGGTTTTCTTAGTCTGACAGGGAGGCAACTTATCTGTAAATCACAGTTGATTCTTATCTTAGAGAGGTTGATTCTTAGAACAGTTTATTAAGATGTCACTTTTAGAAGGGCCTTTAATCTTTAAGGCCAGAACTCAGCAACACATTAGATCACTTTTGTGATTTCAGCCACTTTGGAACTTAAGGTCTTGGATTCACATGGAAAGGGTACTGCCTGGGTGAATTTCAGGCCACTTTGGAACTGAAAGTCTTGGGTTCACGTGGAAAGGGTACTGCCTGGGTGAATAAGCCTTTCAAATTACAATACATGAATCAATCATGGATTTAAATCTCAATTTCCCACATAGTAGATGAGTGATATTGTGCAAGATTTTAACCTCTCTAAATCCATAGTTCTATTTTCTGTAAAATGAGGATAATAACAGCACTTTCCTCTTAGAATTGTTACATGAATTAAATGAAATAATGTGAAGTTCATACCTCAGTTCCTGGCAAACAAGCTGCCTTTGGAAAATATTAGCTGATAAAATGATGGCAAATGGCAACGGAGGAGGGAGAATCTATCACATTCAGGTTCTTATAGCTCAAAGAACTGGATTAAAACAACTCTGTTTTCTTATTGTAATTGTACATAGTAAGAATGTTTTGGGATAATGCATAACTTTAATTTGGGAAGATGTGGTGGAATATTTTGTAATGTAATAACATAGAAAATAAGAAAAGATCAAATTTTAATTTTCTGAGAATGAGTCCAAACGTTGGCATAAATTTGAAGTATGATTTTTCTAAGGGTAGACTAGAATAAGAATTTATTAAATAGACACTCATTTTAGGCACTCATTGGAAAATAGTCATTTTAGAATGTCTAGGATGTCCGTTTTCCTCTAGACATTCTACTTTTCAGCAGAACTTCTCCCTTCTATGTGCTATGGTTGAAACGAAGTCCCTGCATCTGCTGTGGCCTAAGCAGAATCCCAGGCTTTATTCTTGCTATTTTGGATTGTGACTCATGTCTTCTTGTTCCTTAAATTTACAATCTCAGGGTTAGATTTCCTGCTGCAGACGTTGTTTGTGCTGAGTGGTAGTTCCTGAGAAGGGCAATGTTTTATGACCCTGGGAAGCATTAATCTCTCTGATATACGGTCCCTTCTAGAGCAACTTCGGTGGAAGACTGTGGTTTAGTGAGAAGAGGGACCTCTCTGGAGTCAGCCAGGTTCGGCTTCTGTTTTTTTTTAAGTTGAAGTGCAGTTGATTTACAATATTATATTAGTTTAGGTGTACAGCATAGTGATTCAGTATTTTTACAGATTATACTCCATTAAAAGTTGTTATAACGTTTATAACTCCTGTGCTATACAATATAGCTTTGTTGCTATTTTATACACAGTAGTTTGTCTCTCTCCCTCTCTCTCTTTTTTTTTTTTGTTTTTGTTTTTGTTTTATTAAGGCCTCACTCAAGGCATATGGAAATATGGAAGTTCCCACCCTAGGGGGTCACATCGGATCTGCAGCTGCCAGCCTATGCCACAGCCACAGCAATGTGGGATCCGAGCCATGTCTGTGACCTACACCACAGCTCATGGCAGAGCCAGATCCTTAACCTACTGAGCAAGGCTAAGGATCGAACCTAAGTCCTCATGGATACCAGCCAGGTTCATTACTGCTGAGCCACAGTGGGAACCCCCAGTTTGTATCTCTTAATCCTTTATCCCTATCTTATCCATCCTTCCTTCTCTCTCCCTGCTGGCAACCACTAGTTGGTCTTCTATGTCTGTGAGTCTGTTTCTGTTTTGCTATATATATATATATATATATATATATATATATATATATATATATTTGTCTTATTTTTGTAAGATTCCATGATATCATACAGTATTTGTCTCTGATTATTTCACTAAGTGTAATATTTTCTAGGTCCATCCACATTGCTGCAAATGGAAGAATTTCATTCTTTTTTATTATTTATTCATTTGTTTTTGCATTTTTTTTTCTTTTTAGGGCCACACCTGTGACATATGGAAGTTCCCAGGCTGGGGGTCAAATCTGAGCTGAAGCTGCCAGCCTACACCACAACCACAGCGGTGCAGGATCTGAGCCATGTCTACGCCCTTCAGCACAGCTTGCGGTAACACTGGATCCTTAGCCATGGATCAAACCGATATCCTTATGGATACCAGTGGGGTTCATAACCCTCTGAGCTGCAATAGGAACTCCTTTTTCTTTTTTTTTTGTCTTTTGTCTTTTTGTTGTTGTTGTTGTTGTTGTTGTTGCTATTTCTTGGGCCGCTCCCGCGGCATATGGAGGTTCCCAGGCTAGGGGTTGAATCGGAGCTGTAGCCACTGGCCTACGCCAGAGCCACAGCAATGCGGGATCCGAGCCTCGTCTGCAACCTACACCACAGCTCACGGCAACGCCGGATCGTTAACCCACTGAACAAGGGCAGGGACCGAACCCGCAGCCTCGTGGTTCCTAGTCGGATTCGTTAACCACTGCGCCATGACGGGAACTCCGGAACTCCTGTTTCTTTTGTCTTTTTATGGCCACACTTGCAGCATATGGACGTTCCCAGGCTAGGGGTCAAATTGGAGCTGCAGCTGCCAGCCTACACCACAGCCATGGCAACACTAGATCCAAGCTGCATCTGTGACCTGTACCACAGATTGCTGGATTCTTAACCCACTGAGCAAGGTCAGAGATCAAACCCACATCCTCACAGTGACAACATTGGGTTCTTAACCTGCTAAGTCACAGCAGGAACTCTTTATTCTTTTTTTAATAGCTGAGTAAAATTCTATCGTCTATACATTTACTGCATCTTCTTTATCCATTCATCTGTTGATGGGAGCACTTGAGTTCAGTTCTGGGTTCTGATCCAGATTCTACCTTGTCTAGAATTTTTAGCCACGAGCAAGTCCCTCCACTCTCTGAACCTACTGCTTCACCTGTGAAGTGGGAAGACACATATGTGTAAAGCCCCCAGAAAACTCCCCAGTTTATAGTGAAAACTCAATCTATATTGTGTCTTATTCTTAGGATGCTTATGCCCCTGGTTATTGTAATACAGTAAGTTAATTGTGACAACATTGTGCTATAACAATGTGTACAAAGCTGCAGAGGAGACACTTGATAAATGACAGATATTGATATTATCAATAATTTACTCCTTGCTCATAGACACTTTAAATGTTGTACTGAGTAAGTGTGTAAGGGAAGAGGATGAAGGAGTAGCCTAAAAGGTCCATGTCACCTGTCTTACAACGTTGAACAGGGCCAAACTCAGTTCTCTTCCAAGAGATTGAGGATGACGATGATAATGACAATGGCAATGATGCTGATGAGGCTGATGATGTTACCGAGTGAGCGCTTCCTCTGAGACAGAGGTGGTATTCGGCACACTCCTTCACTTATTCGTCCTGGCAAATCTGTGCTTCTGTAGCATCCCCAAACATCTTTTTCTCGCTGTTTATTTACTTGCTGGATTCCCTGTAAGAGCTGGAATCTTCTGTTTAGTTGATAAGTATGCCTCCAAAATCTTGCACACAGCCTGAAACATTGTGGGCCCTCAGTAAAAACTAGTCAAGTGAAGAATGGGGTCCAATGTCTCATGACAATCTAAAGTATAAGGGTTGATCGTCCTTCATGACTTTTGACAACCTAGAGGTTTCTGATGACCTCCATAGGGGCAGTTTTGGTGGAGAAGTGGCAGCTGCAGCCAGGGTCTGTGGGGGCAAGGAGGAAGTGGACACAGGAAGTCCACATCCTTCCTCACTCCATGACTGGCCAAGATGTTTCACTGGGGTCAGGGGCAGGATGGGTGGTGGAAGCAGGAAGGTACTAGATACCCAGTATATTTGTGTGAAAAGAATGGCAAAGGAGCAAAAGCACCAACTTTAGGCTGAATTCTCCACTAGGTACAGGAAGCCCAATGTCTAAGATTCCCCCATACTTTCAGGGGCCCACAAAACTGTTTGACTTTCACTTTTAATAAGAAGAACCAAAACTGCTTATAATCATGAAGAATCTATACTAATGAATCTGGTTTGGATTAGATTCCTCTTTATAGCAACACTTCATAAAATATAATTTTTAATATTATTTAATGGAGGAAGGGGACTCTGAAGGCAAAAGTGCCCAGAGCCCATGGCATTCAAGATCAACACCAGTGCAACCTTGTTGACCTCACAGTCTAGTCCTGCTTCTGAGATTCACTTGTCAAGAACTGGGTCACACCCTTTCTTCTCTTGGCCTCTGACTGCTACCTGGCTTTGGCTCTCCCATGCTCTCCCTGGGTTGGCCTGATGGAGGCAGGAGGCAGTTGTACCCCCTGATATCTCAGGGGCTGTGATTTGGAAAGGGCTGGTCAAGAAGGTCCTGACAAGGCCAGAGGGTGACACTGTTTTTTCACAATTTTCGCAAAGATTTTGAGTTCATCAGTTGGGCATGTCTGTTTATTTCTGTTTCTGCTAAAGGTAAGCAAAGTCTACAGGGAAAGATACCACCTTCTTGGAACTGTTGACTGAGAGAACACCAGCCAAACTGCCAACACAGCACTGGATCTGGAAACAAGAAGTGCTGACTTTGTTGGATGTAATGATTAGCAACTTTTATACAGGACTAGATGGAAGAGGAAACCCAGGGAAAATCTTCCCCCTCTTGCCCAACAAAGCATCCTTTGTTCTAAGGAGGGATCTAATTTGCTCTAGATAACCTGGGGAAGTTCTCAAGAATCTCAACCTTTTGGAGGAGGTAACTTCTCTGCAGCACTCAGGGTATATGGGGCAGGGGGAGGGGTTGAAGCAAAGACTCAAGGACTTGTCTCTTAAGGCTTTTCCTTTGGGGAACCACCTGCAGCCAATACACAAGACCTCAGTTTGTGGGGGATGAAACTAAAGCATGCATGCCCCACCCACCCCATTCTATGACTGAAGAGCAAATGTTCTGTCTGCTCAGAGATTCTACAGGTAGAGTTTATTATATTAAGTCATAACCTATTCATCCTCTTAAGCTCCTTCGAGGGCCCAGATGCTAGTGAGGTAGATGTACATAGAAACTCCAACTCTGCCTGCTTTCCTGGTGCTTTTAATCCAATGCCTTTTTTTTTTTTTTTTTTTTTTTTTTGTCTTTTTGCCTTTTCTAGGGCTGCTCCCATGGCATACGGAGGTTCCCCGGCTAGGGGTCGAATCAGAGCTGTAGCCACCGGCCTACGCCAGAGCCACAGAAACACGGGATCCGAGCCGCGTCTGCAACCTACACCACAGCTCATGGCAATGCTGGATCCTTAACCCCCTGAGCAAGGCTGGGGATCGAACCCGCAACCTCATGGTTCCTAGTTGGATTCATTAACCACTGCACCATGACGGGAACTCCAATCCAATGTCTTATATATTTACTTGTTTACTATCTTTCTCTAACCCATAAAATTATGATCTCTGTGAGACTGGGGACTTTCCTCTTTTGTTTACTCTCTGAACTTAATGCCTAGAACAGTGACTAGCATTTCTAGATAAATACTTGTTGCATGATTTTTAATGAGTGAATGAAATTGTTTTATGATCATTCTAATTCCTGAACAAACTGCTAAAATTCCCTGACCTATATTCAAAGGAGTCTTGGTTACCATTTTCAAGATTTTGGTTTTGAAAACATTTATAAAGACGTGGTAAAATTAACACGAAACATCAACACTTTCGTTTTATACAAACTCGATATAAATATATAACAGGGTGCTCCCAAACTCTACCTAAAATTCTCATAAATTATTCACTTTGAGGAATTTGAACTTCAGTTGAAGTAGCAATTGTCTTCAGTAACTTCTAAATAAAGCATTCACAGGCTCAGCAGTGTAATTCACCTTTTAGTTGTTTGGATTAATTCTTTCATCCAAGGCTAGATTCCTTACTAGGAAAGATTAATCTGTTTGCAATGATCTCTGCACATGTTCAAAGACTGGTTGGCCTGTTTTGACATTTAAAAAGAAAATAAACTTGGGCTCTGAACCAAATCAAACAACTCTTCAGGAATGAACCATATGGCTTTGTAAAGTAATTTGGTAGGCAGAATTGAGCCTTAAGAGCAGCGAGTACAGAACATAGTATGGAAAGGTTGTCTCTTGCCTTCCATGATTGAAGAGTCAATCCTTTGGGTCTCAAAAAGCTTAATTTTTGAGTTTTCTTATATAAATTTGAGAGAACTAAGTGCTCTAAGCCATTATGCCTTGAGCAACCGGGCAAAGTTATGAAACAGAGAAGCCTGGGAGTTGGGGGAACTGTGAACTATTGATGCCTATGCTCCTGATTTCTGGCTAGTAGCAACTTTAGACGTTTTATTTATAAGGATGACCACCTATCTGGGGCTAGGGTAGGGATGGGGTTATGGGGTTGTGGTTTGCATGATTGCATAGTAGTTTACATAAAATAAACACAGCATTTATTGTTTGTGTTAAGGGGTGGGGACAAAGTACAAATGGAAATTATTTGGAAGAATAACTAAAGCTCCCCTGTGACCCTGGCTCAAGTCCATTGTTGCCCTGTGATCACTAGGTCCCCGTATTGTCAGAGAAATTGCACTTTCTAAAGGAGCTGAAAGCCACAAATTTTGTGGCAAATGTCCTGATGATGGTGCTGGTTTAGCTAAGGTCGTCAGAAAACGTCTGTTTGATGAGGCGACATCTGAGTACAGACTTGAGGGTATCGCAAAGGAGTAAACCATGAGATAGCAAGGGAGGACGATTTAAGTACACAGCCCTTTGATAGCCGTGTGCTTAAGGGTCAGCAGGTACCTGGAATGAAACAAGCAGGGAGAATAGCAGACCGAGGTCAGGGCAGAGGAGGAGCAAGTAGGGGCAGCACATGGAAGTGCAGATAAGTCTGGTATGGGTTTTGATGAGGTCCTGATGGGAGTAGCGTGGGAAGCCACTGAGAGGCTTTGACCACAGGAGTAGCAGAAGCCAACCTGGGTTTTAAAGGCATTGTTCTGGCTAATGCTGTAGGGGAGAATACTTTCTAAAGGGACAAGAGCAGAAGCAGGGACAAAATCAGAAGGCATATTGGCTTGGATGCAGTTCAGCAGTGACATTGTTCTCCAAATAAGAGAGGCTTTAAACTCTCTTTTGCATTTAGAGTGAATAAGCAATGAGATCCTGCTGTGTAGCACTGGGAATTATACCTAGTCACTTATGATGGAACATGATGGAGAATAATGTGAGAAAAAGAATGTATATGTGTATGTGTGTGTGTGTGTGTGTGTGACTGGGTCACTGCTGTACAGTAGAAATTGACAGACCTCTGTAAACTAAATACAATGGAAAAAATAAAAATCATTGGAAAATTTTTAAAAAAGAAAAAAAGAGAAGCTTTATATAGAAGTTGTTGTTTTTTTTCTCTCATTCGTTAAGTTTGGAGGTCTGAATCTAGAGGTAGATAGCAGCTTCGTTTACCAAGTTCTTGGGGATTCAAAAACTTTCCAGCTCATTGCTCTAAGGACTTACCTAGGATGTGAATGCAGAGAGAAAAGTGTAACAATAAGGCTGCCTATCTGTGGGTCAAAGAGTCATCTGTGTACAGAAAGCGGGATGAGAAAAAGAGAGGAGGCTACAAAGGGTACCCTACAGCTATCTCTCACACAAGGTTCTTAGAATTTCCATAGACATTTCAGCTTACATCCCATTGGCTACACTAAGTTGCAAAACATGTTAGGAAGTCTAAATTCTGGAAGACCTGGTACCTAGTTAAAAATTCTATTTGTATCAAAGGAAAGAATATAGATATTGGCAGGAAATACACAGTTTTGCCCACTGGATACTATTGTAGAAAATCCAGTAAGAGATGATAGTGATGGAGGTGGCGAGAAGGGGTTGGATTCTGGATATGAGATGGAGGTAAGAGGATATGCTGATGCCCTTTTTGTAGGGTGTTATGGAAAGAGAATAGTCACGGAGGTGGAAAGTTTGGGTTTGAGCAACTGAAAAAATGGAGTTACTTTATTGAGCAGGCTTAAGGCTCATCATGAGTTTGACTTTTGGGAAAGTTAATTTTTTTTTTTTTTTTGTCTTTTTGCTATTTCTTGGGCCGCTCCCGCAGCATATGGAGGTTCCCAGGCTAGGTGGTCCAATCGGAGCTGTAGCCCCTGGCCTGCACCAGAGCCATAGCAACTCGGGATGCGAGCCGCGTCTGCAACCTACACCACAGCTCACGGCAACGCCAGATCGTTAACCCACTGAGCAAGGGCAAGGACCAAACCCGCAACCTCATGGTTCCTAGTCGGATTCGTTAACCACTGCGTCACAACGGGAACTCCTGGGAAAGTTAATTTTGACACCAAGAGGAGATGTCAGAAAGGCAGTTGGATATATAAGCCTGGGGTTAAGGGAGATACCTGGCTTAGAAATGGAAAATTGGGATCTGTCTGCATAGATATGGTGTTAAAAGCTATGAAATGTGGCAAAATTGCCTACAGAATGATTATACGCAAGAAAGAGTAAACAAAAGATGTTGAGCCCAAGACATTCCAACATTAGAGGTTGGGGAGATGGATAAATGACCAGTAAAGAGGGAAAAGAACCAAGAGAGAGGGGTCCCTGGAATCCAGGAGAATTGAGTATTTCCATAAGGAATGATAGATTGTATGAATGCTGCTAACAGGTTGAGTCCCATGAAGATTAATAATTGACCATTGGGTTTGGCAACATGAAGGTGATCATGACATAAGAGCTGCTTCAATGAAATGGTGAAGAAGAAAGCCTGTTTGGAGAGGGTTCAAGGAATAATGACATTGGAGAAAGAAAAAGAATGAATATAGACTTTTTCTTCTTTTTTCAGGGATATATAAAAGCTAACTAAGAAACGAAATAGTAGTTGAAAGAGGATGTGGAGTCGAGTTTTTGTTTTTTTGAAAAAATGAGATAAATTGCAACATATTTTGAGTGTTGATGGGAAAGCTCCAGTGTAGGGGAAAATGTGGTGATGCAGGAGAGAAAGGAAAAGAGTCGTTTGGAGTAAGCTCCTTGAGCAGAGAAGAGGAAATGGTGCCCAGTGCACATATGGAAGTTTTGGCTTTAGAACGGAGCACAGACAATCCACCCAGAAGAGAAGACAAATTTCATGAGAACAGATGAAGGGAGGCCGTAGAGGCCTGGTGGGAGCTAATGGAAACGCTCCCCTGATTGCTTCTGTGTTCTTATTGAAATAGAACTCAAACTTCTCAGCTGAGAGGGAGGAGGAGGGCGGAGGAACTGCAGATTTGTGAAGAGAGAAGGAAACATGAACTAGTTCTATAGGAGACTGGATGAGTGAATGAACTATGGAAATGTAATGAGGTTGCTGGAGAGTACTATGGACCGTTTTTACTTTACATCAGTGGTCATGAATTTAAACTTTGTGAGGCGTTTCCACTGTGGTCCAATGGGATTGACCATGTCTCTGCAGCACTGGGATGTTGCTTTGATCCCAGACAGGGCCAGTGGGTTAAAGGATCCAGTGTTGCCACATCTGCTGTGTCGTTTGGATCTGATCCCCGGCCTGGGAACTCCATATGATGCAGGGTGGCCAAAAACGAAGAAAAAAAAAAAATGAAGTTTGTGGGTGTGGGAGTAGGTAGAGAATTGGATGTAAGCAGAGGAGAAAGAGAGGGCAAGATAGAGCAGTTGGGCGGGGTAGACAGAGAAGAGATTAGGAGTGGATTTATAGGACTTCTTCAAGGAAATCATAAAAAATAAAAAGAAGCCATACAATCTAATCTCATCAAGGGATAAGGTGGTGATGAAAGACGGGTAAAGATCTTGGATTCCATTGACTTAAAAAAGGGCACCTTGTGAGAGCTGTAAGTTAAGTTTTATTTGAGGCAAAATGAGGACTAGAGTCTGGGAGGGAGCCTTTCTGAGAGCTCTAAAAAATTGCTCCTGGAGTTCCCGTCGTGGCGCAGTGGTTAACGAATCCGACTAGGAACCATGAGATTGCGGGTTCGGTCCCTGCCCTTGCTCAGTGGGTTAACGATCTGGCGTTGCCGTGAACTGCGTTGCTGTGGCTCTGGCGTAGACCGGTGGCTACAGCTCCAATTCGACCCCTAGCCTGGGAACCTCCATATGCTGCGGGAGCAGCCCAAGAAATAGCTAAAAAGACAAAAAAAAAAAAAAAAAAAAAAAAATTGCTCCCAAGAGGCAGGGGGAAGGTCAGTCCATATGTGATTTTTGTAAAGGGGGATGCGTGTGTGGTCAGGCACACATTTGGCAAAAGGTCACTGCTGGTCATGCAGGGCAGATGTCGCCATGAAGGATTTTAGTGCTTTTCTAGATATGAGGAGATGCAAGAATTGGATTCATAAAATCTCCTGAAAATATCTAACTAGAGGAAGACCTGCCCTGCCAGTTTTCCCAGAGCACAGAGCGCCTCACTCCTGATCTCCACCCTAAACCTTCTCACAGGGTGTTGAGAATCAGTAGCTGCTGTGCTCATGATTCAACCCTGTAGAGGCAGATGCAAGGGCCGATCTCCAGTCCACAATTTCATGGGTCAACCATAGCCTTTCTTGGAAGAGTTGGAAAATTATACAAAAATAGACATACTACTTTTTAGCATGATGTGTTAGAGAATGTTAGACTGCAGTTAAAATAAAATTTAAATTTTATGGCTTAAAAAACCAAAAAGCCATACTGATAGGACTTAGGCTGATGGCAGCTCCCCTTCACATGGCTATTTAAGAATCTAGGTTGAGAGGAGTTCCCGTATGGCTCAGTGGTTAACGAATCTGATTAACATCCACGAGGATGCAGTTTGATTCCTGGCCTTAGCTCAGTGCTTTAAGGATCTGGCATTGACATGAGCTGCAGTTTAGGTCACAGACCTGGCTCGGATCTGGTGGTGTTGTGGCTGTGGTGTAGGCTGGCAGCTACAGCTCCCATTTGACCCCTAGCCTGGGAACTTCCATATGCCACACCTGTGGCTCTAAAAAGCAAAAAAAAAAAAAAAAAAAAAAAAAAATCCACATTGATGGTGCCTCTGCCAACTTCAATGTGTGACATCTGGGGTCATCCATCACCTTTCCCTGTCAGTCAGCCAGGAGGGAGAAGGGGCATAGAGGGACAAGCATGAGAGGCTTTTATGGGCCATGCTTGGAAGTGGCATGTAACACTTTAATCATATTCCACCTAAGAGAACTTAGTCACGTCTCTGCTGGGGTTTCGGAAAAGTGAAATCTAGATGTGTGCCCAGAAAGAAGGGGAGAATGGATTATGGTTGTCATCTAACAATCTCTATCACAATTATCCCCTTTGGTCATCATCACCCCTTACGAAAAACGTACATACTCTGGGGAGAAAACCCCAAATTTCATCCAATTATTGTATCTGTCTCAAAGTCAAGATCTCCAGGTGATTCCCAGACTACTCCTTCAGGTCCAGATATGGTTCCTCAGGGTTCAACACCCTCTGAACCAAAAGACAAGTTACCTGTGCTCTTTCTGCTCACCTAATACACAAAAGTGGACAGGATAACCACAATAAAAACTCATAAAGAAGCCCCTTGTTCACAGCAATGATAGAATCTACTGGGGGGATACTGTAAAGGACCCCAACCCTTAGAAGCGGATGTTATAATAGACTCTGGGTCTGTCCTTTGCAAGGAGTTTTCTTGTTCATTGTTCCAAGGAGCCCTAAGTTCTGCTTTCCTGGAGAATATTCTTGTCCATTATCTTCATGGTCATACATAGGGTGGATATTGGGGAGTGTGTTATAAGGAGTTGTACACCTTCCAGAGCCCACTTTCCGCTGCCATATGAGGGTAATTTTATAGATACAAGCTTGTGGTTTCGAAGTTTGCTCAAAAACATGACAGGCTTCTGACCTACTTGCCTCCAGTCAGTTCCACATAGTGGTAGATGAGCTCCAAGAGCTCTTCTAGGTCTGTTCTAAAGTCTGCTTTTCTTGCTCAGCCCATCCACTTTGCCCTCATGGAATCTACGTTGACGTCTGAAACAATCATCTTATGTGGCAAGGCAACGTCCTTGATGTTATCTTTGACCCCGGGTTGCGTCCACCCCGCCTTTTTTTATGACCCACAAGTGTTATCTTCTAACATTTGACGTACGGAAACCATCTCTTTTCCAAGCCCCACGAAGCCCTGAATTTTGAGCGTCTTTTTATTTAGTTTCACTTAAGCTGTAGACTAGACCATTTTTTGCCTGGGTTCATCTCTTTTTTGTAATACTTTGCTAAAAAGGATAAATAGTAGCCAGTATACACCAATATTCTTGCTTTTTCCAATTGCTTTCCCTAGGATACATACTTAACAGGCTCTGGGTGTGCCTTCCAGGTTATCGTAGATGATAATTTTATTGTTTTTTTTTTCCCCCCCATGGATAACATGGGGCTCTAGTTTTCAAGTCTTTGATACCTGCCTTCCAATTTGAACCCTAAGCTAGTATCATGCACTTTAGGTGTTTGCTGTGGCACCCACATTTAGGTACTGACTTCCATATATTGATGAGTGAAGATGGTGAACAATCCCTAAAATTCAGTAGTTTAGATAAAAATGTGTCCCTCTCTCATTGAGGGAGTTGTCAGTGGAAGTGGTGGCGTAGCTTTTCAGGAATCCAGGTGTGACGATGAATCTGCTATTTGCCACCCAAGGCCACCATAGTTTCCTTATGGTCGCCTTCCTGGTCAGCGAGAAAGAGGAAAGCACATGGAGGATTACGAGTAGGGAGTTTTAATGAGCTAGCCCTGGAAGGATACGGTTTACTTCTGTTCATAGTCCAGCAGTGAACACTTAGTCATATGAAACAACTGCAAAGGAAATTGAGAAATCTCCTCCAGTCATTTCTTTTTAGTTTATTAATGGGAATCTTCCTTTGAAGAATCACTTCTCCTTATATACTGTTTGGATACAGACGTCAAAGTCATACAGGAACGACAGGATGAGTGCTTGATCCTTTCCCCTTGATTAGTTTTCAAGATAATAATTTGGTTTCCCTAACCCTTCTCCAAATATGACCAATTATCTTATGAGAGTAACTACTATAAACTCATAGACTTAAACATATTTTATATGTAGTAATCTGTTGTAGTTAGTATCTTTATTGAATCTCAAATTTCCCCGTATTTGACCTTGGGGAGCCTCTTCAAATCGACTCCTTTTAACATGACGCTTAGGGAGTAACATGTTCTAGGATCATATTGTGTATTTCCTGCCACTCTCCTGAAATCAGTCACATCTCTGAGAAGCCCTCATTTCAAATCATATTTTGGGTGTTATGGATGCTCATTGCTACTGGTTTGGGTCCTTGTTTACTCATTTCTGTAGCCCCAAGGGTGGACCAGAAAATTTCAGTGAACAGATCTAGGACCAGTACACTGACACTGGGCATCCTATGCAACCAAATTGTGAACTTGAGATGAAAGCTTCTGAAATATACATACACATATATTCATAAGTGTACATTTGAATTATAGTAGTATAAATTCATTCCATTTGAATTCAGGACAATTGAGATTTTACTTAACCTCTCTTAGCTTACATCTGTCTCTTCTTTTTTCCCTACTAAGAATCTTGATTCTCTAGAATATGGGATGATAGAATTAGAATAGGTCATAATTACTAATTTGTTTTATCCTATGTCATACACAAGGTTTGTTCTATAATACTGATATTACTGACCAAAGGATTATTGGAAACAAAAAGTTTTTTGATGCTCTCCCCATTTCTTTTTTAGTTATTTTGTGATTACATTGACAGAACATAATAATGTAATGTAACTATTACACACTATAATCGTGCCTTTAACTCTCATTTTAACTTCTATAAATAACTATATGCCTGGGTTTATGTTGATGTCTCTCAATATATTGTGTGTCCAAAGTCTGATCTCTGGTAGATTCAGAAAAGGGTTAAGGGGAAAAATAGTTCCTGAATATTTAGATGTTAACACTCAGATGCTTAGAGCCTTCGATATTGAAAGTCAGTTTGGCTGGTTATACAACCTTTGGAGCATATTCTTTTTCCTTGAGTATCTCAAGTATTGTACTTCTTTTCTTCTGGAGCATTGTTTTTGAAAAGTTTGATGACAGATAAATTTTCTTTCCATTATAAGTCACTTGATCATCTTCTCTAGATGCTCACAAATAAGTTTTGTTAAAAGCAAGAGCCTGTTCTTAGCTCTATTTGGAGACTGATGAGAGAGAATCATGTCCAGGCTTGGAGGAAATCTGCTAAGTGTTTGAAATGCACTGTGAGGTGGCAAGAGGGGCTCCACCTGGCTTTGGAGAAGCGGTGGTTCAGAGAGTGGGCTGCAGCAGCAAGCGAATGAGTCCACCGGTAGAGAACAATTTTCATAGATGCATTCCTTGGAGCTTCCCCCCAAACCTATTGAAAAGTGAAACCTTGGAGAGGAATGTATTTCAGGCAGTCCATGCAGTAGGCCTAGTAATCCTGGTACTTTGAATACCAAAGAAAATAAAATACTATTTTGCTCTTATAGACTGCTGAGTCTGGTAATGTGCTGGGTATATTTTAAAGAGTTTAGCAAAGCGATTAGAAATGAATGCAAATATGCCTTCTATATACCAGTATTGACTAGAAAATATATATAATAGAGACTTCATTTCACAATACCAAGTAAAAGATTTTTTTAAAGAAATGATTCAAGACCTCTGATTTTAGAAAGCTAGCAGATCATGTTAATATAAAAACTTGCATAACATGTAGAAATTCAGGATACTATATATAATACATAGCAATTTTAAAAATACGCTTCCTGACTTCACATGATAGGGAGAAAATCTGTAGAAGTAAGAAATAAGTAAGGAATGAAAACCAGACCCGTAGGTCTAGATGAAGTTATAGGCAAGTTCTAACAACTCTAAAAAAAAAAAGTCTTATACAAACTGATTTCAAAAATAGAAAAAGAAGAAATGTTTCTATCTCATTTTGTGCCATATGCTAATCTCTATAGATGCAGAGAAGGTATTCAGAATACTAATATAAATTATTAATGCTAATATTAAATTCTAATAGAAACATAACAAATTTCTTTAATCAGAGAAGGGAACTCATAAGAAAGCCAAGATCGGATACCATATTTAATGGTGAAACCTGACAAAGATGCTTGTTATGCATATTCTGAAAGTCCTAGCTTTCAATTTTATTCAACATATTCTGAAAGTCCTAGCGAGAACAATAATAATATGAAAAGAGATAAAAGTAAAAAGGATAGGTTAAAAAATCAAAGTGTCATCATTTGTGAGCAAAATTAATATCTACACAGAAAACTGAAGGAATTTAAAGGCAAACAACTGGAACTAATAAGAGACTTCATCAAAGTTGCTAGATTCTAGATTATCTTATGAAAACTTAATTCATTCTTACACATCAACCGCAACCAATGAAGGGATAAATTTTTAAAAACACCATTTGCAGCATCAAAAATTTATAAGTCACAGATTTTAGAAGTGACCTAGCAATTAATCTAATATAGATGTCTAAGATCTTTATAGAGAATATTTTAAAACTTTCTTGAAGGCCAGAAAAGAAGATTTACACAAAATAGAAACATATGCTAACTTCTTCGATGAGAAGCCATAAATATGTAAAATTCCCCAAAATTTGTCTGTAAAATTTAATGCAATTTTAGTTAACATTTCAACAGAGTCTCCTCACAGAACTTGTTAAACTGGTCCAAAGAGCCCAACGGAAGTGTAATGGGCCAAGAATAAAAAAAATTTTCTTGGAGTTCCTGTTGTGGTGCAGCAGAAACGAATCCAACTAGTATCCATGAGGATGTGGGTTTGATCCCTGGCCTCACTCACTGGGTCGGGGTCCAGTGTTGCTGTGGTGTAGCTTGCAGAAGCGGCTTGGATCCCTCATTGCTGTGGCTGTGGTATAGGCTGGCAACTGTAGCTTCAGTCCCATCCTGAGCCTGGGAACTTCCATATGTCACGGGTGCGGCCCTAAAAAGCAAAAAAAAAAAAAAATTTTTGAAGAAAAATTAACAGTGGGATAAATCTCCTCACCAGATACAAAAATTTATTATAAATCTATGTGGTAATGAACACAGCATGATAATGGTATAAAAATAGGCACAAAGTCTCACTAAAAGAGAGGGCAGGAGTTCATGTGGTGGCTCAATGGTTAACGAATCTGACTAGGAACCATGAGGTTGCAGGTTCGATCCCTGGCCTTGTTCAGTGGGTTAAGGATCCGGTGTTGCTGTGAGCTGTGGTGTAGGTCGCAGACGCGGCTCAGATCCCGCGTTGCTGTGGCTCTGGCATAGGCTGGCGGCTACAGCTCCGATTCGACCCCTAGCCTGGGAACCTCCCATATGCCGTGATCCTGTGTTGCTGTGGCTCTGGTGGAGGCCAGAGGCCGCAGCTCCCATTCGACCCCTAGCCTGGAAACCTCCATATGCCACAGGAGCGGCCCTAAAAAGACAAAAAAAAAAAAAAAAAAAAAAAAGAGGGTAGAGTATAGATACAGACTTAGATGCATACCAGAATTAAGAAAAGTTGGAGAAATGGCATTGCATAGTGCAGGAGAAATGGCTATTCAATTAATGGTGCTGAAAAAATGGCTTTCCATGTTAAAAAATATAGAAATATTTTTATTTTTACACAGATACCACTCATTAAAATAAACTTCAGATAGGGTTCAAGTATTAATCATAGACTTCCCAACCTAAGGAAATGGCATACTTATTACCCCCATGATGATTTATAAGAGGCAACATGAAGAAACCGTGCAAAGATGGTCCCAGGCTGAAGAACCAGCCTTTGCCCTGATACAGAATGAGCAAGACAAGAAGAAGGAGGCCAGTGTGATGGAACGGGGGTAAGTGGCCAGAGTTGGGATTAGATAAAGTGTTAGTTCCATGTCAGATCGCCAAGCTTTTGTGAGCCGTGTTAACGAGTTTTAGAATCGATGCTAAGAGCAATAGAAGCCAAGAGGGGTTTTAGTGGGACAAATCCTGGTCAGACTTTTTTTTTTGAGGATCCCTTTAGCTGCTGTTTGAAGAATAGATGAGAAGACGCAGGAGTGGACATGGAAAGACCACGCTGGAGGTTCTGTCAGTGTCCAATGGCTTGAATTATGGAGGCGGCTAGAGTGTGACAAGAGAGACCTTTAAGAAAGGTATACCTAAAATGGGGAAAGGTCACATAAGCAGAAACGGATTCCGCTGCAATTCTTCCCGTAATTTTACATCGGAAGTGTAAAGCTCCAAATGAAATGAACCTTCCAAAATTGCAAAGGCCAACAAAAATGTCCTACTCCTTTATGCTGAGAGGTAAAGGACTAAGGAAGGAGACAGGCCTTATGTTTGGGTGGAAGAGTGGAGAGATGGAGAGAATTTTAGAATCACTTGGGAGAGTCTGTTTAAATTATACACACCCTGGCCTCTCCAACCTTCCAATTCAGGCAAAAGAAATTCTAATAAGGGACAAAATTAGGTGAATTATTAAGAAGTTAAGATGATTACAGGAGTTCCCATCGTGGCTCAGTGGTTAACGAATCCAACTAGGAATCATGAGGTTGCTGGTTGGATCCCTGGCTTGCTCAGTGGGTTAAGGATCCGGTGTTGCCGTGAGCTGTGGTGTAGGTCGCAGACGCGGCTCGGATCCCGCGTTGCTGTGGCTCTGGCATAGGCTGGCGGCTACAGCTCTGATTCTACCCCTAGCCTGGGAACCTCCATATTCCATGGCAGCAGCCCAAGAAATGGCAAAAAAAAAAAAAAGAATGTTAAGATGATTATAAATTTCAATATGAATATGAAAATTCAAACATATTGCTGTCTCATTGCTTCTAAGAACAGGTATGCTGACCTTGGGGGATGGGACAAAGGGTGTTGAATTTATACAGACTGAGCTCTTCACAACCCTCAGAAAAATGTATGCTCTGTTGTGAGCTCTCCAGTTGTCCATGAGAAAGTGAAGGACAGAAGGAAAGAAGGTGTGAACATCAAGCCAGGGACAGTTGCAAAGGTGCTAGAGAGGACTCAGCAGGCATAGAGGACCACAGCCCTAGCCACCACGGCTGAGTGCAGGAGCATCGTGGCCGGACACTCAGGTGAAGGGCCAGAGATGGACAGCAACACTGTGCAGAGACTCAGGGTCTGGACCCTTTGGCATCCTCCCAGCCTCACGTAACCTCCAGTGGTGTAAGAAAAAGAGCCCTAGGAAAGACTAAAGCTTTCTCAGACCAAGCATCCTGCTATCTGCACCTCAGGTCCACAGAGAATCATGGCTATAAATATTCTGGAGCCTCTTTCTTAAGAAGGGGTCTTTCCTAAGCAGGGTCCTTTTAGCACATTGAGTTCTCCAGAGTTTTCTCCAGTCACTTCCATTTATTATCATGCGGTTACCCAGGTACACCTAGATTCAATCAGGAGGAGACTTGCAGGAGCATCTAACTCCCACTGCATGGATGAGACAACTGGGTATTTGGCCAAGGTCCCACAGCAAGAGTGGGTATCGCCGGGTCAAGAATTCAGGTCTCCTGCCTCCTGCTCCAAGGCTGTATCATTATATCATCATACACTTTACACTTTAGTAAAAGTAACTTGACTCCGAAGCACAATCTATTTCTAACCTCCCCCTATCAAATATTAACTGCTTCTGGGTTTGTGTTCGACTTGGGGAGTCACATCATGAATGCACACTAGGAGAAATTCAGCAGAATGAATTCTTTCCTTTCGGATCCCCTACTGTTCTCACATGTATTACTCCAATGCTCAATAGGGAATTCAGGTGCAAGAAGTCAATGAAATAACCCTGCTTAGCCACCACATGATGGACAACCATTAGGAGATAAACATCCACAGGATACACTATGCCTCAGGCAGCTGTTTTGAAGAAGGCTCATTTGTATTTTTTTGATTTATTTTTGTCTTTTTAGGGCTGCACCTGCAGCATATGGAAGTTCCCAGGCTAGGGATTGCATGGGAGCTGCAGCAGATGGCCTACACCATAGCCACAGCAATGCAGGATCCTTAACCCACTGAGTGAGGCCAAGGATCAAACCTGCATCCTCATGGGTACTGGTTGGGTTCTTAACCCACGGAGCCACAGTGGGAACCCCTGAAAATTCCATTCTTATTGTTTGATTTCGAGGGCCACCCCTGATGCCAATCATTTAGCCTGGGCACCCTAGGAAGCACAGCTTAAAGGCTTGAGAATAATCCCAGAGATCAGGACAAAGGGAAAATAGATGTACGGAAAGCCAAAATGAGGATTTGTCAGCAAGCAGGCTGCCACTAGGTAAGACTGACTGATTACTCAATTCTGTGTATCCATCTCCCGAGAGGCCATTAAAAACTGCATCTCAGACCTGTCCATCAATCAAAGGAAGTTATCTAGTAGGAAATTAATGAGCAATAAACTTGGTTATCCATTTTGTGTGGATGACTGGTCTAGAGTCTGGAAGGAACAAGACTGCAAGAGCAGGCATAGAGTATGCAGACATTATCATCCAACAGAAACATCCACCACAGCGGGTCTCTCAACAACCAGTGGGATAGGAAGACTCTGTGCTGGACCATGGGCCCAAGGACCAAGTGGGTATATGGCAGAGGCAGATGCTTTACAGGTCCCTACTGACCTAGCTAACACAGCTCCTGAAGGCCCAACCTGCCAGCAGCAGAAACCAAGGACATAAGTCAGCCTTTTAAATTTTTGTTTTACTTTATTTTTTTAATTTATTATTTTGGCCTTGCC
This sequence comes from Sus scrofa, assembly GCF_054392235.1. Taxonomy (NCBI): domain Eukaryota; kingdom Metazoa; phylum Chordata; class Mammalia; order Artiodactyla; family Suidae; genus Sus; species Sus scrofa. Next base: position 121,093,476 of record NC_139389.1, on the reverse strand, counting down.
CATGGCATGCAGAAGTTCCCGGGCCAGGGATCGAACCCACACCACAGCAGCCACCGGAGCCACTGCAGTAACAATGCTGAATCCTCAACTTGTCGAGTGACATGGAAACTCCTCAGCCAGCCTTTTGACAGCAAGTTGATGACAACAAACATCGTTCACTCGGGGGGGGGGGTGGGTGAGGGGGCAGAAATTTTTACAGGAATTGATACTTAATCTGAATATGGGTTTTCTGTACATAGAGTTTAAACACAAGTGTATTGCAACATCTATGGCCCAGCAAAGGCAAGGCAAACTTATTTGCCTTAGGCTCAGCTTCCTCAGAGACAGTCAGTGTTTATCCCACCAGGACACCAGCCTAGACCAGAGTCATCTTCCTAAAGCACAGATTTGATCGTGTCATTCATTTGCTTAAAACTCTTAAACTTGTTGACCTTAACATGAAGGGTCCCAATTATTTATCTCAGCTAAGAGACTCTTTAAGCTTTAACTTCTGCTTCTTGCCATCCTTTATCTTTGGCCACATCCTCTGTCACGGTCAGCTCCCACAATACGGAGCTACTTTCATTTCCTTAAAATGGGGCCAGGCCTTTGTCTGCTGCCCCTCAGCCTGAAACACCCTCCGCCTTCTCATTCATGAAGCCTTCAGATCTCAGAGGAGACAGCAAGGGTTCTCGGATGTTTCCCTAGATCCTCCAGGATGGAGTCAATAGTGGTCATGCCCACTCGCCCTTCTTACTCAACTCTCCCTTAACACTCACTATATGGCATTGCTTGTCCCTGAATCCCCTGCTAGACTACAAGCCTCCCAAATACCCTTGGAACTCAGCAAAAATTAGGCATTTGGCAAAAATTCATTGAAAGAATTAATAAATAAATCTGTTTTTCTTTTCTTTTTATTAAATGGTTCATTAAAAAGATGTGTACTTTTTTTCCCTCCTACACATCTCCAATGTACTCAAGAAGTAAAAAGAATTCGAAAATGAACAGCATGACATTGATGGTGAATTTTACCAGAGGTAAAAAATCTCTTATAGTCATCATTTAGGAAAAATAGATTAAATTACATATATACAGATTTTTAGCCATTTTCACATTTTAAAAATCCTGGGTATTTTTTCTTTTTTTTGCCATTTTCATATTTTAAAAATCCTGTGTTGTATTTTTTCTTTTTTTTTTTTTTGCCATTTTCATATTTTAAAAATCCTGTGCTGTATTTTTTTTTCTTTTTTTTTTTTTTGCCTTTTTCTAGGGCCGCTTCCTGTGGCATATGGAGGTTCCCAGGCTAAGGGTCTAATTGGAGCTGTAGACGCTGGCCTGTGCCAGAGCCACAGCGACATGGGATCTGAGCCACATCTGTGATGTACATCACAGCTCACAGCAACACTAGATCCTTAACCCACTGAGCAAGGCCAGGGATCGAACCTGCAACCTCATGGTTCCTAGTCGTATTAGTTAACCACTGCGCCATGACGGGAAATCCTGTGTTGTATTTTTACCACAACAGTTTATTGCAAAGCTGAACACCCTGCCTCTTGACCATGTATTTTGTGGTGGCCTTGAATTTTATGTGATATCAAATACTTAGAATTTAGACTTCATAGTGACTAATAGAGAACAGCAATTCACTATAGCTGTTCCCTTTTCAGCTGTTAACGTGGGGTCCTCAAGGGATAGTGGCTGTCCCTTTCCCAGTAAAGTATCTGCAGTATAGCTGCAATCGGTACACAAGCATCTTCTGAAATTAGAGCAATAAAAGTCCCTCTGCCTCTTGATCCATGTAAGACCCATTCTTCAATGAAGATCCATCAGATTTAACTGTAAGAGAGAAAACATGAAAACAAAAACCCCCTGCTAGGAGAACGTGGGAACAGATGGGCTATCTAGCATGATGGTTAGGGTCACAGACTTTGGGCTCAGACATCTTGATGTAAATTCTTATTCTGCTTTTAGCCTCTCTAAGCTTCAGACCTTTCATGTACAACAGAGTTTAATAACATCTACTTGACGTGACTATTGGGGAACGTAGATAAAATATTGGATGTCGAATTCTCCACACATAGTATACTATCCTTGGACTCATGGAAGCTAAGACTGATGAGTTCTCAAGAAACTGGGACAAGAAGGAAATCTGATCAAAAGAATGTTAGGAACCAGAATATTCATAGGGGGGTGGGGATTGAGAAGAAACAGGGGAACTTAGAGGGGATATGTGGCCATTTTCTTAAAGTAATTTTATCAAACTAGAGCTTCCAATCTGGGGTTTGAAGATCTAGGCAATCATCCTGGGAGCTAGGAATGCAGAAATGAATGGTGATAAGCCTAGTTATTTATATTACGGAAAACACTCTCAGCAAACTGCAGAAAGATCCATGGCTAATGTACTGCTTTTAAAGGACTTGCATAATTCACTGGGACATACATGGATGTTTTGTGTTTTGCCTACTCATAAACAGATAATAAGCATAATGACTCACTTGTCAGGCAGAAAACTTGATTAACCTTTTTTTTTTTTTTTTTCCCCAGCAGTAAGCAGAATCACAGTAAATCATTTCCTTAATGCAATCCTGGAGTAAACTGGAGGTTAATTTCTCATTAATTCGTTTCAACTTTCACATGGTTAAAAAATACTGCCACATATAAAATGAGTCAAATGAACTTTAGTACTTTTCCTGATGTAAGAACTACAAAAATCGTGCCCATAAATAAAACATATTGATATATTTCTTATGCTCACATACAAAGGTTGAAATGATCAATATGAAATTAGTGCTTTACCACTCCCTAAACACCTTCCTATCTAATATTTTGTTTGTACGGAATGACAAATACCATCAGATGATCAAGGGAAATGTTATCTTTATATTAAAGACGAGGAAACTCAGTCTCCGAGAGATTATCTGATTTGATCACGGTCACAAAGCTAACGAGCAAAGGAACAAACACTATAACAAGTCGATGACTCCAAACCACACTGCTCTTGTCATGTATGTTCACAATCCTGTGTGTTTCAAAGGATTATTTTTGTAAATGTTTAGCAGGAAATGCTGTGATATAGGAATTTAGACAAAGACATAAGTTCAGACGTCTCATGGCCCAGGAATTCGGAATACTTGCCTACTCCCTCTTCAGACCTAATCTTGATCCTTGTCTATCCAGCTCTGTGCCCCGAGAGGCTGATGTTATGAACTACAATGATGAGATTCCCGTCTCTGGCTTCGTCATGGGTCATCCAATATGGACCCTCTTTGGAAAATTAGGTCCTTGTCCCACTAAGCAAGGCCAGGGATCGAACCCACATCCTCATGGTTACTAGTTGGATTTGTTTCTGCTGCACCACAACGGGAACTCTCAAGATACATGATAAAGGACACAGATGAGCAAAGATGAAGAGATGCGTAGGGCAATGAGGTCTGGGAGCTTCTGTCTCTGTGGGGGTGGGGTGTATCACCCTCTTGCATGGATGAATAGCCCAAGCTAGAAGCTCTCTGAACTCCGTGCTTTGTGTTGGACTTCAAGGCCCCTTCAAGGAGGCAGAACTCAAAGCCTCTGGCCAGGACAGGAATTACCATACTCTTATCACTGCCCCATCATCTCATCATAATGCTCCTTCCCCCACCTTGAGCAACCTGGCCTACTCCTTCCTACCCTCTACTCGGAAAGGGATGTGGCCCTCTCCTCACCCCACCTCTACAGGGCCCTTATATGTCCCCAAAGACCCAACAAGTGCAGGATAAGACCCCTCTTTCCCCAACCAATCTGCACGTCGGCAGGTGTATCTCCAGACCTCTCTTCTCCCTGGGTTATAAAAACAGATGCTTGTTGTCGGCTCTCCCTGATTATCAGGAAGTCGTACCACTGTGCTTGCAGTGTCTCTTATCTCAAACTCTTCTTTTTCTTTGAGTCAGGAAGTTATCCCACTGTACTTAGGGTGTCTCTTATCTCAATAAACTCTACTTTTGCTCCACTTCGTCATGCTCAATAAACCTTTCCCTTCACCCTGATACGGGCCCAGAAATTCTTTTCCAACCTGCAAGCACAGACCATGGCACTCTGGGGATGTTTATGGAGGCCCTCTCATGAAGGCATTATCCACTATGAACATTCTTTTTGAAATTTATTTTTTTTAAATTAAAGTATAGCTGAATTTGTATGTTGTGCCAATTTCTGCTGTACAGCAAAGGGACCCAGTCATACATGTGATTTTCTTCTCGTGTAATCTTCTGTCATGATGAAGTCCACTTTCAGCCCTTCTCCCTTCACACGAGAACGGTGGGTGGGGTTGAAAGTTCCAAGCTTCTAATCATAGCTTGTTCTTTCTGGTGACCAGCATTCATCCAGGAGCCATCCAGGATAAACCCTGTCACTTCATTAAAACAAAAGACACTCCTATCACCAACGGTTTCAGGAGTCCTGATTCAGGGATGCGGTCAAAGGCTAAATATGAGAACAAGAGAGATTCCTGGTGCTCTTACCACTTAGGAAATCACAAGATTCTTGGGAGCTCTGTGTTGAAAATGGAGATGAAAACCAAATTCATATTTCTTATACTTTTTTGGGGCAAGGTGGGCAATTTTAGGTCCACACCTATGGCATAGGGAAGTTCCCAGGCTAGGGGTCCAATCAGAGCTGTATCTGCCAGCCTACACCACAGCCACAGCAACACAGGATCTGGCCTGCATCTGTGACCTACACCATAGCTCACCAGATCCTTAACCCACTGAGCTAGGCCAGGGATCGAACCCACATCATCATGAATCCTAGTTGGGTTCGGTACCTCTGAGCCACGATGGGAACGCCCTTTAATTTTAAAAATTAAAGTATACCTGATTTACCATGTTGTGTCAACTGTTTATATTTCTTATTATAAATCACAATATCACAGGGGACCAGCACTCTGTTTTAACAAGCCCTCAAGGTGATTCTGTGTTCATAAAAGTCCAAGAACCACTGTTCTAGACTCTAAAACTGCGCACCACAACCCCTGGACCCAGGGCCAGGCAGCACTGACATTACCTGGGAATTTGTTAGACGTGCTCGGTGTTCTCCTTATATTTATTGAATCAAAATCTTTTAAACTAAGATTCCTCATTATTCTTACACATATGAAAATTTGAGGACCATTGCACTTATGAATGGACTTATAGTCAACCTTGTAGGGAACAGGGAGATGGTACTATTTTAAAGAAAGGTATGTTTTAGGAGTTCCCGTCGTGGCGCAGTGGTTAACGAATCCGACTAGGAACCATGAGGTTGCGGGTTCGGTCCCTGCCCTTGCTCAGTGGGTTAACCATCCGGCGTTGCCGTGAGCTGTGGTGTAGGTTGAAGATGTGGCTCGGATCCTGCGTTGCTGTGGCTCTGGCGTAGGCCGGTGGCTACAGCTCCGATTAGACCCCTAGCCTGGGAACCTCCATATGCCACGGGAGCGGTCCAAGAAATAGCAAAAAAGACAAAAAAAAAAAAAAAAAAGAAAGAAAGGTATGTTTTCTTCTCTCTGTTACAGTAGGCACAGTAGGCAAAGCCTGGGCGTCCAAGAGACAATGATCACACTTTGACTTAGTCATGCCCACAAAATGCAACTTTATTATTTGTCACTGGTCTGGATGACCAACTTGCTGGGTGGCAGGGTGCAAATAATTGTTTTGCTTGTGGATGAAAGTATCTCCACTTCTTCCTGCTTAAATGGTCTCACTGGGTTAACTCAGCTACTCGGAGGTAAATGCTCCATCTTTCAAGTCTGCTCCACCTCTCCTAGCTCCTCTGATGAAGGCTCTGGAGTGAAAGAGGCTTACATAGTCTTGTGTTGGCAGAGGAAAGGCAATGTTAAGCTGCTCCCATGGCATTTTCCTCCCAGTGTTGAAACATTGTCATGCTGATTTTGTTAGAATGTGTTGCTCCCATATGCTCTAAAACTGCTGTAATGAACATGCAGACCTGGGATGCCTATGAAATGAATGGTGCACCATAAACATGGATTTCCTGCACAGTTCTCAACCTGCACAACCGTATGCCAGTCTCTGGTTGTGTACGACATGTGCATCAGGATGAACACAGGACTTCTCCCAAAGGCTTGCAGCTGCCAGCAGGGAAAGCAGATTACTAGCATTGGCTATCTCTCGCCTGCTCACTCTGAAGTTTCTGCCACTCCTCAGGCCATGAGGTTCAACATTTACCTTTGAAATCCTCATTCTGATCCTTCTTGCTTCCCCCGCCTCCCCCAACAGCACACTGGGGTCAGAAGGCCAGGCGTTTCCATTTTCTTGCATAACAGGAACTTTGTTTACATCACAACTGCATCATCACTTCCCTTGGCTTAGAGAAAACTCCACATTTAAGTCATCCAGGCCCGGTTCTTGATATGAAATGGGAGCCTAAGGGATTTTAAAAATTCTTTTCTTCCTCCATAACATCTGACTTTTGAGACTCTGCTTACTAGTGACTCACAATTAATACAGACTTCTTTTTTCTAGCTAAAATTCCCTTCCTTTCCCTGAAGCATGAAAACATATTGCCTCAGTGCGTAGGTCCCTTAGGTAGCAGGATTTTCTAGGTTTGAAAATGTATCAGGAAAGCTCTCACCAAAACATTGTATTATTTTACCTTTCTCTTGTGTGTGGGACCTTACTGAGGGCTGTAAAAAGAAGCCCAAAGACTCTAGTGTCTTAAATTGTTCCTAAAAATTCCCTGATGTCAAAGCCCTGGTAGGCATTTTCTGAATTCTAGGACATAGTAGAAAACAGTTTAAGCAGTTATTACCACTGATAATAAGACCTGCAAAATCCACAAGCTAGAGATGCCCCCATGGCCCTGTCATGTCTCTGCAGCCCTGCTTACTCAGCAGTCTTAGTCTGTAACTTAGATTACCTCCATTTCTGAAACCGAGCAGGGCCCTGTGGGGCTCCTGGGCACAAACGCCTTTCTATGTCCCCCCATTTCTTGTTTGTAGGACATAGACCTCATTCAGCCTCCATGGCCTTCCCTGAGTTCCAAAGGTTCAAACAGTTGCCAGTCAGGGAAGGGAGGGGATGCAGGGACCAGGGAAGAGCAGTCAAGAACATTAGTGCAGCCTTGGGTAAGGGTGCTGGGACTGCCTCAAGGGATACACATAGCAATTTTTTTTTCCTTTTTTTTTTTTTTAAGGGTTTTACCTGCAGCATATGGAAGTTCCCAGGCTAGGGGTCAAATTGGAGCTACAGCTGCTGGCCTACACCACAGCCACAGTGATGCAAGATCAGAGCCACATCTGCAACCTACACCATAGCTGGATCCTTAACCCACTGAGAAATCCCAGGGATCGAACCCACCTTCTCACGGATATTAGTCAGGTTCGTTACTGCTGAGCCATGATGGGAACTCCAGATACCAATATTTTTGAGCTCTTCTGCAGAAGTAAAACTCCCAGCAAATGGAAGAAGTTAACTACTTGATGAAGCATTCTTCATTCCAGAAAGAAAGTCATGGCGTGACAGCCTCAAGGACCACCAGAGCCCATCCAGGACTACCTAACACTAGTTTTGAAAAGAATGCAAACTTATATCTAAGCTGATCCTTACCTGTGGCCCTATTTTCTACTTCCAAACTGTAAGACCCCTTTCTGTCTCTCTCAAGGGAGGGCACATCTTTAGGGCACTGGCCTGCTGTGGCCTCCTTTGCCTGGCAAAGCAACAAAATCTATTTTTCTCTACTTCACCCCAAACAACGTCCCCACATTTCTAGTTGGTACCGGTGAACAGAGGCTGGGTTTTGGCCACACTTCCATGTACCACATTCCAGTCCAAGGAAGGGAAAAAAACCCTGACTCAGACCGATGTAAAGAATAAGGAAGCTTATGTAGCTCATGAAACTGGGATATTCAGAGAATCATTGCGTCAGAAGACCCAGCTCGAGGGCTCTGATTCCTTGGGTTCTCCTTTCTTCTATGTGTGGGCTATTTCATGATCATGAAATGGCCACAGATATGCCAGGAACCTCACCTGGAAGGCAGCTATGCTCAACACTATACCACCAAGGCTGGACCCAGAAATCTCATCTGCAGATGACATCATCTAGAGGCAAAGAAAGAGCCTTTGTCCTAACATTCTAAGCAGGTTCAGTCACATGACCACCACTGAACCAATCCTGGTTCCAGGGCATTGAGCTGCTTTGATTGGGTATATGCTCCACTCTTGAAGCCAAGAACCCCATGGGTTTTGAAGAGAATGTCTACCTGAGGCATAGGAGCCTGGGTCATTAGCTGACTCCTAGTCAGTCTTGTCAATGAGTCCTCTGCCTCAGAAGAGTCAGGGAGGTAGCAAAGAACAATTGTCGCACCAATGAAAGCTTAGAAAATGTCGTTGTCACTGGTGAGCGTTAGAGACTGGAAATCAAAGGCCCCCCCCCTCCCCGTTTTCTTTACATTGTGTAGACCTCCCAGATTCTGATGTGAAGCTGAAAAAGAACAGCCCAGTAATGATTGAGATGGAATTTCCTATAGCCTGGTGGTTTGGGGGCTGGGAGTTACAATTAAGTTGACCTAAAGGAAAAGCAGTAATATTTTCTGTAGCACTGAATTAGTGAATAGAGACACTCATGCCATTGTATAGTCAATAACAAAATTTAGTCAATTTATGAACATCTGACTAAAAATTTAAGGAAAGAACATCCTAAAAAAATTCTCATGCATAAGGGATGATAGATGGAAGTCAATGTAACTTCTGTTCTTGCTAATTTAGAATGAATAAAATGTCACTGATAATATTCGTTTCTATTTTACTTTAACAAATTAAAAAACATTAATAAAACTTTCATAAAAGAAAACTATTTCTAGAGTTCCCACTGTGGTGCAACTGGATGGGCAGTGTCTCTGGAGCAATGGAACTCAACTTCAATCCCCAGCCTGGCACAGTGGGTTAAGGATCCAGCATTGCTGCAGCTGCAGTGTAGGTTGAAATTCAGCTAGGATCTGATCCTTGGCTTAGGAATCTTGTAGGCCAAAAAAGGGGGAGGAAAAGTAAACTTTCTCTTTAACCTCATTTTAACCCTACAATCTTAAAATTTTTCAACTCAAAATAAAAATAGTTCTAAGGGGTTTCAGGAACTGAACTCTGGGGTTAGGACAAAGAGTGAACCTGAATGATTTTTAGTTCATTTAATTAATTATTGTTTATTCCCTCATCAAACAATTCTGATTACCAGTGAGAACACCTTCAGCAATAGCCCTTTTAGTAGTCAGAGCTAGATTTGTAGAGCAAGACAAAGAATCTATTTATTCCAGACCCTGCTTTTTCTTAGCAATTCTTTCATCCAAGGGGAACTGAACAAGTGCTGAAAGACATGAGGTCTTTCCTTCCCACAGTCCTTTCGAACACAGGGTGTCACATATACACTTCTTGAGTAAACTGCCAGAGACTTGCTGAAGACATTGCTCCAAAGATGCAAAACCGCTTTCTTAACCATCAGCGAGTGTCATTTCCAGGAGTGGGTGGGTGGTATGACAGATGACTTTTTTTATCATATATATTTTTAAAAAACACTAATAAACTTAATAGAGCTGGCATTGGCAATTCCCACTGTGGCACAGTGGATTAAAAACCCAACTGCAGCCCCTCGGGTCTGATACCCAGCCTGGAGCAGTGGGTGAAAGGATCCGGCATTGTTGCAATTGCAGTGTAGTCACAGCTGTGGCTCGAATTCAGTCCCTGGCCTGGGAACTTCCACGTGGTGCATCCATTAAAAGAATAAAATAAAATAAAATAAAATAGACCTGGCACTTATTGTGCACGTGTTTCTAGGTGGCCAGTACGCCTCTATGTAGGCACTTTTCAGTCCATTACTACAATTCTTTGATTTGGTCCATCTAACTGTCAAAAGAAATCATGGTTTTCAAGTTAATCTATTTGTTGGTGCCAATAGTCTTAGAGCCAAGACCAGGAATTTTACAATCATTCTGAAAAGGATTCTTTTAGAAGCATTTCAATCATATTTCCAAGAAGGATCGATGAAACCCTGAGAACTGAGGTTAATATTTCTTGCAGCAAGTGTAGTCACTGCAGAGCAAGATTTCTTGATTGTATTTGATTTTGAAATTAACTGCGCACACATTTCCCAGATAATGAAATTTATGTTTTTATTCTAAAGCTTGCACTGAACAAGACATGGAGATTCCCCAGCTCATTCCTTTATTGGCTTGCTTTCTGAACATCTAATTATGACATCATTTGAGGAATCATAACCTATTTCTTAAATGTGTAAAAATCTACTGGTGTTTCATAAAGAGTTTAAGAAAATTACGGCAGAAGAAAAGTAGATTATAGGCCATTACATGTTTAATGATATGCAAATGCTGTTAAACTAGAACATGATTATATTACTGTTCTTTGGGGAAGAACAAATTTAAACAATTCAGAATAACAGATGTATATTTCTGGTGCTGAGATCTAACAATAATAAATTAGGAATTGAAAGTCATACAAATATTGAATTATATCTTGAGTTTCACAGATAATTACATCATAGTAAACAAGTTGCAAACTGCTTACGGCTCAAATGTCTTATGTTTCTCTATCTGTGAAAGATGGCCAGGATTTTCTTAAGTGGGTGAGATAACTAAATAAGAACAAGTCATCAATGTTACATCCAAAATCTTGTAGAAATTAAACAATTTAGTCTATGTTCTCTCGTGTGCAGACTGACCAATTTAACTGGTTGGAAAAAAAAATGTTAGAACAACGTGGGGAGTTTAAACCAACTGCGATTATCTGATGGTTGCTAAGCTTTCTGGAAAGCAGATAACTCAGTGATGCACACTGAATTTCACACCGTATTATTTTCCAATTCATTGTGGATATTTCTTCTTTCTTGTCTGGAAGAATGTCATCCTAAGCTCCTTTTTGCTTTTTGGAAGTGGCAGCTAGCCTTGAACTCCAAGGTTCTGAATGGAACACCATCGACACCCAGTGGCCACAGGCAGGGCTCCTGTTTGATTTTTCAGCAACAAACGATGTGGTAAGAAAAGGATATTTGGAGAAGAGGAATTTTCACTCCCACATCACTTTTTCCCTCCCTCAAGTTTGACCCAATGTTGCCATTGTCAGCTTATTTTTGCAAACAATGGGTGTTCAGCTAATGTAACTGAAAACCATGAGCTTAACCCTGTTGCTTTCCATCAGTAAGCTGTATGAAATGCCAAGGAATAACAGAAACAGCAGTGGTCAAAAATTTTTTTTAATCCATTCATCTATCGATGGATATTTAGTTTGTTTCTATGTCTTGGCTATTAAGAATAGCGCTACAATGAAGATAGGGGTGCATGTATCTTTTTGAATTGTAGTTTTGTCCATATATATGCCCACAAATGGGATTGCTGGACCATATGGTAGTTCTATATTTAGTTTTCTGAGGAACCTCCATACTGTTTTCCATAGTGTTTGCACCAATTTACATTCCCACCAACAGTGAAGGAAGGTTCCCTTTTCTCCATACTCTCTCCAGCATTTGTTACTTGTAGACTTGTGGAATACCACTTATCCATAAAAAAGAACAAAATAATGCCATTTGCAGCAACATGGATGCACCTGAGAGTCTCATACTAAGTGAGTCTCATACTAAGTCAGAAAGGGAAAGACAAATACCATATAATATCATATGTGGAATCTAAAATATGGTACAAACGAACCTATCTAAAGAACAGACTTGAGGATGCCAAGGGGGGGGGATGGATAGGGGAGTTTGGGGTTGGTAGATGCAAACTATTACATCTAGAATAGATAAGCAGTGAGGTCCTACTATATAGCACAGGGAACTATATCCAATCTCTTGGGATAGACCATGATGAAAGATAATATAAGAAAAGGAATGGGAGTTCCCGACATGGCTCAGCGGTTAATGAATCTGACTAGGAACCATGAGGTTGCAGGTTCAATCCCTGGCCTTGCTCAGTGGGTTAAGGCTCCAGCGTTGCCATGAGCTGTGGTGTAGGTCACAGACGCAGCTCGGATCCCGAGTTGCTGTGGCTCTGGCGTAGGCTGGTGGCTATAGCTCTGATTCGACCCCTAGCCTGGGAAACTCCATATGCTGAGGGAGCGGCCTTAGAAAAGGCAAAAAGACCAAAAAAAAAAAAGAAAAGAAAAGGAATGTGTGTGTGTGTGTGTGTGTGTGTGTGTGTGTGTGTCTGGGTCACTATGCTGTACAGAAGAAATTGACTCAACACTGTAGATGAACTATCCCCTAATAAAAAATACATTTGATTAATAAAATAAAAATGAAAACTAAAATTGTTTTAACTTGAATTGAATCGGGTGTATCTACTATGAACAAAGAATAAAGCAGGACATTCCTGCTTTCTCTTAAATTAATCCTCTGTTCTTTTCCCCCAAAGGTTGTCTACCCAAAGAGATATAATAAAACATCTGTCAGAACTGGATTGCTCCTGAATAGCAGAGCAATAGAAACAATGCAGGTACAAGTTTTCTCACACGGCTTCCTTGGCAGCCACGCTGGCTGAGGGCGAAGAAGGGAGGAGGGGAGAAGAGGGAAAAATCTCAACAATGTCCCCCAGCTGCCGCTTCAGTAAACGAGAAAAATAAAAATATCCAGGTTTGCATTATTGCAGAAGGCAAAGAGGTCATATGCGTTCTACTTGTTGGTATCAGACATCTTACAAAACAGTACAAACACAGGCTAAAAGGTCCCCAGGGATTTTTGTTTATTTGTTTTTGTGAGGTGAGGTGTATTATTTATGTGTGCTATTTGTGTGTTGTTGTGTCTGTTGGAGGAACAGGTAGCTGATGCATGGCAGGGTCACCCAACGGACCCAGACAAAGAAGCCTCCTTATACAAAGGCCTTCCTGGGTCAGGGTGTTATAGCAGCGGTGGTATTTCCATGGCAACCTGTAGATGAGTTTTATGAGAAAAGAACAGAGGCCCCCTGCATAAATGACAGAATGATGATAGCGGTGACTGGGAAAAAAGAAGCCCAGGGCAAGATAAAAATGTTATAAAAAGAAATGCCTACATGCTTTGTATCACAAGTTCTATTTTAAGAAAGGTGCTGTCTAATTAAAAACAGATAAATCAAGTTCTCAGAGTCAACAGAGGCAATTGGTGAATAATTGTTCATTTGATTGTAACATTAAAGGTGGGAAATGCAGTGTTTGGAAGAGAACATTTAGCTTAAATTGAAACGAGAAAGGGGAATAAATCGGGTCGGAGAGGCGGATTTTTCTCAGGATGCTCCTGGGGGAGATGATGCTATGTAATTTGAATAAAATGAGGTGGTTATTTCTTAAGTATTTTAACCTCTTCACCTACAAAGCTTCCCCAGACTAGGTAGGGAAAATGGGGGTTTTAAATGCCTGTTCTTGGGAGTTCCCGCTATGGCACAGTGGGTTAATGATCCAGCATTGTCTCTGCAGTGGCTCGGGTTCGATTCACAGCCAGGGAACTTCCATATGCCATGGGTGTGGTCACAGAGGAAAAAAAACCAAAAAAACAAAAAACCTGTTCTCAGTCTCTTCACTGGCCCATCTAAGATGTCTAATGAGTTCATTCAAATAAAAAATAACACTCTGAATAAGGACATAGAACGTCATAAATTTAAACACATTAAAAATGGTACTCTACCTGTCCGTTTATGGTGATGTCTACAGCACGTGTCTCCTCAGAACTGTGAATTCCTAGAAGCAGGCCCCACTGAAAATGTGGAACCACCAGTGAAGGCCCTTAAGGTACCCGCTGGTGTGTTGAACCATCTGAAGGAAGTAATGATGGCTGGTAGCCCACTGTGGGGGAGCCGGCACCTACCAGCTCACGCCGTGTTCCACCCACAACTTCCCTTCAGGGATTGTTCTGTCTCACAGGTAGCCGACCAGTAAACCTGAGGAAGATAAGAAAAGCTGATAATAGTCATAGACATTTAGAAATCTCATCACAGTTTACAAGGGGTTTTCACACCTACTTGTGAAAAGCAGGTGTTAGCCATTGCCCCTGCTATTTATAAAAACAGAACCTTAGGGAGGGCACAAACATTTTTTTTGTGGTCAAAGGGTTCATAAGTGGATGATTTGGTGATGTTCCAGTTTAGGTCTTCTGACAGCCAAGTCGCAGGTAATAATTGCGGCAAGGTCTTATTCTTTCCAGGGGTACTTTTAGTTTAATGGAGAGCTCTAGTCAGGACCCTATAAAGCCTTTCAAAACCAAAGGACTAACTTTCCGATGCTGGGATTGTGGGAGATAAGTTTGGATCATGTCTTGAGTGCTTTGTCCTAAATCAAATGAATATCCTCCATCTCTGTAGTTGGTCGGCCTGAATGGTTTTGGCAGGCTGGGTCCTTTTGGAACTTATTTCACAGCTTGCTAAATCGATGGTTTTGCTGTTAATCATTAAGTAAAACACTCCTATTAAGGGTGCCATGAATTCATATTTGCCAAATATCCTTATTTGGGGACCGCACCCACAGCGTGTGGAAGTTCCCAGGCTAGGGGTCGAATTGGAGCTGTAGCTGCTGGCCTACACCACAGCCATGTCAGATCCAAGCCTCATCTGCGACTCACACCACAGCTCACAGCAACACCTCGCTTAACCCACTGAGTTAGGCCAAGGATTGAACCTGTGTCCTCATGGATACTAGTCAGATTCGTTTCTGCTGAGCCACAAAGGGAACTCCTGCCACATCTCTTGATACAAGCAACTGAGGTAAAATTCTAATTAGTTCTCTGTAACAGATCAGCTTAATTACTATCTATATGATTTATTATATTTCCAGAGGGATTAACCCTTGTTCTCCTGTTTTTCCTTATTCTGATCTAAATCCAATGTCCATCTCAAACAATTCCCCTTGTATATATGTCTTTTGCATCCCCAAAGAAAGAAATGTTAAGACGTAAAACCTAGGGTTCCGTCGTGGCACAGTGGTTAACGAATCCGACTAGGAACCATGAGGTGTCAGGTTCGATCCCTGACCTTGCTCAGTAGGTTAAGGATCCAGCATTGCCATGAGCTGTGGTGTAGGTCACAGATGTGGCTCGGATGCCACGTTGCTGTGGCTCTGGTGTAGGCTTGGCAGCTACAGCTCCAATTGGACCCCTAGCCTGGGAACCTCCATATGCTGCAGGAGCGGCTCTAGAAAAGGCAGAAAAAAAAAAAAAGAAGAAGAAGAAGAAGAAGAAGAAGAAGAAGTAAAACCTCCAGGAGGAAAAGCCACTCTGGAGGGCAGTCAGGGTTCTTGGGTTCAAGGTGTGGTTCTGCTTCCAGCTAACTCTGTGATCTTGGACAAGACAATCTCTAAGTTTACAGACATAGGCAAAGTGTTTCTGGATCTTTTACTTTTACATGTATTCAACACATGGGCTGCCAAGAATTTATCAAGAATGAACCCAACAGCTCAAATTATTTGTTATTCTTCATTTTTATTTTAAGCACATGTAAGTGTATCTCAGGGTTCCCAGCATGAAACTCCAGAAACTCTAGGATCAGAATAGTACAAAGAACAGAGAAAGCACATAGAGCTTCAGAGCAAGATGGTTTTCTCTTGTGCACCCCAACCGTCACGGACAACTTTAACAGAAAATGTAGTCAAGTTTGTCCATGAGGATGGGATTAAGATGGCAGAATAGAAGGACTGGAGCTCAACTTCTCTCCGAAAATCAACAAAATTCACAGCTAAAGGCTGAGCCATCTTCAACCAAATGGACTAGCTGGAAACCTTAAAGATTTTGTCCACTGATTTTTTGTCAGTGTATATCTAGAAATTCATTATTAGTATTTCTTGTTATTAGATTATTGTTTCCTAATGTGAGGGAGCAAATGCTACTGAGACATTGGCTATGTGATCAATTTCAGGGACTAGAAGGAACAGATAGAAATGAGAAGAAAGAGGAGTTCCCATCGTGGCGCAGTGGTTAACGAATCCGACTAGGAACCATGAGATTGCGGGTTCGGTCCCTGCCCTTGCTCAGTGGGTTAACGATCCGGCGTTGCCGTGAGCTGTGGTGTAGGTTGCAGACGCGGCTCGGATCCCGAGTTGCTGTGGCTCTGGCGTAGGCCGGTGGCTACAGCTCCAATTCGACCCCTAGCCTGGGAACCTCCATATGCCGCGGGAGCAGCTCAAGAAATAACAACAACAACAAAAAGACAAAAAAAAAAAAAAAAAAAAGAAGAAAGAGGAGGACAAAAAGATCAGAATAGTATTTTTTTATGACTGCATCGCATGTGGAAGTTCCTGGGCTAGAGAGCGAATCTGAGCCACAGCTTCAACCTACGCCACAGCTGTGGCAATGCTGGATCCTCAACCCACTGCTCCACAGTGGGAACCCCCACACTACAATTGTAAAATCTTTAAAAATTCTTATAAATACTTTGGTAAGGAAAATGTTTACCCAATACCTACTTAAAACTAGGCAGAGTCATTTCTTTTTTAAATTATTTTTTTATTTTATGGCCATACCCATGACATATAGAAGTTCCCAGGCCAGGAGTTGAATCCTAGCTGCAGCTGTGACCTATGCCACCACTGTGGCAATGCCAGATCCTTTAACTTACTGTGCTGGGCTGGGGATTGAATCTGCACCTATGAAGCGACTTGAGCCACTGCAGACAGATTTTTAACCCACTGTGTCACAGTGGAAACTCCTAGGCAGAGTAATTTCCATAATGAGAAAATATTAATATTAAAGAACATATTATATCAAGTTTCTCTAAATACTCTCAACTCCTAAAAAAGTCTCTGAATGTAAGATTTAATATGTAATATAATAAATGTCTTTTTTCTTTATCTTTTGGCCTAGCCATTAAACTTCTGATAATTTCAACTATTTGCAACTGAAAATTTTGAAAGAATCAAAATTTTTAAAAATACTGTGATTTTAAAGAAAGTAAACAAGTTCCCTGAGCAGCTGAAAGAATTTTCACAAGGCTCAGGTACTTTATATCATGGGTGAGACCTTCAGACTCTCACCCAGAGACTGTTTCCTTTATAAAGAACTCTTACAAGCTTGGTGACTAGGCTTCAAACCGGTGTAAGCTTCAAAAGACCTCGTCAGATCATTTCTTTTGTAACCCCAGGACTTAATATAAAATGTAGTATGTAGAGCCAGCTCAAAAAATATCTGTTGACTAATGAAAAAATTAGAAGCAGTATTTAGGAGTTGAGGTTGTTGGAGACAAGTACATGGGGTTGAGAGAAGTGACAGCCGAAGTCCAAAGAAAGAGTGAGAAAACCACACCAGTCAGACACAAAGGTCACCAATTTATAAAGACACGTAGCCCCATGTATCTTACTAACCTGTGAGAGATGAGAACGCAGATACAAAAACAATTGCCACTGAAAATAATGATCCTGAGTCATTAGGAAAATATTAAATTTTAATTCTCATTTAATAAGAGTCAGGGAACTAATGCAGTGCACTTTTAAAATACTTCCATTGGAGAGAATTAAAATAGTCCCTCAAGGGGAACACTTAGTCTCTTTTCCTGCTTAGATTTCCTTTTCCAAACACAATCTCAGTGATATAATATTATATATCTTTAAAAAAATTCTTCGGTTCTAGTCCAGGATGTCTAATTCCAAAGTATCTCTGGTAGACATAGAAAGCATACTTTTTCTTTGTCTTTCTGATTTATTAAACTTCCCTGTAAAAAAATTTAATATATTCCACATATCTGATCTTCCTGTTTCAGTTACAAAACAGTACAGCATTGGATCTGCCACGCAATTTAGACTTGTTAATGCAACTGTGATTCTATAGATTTTATAAGTCTGCTTCCCAGACTTGTTATGGTCAAATATATGTTCATCTAAGTTCACATCACGTTCTAAAATGCTGCGAATCAGCAACATCACATGAAAGGGAGTAAAACACAAGATAAAAGTCAATGTGATACTAACAAGGAGTTTTATGATTCTCTTCTTTTCACTGTTTTCCGTGGCTTGATTTTGCTTCACAGCTTGGTAGACTTTCCGGTTGCAAACCATTATGACCACCAAAGGGATCAAATAGCCTACACACGTCCTAAAAAAGTTGAACTTGATTTGCCATTTCTCCAAAGGGTATTTGTCATAGCATAAAGTAAAATTCGATTTTTTGGTATCACAGTATTCGACAGCTGTTTCATCTTCCCACAAGATGATAGCGTTGAAAAAGCTTTCCAGCACCCAGATGAATAGACTGACCATGAACGCAAATCTTCTTGACCTTAGAAAAGAAAACCTCAGAGGGTAAACAACTGCTAGATACCGATCGATGGCGATGCAGGTGAGAAAGGCCGTACTGCTGTAAAAATTCATGTACATGAAAAAAGCGCTCCCTTTGCACAGGGCGGGAGAGAATGTCCAGTTGTCTTGATTCCAAGTATAATCAATCCACAGAGGGAGAGTTAATGCATACAGCAGATCCGATAGTGATAAACTGAAGAGGTAAATGCCTAGTTCGTTCTCCTTCTTTGCTTGCAGAAAAGACACACAGAGAGAGCCGATATTGGCTGGAACGCTCACTATTACCACAAAGATGTAAACCACTGGAAACAAGTAGTGGTCCAAGTCATGCTGTTCTTCAATACACGTGCTGTTCATCTTTTCAAGAGGCGGATTTACATTTGTTCCCGGACGGTGAATCGAAAGATAAGCCTTTCCTTGTGGTAGCTGGTTTTCAACATCGAAATCTCTTTGACTAAGACATTTCAGTTTTTCCTTGCTTTCAGAAGTTCTGATTGATTCATCAGTGGTTTTAAAGGGTGAACGTAGATCAATTTGCTCAGATATCAATGGCTGGAGTCTGGCAGGAGCCAGGCTCCCGGCACTTAGTTAAATGATCGGTCGATTTGAAAGAGCAGAGGTCCATGGGCTGCTTACTATGATAGAATGCTGATGAAGAACCCTGGAGGATAAGCCGGGTGTCCATCAGTTTTCATGGAATGTGGTCCTCAGTCTGGTTTTCCTCATGACGTTCAGAGGACATGGGTCCAAACATCAATATATAAAGATTTCTTTTCACAGAGATTGACATCTCTTTTTAAAATGTCTTTGTTTCTGTAATGAAAGACAAATTGGAATAGTTGAGATGTTTAAAAGAGACATCATAATTTTTGAAACAATCTCCTTTTATTTCGTTTATTGAAGATATTAAAATTAATCATTAAATTACAGTGAAGGTGTTTAAAAGGGAAAATTGAGAGTTCCCATTATGGCTCATGGATAACAAAGCCAACTAGTATCCATGAGGACGTGGGTTCTATCCCTGGCCTCACTCAGTGGGTTAAGGATCTGGCATTTCAGTGAGCTGTGGTGTAGGTCGCAGACAGGGCCAGGATCTGGTGTTGCTGTGGTTATGATGTAGGCCAGCAGCTGCAGCTCTGATTTGAATCCTAGCCCAGGAGCTTCCATATGATGCACATGAGGTCTTAAAAACAAAAATAAAAAATAAAAAGGGGAGATTGTCTAATTGACTTCAGTAATTGAAATTGATGATATCCGACCCACGTCAAATAAGAATTATCAAAGGGATGCCATGTTAGAGGGAATTATATTTCTTTTTGGGGGGGCTGCACTTGCCTGGGATTGACAACACGGGATCCTTAACCCCCTGAGCCACCAGGGAACTCCAAGGGAATTATGTTTCTCACTGGACATAATCTAAGAACACAAAACTAAAGTTGAAATGTCATTTTAGAAAATATTTTTTAAAGGTCATTTTAGAAGCTAATAAAAAAGGTGGCAAATTCAGTTATTTGTAATCAGTAAGTGCATTGGAATATATGATAAACTGTATGATTATAAGATTTCAAATGTTTCATTTCAAATGCAATCTAGGTATAAGGCACTTATTTTCAAAATCATCTTATGGGCCAAGAAAAAACTGTCACAAGGAGTTTGATAAAGTGAAGTATCAAAAAATATAGCAGCTTCCTGAAACTTTATAGTTAAGACAATACTACCTCATTTCTTTTGCCCTTACTTCCTTTTTTCTGTTTGTTTTTAAATGGTCGCACCTGCACCCACGGCACATGGATGTTCCCAGGCCAGGGATTAAGTCTGAGATGCAATCTATGCTGCAGCTGCAGCAACACAGGATCTTTAACCCACTGAACCAGGCTGGGGATCAAACCTGTGCCTCCTCAGAGACCCGAGTCCGATTCTTAGCCCACGGCACCATAGCAGGAACTCCTCCCTTGCTTCCTTTATGGGCTAACTTACTGTCTTTCTCGCACTCTTGTGAAAGAGAGGGCAGAATGTTCTCAGTGCTGGGCAAACTCTTGTGGTCCTCAGTTCATAACTTTATACCCGACTATTTACTAGGTTAGTTATTTGGGGAAGGTCTGAGGTTATAGATTCGCACTGGAATGGAAAACCTATCCTGCTCTCCATCCTGCAGTAGAGAAATACTGTCTTTATTCTTTCGCTAGTGAGGCCTCTTGGTGCTTTGGATGGTTTATCTGACGGGGATCTTCACAGAAAGTTCCGTAGAGTCACCCTGCAGGGGAGGAAGCTGTGCCCTCTTCCTGTGTGCCTTGAGGCCGACGGAACCACAAGACCACCCCTTTCTAAGTGCTGATGAGCCCTTAGCACAAAAGAGATCTGGCATTACGGGGCACCAGGATTCTGCTGAGATAGTAAACCATATCCACGCCCATAGTAAATGTCACTCGCAACAAAATGAAGAACTAAAACTCCTGAAATCTCCTGAGTTCACCATACCTAAAAATATGAATAAACTGGCTTTTATTTTAAGTCAATAGGAAACCTTCTAGAGTGGAAATAAAAGGAAGCAGGAGCTGAGATCAGAGAGGTAAGTGAACTCTGGGTACCCTGAGGCATATGCAGAGCTGGAGGAACTGACTAGAGCCTTTGGCTGCAGGGAACTAACATCAGAGCCGGGGCCCAGGCAGGGAGGGAGGGGTCGGTCCTTGAACATCCTGCCCCCGCTGGGGTCCAGGAGCCTCTGCCCTCAAAGTAAAATAAACTTTACAGATATTTGCAGACAGACAGCAGAGAAAGTTGGCAAGTTCCCTGTCATAGCTTTGTTTCTGAAAGGAGCTATAATAAAAAATCCCTGGGAGTTTCCGTCATGGCGCAGTGGTTAATGAATCCGACTAGGAACCATGAGGTTGCGGGTTCGGTCCCTGCCCTTGCTCAGGGGGTTAACGATCCGGCGTTGCCATGAGCTGTGGTGTAGGTTGCAGACTCGGCTCGGATCCCGCGTTGCTGTGGCTCTGGCGTAGGCTGGTGGCTACAGCTCTGATTCCACCCCTAGCCTGGGAACCTCCATATGCCGCGGGAGTGGCCCAAGAAATAGCAAAAAAGACAAAAAAAAAAAAAAAAAAAAAAAAATCCCTGAGTATTCATGGCTTCTGGCTGGTCCTCCCTTCGGAGTGGGGTCTGCGTCTACTCTATTAGTTTGGTCTTGCAAACTTCAAGCCAACAGTGAATTAACCCTGGATGTATATACTCAGTTTCACTAGTCAGGGAGCTACAAACTAGAGTCACAGTGAGATAAAGCTCCACCAGAGCAAACGAAATGAAGAAGATAGCAGATACCAAGGGCTGATGAGGATATAAAGCATCTGGAAATCTTAGATACTGTGGGTTGGAAAACTGTTGGGCCCTTATGCAAATCACATGGTTCAGCAACTCTGCTTCTAGGTATATGCTCAACAGAAATATGTAAGTGTGGTTCCCAAACGACGTGTGGTAGAATCAGAATGTTCACACTAACACAGATTGTAATAGCTCCCTTCTGATACACCCATGAGCAGGGGAAGAAATTAGCAAATTGTGGTATATTAACACAACTAAAATCTATACATGAATGAAAATGAACAAATTAGTGCTACACATTTGAAGCTCAGAAACAAGGCAGAAGGATAGAAAAAGGCAGGCACAATGAGTACATATCTGATTAAAAACCAGGTAGTGATGGAGTTCCGTGATGCAGTGGGTTAAAATCCAGTGTTGTCACTGCAGTAGCTCTAGTTGCTGCTGAGGCACAGGTTCAAGCCCTGGCCCAGGAACTTTCTCATGCTTAGGGCACAGCCCAAAACAAACAAACAAACAAACAAACAAAAACACCAGGTAGATAACGTTAATCTGTGGTTAACCAGTGCTGTCAGAAATCGGAGTGGCAATCCATTTATTGAGGGTTTTCTGTGTGCTGGACACCATGTTAAATAGCATGCATATTTGTTATAATTTATATTTTACAGGAATTCCCGTTGTGGCTCAGTGGTAACGAATCTGACTAGTATTTGTAAGGATAAGGGATCGATCCCTGGCCTCACTCGGTGGGTTAAGAATCCGACATTGCCCTGAGCTGTAGTGTAGGTTGCAGATGTGGCTTAGATTTGGCATTGCTGTGGCTGTGGTATAGGCCGGTGGCTACAGCTCTGACTGGACCCCTAGCCTGGGAACTTCCATATGTTGAGGGTGCTGCCCTAAAAAGACTGAAGAAAAAAAATTGTGGCAACTCTATGCTACTTATTTATTTATTTATTTTTGGTCTTTTCTATATGCTACTTATTATATGACAGAGAAGAGTTGAGCTACATATTAGGCACTTAGCCCCAAGTTACCTGTCTAACCTTGGTAGAACTTGGCCGCAATCCTAGGTTGTGTCTCTAAAGCCTCTTGACTCAACTGTTTTGTCTTCTGCCTTTTATATAAAAATACCTTAGAAACCTGAGGTATTTTTGCAACAGTGCAGACTGACTTTGTTGTGAAGGAAGAGAGTATTTTCTATTTTCCACCTAAATAGCAGCACTCGTGGAGGTGTACAGGTCTTCTAGCTATTATAACTCTTGTAATTGAAGAAAATTGCCAGAATAGTAATTTCTGTAAATTAGATAGAAAATAACCCCGCTTGTTCTAAAAGACATCACTTCTATGCTCTCTATTACATTGCCTGGGCTTCAAATAAACTTGTGAGAATTATCTCACATCATGTCTCACACTCAGTGACAATGTGTCATTATGTTTCCGTGTATCTGTCAACATGTTTTCTTTGGAAGGATAAATGCGTTCCTTTTCAGTAATTTATATTATGGATAAAGCAACAATTTAACTTAGGCTTTTATTTTTCTTGCACTTGATTTTAAAAATAGATGACTAAAAAGGAGCAAATATCTCACTCCCACACTAAATCTCTCACTTCTTTGAGTCAGGAGGCTGAATTTTGAAGGGTCTATTGTTTAGATCTGGAGGGATCTGCATTGTTTTAAAGTTGAATTAATTATCTTTCACCACTCATAATGTGGTAATGAAGAAAATGGAAATAAGACCAGTTGAAAGTAGGAAGAGCCACAGTGCTTTACTCTTTCTTCTCAACAAAGCCCATCTGCATTATTGCCAGCACCCATGTGGAATGTCATATGAAACATTTAATTGTTATAAAAAGCAGAGAGAAGTGAGTCAAGTAGTGGTTACCTTTCTGGACGGGCTGGGTAATGATGGGAAAAGGGCACTAGGACTTCTGAGAATTTGGTGGTATTCTGTTTTTTGATATGAGTGTTGATTCCATTAACAAGTCTCAGTTTTTAAAAATGTATCAAGCAGTACACTTAGGACATGTGCCTTTTTCTGCCACCCAGGTCACACTGCAGTTAAGGTTAAAAAGTGAAATTAAAAGGCTGTGTGAGATGGGATGTCAAGACTTGTGACAACTAACATCTGAATTACCTGCACGTATGCTTTCCTAAGAATCGATTTTGCTTCTTTCCTCAATATAAAAAGTAATTTGTAGAAACACAACCAACCAAACAATAAATGATTTAAATAATGTGAAAATGAATTCACCAAAACTAAAAGTTTGTTAAATGAAAAAATAAATATTCTAGGCACTTGGAAGATGTAAATACAAATTATCCCTTGTGGAAAACCTCCCCCAACCCAGGCTTTAAAGAATTCTCACAAGAGTTCCTGTCGTGGCTCAGTGGTTAATGAATCTGACTAGGAACCATGAGGTTGCGGGTTCGATCCCTGGCCTTGCTCAGCGGGTTAAGGATCCGGCGTTGCCGTGAGCTGTGGTGTAGGTCGCAGACGTGGCTCGTATCCCACGTTGCTGTGGCTCTGGTGTAGGCTGGTGGCTACAGCTCCGATTAGACCCCTAGCCTGGGAATCTCCATATGCCACAGGAGCGGCCCAAGAAATGGCAAAAAGACAAAAAAAAAAAAAAAAAAAAAAAAAAGAATTCTCACAGATAGAGCTTTAACAAATATAATCTGATTAACACACACACACACACACACACACACACGTGATTTTAAAAATAATGGATAAAAAGAGCAAATATCCTGCCAAACTAAAAGAAAACACACACATACACATACAGAAATTAGCTACTATGTGTGAGATTCAGCTAAAACAAGAAAGAGGAGTTCAAGGTACACAAAATTTTTAAAGATAAAATTAATATCCATAATGCAAAACAAGTATGCTTAATATGTTTAAAGAAATAAAAGAAGGAATCCTGGAGTTCCTGTTGTAGCTCAATGGTAATGAACTCAACTAGTATCCATGAGGTTGCAGGTTCGATCCCTGGCCCTGCTCAGTGGGTTAAGGAGCCGGTGTTGCCGTGAGCTGTGGTGTAGGTCGAAGGCGTGGCTCGGACCTAGCATTTCTGTGACTGTAGCTTAGGTGGGTACCTGAAGCTCCAATTTGACCCCTAGCCTGGGAACCTCCATATACTGTGAGTGCGGCCCTAAATTAAAATAAAATAAAAAAAAAAGAAGAAAGAAGAAGAAATCTGAACATATGAGTAAGGAGCAAGAGATTATAAAAGATGACTGGGCATATTTTTAAAAAGTCAGAAATAGACTTTTTAGAAACAAAAAAAAATACAATAATTTAAAATTTAAAATCAACATGGAGACTAAATAACTAATTAGTTCCAGCTGAGGAGAGAATTAATACATTGAAAGTAGAGCTAAAGAAATAACACAAAATTGGGGAGTTCCCATTGTGGCTCAGTGGTTAATGAATCTGACTAGGAACCATGAGGTTGCAGGTTCGATCCTTGGCCTTGCTCAGTGGGTTAAGGATTCAGGGTTGCCGTGAGCTGTGGTGTAGGTTGCAGATGTGGCTCGGATCTGGCGTTGCTGTGGCTATGGAGTAGCCTGGCAGCTTTAACTCCGATTGGACCCCTAGCCTGGGAACCTTCATATGCTGCGGGTGCAGCCCTGGAAAGGACAAAAAGACAAAAAAAGAAAAGAAAAAAAAAGAAAAGAAAAGAAATAACACAAAATTATCAATATTAAAGAGATAGAAAAATACCACAGACATGGAGGATAAAGTGAAAAGGTCTGCATACTTATAATGAAATTCCATAAGGACAGAAAAAAGTCGGAGTGGGGCAATATTTGAAAAGATGCTGACCAAGAAATGTGTAGACGTGACAAAGGACATGGCATCCTTAGATTCATGAAGCTCAGCAAATCCTAAATAAAATTAAAAACAAACAAACAGATGGAAATCTAGACTTAGACTTGTTGTGGTCAAGCTGCACATCACCCACCCACCACTGCAGAAACAAGTGCCAGAGAGATAAAAACGGACTACCGACAGACAGGATGAAATTTTGACCAACAGAGAACTTTCCAATAGCAATAATAACAGAAACAGAAGACAGTGGATTGATATTACAAATTGCCATGAATATATCATCCCATAATTGTGTACCCAATAGAACTAAATTTCAAAATGAAAGCACAAGCCAAAGAACACTGACCCCCAAAATCCTCAGTAGAGAGACCTCTAAAGAATATAAATGAAGAAGGAAAATGACATTAGGGAAATATCTGAGATGCATGAAGAATTGAATAAGCTACTGAGGATGAAACTCTGAGGGTTGCATGATATCACATCCATTATTAGGCTCATGTGTCTGGGGGAGAACACTTAAACCATGAAAATGTTCTTTAGAAGCAGGACTGGGGGGAGTTCCCGTCGTGGCGCAGTGGTTAACGAATCCGACTAGGAATCATGAAGTTTCGGGTTCCGTCCCTGGCCTTGCTCAGTGGGTTAACGATCCGGCGTTGCCGTGAGCTGTGGTGTAGGTTGCAGACGCGGCTCGGATCCTGCGTTGCTGTGGCTCTGGAGGCCGGTGGCTACAGCTCCAATTCAACCCCTAGCCTGGGAACCTCCATATGCCGTGGGAGCGGCCCAAGAAATAGCAACAACAACAACAACAAAAGACAAAAAAAATAAAAAAAGAAGCAGGACTGGGAGAGCAGGGGGATGGGCAGGAAGGTACCCCTTCCTCCTTTTTCCATGTTACTTAACAAATATACATCTTTTTTTTTTTTTTCAAAGATGAGATGAGATGGATAATATGGAAAAATTAGTCTTAGAAGGATTTACAAAATTCTCAATGGACCAAAATTTCTTTCTCTATAGAAATACTTCCTGCCTTAACTAAAACAACCATAAGATGGAACAGTTTAATGAAACAGATACAGGATATTTTCTGGGTTGGGCAGCAGAAGCAGTGCCTACGGAGGCTTGTGGTTACCTGTGTGAGCTCAGGAAACTCAAAGCTCTCAACAGCCCATGGGGTTTTGTGACCATGTGTGTTTCTCCATCTCTTATTAAAGTTTCAGTTTTCACAGATATAAGACAGCAACCACTGCATAGAATTCTTGTAGGGGTTAAATGAGATGATGCATGAAGCTGAGTGCCAAGCACACGGCAAGACTTCAACACACATTAACTGATACTGCTTTAATGACAACACCGGTAGTCTGCTGTCCCCTACATTTCCTGATAGGAGATCATCTTTGGCCACCTATCCAGAGAATAGCAGAGAAGCCAGTCAGACAGAGTATAATTTTTACAGCAACATTTCACATAGGATACTGAACTCTACAGATAAAGAGTTTTAAATTAATTTGTGTGAATCTGAGATTTTAATGGGACATAACTCTTATTATTCATAAGATATTATCTTGACTACTTTAATCACATTTTGAGAAATCTGTTTTTAGAACCAGTGTTGAGAAATTTAGATACTTTTTTTATTCTGATTTTAATTTTTACCTAATGCCTAAAGAAGATAATCTACAGCTCTTAAAATAGTACAATCCATAGATGACAATGATCAGAAGAAAAGAAGGGTTATAGGAAATACTTGCCTTCATGTATCAGTTAAAAGCTGCTTATTAAGACTCTACTATGTGTCAGACACTGTGATAATCACCTATTAAGAATTATTAGTAAATACTTATTAGTATGGGAAATATTATTCTCAAATTTCACATTATTCCTAATTGTATTTAAAGAAATATCACTAGAGCATTGTGTGATAGTTCTATAACCAGGAGCTGGTACATTTCTCCCCAACCACTTAATTCAGTTTGCCATCATACTGTTTCCTGAAGAGGAAATAAAGTGAGCATAAACTTTCCTCTTTTGTCATTTGATAGTTTTACCTAACTATTTCTAAACCTACATTTTGACATCCTTCACTACTGCTCAAAGCAGAGAAACCATGTGTCATCCTTATTTCTCCTTGTCTTATAACAGTTTTTATCACCACATCCATACAGCCCCAACTAGATAATGTGTTGCAAATATTACTGAGAATCATTCAAAAGTCTGTTACCTACTTAGCATCTTAGTTTATTTTTTAGTCTTACACTTACCCATGTTTCTTGAGATGACGATTTTGTCAACCGAGGAGCCAGATAAATCTGCTTGTACCCAGAAGAGAAACCAACATTGTTGAGGGGACAGGAAATTGCACTCATATTTCATCACAAACCAATGAGGAAGCAGCTTCTTAATGAGAAGGATGCACATTATCCATATTTGAGCAACAGAAGTCTCCTAAATGTTTTAAAAGGTGCTTTATTATTGAATGTAGTATAATTTTTATAACTCACATTTCTCTTTGCATCTTAATTACACCTGTATGCTAATATTTATTTAAGGATTTATTTAAGTACGTTTCCTCTTTATTTAAGAGAAAATATATCTAGAACTTCATTCATTCATTCATTCACTCTCTCCTTCCTTCCCTTCTCTGTTACCACATATATCTACCATCCTCTTAGGGTGCTGTGCTGGGAAATATTTAGGACCCATCTGCAACCCACAGGAAGCTTATCACTGAGTGAAGGGAAAGCAATAAAAAACATAATACAGTGGTAAAAATGGATAAGTTCTCCAAGAGAGGTCCAAAAAGAGAGAATGAATCCTTGGATGTGTGAGACGGAAGAGGATGCTGTCGATGGGGTTGGGGTGATCAACATCCTGGGAGAAAAACCAGCAGGGGGAGAGGAGGGGTTTGGGTGTATCAAGAGCATGTTCATTGCTTAAAGACCGACCGTGATGGCGGGGCCAAGGTAGCCAACGTGGTAAAGTTTTTTTTTTCTTTTTAAAAGGACCAATGGGATCAGCTATAAAGTATTTTATTTTAGAGCCATTTTTCTCCTTTGATTTTCCTCTTGGAATGGAAGATTCCATCAGACATTGCTACACGTGCTAAAACTCATTGAACAAACTGGCTTAGGCAAATCCATAATTTTATGAAACTTAAAAATTTGAGAAAGACATGGGTTTGACAAATCTGGAAGTGATTTTATATGAAGTGAAATAACTTCCAGAATTTTGAGATATAAAAAAGTCTGAGACATTGCTTTTGAATTTTGTCTTCATAAGCTTTAATTAAAAATGAAGGGGAAACTTGTATTCTACAAGGATGGAATTAATTTGGGATGGAAAAATTTAACCTAATTAAAAAAAAACTGAAGGGAGTTCCCATCGTGGCTCAGTGGTTGACAAATCCGACTAGGAACCATGAGGTTGCAGGTTCGATCCCTGGCCTTGCTCAGTGGGTTAAGGATCCGGCATTGCTGTGAGCTGTGGTGTAGGTTGCAGACGTGGCTCGGATCCCGTATTGCTGTGGCTCTGGTGGAGGCCGGCGGCTGCAGCTCTGATTCGACCCCTAGCCTGGGAACCTCCATATGCCGCGGGAGTGGCCCAAGAAACGGCAAAAAAAAAAAAAAAAAAAAAAAAAAAAAAAGACAAAAAACCCCAAAACTGAAATCATGGCAACTTGAGTCTGTTTTTGTAGAAGAACATTAGATATTCCTATTGGTAGGTTTGTAAATATTTCTCACCAGAGTTGGAAAAGATCTTGTAATAAAAGCAAGACTTCTGACCTTGAGGTTTCCAGGATATGACAGGAATGTAACAGGTTTCTTATACTTCCTTTGTAGATCTTTCATTGAAAATAATACAAGTAATGGTTTATTTATTTATTTTTTAGGGCCACACCTGTGGCATATGGAAGTTCCCATGCTAGGGGTCGAATCCGAGCTGTCGCTGCCAGCCTACACGACAGCCACAGCAACACAGGATCCAGGCCACCTCTGAGACCTACACCTCAGCGCATAGCAATGCTGGATCCTTAACCTACTGAGCAGGGCTGGGGATTCAACCCTCATCCTCATGGATACTAGTTGGGTTTGTTACTGCTGAGCCACAGCAGGAACTCCTAAAAGTAATTATATAGATTTATAAAGTACATTTGCAAGGTAATTTAATATATGGTACCTTAAAAATTCAGAATACTTTCTATTTTTACTGAAATAATGAAAAATTTAAGTAGAAAATGAACAATAAGAACTTTAAGCTTTTACAAAAATTAAAACAATGATTTTCGTTTACTCCCAACTCCTCCAAAATGCTCCGTTTTGCTTGGTTTTGCACATCCATTTATCTGTGGCTTCTACACATGGGTATCCTACAACACAATTTCTCATTTTACCTAAAGAGACTATACATCTGCTTTTAGGGAAATGATATTTTCACATCCACATCAGATAGATACTTATGTATTTTGCTCTTTAAAAGAAAAAAAGGATGTTAACAAAAATACACATGAAACACAGCCAGACTTTCACTTCTGATTAAATGGGAGAAAACCTGTGGCAGACCCGTGTTGAAACTTTGTCAATTCTACACAATAAGACACTTTATGTTTTTAATAAATGTGCCTCTTAAATTCAGAATATTTGGCAATACTGTATTTTCAACCACAGAGCTAGCTAATGAAGAGATGGAAATTTCAGAGTGTTGAGTCTTTGACATTTAAAAACCTTCCAGGTGAGAAAAAGTCAAATAGTCAATTCAGAACACTGTTTTGAGGGGGTTGGGATTTCTGGTGTCTCTGGTCTTCTGACGCCATAGAATGGACACCCACCACTGGCGGGTGACAGGGCACCAGGGCTACCCACGAGGAAAAAAGGAAGAGAATGTGGTTCTGCCCAGTTCCAGCTTCTCTGTGGGGCAGACAGGGTAAGAGCCTAATCTGCTGATGAAGGGTCCTTTGCGACCACATTTCCCGCTTGGTGCAATTTCGTCAGTTAAATCAGCAACTAAACACAGCAGGGTGCAATCTAAAATACTGATTTATTTCCCCAGGCATACTTCCTTTTATCCCATCCCTATCCCCTCCCTCCCCCCCAACATGCACTCAATTAACCATTTTGCATTTATTGCCTCAGAGATGGAATTCTTGGCAGAAAACTATGGGGTTAGAAGGAGAAGACAATCCTACATTTTGAGTTGCAAAAGATTTAGGCAGCTCAGGGGAAGGAGAAGGACTGAGATGCACACAATCTGCTTAGAAGGATATCGTTGAGATAAAGCAAAGCTTCCTGCCCCTAAGAACAGATAAAAGATTTTTCCTGCCTGGTGGGGCCGGGGTTGGGTTGTGAGAGAGGAAGCCATCAAAGTTCAGATGTGGTGGCCTGAGGCAGGGACCCTGTATCCTGACTGCTTGTACTCCCTCCCCAGCAAGCCCTGGTAGGGATGAGGTGTGTGCGACAGTTACTCCAAAGAGCTGCATGGTCTGGGGAGGGGAGTGGGCCTGTCTCTCATGTCCAAGGTGAAGTCCACATAGGAGGCTGTCTCAGGACTACTCGCCTCGCCAAGTTCCCCTGTGCCCAGCACAGCAAAGGCTGGGGCACACGAGGGGCACACAGAAGTGATGGAAGGCCTCAGTCCACACCATGGTAATTCCAAAAACCCCATGTCACAGACGCCACCTTGCTGCCTTGATGGAGGAAAACCCAGGTGAGTTCTGCAGGGCTCACTGCTAAAGACTGGAAGGGAATGAGGGCATCTCAGGAGAGGCCAGCATTGACAGAGGGTGTCCTTGAGAACTGGGGATTGATATACAGCCCTCCAGCCTTAGCCACATACAAACTCCCCGAATCCTATATGGTGTTCTGGGCTGAACTGCATCCCCCTACCTTTCTGCCAAAATCCATCTGTTGAGGTCGTAAATCCCCTGTACATCATAGTGTGACTGGATTTGGAGAAAGGTCCTTTAAAATGTTAGGTTGAAACACAGCTGTTGGCCTGAGTCCCAGTCCAATCTGACTGGTGGTGTCCATATAAGAAGAGGAGATTTGGGCACCCAAAGGGATGCCCGGGAGGCACATGCACAGAGGAAGGACCAGGTGAGGACACAGAGAGAAGGTGGCCATCTGCAGGCCAAGGGGAGAGACCTCAGAAGACACCAACCCTACTGACGCCTTGATTTGGATGTCCAGCCCCTAGAACTGTGACAACAAAGATTTCTGTTGGTTAAGCCACCCAGTCTGTGTTATTGTTTTGGTAGCCTGAGCAAAGTAAGTACAGGTGGAATCCAGAGGAAAAAGAGGTTGGATACTGAACTGTAATTAAGGGTTTATCACTTTGGTAGAATGCAGAATTGAAATGGAATTTTAGTTGAGTTACAGAAAGATAAAGACTGTTTTATTTCCTGCATCTCAGATTATGGTCTGAGGTTGGAATCCACATCACATGTTTGATCCAAGGTGTGCAATTCAACAAAAATTTGTTAAGCCTTTGAATAGCACTACTGAGCAAAAATATTTTTCTCATTACTTGTCAAGGTGCCTAAAATGTAGCTACTAGATAAGCTTTATATAGGGGGTCTTGAAAGTTTTACCATCCTTTCTAAAGATGCAAACATTCCTTGGGGTGAGGGTGAGGACAAGATATTAAGTTGTCAGCTAAAATACTAGTTGGCTTCTATATTGTGCCAAAGCTTCCTGGGATGCTTTTGTATCAATGGCTCTCCAAGGGTGGTTCTTGGATTAGCAGCATTAGTGTCACCTCCAAACATTTGAGAATTACAATTCTCAGTCTCACCCCAGGTTCAAGCAGTCAGAAGCTCTGGGGCTGGAATTTAGTGATGTGTGTTACAAAAAGCCCTCCAAGTGAATCCGATGCCCCCAAATTTGAGAACAACTGCGGTATAGGATGGTTGCCTGAGTAAGAGATTAGGGGGCAGGGAAGCAGAGGGAAGAGAAGCTCTAAAAAGGAAAGGGGGCAGAAACACATTCTATTCAAACTCTTGCTTGGCTTGGGTACTTTTGCACTGTCAGGAAGGAAGAAATATTTTCTGCCCTTCTAGGTTCTTCTGGCTGGTCCAAGAATGGAATTGACAGAAGGCACATTAACAGGAGAAAATAAAACAAAAGTTGAATAATGTGTATACATGGGAGAAACCCAGGAAAACTGAGTAACGCACCAAAATGGCTGAAACCCTCATCTTAAATGCCATCCCCAGCTAAAGACTAGAGAGGATGTGGGGGGTAGGGGTTTGGGATTTAAAACTGGAGGAAGGAGATTTCCATGGCGAGGGAAAAGCAAATGTTTGGTAAACACATGTTTGCTGGGCCCCACAGGGACAAGGGCACAGAGAGGAAGAAGACCTAAATTTCTAGTCTCTGCCAAGTTCCCCCCATCACACCAAGCCCATGACAGCTCTATTCTGGGATAGGCCCTTTATCCAAATCCTTTTAGGCAGCTAAGGGGGGTGGGGTGGGTGGGTAACAATAAAAACTTCTTGAGAGTCTGAGAGTCTTCTATTTCTTAAAATAATCTGCCTTGGGAGTCCCCTAGTGGCTCAGTGGGTTAAGGAGCCGGCATTTTCTCTGCTGTGGCTTGGGTCACTTCTGTGTCACAGGTTTGATCCCTGACCTGGGAACTGCTGCATGCCATGGGTGCTGCCAAACAAACAAACGAACAAACAAAATCCCCCCAAAACACAGCCTAAGTTAATCTTCATACCAAAGATGCACATTTTAAGGTGGCTTGTCTGTCATTCCCCTACAGCCACATTATCCCTTCATCAGTAATTAAATTCAATCTGCATCATTGTACCATTAGTTCATTTGGCTTCACCCTTTTAAAATAAGTAGAGCCAATACAACTTCTCATTTCAGACTTGTAAATATTTTTAACTTAAACTTAAGTCAGAACATAAGTATGGAAATAGTTAAAATGGAGACGTTATCAAACTAAAGACTAGAAGCTTTAGCAAACGAAAAATCTTTTTAGAAGATCTAACATGAATCTCTCGAGGTCTGTAAATTACATAAATAAATCTTAACGCCTTTGTTATGCTCATTTGCTGAAGTAACTTAACCAAAGTTAAGAAGATTAAATAGTTTCCTCTGATGTATTGTGAATGTGAAAACTGCTGATGAGCTTAATTTTTGAAGTCGGAATAATAAATGCAAGTTCTTGTAGAATCATCTGTTCTGTTGAGTTTGCTTATGGTAGGGATAAACAGCTAATAGTTTAAGATCCAGAAAATATTTCATGAATTCAGATTTAACCACAACATGCACTAATACTTAAGGAGGATCAGTGCAATGGATAGGGCAGAGAAGAAGTAGAGAGATGATTGGGGGAAAAAATTGAGCCAACCAGGAAAGAAGGGCTAGGGACAGACAGGAGGGAGGTTCTGAAACCAGCTTAATTGTTGTGGGTTCTATGGCATCAGGACTGGCAAGGCAGTTTGTGTTACTCAAAGCTGTGGGTCCTACCAAAATCCGCAGAATGAGCACAGGAGTGATAGTGAAAATCCAGGATCAGCTGGAATAGCTGCATTTTTAGGAAACAATGCTAGAGTCTTCATTCTCCTCAGTGCCTTCTTAGAGGATGCTAAAATAACTTTGCAAGGAGTTCCCATCGTGGCACAGTGGTTAACGAATCTGACTAGGAACCATGAGGTTGCGGGTTTGAGCCCTGGCCTCGCTCAGTGGGTTAAAGATCCTGGGTTGTCGTGAGCTGTGGTGTAGGTCGCAGATGCGGCTCAGATCCCACATTGCTGTGGCTGTGGCGTAGGCTGGTGGCTACAGCTCCAATTTGACCCCTAGCCTGGGAACCTCCATATGCCACAGGAGCGGCCCTAGAAAAGGCAAAAGGACAAAAATAAATTAAAAAATGAAATATCTTTGCAAATGTGCAGTAATTGAGTAAATCCCTTACGTTGTTTTATAATACCCATTTCTGTGAATAAGCTCAGAAAATATTAGTGACTGGAATATTTAATACATCATATGAATGTTTTGCAGAAATGCATCACGTGTATTGTGGTGATTTTAAAACATGTCCACCAATTCTTTGTCACTCTTCCTTTCAAGAGATGGAGCCTCATTTCCCTCCCCTGAATGTGGGCTGGACTTAGTGACTCACTCCCAGGGGAAAAAGCAGAAAGGATGGTGTGCCCTTTGGAGCCTGGGTCAGAGGAATCCTGTGAATTCCTCTCTCCCTGTGCTCACTCGGTCTGAGGGAGGCCAGCTGCCGAGTCCCGAGAAAAGGTCCATATGGTGGGATCTGATCGAGCCAACGGTGTATGAGTAGCTGTCTTGGAGGTAAATTTTCAAGCCTTGAGATGATTACAGATTCTACTAACATCTCTACTGCAACCTCACAAGAGATCCTGAGCTGGAACCACCCAGCAAAGGTGATCCTGAATTCCTGACCCAGAGGAACTGAGAGACACTAAATAGTTGTTGCTTTAAGCTACTGAACTTTGGGTGATTTGTGACAGAGGAACAGATAAATTCAGCATATACGCTGTTGAGTTGATGTGAACGTGGTCCCATGGAGAACAGGTGCCAGTATTCAGATGCAGAAGTAAATCATCAACTCACGATTCAGTCGGGCAAGTGTCCACATTCAAGAGGTTTTCCCTTTTTAAATCAAAATATGCTATTAACTCTGTGGGTGTACGGCATGTTCTTAACTCAAATTTTATTTTATTTTATTTATTTATTTATTATCTTTTTAGGGCTGCACGGCATATGGAGGTTCCCAGGCTAGGGGTCTAATCGGAGCTGCAGCCACTGGCCTACGCCAGAGACACGGCAACTCAGGATCCGAGCTGCGTCTGCAACCTACACCACACCTCACGACAACCCAGGATCCTTAACCCACTGAGCAAGGGCAGGGATCGAACCCACAACCTCATGGTTCCTAATTGGATTGGTTAACCACTGGGCCACGATGGGAACTCCTGTTCTTAACTTATTTTAAACATGTTTCTAATAATCATGATTACTTATTGCTGATTAAAAAAAATTGTCTGAAAAAAAAAAAGACATTCTAATCCTGTGGTTTGGAAATACAAGCAGTACAGACCGACAGTAGGGTGTATTAGTCAGCTCAGGCTGCCATAACAAAATACCATAGTTAGGGAGGCCTCAACAGTATAAATTGATTTTCAAATAGTTCTGGAGGCTGGAATTTCTGCCATTTGGTTTCTGGGAGGGGGTCTTTAACCATCTTGCACACACCTCTTCTCACTGTGCCCCCACATGGTGGGGGTGGTAGGGTAGAAGGGGTGAGGTGAGAGAGAGAGATTGGGAGGGAGGGAGAGGGAGAGGAGAGCAAGAGAGTGAGATGAGTTCATTCTGGTGCCTCTTCTTATAAGGATCCCCATCTTATTGTATTGGGGCCCCACCCTTGAGATCATATTTAACCTTAATCACCGCTGTCCGGTCCCCGGTCCCCATCTCCAGGTCTGGTCACAGTGGGGGGTTAGGGCTTCAACACATGAATTTTGGAGTAAAAAAAATTCAGCCCATAGTATTAGGCAATAATCAACGTCTTCGATGGGGGTAGGAAAGCACGTTGTAAACGAAATTATTCTCTCCTGATTTGGGGGAGAGGCACGGTGAGTGCGGGAAGGGACCCAAACAGCATCTGAGGCTTCCTCAGGGGCCAGGATGCAGGAGGCGGGAGGTCTTTTATTCAAAACTGTTGGTGTCAAAATCAGCTAAGCAAAGTGGGAAGCCAGGACTGCTAAAGTAGCCTCTGTGTCAAGGTAGAGAGCCAAAACCAGTACTGACTGCCAGAGTGTGGAGACAGGAATCTGAGATCTAGGGAGCGAGCTCAGAGCAGGGAATGCAGGGTGAATACTGGCAGGCTATTCTTGCAAACAGGCCTGCATTTATGTTTGCTTGCAGGCTGGTGTGGGAGAGGACTGGCCCCTGCGATGTTCTCTTTCTACCTGCAGAACACTTTTGATCCCAAATGTGTGGGTTTTTCCTTACAGCAGCAACCAGTTCTCCCATAGTCCAGACACCAGCTAGAGGGCCTACGATTTAGTTCAATTCGGACACTGATTACCTGGAGAAAGCATCAGATCTCATAAGGTAAGAACTCAGTCCCACATGATATTATAAGACTTGGGTCTCCAGTATTTCTGACCAACAGGCTATAGTTTGGGGGAGGGATGGCCCCACAACTCTCTCCTCAGGCTCACTACTTTGCAAGAATGACTTGTAAAGCACTGGAGAGCATTTTACTCACATTTACTAGTTTATTATAACTGAACCATTTTTGGGTCTTGTTATGGGCTGCATCATGCCTGCCTCAAATTCATATGTTGAAGCCTTAATGGCCCCAGTATTTCAGAATGTGACCATATTGGAGGAAGGGCCTTTAAGAGGTGATTAAGTTAGAATGAAATTGTTGGGATGGGCCCCCATCCAATCTCACTGGTGTCCTTAGAAGAGGAGGAGATTTGGACACACAGACAGACAGCAGGGATGCACGTGCACAGAGGAAAGACCTTGTGAAGACAGAGGGGAGGCGGCCATCTGCATGCTTAGGAGAGAGACCTCAGAAGACACCAAACTTCCTGATGACTCCTTAATGCTGAACTTCAGAACTCTGAGAAAATGCATTTCTGTGGATTAAACCACTGTTTTGTTGTATTTTGTTATGGCAGCCCCGGCCAAGAGTGGATATTCTCCAGCCTCACCTTTAGCAGCCAGAGGTTGATGTCTACTGGGTGTGCCTAGCCCAGCATCCACTAGATCTGCCCAGTCCAATGCCAGAGCCACTGGGCACACGCGCTGCTTGTGCCCTGGAAATGGAGCTAATCCGAATGGAGGCGTGCTCTACCTGTAAAACACATTCCAGGTTTTTGAAAATTCTGTATGAAACCCCCCCACAACATCATTTATTAATACATTTTCATGTTGATTACATATTTGTTGATAATATATTAGATATTGGGGTTAAATAAAATGTATCATCAAAACTAATCTCATCTGCTTTTTTAAACTTTGACTATTAGAAAATCTCAAATGGCATATTGCTTTGCCTTCTATTTGTTGGACGGAATTGTACTAGATGTTTAAAAAAAATCTTTTTGAGGAGTTCCCATCGTGGCGCAGTGGTTAACGAATCTGACTAGGAACCATGAAGTTGTGGGTTCCGTCCCTGGCCTTGCTCAGTGGGTTAACGATCCGGTGTTGCCGTGAGCTGTGGTGTAGGTTGCAGACTTGGCTCGGATCCCATGTTGCTGTGGCTCTGGTGTAGGCCGGTGGCTACAGCTCTGATTGGACCTCTAGCCTGGGAACCTCCATATGCCACGAGTGTGGCCCTAGAAAAGACAAAAAAAAAAAAAAAAAAAAAAGAACAGACATATCACAGGTGAAACATAGGAGGACAGCAAAACTTTCTGGAGTTCCTTTATGTGAACTAATCCATGTGTTAACACTTACCAACAAAAGAAGAACAGGTGGCGAAGGCAGTTCTAAAGCAGGAGACACGCAAGCATAGAGGTGGAGGATTCTTTGTCACGATCACGTTTGGCCTGGATTGTAATCTGCTGTATCTGTCAGGGCTCTTGGCTGCGGGCAGCAGCACTATCTATCTTTGGCTAACCTGTGCAAAACTGAAAGACTTTAGGAAGAAATCAGGATATGGCACAGAATTGCTGCTGAGGCTGCAGAAGTAGTCTTGTAAAGTGGTCTGGAGCCAAAGGGCTGGAAAGACAGCCCAGGTCACCTGCCGGAGCAGTAGGTGAGGATGGCATTGCTGGCCCCCCTCTGGTGGAGCCTCTAGGCCCTGCCTCCTCTGGACTCTGACACTGCTCTGGGTGCTTTCTCAGCTGTCCAAACATCTCATCAGTTTTCCAACATCGAAACTGCCGGTCTGGGGAACTGGCTGAGGGAGCTGGTCACTGCCAGAGCCCATGCTGCTGGGGACGGGAAGAGGGTGGATCTGGCTCCTTAACCTCAGAGGTTGGAATCTGCCTCCCACTAAGACTCAACCACAGGGAATCAGCACATGGTTTGTGGGTTTGTATGGCTGTCGACAATAAAATCAGACCAGTGCAGAAACAGGAAGACTCCTCTTCCTCAGCGATTGCCTTAGTGTTTGTGGAGAGCAGTAAACTTAAAGAGTGGTGTTCCAGTGAAATCTGTATCCCATTTATGTTATTATTTCTATAATAAACCCTTCTATAGCACGCAGGATGTGCTGGCCACTTTTCTAAACGTGATGTAAATATTAGTTCAGCTAACTATCCTATCCACATACCTACCATCATCTCTACTTATGGACGGCTCTACTGAAGCCCAAAGAAGTAAAACAACTTGGCCAAAATCACACAGCTAGTAGGAAGTAGGAGCAGGGTCTGAAGGTAGGCAGTCTGGGGCTCATCTTAACTGCTATACCATATTGCTCCTTAGTATAACAGTTTTTATCTCTAGTTAACAGTTAAAATGTTTAGGAAGCAATACACAATTTATTCTGTTATGTGAATTCTGTCCTTGGAACTATTTTTATTATCTTTATATAAAGCCTGGAGTTAACAGAGAGAAGTCACTGAACAGAGGGTGTTGTAATTAGCAACTACAATCAAGCAACTTTATAAAAGTTGGAAAGATCACATAAACAACAGATGTTACAGAATAGTTAGTGGAAAGTAAATACTTTGCAATTTTGGCTCAAGGGGACTCTTATTTTAAGAAATATTCCAACTTCTTCTTCTTTTTTTTTTTTTTTTTTTTTTTTTTTTTTTTTTTTTGTCTCTTTGCCTTTTTAGGGCTGCTGCTGCGGCATATGGAGGTTCCCAGGCTAGGGGTCCAATCGGAGCTGTAGCTGCCGGCCTATGCTGGAGCCACAGCAACACAGGATCCGAACCACGTCTGCAACCTACACCACAGCTCACAGCAACGCCAGATCCTTAACCTACTGAGCAAGGCCAGGGATCGAACCTGCAACCTCATGGTTCCTAGTTGGATTCGTTAACCACTGAGCCACGACAGGAACTCTTATTCCAACTTCTTTTGTAAATAATTCCTTTTTCTTACATGATTATTCAGTGATTTTTCTAAAAATCAAACATTTATTTTTTTGTATCAAAATATTGAGCCCTAAACAGACCCTGGTTATACAGGAATTTACTTATGTTTTCTAATAGAACTTGTAAGGTTTCTTTTTTTTGTTTTTTTAGTATTTAGAGCTTCATACGTTTCAAGGTTATACTTACATGCGATGCAAAGCAGAGATCTATATTTGATGTTTTCCTGAATTGTTATCCAGTTGTCCTCATATCATGTTTTAAAAATCCGTCCTTTTCCAGTGATTTGAGGCACCTTTGTCTTAGTGATTTTTGTTTAAGTTCATTTTAACTAATGTATATAGTACCAACCATGGGTCAGACATTGCACTTAAGAAGTACAAAGAGGAGTTCCTGTCGTGGTGCAGTGGTTAACGAATCTGACTACGAACCATGAGGTTGCGGGTTCGGTCCCTGCCCTTGCTCAGTGGGTTAAGGATCCGGTGTTGCTGTGAGCTGTGGTGTAGGTTGCAGACTTGGCTCGGATCCCATGTTGCTGTGGCTCTGGTGTAGGCCTGTGGCTACAGCTCCGATTAGACCCCTAGCCTGGGAACCTCCATATGCCGCGGAAGCGGCCCAAAGAAATAGCAAAAAAAAAAAAAAAAGACAAAAAAAAAAAAAAAAAAAAAAAAAGAAGTACAAAGAAGAGGACGCCTTAGCCTCTGGTCTTGAATTCCTGGCATAGCCTAAATCAGACTTCTGAAAGTAAAGCCATTTCCTAAAGTGGGACGTCATCATACTTTATCAATAACTTTTTACTGAGGAGTTCCCTTCGTGGCTCAGCAGTTGATGAACCCCACTAGTATCCCAGGCCTTACTCAGTGGGTTAAGGATCTGGCATTGTTGTCAGCTGTGGTGTAGGTTGCAGATGCAGTTCGGATCCCGCATTGCTGTGGCTGTGGCTGTGGCTGTGGCTGTGGCTGTGGCTGTGGCTGGCAGCTACAGCTCTGATTTGACCCATAGCCTGGGAACTTCCATATGCCTTGGGTGCGGCCCTAAAAAAGACCAAAAAAAAAAAAAAAAAAAAGCCTAAAACTAAAACCCACAACAAAAACAACTTTTCAGTGAAAGGCAAGATTACTCACATTTCTCAAGAGACCATCTGTTAGTGATCACATTTTTCACTTCAGAAAACTGATTTTCTATTGCTGAAGTACAGTTGTGATATGCAGAAACATTGCTTATTTAAGAGAAAAGATGTCCTTACTTTTTTTTTTTTTGTCTTTTGTCTTTTGTTGTTGTTGTTGCTATTTCTTGGGCCGCTCCTGCGGCATATGGAGGTTCCCAGGCTAGGGGTTGAATCGGAGCTGTAGCCACCGGCCTACGCCAGAGCAACGCGAGATCCGAGCCGCATCTGCAACCTACACCACAGCTCATGGCAACGCCGGATCATTAACCCACTGAGCAAGGGCAGGGACCGAACCTGCAACCTCATGGTTCCTAGTGGAATTCGTTAACCACTGCGCCACGAAGGGAACTCCTACTTTTTAAACTCATCTGAAATTTGAGACACTCCTTTCCTACTGTCTTGTTAATTTCAGGGACCCTGAAACCACAGAAGCAAGGGAAGCCCAACACATGATCACTTGTCTGATAACTGCCTTTCCCTTTAATCTCACATCTTGAGCAAATCTGAGGGCTGTGCCCAGCAGTCCAAGGACCTCTCTTTCTCAGCTTGTACTTATTGTTTTATTAGACTTTCTTATTTAATGGTTTCCTGAGCATGGATTAGAAATTTGAAATAAGAAGTATTTTCCCTGGCAAGGAATTACTTTGGTTGTGAACTAATAGCAACTAGGGTATGTCCTGGGGGTGAGGACATCTTTTCTGTTGAATAATCTGTGTTTCCTCTTTTACAAATATCACACACGGGACAAATATTTGTGGTGTTCCTTCCAATCACAAGGTACAGTGGTGCACTACAGGATGAGACATGCTGGGCTCTGGTTTCAACTTCCCACTTTCACTTGTATGGTATTTTCCCTCTATTTTCACCTTGGTATGTCCTTTCTAGCTGCATTATTATGCATTGCCGGAGTCCAGCTCCAGCTGAACCAGGGCCTCCTGAAGAATGAGTGGCGTCGGCGAAGGAGTGGATACAGACCTGGTGCTTCTGCAGGATTGCTCGCTTATTAATTGAATCAACCACGCTTATATACAATTTTTACTTTCCTTTGCCATACGTCATTCGTCATACATCTAGTGATATTTTTTTAACTTTCCACTCCGTCAAATGTTACCTTATGACCTGGCACATGACCAGGTACATTTGGGGACACAAACAATGCTCTTTTTTGTACTTTCCACTTGGCTTTTCAGAGTTAAATGTATTCATGTTAATGACCTAACTTTGCGGGTAGCAAAAGCACAAACTTATTAACATTATAATTAAAAAGATTTCTATGTGACTAAAACCTAAGACCAAACTATGTTCTATTAGGAAAGGTTAATCATATCTATCAAAGGTTATTTGATTCTCATAGAACTAGAAACCACAGCATAGACATTCCGTAAGTTTGGGCCAACAGGCCAGGCATAGCAACATACAATTGACTGAAAGCAGGTTAATTTCCTGACCTGTATACAATTATGTGGTGCAAACCGCACAAGTTTTTCTATAACTAAGGCCCAAGGGCTACCCTATTCATCAACTAGTCCCTAGCAAAGAAAAGAGCTACCTGCTGGAGCACGGAGAGACCTGTGCCTCAAGCCTCTCTTTCGTCTCCAGGATTTTCCACAGGTTAAACAGTAACAGTCTAAATATGAAAGCATTCTATTAGGGTCTGTATAGAAAAAAAGGAAGGAAACTCAGAAGTGGATGATGAGCATAGAACAAGGGGGCAGTAGGAATTTGTGAATAAGCACTAGGCCCCAACGTTTACCCTTCCTGGGGTCTTCTTTTGGGGAACTTTATTTAACAGCAATTTCCCAGCTTTCGCAGTTTTTATTAACAGCATAAGCAGACCGGGAAGAAGAAGCAGGACTGTCCCTTTCCCAGACATGCTGTGCAGTCTGGGGTCTTCAGTCTCCCGGACTTTGTCAGCAGGCAGACCTGTGCGAACGGCTCCTAGCAATGCATATATTATATGTATATCATAGATATAAACTCTCAGGGCTGGTAGAAAGCTTAGCATTCGCTTGATTTATCAGCCATGTTTTGCATCTACTTTAAGCTCATACTTAAAATAGTGTTAGGAGTTCCCACTGTGGCACCACTCAGGACGGAGGTTTGATCCCTGGCCGGCACAGTAGGTTAAAGGATCCAGTGTTGCAACTGTGGATTGGATCTGATCCCTGGCCTGGGAACTCCATATGCTGCAGGGCAGAAAAAAAAAAAATTGTGTTAGAACTGATGGATCAGAGTGAGTTCTGGGAAGAGGAATCTATGGCGCTTGTGTAGTTATTGACTTGACTCATAGAATGGTGGTTATTAGGAAAGTAGTTCAGACATGTGCTTTATGGGGGGTGGTGGAAGGAGAAGAAATGGAAGAAAACTAGTGGCCAATACACAAATTACCTCTCCCAAGCCGAACCCTTTTGAGGGTGAAAGGGGCACCATTAATAACTATGTTAGGACAATAGACACAAGTTGGGATTGTGCTCGGTAAATCATAACGGACCTACAGTAATTTAAGAAGATGGAAAGAGCAGCATACTGTCCACGAAGAACAGAGACACATCTCAAGGGCCCGATGACTGTGTTTACAGAACTGCCCAGATAAGATTTTTTTTTTCCTCTGAGTGTAATTGTGGTCTTGACACTTACATATGGGTTTGCAAATAAGGGGTAAAACCATCAGATTCCAAATAGGACCCTGCAGACAGAGGCTCCTGCGGCTTATGGCTTTGGGGTCTTCTCCGAGACATTTGGGTATTTCTGGATTACCAATTTCACAGCTCTGCCAAGTGAGATTTTGGGATCAGAAACGCCTCCCCCAGAGTCTTCTCTCTTCATTTGACTTCAATACCAAGGAAATCAGGAATTTCAGACCAAGCTGTTACTGAACCCAAGTTTGCTCTGCTTGCCCCACGACAGGCCAATAAATTTGGAGACGAGTTGTTGGGGCAAGAAATAATGATTTTAATCAGAAAGCTAGCAGACGGAGAAGATGGCAGACTAGTGTCTCAAAAACGCATCTTGCTTCAGTCCCAATTCAGACTCCTTTTATAAGGAGAAAGGGGGGGGGGAGGGCCAACGGTCCCTCAGTAACTGTCACTTGCTTGGGGGAAGGGCTCACCACAATGTTGACCAACGGCTGAGCAGGACAACTGAAAGTCAGTCATTAATGTTTGCTCGCTTAGGAAGCCAGATGCGACAGGACTCTCAGGACAATTCACAATTTCCCTACCAGTTTAGGGTTTACTGCCTGGAACCATTTCAACTGGAAGCAGGACGTAGCTTATTAAGTTACACAGTAGTTACCAGGATGAAGAACCTGTCAGCTAACTTTTGTTAAGTGTGTGTGTGTGTGTGTGTGTGTGTGTGTGTGTGTGTGTGTGTGGATTGAAAAAAATACAATCTGAAAAGTTGAGAGTTAAGTATTATTTGGGGTGAAATTAGGACTTAAGCCCAGGAGAGCATCTCAGGCAGCCTCGGGAAACTGCTCTGAGGAGGTGAGGGGGGGAGCGAGGATATATGAGTTTTTGCAGCAATGGGGAACTAGTAGGAACAAAAGATGTACAGATAACCAGGTTTACAGAAAACCATTTCTATGGGAACACAGTAAAGTTCTGGGCTTAACCAGAATCACTCCTTTGATAACGCTTTCCTGAGTTCCCCAGGGCTCAGTGGCCCACCCTTGGGAGTGGCTGTTCTCACAGGTGACCCTGACATCTTTTGTTTGGCCCACTAATTACAGCCCAGGGGCAG
The DNA here is from genome assembly GCF_054392235.1 of Sus scrofa. Classification (NCBI taxonomy): domain Eukaryota; kingdom Metazoa; phylum Chordata; class Mammalia; order Artiodactyla; family Suidae; genus Sus; species Sus scrofa. The sequence goes on along the minus strand of NC_139389.1, from coordinate 121,049,201 downwards.
AAATACCGCCCCAAAGAGGAAAGGGGGACTATCAAGATCTAAGTCATAAAGGAGAAGGGGGAGGTAATGCAGCTATGCACACACTTTACAGAAGTTTGTTGTGGGTCTTGTGAAGGTTACTACTGGTCACAGACATTAGCCATCATTGACGGATTTTTGCGTTTTTCTAGATATAAGATGTAAGAACTGGGCTCATAAAAATCTTCTCCTAAAAACATCTAACTATCTAAAGATCATTTCTTTCAGTTTTCCCAGAGCACAGAGTGCCTCACTCCTGGTCTCCACCCTGAGCTCCACTGGGGTGGGGGGGGGTGTGCTACAGGTGGGCAGCTGCAGTGGTTCCTGTTTTACTCAGGATGGCAAGCGCCAAACTGAAGTTCTCATGTGTAAGGGCAGTCAGTGAAGATATACTGCATGTCTGTCGCCTTATGTTTAATTATACGTGCCCCGTGTGGCTGCTCTTCTTGTTTCCTCTCACATTAAGAGGACACTCAGGCCCAGAAAGCTAAATGACTCAACCATGGTGACCGCTGAAGATGGACTAGTATAGAGGCTGCAAGCCTGTCCGTTTTTAGCTCTGCCCCCTGGTGGCACATGGTAGATACGCCTGGAAATGCTGGGGGACGTCTGCGTTGGGCCATTCACTGCCCGCTCCCTTGGCCTTGGCCATCCACCTTCTCTTCGCCAAAGGCTCCAGTAGGTGAAGCCAGAAGAGGGGCAGTGAAGCGATACACGCCAAAGCCGGAGTCAGACCCTGACGTATGGAGGCGACTAGAGGAGGCTCCTTCTGTCCTCCCGCAGCACTTCGGTGGCTGCGTCAGCGACCTGCGGCCCACACTCAACATGGCGGCGGGGGCGCCAGCGAACTCCTGCCCTTCTCCATCATGGCGGCGACCAGACCCGCCTCCCTGGGCGCCGGAGTCATGTGACCCACACAATGGCTGAGCGCCGACTCCAGGCTTCCCGGCAACGCCGAGTGAAAGTCATGACGGCTGCCGCGGGTTCGGCGGGCCAAGTCGCGGTGACCCTGCTGCTGTGCGCGCTGCTTGCGCCTGGCAGCTCGTACGTGCTCGACGACTCTGACGGGCTGGGCCGGGAGTTCGACGGCATCGGAGCGGTCAGCGGCGGCGGGGTGAGCAGGGGGCAGTGGGGTGAGCTGGCTGTGAGCTGAGGGGGTGGGATGGTGGGGCGGGGCGGTTGTGGGGGCGCCAGGGGTCCGCCCCGTCCCGCCCCACAAGCCCCCGCGGCGCAGCCCCGCCGCCTCTGGGCTGGTTGTCGGGGTGCGTGGACTGCGTGGCTCGAGTCCGCCCAGGCTGGTTTAAGGTGATCCTGTAGAGGCAGTTAGGTGTAACAGATAAGGATCCGGAGGTCCACCGAGTAAGTGACAGGTCTAGATAGTGACAAGGCTGGGGCTCAAATCCTCCCTCACTTTGGGCAACGGGGCCTGGGGGCTCTTCTCCTTGGGGAGGGCACCCGGTGAGGGTGGCTCTTGAGACGGCCAGAGAGTGAGCTGGGGAGCGTCTGTCTGCTGAAGAGGATGAGCCTGTGGGATGCTGTGCCTCTTCCTTTTTAGGAAGAGGGGTCGGGGGAAGTGCAGGACCACTAGTGCGGGGCGCGGTTGGGCTCTTTCAAAGGGCCGAATGCTGGATAGGTTTTTGTCTGGAGGCATAACAGGTACCCCAAGGTCTGTTTAGAAAGGTGAGAGGCCAGAAACTGGAACCTTTTTTTTTTTTTTTTTCTAGTGGCGGACTACGCCAGTATCAACTGAGAGTTTAGGATTTTTGGAGGATCGTTGTCCCCGCAGAAGGTGAAGCCCTAGGGCGTGAGTTAGAGGCTGGAAGGGTCAGTCCCTCACTGGCGGCTATTTAGGTGTGCCAGGGGAGGGAAACCTTGGATGGAGACAGTGACTCACCACCATTAAAGTGCCTAAGAATCACCTTGTGCAATGCAGACCCTGCCCCGCCCCCATTCTGACTCTAGTTCTGGAGTGGGGTCTGAGAATCTGCATTTTTAACAAATGCACCAGTTGATTCTCATAGTATGTATTGAGAGAAATTTTTTCCTGATTCAAGGGTCTTTGGGGCAAGGGATGATCTATTTTTGAACTTGTAGTTTAAGAATAGATTTAGAGTTGTGGAAGTGTTGCCAAGACAATACAGAGTTCTCATATATCCTGCAGCCAGTTTTCTCCTGTTAATGGGCATCCCACATCAGTATGGTACATTTGTCCCAACCAGTGTTCATAACATTAATGAAAGGCCATACATCCTTTCGTATATCCTGAAGCTGTTACTTAATGCTCTTTTTTGGTTCCAGGATCCCATCCAGGATATTAATTGTATTTCATTGTCATGTTTCCTTAGTCTTTTCTGGGCTGTGTCCATTGGGATAAGTTCCCCTCATGTGGGCATTCTAAAATACATAGGTTAAGGGAGACATGAGGGCCATTACAGCTTAGTGCAAAATTTGTGTGGTCGCAGCCAGTAAGTCCCTTGGTTCCTTGGTCGTGCTGACAGGCGGCCACCTGGCTTGGGAGCCTGCTATGGTAGCATGTTTTTGACTCCTAACAGTTTGCTTGGTCCTGTACCATGCTGTTTGTAACATTTGTCTTGTCTTTTTTTAATCCCCTTCTATTTATAGTCCTTGGGTCCATGGGGTTTATGGGGGCAGACCTTCAGGTGAGAAGGATTTTCTTTTTTGTACCCCAGATCATAGCTAGAGCTGATTTTATTTGAAAGTAGTTATGGCTGAACTTTGAATGGGTTGTTTGTTGGGTTGAGCCAGATGGAGCTTAGATCCTTAGATGCAGTTAAAAACTAGTTTGAATGCTTGCTTGCTGGGTGAATGTTTGGGGCTGGTCTCAGCCTTTTGATAACCAGTGATGTGGCTGCACTGGCCCTTTTGGTTTTTATAATTGCAGGATGCCTTCAGCAATAACCATCAGAAAACTCTGGAAAAAAAAAAATTTATTACTCACAGGTCCTGGCACACTTAGGGCTACACAGGGAGGTTACAGGTAAAGAGAGAGAGTGAGAGGTAGTGTGGGCCTGGTATTGTTTTCATTAGGACAAAGGGTGAGAGCCTAGCGTTTCGTGGGCCTAGCATTTTTTTGTTTGTTTTTAAGGCCACGCCTGGAGTATATGGAAGTTTCTGGACTAGGGGTCGAATTGGAGATGCAGCTGAGGCCTGTGCCACAGCCATGGTAATACTGGATCCAGGTTGCTTCTATGACCTCTGTCGTAGCTTGCGGCAACACTGGATCCTTAACCCACTCAGTGAGGCCAGGGATCAAACTTGCATCCTCACAGACACTATTTCGGGTTCTTAACCCTTTTGAGCCACAGTAGGAACTCCTGGGCTCACTTTTTATTGATGAGTTTAAAATTTAAGAGTGAGAATTTGAAGTGCAGGCAGAGAAGAAATAAGTGGCCCAAATGATGGTCATTTATCACAATCAACCAAGATGTCTAAAACCAAGGGTTCTTCATCCCTCTATCCAGCCTGGCTCATTATCTAGTTCTCTGGAGGGCAAGGTGTTTATTTGAGATAGCCATCTTGGAAGTGGATAACTTTTGAAGTAGATGCCTAAGCAATCAAAGCTTCAGTCCTACACTTTTATTACAAAAGAGGAAAAACCACCTATCAGGGATTACACTGCAATCCACCCTTGATCCCTAGGCATCAGAGTCAATGGTAGGGGTGTAAACTACTTGAGTAATTGATTTGCTAAAAGTCAAAGATAGGGCATGTTGTAAACTAGAAAATACACATCTGAATAGGATTATAGTAGCACTCGTATAATAATTATACAAGCAACAATCTGAAATCCATTTTATAGCTGTTGTCCCAAGCATAAAGTGTCCCAACTTGAAACCAGGTCAGTGACCTTGGAGCCTAGGAATCTTTTAAAAGCTTAGGATAATATTGTGATAAACATCTTAGGCCATCCAGTGTAAGTAGATTTGAAACTGTCTTGAGTTGGTGGATCAGTTCCATATCTCATCCAACTACTTTCTTAGAATAGATTAGTTCAACTAAAGGGTTGTGATTTCAGGATGCAGTTATGCAGGTTGGCTTATAAAGTTAGGCCTATATGGTGCAAGTATTTGATTCAGGTTATTTAATAAGAGGCATTCCTGTGGAAACCGAAGAAAAACAATGGTTAATGATTGGAGCAAATTATAAACCTAGTCTGATTCTGAGGGTAGCCAGTTGAGATTTATAAATGTAAGACTTGAAACATCTTCAGACATAGTGGGGACAAGATGGTGACAATCATAGATTTTCTCTCTCTCTCTCTTTTTTTTTCTTTCTGTCTTTTTGTCTTTTTAGGGCCTCACTTACGGCATATGGAAGTTCCCAGGCTAGGGGTCCAATCAGAGCTTGCTGCTGGCCTACACCAGAGCCACAACAACACCAGATCTGAGCCGCGCCAGATCTGAGCTGTGTCTGTGACCTACACCACAACTCATGGCAATGTCGGATCCTTAACCCACTGATCGAGGCCAGGGATCAAACCTGCAACCTCATGGTTCTACCCACTGATCGAGGCCAGGGATCAAACCTGCACCCTCATGGTTCTTAGCCGGTCTCTTTAACCACTGAGCCATGATGGGAACTCCAGAAACCTTAATTTCTAGTCATAACTGGAAGTAAGTAATTTTGAACCATCTATTACACCAGCCTTTTGTAGATTGGCAAGTTTATGAATATATTTTATAATTTCTAGAAGCTTATGCTTTTTTTTTTTTTTTTTTTTTTTTTTTTGTCTCTTTTTGCCATTTCTTGGGCTGCTCCTGCAGCATATGAAGGTTCCAGGGCTAGGGGTCGAAGCAGAGCTGTAGCTGCCGGCCTACGCCAGAGCCACAGCAACGTGGGATCCAAGCCGAGTCTGTAACCTACACCACAGCTCATGGCAATGCCAGATCCTTAACCCACCGAGTGAGGCCAGGGACCGAACCTGCAACCTCATGGTTCTTAGTCAGATGCATTAACCACTGAGCCACGACGGGAACTCCTATGCTTCTTTTTTTTTACGGCTCAGTTTTCCTCTGTAGCACAGGACATGTTTACAAACAGATCTAAATATCTTTAGTTTCTCTGTAATAAGAAACCAAAATTAGGCACACCCATGTTTAGTAATTAATGTTTTAGCATTTTATATTGCTTAGAAATGATCTATGTATTTAATGAATTTCCATTGTTTAACTTAGCAAAACTCTAAGGTTTCAAGTTACCAAAGAGATTTAGGTGACTAGTTTTAAGTAGACATACCATAAAACCAATTATTTTTGAAAACTGTATGCCTGAGCAATCAGAGCTTAATTTAGACACTTGCATTATAAAAAGAAGAAGCCTGGCATTCTTGCTGTGGTGCAGTGGGTTAAGAATCTGACCACAGTAGTTTGGGTTGCTGTGGAGGTACAGGTTCAATTGCTGGCCTGGCGCAGTGGGTTAATTAAGGGGTCTGGTGTTGGGACTCAGAGTCAGTCCCTGGCCTGGGAACTTCCATATACTGTGGTTATGGCAACAAGTAAATAAATAAATAAATAACCAAAAAGAAAAGGCCAGTGGATAGCTGATTTGCTTTGCTGTAAACCTGAAGCTAGTACAACATTATAAATCAACTACAATAAAATTAAAAAAAAAAAGCCAGAGGATATCATGGTCTGTAGTCTGTTCACAGATCTGACAAAAAAAAACAACTTTTCCCTAACCCAACTGATTTTCACAATTTTAATTCTTAATATTGCATCCTCACTCACAAGTGCTGGCACATATTTCAACGTAAACAGTTGTCTAATGGGCTAATGTATTTATACGTTACTACTACCCTTCTTCTTATTTTCATGGGTTAAACCTGGAATAGCCAGTATTTCATAAAATGAGGACTCATATGTCCTAATATCTTTATTTTGATATTAAATTCAATGTTTAACTTGCCAAAAATGGAAATTTTTTATTTCATGTTTATTAACTCAGTTTAAAATTATTAAAATGATAAGAATTCTTTTATAACTCACAACAGGAAGCTCTTATCTTTCTGGTAGTGTCCTTATGAGCAATGCATTACCCATATTAGAAGTTCAACACATACTGATTGAAGGAAAATGGTTGCCAAACTATATTTGCATACCACTTTAAATTTCTTCCTGGAGTTTCTGGTACCCAGCAGTGTGTAGCAGTAAGTATTTGGAAAGTTCTCATTTAAAATGATAGGCAAGGCAGCATGGTGCACACAGACTTAAGAGCAGATTGCTAGGGATCTGTTCTGGGTCCTGCCAATCACTGGATAGCTTTGGGCAGGTTATTTAACCTCTATATATCTCAGGCATTTTTCTGAGGACACAGTGCTACCTGCCTGGTAAGGACATTGTGAGGACAGATGTCAAAGCAGATAGGATGGCATCTGCCGCATGACTAATTTTGGTTACTATCATTCTCTTTCATACCTTAGTGGGGAAGAAGTTATCCCAAGGACTTTAAATGAAAACCTTGTTCCCATTTGGGTATGCAATACCTGCCATTAATTGAGAGCTTACTATGTTGCAACTACCATGCTAAGGCTTCTTAGCATGGGCTGGTTGCAAACAGCTTCAGGACGTATTCAGGGAGTGTGATTAGTGATTTGGCAGTTTGTTATTGCTTTATGGTACATTTCAACATCTGGCCATACTACTCCTCTCGCCATTGACTACTGCTTTTGCACTGGGTATGAATATAGGCTTGCAATAGCGTAATGATGTGGTATGTTTGCTCAAAGTTGGCACTTTCTGAGTTAAGGATAAAAGAGCATAGAGAGCAGAATAACCCCCAAACAGCACAACGTACTGCTCTAACAATAGTATATATTGCTAACATATTGCAGAGCAGGAAGCATTGTTTCCTTTGGATCAAGGATAGGTTAGTGTGCACATACAGCTTTCATTAACATAAAGTGTGCCTCCTTTAGTATTCGAGCTTCTGCTAGTTTGTAAGTTCTTTCAGAACAGGGACTGTGTTTTTGAAAACAGTTTGTGTATACAATGCCTGTTATTTCTTGAGAGTTTACTATGTGCCAGCTGTGTGCTAAGTCCTTTACATACATTTTACTTTAGTCTTAGAATAGCTGAGTGAGAAAACTTACTTTATGATAGTTTGTCCTTGGTCATATTGCTTGTAAATGCTGTAATCAGGATGCCAGCTTCATTCAAACTAAAGGCCTATTTTATGTTCCCTGCACCAGTGCAACAAATGATAACATGCAAGATATTAAATGAATGTTTATTGAATAAGAGAATACATGGGGTAGGAACTGGAATAAGACACAGTCCTTCTCCTCAAGGAACTTAGCGGTGAAACAGAACAGAGAAGCATCGATGAGGGTGCTAGAGGAGTTATGGTAGAGATATGGGCCCAGTGCTTAGGGAGGGGCACCTACATCAAGCCAGTGGGGAAGAGCAGAAAGCATCCTTCCTTGAAGAGGTGGAGTTTGACCCAAAAGCTGAAGGATGAGTTGGAATTGGCCAAATAATGTGTTCTAGAAAGAAGAAAGAAAACATAGTTTGTTATTGCTAGATAGACGGTGTGAGAGCGATAAGGGGTAAAGTGTCAGAGTTGGAATCCAAATAATTAAGGGATTTGGGTGTAAAATTGAACAATCTGAACTTTATCCTGAAAGCTCTTGGGGGAATGGAGGTCTTGCTCGGTTTAAACAGAATAGTTTCATGGTTAGATTTGTATTTTGGGAAGATTAATCTGGCAAGGGGTGTGGAGGATAGAATATGAGGAGGCAAATGGGAGACCCTAAAACCATGTAGGCTGTTCTGATAATTGAGGAGGGCCTGGAGGAAGGTATTGGGGTTGAAGATGTGGGGGTTTGAGAGATGTTAAAGAGATCTTCATGACTGAAGATGGATGGAAAGTTTGGTGAAAGGGTTACCCCAGATTTATGGTTCAGGCAGATGTTTTTCTTCACTAAGATAGCAAATACATGAGAAGAAAACAGATTTAGGATAAAGTGTTTGGGAATATGTTGAGCTTGAGGTGGTTAGAGAGTACTCCATGGACCTGTGTGTCAGTGGCAGGGACTGGGGAGGTTCTGGGTATGAGGGGGATAGATGTGGTCACCACCAGAATGTCCATGGTAGCATAAACAGAACATCAAGCCTCACGAAAGTCAAGTCTTGCTCTTGTCACATACTTGGCAGGGTGTAAGCGTTTTGAACCTAGGGCTTGTCTGGCTTTCGAGCCGAGTTTCTTGTTAAAACCTGTCTTTTTTTATTCCCCTGGCTTATATTGCTCTCCAAAGTATATGTAATTGATCAATTATTGGTTTTTTTTTTGGTTTGTTTTTTGTTTTGTCTTTCCTCGGGCTGCACCTGCGGCATATGGAGGTTCCCAGGCTAAGGGTCTAATCCAAGCTGTAGCTGCCAGCCTATGCCACAGCCACAGCAACTCGGGATCCAAGCTGAATCTGCGACCTACAGCACAGTTCCTGGCAATGCCGGATCCCTAACCCACTGGGGGGGGGCCAGGGATCATACCCGGAACCTCAAGGTTCCTAGTCGGATTCATTAATCACTGAGCCATGACGGGAACTCCAGTTATTGATTTTTTGATTTTTGTGTTCAAGCTGTCATCAGCCATGGCTTAGGTGTGATCACGGGGTGGTGTCTGCATCTTCCACCTCTCTCTTTCCATGCATGCAGATGCCAGTATTGTGTGAGATTTCTTTAGGACAGCCTTGCCTGTGGACCACTGTGTGGTTATCCTTAGTGGCAATAGATGGTACCTATGAATCTAAGAAGGATGAAGAGAATGGTGATTCCTTTAAGCATTGCTGCGTGTAATATTTGCCTGCAAGATGTTGAACAGAAAATTTACCGGAGATTTATCCTTCCCCTTCTGACGCCTAGATTTTGGGTAGATTAATCTGGCAAGGAGTGGCAAGATTAATCTATTTTAAGGATGTTTGTAGTTGACAAACAGCCTTAAGATAGAGAAATTAAGTTTCTTTTTTTTTTTCTTTTTAGGGCTGCACCTGTGGCATATGGAATTTCACAGGCTAGGGGTTGAATCGGAGCTGTAGCTGCCGGCCTACACCACAGGCACAGCAACACAGGATCTGAGCTGCGTCTTTGACCTACACCACAGCTCAGGGCAATGCCGGATCCCTGGCCCCAGGGATCAAATCCATATCCTCGTGGATACTATTTAAGTTCGTTTCCGCTACACCACATCAGGAACTCCCAAGTTTGATTTCTTCTAATAACCATTCTCTGTGTCAAGGTCCTCAAGATGATTTTGTAATAATGAGACTCATCCGTAGACTTAGCAAGCGGACCTCCTAGCCAACCCTCATCCCAGTAGAAGAGGAACTTGGTTGTTGCTTGGAACCCATGTTTTAGCTATTGAACAAACAATAGTCCTATTTGCCCGATGATGGGAAAGCAAATCAGGCAAACAAGTAGGCTGGGAAATGACTTTCCACAGCTTAACTTTGCCCAAGAGCTGGCTAAATATGGGCATGCTAGATGGCATGCATAAGCACCGTGTAAAGTATTCATATTGGATTTGCTTTATTCGTACTTTTGAAAACCTTTTTCTTTTTTAGGCAACCTCCCGACTTCTAGTAAATTACCCAGAGCCCTATCGTTCTCAAATACTGGATTATCTCTTTAAGGTAAGGAAAAATAATTTTTTAATGGTATCTGTGATATTTTAGAAACTGGGGTGAATTTCACCAATAGTCTTTCGCACCTTCATAATTCTAGTTTTTAAAAATCTGGCAAAGTACTTTTTGGAATAAGTTGCTATTTATTTGAAGTTTTGCTTTCATTTTCTCATCCGTGAAACCAAAGGGATTAGTAGTTGTCTTAAAGTGTTTTGCCTTTCATACAATGAATCACAGCGTTAATATTGTTACTTCTTTCCCCAGCCAAACTTCGGTGCCTCTTTGCATATTCTAAAAGTTGAAATAGGTGGTGATGGGCAGACAACAGGTAGGAGTATTTGGGGAAATGGGATCATTTTCCACCAACATTTGAATCTGTACCTAAACTTATTGACTGTGGTGTCAGAATATGTGATACCGATACTTTCGATATTATTTCTTAGATTGTTCCCTATTCTTCCTTTTTCATTCTAAGTATTTAAAAAATGTTATATCCACATATGCATTTCTTCATACGAAACAGCATTTGGACTTTAGATTGTCGATTTAGTTGACGTAATCAATAGTAGACAAATCCACAATTTTTAATAAACTAATATTTACTAGAGAGCATAGGAACAGTTTGAAATTTTACTAAGAAGTTAAAAAAGAAAGCTTTTAATGTATAGAACATGTAAGATGTTATAAGCTTTAAATACGTGGCAAATATTTGAGTAATTAGTATTTCAGAGGTATGGTTTTTTTTTTGTCTTTTAAATATAAAACTTTTAACCACTAAATTTTCAATCTTCATTGTCATCACTTTGATGTTATGTAGTCCATGTAGTCAGTTAAAAATTTATAGGTCTCTGCTTTTCAGGAAGAAGAAAATCTCTCAATGATTATATATAGCTAATTTTAGATTCCATTATACTGAGCTTTAGTGTTCCTGTTGATGACTTGGAAGTAATTTTTGTTTAATAGATATATCTGTGTGGTAGTTTTGGTGTTTATGCTGAAAGAAAAAAATGCAAATCAAAAACAAAAGACAACCCCATAACAAGAGCTATCCCCAATCTGTTATAAGAAGACATGCATTTTATTGTTAAACCCCTTTTTGCAGAATTGATAATGACTGGCCATCTTCATTTGCTGAAGCTAAATTAGAGGCAGAGTTACAGAAGCAGGTAGTTCTTGTGAATTCTGATGTTTGCCTTTAAGAAGAAAAGGGCTAGGGCCCCTCTCCTTTCAGGCCTTTCTTAACAAGGGCAGATGTTTGAGAAACGTGGTAGCACGTGAGAACTGATGTGACTTACCTACCCTGACACCCTGTAGAGGTTATATAGAATTTTCTTACAGTGGGAATGTGTACTTGTTCCTTTTTTCTCAACGTTCTGTTGTCTTGGCCTAACAAGGCATGTTATAGGCTCTAGGCGTGGGTTATGGCAATTGGGGGTTAGGAGCCCAGGATTCACATCGGTGATTGAGAAGCTGGGAGTTGAGGTGATCTACACTTAAAGTTGGACCTGGGGATCTGAAAACCCCTGGAGACCAAATACTAGCAGAATTTAGTTCTAGGAATTTCCAATTATATGAGTTGATAACGCCACTCTGCTTATAATAGAAAGTTGTGGTTGAATTATTTTAAGACCTCTAGGATGCTTAGGGTAATGAAAAAATGGGATAATGTTCTTTGATCATCCATCTTCAATTTATATAAGATGATACTTATTTGCCCCACCTTAGGGTTGGATTTGGAATACTACTTCTCTGAAATGTGTGTGTGTGTGTCTAGGGGAGAGGGGCCCTGTGAAGCACTGTTAATAGATAGTTTCCCTTCTTTTTTGTTCTCTCTCATTCAGATGGCACTGAGCCCTCCCACATGCACTATGCATTAGATGAGAATTATTTCCGAGGATATGAGTGGTGGTTAATGAAGGAAGCTAAGAAGCGGAACCCTAATATTACACTCATTGGTAAGAAGTGAAGCTTGCTGTACTTTTGTAGTCTATTTTCCTTTACTTTTAAAATTCTGAATCTTGTAGGTGGAGTGTCTATTAATACTGAAGTATTAGTAATGTTGTTAATACTGCCAGTATGCTACCAGCAGCAAAGCACGTGCCAGGCACGATTCTTTCTTTGCTCATATTGTGTCTGATCTTTATCATACTTCTGGAGTAAGATATTACTCTTTCCATTTTCCAGAAGCATTGGAAGCATAGAGCGGTTGACCGCTGACTTAAGATTAGAAAATTAGTAAATGGCAAAAATAAGATGTAGAACCTCATTCTCTTCTGTTGTGTTTGTGTGTGTGTGATGCTAAACTAATTTCCTCAACAAAATTTCTTATCCAAATTTATAAAAGGGAAATATTAGTTATACAATTGTATTTTTTTTGTTTCTTTGTTTTCTGCTTTTTAGGGCTGCACCCGTGGCATATGGAGATTCCCAGGCTAGGGGTCTAATCAGAGCTGTTGCTGCTGGCCTATGCCAGAGCCACAGCAACGTGGGATCTGAGCTGTGACTGCGACCCACACCACAGCTCACGGCAAAGCCAGATACTTAACTTACATGGTGAGGCCAGGGATTGAACCTGCAACCTCATGATTCCTAGTCGGATTTGTTTCCCCTGCACCATGACTCCCTAAAATTGTATATTATATGCAGCAGTATATCCCAGCTATTTGCAAAATTGTGTCTTATGTGCATAGTAGACCTCGTTTCTAAGAGAGTTGCATACAAAAGTAGATTTTTGTGGTTTGTTTATTTCGAACATCAAGGATGTGGTATTCACTGTATTAGGCATTGGGAATTTGGAACAATCCAGCCCCTAATTCTTGTCCCTCTGGAGCTTAGATTTCAGCGGCAGGATGATTTCTCAAAGAGACTGTATTCCTTGCACTGTTGTCCTGTAGCAGCGTACAGACTTATAAAAGATATCACACATACATAGCGGTGGCACCCTTTCATCATTTGAAATGAATTTGATTTTTTCGAACAGGCTTATACATTCAGGTTAAGTTATATATGTTAATGAGATCCATTTTTTAGGACTTGACTTCAAATTACTTTTAAAATCATTTTCAACCATCAAATTAAAGGACAAGCATAAGTTTTTCTTCTAAATTAAAAAAAAAAAAAAAAAAAAGAGCGGTCAATGTGTTTTTTCTAAGTGGACTTTTGTAAGAGATTCCAGAAATGTTTTGAGCAGTAAGAAACATCATTGACTTCAGCACATACTTGCCCATTGTGCTGCTCTCAAGGTCAGTTCTCATTTAAATGCAGAAGATCTGGCATTCTGAACCAAGTCCTAACAAAGACATACACATGGGGAGCCTTCAAAATGTGTTTGGTGTTTCATTGTTTTAAAATGTTTCATTATTTTAATGTCACATTTCTCATGTAGATATCCTTAGGCACTCTTCCTGAATTTAGAAAAATATGTATTTTGTCATTTTGATTTTGACTTTTTTTCAATGATAGACTAGATTGGTAGTATATATTAACAGTTAAGGAACTCAATGTTAACCTTATTTTAATATATTAGTTTCGGAATTAGGATTTAGAATCATAATTAGTCCTTCTCTATCCTTCTCTCTCTCTCTCTTTTTTTTTTTTTTTAACTTAAAAAATACTACTAGGTTATTGGAAGAATGTGGATTATTTTGTTCTATATCCTATAACAAAGGTATATTTCCCTATTGAGTCATTGGCGTTTATATTGGTATACAGACAAACTAGTTTTGCAAAATTTGATTACCTGACTAGTTAGTATTTAAATAACCTCCAATTGTAAAAATATGTACTAGTGAATGAGGAATTTGTATTGTACTAACCTCACAGAAGTAGTTAAGCAGAAGCCTTTCAAGACTATTGGATCTGACCTTAGAGAAGAGAAATTGAATACTGACTATCCTTTTAGCAGGAGGTGGGGATGTTAAGTTAAATTGCATGCTGCTTTTCTTTCTGTTGGTAAGTAGCATTGAGAGAGGTGTTTGTTTCTGCTTGATTTCTTTCTTTTTCCTGAAAGAGCATTGAGAATTATGGAACTTGACTCTTGAAGTCAATGAGGAATTACTGTGTTCATAGACTGGAAAGGATTTTGAGAATTTGTGCATGGTGTGTGATCTTTTCTTTTGTCAGATCTGTATTGGCTTTTTGCTTGGCCTGAGTTCATTCTTTTTGGTTTGTTTTGCTTTTTTTTTTTATGGTGCTGTTATACCACTCCAGCTTTGCCTCTTTGTCCCTGCAGGGTTGCCATGGTCATTCCCTGGATGGCTGGGGAAAGGTTTCAACTGGCCTTATGTAAATCTTCAGCTGACTGCCTACTATGTCATGACCTGGATTGTGGGCGCCAAGCATTATCATGATCTGGATATTGATTATATTGGGGTTAGTAATATTTTTTAGAACATAATTAACTTTTAGACATGTATTTGTAATTTTTTAAAGGTAATTTGACTCTGTGGCACTTTGTTGACTAATTTGTTCTGCTGTTGTCTGTTAACAAATTAACTGGAGATCCTGCTATGGCACAGTGGGTTAAGACGCCAACTGCAGGAGTTCCCATCATGGCCCATCATTTAACAAACCCGACTAGCATCCATGAGGACTCGGATTTGACCCCTGACGTTGCTCAGTGGGTTAAGGGTCCGGCACTGCTGTGAGCTGTGGTGTAGGTCGCAGATGTGGCTTGGATCTGAGTTGCTGTGGCTGTGGTATAGGCCAGCGGCTACAGCTCTGATTCGACCCCTAGCCTGGGAACCTCCATATGCCACAGGTGCTGCCATAAAAAGACAAGACAAAAAAAAAAAAAAAATCCAACTGCAATGGCTCGAGTTGCTGCAGAGGCATGTGTTTGATTCTTGGCCCAGCACAGTAGGTTAAAGGATCTGGCATTGCTATAGCTATTGCCTAGGTCACAGCTGTGGATTCAATTGGATTCAATATCTGGCCTGGGAACTTCCATATACTGCAACTGTGCCATAAAACAAACAAACATACAAACAAACAACAAAATAACTGCATGTCATCATTTATTCTTCTTCTCTGCCCATCCAAATTCTTCCCACTCTTGAAAAGTGTACTTAGTGTAGGCCTCCCCTGAATTATGGTTTTGTTTTTGGTACACCCTAGCTCAAATCCTCCTTCTTGCAAGCTTCCTCTAGTTTCTCTAGTTCTAACAACAATACTGTGTTTACTATTCAGTTTGATGAGTAATCTCATTTTGCTCCATGAGACTTCTAAGGTCCTGAGCCAGAGGGTGGCAAACTTTCTTAAAGGGCCAGAGAGTTAATATTTTAGGTTTTGTGGGTCAAAAGGGAATATTAAGGATACTATGTAGGTAATTATATAACCATTTAAAATGTAACCACTTAAAACTGTAAAATCTATTTTTAGCTTTCAGGCAGGCCAAAATACAAATGGCAGGCTAGATTTGGCAGATTGGCAGAAATTTGACTTCCTTGTTGTAAATGATTATCAACAACTTTTAATGATTAAAAAAATGTAAAACATAGTATTTTGTGTTTCTAGCTGGTCTGTTGGTAGACTGGAGGCATGCCTCACCCTTCGTTATACTCCAGAGAGCCTCACACACAAGCATAGTGGGTGTCTATACACTTTTGCTTGTTAATATGCCATCTGTCAAAACTGATTTTAAAAGTTTTCATGCAATCAGCATGCAATTATTGAGCTTCTCCTGTGTTGCAGGCATTGTGACTGTTATGTTTTAGGGATACCACGATTAACAAGCTCCTGGAGAGTTCAGTGAGAGAGGTTGACAGTGAACAGATAAAATACCGTGTCACAGGACATGAGAATGAGCCAGTGGCTGCAGGAAACCAGAAGCAAGAATATAGTTGTTTTTGTTATCCTTCTCCAGATTATAACTGAAAATTCGTTTGTTGTGTTTGAGAACTTTCTTAGATATCAGGGTATTTTTAACCCACAGTAAGACTAAATGTAGGTTTGGGTCTAATAGCATTTGTTATGGTAAAGTCCTATTTAGAAACTGTTCCTGGTAAATAATGGATGATTTACATCTCCTTTAGACTCTTGGTAATCACAGACTGTGGTGAGGAGTTTCCTTGGTAAGAATACTTTGCTGTCATCACTAGAGTGACAAGAGTAGCTAGAGGCTAGGCCCATCTCAGTTAACAGTTTTCTCAACTACAGAATGAAAGCCATAGTTCTCTTTCAGCTCTAAAGCCTCATGCTTCGAGATTCTAGGCCTAAGAGATTTATGCATGTTCCTTTTATCTGTCTTCATTGAGTTTGCATTTGTCATGTAGCACTTTGTTGTGATTCTCTGTGTGTGCTAAACATACTACTCCTGTGCAGTGTCCTTATTAATACTTGGCTTGTGTGTGTGTGTGTGTGTGTGTGTGTGTCGGGATCTTGTAAGAATTATTACATCAATCTCCAGGGCCTGTTATAGTTCTTGGCATATAATACCTTGTCAGTCTTTGTGGAATGAATGAATAGATATTCCATTTTTAGAAATCTTTGGAATAAGTGACTTTTTGAAAAATATCCACCAAATATTTTAAGATTTTTAAAAATAATATTTCAATTAAGATATCATATAAATATCTATATATTCAATAACAGGATATTCCATAAAGTAAGAAAAATGGCTTTTAGGGTGATACAAAAGATGATGAGAGAAGAGGCGTCTTGATAATATTTACTTTCTGACACAAAAACTTTCAATTCTCATTTTTTGACTTTCTCTTTTGCAGATTTGGAATGAGAGGGCATTTGACGCCAATTATATCAAGGTCTGTACAACTTTAAAATCTTTTTATCTTTAAGATGTTAGTGAATAATACCTTTATGGTTATATGGAAATAAGTCCTAGGAACACTGTATTTTTTTACAGCACGTTTATTTGTTTTCTAGTTGTGACATAAAATTCAAGCAATAGCTAATAATATTTATATTCCTGATTAAAGCATGTGTAATTCCCTCTAACCCTCAATTGCCTTTGTCTAAAAAGTTGTATTGAATTTTCCTATTTAAAAATTCAATATTTGTGGAATTGTGGTGATCATTATAAAAAGCATATTATCATTTTAGGCCTTTAGGACCTCATGAAACATAGCTTTTTTCTTTCATTATCATATGTCAAAATTTATGGTGTATAGTCTTATTCTTGTTTTCTTTGGAATGCCTGTTATTGAAATACGTTTATGTTTGTGATTGGCAAATAGGTAGCAACTAACATTTGTTATTTTTTTGAGTCACTTTCTCTAAATACTTATCTCAATTTAAATTCTTTTTATTATTATTATTATTTTGCTTTTTAGGGCCACACCTGAGGCGTATGGAAGTTCCCAGGCTAGGGATCAAATTGGAGCTATAGCTGCCAGCCTACACCACAGCCACAGCAACCCCAGATCTGAGCTGTGTCTGTGACCCACACCACAGCTCACACCAACACCAGGTTGTTAACCCACTGAGTGAGGCCAGGGATCGAACCCAGATCTTCATGGATTCTGGTTGGATTCGTTTCTGCTGAGCCACAAGGAGAACTCTATTTACATTCTTATTACCTCCCTTATGAGGTAACTTTTATTGCTATTTCCCAGGAAAGGAAAATCTAGAAGTAATCACCCCTTCTGTCATTGGAAAACAAATGGCAGTTTAGCTCTTCAGGTGGAGATATTCTCTAGTTTACTTTTTAGTTCTATTTGTCTTGTTTTATGTGTCTTTTCTCTAACAAATGCAATTTTTGTGATTTGGTTTAATTTTTTTTTTCTTTAAATAGAGTTACTTATATTTTTAAGCAGGTCATATCTGCTACATTTCTTTCATTTATTTATTCATTCAGGCAACCAAGAAGCTTTTACTCACTTAGTTTTCCAGGCATTGCATACATGCTTGTGATACAAGATAAAAATACTGTTTTTGCACAAAAGGAGTTACATTTGGGGGCTTTAAAGCCCCATATGGGGGAGTTCCCGTCGTGGCGCAGTGGTTAAGGAATCCGACTAGGAACCATGAGGTTGCGGGTTTGGTCCCTGCCCTTGCTCAGTGGGTTAACGATCCGGCGTTGCCGTGAGCTGTGGTGTAGGTTGCAGACGCGGCTCGGATCCCGCGTTGCTGTGGCTCTGGCGTAGGCCGGTGGCTACAGCTCTGATTCCACCCCTAGCCTGGGAACCTCCATATGCCGTGGGAGCGGCCCAAGAAATAGCAACAACAACAACAACAACAAAAAGACAAAAGACCAAAAAAAAAAAATAAATAAATAAAGCCCCATATGGACAACTAAACTGTCAACCATAATTTCTCTAGCAGAATAATGTACATACAGGGTGGTCAGAAGGTGCAGAGAGGAGGGGACCCCTCTGCCTGAGTGGATTAGGGATGTCTACTGGAAGAGGCGATGTATGGTTGGAGTCTTTAAGATGGGATGGCTAGAACCCCCCAGGTCGCTAAGGCAGGGGCATGCCATTGGGAAGAAGTGACGATTGAGAGGTAAAGGGACGTGGAGGAAGAGAAGTGGAGAAAGACGGGGGTGGGGGGCACTGAGCCATCAGTGGGCCAATATATTCACTGGAGGAGCGACACAATTTCATCACTGGTTGTGGGGAGAAGAGGGCATAGATTTGGAGGACTGAATGCAGCCAGAGCCAGGTGACTCAAAGTCTGCTCCAGGCTGCAGACATGACCAGTGAATGTCTAGGGAAGTGGTGAGAGCATGGTGGTGGGCAGTGAGGCAGTGGAGCTGGTGTAAGATTGAAGCTGTTAGTGGAATGTTGTGATTGCTATGAGTACAGGTCTGATGAGAGCAGCCCGAGGATAGAGCAGAAGCCAAGTTGGTGCCTGTGTACTGTGCAACTCTATAGTCAGGTGGATGGTGTTGCTGCAGTGATGAACTTTTATTTTCCCATATTTTATATTTCACAATTTTTCCCCCTTGGCATTGTACATGCATCTCTTTCTAGCTGTGTTCATTTCCTTTGAAGGAAGCATTAGAATCTGGCTTCTTTTTTCTTTTAAACTAATAATCTGCAACTAAGGTGGTTTTTTTTTTTTTAATTAAAAATTTTTTTTAAACTTTTAAAGTTCTGTTGCTGATTCCATTACATTCTAATTCAGCTTACCTGATTTGAAAGAGTCATTGCTCTTCAAAGACTCATTAACAGTGTTTTAAACAGATCAGACTTCGTTTCCTTTTCTTCCAACCTGCGATATCTCAGGAAATAAAAGCTTTTGGTTTGCACATGCCATTTTTGTAGCAAGATTTTATTCGAATCTGTGTCCTATTTTTTGAAATGCCTATTGGAAAGAGTTCAATAATGGCAAATGAATGAAAGTGCTCAGGTTTGATAAGCTTAATGAATATATATTCCATATGGTATAGTAAGGTGGCTCCTGGAACTAATAAAGATTTGTTTTTAAGAGTATGAAGGAAAACAATACGAACAAGCAATTTATGTAAAGATGGCAAGGCTATTTCTTCTTTTAAGTCTATTTTTGCTCTTTACATTGTATTTATGATTTACTCTGGTTTTTAGAGATATAGTTTTTAAATTGTGTCTGGAAAATTCCATCTAGGATCTGAGATTTGGTGGATGGAAGTGGATGTGTGAGTCTCTAGACCCTCATTCAGTTTAATCAGAACAGCTTCCTTTTCATTTATCTTTAAATAAATCTTTCTAAGATTTTTTTTTTTTTTTTAAGAAAGGGTTCCATAGTGGAAACATTTGAAATAATAGATAAAAGTTTGCTCAAAGAATGCTACTATTCATACTGACTTGGGGATGGCAACTTATTTATAAAACACAGCATATAGGCTTGTATATTTTGGAATGTTATTTGAATATACCATAATAAAAAGTAAGCAGTCTTAGCGGTGATGGTCAAAGAGTAGCACTAGAAAAACCAGATGTATCCATAGTGCTAAATACAAATGTGAGTAAGTTGTTCCCCCTCCTTTCTGTAAGAATAAGAAAGAACTTCAGGGTGATAAAACTCAAAATTGGTCTCCTTTTTAAAAAAATTGAAGTATAGTTGATCTACAGTGTTGTGTTAGTTTCTTATGTACAGCAAAGTAATTCAGTTACACACACACACACACACACACATTATTTCCCATTGTGATTTATCACAGGATATTGAATATAGTTCCCTGTGCTATAGGTAAGACCTTATTGTTTATCTCTTTCGTGCATGGTAGTTTGTATCTGCTAATTGCAAACTCCTACTTTATCCCTCCCCTGTCCCCTTTTCCCTTTGGTAACCATAAGTTTGTTTTCTATTCTGTGAGTCTGTTTCTGTTTCATAAATAAGTTCATTCATATCATATTTTAGATTCCACATATAAGTGATGTTGTATGGTATTTATCTTTCTCTTTCTGACTTACTTCTCTTGGTATGGTAATCTCTAGGTCAGTCCATGTTGCTGCAAGTAGCCTTATTTCATTCTTTTTTTATGGCTGATTTATATTTCACTGCATATATCTACCGAATCTCCTTTATCCATTTATCTGTTGATGGACATTTAGGTTGCTTCCATGTCTTAGCATGTCTGAGCTATTGTCAGTAGTGCTGCTGTGAACATTGGGGTGCATATATCTTTTCAAATTATAGTTTTGTCCGAATATATGCCCAGGATTGGGATTGCTGAATCATATGGCAACTCTATTTAATTTTTTAAGGAACCTCCATACTGTTGTCCACTACTGAACCAATTTACATGACCACCAACAGTATAGGAGGGTTCCCTTTTATCTACACCTTCTCCAGCACTTGTTATTTAGTAGACTTTTAAATGATGGCTATTCTGACTAGTGTTAAATGATACCTCACTATAGTTTTAATTTGCATTTCTCTAATGAGTACCGATGCTGAACATCTTTTCAAGTGCTTCTTGGCTATCTGTATGTTTTCTTCAGAGCATGTCTATTTAAATCTTCTGCCCATTTTTCGATTGGGTTATTTGTTGTTGTTGTTATTGAGTTGTGTGAGCTGTTTTATATTTTGGAAATTAAGCCCTTTTTGGTTGCATCATTTGCAAATATTTTCTTCCAGTATGTAGGTTGTTTTATTGTTTTGTTTATGGTTTCCTTTCCTTTGCAGAAGCTTATAAGTTTGATTAGGTCATATTTGTTTATTTTTGCTTTTATTTCTGTTACTTTGGGAGACTGACCTAAGAAAACATTAGTCAGATTTATGTCAGAGAATGTTTTGCCATTCTAGGAGTTTTCCACTTCTAGGAATTTTATACTGTCATATCTTAATATTTAAGTCTTTAAGCCATTTTGAATTTATTTTTTGTGTGTCATGTGAGCGTGTGTTCTAGTTTCATTGGTTTACATGCAGCTGTTCAACTTTCCCAGCACCACTTTCTTAAGAGACTGTCTTTTCTCCATTGTATATTCTTGATTCCTTTGTTGAATATTAATTGACACAGGTGTGTGGGTTTATTTCTGGGCTCTCTATTCTGTTCTGTTGATCCATGTATCTTTTTTTTTTTTTTTTTTTTTTTTTTTGTGCCAATACTGTTTTGAGTACTCTACCTTTGTAGTATTATCTGTATCTCAGAGAGTTATATGAGGTTTGTTCTTTTTCCTCAGGGTTGCTTTGGCAATCCTGGTTCTTTTATGATTTCATATAAGTTTCGGGATTATTTGTTCTAGTTCTGTGAAAAATGTCATAAGTAATTTGATAGGGATCCCATTAAATCTGTAGATTGCTTTGGGTGGTATGGCCATTTTAGCAATATTAATTCTTCCAATTCAAGAGCCTGGGGTATATTTCCATTTCTTTGGATCATCTTCAGTTTCCTTTATCACTGTTTTATAGTTCTCAGCATATAAGTTTTTCACCTCCTTGATCAGGTTTATTCCTAAGTATTTTATTTATTTTTTGATGCAATTTTAAAAAGGATTTTTAAAAAAATTTATAATATTTCATTGTTAGTGTAAAGAAATGCCACTGATTTCTGTATGTTGATCTTATGTCCTGCTACTTTGCTAAATTCATTTATCAGTTCTAGTAGTTTTTTTAATGTGGAGTCTTTATGGTTTTCTTTTTTTTTTTTTTCTTCACTAGAATTTCTCATTGTATTTATTTATTTATTTATTTCCATTTTAGCCAGTTTAGTGTTCTGTCCACTTTCTACTGTACAGCATGGTGACCCAGTTACACATACATGCTTACATTCTTTTTTCTTACATTATCATGCTCCATCATAAGTGACCAGATATAGTTTCCAGACATAGTTTCAACAGCAGGATCTTGTTGCTAATGCATTCCAAAGGCAATAGCCTGCATTATTAACCCCAAGCTCCCAATCCACCCCACTCCCTCCCCTTCCCCCTTGGCAACCACAAGTCTCTTCTCCAAGTCCATGATTTTCTCTTCTGTGGAAAGGTTCATTTGTATCATATATTAGATTCCAGATATAAGTAATATCTTATGGTATTCGTCTTTCTCTTTCTGACTTCACTCAATATGAGAGTCTCTAGTTCCATCCATGTTGCTGCAGATGGCATTATTTTGTTCCTTTTATGGCTGAGTAGTATTCCATTGTGTATATATACACCACATCTTCCTAATCTAATCATCTGTCAATGGACATTTGGGTCATTTCCACGTCTTGGCTATTGTGAATAGTGCTGCAGTGAACATGAGGGTGCATGTGTCTTTTATATGCCCAAGAGTGGGGTTGCTGGGTCATATGGTAGTTCTATCTGTAGTTTTCTAAGGTACCTCCATACCATTCTCCATAATGGTTGTACCAGCTTACATTCCCACCAATAGTGCAGGAGGGTTCCCTTTTCTCCACACCTGCTCCAGCATTTGTTATTTGTTGATTTATTGATGATGGCCATTCTGACTGGTATGAGGTGGTATCTCGTGGTAGTTTTGATTTGCATTTCTCTAATAATCAGTGATGTTGAGCATTTTTTCATGTGCTTGTTGGCCATCCATGTATCTTCTTTGGAGAGATGTCTATTCAGGTCTTTTGCCCATTTTTCCATTGGGTTTTTGGCTTTTTTGCTGTTGAGTTGTGTAAGCTGTTTGTATATTTTAGAGATTAAGGCCTTGTCAGCTGCATAATTTGAAACTATTTTCTCCCATTCTGTAAGTAGTCTTTTTTTTTTTTTTTTTTAATGGTTTCCTTTGCTGTGCAAAAGCTTGTCCGTTTGATGAGGTCTCATTGGTTTATTTTTGCTTTTATTTCTGTTGCCTTGGGAGACTGACCTAGGAAAACATTTGTAAGGTTGCTGTCAGAGAATGTTTTGCCTATGTTCTCTTCTAGGAGTTTGATGGTGTCTTTCTTGTCTTATATTTAAGTCTTTCAGCCATTTTGAGTGTATTTTTGTGCAGGGTGTGAGGGTGTGTTCCAGTTTCATTGATTTATGTGTGGCTGTCCAGTTTTCCCAGCAAGGCTTGCTGAAAAGACTGTCTTTTCCCCATTTTATGTTCTTGCCTCCTTTGTCCAAGAGTAATTGGCTGTAGGTGTCTGGGTTTGTTTCTGGGTTCTCTCTGCTGTTCCACTGGTCTGTCTGTCTGTTTTGGTACCAGTACCATACTGTCTTGATGACTGTGGCTTTGTAGTATTGCCTGAAGTCTGGGGGAGTTATGCCTCCTGCTTGGTTTTTGTCCCTCAGGATTGCTTTGGCACTTCTGGGTCTTTTGTGGTTCCATATAAATTTTTGGGTTGTTAGTTCTAGTTCTGTGAAAAATGTCATGGGTAATTTGATAGGGATTGCATTGAATCTGTAGGTTGCTTTGGGTAGTATGGCCATTTTTACAATGTTAATTTTTCCACCCCAGGAGCATGGGATATCTTTCCATTTCTTTACCTTTTCTTTAATTTCCTTGATTAATATTTTATAGTTCTCAGCATATTAAGTCTTTTACCTAGGTCAGTTGTATTCCCAGGTATTTGATTTTTTGGGGGGTGCAGTTTTAAAAGGTATTGTATTTTTGTATTCCTCTTCTAATATTTCATTGTTAGTATACAGAATTCAAGTGATTTCTGAATGTTAATCTTATATCCTCTACCTTGCTGAATTTGTTGATTAGTTCAAGTAGTTTTTGGGTTGAGTCCTTGGGGTTTTCTGTATATAGTATCACTTCATCTGCATACAGTGACAATTTTACCTCTTCCTATTTGGATGCCTTTTATTTCTTTTGTTTGTCTGCTTGCTGTGGCTAGGACTTCCAGTACTATGTTGAATAGCATTGGTTAGAGTGGATATCCTTGTCTTGTTCCAGATTTTAGTGGGAAGGCTTTCAGCTTTTCTCCATTGAGTATTATATTTGTTGTGGGTTTGTCATAAATGGCTTTTACTATGTTAAGGTATGTTCCCTCTATACCCACTTTTCTTTTGTTAATGTGATATATGACATTGATTGATTTGCATATATTGAACCATCTTTGTGAACCTGGGATGAATCCCAGCTGGTTGTGGTGTATGATCTTTTTTATGTGTTGTTTGATTCAGTTTGATAAAATTTTATTGAGAATTTTTTGTATATATTCCTCAAAGATATTGGCCTATAGTTTTCTTTTTTGGTGGCATCTATGTCTGGTTTTGGAATTAGAGTGATAGTGGTGTCATAGAGTTTCTTTGGGAGTGTTCCTTCTTCTTCAACCTTTTTAAAAAGTTTAAGGAGGTTTGTTATAAGTTCCTCTTTGTATGTTTGGTAGAATTCACCTGTGAAGCGATCTGGTCCTGGACTTTTATTTGTAGGGAGTGTTTTTATGACATATTCAATTTCATTTCTAGTGATCGGTCTGTTCAGTTGATCTGTTTCTTCTTGATTCAGTTTTTCCAGGCTGTAAGTCTCTAGAAAGTTGTCCATTTCTTCTAGGTTGTCAAATTTGTTGGCATACAGTTGTTCATAGTATTCTCTCATGGATTTTTGTATTTCTGTAGTATCCGTTATGACTTCTCCTTTTTAATTTCTTATTTTCTTTATTTGGGTTTTTTTCTCCCCTCTTCTTGGTGAGTCTGGCTGGAGTTTGTCAATTTTGTTTACCTTTTCAAAGAACCAGCTCTTGGTTTTATTGATTTTATGTCCTATTTTTTTTAATCTCTATTTTACAGATTTTCTCTCTGATCTTTGTGACTTCCTTCCTTCTGCTGACTTTAGGTTTTATTTGTTCTTTTTCTCATTCATTTAGGTGGTGGGTTAAGTTATCAATTTGAGATTTTTCTTCTTTCTTGAGGAAGGCCTGTATTGCTATGAATTTCCCTTTGAGCACTGCTTTTGTGGCATCCCATAAATTTTGAGTGGTTGTGTCTTCATTATCATTTGTCTCAAGGTATTTTTTAATTTCCTTCTTGAGTTCCTTCATTGACCCATTGGTTTTTTTAGTAGCATATTGTTTGGTCTCCATGTAGTCATTGTTTTGTCATTTCTTTTCCTGTGGTTGATTTCTTTTTTCATGCCATTGTGATCAGAGAAGATACTTGAAATAATTTCTATGCTCTTAAATTTGTTGAAGTTAGCTTTGTGCCCCAGTATGTGGTCAATTCTTGAGAATGTTCCATGCTCACTTGAGAAGAATGTATATTCTGATTTTTTTTGGATGTAATGTCCTGAAAGTGTTGATTAAGTCTAACTTTTCTATTGTGTCATTTAGAATCTCTGTGGCCTTACTGATTTTCTATCTAGAGGATCTCTCCATTGATGTGAGTGGGGTGTTAAAGTCTTATACTATAATTGTATTCCCATAAATTTATTCTTTTATGTCTGTTAGTATTTGTTGTAGGCATCTGGGTGCCCCTATATGGGGGTGTATATATATATAGAGAGAGAGAGAGAGAGAGGGAGAGAGAGATATTGAAGTTTGTAATTTCCTCTTCTTGAATGGTCCTTTTACCATTAAATAGTGTCCTTCTTTGTCTTTCTTTATGGCCTTCATTTTAAAGTCTATTTTGTCGATATGAGTATTGCAACTCCTGCTTTCCTGTATTGTCCATTGGAATGAAGTATCTTTTCCCATCCCCTCACTTTCAATCTACATTTGTCCTTTGCCCTAAGGTGAGTTTCTTGTAGACAGAAGATTGAAGGTTTTTGCTTTTCTATCCATTCTTCCACTTAGGACTAGTACTATTCTGATTTTTTAAAAAATATTCGCCCTCTCTCCCAAATTTTCTATGGCTAAACATAATTTCTGAGGGAAAGTCCCTCTAAAATGTTTTTACCTCTTGCATTTTATTTTTCTATTTACATTCCCATGAAGTAGGTTATCTTAGTGATAATTCTTTTTCTTCCCCCCTGACAACAGGAGATACATTTCTTTTGAGAAATAATTTTGACATTATTATCCAAGATGCTGAGTTTTGAAGACACTTTAGCTCTCTTGGTTGTAATTCAACAGCTGAAAACTCATTTGTAACCTTTCCTGTGTTCTGCTTATCTCTCTGAAGGTGTTAAGAAGAATGCTGAACTATCAAGGTCTCCAGCAAGTGAAAATCATAGCAAGTGATAATCTCTGGGAGCCCATTTCTGCTTCTATGCTGCTTGACTCTGAACTCATGAAGGCGATTGATGTGATAGGGTAAGGGATGATTTACTTTCAAAACTAACAGTTTCTGGTTGCCTGCTGTGGCTGTTGACTGTGCTTTTGTTTTTGCTTGCTTCTCCCCATTTGATTGTATTTTCAGAAGGTACCTTTCTTATATTTACTCAAATAAATTAAAGCATGTATAAATTCTATTTCATTTCTTTTTCTTTGAAATGTAAGTATTTTGGGATCATTCTATGACAATATAATTACTAGTAATTTTTAAAATACTGTGTTAATGTTTGGAATAATAAAACATGTAATGGTTTAGATTAAGGGAGGGTAGTATTTATATTTTAGAAATTATAAAGGTGGTGTTGTGAAATTAGTTTTTAACTCTCAGACTTCTGTGCTTGGAAGCTCTCTCATGAACACTTATATACGTGGTATGGTATGATCATTGACCATGAGTTTTGTCACATATCCTTTGCAAGATGGCTTTGACCCTACTCCTTAGTCTAATTCTGCCTTTTAGCCTCTGGGCCTTGACCTCACTGGGTGCCAGCAGTATTTTTTTTAAAAGTGAATTTGAATTGTATCTATCATGATAACATATATAAACATTTGAAAAACAGAGTACATATTTGCGTGTGGAACTTGTTCTTTATTCAGTGTGAGGACTCTGCTTGATCTGTATATTTTTTCTTTATGGGGATTTTTGATCATACACAAAAGTAGGCAGAATAATATGGTGGATATTCATGTTCCCATCTCTCAACTTCCATAACTTTGAATCTATGGCTGATTCTCCATCCTCATGTTTATCCATTCCTCTCTTCTTCAAGCCCACATTATTTTGAAGCAAATCCAAGACATTGTATTATTTGTATTAAATACAAATTTTACCTTTACATCTCTAAAGATGAAAAACTTTTACCATAACAATACCATTATTACATCTAAAAATGTGATAATTTCTTGATATTATCAAATATCTGTTATTTTATAGTTTTATTTGCTTCAGTCTGGATCCAGTTTAGATGTATACATTGTGGTTAGTTGATATCTGTCTTCTAATTTTTTGGTTCTGCTCCATCTCTTTTTTTCTCCTTTCATTTGTGGAAGAAACTAGATCATTTGTCCTGTAAAGCTTCTCATAGTCTGGATTTTACTGATTTCATCCTTGTAGTTAAATTTAACATGCTCATCTATCCTCTTTCGTGTTGGAAATTGATAGAGCCATGATTAGATTAGATTTAGGCTTATTGTTGGCAAGAAAAGTAAAATAATTTAAATGTTTCATATGTATAAATTAAAATATTTTTTGCCTTTATTGTTAAAACTTTTATAAATAGTTCAAATCTTGAGGGGAAAAAGTTGTTGATCTTAATTATATTTGGCTAGGAAAAAATATATATGAAAGAATGAGTTTTACTGTATCTTCATGAAGAAGTTGGGGTATTTAAATTATTTTATCTTTATTGATGTGGGTATCTCATGCAATGAATTCTCCTCTGGACACTACTTTAATTCTATCTCACTGGGCCTATCTTGTCATCATTATTTTATAATTTTATTGCGTTGTGGTTATTTAGTGCTGAATGTATTATTGAATTTTTTTAAACAAAATATCCCAAGGTCTTCTTTTTATCTTATATTAGTGTGTATTTTCTATCAGGGTATAGGAATTGAGTGTATATTATCTTACTGTGTATCTACCAGTTGCATTGTTTAGGTATTCTGTATTCTAATGATTTTGTTTACTTGAACTATCCAAGGTTACCAAGAGTGTTAGTTTCCTCTTATTAGTGAGTTTCTATTTCTTCTTCCAATCTCATGCAGCTTCTGCTGTATGAAAGTTGTTGCTGTGTTATTTGGTACATAGGTGTTAATAATATTTTATCTTCATTATGGTTTGTAGCTGTTATCATTATACATTGTCATTCTTTGTCTCATATTATGCTTTGTTGAATTTTGCCTTGCATGTGACTAAGAGAATTCTGCTTTCTTTTTCATTCGTGTCTCCCTAATATATCTTTGCCTATACTTTTATTCTTTACCTTTGGAGGTCATTTTGTTTTACGTATGTTGCTGTATATTCCATAGATTTAGATTTTGCTATAAAAATATTCATATTTTAGTAAGTGAGTTAAACTCATTTATATTTATTGATGTAACTGAGGGTTTTATTTTCTGTTGGACTCTTATTGTTTAATGATTTCTAACACAAACAAAATCTTTTGCTATGTGATTTGATTTCTTTGCTTTTTTTAGAGGAGGTGGTGACTTTTTTGTTCTTTAGCAAGGTTTGATTCTATTGATTATACTTTTGTACCATTGGTTCTCAACTGGGGTTATGTTCGCCTCCTACAGGGCATTTGGCAATGATTGAAAATATTTTTGATTGTCATTGGTGTAGGTGCTATTGGAATCTGGTGGGTAAAGGCCAGAATTGCTTCTAAACATCTTCCAATACACGAGATAACTCCCCCATAACAAAGGAATTACCCAGCCAAAATGTCAATAGTGTTGAAGTTGAGATCTGCTTTATACTAATACTCTTGGTTTTCTATTTAGACATCGTTTATTGATTTACTACAATTAATATTAAAATTATTTCGTAACTTCTTTTTCTCTCTTCTGCAATGGAACTTTAATGACTAGAGTTTCTTAATCTTTGTATTCTTTCAAGAGCTTAAGCTTGTACTACCTTGATTTATCAGCTGCAAGTTGTAATCTTTTACTCCCAGCTAATTTGCACACCTAGTGTACACTTCACCTTCTTTTCTCCATTTATGTTGTGTCAGCTCTACTAGTTACACCTTATCAGAGTGTATGATATTTATATATGATTTAATTACCCTTTCTTTTAATCTGGCTCTACCTTTAAGTATATTCAATGCTTGGAGTTCCCGTTGTGGCTCAGCAGAAATGAACCCAACCAGTATCCATGAGAATGTGGGTTTGATCCCTGGGCTTTGCTCAAGGGGTTAAGGATCTGTCATTGCCTTGAGCTATGTGCAGTGTAGTTTGCAGACTCGGCTTGGATCTGGCATTGCTGTGGCTGTGGCATAGGCCAGGGGCTATAGCTCTGATTAGACGCCTAGCCTGGGAACTTCGATATGCCAGGGGTGCAGCCCTAAAAAGACTAAATATATATATTTGGCTGAAGTGTTTGCCTTAGTTCCTTGAGTGTCAGAAGCTTAATATCTACTATATTTCTCAAGAAGTGCTAATGTAAACAATATTTCTTAGTCTTTTATATGTTTATTACTGTACATCTGTGGCCTTTGTACTTGAATGACAGTTTGGTTGGATATATAAAATTCTTAACTCACATTTTCTTAATCCTTGAATATCATAACATTTGCTCTGTTCATTACTTATGTAAAATGTTGCTGTTGAGAATTTTTTTCATTTTTTTAAAGTTTTATTGAAGTATAGTTGATTTACAATATTGTGATAATTTCTGCTGTACAACATAGTGATTCAGTTGTACATAGACATATATCCAGTCTCTTGCTGTTGAGAATTCTGACTCCAGACTTATTTTATTTTCCTTATAAATGATGTGGAATAATTCCTGTATGTTCGAAAAATACTTCTCCTTATCTTTAGAGTCTGGTAGTTTTACACTATTTTTCCCGGTATCTAGTGTGCCCTTTCATTATCTGTATTTAAGTAGCTTCTTTTTTTTCTTTTTAGGGCTGCACCTGTGGCATATGGAGGTTCCCAGGCTAGGGGTCTAATTGGAGCTATAGCTGCTGGCCTACACCACAGCTCACAGCAACGCCGGATCCTTAACCCACTGAGCAAGGCCAGGGATCGAACCCACAACCTCATGGTTCCTAGTCAGATTTGTTTCCACTGCGCGCCACGATGGGAACGCCTGTATTTAAGTATCTTCGTATTTAAGTTCTACTTAAATTTTAATTAAAATAATTATACTGCTCCATTACTTTGTTTTCTTTGTAAAAGACCCAGTTACATATATCGTATCTCTTTTGCATATTTCCTTTATTCTGTATTTCTCTCAAATCTTTTTTTATTTCTTTAGTTCTGGTTGCTTTTCCATAATTTTATTCTTAATATCTTATATTTCCTTTATTGAATTTTGCAGTGTCTAGTCAGTGTTCCTTCTACTCTAATCTTCATTTCTAAAATGTTTTTTCTTTTTAAAATTATTATTTTATAATTTTCTTATTTTGGTTTTATATACCTCTGTTGTCTAATAATTTCATTTCCTTAAAAATTATTACTGAAGTATAACATACAGACACACATATACATACATATATGAGATCATAAAAGTATAGCTTAGTGAATTATCACAAAGTGAACATACCTATATGGCTACCACCCAGGTCAAGAAATAGAAAATTATCATTATCCATGAAGCTCTCCCCTTGGTAATCTTTCTAATTATTAACCTCTCCTTTTGCCACAGATGCAACTACTAATCTGACCTCTGTCATCACAGACTAATATTTCCTGTTTAAAAACTATTTAGGCATTACTGTCATGGCTCAGCTGTAATGAACTCAACTAGTATACATGAGGATGCGGGTTTGATCTCTGGCCTTGCTCAGTGGGTTAAGGATCGGGTGTTACCGTGAGCCTGGTCAAAGACATGGCTTGGATCTCGCATTACTGTGGCTGTGGTGGGGGCTGGCAGCTGCAGCTGGGATTCGGCCCCTAGCCTGGGAACTTCCAGGTGTTAGGGTGCAGCCCTAAAAAGACAAAAAAAAAAATTTATAAAAAATGACATCTTAAAGTATTATTTTGGTCAACACTATATTTATGAGCTTGACCCATGTTGCCAGGTGTATAATGGTTCATTTTAATTGCTGTTTCACATTCAGTTGTAGGACTGTAACAATTTATCCATCTATTCTTTGTTAAAGATCTTTTGGATTGTTTCCAATCTGCTACTGAGGTACAATGGAATTTTGTTCAGGAGATATTTATTCAGTGGCTTCCACCTCCATAGAAAGAGTATACCTCCTGCCCCATCAGTGTTGTGCTTGGCCTGTGCTATACCTGCAGATTTTTGTTTTGCAGTTACAGTACATTCTGGGGTCTGCTTCCTCTGGGCCTCATTCTCTCTACTGTCTAAATGTTGTCTCCCCCTCACCCTAAATGTTCTTGTCTTATTCAATTTGGATTCTAATGCAAGCAGCTTATTCTCATGGTGAGGATCAACCGCTCCAGAAAGGATTCCTTACTACCTATTTCAGAAATAGTTAAGGGTTTAAGTTTGTATGGTCCAAGATGGTAGCCAATAGCCACATGTGTTTAATGGAGCACTTGAAATATGGCTAGTCTGAATTTAGGTATGTTGTAGTGTAAAATACACACCGTATTTTAAAGACATAAAATTAAAATGTAAGTTATTGATAACTTTTTATTTTGATTGAACGTTGAATGATAATATTTTGGATATATTGGGTTAAACAAAATATATCATTAAAATTTCTCTTTTGCTTTTTAAAAATGTAGCTAATGGAAGGTTTAAAAATACATGTATAGCTAACATTATATTTCTATCAGACAAATCAGGTTTAAACTGTCACAGTATTATAGTTGATGTCTTAGTAAATGTACTGTTTTTGACACTCGGCCCCGGTTTCAAGCCCGTGAAGACATTCTCACTTTTGCCAGTTGTTCTCCGTACTTACACTCAGGGTAGGGTGTGCTCCTTTGGGCTGGTACGTGTTTCCGTATTCCAGGATTCTGCTGATCCTAGCCAGTCCTGATGCTGTAAGACTCCTGTGGATTCCATGTCACCTAATTTTGATGAGGATATTGACTATGAGTTTTTACTTTCTGTCATCAGGTTGGTCTATTTGGTTTTAGGGCGAGTATTGGGTAGTTTCAGAAACTGGGCTGCTTGTCCATAAATTCTATTTTTCTTTTATGGTTTTCTGTTTGGATAAACTTTGGTTTACTTTTGGTGATCTTAATTTTTTCCTTTAAAGTTTGAAAAATCATGCCATGAAATGCTGGAGATGTTTTGCCTGATTTAAAAAATTATATTCTTAAAGAACCTTTATATTTTGGGAGAGACCTGGATATTAGCATCAGTTCTGCACTTCTTTTCTCAACTAAGTCAGGTTTAAAATATAACAGTTTCATATTTTTCTTCTTCTTTTCTTTATTTGCCACACTCATGGCATGTGGATGTTCTTGGGTTAGGGGTCAAACCTGTGCCACAGCAGTGACTCAAACCACTGCAGTGACAATGCTGGATCCTTAACCTGCTGAGCCACCAGGGAACTTAAGTTTCATTGTTTTCCGAATGAGGGATATCATACCTATTTCTATAGCTTTAAAAGAGATACTTATTCTCATTTTAAAAATGATGCATATTCATTATGGGAAATTTGGGAAATGTAGAAAACCATATAGATTAGAATTTACTTATAATCTTAGTATCTAGAGATCACTGGTAACGTAATAGCATATTATTTTCCAGGCTATTATTTTTTATACAAGTATTTTTAACCAGAGACACACCAAATATACATTTGGCTGAGTGACAACTAGATGAGTCTTAATGTTAAGATTTGCTTGAGATGTCAAAGCCAAATATCATGATCAGAGAATGAAATTCTGGAATATGAGAATAAATCTAAAATGTAAAAGTTTATTAAAATTATATAATTATACAGATTGGTGGTCAGATTTTCCAAGGTGGGAGTTATAGTACCAGGACAATAATTTCTTAACCCTATCAGGTGCTGGCTTGCTCTCATGGTCTCTGTAGTGTATATTTACAGTACTGCATAGATGCCCATTTTTAACAGTTTGGTGATTAAACAAAATCTCATTTTTCTCTAATTCTTCCTTTTATATTCTTTATTATATATTATTTTCTTCTTCATGGAATACTGGAATGCTATATTGATGTCGTACCTTAATTAATCTTTATTAGTACAATGAATTCCCAAATAGGATTTTTTTAATTAAAAGATGCATGACCTAAATGGAATTAAATAACTAAAAACTAAAATAGGTCTTCATAATCATTCTTGTAATATTATGACTATTACTACACCAAACCACAAAGATTAGAATTATGGTATACTCTACTCTCTGTTATTCTGCCTATATTATTGCTAAATAACAAATAGTTTGTTATTTTTGTAAATAGTTATTGGCCTAAAAAGTATACACTCTTGTTCATAAAGTTATTTGGTTCATATGCTCTCTTCATAATTCTTTTTTTTTTTTTTGCTTCTTATGGCCATGTGGAAGTTTCCAGGCTGGGGTCAAATCAGAGCTGTAGCCTCTGGCCTACACCACAGCCACAGCAAGGCGGGATCTGAGCTGTGTCTGTGACCTATACCACAGCTCACGGCAATGCCAGATCCTTCACCCACTGAGTGAGGACAGGGATTGAACCCGCATCCTCATGGATGCTAGTCGGATTCGTTTCTGCTGAGCCATGACGGGACCTCTGTATGCTCTCTAATTCTGATACTGTCAAGTCTGTTTTCTATTTCACATTTGAAATTTCTTAATTATTTTTATACTCAATAATCAGTCATGTCCACAGTCATCATTATGGCAGTATTTTACTCTTGGAGCAATAAATATACATTTATATTTGAGCTGACTGACTCCTCTCAAATGCTGGAACAGGGAGGGGTTCATTACTCTGGGGCAGAGTTTTTCAACTTCTGCACTATTGATGTTTTCACTGGATAATTCTTTGCTGTGGGGACCTGTTGTGCATATAGTAGGATGTTTAGTAACATCTCTGGAATCTACCCTCTCGATTCTAGAAGCAAATCCTGCCCTGCCTTGTCCACTAGGCAGAATCACCTAAGTTGAGAACCATCACTGCTCTGGGGAAAATTCTAGTTTTCCCTATGTAGTTTATTCTTTTTATTCAAGGTAGAGTTCTCTGTGGATTTTTGTTGTCTTTGTTCTATTGTTTTTTGTTTTTGCTTGGGAATAAATGCTTTCTTTTTTAATCTGCTACGCATGGGAACAGGGGAGGAGATACTACTTTATCTGATGGACTCATTAGTCTTATTTTTGGCTTCCGCCTTACTCCTTTCTTCCTACTGTCCAGCCTCTCTACTAACCCCAGGAAGTCTGAGTCCTGTCTCCACCTCATTCATCTCTTGGAGTATTCCAGGCTTCCTCTGCCGCCTCCATCTGTCTGCATCCTTTCCTCCATTTTATGCTTTCCAGAAAGAAATTTCTCATCCATTGATGACCTGCCTTCCCATTCTGTGTGTTTTTATAGGTTTATCTCATTCTAAGGGCATCCTGAAATGTAGGGATGGGAAACAGAAGCTTATAGTCAGTCTGACATCCACCTGGAAGCTACCTGGTGTTTTAATACAGAAAGCCTTAGAGAAGACATATGTTTTTATTCCCCCAATAAATAGATATAAGTGCCATGTTCTGACCTTTTCACATCTCCTCCCTCCCTTTCTTTTCTAGAGCTCATTATCCTGGGACCCGTACAGTAAAGGATGCTAGGTTGACTGAGAAGAAGCTTTGGTCTTCTGAAGATTTTAGCACTTTGAATAATGATGTGGGTGCAGGCTGCTGGGGCCGCATATTGAATCAAAATTACATCAATGGCTACATGACTTCGTAAGTTATTAGAAACTTTTAAAGGTTTTTATTTTGAAAAAAATTCTAAAATACAATATGTAGAAAAAAGTACAATGGACTACCATAATCTCATAACCTCAATTCAATAATCGTAAATATTTGCTTTATTTCCTTCATCTATATCTATATCTATACCTAAACTGTGTCAACCAAAAAATATGCAAAAAACTGCCAATAATAATAGAGCTTATTTGGAGTCTTAAGAACTGTAATTCGGGAGATACAGATTCCAGGAACCCTAAAAGAGTGTTCTGAGGAAGAGAGAGTCAGAAGCACATTAAAAACAAAAAGCAGAGTTCCCGTCGTGGCGCAGTGGTTAACGAACCCGACTAGTAACCATGAGGTTGCGGGTTCAATCCCTGGCCTTGCTCAGTGAGTTAACGATCCGGCGTTGCCGTGAGCTGTGGTGTAGGTCGCAGATGCGGCTTGGATCCCGCCTTGCTGTGGCTCTGGCGTAGGTCAGTGGCTACAGCTCCGATTAGACCCCTAGCCTGGGAACCTCCATATGCTACAGGAGCAGCCCAAGAAATGGCAAAAAAAAAGACAAAAAAAAAAAAAAAAAGCCACAGGCTGTTAAAAGTTGCCTGTCAGGATTGATTCTGATTTGAGTCAGAAAATATTTGCCCTTAAGGGGTCACAAGTTGTTTTAGGGTAAGGGCCTTATAAGTAGATAGACTGTCATGCATTATCTTAGAGTAAAGGTCCAGAAAGTATTTTGAGGTTCTAGCAGGTATTCTGGATGACTTACTTCATCAGAGCAAAAGGTCAGACTCCATCCAGATCTAGAAGGGTATATAAATCACACTTCGTTAGTGCCCTCTGGCTCCCTTT
Source organism: Sus scrofa (assembly GCF_054392235.1). Taxonomy (NCBI): domain Eukaryota; kingdom Metazoa; phylum Chordata; class Mammalia; order Artiodactyla; family Suidae; genus Sus; species Sus scrofa. The sequence continues at coordinate 121,013,622 of NC_139389.1, read as the reverse complement.
TAGAGAGTTCTCAGCAATACCATCTCCATTTTGCGTCTGTTTTTATATGTTTGAAAATAATCTGTGTAAATAAAGTCCAGCTTATCTAGGTCTTTTCTTTTTCTTTTGGTCTCTTTAGGGCTGTACTCATGGCATAGGGAAGTTCCCAGTTTAGGGAAATCGGAGCTGTAGCTGTCGGCCTACGCCACAGCCACGGCAACGTGGGATCTGAGCCACGTCTGCGACCTACACCGCAATTCATGGCAATGCCAGATTCTTAACCCACTGAGTGAGGCCAGGGATCGAACCTGCAGCCTCATGGATACCATTGGGTTCATTACTGCTGAACCATGATGGGAGCTTCAAGTCCAGCTTATTTAGATATTATTTTATATATAGTTAAATTCATTGTATTTCTATGACTTTTGACAACCTCTCTACATATCTTAATGAGCAATTATAAAGTAAATTACAGATGTTGTGACACCTCACCCCTAAATATTTTAGCTTGTTGTTCCGAAACATAAAGTTACTCACGTACATGATCACAATATCATTTGAAATATAAGAGCATAGGAGCCTTTAAAAATATTTCTCATAGTCTGTATTGAGATTTCCCTAATTATCTCCAAAAATGTTGTTTATAGTCTGTTTTTAAAGCTAAGAACAAATCAAGGACCATGCATTGCATTTACATGTCACGCCCCTCAAATCTCTTTTAATCTAGAATAGTTATCTTCCTTCCTCATTCATTATGACAGTGACCTTTTGAAAGGACCAGGTAAACTGTCTTGTGGACTCTCCTTCCCAAGCTGCTTAACTAATTCCTCACAGAGTCACTTATTTGTGTCACTGTCTGTTTTTACAAAACAGAGATTTTAAGGAAGATCACACTCTTTATTTTTCAAGAAAATATTTCTTAAATGCTTTGAGAAGCTTTAATTGTAATTATATTCAAATTGCCTTTCTAAAACAATGATACATAGAGCAAAAGCAACCAATGCATCTTTTGTGATGTCAGTGTGAGCTTATACATACTTCTCACAATCTTTGTTTTTTCCCTTTTCTTGAAAGAAAAGAAGCTTATTTTGGAGAGTTTGGTTCTAATAATATAATTTGGTATTGAGAGTAACACATGCTCATGGGAGAAAATTTAGTAACTGTATATAGGTACAAAGAAGAAAACAATGTCACCTGTCATCTTGTTGTGTATAAAGTAATTGTCCTAAATAATTTTGGTGTATGTCTTCCTATTTATATTTATATGTATAAAATTTTAATTCATAATTGAGACCACGCTGTATAATATTTAGTAAATAAGCTATTTTTCACTTGACAAGGTATTATGAACTTTTTCTTATATTTTGTAGAGAAGTAAGTATACTTCTTCTATTTCATCATTTTTAATGCAAATATGAATTTTGTTAACATAAAGCAGAATTTCCCAACTTGCCTTGACTTAAGAAGTACCTGAGATACTTGATTATACTGATTCCTTGGTAGCTGCCCCAACCTTTCAAATCTGAATCTGAAGGATCCTTGGACTCTGTTTAGTCAGTGCCCCAGGTGATTTTGATGCCACAATTTTTATTTTTTTCATTTTAGTTGGTTTATAGTGTTCTGTCAATTTTCTACTTTTCAGCAAAGTGACCCAGTTATGTGTGTGCATGTGTGTGCACACACACACACACATACATACACACACATATATATATATACATTCTTTTTCTCACATTATCCTCCATCATGTTACATCACAAGTGACTAGATATACTTCTCTGTGCTATACAGCAGGATCTCATTGCTTATCCATTCCAAAGGCAATAGTTTGCATCTGTTAACCCCAGATTCCCGGTCTATCCCACTCCCTCTCCCTCCCCCTTGGCAACTACAAGTCTGTTCTCCAAGTCCATGAGTTTCTTTTCTGTGGACAGGTTCATTGGTTGATGCCACAGAATTTTGATACCAGTGTTTGGGAAACACCAATGTAGAAATTATTCTTTTCTGCCTAGAAATGGAAGTTGTCTCTATTTTGAGGAACAGCTTTGTACACACTGTAATGATCTATTATATACAAATATCTTTGTGTACATTTGTGATTATTTCCTTAGGATGTATTCCTAGAAATAGAATGAATGTCTGGGTCAGCGGTATATAGATTTTAAAGGCTTTCATATATATTATAAAATGCTCTCCACATGTTTTAATTTATACTTCTACCAATAGCCAGAGAAGATACCATACATTTTGCATGGGGATCATCAGGAGAACTTTAACAATTTTCACTGACAGTAAGGATTTTTGAAACTTGAGGCTATGTTTTCTACCTTGTATTGACAGAATTAGAAGGCTTTGATTTTCTAAGAATGTCAGTCTGTCATTTTATGATAAGTGAGGACTTGATAAGAAAAATGAAATTCTGGAGTTCCTGTTGTGGCTCAGTGGGTTAAGAACCTGACTAGTATCCACGAGGATGTGGGTTTGATCTCTGGCCTCACTTCATTGCCACGAGCTATGGTGTAGGTCACAGATGTGGCTTGGATCTGGCATTGCTATGGATGTGGTGTAGGCTGGCAGCTGCAGCTCTGATTCAGCCCCTAGCCTGGGAGCTTCCACATGCTGCAGGTATGGCCCTAAAAAGAAAAAAAAGAAAAACAAAGAAAGGAAGAAAGAAAGAAAGACAGACAGACCCAGAGTTTATCCACAGAATTTCATGTTTATTTCTTTCTCTCTCTCTTCTTTCCTTCCTTCCTCCCTCATTTCTTTCCTTCCTTCTCTCTCTCTCTTTCTTTCTTTCTCTCTCCCTCTCCCTCTCTCTCTTTCTCTCTCAAGCTTTGAGAAACCCAGCAGTACCAGGGTCCAGAGCTTGCCTTTTGCCCTTGGATTCTCCTAGGAACCACAGAGTCACAATCTTAGAGTTCAGCACCAGCTATACACAACAATGGACCAGAATACAGACCATCAAGCTGACCTATTAGTACTTGTAGATGAAGCACAATTATAGCCATGCTGCAGCCCAGACCTTGCTCTGTCCTCTTCATATGCATTAGTACGTTTAATCCTCGCAAAAATCACATGAGCAAGGTACAATTATTATTCTCATTTTATAGGTGAGGAAACTGAGGTCCAGAGAGGTTAAGTGGTAGAGCCATTGTTACACAAACACTGGGTTTGCCTGTTGGTGGGTGTCAAGCTGAAAGGTACAACAAAGCCAACGCCTGGGAGAAAGAAGGATTCATTACTTGCAGTATGTAAGGAGAACACCAGGGATATTTCCTAAAGCAATGTCTCCCTGAACAGCAAAATTGAGGAAGTTTTAAGCTACGGACTCATGCGTATTCACAAAGGGTCAAGGGTATATGTATATTTATGAGGGGGCTTAAGCAGGGAATTCAGCATAGAATTGGGGCAAAGACTGACAGAGTTTGGCATTTGCTGATTGAAGTCACAAGGATCAGACAAGGTCAACCTAGTCATTCCTTAGTTGGTGGTTGAGTGTTTGAGGCATTTTGGATCTTGCAGAACAGCTGAAGAATGTGCCTCAGGCTAAGCTTTACCTTTGAAACAGAACTGGGAGTCTTTATAACTGACATCTTGTCTCAGATATGGTTATTTCCCTGGCCTGATATTAGCTGTTGTTACATTCTTTTGTTCCCTTAAAATCACTGAAACCTGTTCTGCAAGGTCAAACCTTATGGCCAGGCTTAGATCACAAAACGGCTTAGGTCTAAAATGACTTCTCTTATGTAAAGTAAATCATGTCTGGTTCTTGTCTTCCAGGGGCCCCCTGCCCTGTCTACTTACACCATCATATCAACCTAGGCAGTCTGAGACTCTAAGAGTTCTCAGTTGTAAAATTTTGTGATAGCTCAGAGTCAGGTTCATAAAATTATGTCACGAAATTGGGGCATTAAGAAGGGACTTAATGACAAAAGGAAAGCAGGTATGGACAAAGCCTTTATTTGTATTCAGCTCACATTTGTGACCTCTCTGGTACTGGTAGAGCATGATTCACCTTTTGGTTACACCATGGGTCAGTAAAAATTGTACACCTCATATAGATTTGTATTTTTTATTATGTGATTCACCATTAAAAATATTTAGATGTGTCCAACAGTTGACTTTTCAAAATGTGAGCTTAGATAACATATATTCTTGTTTTGGATGGTCATTTTTTGGTCATTTACATATGTTTGTATAAACTCTGATAAAGTCTTTTTTTTTTTTTTTACTGTGGGCTTCTAGATATTTACATTTTTATTAAAAGCTACTTTGGTGTTCCTCTTTTATCAAACAAATCTTTTAGCACCATTGCTTGGAATTTAGTGGCTAGTTACTATGAACAGTTGCCGTATGGGCGTTGCGGACTGATGACTGCTCAGGAGCCATGGAGCGGGCACTATGCAGTAGAAGCTCCCATCTGGATATCAGGTATGGCTCAGAGTCCATCACTCACTCCCTGAATTCCTATATAAGAGACAAGGCAAACAGCACCTAGAGGGGAAGATATAAACACTGTGTGCGTGTGTGTGTTGTGTGTGCACCCGTGTGTATGTGCATGTTTTAAGTGTGTCTCTGTTTCAAGCAAGATGTCACATTTCATAAGAATCTTTTGGGTAATTAGGCTACTTTTTACATTCTAGTCTTGATCATTCTAAGATCTGGCTTTTTTTTTTTTTTAAATAATGATTTTTATTTTGTCCATTATAGCTGGTTTATAGTGTTCTGTTAGTTTTCCATGGTGTACAACAAGTTGACCCTGCTGTACATAGATATAGTTCCCAGTGCCACACAGCAGGATCTCATTGCTTATCCATTCCAAAGGCAATAGTTTGCATCTATTAAGCCCAAATGCCCAATGCATCCCACTCCCTCCCCCTCTACCTTGGCAACCACAAGTCTGTTCTCCATGTCCATGATCTTTTCGGTGGAAAGGTTCATTTGTGCCTTACATAATATTCCAAATATAAGTGATATCATATGGTATTTGGCTTTCTCTTTCTGACTTACTTCACTTGGCATGAGATTCTCTAGTTCCATCCATGTTGCTGCAGATGGCATAATTTCGTTCTTTTTTATGGCTGAGTAGTATTCTATTGTGTATAATATATACCACATCTTCTTCATCTGATCATCTGTTGATGGACATTTAGGTTGTTTCCATGTCTTGGCTATTGTGAATAGAGCTGCAATGAACATGAGGGTGCATGTGTCTTTTTCAAGGAAAGTTTTGTCCAGATATATGCCCATGAGTGGGATTGCTGGGTCATATGGTAGTTCTATGTATAGTTTTCTAAAGTATCTCCATTCTGTTTTCCATAGTGGTTGTACCAATTTACATACCCGCCAACAGTGTAGGAGGGTTCCCTTTTCTCCACACCCTCTCCAGCATTTGTTATTTGTGGACTCATTAATGATGGCCATTCTGACTGGTGTGAAATGGTACCTCATAGTAGTGATATTGAGCATTTTTCTCTAATAATCAGTGATGTTGAGCATTTTTTCATGTGCTTGTTGGCCATCCATGTATCTTCTTTGGAGAGATGTCTATTCAGGTCTTTTGCCCCTTTTTCCATTGGGTTATTGTCTTTTTTGCTGTTGAGTTGTGTAAGTTGTTTGTATATTTTAGAGATTAAGGCCTTGTCAGTTGCATCATTTGAAACTATTTTCTCCCATTCTGTAAGTAGTCTTTTTTTTTTTTTTTTTTAATGGTTTCCTTTGCTGTGCAAAAACTTGTCCGTTTGATGAGGTCTCATTGGTTTATTTTTGCTTTTATTTCTGTTGCCTTGGGAGACTGACCTAGGAAAACATTTGTAAGGTTGCTGTCAGAGAATGTTTTGCGTATGTTCTCTTCTAGGAGTTTGATGGTGTCTTTCTTGTCTTATATTTAAGTCTTTCAGCCATTTTGAGTGTATTTTTGTGCAGGGTGTGAGGGTGTGTTCCAGTTTCATTGATTTATGTGTGGCTGTCCAGTTTTCCCAGCAATGCTTGCTGAAAAGACTGTCTTTTCCCCATTTTATGTTCTTGCCTCCTTTGTCCAAGAGTAATTGGCCGTAGGTGTCTGGGTTTATTTCTGGGTTCTCTCTGCTGTTCCACTGGTCTGTCTGTCTGTTTTGGTACCAGTACCACACTGTCTTGATGACTGTGGCTTTGTAGTATTGCCTGAAGTCTGGGAGAGTTATGCCTCCTGCTTGGTTTTTGCCCCTCGGGATTGCTTTGGCACTTCTGGGTCTTTTGTGGTTCCATATAAATTTTTGGGTTGTTAGTTCTAGTTCTGTGAAAAATGTCATGGGTAATTTGATAGGGATTGCATTGAATCTGTAGGTTGCTTTGGGTAGTATGGCCATTTTTACAATGTTAATTTTTCCACCCCAGGAGCATGGGGTATTTTTCCATTTCTTTACCTTTTCTTTAATTTCCTTGATTAATATTTTATAGTTCTCAGCGTATAAATCTTTCACCTCCTTGGTCAGGAATTAAAGTATAGTTTATTTACAGTGATGTACGAATTGCTGCAGTATAACAAATTGACCCAGTCATATACCATATATATATATATAGTCTTATGTCATGGTCTACCCTAAGAGACCAAATATAATTCCCTGTGCTATACAGCAGGACCTCATTGCTTATCCATTCTTTTTTTTTTTTTTTTTTTTTGGTCTTTTTGTCTTTTGTTGTTGTTGTTGTTGTTGCTATTTCTTGGGCCGCTCCTGCGGCATATGGAGGTTCCCAGGCTAGGGGTCCAATCGGAGCTGTAGCCACCGGCCTACGCCAGAGCCACAGCAACGTGGGATCCAAGCCGCGTCTGCAACCTACACCACAGCTCACGGCAACGCTGGATCGTTAACCCACTGAGCAAGGGCAGGGACCGAACCTGCAACCTCATGGTTCCTAGTCGGATTCGTTAACCACTGCGCCACAACAGGAACTCCTGCTTATCCATTCTAAATGTTAATAGTTTGTATCTGCTAATCCAAAACTCCCAGTCCATCCTACTGCCTCCACCTCCCCTGTGTTAACCACAAGTCTGTTGTCTATGTCAGTGAGTCTGTTTTTGTTTTTGTTTGTTTGTTTGTTTGTTTTTGGTGCCATTTCTTGGGCTGCTCCCGTGGCACATGGAGGTTCCCAGGCTAGGGGTCTAATTGGAGCTGTAGCCACCGGCCTACACCAGAGCCACAGCAATGTGGGATCCGAGCCACGTCTGCAGCCTACACCACAGCTCATGGCAATGCCGGATCGTTAACCCACCGAGCAAGGCCAGGGATCCGACCCGCAACCTCATGGCTTCTAGTTGGATTCGCTAACCATCGAGCCATGACGGGAACTCCCATTTGTCAAATTTCTAAGTTTGGTTTTTGGGAGATTAATTTTGTTACCTCCCAAAATGGGACATGGAATATTGCTCAGGACCAGATTTGGAGGTGCCCAGTAGATGTTTATTGTGGAAATAAACTTGTTTTAAAACATAAAGCTTAGGTTTTGAAATATTTATTAAATTTTTAAAAACCACATTCTTTGTAGTTACATTAGGATGGGTTAAGTGGAACTGAGCAGGGGATGGGAGGGTATAACTTTACTCTTGGAAAAAAAAAGGTTTAACTAGTATTCTTGAACTGGCAGAGTGTGGCTCATTTATTTTTTTATCAGTCATTGTAAGAATATTCCTATATTTATGCCACTTAACTGGACTAAATATTCAAAAGTTGAAACGTGAGACTGGCAAATATTTTTCTCCAAAAGAGAAAATAGCTACTGGACCCAATCAAACTTGGGGTAGAAAAAATTTCCTTCTACCCTTCTAGGTTCTTTGGCTGGTCTAATAATTAAATTGACGTAAGGCAGATCAACAGGAGAAAAACAAATTTAACTTTGTATGTATGGAGCTCCCATAAAAATATGAGACTCAAATGTGCAGTCAAGCAGTTGAGGCTTATAATGCCATCCTGGCTAAGGAATGGGATGGGGCCTGGAGCTTCAAGGGGATGGAAGAAAGTTCACAGGAGAAGAAGAGCAGATGTGTGTCCTGCCATACAGGTAAGTCTTTCAGATAAAAAATTATCTCTAGTAATAGCTCTCTTTCTGGGCCAGGTCCCCTACCTAAATTCTTTGAGGCAGTTAAAGGAGAGAGAAAAGTTTTTCTTTGGTCTTCTGGGTCTTGATGGCCATCAACTCAAAATAATCCAGGCGCTAAAAGTGGCACATTTTGGAGTGGCAAATTCTTATTTTTCAGACTCAAATCTGAAACGTAGTCAGTCTTTTGTTTTTTGAAGAAATCCTGTTATCACAATTTTAATCTTATTTGGGTCTTTCTCTGCTTTTCTGTAGCTCATACCACTCAGTTTACTCAACCAGGTTGGTATTACCTGAAGACAGTTGGCCATTTAGAGAAAGGAGGAAGCTACGTAGCCCTGACTGATGGTTTAGGTAACCTCACCATCATCGTTGAAACTATGGTAATTATTTGTGGTTTTTATTGGCTTGATTCACTTTGTTAGTGTTGGAAAAAATAACATATAACACAACTGAACACTTTTTTAAAGCTAGCTTTACTTAAGTATAGTTAACATATAATAAACTACATGTAGGGAGCAAGAAACTTTTTCCTGTATCTTCTTGAATTCAGTAGCTGGGGCCCTACCAATTAAACTGACAAAAGACAAAAGATTAACAGGGGAAAGAAAACAGCTTATTTGTTCGTGCATGTGGCAACATGTGGAGAACCTCGGTGATGAATAACTCAAACACATGCACATGTGTTCAGTGGGTTCTATGTAATCCAGTGTTAGGAACTCTGAAGGATTTAGGGTTTGGGTTTTATATGCCTAGCTTAGTAGGTAATGGTCAGAGGAGAAAGGACACCTACGGGAAAATAAATCACTGTTTGGAAAGTTTTCAGGAGAACAAACAGGAGATAAGAAAGTTTGTGGATAGTATTTGTCTACATTCGTTCAAGTGGTCTTTTTCTTCCCTTCAGAGCCATAGATTCCCTTGCAGATATGGGAAGTTCTCATCCCTCCTTTCTGGGAGTAGACCCGCCCTGAAGAGGAATTTATGGCAACCTTATTTCCCAGAAGTTACTGCTTTTAGTCAGAAAAGGGAAGCTAAGAGGAGACTTTCTCTGCATGTTGAGTCTCAAATACCTTCAACTTAAAATAATCTTCACTCCCAAGTGGCATGTGCCCCTTCAAACACATACTTAAAATGCACAATTTCAGAAGTTTTAACATGTATCTGCACAATAAACCATCATGACAATCAGGACAGAGAACATATCCATCACCTCCCGAAAGAATACTCCTGTCTCTTTGTAAATATTTTCTCCATGTTGCTCCTCCCCTTATACAGTGACGTCCCTGATTACTGCTTTCTGTCACTGTAGATTCATTTGCATTTTTCTAGAGTTTTATATCAGTGGAACCATACAGCACATGCTGTTTTTTGTCTTGCTGTTTTCACTCGACAGAATTTTTTTTTTTAATATTCATCGATGTTGTGTGTTTCCCATTATTGCTGAATAGTATTCCATTGTAAGGTGGCATCATAGTTTGTTTATCCATTCACCTGTTGCTGGAAATTTGTTGGTTTTTTTTTTTCTTTTTTTTGGTTATTACACATAAAACTGTGAACATATGTGTCAAATCTTAATATGAATATGTGTTTCTTTTCTCTTGGGTAAATATATAGTAGTGGAATGACTAGACAATATGGTGTGTCATTTTAGAAAACTGCCAAAATGTTCTTCAAAGTAGTTGTGCCATTTTAGATTCCCATCAACAGCATAGTGAGTTCTAATTTTTCTTTTTAATTGCCAACACTTGGTGTGATCAGTTTTTTAATTTTAGCTATTAGTAGGTATGGTGTGGTATTTAATTTTAGTTTTAGTTTGCATTTCTCTAATGACTGATGATGCTGAGCTTTTCTTGTGCTTATTGGTCCTTCATATATATATCTTTGGTGAAATATCTATTCAGATCTCTTAATTTTTATTGGATTTCTTTCTTATTGTTTCATTTTGAGAGTTCTTTGCATATTCTAGGTACAAGTCCTTTATAGATATGTGCTTTGTATAGATTTTCTATCAGTCTTTAGCTTTCATTTGTTAATAGTGTTTTTGGAAGATAGAGATTTTAATTTTTTAGGAGGTCCAATTTATCCATTTGTAGTTTCACAGAACATACTTTTGATGTGGTTTCTAAGAAATTTTTGCATATGACTATCCACTGGTTCTAGCACCGTTTGTTGAAAAAGCTGTTGTTTTTTTTTCTCTGCTGCGTTGCCTTTGCACTTTTGTAAAAAATTCAGTTGTTGATAAATATGTAGAATTATTTCTGGACTCTATTTGTTTATGCATTTATGTATCTTTACAACTATACTGTGATTGTGTGTGTGTGTGCACACACGTGCATTCCCATTGAGTGCATTTGCTTCACTGGGAGACAGACTGTGGTTTGCTCCTTTGGTGCCACCCAAGTAAACATTGACAGTGGCTGCTGCTCCACCTGGATCACACCCCAGGACCATCATACTTTCTCTCCTTAGCAAGACAGAGTCTTTTCCCAGGGCTTAGATCTCCTGCCAAGCTGTGGTGTGGTGTGAGCAGGGCCTGGGTGTTTGCATTGGAGTACAGTGAGGTGTGGCAGCCACCAGTGCATATCTCTCCTCACCCTGATTGTTGGCAAGCCAGCTCACATGCACTCCTTGTGAATAGAGTCTAAGCTTCTCCATCCCTTCTATTTTTCCTAGCATTTCTCCCAGTAGTCAAGGGAGATTTTCTCTTTTGCATAGGATCCCAGGACTGGGACGACCACTCTGTGGCTTGACCCACTCACTTTCCAGGTTGAAGGTCTACCCATTGGAACCTTCTCTTCCTTTCACATGTGGAGAACCCACCATTATGCCTTTTCCCCCATTATACCCAGTTATATGGAAATCTTTCTTGCAGCTTTGGTTGTATAGAAGTTCTTCTGTCAGTTTCTAGTTAGTTTTCCTTGAGAACTGTTCTACATGTAAATGTATTTTTGGCATGTTTGTGGGGGGGGGAGTTAGCACTATGTTCTCCTCCTCTGCCATATTGATCCATCCTCCTTTTTTTGTTTCTTTGAAGCTAAAGTGTGTTTCCTTTTGACACCATATTGTTGGATCTTGCTTTTTAAAAAATCTAGCCTGACTTTTTGATTGAATTGCATTTATATTTAATGTTAATATTGATATAGTTAGATTTATATCTGTCAGCTTTTTGTTTTCTATATGTCTCACTTTTGGGTTCATCTGTTCCTCCTTTACTGTCTTCTTTTGCATGATGTCAATATTTTGTGATGTAACATTTAAATTCATTTGATTTTTAAAAACTATATTTTGGCGATTTGTTTTTTAGTGATTGTTCCAGGGTTTACTGTAGAAATCTGGATTTTCAGAGTCTACTTCAGATTTATATTAATTAATTAATTACACTCCAGTAAGGTATTCATTTTTGAAAGTTATTTTAGCTGGATTTAAAATTCTTGGCTGACAGTTTATTTTCTCTGAGCTCTTTGAATGTGTTATCTTCCACTGCTGGTGATAAATCAACTGTTAATCTTATTGAGGTTCCCTTGTAAATGACCTTGCACATCTCAAGAGTTTCTTCTTTTCTTTGACTTTCAACATTTTTATTGGGTGTCTGTATGTGCAACACTTTATATTTATTCCTCTTGGTATTTGTTGAGCCTCTTGGATCTGCAGATTGATGTTTTTCCTCAAATTTGTGCCTAGAGAAGTTCCTTTAGCATTTATTATTAAACTGGCTTGGCAGTACTAAATTCTTTTAGCTTTTGCTTTTCTACAAAGCTTTTGCTTTCTCTGTCAAATCTGAACAAGAGCCTTACTGGGTAGAGTATTCTTGGTTGTAAGTTTTCCCTTTCATCACTTTAAATATGTCATGCCACTCCTTTCTGACCTGCAGAGTTTCTGCTAAAAAATCAGCTGATAACCTTTTGGGGATTGACTTGTATGTTATTTGTTGCTTTTCCCTAGTTACTGTTAATATTTTCTCTTTGTCTTTAATTTTGGTCAGTTTGATTACTATGTGTTCCTTCTGGAGCTTATCCTATATAGTACTTGCTGTGGTTCTTGTACTTGATTTTCTGGTTTGTGTTTTTTTTCTCTTTTCATCTTTATTATTTTATTTACTCTGTTTTTTTTAAATTTTACTTAAAATTTTATTAAAATAATAGTTGATTTGTAATATATTAGTTTCAGTTGTATAACACAGTATTTCAACATATATATAGATTATGCTCCCTTTAAAATTATTACACAATAGATGCAAACTATTGACTTTGGAATGGATAAGCAATGAGATCCTGCTGTATAGCACTAGGAACTATGTCTAGTCACTTATGATGGGGCATCATAATGTGAGAAAAAAGAATGTATACATGTATGTGTAACTGGATCGCCTTGCTGTACAGTAGAAAATTGACAGAACACTGTAAACTAGCAATAATGGAAAAAATAAAAATCATTATAAAAAATAAAATTATTACACAATAATATTTATATTTCCCTGTGCTGTGGAGTATATACTTGTTGCTTATCTGCTTTATACAAGTAGTTTATAGCTCTTAATCCTATATCCTATGCTTAATGCCATAAAGTTTTTTCTAACTCGTGCTTTAGTGACATCCCACAAATCCTGAGGTGGTGTTGTGTTTTTATTTTCATACACTCCGAAATTCTAGTTTTCCTTTTTATTTTTTTTTCTTTAAGGCAGGACTTATTTAGGAATTTGTTATTTAGTTTCTAAATATTTTGGAATTTTTCAAGGGATTTTTGTTATTCATTTATGATTTAATTCTGCTGTGTCAAAGAACAGACTTTGTGTGACTTGAATCATTTTGAATTTATGGAGACTTCTTTTATGGCTAATAATATGGTGTAGTTTGGTAAATGTTCTTTATGCACTTGAAAAGAATATGCATTCTGCATTTGCTGGATGTTTCATGTTACTCCAGGCAAATTATTTGGTAGTGTTCAAATCTCCTGTATCTTTGTTGGCTCTCTGTCTAGTCGTATATCAATTATTGAGAGTGGAGTATGGACATCTGTAATTATAATTTTAATTTTAAAATTTCCCACAAAGCCTGGCCCAGAACTTTATAAGTGCTCTGTGATTGATGAATTCCCTCGGAGGGATTATGTCTCAGATTACTTTTATCCCAGCCCATAGTAGTGACCATTTTGGAAAAAATTGGCAATGAGATTTGTTACATGTATTTAGTTGGCTTCAGTTTTGTATTTGAAGGTTATATTCAGGTAAGGTGCCTTTTCAGTGAGAACATACCAGGCATTTACCTTTTTTAATCTATATCACTTGGAAAACAGAACATAAAAATCTGTTTGTGCCATCAAATGAGTCTGGAATTCAAAGTTTGATTCAGTTAAGATGCCATTGAGTTTTACTTTGACTAGGCATGTACAATAGACATTCAATAAAAATTTTTAGAATAAAGTCTTTAAAAATATGAAATAAACTCATATTTGTCACTAATATGTATCATTTATATTAATCTTGGGACTTTATCATTTAGATAACATTTTTTTTCTCCTCAGAGTCATAAACATTCCCTGTGTATAAGGCCATTTCTTCCCTATTTCAACGTGTCACATCAATTTGCTACCTTCGTTCTTAAAGGTTCTTTTGTAAGTAAATAAATGGAACTTTGATTTTGGTTTTGAATTAAGAATTTATATATTTTATCACAAGCCACCAGTTCTTAAGTAAAATCTTATATTACAAGCTATTAAGAGTTTGTATATGAATGGATAAATGCCTGATGTCAGTTGCCTGGTTTTAGTCAAACAGTACAGAAGCCACTAGGAGGTGATACTCTCTATAGCTTTGAAAAACCCTAACAAAAATCACTTGCAAGAAAGTTGGTCTTTTTGGTAGAGCATCACTTGTGTAGTCAAAGGTATTTTCAAACATTGTTCTTCATAGTACTCTGTACACAATAAAATGATAGAAGGATTCTTACTTCTTTTTCTTTTTCTTTTTTTTTTTTTTTTTTTTTGTCTTTTCTAGGGCTGCACCCATGGCATATGGAGGTTCCCAGGCTAGGGGTCTAATTGGAGCTGTAGCTGCCAGCCTACGCCAGAGCCACAGCAACACGGGATCTGAGCTGCGTCTGTGACCTACACCATAGCTCACAGCAACACCGGATCCTTAACCCACTGAGCAAGGCCAGGGATTGAACCTGCAACCTCATGGTTTCCTAGTCAGATTCCTTAACCCCTGAGCCATGATGGGAACTCTGATTCTTGTTATTTCTGTTAGATTTGAAAATACCGTGCCCCTTCTGACTACCAATTGCATGAGAATTTTTTTTAATGCCAGAAATTTTACAAAACCTTTTTACATAGTTATGAGTATTTTTGAAGCAAAGGCACTAAAATCTTTTAGACGTTTGCCAGAAGACTGCAGCATTTATAGGAAATCAAGTATTTGCTTGAATAGTATCTTCCTACTTTCAACATATTTACTATTTAAGATTTGAGGTGGGCTTTTTGATAAATAAATTGCAGACTGTCATTGGTTCATTCTTGCTGCTGCTGATTTTAGAAATCCTCAAAGAGGAGATAACGAATCACTCAACCATGTTTTCTTTGTGTTTTCTCCCTTAGCGTGAAATACCAGAGCTGCAGGTGTGGTATACCAAACTTGGAAAACCGTCTAAGAGATATCTTTTCAAACAACTGGATTCTCTATGGGTAATTTTATTTATTTATTTATTTATTTAGTCTTTTTTACTATTTCTTTGGGCCATTCCGTGGCATATGGAGGTTCCCAGGCTAAGGGTCCAATCGGAGCTGCAGCCCCCCACCTACGCCAGAGCCACAGCAACGCGGGATCCGAGCCGCATCTGCAACCTACACCACAGCTCACGGCATCGTTAACCCACTCAGCAAGGGCAGGGATCGAACCCGCAACCTCATGGTTCCTAGTGGGATTCGTTAACCACTGAGCCATGACGGGAACTCCTCTATGGGTAGTTTTAAAATAAATTCCTATAGTAGCATTGCAACAGTAGAAGGAACAGAAATTTTATTAGTTCATTAATTTTTAATTTCATAATTGATTTTATGGCTAAAGCAAAACAGAGATGAGATTGTCACCAATTTTTTTTTTTTTTTTTTTATATAGAAGCCCTCTAAAGAGGGCTGTGTAGTTTGGTGGGTGGGTTTGCTCTTGACGTTTAGTTTGTCTCCATGAATGGTACCATCACTTGTCTGCCCGTGTCAGAAACATGAGGCTCATCTGAGACTGGCATCCCCAGTCACGCTTTGTATACCGCCAGTGTCAAGTGTAGACAGCTTCACCCATGTTTTCCTCCCACTTGCTCCTTAGTCTTCAGTCCATTGCTACGGCTCATTTCACCTCCTCGTTGCGTCTCTCTTGGATTTTGGAAGCTACCTTTTGCTTTTTCAGTCTCAGTACCACCCATCACACTGCTACTAGAATGGTTTGTCTGAAATGCAGATCTGACTTCTGTCAGTCCCTTGCTCAAAATGCCCCAATGCTTTTCCCCATGCATTCGTATCCCTTAGTGTAGTGTGCCACCCCCATTATCACCTCCTGAGGTAAAAGGCTGCTTTCCTCTCTAGGTGATGTCCTTTTAAACTGGCCTCTCTTCACAAACGGAATTTCTTGCATTTTTCAGGGCATGGCCCGCCAAGTTAATTACTTCTGTGACTTTGCACATGCTTCTTCCTCCTCTTAGAATGCCTTCTGTTCCCATCTTTGTCCTCTTTTAAGACTCTGCCCAAGTGTTGCTTCCTCTGAAGCCTTCCTCACCAGTCTCAGGCCACCAACATCTAGGGATATATGCTAACCTAGTAAACACTTTTCCCACCACACTGAACTTGAGGGTTGGGGCCCTGCCTTATGTAGCATTTTTGTCCTTGATGCCTGCTCTAGAGCTTAGCACACAGTGGTTTCTCATCAGTAAATGTTTCAAAGGAAGAATCGGCCCATGTAAGTGCATCACTTCACCTAATTGACACAAATCTACTTTTTCAAGTTTGTTTTTTTTGGCTTTTGGAAGGTCCCAGGATAGGGGTAGAATCGGAGCTACAGCTGCCAGCCTACTCCATAGCCACAGCGATGCCAGATCTAAGCCACATCTGTGACCTACACCACAGCTCACAGCAACACCGGATCCTTGACCCACTGAGCAAGGCCGGGACCAAACCCACATCCTCATGGTTATTAGTCGGGTTCATTTCTGCTCTGCCACAACGGGAGCTCCACTGGTAATTATTAATGTTCTGTGAGTCACCCAATCACCATCAATGAGTGAATGTCAATTATGTACTAAACTTGAGAAAAAGAATAGTCTCTACTTTTTGTGCAACACATTGCTAGAAATAGCATAATAAAATTGATTTTCCCTATAGGAAAAATATATCATTTGGGGTTCTTCCTAAGCCAGAATATGGTATTAGATAGTTCATAGATATGACCAACAATTTATTAAAGCAAAGGTATTATATAAACTACTTTAATTCACGATCTAAAAAAAGAGCTGCTCACATTTCATAAAGTGGACACATGTTTAGTCTACACCAATTATGCAAAGGATTTCAGTGTCTTCAGAGGTCTCCATTTACCACCGCACAGCTATGATGTAGGGAATGTTTCTCGTCAGTCACTCATGAGCTTAGAACTTTAGAAACATCTCACATAATCCTCACAACAGCCCTATAAAGTATATATTTTCCCCTCATTTTGTGGAGGAAGAGATTATGGCTTGAAGAGATTAAATCACCAAGAACATAAAAGTGATACAAACCTAACTTGCTAATGGAAATATCAACTGAACGTATAATGAGTAGGACTTCTTTTCCTTCATGGTACAAGGTTAACAGCTGAGTCAACAGTAAGAGTTTTGTGGATTTTTCTACCTTAGAAAGTCCTAAAGAACAAATAAGCAGAGCTCGTTGTTCCATGCATTGACTTTTTCTGGATGAAATTTAAGCTCTCAGGAGCTTAATAGTCTAATGGAGAAGAACAGACTCCTAGGAATAGATTCGGGCTCGTCTAGTCCTTCTTCCTTCCAGGAAGTGACATGAAGGTCTTTTCTAAAAAGTTTAACTGCGTAAAATCTAAGTTAATTTAAGAAAAAAGATTCTGTGGGCCTTGATATTGAGCGTGTCCTTCGCAAGTGGTTAGGCGGTTCTTATAGACATGAGTTTGGCTTTTCTTAAGCTTATTTCTTCAAAAGCTCTTTAGCCCACACGAGATGTGCCAAAAGCAGCTGCCCTGAACACAGCCATGTTTCTTTCTCAGCTTCTCGACAGCAGTGGCAGTTTCACGTTAGAACTGCATGAGGACGAGCTGTTCACATTCACCACTCTCACCACCGGAAACAAAGGCAGCTACCCGCCGCCTCCAAAGTCCCAGCCCTTCCCCTGTGTCTATGAGGACGATTTCAACGTCGGTAAGCTTTCCTCCTCAGACTTAACGTTCCTTTTCAGCAGTAGCGGATGGATTTCTACCTGTCAAGCCCGTGCATGATGGAGTGGCTTTTTAGATTAGCTCTAAATCTCTCCATGGTAAACAGGACCTAATTTTTGTGTTACTTCAGGGTAAATCACAATTTGGGGGTCCCGTCTTTTTCAGTGCCCAGAAAAACCTAGAGGTTACTGTCGGAATGAATGTTACTGCCGACCTTACTTGACTTAAGGTGGGGTTACGTCCTGATAAACCTACCGTATGTTGAAGATATTGTAGGTCAAAAATCCATTTAATGCACCTGACCGAGCAAACCTCCTAAGTCATTCTAGCCTACCTTAAATGTACCCAGAACACTTAGCCGAGCCTACAGTTGGGCAAAATCATCTAACACGAAGCCTATTTTTATAGTGAAGTGTGGCATATCGCATGTCATTTATTGCATACTATACTGAACGTGAAAAACAGAATGGTTGTCTGGGTACAGAATAGTTCATCACTTGTCACCCTTACCATGGCGTGGCTGACAGAGCTGTGGCCCACTGCTGCTCACTGCCACTACCCAGCATCACAAGAGGGTATCGCACTGTGTATTGCTTGCCCAGGAAAAGATCAAAATCCAAAATTTGAGGTACAGTTTCTATTGAATGCATGTCACCTTTGCACCGTTCAAAAGTTGAAAACTTGTAAGACAGGGACCATCTGTAATTCTAACTTTTTCTGGATGAAATTTAAGATTTGTAGCCTTGGTACTGCCCTGTTATTTCATGAGAGCCATTACTGACACCTTTGTTTTTTTTGTGAGGAAGATAAAGTATTTCAATAGCTGTCTTTCCACAGTGCTAGCCACCTGCTTGTTAAGGGCAATTATGTCTTCTTTAGGTAATTCAGCTCATTTTCTACCCTCTAGCTATGTCTAGGAGTTTTATATTTGTGCTCTCCTGGTTTTCTAGGAAGATCTGTCCGTCCTAAAGCTATTAGATAAGGCGTGGATTATATAGGTCATTTAGGAGAACTGTGTAAAAAGTTAGAAGCCGGGTCATTGCAGTTATATTCCCAGATCACTCAGTAAGTGACAAAACTTGTTGATGCTGTTGTCTGGCACAACAGACCTCACAGGTGGGGTTCGGGGCTCTGTCCTCTGCTCCTAGAAGCAGGCCGGGAGGCTGCCATTACTGGAGGGTGACTCAAACCTCATGTTGTTGCCTGGCTGCTTATTCCACCATGTTGGAGGCTCCCTATATCCCCCACACCCCCCCACCCCCGTCCCTGCCACAGGGTCTCAGCTCCCTTTCCCAGGAAATGATCTCCTGATGGCCCTGTGGACTGTGTCCTGGAGTCCTGTCAGTGAGCAGTGACCCTCAGGGGAGCTTGGTGTTTTGTTTCCTTACGACTCTGAAGTGGCCTCATGTATGGCTCATTAAGGTTGCCAACCATGAATGTCATAGCAACCTGTCTCTCAGTTCTCTGCAGCAAAGGTAACTCCTCTTGGCCTTCAGTGGGAGAGGAGCCTACGGGCTATGGGATGTGCCTGATTAACAACACTGAAGAACTGCCAACACCAAAACTATTTATTCCATGACCTGCAGACTAAAAGGCATTCTCACCCTTCCAATCTAAAATGTAATGCTTTATGGGCTACAAGGGAAACTGAAAACTAAAGTTAGAAACTATAAGCCAGGCTTTAGAACTACAGTTGACCCTTGAACCACGCAGGTTTGAACTGTGCTGGCCCACTTGCATGTGGATGCTTTTCAGTAGTAAATGTCACAGTACTCCAGACCTGGGGTTGGCTGAATCCGAGGATGTAGAGGAATGGTGGCTATGGAGAGGTCAGCCATGAATTATATGTGGATTAATCCTTGCGCTGTTCAAGGTACTTCTAGGGTTCTTCATGTCTGAAATGATGTGGTGAGTGTGAAAACCCTTGGAAAAGTGCAAAGTAGCTATAAAATATTATGACTAAGAGTTCTCTTCTATAGCCTTCATCATTGTAAGACTCTTATTTAATTTAATGAAACTAAGAAGAGATGGACAGATAGTTTAGGCCCCAAGCAGGGTTTTGCTCCATTTCAGAAATAAAAGAGAATTTGTTATTTGTAAATTCTGTATTTGATATAGTCAGCCTTTTCTTCTTTTAGGGCCGCACCTGTGGCATATGGAGTTCCCAGGGCTAGGGGCCAAGTCAGAGCTGCGGTTGCCAGCCTACGCCACAGCCACAGCCACTCCAGATCCAGGCTGTGTCTGTGACCCACACCACAGCTCACGGCAACGCCAGATCCTTAACCCACTAAGCAGGGCCAGGGATCGAACCCACTTCCTCATGGATACTAATCGGGTTTGTTACTGCTGAGCCACAACGGGAACGTCATATGGTCAGCCTTTCCTCATGTCCTCTCAGCTGATGACTGTTACCAGTGATGTAGACCTTGTTTTACGGATATTAGAAATAACACTATCTCTTATTGAGCCCTTGCTTGATGCTAGCTTATGTAGACTCTTCATATACATTCTTTTATTAGTTCTCTTGTCCTGTTTCCCACTTAGAAATGAGGAAACTGGAGACACAGGGCAGTTAAGCAACTTAACCTGGGGAACTTACTGAGCTAGAATCTGAACCCAGGTCTGCTTATTCCAAAACTGATGATTTTGCCTCCTAAGCAGTTGCATGGGTTTTATATATATATATATATATATATATATATATATATATATATATATATATATATAAGTCTGCAGGTCACACTGGTCATATTGATATTTAATAATGAGGCTATGATAAAAGTCGGTAACTTTTTATGAACCTAAACCCTAAACTCTGGTTATTAGTGTCATTTACTTGTAAAGTTTTAAATAACTTTTCAGAAGTATTTAAAATGTACCAGAAAATAGGACAGATTCTATCGGATTTGGTACTAAACAGACAATTTATTGTGTTCTGAACAGATTACCCGTATTTTAGTGAAGCTCCAAATTTCGCTGATCAGACTGGTGTGTTTGAATATTTTATGAACATCGAAGACCCTGGAGAGCATCGCTTCACCCTGCGCCAGGTTCTCAACCAAAGACCCATCACTTGGGCCGCTGATGCATTCAACACCATCAGTGTTATAGGAGATTACAAATGGTATGTAAGATTAATGTCCTCGGTGTAGATCTGGCTGAAATCACCTTGTCATGTTGTCGGACTCATTCTGAAACCAGGTCTCCTCCACAGTTGTCCCGGTCCAAGAACCAAATAGAATATCATAGTGGTGACAAACAGCCAGTTGCCTTGGTGCCTTTTCCTCAGATGTGCTCAATTTAATAGTAACTTTGCATGGTAAAATTAATTTTAATATAAAAATTGAGGACTTTTAGACCCAACTGTAATTTAACATTTATTTATAAACAGACCTTGTGATTTATGTGTTCTTTTTTTTTTTTTGTTTTTGCTGGAGATTTGATTTGTTGATCAGTGTTGCCACCTGGTGGATCTATACTAGAATTACAGTGTTTTAACCTTTGTAGAAAGTGTATTTAACCAGGTGGCCGTAGATGGCAAATTGGCTTTTAGTTGGCTAGTGAATCCCACTCTTTTTTTTTTTTTTTTTTTTTAGGCATTGGATAAAGAGACCAGATGTATTTATTATCCACTCAAAATATAATGATGAAACCAAAACTTCACCTTCCCCTTTAAGTCAGTTATGGAATTCCAGTGTTTTGACTTATAACTGTTTTAGGGTTTTGTTTTTTTGTTTATTTTGTCTTTTAAAGGCTGCACCCTTGGCATATGGAGGTTCCCTGGCTAGGGGTCCAACTGGAGCTGTAGCTGCCAGCCTACACCACGGCCACAGCAGTGCCAGACCTGAGCCTCGTCTGTGACCTACACCACAGCTCACGGAAACACCGAATCCTCAACCCACTGAGTGAGGCCAGGGATCAAACCTTCAACCTCATCGTTCATAGTCGGATTCATTAACCACTGAGCCATGACAGGAACTCTTTTTTTTTTTTTTTTTTTCTTTCTTTCTTTTTTCCTTTCTAAAATTTTATTTTTATTAAAGTATAGCTAATTTACAATGTTGTGCCAATTTCTGCTATACAGAAAAGTGACTCAGTCATACATATATGTACATTCTTTTTTAAAATATTTTTCATCATGATCTATTGCAGGAGATTTGATATAGTTCCCTGTGCTATGTAGTAAGACCTTGTTGCTCATCCATTCTAAATGTAATAGTTTGCATCTACCAACCCCAAACTCCCAGTCAATCCTACTCCCTCCCCCTCCCCTTTGGCAACCATAAGTCTGTTCTCTATGTTTATATGTTTCTGTTTTGTAGATAGGTTCATTTGTGCCATGTATTAGAGCCCACATATAAGTGATATTATTTGGTATTATATGGTATTTGCCCTTCTTTTCCTGAATCACTAGTATAAGAATCTCTAGTTACATCTATATTGCTATAAATGGCATTTCATTCTTTTTTATGGCTGAATAATATTCCTTTGTATATATGTACCACATCTTTGTTCATTCCTCTGTTGATGGACATTTAGGTTGTTTCCATGTCTTGGCTACTGTGAATAGTGCTGCTGTGAACATAGGGGTGGTATGTATCTTTTTGAATATAGTTTTGTCCAGATATATGCCCAGAAGTGGGGTTACTGGATCATATGGTAAATCTATTTGTGGTTTTCTTAGGAACCTCCAATAGTATTTTCCATAGTGGCTATATTAATCTGCATTCCCAACAGTGTAGGAGGGTCCCCTTTTCTCCATACCCTCTCCACCATTTATTATTTTAGGTGTTTCTTTTCTACTTTTTCTTTTAACTAGTATAATTCCATTGTGAAATATAAAACACAAGCATTTCAGATTTAGTGATAGTAGCTATTAGTGCCAGGTCTTCCAACAGGCATATCTGTGGCTCGGAAATTGGACAGAGAAGGGAAAATAATTCAGAAAGAGCCATAAATTGTTTGTCTTTGGAATGCTGCAGAAAGTCTGTGTCCCTTCATATTGCCTTACTTCCTGTTATAAATCCAATGTAGTCCTTAGCACCAATGTAAGTCCTGAGAAACTTTCAGTTATCCAGCACCATGGAGGGTTACCAGGGCAGAGTAAAGAAATAGTGCCTAACTTAGGATGACTTTGGTGGCTTGTCTTTTTATTCAGCAGAAATGTTTATCCATCACCTCAGTTCTAGACACTGTATCTGGATATTCTGATTGTGTCGGTGATTTCCTCACTTGTTTCGGATGGCCTTACTCTGCGACAGGTGGCTGGGTTTAACTCTCTCAGGGATGGACCCTGTTATTTTGGTCGCCAGTCTGGAAGCCAGCCACCACAGAAACGCTTTAAGGGTTTCTGTGACAACCCTTAGCCTCCATGCTCATGAATATCACAGAGGGCTCTCTCTGAACCCCAAATCTATTCTTTCTGGCTGGCACTCTAGAAAAATTGAGGGACTCTTTCATTACAGTAGAGGAATGAGATAGGCCACCATCCAAAGATTAACCAAAACTCTTCATAACTTTGAAGATTTACAGTATTTAAATAGCGGTACTTTATCTTTCGTATTGCAGTGGATAAGAAGGTGGGGAAGAGGAGTGTGGGGGAAAGTGGGGAGAGAAGGAAAGAGCAGCATATTCTGAAAGAAAAAGAAGTGGGGGATACCAGTTCTTCATGTCAGGAAAGGACTGTTTTTGTCTTTCTTAAGCCCCATTTTCACCCTGCTATTCTGCAGCTCAGGAATATGCATGAACTCTGTCCTGCTACCAAGTCAGAGCTATACTTCTGTATCTGACTTCCAAGACCCTTTAAAATATGGTCTCATCCTCTTTATTGTGTATATTTCCCATTATCTCCTATCCTGGATTCGAAGTCGTATCTGCTTGGAGATGCACACCATGTCCCATGTTCATGTCTGTTCTCTGGATGTGATGCATGTTTATTGCAGAGAAGGGGGAATGAAAACTGGGAAACACTGATGTGAGCTACCCAGAGCTGCCTTATGGCAAAGTGGCATCTTCTCTACCTATAGACTCTGGGAAACTGAGGCTCCAGCACAGGTTTGTTCAAGATCGCATACTTTTACTTATTTATTTATTAATTATTATTATTATTATTTTGCTTTTTAGGGCCACATCTGCGGCATATGGAAGTTCCCAGGCTAGGGGTAGAATCAGAACTGCAGCTGCCGACCTGTACCACACTCACGGCAACACTGGATCCTTAACCCGCTGAGCAAGACCAGGGATACTAGTCAGGTTTGTAACCCGCTGAGCCACATTGGAAACTCCCTATTTTTTACTTTTTAAAAGATGCTTTACTTCTCAAAAGGCTCATAATTTCAGAAGTATTAATATTATGTCCTGTCACACTTGAGTGAAGAGGTTTCTGTTTATTTTTATAGCTGCACCTGCAGCATATGGCAGAGGTCGAATCAGAGCTGCAGCTGAGGCCTACACCACAGCCACAGCAACACTGGATCTGAGCCGCATCTGCAACCTATGCCACAGCTTGCAGCAATGATACAAGATCCTGTACTTTTAAATTCCAGAACTAGGGCAAGAGGCCAAGTGCGTCTGGTGCTGTAGCCCATGCTCTTTGGACTACGCTTCACAGCCTTGTTTTAATCATTGTTTTCTTCCTAAGAGTAGGAAAGGGAAAGTTAGTGTAGTTTATCCATCGTGCTATTCAAGTAGACCAGCTCTGCGAGTGCATAGTGCCATCAGCGTTTAGAACGGTGTTTATGGCAGAACTTCCTCCCTTGTGTTTAGATTTGGTTAAATATCCGCACAGGAATGTGAGTATAAAGGGTAGACTTTACCAAAGCTCCTTAAGACTTATCTTGTTCATGAACCTCGTTTGGGATCTGAAGACACTCACAAAATTATCTTTTGCTGCCCATACCTGAACTCTGCATCCTTTTGATCAACTTTGCTTGAAATACTGGCTGCTTTTTGTTCTCTCAGCACTTCTAAGAGATCATGGCTGTGGAAGACTAAGCTGCACTTTTGTTCTATTTCTTTCATTATCTGTAAAATTGCCTGTGAGTTCTGATGCAGGAATCATTTATTCTGAAATGTGATATAAAAAAAAAATAGAGAAAAAAATTCAACCTTCGCTCACTCTAACTCAAAAAGACTGAGTTTCCGGTGCAGACAGGATCTGTAGCACTTTTAAACTTCTAATGAACCAGCAAGGAGGCGGAAGATGTAAGGAGCGAGGCCGATCATAGTGGTTTCAAGCTGCTGATTGTCTGCAGAGAAAAGCTCCCTCTGCCTGGAGACACAGGAGAGACTGGGCATAGTTACTTAGCATTCGCTTTTCCTGTCAAGTAGCCCAGCTTTGATTAAAAGATTCAGTGTGAATGTTCTTGATGGTGTGTACCTATTGCAGGTGCTTCTTTTCCTTTGCATAGTAAAGGAAATTCACTGTGCAAAATTCACTGACAGGAAACTCTGAGAAATGTAGAAGTCGTGGCATTCTAGATCCAATTTCTTTTCATTTGCAAAACATACTGCTCGCCATACTTAGTTTTATTTTAGATGAACTGCTTGTTTTATTGCTTGGCTGTATGCAGGCTTTCTAATTCTTTGCTATTTACAGTTAGCATTTGAGTAGGAGGGGAATTATTTTTAGAGGTTATGTTGGCTTGGGGCGGCCATATGATTGCTGTGGGTCTCTAGTTGCATTTGTAAAAGGAAGCCTGGAGCAGAGCTCATCGTGAAAGCGCTGGTAATTCCTGGTTGGCTGAATCTTTCCCCTCCTTTGTTATATTCCGGTCCTTCAATGATCCCCAAACCAGGGTTTTACTGCTTCTGTATAGACAGAGATGTTCTGTAGGGGAAAATGGTTCTCAAGGTGTGAGTCCCTGAGCAGCAGCGGCAGCATCACCTGGCAATTTATTAGACATGCAGATTCAAGGGGCCAGCCCTAGACCTGCTGAATTGGACTCTGTTGGGGGAGTGGAACCAGCAAACTGAGTTGAACAAAGCCCTCCAGGGTGATTTCAGTGCTGCTCAAGCTCGAAACCCCCCGTAGAATCAATGTAGCGTTGACTCTGTCTTTGCAGAGAAATAATTTTAGCTCTTTCTTCTAGGGTTTTTAAGTCTTGCTAGGTTCACATGTAAAAACTAGCCCCACAGTAGCTTTTGTTCCCCCGGAGGCTCCTAATAGTTGCCACTGCTTCTGTTGTTGACAGAAATTTAATAAACCTTTTTGAAAGTTCAGAATAATGTGGAAACTTTTATGTATTTCTAGAAAAAATAGCTTCTAATAATATTATACTCTTAGGATGGGAAGTTGTTTTATTTATAACTTACACTATAGATTTATAACTTAGACTATTTATAAATTAGACTATAGGAAATATAGTCTTAAAGAACTTGAAAACAGTAAATATTACTTTCCAGTAGTAACTCATTAAAAGAGGTAGTGATATGACTTGACTTCAGTCATGCAAAACTTAAAACCATCATCAGCTAAGATTCTTGAATCCCACACCTGCTATAAGTGTGGACTTCATACCTCAATACACTGTAAACCAGCTATAACGGAAAAAATAAAAGTCATTATAAATGAAAAAAAAAGTGTGAAAGCATCCATCTGTGAACTGAGCTGTTTGTGCTACGTAATTCGAGACGTTGTAATTAAAAGCACTAACACTTTTATTCTGCAGGTCCAATCTGACTATCAAGTGTGATGTGTACATAGAGACCTCTGAGACGGGTGGTGTGTTCATTGCCGGAAGGGTAAATAAAGGTGGTATTTTGATTAGAAGTGCCAGAGGAGTTTTCTTCTGGATTTTTGCAAATGGATCCTACCAAGTTACAGGTGATCTAGGTAAGTGGCTTCTTCCGTAGCACATGACTCACTCTGTAACACGTTGCTGTCTCTGCCTGTTACTTATGGGAGTGATGAAAGAGCCTCAACATGCTTGGACACCTGATTGGGATTCAACACATGCAAGCAAATGCCAAAGGATTCAAAATTATAAAGCTTATTAATTGGCACAGAGAGAGGCAGCTCAATGAAACAGAAAACTGTGCAAAGCTTTTTGGATACTGTTGCGTTGAGCTAGGCTGTCATGGTAGGATTACCATAGATTGGGGTGAAGCGGTAGTAGTCAGGAGAGAATGCTTAGGAAACACTGTGAATAAAAGCAGGACTGGAGTTCCCGTCGTGGCTCAGTAGTTAATGAACCCGACTAGTATCCATGAGGATGCGGGCTCTATCCCTGGCCTCACTCAGTGGGTTAGGGATCCAGTGTTGCCGTAAGCTGTGGCATAGGTCACACACGCTCCTCAGATCCCAAGTTGCTGTGGCTGTGGCTTAGGCCGGCAGCTGTAGCTCTGACTGGACCCCTAGCCTGGGAACCTCCATATGCTACAGTGCAGCCCTTAAAAGACAAAAAGAAAAAAAAATTAAATAAAAAAATAAAAGCAGGACTATAAGAATGTTGCTGCTGTGCTTATGGAAATATAAAAGGAAGGATTGATTTGCTTAAAGTAAAGAAACTCTATTACCTAATTTAGTAATAACTTGAAAACAGCTTGACTTTTCTCCTTCATCTTAACAGTCTTTGTCTTATGCACAATAGTATTTTATCTAGAATAGGTGCTTAGAATCTGTTCAGGTTGAATTCTGTCCACTTCACTTTGGTTTGGGTACACATTGCTCTGTTGAAACTAGGCCTTATCCCAGTGATGACTCTTCTTGATTTAACGTCTCTTGACGTTCATCCTCTATTAATAAACAATCTGCTCTTCTATAGTTTCCTCCTCTTTGCCTCTTCCTAAGGTGGAAAGGGCTCCAGTAATAAGAATAAAGAGGAAGTAAGAATGACATTAGAATAGGAATTGCATAAACATAGCACGACGGGCCTAGAAGGGACCGCACGTTTTCTGGTCTAAAACAGAGTGCCAGAGAGGGTAATTGCTTTGCCCAAGGTCTCAGAGTGAGTTAGTGGCAGAATTGGAACCAGGATTTTAAATCTGTGTCTTCAATATTCCCTGCTCCATGTTTAAATTGCCCTTTGGACATCTCATCCTGGGCTTCTCTCAGACATTCAAATATAATACATTCAAAAACTAACTCATTATTTTGTCTCTCTAATTAATCCTCAGTGGCTGCTGTTACCATGTAACCAGTTACACTACAGTAGTTTTTGTCTATTCTCACCCTCCACGTTCAATCCAATCAGATGTACATGTATACCTGCACCCTACCTGCTAATGCTTCGTTGTACCATGGTTGATTTGTTAAATTTATTTCACTGGGTCTCTTGTGAGCTCATATATACTTAGTATATGACTCTAAGTAGGATCTCTCTGCATGTTGAATGCATGCCTGAATGAAGGATGTTTTGTTTTAAATTATTTGTAGATCTGGAAATGTTTGTCTTGATTGAGGCTGACTTTGCTACCTAAAAATACACCTGAGAACCCCACTGAGTTATGTGATTCTGTGATTTAGATTTTAAAAATATATCAGTTAGGATAATCTTTTTGTGTTACAGCTGGATGGATCATATATACTTCAGGATATGCTGACATTAAAGCAAAAAAATGGTATACACTCACTTTAACTATTAAGGTAGGTATGGCTGTTGAGAATGCCTGGAGGTAAAAGGTTCTTTTCTTGTGCCTTTCTAGCATGTTCTCTTATCAAATGAGAGGTGGGAAAGTGTGATCAGTAGTGGAACCAGGCATAGTATGCTATGATACTGGCAAACCACCTGTCCCTGGGATGATAGGCTTTTGCTGCTATAGGATAGGTTCCAGTGAATAGTTCTGTAAAGACGTACTAAGAATCATCCACAGCAATCAAGAGCTAAAGAACTTCAGAAGAATCTGAACCTTTTACCTCTGCCTGGAGGTAAAAGGTTCTTTTCTTGTGCCTTTCTAGATAAGCCCACATGAGAACCATCAGCACCAGCCTTTATCACCCCCACTGTTTTTAAATTTTTTTTTTTCTGGATTCAGAAGTAATTGATGGATAAAGTCAATCATCAAACTGTTTTTTTTTTCAAGGTTTCTTATATCAAGATTCTAATTGGAGCTGATAGGTATAAGCAAAGTCACATAAATTTATTTTTGATGGTTAAGAAGGATTTGGTTGTTGTTTGTTTGGACACGTATTAGTTCTTGGAATTGGATTTTAACTTTTAACAGATACTGCCCTACTGCTAGCCAAATGGTATTAATTTTTATAGCAGTTATAAAAACTCATTTTATATTATATAATATTTAATTATATAAATATTTGACAAATATTAATATGTTTATTAAATATATAGTTAATATATAAATATTAATATATTATATATTACAATACAATATTACATAAAAATTAATAAATATTTAATCATATAATGTATAATAGATATATATGTTTAATTATATATGATTAATTATAATTAATAATTATATACAATATACATTATGCATAATGATTATATATAAATTCTATATTTATATTTGGTATTATATAAAATTAATAAATATTTGAATCAATAATTTGTAATTGTTAAATTGATAAATATCTAATTATAAAAATATATAATTTTATATTTATAATATTTGATATTATTAGTTTTTAAGTTTTTCCAAACTAATAATGATTTTTATTTCCTTAATAGCTAGGGAGGTTTCACATCTTACATTTATTGGCTATTTGTGTTTTTTTCTTCTCTGAAGTTATTCACATTCTTTCCTCATTTATTTTCCTATTTGTATTGTCTTTTTCTGATGGATTTGTGTGAATGTATTACATATTCTGTAATAACCTTTTGTCTGTTACATATGTCATAAATATTTTCTTCCATTCTTTCATGTGTATTTCCGTTTTGCTTCTGGTATGTTTCATGAATAGGAGTTTTAAATTTTGGTATTATCATATATTTCACTTTTTTTCCATTGCTTTTATGTCATGTTTAAGGACTTCCCCTTTCCCAAGGCTTAGAACTTTTTTTTCCCCAAAAGCTAAACAAAGTTTAGATTTTTTTTTTAATGTTTAAGTCTTTTTAAAAAAATTTTTCATTGGAGTATAGTTGACTTACAATGTTGTGTTGCAGGTGTACAGCAAAGTAAATCACTTATGATATCTATACATATATCCTATGTTTAAGTCTTTAATCCATCTGGAATTTATTTGTGAATCACAGGGAAAGGAGCCCAATATAATTTTTTTTAAACAAATGGATAGCCGTCATCACTTATTAAATAGCCTGACTTTTTGCCCATGATTTAAAGGCCACATTTTTGATACAACAAATCATCACATGTGTAGAGGTTTATTTCTGAACTTTTTTCTGTTCTTTAACTGGTTTATCTGTTATTATCCAATATTCCACTTTAAGTTGTGTTTACATTCTAAACCATTTGGTTACATGGTTGACTCCCTTCCTTTCCTGATTGCCGTGTGTGAAATAGCACCTGTCTCACTTCCTGCCCCTTCCCTTCCTTTATTTTTCTCTGAAGCTCTTCTTACTTCCTGACATCATACATATTCTGTTGATCGTTTGTGTGTTTGTCCTACTCCCTTCACTAAAACCAAGCTCTTTCAGTGACAGGTGTCTCTTTGTTTTATTCACTGCTGGCTCTCTTGAATTTACGTCTTAGATCTGCTGGTTAATTGGTGCCTTTGGTTTTTAATCTTGTTATGTCGTAATATCTCTATCCATGAAATAAAAGAACTAAATGACGGCCCATTCCATTATAATTCTGTGACTTAAGAGCAGATTTTATTTTGGTTCCTGGCCTAGTGCTTTGGATCTTTAGCTCTTCATCCTTCGACGTGCGCAAATTTGAAAAGTAGCTGGAATGAGTACGCTGTGAGTGTATGCTCATAAGCATGCTGTAGTCATGACAGGCGTGCTGTAGTCATGACAGACATGCTCTAGTAATGATAAGCATGCTCTAGTAAGGATAAGCATGCTCTAGTAATGATAAGCATGCTATAATAAATCATAAGAGCTGTGTGCCAGGCCTTAGCTAAGTGGGAATAGCATCTGTCTGAGGAAGACCTTATTTGTATATGTCTCTGTCAGTGAGCAGTCAGTTGTTCCTGTGGATATTTCTCTCTTCCATCTGCCCCCTCCCACCCTGCCCCACTCATCAGTTTAGCTAATGGTTGTTTTTATTTATTTATTTATTTTTGTCTTCTTAGGGCCGAACACGTGCGATGTGGAGATTCTCAGGCTCCGGGTCTAATTGAAGCCGCAGCTGCCAGCCTACATCACAGCCACAGCAATGTGGGATCTGAGCTGAGTCTGAGACCTATACCACAGCTCATGGCAGTGCTGGATCCTTAATCCACTGAGCGAGGCCAGGGAGAGAACCCTCGTCCTCATGGATACTAGTTGGGTTCATTTCCACTGAGCCATAATGGGAACTCCTGATGGTTACTGTTTTTTTAATTTAAGAGCAGACTCTTGATATGGCTTTGAAATGATACTCTCCACATGAGGATAAAACAATAAAACTAAGGTTAATTACTGCTCTCCCGGCTGGGCTGAGGCTCCTTAATGAAGACCTTAAATAAACATTCTGGCGGTAGCAGTCCTGTCTCAAGAACTGGTGGCTCTCAGCCACAACACATATACATGCAGCTACTTGTAAATAACAATTTTTTTTTTTTATTGTAGTGAGCTTTTGTCTAAAATTTTATCAAAATGCTATGAAAAGTGTTAACATTTCCGTAGGCTTTACATTTTGTTTCAGTGGAGTACAAGAAAATTTGAGGTATTCCTTGTACCTTGGAAACTGTATAAATGGATAAGAATTTCCTCTGAGAAAAAATTTTCCTGTATTTCAAACTTTTGCTTAAACTTGTGGAGTTGTTTGGCCGTGGTGAGTCTTAAGTGAGAATTATATCTGTTGCACTGAGCAGGGGGCTGTCCATTGAGAAACAGACCTCAGACGGTCCTCTCATGTGTCTTGAAGGGATGTGTTTCTCCCCACTCCAGGGCGGTTCCTCCTCCGGCACGCTGAATGGCAAGCTTCTCTGGAAGAATGTCTCTGTGAACTTCCCGAAGAACGGCTGGGCCGCAATTGGGACGCACTCCTTTGAATTTGCCCAGTTTGACAACTTCCGTGTGGAAGCCACATGCTAACACTCAGAGAACGCCATAGAACACTCTGGATTTTCTTTCTTTTTGGTTTTGGTTTAGAGCCAGTTCTTGTTTTGATGGATCAATATATGAGCCATTTGGAAGTTAAACATAATTGAAGCGAAAAATATATTTTTGCTCGAAACAGATGAATCTTTAACATGATCAGGTATGTCCTGCAGCTAGAATGCTGCGTACGCTTGTCTGATCCTTAGGAGCGGTTTGCGTCTTCAGACCGCGAAGCCTTGTTTTAATGCTGAGGTCGCTCCTGACGTCTTATTTGCACGTGATCACGCAGATGGCCTCGACCTGATCATCACTGTGATGTATTTATTCACGTTGACCGTGTGTCTGAGTGAGCTGTGTCCTCGTCGTGGGTAATTCTGTCATGGCAGGAAGCCGAAGAACACTGGAAGTGCTGCTCTTTGAAAACCACTTCTACATGTTGTGCTTACACTCTAAAAAGTATTTTTTCTTTCCCCTTTTTTTAAGATGATGCTTTTGAATTTTATATTTGATGAATGGGATGATTTGAAAGATGCTTCATTAATAAACTACCTCTAAAGCTATTTGTACACTAATAAATATTAGTGGATTAATTGGGTTATCTGCATTTTTTAATTCTTTCGGATCCAACGTTTAGTCTCGTGACCCTTACAACTCTCGGTGAACGTTTTCCCAGGTGGCCAGTGCTGCAAGTGGGCCCAAAGGTAAGGCCGTAGCAGTTTTCTTATGTCTGTTTCACTGTGCCTTTCATGGCCCGTCTTCTCTTGAGGCACGGGAGACAGACTGAAATAGCTAGTGAATACTTTTATCTCCTTGTGCCTGGGAGAAGAGGAACACTTAGCCTTTTGCTAGTTCATAGAGTGGGATCATCCTCTAATATTTTGTGTGGTTAAATGCATTTATTTCTGTAAAGTACTTACATTTAAGTAGGGTGCAGTATAATTTATATCTAATCATTAGTGTACCTCTTAGAAATAGCTCAGTTATTCATGTCGGTAAAGTAAATTCTGGAATTATTTATCATGAAACTTTAAAACTTCCTTGAACCAATTCTACAGTTTTGGAATTGGTAATGGTTTCAGGTAGGCTAAATTAACAGGAAGTTTTGTATTACTGTTCAGACGAGAAGCTAAACAGTCGAATAAGTCAGGTTACAGAGGAAACTTTTAAAATTACAACCAAATCTAAGTGATTTCCTGTTGAGGTCCCTACATATTTTTAAAAATTAATTTTATTGTATAATTTACATACAATAAAATATTCCCATTTTCAGGGTACAGTTCAGTGAGTCTTGATAATCAGATACACCCATGTAATCAAGACCCCAAGCAAGACAGTGAACATTTCCGTCACTCCAGAAAGTTCTCTGGTACACCCGTGTGGTCATTTCCTCTCACCTCCACCCTCATCCAAGGCCACCCTCAACCTGATTTCCATCACTATAGACAAGTTTTTTGTTCCAAAACATTACAAACGTGGCCCCATACACTCTGTACTCTTTTATGAATCATTTATTTTATTCAGCATAAAATTTTTGAGATTTGTTTATGTGCTGTGTCTATCAGTGATTTGCTCCTGCCTTCAAAGAGTAGTCCATTGTAGGGGACTTTCACGATGTGTTCCCCTGGTTTTTGGTGTGACAAATGAAGCTGTTATGAACTTTTGTGTACAAGTCTTTGTGTGGATGTGTGTTTTCATATTTTATCAATATTTATCATTATTTTATCATATTTATCAATACCGAGTCGTGAAATCGATGGATATTTTGGGAAGTATATGTTTAACTTTATAAGAAACTGTGACTGTTTTCCAAGATAATTGTGTGATTTTACACTCCCATTAGAAATGTTTGAGAATTTCACTTGCTCTGCATTCTTGTCAATGCTTCCTCCTATTATTCTTTCTAAGTTTAACCCTTTCTCATGAGTTTGTAGTAGGTGCATTAGCTGCTGAGCATCTTTTCAAGGGCTTATTTGTCATTTGTATGTTTTTGTGAAATGCTTGTTCACATCTTGTGCGCACTTAAAAAATGCAGTTCCCAGAGTTCCTGTTGTGGCTCAGCAGGTTAAGAACCTGACATAGTGTCCATGAAGATGCGTGTTCAGTCCCTGGCCTTGCTCTGAGGGTTAAGCATCCTGTGTTGCTGAAAGCTGCAGTGTAGGTCAGAGATGCAGTTTGGATATAGCTTTGCTGAGGCTGTGGCCTAGGCCTGCAGATGCAGCTCCGATTCACCCGCTAGCCTGAGAACTTCTATATGCTGCAAGCGCAGCTGTAAAAGCAAAAAAAAATTGGGGTTTTTGTCTTACTGTTGAGTTGTAAAATCTCTTTATACATTCCAGGTACAATTTTTAAAATCAGGTATGTTTTGTAAATTTTTTCCAAGTCTGTATCTTAAGAATACAACATTTTAATTTGGAAGTCCAATTTATATTTTTTCATTTTATGGTAGATTTTTTTTTTTTTGGAATCCCGAGATTCCAAAACAAGGATTTCCTCATCCTTTGTTTTCTTCTAGAAGTGTAATTTTTTAGTGTTTTCATTCAGGTCTGTGATCCACTTTGCATTATCTTTTTTTTTTTTTTTTTGGTTTTTAGGGCCACACCTGCGGCATATGGAAGTTTCCAGGCTAGGGGGCAGATCAGAGCTGCAGCTGCTGGCCTATGCCACAGCCACAGTGTTGCCAGATCGAAGCCATACCTGTGACTTATACCACAGCTCATGGCAACTCTGGATCCTCATCCTACTGAGTGAGGCCTGGAATAAAACCCACATCCTCATGGATACTAGTTGGGTTTGAAACCTGATAAGCCGCAGTGGAAACTCCCTGCATTACTTTTTATATATGATAAGAGGTGTGGTCTCTTTTATTTCTGATGTTGTTGTCTTATTGCACTAGTTGGGACTTCCAATATAAAGTAGGAAAGAAGGAGTAAGAGCAAATGTCCCTGCCTTTTTCTTGATCTTACGAGAAAAGTGTCTTTCATTATTAAGCGTGATGTTAGCTATAGAATTTTTTTTTTTTTTGGTAGATCCCTTTTATCCAGGGAAAGTTACCTTCTTTTTCCAGTTTTCTAAGAATTTTCTTATGAATAGAGATTGAATTTTTTACATGTTTTTTCTATACCTAATAAGACAGTTGTATGATTTTCTCCTTTATTTTATTAAGGTGGTATATATCACATTGATTGATTTTTAAATATTAAAACAATTTTGCATTCCTGAGATACATATTATGACCAAGTAGAGTTTATTACCCTGTTCATTTGGTAGTAGTAAATTTGATTTGCTGGCATTTGGTTAAGGGTATTTGTGTCTATGTTTACATGGAATATTGGTCTAATTTATTTTCTTGTAATGTTTTTGTCTGGTTTTGGTAACAGGAAGATGCTTTATAAATCAGTTGGGAAGTATTCCTTCCTTTATTTTCTGAAAGAGTTGGTGAGTTTCTTAAATTTTTGATACGATTGATGGATTCCTTCTGTCAGGGGCCAGTCAGGAAGCAGAAGCCACAGATGGCAGATAAAGAAACCAGCCACTTCCCTGACTGGGGCAGCATACTCAAGAAAGAAGCACACTTGGAAGAGGGCTTCCTTACGGGCTGAGATTCAGATCTCAGTGGAAACGGTGTGGCTGTGGATGGCACAGATGTTTTCCGAGATGTGTGTGCTGGGACCAGAAACTGCCTTTTGGGATGTGTTTGAAATTCACTGGGAAGCTGCCCTCTGGGAAGCTGCTGAACCTCTCTAGAAAGTTACCCTTTGTGGTGCTGGTGATACTTTCTGGGAAAGCAGGTAGAGTGTTGGTGGAAATCACTGGAGGGTAAGTACCACTGGTCATCCCAGCCCTGACTGGTACATCACAGGGCGTCGCCAGGCTGCCAGCAGCCACACACCACAGAAGCAGAAAGAAGGCACACTGCCTCAGGTATGGATGCTCCTTTCTTCCAAACATCCTTGGGGTACCCTACATGCTAACTGGCAAAAAAGCAGTGTTTACAGACCTCAACTCCTTCTTTGACTTGCTTGTCTCAAAGCAAGTCAAAGAAGGGGTAGGGGGCTGAGAAACTTTAACAGGAATCTTCAGTTTTTAAATTTCTTATGTCAGTTTTGGCAATTTGTGTTTTTTAAGGAGTTTGTCCATTTCATATGTAAGTTGTCTATTGGCATAAACTGGTTTATAATATTTCCTTATTTTAATGTCTAGAAAACATTTCCGATATGGCTGATTTGTGCTCTGTCTCTTTTATCATTACTAGTATAAATAGAGCTTTGTCAATTTTATTTGTCTTTTGAAGAACCAGCTTTTGGTGTCTTAGATTTTTTCCCTTTTGTTTCTCTGTCTTCTGTTCTGTTGATTGCTGCTTATACCTTTGTTACCTATTTTCTTCAGGTGTAATTTTCTCTTTTTCTATCTTTTCAAGATGTATGCTAGGATCTTTTGGATATTCACTTTCTTAAATATTGGCATTTAATGCTAAATATTTCTCTAAATGCTAATTTAACTGTATCATGTATTTTGATATGTCATATTTTAATTTTCATTCTGTTCAAAATGTTTTCTAATTTCCCTTGTATTTTTTTTTTTTTTATCTTCTTGTTAACTAGAAGCTTGGTGTTTAGTTTTCAATCATTTGAGGATGTTTCCGATTTCTTTTTTGTCACTGTTATTTAAATTCATGTTGTTGTGGTGAGAGAATATGCTCTGCTTGGTTTCAATTATTTTAAATGTAGCTAAACTTGTGACCCAATTTATCTTAGTCCATGTACCCTTGAAAAGGATACAGATTTTGCAGTGATTGGCTGTAATGTTTTAAAACGTGAAGTCACGTTTGACAGTGTTGTTTAAGAATTCTATGTTCTTACTGATTTTCTGCCCACTTGTTTCAGTTACTGAGAGGAGTGTTAGAATCTACAAATACAATTGTGCCTTTTTCTGTTTCTCCTTTTAGTTGTGACAGTTTGGTTCTTCTGGAGCTTTTGAAGCTTTGTCAAGGCAGGTCCAGAGTAGCCTTTCTTCCAGGTTTGGAGTAGCCCTGTTCCTAAGGCATGGAATTCTCTGGGAGTTGAATAAGTTCTCCCCTGTACGGCTCTGTTATGGTTCAGATCTTGTGAACAGATCTCCCAGCTCTGAGAATTTTGATAGTTGTTCATCCAACAGGTCCCCGGTGACTACTCTTGGCCTGGTGATTCTTTGCCTGGCCCATAGACTCTCACATTATGAATATGTAGCTTAGTAGAGCCAAAGATACAAATGGACCCCCCTGCAGATTTCTGGGCCTCTTTTTTTTCTGCAGAGCTCTCTTCTCTTGGGTGCTCTGCCCTGCCTCTTTCAGGTGTCTGAGCCTCGTTCCTCTGATCCTTATTGCCTCAGCTCTGTAAGACCCTGCCCCCACACTCTGTTTTCCCATCTGTGTACCAGAATCTGGTACATGCCTCCACATAGAAATTAGGGATCACAGGATACACCTCATTTATTTCCCTAATTTCAAGGATCACAGTCTGGAATACATTGTCTACTCTGAAACAGTTACTTATGGCAGAAAGCCTGGTCTGGTTCCACCTGCTGTTCTTTCATGGCTGAAAATGGAACTCTCTACTCATTGAATTTAATATTTAGCCTTCATGGGCCTTTTCTGAAATCTTTAACACTAGTAATTTGAACCACGTTATTATTATGACTTCGATGCTCTTTCAGGTGTTGCCTGGATCATCTCAACTAGCTTTTGGGTACTTACCCTTTGGGTAAAGAATGTCTCCCACTTCTCCGTTCCCTATATTGGCACACACTTATTAAAAGGTTTTCAGCAAAGACTTGATTTCTGGTCAGGTTTGATTTTTTACACTGTGTTTACATACAGCCACTCGTAACCATGAATTGTATTTACTGAAGCAGACATGACAAGCCTCTAGATGAAAACATTTTATAAATGGCCAAAGTTATTTCACATAGTGTCTTAGCTGTGTGGGCTGTTAAAAGAGAACACCACACACCAGGTGGCTTATAAACAACTGACATTTACCTTCCACAGTTCTGGTGACTGGGAAGTCCAAAATCCAGACACCGGCGTGCTTGCCTTCTAGTGAGGATGCCCCTTCTGTCTCACAGTGGCTCCCCTTCACTGTGTCCTCATATGGTAGAAGGGACTAGGGGTATCTCGGGAGCCCTTTTATGAAAATAAGAATACCTTATTCTCATGACCTAATTGCACCTCAAAGGCCCCACATCCCAATACCAACATATTGGGCATAAGGATTTCAACATATGAATCTGGGGGAGATATAAACATTCAGATCATAGCACACACCTAATAACACCTGTAGGAACGCCATGATAAGAGTGTTGAACTTGAATCCTAAGATCTAGGTTAAATGCCAGCTCTATTACATATCAACTGGTTGACTCACTTAAGCCTTCTGGGCTGAAGTTGCTGTAAAGCAAAGAGGCCAGGCTGGTCACTGAGACTCCTTCCAGCCCTTACTCTCTAATTCTGTGACTTGTAAATCTGCATTTCTTTATTTAATTCAAATCTTGCTTACTTGAAAAGGAAATTTTTTTTTCTAAATCAGTATGATTTTCTACCCATCGTTTCTGGTGCGTGCATGATCATACGATGCCTTGGATTTTTTCACTCAGGCAAAATGGCTTCATCAAGTGAAATCGCTTAGCAAACTTTTTTTTTTTCTAACTTCATTCTAAAGTAATACAGATAAGCCTTGTGGCAGATTCCATTCCTCTAGTTACGTGACCTGCTTAGAAAAGACCTCTTTATCACTCTCACCGAACTATTAGTAATATTTCAAACTATCATGATGTCCAAACATTGTGATTAACTAGAAGCAAGCAGTAATCAAGAAGCATGGTTTAGAAACCATGGTTTTGCTCATAGGTGGATTCTTTCTGACACTTGATTTTTCTTTTATTGTGTTAATATTTTACTTGCACTTGAATGAAGTATTTGCCTTGTATGTCACAAATGTTGTAATTTGATCCTCGTATTCTGAAAATTGCCTTTTTGCTTAATTCCAGCCTATGGATAATGTGACACTGTGGTACAAGCTGTTTTCCTCCTCTTTCTCTTCCTCCTCCTCCTTCTCTTCTTCCTAATCCCCTCCTCCTCCCTCTTTGCCCTCCTTTTCCACCTTCTTTTTCCTTCTTTCATCCTTCTTTCCTTCTCCAATAAAATTGAACTTGATGCTCCCTATAATTGATGCTTGTTACTCAATTGGAAAAAATGAAAATACTTTGAGGAATTGTGGGGATTTTTGGGTAGGAAACTCGAAGTGATTTTGTTCCAACGAGATATTTATAGTTTTCACTTTCACTGGGGGAGGAAAACATTATGAAATTAAGTGATTTGAAGATTATACTGAAAAGACAGTTTATTACTTTCTGCATCTGTTTAACAGATTGCACCGATTAATGTCTTTGAATCATGTGGTATGTAGTGAACACAACATGAGGAGTGTGTTTAAGCCTGTGTTAAAGGTTTATAAACAAGGTGGTGCCATGTGCTTTGGCAAATCTGTGTGGACGTTGGCTTCTATGATACTGTTGCAATGGATTTACTGCTCTGTTTGATAACAGACAGGCTGGCAGCCAATCAGTGGCAAGACCCTACTAGTCACAGGCAGAGGATACAGTTTCCTTTAAAGTAAGTAAATGATGCTAAACTTACCTGTATATGACTCTTCAGTGTGGGGGTGCCCCCGGGTGGGGTTACACATTTTCTGGCCCTGAAGGCTCATAAGATTTTTCAACTGCTTGTGATACTGTCTCATGGGGGTGGGAATATTGTCAGATTTTTTTTTTTTTTTTTTTTTTTTAATGGGAGGATTTAGGATGTCTCTTTCCAATTGCTCTGGAGACTAGGTATATGCATGGCTACTCCTTATGTGTAACTGGTAACAATCCTAGGATCATTTGTGAATGTGCTGTAAGATTGGGTGAGTTGAAGTTCAGTTTCTGAGGTATAGCCTCCCCTGGACAGTCCAGGTCACACACCCTCCCAAGGTCTCTTCTTGTCTACCCTCTATGACAGATTTACAAAAAGTGTGATTATTTTTGCAAATAATTAAGGTTTGCAAATGAAACTACCTAAGAAGCTGGAATGTTTTTAATTTTATATGTCACCTTGGCTAAGCCATGATACCCAGATATTTGGTTAAATAGTATTCGAAATATTTCTGTGAAGTTTTTTTAAGATGAGATTAACATTTACATTAGTAGATTTTTAGTAAAACAGATTACCCTCCAGAATGTGAGTGGTTTTCATCCAGTCAGTTAAAGGCTTTAATTAAAAAAAAAAGAAACCTATGTGGAAGAGGAGGGAAATCTGCCAGTGGACAGGCTTTGGCCTTGAGCTGCAGCTCTTCCCTGAGTCTCCAGTCTGCTGGCCTGGCCAGCAGATTTTGAAGTTGCCCAGCCTTTCCAGTAGTGTGAGCCAATTCCTGAAAACAGATCTCTCTCTCTCTAGCTGTAGACGTCGTGGGGGTCCTGTTTCTCTGGAGAATTCTGACTCATGCAGATGCCTTAATCATAGGAGCACATTTTGGCATTCTTCAATGGAAGTAGATAAAATCTTCCATTTGCAGTCCTGCATTACATTTTCTAATAAAAACGTAATTTAGAACATAAGGGTTTGGGGCAGCTTTTTGTAGAGAATAGAAGAGTGCATGGGAAGTCTTCAATGATCATAACCATCTGTGAATGAATATTGAATGCAAAGGCTACAATTAGTCTGGGGTGATAGTCCCTGCACCCCGCCCCAGCAGTGTACAGGGTATAAGAACCATTCATCTAATCCTCTAAAGAGAGGGCATATGGCTTGCTGAGTTATGGTGATGATTAAGTAAAAAGCTTCTTAAAACATTGACTTTGGAACATCACTCTTTTTTGCATATTTCAGTAGCATTTTTTATTTCCCACATACTCCTTTTGTTTATTGCTTGGATGTGGGGGAAAAGCACCCTTCTCATTTAAGAAGACTTACTGGAAAGATCAATTTCCATGTCGTTGCCTGAAATTTAGCAACATTCTAGCCGGAGTCACAAGAGAGGCTGGGAAGTAAGGTCTTCTGGCTGGGCACACTGACACGCCAAATAAAATCGGGTTCAGGTGCCCAGGAGAAAGGGGAAGTGAATGTTGGATCAGACACCTATCAGTCTGCCTAGAGGTGCTTATCTTTGTTACTGGTATTTAAAATCTCAGTCTGTGGAAAAGCATTTTGTCTGGTTATTTTCAGTGCTGCTTTATGAAATCTGGCAGACCTGACTTCTCATTGTTTTCAGGGGAACCCTCCCCCAACATACTCACACTTAAAATTACTAGAAAATGTGGGAGCCGGTAGGGATCTTAGACATAATCTGGCACAGTATCTTCATTTCGCAGATGAAACTAAAGCCCAGAGAGGCGAGGGACTTAAGTGGAAGTTATAATGCTCAGGAAAGACTTCTTGGGAGCAGGAAGTTGGTTGGCTTAGCCTATTTCTATACCCCCCTAATCCCTGTCATTTCAAGTTCAATCAAAGTCAGAAAGCTCTCCAGCCCTTTAGGGCTGCATTTGTTTGTTTTCATAAAACTAAACTGTATAAATACCTGCCATTTGGGAGTCAGCAAGCCCAAGGAAAAGGTTGCAAATTTCTTGCAGTACCACTCACACTATTTATTTTTAGCAGCAAAAGGATCATTCTCATTCTTAGCATCTTGAAATAATAAGAGCCCACATCTATTGAGAATTAGTTTGTAAGCTTCATGGAAGTAGGGATCAAGTTTGATTTTCCGCATCACTGTATCCGTAGTGCCTAGCCCAGTCTTTCATGTGCATTCTATAAAACAACAAATAAATAGCTGTTGGATGAGAGGATGTAGTGTTTACGAGGTGGCAGACACTGTGTTAAGCACTTTTCATGAGTTATCTCATTCCATCTTCATAACTATCCCATGAGCTAGGTAATCTCTGGAACTTAAATTTGAAAATGTGCCCAAAGATACAAACATAGTGAGTGTTAGGACCTGGACTAGTCTGTCTGACTCCATCCTGAATTACCAGGGAGGCTGGAGGTTTCGAGGTTGCCACTGATTATCATCTGAAATGTATAAAACTACTCTTAGATTAAACATGGGGAATTTTAAAATCCTGACTAGCTGACATGTTATCTGGCATTAAAGATAAGTGGCTTAGTCTTTTAAAAAATGGAAGTCTAAGAACAGACTGAACTGTTGGGTGAGCTAAAGATGGTTGGGGACTTTGGGGGGCATGGGATGAGGTTGGGTGGAGAATAGGTATGCAGTAAAATTTCTACGCTGTCTTGTTTGAGACTTGAGCCATATGTTGTTCAGTTTGAAAATGCCATCCTGTGGTGTATTACTTCTAGATTGTGGATGAGAGGCATTGAAGTCCTACTCTCAGGATTGATTCCCACGATGCTAAATCTTTTTCAGAGGAAATGGTGCGTTTGTGTAGGAGCAGAGACCAGTGAGCTACAAGAACTGACTCTGTGTTTTCTATGCCTCAGGCACTGCTCTTCCACCATGTTGGACAGAATTTTTGTATTTTTGTGTATAGGTTTTTTTTTTTTTTTTTTTGCCACAGGCCTTTCTAATGCCAGCAGCCTATGTTGGGTGGTGAGGTTGTCATCCTGTTCCCAGACCCCCACAGAGAGGCCTAAGCCATTGCGTCTGGAACAGAATCCTTAAAGCAGACCCACAGGACTGACTTAGTCGAGGGCTCAAGTCTTTGAGTGGATGTGGCCACATTCCTTTAAAGGTTTTGTTTCTTTCCTCCCTTCATATTTCTAGAGCCTGTTTGTTCTCGACTGTGGGTGCACATTAGAATCATCTCAGGTGACCTAACATCCTAACGCCCAGGTTCTACCCCAAAGGGTCTGATTTAATTAGTTTGGAGAGGGGTCCAGACATTGGCATTGATTTTAGAAGCATTTCAGGTGGTTCTGATGTGTAGTCGGGGCTGAGAGTGATTCTTACAGCCTCACAGGGCTCTTGGCCCCATGACCGTTGGTTTTCA
This sequence comes from Sus scrofa, assembly GCF_054392235.1. Classification (NCBI taxonomy): domain Eukaryota; kingdom Metazoa; phylum Chordata; class Mammalia; order Artiodactyla; family Suidae; genus Sus; species Sus scrofa. The sequence continues at coordinate 120,971,016 of NC_139389.1, read as the reverse complement.
TTGCCTTCCTCCCCATCCTGCATTCTGACTCATGTAGCATGGGGGCTTCTGCTCATATTGGATGACATTTATAAGGACTGTCAAAGACTGTGCATTTGATTGGGGTAAGGAGGGCAGGGCAGGGAAGGCTTCCGAGAAAATCACAGAGTGCAGTTTATGTAACAATAGATAATTTTTCCTTTAAATCAAAAATTAATGAATAAACTTAGGGAAAGAAATAATAAGAATCAAACAAATGTGAACTAGAAACATTTTATAGTTTTTCTGGAACCAGTAAATCTGAACACAGATTGTCTTCTAACAAGTGGAGAAATTAGGCTTAAATGAATGCTTTTGTAAGAAAAGGCTTTAATAAAACTGACTCAAGAGGAATTGAAAAGAAAAAAAAAAAAAGAAAATGACCAATTATTATGGAAGAAACTGAGTCATCTGCCATGAAACATCAAGCACAATTTCCACTTGGATAATTTTAAATTCTTGAGGATCAGATGGTTCTAAGTTTGTTTAAATTTGTTCCAGAACAGAGAAAAAGAAGTAAAGCTTCTGTATTATCTTTAGGAAGCAAGCACACCATTGGTGTAAAATAATGGGTGAGGGTAGCGCTTAAAAACAATTAGCTAAGCAGTTGAATCTTTGTTCAGAACATTGATGTAAAAACCCCAAATAAAGCATCAGCAAATAAAACATAGCAACGCATAAAAGGATAGCACCGTGGTCAGGAGAGTTTCATTTTAACACATCAAGGATGGATCATTAGTGGAAATCTGCTGAAGAAATTCTCTGTTTTGATAGGAGGGGGGAAAGTATGTTGATTTCAAAAGACGAAGCAAAGGCATTTGATAAAAGTCAGCATGTGTTCTGGATAAACAAAAACAGTAAAATGGATCACATTAGGGAAATCTCCATAGCTTATTTTCATTATGCTTAATGGTGAAGCATTAGAACCAGTTTTTAAAGTGAGAAGTAGATGGGATGCCATCAATTGATTTCATATCAGTAAATCAATGTGATTTAACAGATTAATAAGTTTAGAGCACCAAGTAGACAATGGTTTCTATGTGTTCCAGGCAAATCATTTAAACTGCCCCCCCAACAACCTGCAAGAGAAATACTACTATTCATCTATTACTGATGAGAAAATAAAAGCACAGAGAAATAACTTGCCCAGAGCGCCATAGCCAGGAAGGGAGAGAGCTGGGATTGGACTCTGTGTCTATAGTGCCCCTCTAGAAAGAACATTCTTAATAACAGGAGTCTTGAATAGAGATTGGAAGACAATTTTCTAAGGATGGCATTCCTTCTAAATTTATTAATGAGTTAAGCTATCCTTGCATTGTAATCCCAATAAGATTTTCTTAACTTGAAAAAAAGAACAACTCTAAAGTTCCTCTAGAGGAATAGATATTCAAGAAGAGCCAAAAAAGATTTGTAAAGAAGTATAATGAGAAAGAACTTAAAGTTGCAGTAATACAATGAGCATGGTAATGGCCCAGGAATAAACAAGTGGAGGACAGAAGTCAGGGGTCAGCAACCTAAGGCTAGCAGGCCAAATACAGCCATGCCTGTCCATTTACACCTTATCTATGGCTACTTTCATGGTACAAAAGTAGAACTGAATAGTTGCAACAGAGACGCTTTGAGCAGTAAAGCCAAAAAAATATTTACTGTCTCTTCCTTCACAGGAAATATTTCCCAACCCTGACAATGGAATAAAAGCCACATCCAAGTGTCTATAGATGACATTTAAAAATCACCGAGATTATTTGATTATAGCAGTTGCCATATTTCTTATGCCCCCTCCCTTCTCCAATACACACACACAAATTGCAAATGCTAAGTAATAATTGTACTGAAAGCAAATACAGCTTTTATCAACTTACCATGGAAAAACTTTTTCCAGGGATGCTCTAAGGGAGGATAAAGAGTTTTAATACATGACTTCAAACCAAACATTGTTGAAATGGCAAAGGAAGAGCAGAAACAATACTGTAAGTCAAATGGCACATGTGGAAAAAAATTAAGACAGGTTTAGTACAGTTTAATATTTAGTGGTCAGGGTTCAGTTGCAGATCACAGAACCCAACTCTGGCTCGTTAAGCAGGAAGGGATTTAATGCAAAGAATTAGGTGGCTACTGAATAGTTGGAAGGAGGGAAGGAGGCAAGCTCAGAGCTGGCCTCCTGCTCTAGTGCCCTCAGGAAGCTGCAGAGGAAGCTGCTATTTCCTCCTGTGGTCACCAGGTCCCAGAGTCACAGCTATGAGCCACAGATGTAGAAGCTGCAGCTACTACTGTTGACTCCTGAGCCCCACTGAGCCCAGTGACCCCACAGCAGCAAGCATGAAAGCCACATGTGCCTGGTGGGTTTCTCAGGTTTCTTGCCAGCATATCCCAGTGGTAGGACAGCACATTGGAAGTCTTAGCTGCAGGGGAGTCTGGAAAATGCTGGGACAGGAGGAGGTTAGGCCAGGTGCTAAAGGAGTCAGTCTCCTCTACTGCCCATGATAATGCATCCTGGCATCTACACAGGGAGAGCTGTGGGAAGAAAACCAGGAAAAGATAAGGGCAGTCATTTAAAAAAAACAGGCAAAGGAAAAGACATCTAACTCAAAAGAAAATCAGGAGGTCAATAAAAATGAAAGGGTGTCAACCTTATTATAGTCAAAAACTGCAACTGAAATCATCCATAACAAACCTGGTATCAACCAGGATGTGGGGGGAAGAGACACCCTCATACCACTGTAAAGTCAAAAAGTTGGAGTTCCCATTGTGGCTCAGTAGGTTAAGAACGCAACTGGTATCCATGAGGATGCAGGTTCAAGCCCTGGCCTTGCTCAGTGGGTTTAGGATCTGGCATTACCACAAGCTGTGGTGTAGGTCAAGCTACTGCGTAAGTTGCAGATTCGGCTCTGATCTGGTGTTGCTGTGGATGTGGCGTAGGTTGGCAGCTGCAGCTCTGATTCTACCCCTAGCCTGGGAACTTTCATGTGCCACAGGTACGGCCCTAAAAAAAAAAAAAAAAAAAAAAAAAAGTTTTGTAAAGAGCAGGTTAGGCCCCTGATACAGCAATCCTGCTTGGAGGAGAAAATCATCTCATGAAGGTAACAAGAGGCACATCCAAGCATCAGAACATTGCTTTCAGAGTATTGCCCTTAGTTGCAAAGTATTGCAAACAATCTAAATGCCCATCAAATGGGGCCTGAGGAAATAAATGATGGTCCATGTATACCACAAACTCGCCTTTGGGAAAAAGAGCCATTGCTCAGGGACGGTGTCATGACTTAAGTGCACAGCTTTTAGAACTAGAGAACTTGAATTTGAACCCTGGTTTTGTCACTTTCTAGCTGTGAGATCTTGGAATGTAACCAGTTTGACCATTTGGAAAACAGAGATAATAACAGCAAAGTAAACATAATAATAGATAACAACGGTCTTGGCTGGGGTTTTATAAGCATTAAATGAGTTAATACATGTCTCCTTTTGAGTTCTCAATAAATATTAGATGTTATTATGTTAGTTGCTCAAGATCAGTGACCCCTGCATGACATTTCAAGTGATAAATGAAGGTTTCAAAAGATCAAGGACATTATGATATGTTTTATCTAAAAAGCAGTGTACGTGTGAGCCCACACACATCAGTGGTAGCGGGAAGAACAGAATTTTCCAGAGTGTGTTCACGATATTAACAGAAGTCCTCTTTGAATGGGATTTCAGGTGATATTTACTTTATTTGTACCATCTTGTATTTGTGTATGTATATGTTTGCGTGTTTATAATGTACCATGTCATGTTTTAAAATGTTATTAAAAATCTCCAAAAGGCCAGGTTTAAATTCCATCCTTTGATTATTTTGACTGAAATGAGGTTCAGTCCACAACTGGCAGACAGGGTCCCTGAAGAGAAGCTGGGAGTGGGGAGTGTCAGCCATGAACACACTAGACCCCAGCAGGGAGCTGGGGTCTCCTAGCAGGAGTCCGGCACCAGCTCAGATCACCATGGCAACCACAGTGGAAAGTTTAAAAAAAAAATAGTTTTGCAGGGAAAAATGTGCCTCTCTTTAATCATTATTGGCATAAAAATAAGAAGCTTATATTTCTTATATTTTTGACAGTCACGTTCCTTCCTCTGTCAGCTCAAAGCAAGAATCGAGGTCCTTTGGCCATGGGTTCAGACAAACTAATGAATAATTTGGCATTGAAGCTCCTTTCTTAAACAGTGGACTTTGGCAGATTTTTTTCCTGTTCTGATGACCTGTGGATTCTGGAGATCACTGTTCAGTAGACCTGTTGGAAATGAGGTGTCTAAATAAGTGGTACCCTCTTCAAATCTTTTGGAAGGTGGTTTGGAGGCTGGATGAAAGAAGACCCCCGCCCCCCCACTTCTGCAGCTCTGACCTGTGACAGTTTAGCTCTGCTAGTGAGAAGTGTCTGCACTTGTCTGGAGACGATTTTGCTGCCGGAGAGTTATCATCATTGGAAATTAGTTGTTTCCAGCCCTTAATCTGCCTTCGCAGACCTGCCACCGATGGACTAATTCTAGGCTAGAATCAACACACGGCAAGTGTAATTCTTGTTCCACTTCAAAGCTTTTCAAATAAAGGTCGCTGGCAGGGACCATTTTGGAAAGTGGTATCTGTCTGTTGATCATCTCTGGAGGTGTTCCCGGACTCCTTGGGTCCTGGCACGTGACCTGAAGCAGACACCCCCTGAGGGTCTTGTTTGGAAAGCGGATGCAGTCTCTCCTCATATCACCTCCCCCGCCCTTTCCCTCTTCATCCAGCTAGGCTTCAAAAATCAGGACAAATGCCGTGCCCCTGAGGCTTCCGGGTCCTCGTGGGAGCCGCCTGCCTTTGCAGCATCTCCTTCCCACAGTGAGGACGGGGTTTGGGGTGGAGGGAGGGGGTTGTGGTCAGACCCATCTCCTCCCTGAGGCTCACGGTCACTCAGGCTGGGGAGTTATCAAGTGCACACCCAACTCTGGGACTTGCTAACTGTGGGAAGTTCCGTGTGGCGGGTACTGAGGACAGAGACAAGCCCCCCAGGTCTGTGCACCTGCTGGTACTGCCCAAGATGACACTCCTTCTCTGCTCTGTTGGCTGTTAGAGAGCATGTAGTTGAGATGCTGACAGATGAATTGGCACCAACCCAGATGTCACAGTGCTTTAAGGGTTCCCCCCAGGGAGCCAGAGCCTAACCCCTCCGTAACCCAGGTGAGTCCCTCTGCGGCCACTTCCCTTCTACCTCCCGGCCAGTCACCGCTTAAGAGTGGGGAACGCCCAGGGCTTCTCCCTCCCACAGGATAAACTTAACCCTAGCATCCAAATGGAAGAGGAGTTTTGTTTTGTTTGTTTTGTTTTGTTTTGTTTTTGCCTTACCTTAATCTGAAGCCCATACCTCTGCTGAAACACACAGCCTATTTGCCCTATGAAATGAGACAGTGGGGAATATCAGCATTCAGGTTACTCGGCTGAATGCAGTTCTTCCCCAGGGGCAGCAGGTAGTAACCTGCTGAGACACAGCTTTCTAAACTGAAACGCAGCCTTCTCTGAAAGTAAATTCAAGACTCCTCCTCTCGGAGACAAAAACCATTTACAGCATCAACAAATGTGGATCTATTTTCACTGAGGTCCAATCCCTCTGACTTTATCATGACAGTCACTGTCTTTTTAGGATAACCCTGTTTGGATGTCACATTCTGGTACTTTATTAGAAAGCCAGTTACTACTTTGCACTTCTTATTTATTTAACAAATATCCATTGAACATTTACAAAGGCCCTGTTTCCATGGAGTTTACGTTCTTAGATCAGGGATGAACAAGTTTTTTTTCTGTAAATGTTCAGATAGTAAGTATTTTAGGCTTCTGCAACCAGGGTCTCTGCGTACAAATTTCATCTCTGCCATTTTAGCATGAAAGCATCCATGGCTACAATTGAAATGAACCAGTAGGACATTATGAAACAGCTGGTTGGCCTTGGTGCTGTAGTGTGTTGACTCCTGTTGTAGACAATAAAGCAGATATGACAGGTATTTTAAGTGCTAAGAATAAAAATAAGATGTGGTGAACAGTGGAGGAGAGATCAAGGAGAAATTTAAGCTGAGCGAGACTGGAAATCCTTAGAAGATTTAAACAGGGAAATAAAGAGTCTACTCCAACTCCCAGCTCCCGTGGAGTACCCTGCAGAAAGGGTGGAAATTTGGACACCAGTTGGGAGGTTATCTTGATGGTCCAGATGCAGAGGGATGGGTGTTGGTAAGGGGATGGCAGTGAGGTGGTGGTAAGAAGGAGTTGCCTTCTAGATAGACTTAGAAGCTGACCAATAGGCTTTGCTAGATAAAGGGATATGAACAAAGAGGGAAGTTCAAGGATGATTTTAAGATAAGCAGTTGGAAGAATGGTTTTTCCATCTACTGAGATGAAGAAGAGAGGGGGAGTAGGGTTTGGGTAGAAGACCAGGAGATAATGGTCTGTTTGGGACATGTTAAGTGTCAGATGCTGGTCAGAGACCCAAGCAAAGCTGCTGAGTCGGCAGTTGGGTACGAGTCTAGATGAAGGGGAGAGATCTAGTCTTACAAATCGGAGCGTCATCAGCCTGCAGATGGTCCTTGCAGCACAGATGAGGTCAGCTAGGGAGGGAGAATGGTGTGGAGAGGTCCAAGGACTGAGCCCTGGGATGTTCTGAGTGTGGAGATATGGCAAAGGAGAGCCACGGGAAGAGACACCAGCCAAGGAGACTGAGAAGGACTGGCCAGCGTGATAGTGATAAGAAAAGCAGGGGAGAATAGGCTTAGGGCTGGGAGTGTGAACAGCGGGGAGAGCCTGATGCTGCTGGTGGCGCGACCAGGATGCAGGCTGAGAACATCTGCTTCTCAAGCCCTGCACCTGGGGCTTTCTGTGATTAGATGCTGGAGCTCAGCCGGGAGCTCTTTGTGTCGCCTCTTGGCCCCTGCATTTCCTGTCCCCCTGTGGTTCCTGCTGCTGCTTTCAGCCAACACCCAGGAGATCGCTCTTCCCTGAGCCATTTATCACCAGACCAGTTGCATTTTCTTTGCAACTTGGCAGGGAAATCCTACCTCCCAAATTGCTCATAATCCTTGGCTAAGCTGCTCCCTTCGTTCGGCAAAAGGAAGCCTGCAGAGGCAGATAATGATTTTTGGGACAAAGAGGAACATTTTCTGACCAAAGTGCAGGCACATCGTATATCTGCACCCCTCTTTCCCTATTCCCTGGGGGAGGATGAACTCTCCTGGCCCAGAGAGCAGCTTTCCCCCCACCATGGGGTGAAAATGAAGTTACCCATGGGGGTGTGGGAAGCCTCCTGGCTTTCCCAGGAAGGGGCAGAAGCACCAGGAACAGTCTTTTCTGAGCCAGTGGTTGTGTACACAGGGCAGGTGTGGGGCGAGAGGGAAGGCGGGCAGAGCCAGCACAGAGAAGGGCCTGAAAGCCCTAGGAGGCTGGTGAAAAGAGAGAGACTGAGGCAGAGATGCCGGCTGGAGGCGGCAGGCTTTGTGTTTGCACCATCTTGAGTGTGACCTAGACTTGGCCCCAGGTTTAAGGTCAAGATCCAGGCAATCCCTCCTCCTTCGTCTCTCCTTTTTCCATCACAACAAAGATAACACCTGTCACCCAGAGCTCATGTCTGTTCATGCCTTTGTTCTTGTTTTTCCTACTCTGTTCAATTTGGGTGCTTGGCCTGTCAGACTGGAGTTTGAAAGTGACACTCTAGCTGTCCCCTCCAGGCCTGCTCCTGCCTGGTCATCCTGAACCCCTCCAGTCTGCATGGCTCCCTCTAGTCCCCGATAAGCAGTCTTGGGCAGGCCTCTGTTTTGACACGAAACCGTGCACTTGGCACCTCCTATCAGCAGTCTTCTTGGGTTTTTTGTTTTGTATTTAATAAATATACTTTGCAGGCATTAGCATAGGGAATTATTTCTGTGTAAACAGAATAGTTTAGATCTTTCGACAGAGATGTAGAATTCATATGTACTTGGGGACAAGTTTTCTGATAATAGAAAAGGAAAAGAAAAAAAAGCATAAGCTTGCTCACAGAAGATATTAAGTGTCTCCCTATTGAAAACAATCTTTTCCAGTTAAATTCAGTCTCTGGGACTATTCAGTTTATACTCAATATACTTATTTTTGGCATACTTATGAGAAAGGGAATATGATAGAAATGTGTGTCCTTGGCTAGCAAGTTAAAAAAAATTAAAATTGGAAATTTATCTTTTAAAGCATTAAATAAACTTTTACAAGGATTCTTTTTTCTCCCCAAATTAATAATAACTAAGATGCTTTCTGGAGAGATTATATTTAACCTTAATATATAAATATACATTGTCACAAGATAATATTTTTAATAGTCTGAGCATTTTCTTTTTTTTTAGAAAAAATTGATTCAAGTATAGTTGATTTACAAAGTTGTATTAATTTCAGGTATACAGTAAAGTGAATCGGTTATACATATACATATATCCATTCTTTTTTTCCCATATAGGTTATTATAGTCTATTGTCCCTGTGCTGTAAGGTAGATCCTTGTTAGTTATCTATTTTATATACAGTGGTGTGTATATGTTATTTCTATCATCTTAATTTATACCTTGACCATTTTCTTAATTTACTTAAAAATTTTTATGCTTGCCATTTTGTTCGTTTATTACTTCTTATGTTACAATTCCTACTTTTATAAATACATCAAACATATCTATATTCTCTACCTGACATTTATAATAGCTGAAGTCTTTTTTTAAGTGAAATATAGTTGACATACAATATTATGCTGGTTTCACTTGTACCACACAGTGATTTGACATTTGCATACATTATGAAATGATCACCGTGGTAAGTCTAGGAGCCATCTGTCTCCATACAAACTTATTACAATATTATTGAACATATCCCTTATGCTGTATATTATGTCCTTGTAGCTTATTTATTATAAGTGACTTGTACCTCAAATCTCCTTCATGTATTTCACTCATACCCACCTGCCTCTCCTCTGGCAACCAGCCATTTATTCTCTGTATCTATGAGTCTGTTTTCATTTTGCTTTTGACTGTTTTGTTTCTTATATTCCACATGGAAGTGAGGTCATACAATAGTTGTCTTTCTCTTTATGACTTATTTCACTTAGCATAATACCCTCTGCATCCAATCATGTTGTTGCAAATGGTAAGATTTCCTTTTTTTTAAATTGCCGAGTAATATTCCATTGTGTGGAATGGAAAAATCCATTCATCTTCTTTATCCATTCATCTATTGATGGACAGTTAGATTGCTTCCATATCTTAGCTATTGTAAACAATGCTGCAATGGGAGTTCCCTTTGTGGCTCTGCGGAAGCGAATCCAACTAGGAACCATGAGGTTGCCGGTTTGATCCCTGGCCTTGCTCAGTGGGTTAAGGATCCGGCATTGCCGTGAGTTGTGGTGTAGGTTGCAGACATGGCTCGGATCCAGCATTGCTGTGACTCTGGCACAGGCCAGCAGCAACAGCTCCGATTAGACCCCTAGCCTGGGGACCTCCATATGCCACGGGTGCAGCCCTAAAAGCCCAAAAGACCAAAGACAAAAAAAAATAATAATAATAATGCTTCAATGAACATTGGGGTGTATATGTCTTTTCAAATAGGGTTTTTGTTTTCATTGAGTAAATACCCAGAAGCATAATTACTAGATTTTACAGTAGTTCTATTTTTAATTTTTTGAGGAGCCTCCATAGAGGGTTACATAGTGGCTGCACCAATTTACATACCTACCAACAGTGCATTAGGGTTCCCCTTTCTTCACATCCTTGCCAACATTTGTTATCTCCTGCCTTTTGGATGATAGTCATTATAACAAGCATGAGGTGGTATCCCATGGTGATTTTGATTTGCATTTTCCTGATGATTAGTGATGTTGAATGTCTTTTCATGCACCTGTTGGCCATTTGTATGTCTTCAGAAAAATGTCTACTCAAGTCCTCTGCTCATTTTTTAATTGGATTTTTTTTTTTTTTTGATATTGGGTTGTATGAGTTCTTTTTTTTTTTTTTTTTTGGCTTTTTTATAGCACTGCACTAGAAGCATATGGAGGTTCCCAGACTAGGGGTCAAATCAGAGCTACAGCTGCTGACCTATGCCATAGCCACAGCAATACAGGATCTGAGCCAAGTCTGCAACCTACACCACAGCTCACATCAATGCTGGATCCTTAACCCACTGAACCAGGCCAGGGATCAAACATGCATTCCCATGGCTGCTAGTCAGATTCTTTTCCACTGAGCCACAACAGGGACTCCATGTATGAGTTTTTCATATATTTTGGATATTAACCACTTATAGCATGTATTGTTTGCAACTGTATTCTCCCATTTATAAACTTCCTTTTTGTTTTGTTTATAGTTTCCTTTACTGTGCAAAAGCTTTTCAGTTTGATGTAATCCCATTTGTTTATTTTTGCTTTGGTTTCCCTTGTTTAAGGAGGCATATCCGAAAAAATATTGCTAAATATTGCTAAGACCGATGTTAAAGAGCATACTGCCTATGTTTTCTTCTTGGAGTTTTAATGTTTCAGATATTATATTTAAGCCTTTAATCTATTTTGAGTTTATTTGTGTATATGGTGTGAGAAAAATGTCCAGTTTGATTCTTTTGCATGTAGATGTCCATTTTTCCCAGTGCCATTTTTTGAAGAGATAATCTTTTCTCCATTGTATATTCTCACCTCCTTTGTCATAGATTAATTGACTATGTAAGTGCGGGTTTATTTCTAGGCTTTTTATTCTGTTCCATTGATCTTTGTCTGCTTTTGTGTGAATACCGTACTGTTTTGATTGCTGCAGTTTTGTAGTATAGTTTGACACCAGGAAGTGTGATACCTCCAGCTTTGTCCTTCTTTCTCAAGATTGCTTTGGCTATTGGGAGTCTTTTGTGTTAAAATAAAATTTAAAATTATTGGAGTTCCCACTCTGGCGCAGTGGAAACGAATCTGACTAGGAACCATGAGGTTGCATGTTTGATCCCTGGCCTCGCTCAGTGGGTTAAGAATCTAGCATTGCCTTGCCATGAGCTGTGGGTCACAGACAGGGATCTGATCCTGCATGGCTGTGGCTGTGGTGTAGGCCAGCAGCTGCAGCTCTGATTAGACCCCTAGCCTGGGAACTTTCATATGCTGCAAGTGCAGCCCCAAAAAGCAAAAAAAAAAAAAAATTTGTTCTAGTTCTGTGAAAAATGCCACTGGTATTTGGATAGGGATTGCATGAATTTGTAGATTGGGTATTATGGTCATTGTAATAGTATTAATTCTTGCAATCCATGAGCATGATACACCTTTTTCATTTGTTAGCATCATCCTCAATTTCTTTCATCAGTGTCTTATAGTTTTCAGAGTATAAGTGTTTCCCTTCCTTGGTTAGAATATTCCTATGTATTTTATTCTTTCTGCTGCAATTTAAATGGGATTCTATTCTTAATTTATCTTTTTTTTCTTGGATTATTGAACATCTGTCTTCTAGGCGTCAAGTCTTGTGGCTTAAGGATGGCCATATGTCCCTGGATAGAGCTGAGAGCCATAGAATCCATGGGGATTCTGGATGGTGTGGACCCCAAGTCAAGGAATATACAGATAATCTCCATGTTTAACATGGGCTTAGGCAGGAAAATCCTTTAGATTAATGGGCTACTCATAAAGATGGAGTGGTTTCAAACTTACTTAATGATTCTTTGTGTTATGGGGCTTTATCAAATTCAGAATACAGCATTTGTTTACTGCTCTGGCTACCAGGACACACTAGATAGGGGAGAAAATAGGCATGGAGAATGTAGGCATGCAAGAGAGAAGCATGTAGGTGGTAGAAAAATGTATTATTTTAACATCTGCTGCCAGAAATATTCCCAGGAAGGGAGCTATTTTAAGGAAGTAACTTGACAAGTCATCTGGGAATAGAAGGGGAAGCACTGAGGGATTTTAGGAGTCAGGGCAATCCAGAGAATTTCAAAAGTACAATTCCTATATGACAAGACTTGGGGAGAAGGAGAGGGGAGATTGGAGCCTCTCTGGCTCCAATGGAGAGGCCAGAGGCCAAGGAAGTATGAAGTGCCCCTATTCTACTAGTCAGGGTTCTCCAGAGAAACAGAACCAATAGGATACAAATGTGTATGTCTATGTATCTCACACAATTACAGAGATTGAGAAATCCTATGATATTCTGTTTGCAAGTCAAGGTCTGAAGATCTGAGAGCCAGGAGCACCAAAGGCAGAAGGCCAATGTTCACGCACAAGTGGGGAGGGACGCCTGCTTTACTCAGTCCATCAATTCAAATGGGAACCTCTTTGAGAAACCCCCTCACAGACACATCCCCCGACAATATTTAACTAGATGTCCGGGCATCTCGTGGCCTCATCTGGTTGACACCTAAAATTAACTATCATGATGTCCCTTTTGTAAGGAGCTCAAAGGAATGTTATGCTCAGTATCTGTTATGAGATAACAAATACTCAGTATGGAGTAATGTAGCTCTCCCCCCTTCCAGTTTGTGGAAGTCTTTAGTCAGGCATGTTGTGCACACAGGTGTGCATATGCCTTTTCCAAGTGGTGGGCTTGTGTGAGTGTGTGTGCCTGTGTGTGCATTTGAATGTGTGCATGGTTGTATATATTTACGTATAGTGTATGTAAGCATGTGTGTGAGAGAGAGAGAGAAATCAAGAGGCAGAGAAGGAGATGGAGTGGTTTGTGCAGATGAAGAAACCGAGATGCCCCCAGGGAGGGTTGGTGCTGAGCAGAATAGGGATTGGATGAGGAGATGATCCAGAAGCAGGGCTCTACATCAGAGGCGGTGGAAAGGAACGAATGCCCAGAAATCTCGTGCATAGCGGAAATGACATGGGAGTTACAGGCAATCTTGTCTAGATGCTGAGGGGTGTGGTGTCACCAGTGATGAGTTCTCCATGTGCCATGGAGGCTCCACTAACTTCCGATAGAATATAAAGGCCAGAGGCTAGAAGATGGAGAACTTGACCATGGCGGCTCTCCACCCTCAACGAAGCAAATCATCTGGATTCTTCCTCTACTGTCATATTCCTCTCCCAATGGTATCTTATGATGACTTTCTGTCTCCTCCTTTATCGAAGGCATTTTAACTGAATTCTAGCAGACAGAATAGTGGGGGGTGAGGGTATTCTTTTCTGCAGTGGCTTGGGGTGTAGGACCCTTTCAACAGGATTTTGATTCAGAGAGTTGAAACTAGAGGTCACTGAAAGCAACTTGTTTTATGTGGAATATTTGGGCACCAGTTGTGTAAAAGGAATTACATTTTCGTGCAAGGTTCTGAGTGGCTGAAGGACAAAACATGAGAACAATGTTTTTCTGAAGACTTAAATGGCTTTGCAGATGCGGATTAGTCTATAACATCCCTGAGTGGGTCACCCTACCCCTTTCCTATCCCACTGCCATAGACGGAATCATTAGTAAGTGTCAGCTGCTGAGCTCAAATCATCAAACACTAATCAGATAAGAAATGGAGGAGTTCCTGTTGCGGTTCAGCGGTAACAAAACCGACTGGTATCCATGAGGATGCAGGTTCGATCCCTGGCCCTGCTCTGGGTTTAAGGATCCAGCATTGCTTTGGGCTGTGGTGTAGGTTGCAGATGTGGCTTGGATCTGGTGTTGCTGTGACTGTGGTATAGGCTGGAGGCCACAGCTCCGATGCAGCCCCTAGCTTGGGAACATCTGTGTGCCGCAGGTGTGGCCCTTAAAAAAAAAAAAAAAAAAAAAAAAAAAAAAAAGCAACAGCAGTGGATTAGCAAGGAATCATATAAACTGTATTTTCAGAGTGAAAATAAAGGCAGCACAAATTTAAAATTCATGGGGAAGCTACCGCAGCTATTTAGGATGCAATAAAAGTCCATTTTAATAAGTATCACCTAGTTTACCTGTAGCCCATTAAGTGTGTTTCAGAGATAGGCAAAGTGAAAAGTGCAATCTGCTTTTAAGCATTTTCCACTAATATCAATTACCCCAAATGAAGCATTTGGGCATGCTTACACTGCTAAACAAGGCAGAAAACTTGACCAGACTTTCCTGTTAATACTTCCCAAGGGGTCTGGCGGTGTTAGGAATGAATCGTACAGTGCAAGTGAAAACCTTCCACTTTGGGTTTTGAAGGCCAAACAGCCCTCTGCATTTGTTCTCTATCTTGGGCACAACGCTTGCCTTCTTTGGGCTGCAGTTTCTTACTGTGTAAAACTAGTTTAATTAATCCTATGAATATTGTTATTCCAGTTAAATAAGATAATGCATATTCTAAGCACTCTGTAAAAGCTATTATTACTATAAACTTGTCGGGCATGTATTTAACTCGATACTATTATTTTAGTGTTCTATTTGTTTTATCCATTGACGATGGAAATTTTTTTTTTTTAATTTTTCTTTTTGCTTTTTAGGGCCGCATTTGCGGCATATAGAATTTCCCAGGCTAGGGGTCGAATCGGAGCCACAGCTGATGATGCCACAGCCATAGCAATGTGGGATTCAAACCATGTCTTCGACCTACACCACAGCTCACGCCAACGCCGGATGCTTAACCCATTGAGTGAGGCCAGCAATTGAACCCTGCATCCTCATGGATCCTTGTCAGATTTGTTTCTGCTGTGCCACAGCAGGAACTCCTCATGGTGGAACTTTTAAATAAATTCTGCTCTTCCTGCCCATTGTGCCAAATTTTATTTGTTATAAGAACACATTATACTGATGGAAATAACATTTTTAAAAATTAAAATAATTCACTCATGATACCCATAATACCTATATCCTTCAAAAAAGCAATTTTCCTCTTTCTGGATTCCCTTGCCCATGTATAGGCATATTTTGACATCATCCTAATCAGTTTTCAAGGCATTATTTTGTAGTTTGCATTTTTGTAAAATTACTGTAACTATTTTTTACATGGCTTCATAATTGTAGTTTTTAGGAACTATGTAGCATTCAGTTGAGGTTGTGGACCCTAATTTCACAGCCTCTGTTTTTAGGCACTTTGATTGCTTCTGGTTCTTATATACAGAGCAGAGGTGGGTATTAGCAGGAAGAGTCAGGGATTTTAGACTTGAGGGATTGGAAGGGTTTCATCCTTTTGCTCTGGGCTGCACAGAGGGCTGTGGAGTGGAGGTGTTTGGGGATGGGAGATTGGGTTTCCTGGGTGCTTCTGGAGAACCAGCAGCAGTAGGAGTGGGGTTGGGGGTTCCCAAAGAAGAAGATGCAACCATGCTGGCTCTACAAAGCTGACTCACGTTATGGAGACAGGTGGAGGGAACCTTGAGGTTGCCTTCTGGATGGACCCACTCCCTTTAGGAGGGACCGGGGAAAATGGGGGCAGGGGTCCCTTTCAGGAAGGAGAAGGGGGAGCCAGCATGGAGGCAGCCTGGCTCCTGCTATAATTATATAATCCTATAAAGTACTATTGCAGAAAGTAAGGCACAGGGAGGTGGCCCAAGTGGCCGGAGTCAACAAGCTGCCACTGGGGCGGGGAGGGGAGTGCAGCTCCCTAGACCTCCCCAAATTGGGAGCTGTGGAACCCTAAGGGGCACCCACTGGGTGCCTCTGGGAGTCCAGTCCAGTTAACAGCCCTTGACCAGGAAAGGTCCAGTTCCATATCACAAGTAAAACCAAAAGCTTGCCTTTCCTGCTGTGTAAATGAGGACACTGCAGAGCAAACAGAGACAAGAGGGTCAGCCACCAGCTGCTCAGCTGCAGCTGGTTGGATTCCCAGCTGGAGGGAGACCCATCTCAGAACAGAGCAACCTGGGGTATGTAGGTAAAACCGTTCTTCCTTTGAGGACCTCTGCAAACCCTGCAGGATCCATAGAGAATGGACTTTTCAGTGGTTTGGGGTAAGGAAGCCATTCCTGAGAATGAATCAACCCAATCATTTTGATCATCACTATGTGGGACTTGCACTGCTGCATATGAGACACTATGAAAATGTATAGGTTAATTAACACAATGAAAAGAAAGCATTTTTTTGACATCGCTTTGGCAAATATGTACATGTAAATATATATTATGTAGACTATTTTGTATATAACAGGTAATATATAAAATAATATACTGTATATGTTATGTTTCTATAAATATTACATATTTACATATTTATATGTTTGTCCTCCTTGCTTGGCACTTGCCTTGCTGATAAAGTGGTTAAGCTCACATATACATGTATCACATACAGACGCATGTATCTGAAGCTGCTTTAAAATTTTTTTTTAATTGTAGTTGATTTACAATGTTTTGTTAATTTCTGCTATACAGCAAATGACCCAGTCATACACCTATATGCATTTTTTCTCATTATTTTTCATTATGTTCTATCACGAATGATTGGATAGAGTTCCCTGTGCTGTACAGTAGGACTCTATTGCTTGTCCATTCTAAATGTAATAGTTTGCATCTACCAACCCCAAACTCCTGGTCCATCTCACTGCCACCCCCTCCCCCTTGGCCACCACAAATCTTGAAAGTGCATTTGGGGGATGTGCTGCTTTTGTCATCTGATGCCCCTGCTCCTTTGGCAGAAGGAGAAACTGAGGTTCAGAGACTCATTCAGGCCACACAACTGAGAAAAGAGCCCAGCCTCTCTCTTTCTCATTGGCAACTTTCCTCCTCCTCCTGTGACCTCAGTCCTACAGCAATGCATGTGAAGGGGCTAAAGTAAAATGTCTTTTTCCAAATAGTAGCACATTTGGTACACAACTGTTCAGAAATGTCTCAGGACAACACCAAAAAGATGGGAAAAAAAAAAAAAAAAAAAAGGAAGAGATTGGCTAGAGTTTCCTTTGGAGGTCTAGTTCCTCAAAGACACACCATGGACCTAAACAAAAGGCAGACGAGTGCCATGCTGATGGCTCTTCTTTCCAGGGGGTACATCTGCTCTTGTGAGAAGCCTCTCGTTTTTTAGGCAAAAGCAGATAAACAGAAATTCTCTTCCAGCTCACGGATTGTCATGGATACATTCGAAACCATCTTTCTCCTAAGATGGGAAACAGGAATGGTGTAAAAATTCTTTGATATAAACTTAAAGAAATCTAAAAAGGATTTATAGATTAGTCTCCTAAAGACCCATAGATGTCTGACATGAGCCTTAGCACCTCAAATCCTTTCTCCACTATTTCCAGACCAAGAAGCTCAGTTCTAAAATATGTCCACTAGATGGCAGCATGACTATGGTTAAAGGCACATTGACTTTCTCTGGCATAGAAAGCAGATTTATTACTCTGATCAGAGGCTGGATCTCAAAGGTTTTATGGATACGAATATACTGTTAAAATATTATGAACTATACTATATATATCTAATATAAAATCCTTACTATTATTGTGTGAAGTATCATACTGGCCTTCTTACCGTAATTCTTACTCTCATTACTTAGATCCACGGGTGGTTTGGGCAGGTTTAAAGTTGTGGCTGAAAGTCTTGTCTTGGCTACCACCACCTTTTCTTGACTAATCCCAACGTGCTTGTGGCTAAAACGACATTCTTCAAAGGGCATGGAATTTTTTTTTTTATCAAATGGCTTTGTTCCTGATAATTACTGATCAATCATGGTTTTCCCTCCATTGTGTGATATGGTCAATTGCTTCTTTTTCTACCATGATTTAATATTAACTGCATTCCAGTTTGGGATATTTCATGGATGCAATATGCCAAGTCATTATGTTTATGTTTTCATTGGGTGTCAGGCCGTGTGTGAGCTGCCGGCAACACAGACCAAGGCTTTCATGGAGGTTACACACAAAGGAAATACCTTGAGTACTGGCAAAGTACATCCTTCCCTAAGAAGCCGATTCTCTTTTTATGAGTCCTTTTAAGATTGAGATACTTTTCTGATTATGGAAATTTATTTTGGAAAGAGCTGGGTGATAAAGAACAGGGTTTGAACCTGAGAATATCAGAGGTCACTTTCCAAATTTAAGGATTTTTTTTTTTTTTTTGTCTTTTTGCCTTTTCTAGGGCTGCTCCTGCGGCATATGGAGGTTCCCAGGCTAGGGGTCCAATTGGAGCTGTAGCCGCCGGCCTACGCCAGAGCCACAGCAACGCCAGATCCCAGCCACATCTGTGACCTACACCACAGCTCACAGCAATGCCAGATCCTTAACCCACTGAGTGAGGCCAGGGATCGAACCTGTATCCACATGGTTCCTGGTCGGATTTGTTAACCACTGAGCCACGACGGGAACTCCCCAAATTTAAGGATTATTAGCAGAAGATGGACGCATTCTTTAAGGACCAGGACCATATGTCAGCTGTTCACTAATGTCACCATTTGTCACCTTAGGAGACATCCACATGGATAAGGCAAGACTTTAGAAACATGTAGACAGTATGGTTAATTTATTTAGCTGAATCAATGCACACACACAGACTGGCTGGCAGATAGAACAAGTCATTGTGTTAGGCAAAATAATTCTTTCCTTCATATATCACTCGATGGTTGAGAAAGCCTGTTTCAGATAGAGTACATGAGAGTTCAACAACCCTATGTTGAGAAAGAAAAAACAAACAAACAAAATTCTGGAGTTCCCGTTGTGGCTCATCAGGATAAGAACCCCACATAATGTCCATGAGAATGCAGGTTCAATCCCTGGCCTCACTCAGTGGGTTAAGGCTCTGGCGTTGTTGCAAACTGTGGTATAGGTCACAGATGCAGCTTAGATCTGGCATTGCTTTGGCTGTGGTGTAGGCTGGGAATATCTGTATGGTGCTTTTTAGGGTTCTTTTAGGTAGAACCCTAAAAAGAACAAAACAGAAAACAAGGAAAACACTAGGTCCAGAAAGCGTAGCAATCTTCCCCAGGTGCCATAGCTGGCCAGGGGAGAGAGAATTCAGAAGTAGACGGATAAAACATGTCAAGTGCCCTTCGGAGAGACCTAGTCAATGGCTATGTTACTGTGGCTACGATTTCCTAGAAGTCCGGTCATCGGTATCCAGACATAGCAGCCTTCCATCATGCTCTTTCTGGTTCAGTACTTTATGATTCCCGGTCTCCGGGTGACCCTCTGAGTTCCAGCTTTGACTGTGTGCACGCCTGATCTTCACATTCTGCTCATGGGGTCTCTGTGCAACTGCTCCAATTGAGTCTTCATGAGTCGTGCAAGGAGGGGGGCGTGCCTTGACCATCTGGGGTTGGCAGGGCTGTAAACCAGACCATTGTTACTGGGCAAAGGGCCAGTTAAGCCACAGGCTTTTCTGAGGATGAGCTGTGAAAAGACAATCCCTCATGCATTTAGACTGAAAAAGGCTCCCCTTGCTGGGGCCGGTGGAACCTGACAGTGTTGCTTATTCATAAATGCAGGGCAGCAGGAGGGCTCAGGGTGCAGTGGCTATTAAAGAACACTGAAACATTAGAGGGAAAAGCTGTTTGTCATAACCTTAGAAAATGGGCTGCCTGTTTCCAACAACAACAAAAACAGGCAGATAAACAGAAAAGGAAAACTGTGAGAAAATAAGAACAGTAAAATGATGGAAGCCTGTGAGTCAGGAAGGAAGAAAGGTGCCAGGGTTTTCTAGGGCCTGGATTTTCCATAAAGAAACAAATGTATTTAGAAAGTGGCAGCACCTTTTGACATTTGTGAAGTGATTTTGATGATTGACTTTCCAATTGAGTTTCTGTCGTAGGCAAAGGAGGGCTGTGAGGAAAAAGCAATTTTCCCAATGGGAGCATAAAACCCTTCAGCCTAATGAAATGTTTTCTCTGGTTTAGAGATAACAACCCACTTTTGGGTTTTATGCCTAATATTGATTCTTTGTGTATTTTTTATAGAAGCCTTGATGAAACTCAGTTAATTGTATTTTATTAGACTGAGAGATTGCCTTTTTGGATATTCTCCCATCCTCCTCATTCATGGCTCTTCCAACCTTCTCCCTTCTCCCTATCGATAGTTTTACTTTGATGGATGGTTTGTGGTGGTTAAAAAAAAAAAAAAAATTCAAACTCTTGCTCTACCGTTTGTATGTACTTCCAGTTTGCACAATTGCAAAAGCGCTGAAAAAGCCAAGTTCCTTTAAGCAGTGGGAGGCTGAAATATGGTCATTAAATCCTGATGGGTTTTTCATTCTGCATCCCATAATTTTAAGGAGAACCACTTTCTGAGATGGTTGGATAAAGGCAGAAAATATAATAAGGGGTCCCCAGGCAGCTTTTCAATCTGCGGGGCGCTGAGTTTATTTACAAACACCGGAAGAACTGGGAAGTCATTAGGGTTGCCTTGCCAAGCTGAGGTGACCCAGGAACAGCGGCTGGCAGGTCTCGGGGTCTCAGCAGTTTGGAGGCTGGTGGTGGGGGCTTCGGTATGTGCCATCTTTTTATGTCTTGCCATTTTCTCTGGAGAAGGCATTATCTTCAGAGAACTGCTTTGCTGTTGGTTAATGAGATGACTTACTTCTTGGATCAAAGGGTCTCATAAAAGAACTGAGTACCAAGACTTAGCGGTTTATACAAACTCTAATCTTTCTTGACTGGCTGGGGTGGGCATGGGGAAGCTGAATTAAATTTAGAATTGCTCAAAGGATAAAGAGGTTCCGAAGGATTTAAACCCAAAGGATAATGACAATGAAAGGTAATAGAGACAGGATATTATGGTGCAAAGAGTCCTGCCTTAGTATTGAGAAGCCTTGGTTTTTAGTCCTGGTTTTGTGATTTAGGAGCCAAATGTCCTTAGGTAAATCATGTAACTTCTCTGAGATTTGGAAAAGCTTGTATCCATAAAAGAGTTTTCTGAGGGCCTCACACGGGCCGAATGAAGAACTTCACACTGGTGCTCTAATTTAACCATCCCAAGAACTTTATGAGGCAGGAAGTGTTAGGGTAATTTCCATTGCAGTCCTGAAGAAACTGGGGAATATGGAGAATTGGTAACTTTCCCACGTCAGTGACTGGGCGGGATTTGATGGAACCATGCTGGAGACACAATCCTTGCCTTGCTTATGTGATTGTGGTGTGATCAGGTAAGTTTATGCTGGTGCAAAGGGTCTATAAAACAGCAACTTATGGTCACATGTAAGATGGTGTTGTTTTCAATTGTTTATTATTATCGTTATTATTTGGCTACACCTGGCACACAGAAATTCCCCAACCAGGAATGGAACAACCCACAGCCTGAGCTGTTGCCGTGTCAGCACTGGACCCTTAACCCGTTGCATCACAAGGGAACTCCCGTTTTCAGCTTATTATTCACAGCCTCCTTAAAGCTGGCTGTGAAGAGTATGTCTCACTTAGATGGTGGATTTCAGGCGCCATGAGGTTGCTCTGCAGTACAAAACAAAGGACTGCCATGAGGGTGGCTTAGATCAGTTCTGTTTTATTGACTCATTATCTTTATCATCGAATCTCATGGTCCCACGTCACGGTCTGGAACTTAATCTCATCTGCAAAGTCTTTGCACAGGTTCCAGGAAGAAGGATATGGATGTCTCTGGGAGTTATTCTGCCTACCACGGTGACCATCCCAAGCCGCCCTGTAACTTGAGAATCCTCGTGGCTGTACTTCAGGCTGTTGTTGAGAAGGCTGATGGAAGCCATTCTTGTGAAGCACGTAGGCCAGTTCCTGGCAAAGAGCAGCGATTCACTCCCGGACATCAGGATCCTTGTTGCCCATGTAATGGTGTCATGGAAAGCTTTCTTTTTAACCCTTTTAAGTGGAGGGGAAACCTGGGTAAATATTTTTGACATTTGTATGAATCCAAAGCAAAGCATAGGCATTCTGTTTTCTGAGCAATCACTAAAGCTCTGTGTACCCTGGGGTGTCAGGGGCCCTGGGGACTTGGAGATCATTTGTGGGGCCTTCATGTCAGCGTGTAGTTCACGCTTCAATCAAGTGGCAATTACTAGAGATCCTGCTTGGGAAAATAGCCAGTTTAATTTGGCGATCTTAATATAGTTAAAGATTCCCTTTTTAGGAGCCTTAATGTTTAAGACATTTTAATGGCTGCTGTAACACTTCCTCTATCACCTCTCAATCCCCAGCCTCAGTTTAAATCATTTTGGAGCATTTAATGTATCTTATATAAGCAGCCTAAAGCTGTACGAATAGAATGGAATCATAAAAATTATTGTTTTTTATAGCTACAATAACAATATAAATAATTGAAGACTACTTTACCATTTTACAAAAGGCTTGCTCATAGACTATCAAATAAATGACAGACTTGATGGTTACACAAGCATTTTAGTGTCTGATGAGAAGGGTTGAGGCACTGACCTCAGAATCATACTGAAGAGCCTTTTAATCCAACCATTGTCCCTTATGAATTCTGTGACCCCAGCCATTAACTGGCTCTCTCTGAGCCTCTGTTTCCTCATCTGTCAAATTAGGTAAATGTCTCAACTTCCTGGTGGATTGCGGAGAGGGGACAATGCAATCATACTCATGAAGCATTTTGTTTGATGCTGCGCCTATCTCAGTGACCCGTCAGTACTGGCAACCACTGTTACTCATATTGTTAACACAGGTTACAGTCCAAAGTCAGGTGCAAAGCCACAAAGAAGACTCACGCAAGGAAGTGAACAAAACTTGGGTTCTGACTCCCTTCAGCTTCAACATGGTTGGGAGGTTGGACAAGAGGTAGGAGATGAGAAAGGCTGGAGTTGTGGGTAGAGTGAGTGGCATGCATAAGGAAGAAGGGTGGGTCCAGAGAGAGGGGCTGTAGGAGGTGACCCAGAGAATGGAGTGTGTGTCTCTGGCAGCTGGGTGGACACCATGGACTGGCACACAACCCATCTCCAGAATCCCAGAGTGTGAGAGACTGACGGCTAGTTGCTGAGAGAATGAAGTGATGGAGAGGATGCTGCCACCCTTGGCGGGAGGGGCGGTTGGCTGCTCTCCTGGCTTTTCTCTAGGCCAAGGAAGTGGGTTCTGTGGAGCAGATGGGGCTGAGGTTGTAGGTGGAAGGGCTGTCTTGGATCCTGGACGAGATGGCCAATGGCAAGGCCAGGATGGCTCCCACCAAAGAGGAGTGTGTGTGTGGGGGGGTGTCTGGATTTCCAGGGGCTGAAGAAGTGCATCAGAGTCAGCTGGAAGCGAGGCCTTTGTCCAACTCAGCTGAACTCCTGGAGAGGAGGCCCCAGCTATGGGTGAAGGAGGGCAGTTGCAGAGGCTCAGGGGAGAGCCTCAGAAGAGAAGCCGGGGACCATGCCAGGCCTCCTTAAGACAAGACCCTTTTTCTTCTCTCTCTCCCTGATGCTCTGAACCAGAAGGGCCAGGAACCAGAGGAAGAAATCAAAGGGGACCCTTCCCACCCCACTGAAAGTTTCCTGATCATGTGCATGGAGTTGGCTATGGGGTGGGGCCACCCCTGGGTGTCGCGCCCTCTGTCTAGGTGAGCAGTGCCAGCTTAGGGGCCATGACTGCCCTTCATTCAAGTCATCGCTCCCTTGGCCAAGAGCTGGCAGCTGTGACTAGAAGAGCTCAATGTTGCACCATCTTGAGCCGTCATGGAAGGAAAACAGAAACACCCCCCAGTTCTCTGAGCAGTCTCTCCCTGTCCTGAGGCATCCATCTGGCTGAGGTGACAGAGTTGAAATCAAAGCAGCAGCCACCTCTGGTTTTGGCAGATCATAACAGAAACCTGGCCTCCGCAGAAGTGGCTGAAGAAAAGGAATGCATGTAGCTCAGAGAGAAATAAAAGCAGGGCAGCAGGCTGGAGGCCAGGGTAGGCTTGTTCCATGACCCCAGAGGTAAGATCCCCAGAAAGGGGTTGAGGCCATGTGCCACAGACTTGGGCTCAAAAAAAATGTACGCTTTTCTAGCTCAGGTGTTTCATGCCTAGAAGTCTCGGGGTCTCTGCGGAGCACCACCAAATAACGCGCTAAGTCCTTTCACCACCTCTGGCCTTTGCGCCCCTTCCCGGAGCTAGTTGTTAGGGGACCTCCAGTGAGTCCTAAGGGG
Source organism: Sus scrofa (assembly GCF_054392235.1). Lineage (NCBI taxonomy): Eukaryota > Metazoa > Chordata > Mammalia > Artiodactyla > Suidae > Sus > Sus scrofa. The sequence continues at coordinate 120,947,109 of NC_139389.1, read as the reverse complement.
CTGGGGATGGGGTGGAAGGCTCTTCTGATGACATTTTTGGGGAGGAAGGTTGATAAAGTTTGGTAGTTTTCTCCACTCTCAGCGAGTTACAGAAAAGAGTGTGTATTTTGGAAGCAAACTGCCGTTGCTTCTACCTAACTGAGGCTCTGCTGCTTATAAGCTGGGTGACTTTAGGCAAGTTATGTAAGCTCTCCAAAGCCTTAGTTCCCTGATTTGTAAAATGAAGAACATAAAAACCACTGGTGTCATAGTACAGTTGTGAGAATTAAATGCTCATCACAGCCTGGCGCCTGAGAGTAAAAACAGGCACTTCTACACGAATAGCAGCCTCAAAAGGCACCCTGTATTTAATTGTTTCCAGTTTACAACGCTTAGAAATATTGAATATAACTAAGTGGTACCTCCCATAAAACAAGATCACATTACAAGTCCAAATGCCTAGTATTTTTAAATGAGCTACTACGTCTTAGGCACTGATGAGCCAGAATTTTGTTGTTAATATCGGTTCCTTCTAGTTCTTTTGCACTAGCACTTGCCAGCAGACAAATAATAGTAGATCTCCAAAGTATAAGGAAATCTGCTCGGAGAAAATTTAAGTTTTATGTATTTTTGCATGTTAAGTTCAATGTAATTATTTTTGGACTCAACCTGGGTTTGAATTCCCATTTGGCTATGAATTAGCTTTATGACTTGGGACAAATTACTTAACCACTTTAAACCTGTTTGTAACCACTTTAAACCTGCTTCCTTATCTACAAAAAGGGAGTTGTCGTGAGGATGAAATCTAATGAAATTACACATGGAAAGCTTAATGGTTTCTACGATCTGAATATATTCCCTTAAAGACATATGTTGAAATCTCAACCCCAAAGGTGATGGTATTAGCAGGTGGGGCCTTTGGGAGGTGCTCAGATTATGAAGGTGGAGCCCTTACGAATGGGACCGGTGCCTTTATGAAAGAGGCTCCAGAGGGATTCTCATCCCTTTTTACCACTTGAGGACACAGTGTGAAGGAGCCAGCTATGAACCAGAAAGGGTGCCTTCACCAGAAGGAGACCATGCTGTCACCTTGATCTTGGACCTTCCAGACTCTAGAACTTTGAGAAATAAACTTCTGTGGTTTCCACACACCCAGTCTGTGGTGTTTTGTTATAGCAGCCAGAATGGACAAGACAATGATACTGTATTTTTAAAAACTGATAAATATGATAACTTTATTCATTATTCAACTTTAGCTATTGAACATCTGGATTAGGAGGCACTGGCACTTTGCAGGTGCAAAGTTGGAGGGCCATTGTGTCAGCAGTCATCTTGATGGTGTTCCGTCTGTATTAGCTTCCCATTGCTGCTGTAACACATGATGACAAGCGTGGGACTCAACACAGATTTATTCTTTTAAAAGTTCAGAGGCCAGAAATCCAAAGTCAGTCTGAAATCAGTCTCACTGGGGTGTCATCAAGATGCTGGCAGAGTTGGTTCCTTCTGGAGAATCTAGGGGAGAATCTATTTTCTTGCTTTCTGTAGCTTCTGGAAGCCACCTGCATTCTTTGGCTTGTGGTCCCTTCCCAGCACCCAGTCTCTTGTTTCCGTCATCAAATATCCTATTTCCATATTAAAATCTTTCTCCTGTAAGGGTGCTTGTGGACACTTGGGCCCACTCGCATGATCTGAGATAATCTCCCCTCTCAAAATCCTTAATTTAATCATACTCGCAAAGTCCTTTTTTACCACTAGAAGTGACATTCATAGGTTCTGGAGACTCAGATGTGGACATCTTGCGGGTGGGGTGGGGTGGGTAGAATGTTATTTTTTTTAAAAATAATTTTATCTATATACCACAATGGAATACTATTTAGCCATAAAAAGAATAAAATAACACCACTTGCAGCAACATGGATGGAACTAGAGAGACTTGTACTAAGTGAAATAAGTCAGAAAGAGAAAGACAAATACCATGATATCACTTATATCTGGAATTTAATATAGAGGACAAATGAACCTTTTCACAGAAAAGAAAATCACAGACTTGGAGGACAGACTAGTGGTTGCCAAGGGGGAGGAGGAGGGAATGAGATGGACTAGGAGTCTGGGGTTCATAGATGCAAACTATTGCCTTTGGAATGGATAAGCAATGAGATCCTGCTGTATAGCACTGGGAACTGTATCTAGTCATTTATAATGGGGCAGGATGGAGGATAATGTGAGAAAAAGAATGTATACATGTATGTGTGACTGGGTCACCTTGCTGTGCAGGAGAAAATGGACAGAACACTGTAAACCAGCTACAATGGAAAAAATAGAAATCATTTAAAATAAAAAAAATTCTTCATCTTTTAAAAAGATCGAAGCGGAGTTCCCGTCATGGCGCAGTGGTTAACAAATCCGACTAGGAACCATGAGGTTGCGGGTTCGGTCCCTGCCCTTGCTCAGTGGGTTAACGATCCGGTGTTGCCGTGAGCTGTGGTGTAGGCTGCAGACGCGGCTCGGATTCCGAGTTGCTGTGGCTCTGGTGTAGGCCGTGGCTATAGCTCTGATTCGACCCCTAGCCTGGGAACCTCCATATGCCGCGGGAGCGGCCCAAGAAATAGCAAAAAGACAATAAAAAAAAAAAAAAAAAGATCGAAGCATAGTTTCCATGCAATACTATATAAGTTCCAGGTGTAAAAAATAGTGATTGACAATTTTAAAGCTATACTCCATTTACAGTCATTATAAAATACATTCCCCCTTTGTTGCACAATATATCTTTGTAGCTTATTTTATACCTAATAGTTTGTACCTCTTACTCCCCTACCCTTGAGTTGCTCCTCCTCCATTTCCTCTCCCCACGGGCAACCACTGCCTTGTTCTCTATATCTGTGAGCTTGCTTCTTTTGTGTTATATTTACTAGTGTGTTGGATTTTGTAGATTCTACATATAAGTGAGATCATACAGTATTTGTCTTTCTCTAACGTATTGCACTTAGCATAATGTACTCCAAGTCCATCCCTGTTGCTACACAAGGCAAAATTTTGTCCCTTTAATGGCTGAGTAGTGTTCCATCGTATATATGTACCATATCTTCTTTATCCATCCACCTGTGGATGGGCCCTTAGATTGCTTCCATATCCTGGAAATTGTAAATAATGCTAAAGAGAGTAATTCTTGTGCGGCCTGCCGGGTTATTCTGGAGGAATCCGTGAGCATTTAGAATCTGTGATTGTTCATGAGAGATAATAGGGAAAATTGCACCACCCCAAAGTGAAAAAAATTTCTCTTTTCCTCTCTGCCCTGTGTTGTAATGTTGCATCTCAGTTCAGCAAATCTTATGTTTGTAAATGCGTTTTCTTGGGGTTTTGTTTCATCCAATTTGCACTAACCACAGGTCAGTTGAGCCCTCTCTTACTCTTTTTGGGCTGCTCCCATTCTTCTAATACTCTCTCTTTTATACTCTCTTGTCCCAACAGACAGGCCTATCACATTTATATAGCATTTGTATACAAGTTCAATTCTAAACAATTTATATATATTAACTCATTTAGTATTCAAACTATTTGATGATGGATGTATCCCCATCTTTCAGATGAGGGAACTGAGGTATGGAGAGGAAGTATAACTTGCTCACATTCTCAAGTGAGTGTTCAAAGCACATCTGGCCCCAGAACCCAGACTTATATTAAAAATATTTTCTTTTTAGGGTCACACCTACCTAAAGGAGGCCCCAGGCTAGGGGTCGAATTGGAGCTGCAGCAGCTGGCTGGCCTATGCCGCAGCCATGGCAACACGGGATCAAATCTGCATCTGTGACTCACACCACAGTTTGCGGCAATGCTGGATCCTTGCGGCAATGCTGGATCTCTGAGGAAAAAACAAAATAAAACAAAACCAGAAACCAAAGAAAGAAGAAAGAGAAGAGAGTGGGAGATGTTCTTAATGACTTGATCTGGACATCATATCCACCCTGTGGCAAGCAACACATGTGCAAGTGCAAGTGATACCACCAGAGACAGATTTCGTAGTCTAGCATTCAAGCAAGTGCCAAGAAGATGTTGATAGGAGAAATTCAGAGAAACATCATCAAATGATGATTTAGTGAAAAAGAATTTGAATGGGAAAAACTTAGAGTCTTATATCTATAAGTTTATGACTACTCCATGCATGTGTGTCAAAATTTATTCTTAAATCTACAGCTGTGCTTAGAATTTGGAAAGACAGAGAGTGGGTGGGGTGGTGAGAGGCAACCATGCCTGTATCCCCTCTGGCGGAACCCCTAGTCTGCTCCAAGGGGCAATGAGAAGGACAAGATGGCAAACCGCATGGTGGGTAACAGTCTGGTCTCTGAGGCCAAGTGGTCTGTGTTCAAATTCTGACATCACCACTTACTAGCCATGTTTATTAGCCTGACCAGGTTTATTAGTCTTTCCGTCCTTTAATTTCTCAGAAGAAAATGAGCATCATAAGGGTTTTGTGAAGTAGTTAATATAATACCCATAAGCCATTTGCCTCCCAGACAAGTGCTCAATAGATGGTAACAGTTCTTATTGTCCCCTTATCATAGCTGGTGGGCTTGGGAGGTCATTCTGCCTCTGGGAAGATGGAGATGCTTTTCTTTAGATGGGAACTGTCAGGGAGTCACTCACTGAGGGAGGAAAAGAGACAGATAAGCTGTCTAAGGTGGCTTGGGCTGCTGCAACAAAATACCATCCTGGATGGCTTGAACTCAGGCATTTACTTCTCACAGTTCTGGAGGCTGGAGTCTGAGATCAGAATGTCAGCAGGTGCAGGTCTGGTGAGGGCCCTCCTTGTAGCTTGCATAGGGCCATCTTTTCACTGTGTCGTCACATGGCAGCAAGAGAGAACTCTGGTCACCCTCTTCTTCCAAGGGCACTAATCCCATCAGAGGGGCCCCACCCTCATGACCTCATCTAAGTCAAATTCTCTTCCAAAGGCCCCCCCCCCGCCCCCCACTCCAAATACAATTCCACTGGGGTTAGGGCTTCAACACATAAATGTTGGGGGGAGCACTAAAAGTCAGTCTATATTATGAGAAAGCCGACAATTTAAAAGGATACTTTCAAAGTGTGGTGAATGCCAGGAAGAAAATGCTTCATAAGAATGGACTTGTAGGAATTCCTGTTGTGGCTCAGTGGGTTATGAACCCGACTAGTATCCATGAGGATGTGGGTTTGATCCCTGGCCTTGCTCGGTGGGTTAAGGATCTGGTGTTGCTGCAATCTTCAGGTAGGTTACAGATGCAGCTTGGATCTGGTGTTGCTGTGGCTGTGGCATAGGCCTGCAGCTGCAGCTCTGACTTGACCCTTAACCTGGGAACTTCCATATGCCACAGGTGTAGCTCTAAAAAGAAAGAAAAAGGCTTGTAGAGGAACTCCTAGAGGAAACTTCCAGAGGAAAATGTAGGCAGAACCCTCTTTAACATAAAACACAGTGATATTTCTTTGGATCTACCTCCTAAAGCAAAAGAAATAAAAGCAAAAATAAACAGATGGGACCTAAATAAACTTAAAAGATTTTGTACAGCAAAGGAAACCATCAACAAAGTGAAAAGATAGCCTACTGAATGGGAGAAAATATTTGCAAAAGATCTGACTGATAAGGGGTTAATATCCAGCATATATGGATAGCTCATACATTCAACATCAGGAAAACAAACAATCTGATTTAAAAATGGGCAGAAGACTTTTTTCCAAAGAGGACATTCGAATGACCAATAGATACATGAAAAGATGCTCAACATCATTAATCATCAAAGAAATGCAATAAAGCCACAATGAGGTATTGCCTCGCACCAGACAGAATGGCCATCATCAAAAAGAACACAAATAACAAATGCTTGAGAAGATGTGGAGAAAACAGAACCCTCCTACACCGCTGGTGGGAATGTAAATTGATATAGTCACCGAGGAAAACAGTATGGAGGTTTCTCAAAAAACTGAAAATAGGGTTACTAAATGACCCAGAAATTCCACTCCTGGGTATATATTCAACACCCCATCACCCCCTAAAAAACCTCAAAACACTAATATAAAAAGATACATGCATCTCAATGTTCATAGCAGCATTATTTACAATACCTAAGTCATGGAAGCAACCTAAGTGTCTATCAACAGATGAGTGCATAAAGAAGTTGTGGAATACTACTCAGCCATTAAAAAGGGTGAAATTTTGTTATTTGCAGCAACACTGATGGACTTGGAGAGCATGATGCTTTGTGAAATAAGTCACAGAAAGACAAATACTGTATGATAACACTCACGTAGAATCTAAATTACTAGTGAACAAAATGAAAAAGAAGCAGACTCACAGATGTAGAGAACAAACTATGGTTACCAGTTTGGAGAGACGGGGTCAGGCAACAAAGAGGTAGGGGAGAAAAAAGGGTTATTATAGGATTATATGGAATCACGTGTGTGAAATGTTTGAAAAGTGTAGAACAATAGAATTTAAAGAATCTTATCATTTAAAGAAAAAAATGGAGTTTCTGTTGTGGCTCAGTAGAAACTAATCCAACTAGTATCCATGAGGATGCAGGTTTGATCCCTGGCCTGGCTCAATGGGTCAGGGATCTGGCGTTGCTGTGAACAGCAGTGTTGACTGCAGACGAGGCTCGGATCCTGCACTGCTGTGGCTGTGGCATAGGACAGCAGCTGCAGCTCTGATAGGGCGGGGCAGCAAAATCTAGCCTAGTTGAGTAGCAGAGTTGGCCTTTTTGGGCCGGGATCTTGCCAAGAGCAGGGGTTGAGGAGGAGGGTTTAGGCCTTGGAGCAGGAGGGCAAATACCCTGAGGTGGGAAAGAGCTTGGGGTGTTGGGGAAGCAAGAGCATAAAGATCCCAGTGTGGGAGTTCCCGTAGTGGCGCAGTGGTTAACGAATCCGACTAGGAACCATGAGGTTGCAGGTTCGGTCCCTGCCCTTGCTCAGTGGGTTAACGATCCGGTGTTGCCGTGAGCTGTGGTGTAGTTTGCAGACGTGGCTCAGATCCCGAGTTGCTGTGGCTCTGGTGTAGGCTGGCGGCTACAGCTCCGATTGGACCCCTAGCCTGGGAACCTCCATATGCCGCAGGAGCGGCCCAAGAAATAGCAAAAAAAAGACAAAAAAAAAAAAAAAAAAAAAAAAGATCCCAGTGTGGCTGGAGGAAATGCACGGAGAAGTGGAAGAAGATGATTTTTGGGAGATGGCAGGGGCTGGAGGGGAGCGCCAGGAAGGGCGTTTTATCTGAAGTGCTATGGGAGCCACTGTGGATTTTAGCCAAGCCAAGATGTGCCCCGATCTTGTTTCAAACCTGATATAATTGTGCTTGCTTTCTTTTTTTGGCCGCACCTGCAGTGTGGAAATTTCCAGGCCAGGGATCAAACCCGTCCCACAGCTGTGACCTGAGCCACAGCAGGTGCAATGCCTGATCCTTAACCCACTGCACCACAAGGGAATTCCTTCTTGTGATTTCTTAGTGCTGTAGTTTATGATTTGCATTATTTTTAAATTTTTCTGGGGGGGCAGCTTGTGCTTGTGGCACATGGAAGTTCCCAGGATAGGGGTCGAATAGAGCTACAACTGCAGGCTTGCACCACAGCCACGGCAACACCAGATCCAAGCTGCATCTGTGATCTGTGCTGCAGCTTGCGGCCATACTGGATCCTTAACCCACTGAGCGAGGCCAGGGATCAAACCCGCATCCTCACAAACACTATGTCAGGCTCTTAACTTGTTGAGTTACAGAGGGAACTCCTGGAGGACTTTTTATTATCTAAGGCCCACTGGTTGGGCAAATTTCCATCAAGTGCAAAGAAAAACCTTCTACTCTGAATACATTTTAAAGAGAAGTGTTGAGTTTTTAGTATAAATTTGAACTCTTGTTCCAACAAGATGGGTATAGATGGTATTTTATTTAACCTTCTCAGAGGTGGAGAATCTTCTTCTTTTATTTCCCCTTTTGTGGGGCTGCACCTGTGGCATACACAAGTTCCCAGGCCAGGTGTCAAATTGGAGCTATAGCTGCCGGCCCACAGGCACAACAACTCGGGATCCAAGCTACATCTGCCACCTACACCATAGCTCCCAGCAAAGCCAGATCCTTAACCCACAGAGTGAGGCCCAGGATTGAACCTGCATCCTCATGGATACTAGACTGGTTCGTAACCAGCAGAGCTGTGACAGGAATTCCAAGACTCTTCTTATCCACATTGAAAGATGACGTTAAGGCTTAGAGAGTTTCCACTGATCAGCATTCGTTCACAAAACTATTGGGAGTCAAACACGGTTTGAACCAGGCACTTCTCTTGGCCGCTGTGCCATGTTGCTGAGAAAGCCATCGAGGATGCTGGATGGTCTGGCAGTGAACTGTAGGACATAGCTCACAGGTAGTGGGTTTTGAATTTTTCAGGAAAGAAGGCTGTCAGACAATGTACCAAGCCTAATCCCCCATCTCTCATTTGAGAACAACTTGAAACATTCCCCCGAATCAAGTGGGACTTTGGCTCCTTGGCTTGGCAATTTCTCTCACATTTTCCAAGAGGGCAGAGCAGGGTCTTTAGAGAGACAGGGAACAAGAGGTGCTGCTCTCTCCCCACGTCCCTCTGGCCCTCTTTCTTGCCGTGTATGCTTCCCTCTTCCAGCTTTAGGGAGGACCCAGAACTCCAGGTTCAGGACAGTCCTGTGGGCGGCGACTGTTCACCAAAGTCTTCATCTTGTGTCCAGTTTGCTGAGCTCTGCAGAGCTGGGGGGCAGTTCTAAACCCACAGAGCCATGCTGGAGAGGTGAGGAATTATATTCTTCTGAGGGGCTCTCAGGGAACCCCTGAAACACAGCCTCTCAGCCTCTCTCTGCTGCCCTGTCACCTTCCTCAGGGAACATTCTAAAACCAGCTTCATTCGTGTATGCCCCCATCCCCAGTATAAAGCCGTTGTTAGACACCCATTGTTAGGACCACAGCTATCAGATAAATAAAATACTGCTGTATATTCAAGCGTGGCCTTTACAGCATTATATTAAAACAATAAATCAAGTAGCACAGGCTAGCATTTGAGCTAGCTTTTATTGCATTATTCCATTCTCTCCATTATCCAGCTTTAAAGAGCCCTCCCCCTGCATTTATGATTTTGAAGCATTACATCAGTTATGTCCCCATGGCACTTTAATCTAATCCAACACTTTAAGGGAGTAGGTAAGTGTTTCGGACATTGGGCCAGGCTCTGATCATTTTCTGAAACTGTTGTTTTATGGAAGAACATTACATTTATGACCAGAGTCTATGGTGTGTTTGGGGGGGACAATCTGGTTACAATTACAAATAGCATTTCTTAAGAGCTGCAGGGGAAACCTCAGCCATTTGAAGATGAGCTGTGGCTTCCTCGGTGGGTTAGAACACAATGGGGCAAGACGTCAAAGGAAGCATGTGGATGCCTCAGCCTGGAACTTCTCCTTGGGGATTTTACTCTGACTGTTGGCACAGGTGGTTCCGATGGAAAAGACTTGACTTGACTCTAGGGCCCTGAAGTAATGCTCGTTATTCCTTGGCGCAGTCGTCAACTATATGAAAAGAGGGCTTTTATGTCCTGGCTAGGACAGTTTGTTAAGTTCACTCCAAAAGAAGTGGATGCCATTAAGACTTTAGAGCAATGGGCTCCTCCTTACAAGATGAGAGGTCAGACGCCTGGAGGAGGGCCCACCTTCTGCCGTGCTGCTTCTCCATCTCTCCAGGAAGAAATGGGTGTTTGGCTCCATCCAATCTCAAGCAGCTGCCAGTGTCGGTTCATGTAGTTCCTCAGTACCCATTTCTTTTATTTTACTTGAACTGGGGGAATAGTCTATAGATAATAGTGTTTTTCATCAGGAACCCAAACTATGTCAGAAGGCTACTATTTAAAAGTCAAGTGGCCTGTCCTTCATATACCATGAGCCTTTGGGAAGCCAATGAATGTCAAAGAAATGTTAAATGATGTACAGATTTATTGGGGCCATGGTGCATTTCTGAGGAAGCCTTGTGGCATTTGGTCATTGCCTTTTTTTTTTTTTTTGTCTTTTTGCCTTTTCTAGGGCTGCTCCCGCATCATATGGAGGTTCCCAGGCTAGCGGTCCAATCGGAGTTGTAGCTGCCGGCCTATGCCAGAGCCACAGCAACGCGGGATCCAAGCTGCATCTGCGTGCGGCCTACACCACAGCTCACGGGAATGCTGGATCCTTAACCCACTGAGCAAGGCCAGGGATCAAACCCGCAACCTCATGGTTCTTGGATTCATTAACCACTGAGCCACGACGGGAACTCCAGGTCATTGCGTTCTTTGCAGGCATCACACAGAGCAGGTGCCATAAATACGTCAGATAATTCAGCATCTGCACAATCAACAGGCTGGCAATAGAGAGCAGGCAAGGTTCTTTGCTCTCAGAAGTTCCTTTGCTATGTGATTCTTTGAGCTCTGATGTCAAAAGTAGGTGGGCAGACATATCCCAATGATCAGAGAGGAAGGCCCAAATTTGGATGGTCTTTGATGTTCACAGTCCTTGTGGTGGAAGCCTTTTTTTTTTTTTTTCTTCCTTTTTAGGGCTGTACCCAAGGCATATGGAAGGTCCCAGGCTAGGGAGCCATGACAGCTACTCCAGGGGAGGATGTGAGGCTGGTCATCAATCAGTTCAGGTCAAGGATAAAAGGATGAAGAATGGGATAAGCTGAAATCAAGAAGAGTGTGGCCAGCTACAGTGATCCTCCGTTATCTCTTTGAAGCTTTTTAAAAGATGGAGTCTTGAATGGACCATGATTGGCCATCAAGGCAAAGCAGTAAGTGTGGTGACACAGAGGTGCAAGACAGCATAAAATGTGCTAAGAGATTTCAAAGAGGTTTTCATTTGACTCTCTTGCTGCTGTTAAAAAGAGGGAACCACTGGAGTTCCCGTCGTGGCGCAGTGGTTAACGAATCTGACTAGGAACCATGAGGTTGCAGGTTCGATCCCTGGCCTTGCTCAGTGGGTCGAGGATCCGGTGTTGCCGTGAGCTGTGGTGTAGGTGGCAGATGCGGCTCGGATACCGAGTTGCTGTGGCTCTGGCGTAGGCCGGTGGCTATGGCTCTGATTAGACCCCTAGCCTGGGAATCTCCATATACTGCAGGAGCGGCCCTAGAAAAGGCAAAAAGACAAAAAAAAAAAAAAAAAAAAAAAAAAAAAAGAAAGAGGGAGCCACAAACTCCCCAAGAACAAAGTCATGTTTGTGAAGGAGCTTTGGAATTTTAGAAAGAAAATGTCTTTGGAAGGAGATCCTCTCAATCTAGTTTTATCATTAGAAAAACTTGTCACTCTCACATTTGAGTAACTGTCCTTATGTGTTCTGGCTCCCCTGGGCCCATCATGGAGCTCAGGGGATTGAACAGAATTGCATTGAATCAGTCTACAAATGATTTCTCAACTTGGTCTTGCAGGAGACTCAGATTCTCATCCAGCAGGCATTTACTTAGGTCCTGCCCCAGACATTGGCTTATATGTCCTTCTGACGTATTCCTCCCTTCAAGAATTCCATTGACCACACTCACAGGAGCATTCCTCACAATGGAAGACAGGGATGGGAGTTCCCGTCATGGCTCAGTGGAAACAAATCTGACTAGTATCCATGAGGACACAGGTTCGATCCCTGGCCTCGCTCAGTGGGTTAAGGATCCAGTGTTGCCGAGAGCTGTGGTGTAGGTCGCAGATGTGACTCGGATCTGGCATTGCTGTGGCTGTGGCACAGGACAGTGACTACAGCTCCAATTCGACCCCTAGCCTGGGAATCCTTATATGCCACAGATGTGGCCCTAAAAAGACAACAACAACAAAAAAGACAAGGGATGTTTCCTGGCTTCTTCTCTGGAGTTACACTAATGGAAAGTATTGTGTCTTAAAAAAAAGTCCAGATACCCAGTGAAATGGCTAGACAAACCCTGCTTTCCCCTACTTAGAAAAACATTAATCATTTGGACCTCACCAACATAGAATCTACTTCAAGTCAGACACAAGCTTGAAAAATTACATTTATTAATAACAGAAACTAAGCTGCAGGACACACAGTTTGACCTCCCACGAGAACACATTATTTTGAAAGTCCATTCAAAACCTATTTCCCTATCAATAATTTATGTGCTATTACTGATGATTTAAATTTGATTATTAAAGTAGTTTCTGAGAGAAATTGACTTGCTAATTCGTATCAGTCCTGTTTTGGCTAAAGTATATAGCTGAATTCAATAAACTTGAAGTTTTTTTTTCTTTGTTTGTTTGTTTTGTCTTTTTGCCTCTTCTAGGGCTGCACCGGTGGCATATGGAGGTTCCCAGGCTAGGGGTCGAATCAGAGCCGTAGCCACCAGCCTACACCAGAGCCACAGCAATTCGGGATCCGAGCAGCGTCTGCAACCTACACCACAGCTCAGGGCAACACCGAATCTTTAACCCACTGAGTAAAGCCAGGGATCAAACCTGCAACCTTATGGTTCCTAGTCAGATTCGTTAACCACTGCGCCACAACGGGAACTCCTAAGCTTGCAGATCTTTGAATGTCCAATAATTCAGGATTCTTTTCTCTGAAGGATCTTAGGCAGAATTGATCTAATTAAGGAGATTGTTCTGTACGTCCGTGTTGACAGCTTTCTTTTCATATGTTTAAACTTTATATTCAAGAATTTTAATTCCCAGAAATATAAACAAATTGCACAGGGGTTTTGAAAATATTAATAAATGGAAAATCTAGAAGGGCTTTGTAAGGGGGATGGAGATGCTTTGAAGCTCATTTGTGGTTTTTTTTGAGGGGTTGGATGTGTTTATTAGCCTGACTATAGTGACAATTTCACAATGTATACATATATCACATCATCGAGCTGCACATTTTAAGTACGTGCAAAAGAAAAAAGAAAACTGACCTATGTCACAAAAGCAACTGTACCCTCGGAGCTCTGTGTCTTTGGGCTTCGCCCTCCCTCCTGTGTTTGGATCCCCCCGACCCGCCCCCGGCCGGGGTTGGGAGAGCGCATGCGCAAACGGTCCCCTCGCAGTTGTGAACATGCATCAAGCGCCTTGGCTCTGCTCAGTCTCTGGCTACCACCCTCTCCATTTCTTTTCACCTCGCCTCGTCCACATGGTGACTATGTACACTCACTGCTGTGATCTGAATGTTTGCACCACCCTCTGCAAACTCATATGTTGAACCCCCCCCCCCCCCCCCCGCCATGTGATAGACTTAGTCTTGGGGCCTGTGGGAGGGTGGAGCCCTTATGAATGGGATTATGCCTTAAAGGAGAGCCCAAGGAGCCCCCCTGCCGCTTTCCCCATGTGAGGACCAGGGAGAAGTCAGCAGTCTGCCATCTGGAAATGGGCTTTCACCAGAGGCCAATCTGCTGGCGCCTTGACCTTGGGCTTCCAGAGACTCATTTTGTAACTATGGCTGCCCTCACAGGTGTGATGGTTGATTTTGTGAGTCAACTTAGCTGGGCCATGGTCCCCAGATATTTGGTCAAATATTTTTGGATGTTCATATGAAGGTATTTTTTGGATACGATTAACATTAGAAGTTCCCGTTGTGACTCAGCGGACATGAATCTGACAAGTATCCATGAGGACGCAGGTTTGATCCCCGGCCTTGCTCAGTGGGTTAAAGATCTGGTGTTGCAGTGAGCTGTGATGTAGCTTGCAAAGGAAGCTCGGATCCTGCATTGCTGTGGCTGAGGCGTAGGCCGGTGGCTATAGCTCCCATTCGACTCCCGAGCCTGGGAACCTCCATACGCCGTAGGTGCGGCCCTAAAACAACAACAACAACATTGAATTGGTAGAATTTGAGTAACTGCGGATTGCTATCCATGATGTGGGGGCAGGGGCGCATCCAATCGGTTGTAAACCTCAAAAGAGCAAAGACTGATGTCACCTGAGCAAGAAGAAATTCAGCCAGCAACGGCCTTTGGCAAATGGACTGCAACATTTCCCTGGGTTTCCAGCGTGCTGGCCTACTCTGTAGATTTTGGATTTGCGCCTCCACCACTGTATGAGCCAACTCCTTAAAATCTCTCTGCCTCTCATCTCTCTGTATGTCTTCTGGGTTCTTTTTTCTTTGGAGCACCCTGACTAATACAGCAGGCTTCTCGGGGTACTAACAGTCTGAGAAAGTACCTAGCCCCACTCTTGGCACATTGTAGACAATGTTTGCTCAAAGCTTTCTGAGTGTGGTGGGTCGCTGGCTTTTAGGTCTGATGCATTTTACTTGTCTCTGGGATCGCTTCGATGTTTGGGTCCTATTAAGCACAATGGTAATGGTTGGTAAACACAGGCAAGAATTTTGTAAGACACCTGGACCAGAGAGGACAAAGCAGGCCGATGGCATAAAGCCAGAGAGAAAATAAATTTCTATTTTTCGGCCAGGACTCCATTCCAGAAACGGTTTGAAGCAGTTTCTAAATGCCAGGCTTGAACTAGCACATGTGAAAAGTGGAAGAGAATAGGCTGTTGAATTTAAATAGGAGAAAATGTTAATTTTCGTGTGTTTAAAGGAACTTTGAAGTATTCAAACAAGCAGCAATTGGCCTCTACAGTATAGTTCGGATAATAAGAGAAATGCTGGTTTCTGTGCAATCAACTGATAAAATGCATAATATTCATTTTAGGAAATAGTTTTTTTTCCTTCGTAGAAGCGTTACATAGGAATATACAGACAATTTGGAAAATACTGAAAGAGAGGAATTAGGGGTGAGGATCACTTTTATAAGATGACGTCAATATTTTGGTGAATTTCCATTTTTTTTTTCTATGTTGCTTTTTTTTCAGTGTTTGGATTTTGCTCTAGTTATATTACACTGAAATACTTGAAGTATTCTTTTTTCCCCCTGTTTATGTGAAATGAATATTTATTGAAAATTTAGGGAAGTGTGACGAAATTGTCCAAAGAGTGGACCTCACGTTTCTGGAAATTAGAGCAAAAGACTAAAATTTTGAAAAAGAAAATGTCTTGTTACCTTTGGAACATTTTTTTCCCTCCTTCCTAATTGTTGGTCAGGCTCTGTGTGAAACCTCTCTGGACTACAAACCCGCAGTAATCGTGCCAATGTGAGCAGTCCAGACCAGTGGTCAAATGTCCCAGCTTGGGAGCCAGGCAGCCTGGTTCAAACCCCACCACTTACCTGTGGCTAACCTCGGCCAAGTTTTCTCCTCTGTAAAATGAGGTCTATAAAACTTACTCTCTCATAACTGTTGCAAAGATAGTATGAAAACAGGGGAAAAACTCAGAACATACTGACAGACCTTGTTTTATTTCATTTCATGATACTGCGTTTTTTACCAGTTGAAGGTTCATGACCACGCTGGGTTGGAGAAGTCTATTGGCACCATTTTTCCAACAGCATGTGCGCATTTCACATCTCTTTGTCACATTTTGGTGGGTCTCTGCGATATTTCAAATCGAGCGATGGTCAGCATTTTTTTAGCAATGAAGTATTTTTAAAGGAAGGTATGCACATTTTTAAGACATAATGCTATTGCACACTTAACAGACAACAGTACAGTGTAAGCATAACTTTTACATGCATTGAGAAACCAAAAAATTCATGTGACTCATTTTATTTTGATACTCGCTTTATCACGGTGATCTGGAACTGAACGGGAGGTATTGCTGAGATCTGCCTGTAGTAAGCTCTCAAAGCTATTATTGGATGACATGAGACTGCTTCTAATCACACCATTAAATATAATTTACAGAGACAGTAATAAGTTCCTCATTAGTGAGTACTATGTATTAAGCACTTTTCATACCTAACTCATTAGCCATCTGTTCATTACAACATTTTGTGATATAAGCATGGGCCTGCCCATTCTGCAGATGAGAAAACTGAGGTGTGGCTAAGTTACATAACTTTCCCAAAGTCTCCAAGTGGGTGAGTGTAAGACAAGCCACTGATTTTTTTAGGACCTAAAATAAGTAAAACCAGAGTACGGATTTGCTCCAGTCTCACCTGTATGGATACAGGAGCAGGTGCAGTTGGAGAGGGAAGTAGAAGAAGGAAAAGGAGGATTTTAAAGAAGTTTGCCCTGATCTACAAGGGGTCTTGAAAATTCACGGAAAGAATGTGTGTTATTGTGAAATCTCTTTTTGTGGCTATACTCTTTCTTTCTGCTTTGCTATTCTGAGCTCAGACTGTGTGAGTTACAACTTTTTGATCCTTGTGTTCAGAATCTCTTTGGTTAAAGATAAAAAACAATAACAAAATGAGAATGTCTGTTCTTCATGAGGAATTGCAGAAAAGGAAGACATACTTTCCTTTCTTCAATTTTCTCTTGGAAATAAGTCATTGTATCTGAGAACGGTAGCCGAGACCGTGAGTCAGTTCTTATGCATGATTATGTCATTGGCAAACAGCTTTTGAAAGAAACACCCGGGGTAATTTATCAAGGAAACTGCTTTTGACTCTACTCTTTTTCCCTGGGGTTTATGAGACTTCAGCAGGTGGCATTTTGGTCTTTAGCATGACAGGCTAGTGAAATTGCAACAGCCAGCAAGGAGAGGAGCAGGTTCATTTGGCTTCTTTCAAATATGAAGGAGAAGGGGGAAAACAAACTAACATCTATAGAGCCTCTTGAATAGGCTGGGTCCAAGGCTAGGGGCTTTGACATACGTCTAGTTTGCGTCCCATTTTATGTGCATCTAATTTAATTGTCATGACATTCTTTTATTCATTCAGCTAACACTTATCGAGTGCCTCCTGGCGAACAGATCCTAGGTAAGGTGCTGGGTCTGCAAGGTGAGCATGTGGAGGAAGATAGTCACGTGAATCTCAAGATGCCAGGCTGCAGAGTGGAGGGTGATTCGAGAATGAAGAGCAAGAGCCCCTCCCCCAGTAGGGTTTGCACTTGCCATCACTAGGGCTTAGGGTCGGTACAATGATTGTGCTGACCAGTAAGCAATGCGGTTAGGATTCCTTGTGATTCAGATGCACTCCCAGAAGGTCTTCCCCGAGTCCATTTAAAAAACTTTATTTCCTATCATATGAAATCTCTTACATGGGGAACCTAAAACATGGCACAAATAAACCTATTTACAAAACAGAAACAGACTCACAGACATGGAGACCAGACTTGCGGTTACCAAGAGGGAGGGGGGAAGAGTGGGATGGACTGGGAGTTTGCGGTTAGTAGATGCAAGTTATTTCATTTAGAATGGATAAGCCATAAGTCCTTGCTGTGTGGCACAGGGAACTATATTCAGTCTCTTGGGATAGAACATGATGGAAGATAATATGAGAAGTATATATATATATATATATATATATATATATAGTACATATAATATATATTGTATTATAATTATAATGTATAATTATAATGTATATATTGTGCATATAAATACATTCTTTTTCTCATATTTTTATAATATATATAAAAAGACAGAAAAAACTGCTGTATTTCTTTTCTCTTTCTCATGCCCACAAGTGGTTTGCCTCATTTCCCCCTATTTCTAAAGTGTAACCTGCCTCTTTTTATCCCCTGCATTTTCCTTCTCTTTGCTCCCTCTTCTTTCCCCTCCCTTAATCATCCCTTTAGAGCTGATGATGGGGTAATAACAATGACGGTAGCTTAAATCATCCTAACAGTCAAACACGACCACAGTTCACAAGTCTTTAGCTGCTCTTGCCTGCTTGTAAACTCCTGCAGTGGGGAAGCTTGGCTCCTGGATCACCTGCCCAGGTTTTACCGTAGGTTCTAGTGGTTCCCTATTGCAAATCTTTCCTAATCATTTAAGTGGTGTGATAAAAGGCTATAGACCAGGGGTCTTCTCACTTTTTCTGTAAAGGGCCAGAGGGTGGATACTTTAGGCTTCGTAGACCTTTCAGTCTCTGTTACAACTACCCACTCTGCTATTGTAGTGCCAACGTAGCCATACACAGTTCGTAAACTGACGGCTATGGGGGTGTACCCATAAAACTTTATTGGTGGATAATGAAATTTGAATTTTACAGTGTTTTTACATTTCATGGTATATATTCTTCTTCTTTTGACTTTTTTCAATAATTTTAAACATGTAAAATCTATTCTCATCTCCTGAGCAATGATACAAGGACAGGTGATGGGCTGTATTTGGCCGGCGGGATTGCACCTTGCCGACCCCTGCTGCAGAGCATCATGGGTATATCCCTGACCCAGGAGCTAGAACTGCGCTCAGATCCCAGTGCTACAACTTACTAGCTGGGCGGCTGTGGCCGTTTACTCAGCTCCTCAGTTTCTGCACTGGCCCTCGTTTTTGTGACTAAGCCAAGCTCTTTCCTGCTTTAGGCCTTTATGCTTTGTACTTGCTGTAGCTTCTGTTCGGACTGCTCTTCCATCAGAACTTTGGGTTATGGTATTTTTTTCATTAATTAGATCTCAGCCTAAAGCAGTAGCCACCCTCTACTGTCACTCACTATCCCGGTACCTTGCTTTACTTCCCTCACAGCACGTATCAGATCTGAAACTATCACATTCATTTACTTGTTGACTCTTTTACTGTCTAGCTTTCCCACTGGAATAAGCTTCATGAAAGCAGCAAGATTTTTTAAAACCTTATTTACCACTATATTGCCAGGGCTTAGATCAGTGTTCAGCATATAGTAGATGCTGGATAAATATTGTGAACAAGCAACCTAGAAGAATGTGGCTGATGTCTATGTTCTATATTATAGGATTTCTACTTTACAGGATTTTGGTGAGGAGTCAATAACATGATGCTTGTACTTGGTGCAAAGTAAAGGCTTGAGAAAAGATAATTATTTTTGTGAAAATTGTTGTGAATAAACACTAATAGAGGAAAATTAGTACATTGCAGAATAGTAGGATGGGATCTGTCGAGTTATGTACATAATTACAATAGTATAGTTGTAGGAGTTCCTGTTGTGGTGCAATGGAAACGAATCTGACTAGCATCCATGAGGACGCAGGTTCGATCCCTGGCCTTGCTCAGTGGGTTAAGGATCCGGCGTTGCCGTGCGCTGTGGTGTAGGTTGCAGATGCAGCTCAGATCCAGCGCTGCTGTGGCTGTGGCATAGGCCAGAGGCTACAGCTCCAATCTGACCCCTGTCTTGCCGGCGTGGCCCTAAAAAGACGAAAAACAAACAAACGAATGAAACAGTAGAGTTTTGGCAATCTTAGAACTAGAAAGAAATGTAGAGATTAGTTAATAAGATGACCAGCTTTTGTTTTTGTTTTTGTACATCTTCACTTTTGGCACACAGGGAAGTTGGGTGAGCTTAAGCAACTTGTTTGAGGACACAAGTTTTTGAGAGCATTGTGATAAGTATAATCTATGTATCTTTGTATCTATGTATCTATTTATGTATCTGTGTTGTCTATTTATCTATGTATCTATCTGTCATTGTATATAGATAACTAATTTGTGTGTTTACAGGAGGAGATGGGGGGTGTATTCGTTTTCTTTCACTGGGTAACAATTCATCTATCTAGTGACAATACCATTTACTATCCCCAGTGTCTTAGGTCAGAAGTTCAGTGTGGCTCAGCTGGGTTCTCGCCCAGGGACTCGAACTCAAGTTGTCTCAGGGGGCTGCCGAGGCGCTGAGGAAGAATCTGCTTCTAAGTGCATTCAGGTTGTAGGTAGAATGCAGTCCCTTGTGATGTGGGGCTGAAGTGTCACTTCCTGGCCGTCAGTGGGCAGCTGCTCTCCGTTGCTAGAGGCCACTTGAAGTTTCTTGGCATCAACCTTATCACAGGGCTTCTTATCTCCCCGCAGGGGCCCCTGGACCCCTTGAGTTGAATTTCCTTCACGCCCTGAATTATTCTCCCTCCTTCCTCTGCCATCAGCGGGAGGAAATGCTGGGCCACCCAGATGAAGCCAGAGTCGACTGATGGGTAACTTTAATTATATCTATAACAATTCCTTTTGGTCTGTAATGTAACGCAGTGTCGGGAGTGAAATCTCATGATATTCACAGGTGTCACATACACACGAGAGCAGAAGATTATATAAGGATGGTGATCACCAGGGTCATCTTAGTGTTTTGCCTACTGTGCTGTGCCCCCCCCCCCCCCCCCGTTACAGTGAGGGGGACATGCATGACGTCCTGGATAAAGTCTAGCTCACAGTGGCCCACAGGCTCCACAGACACTCTCAGCTGTCATTTCCACAGGCTTTCCCTGGGCTCTTCCAGCCAGTGGCCAAGCCCAGTGGGACGCAGGTGCGGTTCCATTTCTGCAAGAGGCAGGACTTCTCTGATGGGCACCTGTGGATCCAGGACTCCCTGACAGTCTGATGGACAATACCTTAGACGGCATGCCTCTCAAAGACACTTCACCTAAACATTTTCTGTCCCTCGCGTCTTCAAATGGGTCAAACCTACACTGTGGCCTGATGACGTTCCCAGCCTCCACCTGCTCTCTTTCCAGTTCCCCCCACTGGCATGTACCCTGATAACTCTCTTACCCATCTCATCCCATTATGGCATCTAGGTCCTGAAGAAGCCAAACTAACACAGTAGGAGTTGCTGACAGGGGCCTTCTTTATACAAGCACATGGCTGAGCAGGCTGTTCAATTGGAGTCTTGTTTTAAAAATAGTGGGTCCAATCCCTTGTTCTTTTAGTTAACTCAAGTTGCAGAATGAAGTATGTTCATATGAGCAGAGCTGTGGTCACATCAGGAGGTGATAAAATGCCACGCTTGCTCCATTGTCTTCTCAGGTATTTGCTTGATGGCAGCTCACTCAAGGGTTTCAGCCTGCTCTTTAGCGACGTCGGTTTTGCCAAAGAAAGCGTCTCAAGATCTGGAAATATCAGCTCCTCTAGGACATTTCTTTTTGCGAAGATGCAATAAAACAAAGACCTTTCCCAGGGACCCACCACTGGTCTGTTTCTTTCTGAAGCAATTTGCCATCCTTCCCTGTCCTGAGAACGTGACTCCAAGTGCAGAGTTCACAAACCAGTTTATAAAGAGACCTTGGCCAAGTGATTTCTCCAACCTGAGACCACGGAGCTCTTATTATCCAGGCCAGTAGCTTGGCTGTTACCACCTATGATCTTGTTTTATGACAGGTAGTGTATTGTGGTGTTTTTTTTTTTTTTTTTTTAATGTTTAAAAGGAGCCACAGAAGAAGCGTTAAGAGATCTAAGGGGAGAAAGAAAGAGTGGAGAGAGAGCACGAGCCTGCAGTTACAGTGGCATCATTTTGGGAAAAGCCAGGTTCTGATTCCAGCTCAGACAACCACGAACCACGTGCCCTGTAGTGATTTTTTGATAATGTCTATGGGCCTTAGTTTTCTCATCTGGAAAAGGGACTAATAATGCTGCATGGCTTGGGGGGAAATTACTTATGTTGACGCTCCATTTATGAAGGATCACCAACGTAACAGAGGTCTCGGAGCAGGGCTTAACCATTGGAAACCAGGAGGCCAAAATGATCCTGAGGCTGGCAAGGCGTGAAGGGCAGCCATGGGGGCTTGACCAGCCGGGAGTTAGTAGCAGGAGTTAAATAAATACGAGCTGCTATTTAAACCCTCTGTGAGTACTATGGGCCATACATTTAGAATTCTGTTATAGATTCTTACAGGGCAGGGCTTTTGGGATCCACGTGCCAAGGGGAGGCCTCGCCGCCAGGAAGCACTTCATTCATATTTTATGGAAGAATTGATAGCAAGGACGCAGGAAGGGTAGGAGACCACCAGTGTGAGAATCTGTCACTTATTCTCTCTCGGAACCTGTATTTTTCTTCCCAAAACATGCACAAAGGGAGGGAGATGGTGGCTTTGAGAGGAAACTATTTGGATGTTCAATTGTTCACTCATTTATTAAGCATTTATTAAGCACCATCTAAGTGCCACCCTCTAGGCTTGCTGGACAGGCGCGAAAATGGAAAAAAGACTGATCCATGTCTTCAAGGAACTGTCAGTCCAGTAACGGCAGGAGGTTATGACAGGACATGATGGAGCCCTGCCATTTGTAAGGAAGGGCTGGTCCAGGGGTCCCCTGAGGGGAAATGCCACTGGAGTTTAGCCTGTGAGGTAGCAACGTGGAACTTGGTGGTAAAAACAGGGGGCATCACCTCAAAGTCTCAAGGTTGTAAAAGAGCCTTGCTGTTGAGGGTTTCGGATATTTTTCATAAGCTCTGCATCAGCAAAGTACAGAAAGTAAGAGATCTCCAAGCGAAGGTTATAAATGTTGGAAGAGCTGTAGCTGGGATATTATTCCTTTCATCCACAATCTTTTTTTTTTCTGACCACACCCTAGCATGCCGAAGTTCTGGAGCCAGGGATCAAACCCACACCACAGCAGGGGCAACGCGACATCCTTAGCCTGCTGAGCCACCAGGAAACTCCTCACCTGCAAAATCTTAGATAAAATGCTTAGCTTGGGGATACGCCATGTGGTGCAGGAATTTGCACACCCATGTGTCCAAAGCAATAAGCCGTGGCAGTGTCTCTGATGTGACTTTTATTTTTTTATTTTTTAATTTAATTTAACTTTTTTTTTTTTAGGGCCACACCCGTGGCATATGGAGATGCCCAGGCTCGGGGGTCTAATCAGAGCTGTACCTACCAGCCTAGGCCACAGCAAAACAGGACCTCAGCCACGTCTGCAACCTACACCACAGCTCATGGCAACCCTGGATCCTTCACCCACTGAGCATGGTCCGGGATCGAACCTGCATCCTTATGGATGTTAGTCAGATTTGTTAAGCACTGAGCCACGATGGGAACTCCTGATATGACTTTTAGTTTATCACTAGAGAATCTCTTAGCATAGCAGTGGAGATGGAAGGGGGTGCGCATAAACGAGAAGCAGGTCCTCAGCCCTCTCAAAGCCTTGGCGGATAGTTGGGCTCTCTGGGGTTCAATTCTACCCTGGGCTGTGGGTTATATTACTCCCCAGGCCCATAACAGACAGGGATGGAAGCAACTGCTCAGAGGAGCCGTTTTGTTTTCTCTTGCGGTCTGCTTGCTGCTCTTTTCCAGCCCTCAAGTAGATTCTTTCTCATAAAGGTGTCTGTCCATCCCTTTGGGCCGCCCCTCTGGGCTGCCTCTGCCTGAGATTTCTGCACCACCTCCCAACAGCGCATGCGCGAGCGACTCCCTTCTCTTTCTCGTCGGTGTGTTAAGAAAACCACGAACGAGTTTTTGCCTGGTGTTTAGAGCTTGTCCCTTTTCTCTGCGTCATCATCCGACAGCCTGCTCTTTCCCCAATCATTTTGCAGACCCTTTTGGCTGAAATGTCTTTCTTTCTTCCTTAATATGTCCTCATCGCCGTTTCTCTGAGTCGTTTTTATTTTTCCTATAATCATTTTCTCCAGCAGCTAATAAACTCTGCTGTATTTGTGGGGTAATGTGGTTCCCATGTGCTTTCTGTCATTCATCTAAAAACTGTGATTAAGCCCTGCAGTAATCGTGTCACTTCTCCGAGGGCACGTGCTTCAAACGCGGAAAAGGTTCGGGCTGGCTTCCACGGGGGTCGCCCACCCCTCCCGCCTCATCCTCTCCCTGTTCGTTCACCCGGGATAAGGGACACGGTTCAAGCTCTCTTTAAGCCCAGCAAACTCAAGCCTGACCTTGCCGCCTTCCTACAGGCCTGGTCCCTGCTGCATCTTCTCATCTTTATCTGATGCACCAGCAATCACTTGAAGCCATTCCCCTCTGCTGAGCTCCAGTGGCTGTGAACTTGACTTCCCAGACCATCTCTGGGGTGGTGCCACGGATGCAATGGCCAAACCAACCGATGGAGAATTAAGATGCGTTTCTTTTTTGCTGCTGGCATTGAGTTACAGTCGTATGTACATCAACTTGTGGCCCTCACGGACATCCTGTGGGCCCATTGTTGTGACTCTAATACTCGTTTCATGTATTAATTTCCCCTGAGAGTTTGCTTTTTAACATTTTTTAAAATAAAAAAGTATTTTTTTCTAATATTTGAAGTAATGCATGTATGTCATATAAGAATTATAAAATGCAGAAAAGTAAATAGAAACAAGATAAATAGAAAATAAATAAAATATAAAACTTAAGTAAAAAGATAATTAAAAACAAAGTGAAATGTTTCCCTAAACTCACCAGGCAGAGAGAGTCCCCTTGGTATTTTATGACATCTATAGTTATACACATAAGGGCACATAATAGTGTGTGTGGGGTGTGTGTGTTTGTGTGTGTGTGTATTATACACACTTAATAAAATTAGAATTACTTTGTACACAAAATTGTAGAATGCTCGATATGTCATGCATATCTTTTCATGCTTATGCCTGTTTATCTGATTCAGTTTTAATAGCTAAATGGTACCTCATCATTTCATGTAGCATCATTTTCTTAACTGATTTCCTGCTCTGGGTTGTTTAGGTTGCTTCAAACTTTTCATTATATATACAAAAACAGACTTCACTGACTCTTTAGGCACGACCTTATCTTTTCCTTAGCATAAATTCCTCCAAGTAGAATTATTGCATCAAAGAGGGGATCTTTTGAGATTCTGAAAAACATCCAGCCAAATTCTGCCCTCTCCTCCACACCCTGGATAAGTGTTGCCAGTATACACCTTCCTTTTTTGTTTTTGTTTTCATTTTTTAAAGTTTTATTCAAGTATAGTTGATTTACAATGCTGTGATAATTTCTGCTGTACAATCATACGATTCAGTTACACACCATACACACATCCAGTCTCTTTCAGATTCTTTCCCACAAGGATTATCACAGAATGTTGGGTAGAGTTCCCTGTGCTATACGGCGGGTCCCCGTTGGCCAGTCATTCCATATACCATAGAGTGTGTATGCTAATCCCAAACCCCCAGTCCATCTCTCCCCCACCCTCACATGTCCCCTTTGGTAACCGTAAGATTGTGTTTAAAGTCTGTGAGTCTGCTTCTGTTCTGCAAATACGTTCATTTGCATCCTTTTAGAAAGGTTCCATAGGTAAGTGATACCATATATTTGTCTTTCTCTGTCTGACTTCTACCCCTCTCACATTAGGTGGAGGGGCCCATTTCTGCTCCCCGGGAGATTTTGGAGAAGGTAGCTATGTTGTGATCCTAGACAGGCTCTTAGAAAGATTACAGGTGTCTGGAAGTCTGAATCTAGCTTTCTGTCACTGTGGGTGGATCACGACTCTATGAGGCAGGTTTTGGAAGCCCCCAGTTAGTACCTGGAACCCCAGCAGCAGAACGTGGTGCAGTCCTCTAAGCCTGGCCATGCTGCCTTCTCCTGTTGCCTTGCTTCTGTCCCGACCGTCTTATTTCTACTTCACGTTTGCGTGGTGTCCTTCCCAGCACTGGGTTCTGTGCTCATCTCTTGCGGTCTCTGCGTTTTCATAGGGAGGTGCTGCTTCTCCACCCTGACTTGAGTTTCTTCCGCAAGTTCAACCCTGCTGGGCACCTGACCTGACATTGCAGACAGTAGGAGATATATACCTGCCGACCCAGAGGGCTTTCAGATGAGGACCCCCCCCCCGCCCCCCACCAGTTACTGCTTAGTAGGCATTTTTGCAAAGTGGCATCAGACTTCACAAATTCTAGAAAATAAAACCATATCCTGTGCTGGGGAGCCTTTTTCTATGACTTCAGAGAAATGTGTCACTTCCTATATTGTCCCCTCAAGGAGTCATGGAGCTTGCTATTTTCAAGCTGTGTTACATGGAAAATCGAAGCTTAAATCAAGTTTGCCTCTTGTCCTTCAGTTCCAGTCTCTTGATTTTATTTCCTGAGCTGGAATTTGCAGGAGGAAGGGCACGTTCATAGACAGAGTGGAGTCAACAGGCTGTTTCTGGAGGTAACTGATGCCGTGGGAGGGCTTGCCTCCTTCCCCGAGCCCTCTCTCCCTTCCCAGTTTCATGTACTTTCCCACAGCTTCCAGGCAAAAGACAGCAGAAGTAATTTCCCTTGTCTTTAAGGCTTATAATCAGATCACTTGGAATTCTATTCAATCAGCTTCCACAACTTCCTTTCACAATGAATTACCTCTGGTTTTCTTGAGTCTTGACAGTTACGGGGTTGCATCGAGAGGATCGAGTTGTGGGTGATATTAAAAGACATTGTTAAATCGGGATGGTGGTTATAATTCAGTAGTAATTTGATGTACTAATAGCACCACGAGTCATGTTTCTTTCTATCCATTTATCTATCTATCTACCTATCTATCTATCTACCTATCTATCTATCTATCTATCTATCTATCTATCTATCTATCTATCTATCAGTCTATCTATCTATCTATCTATCCATCTATCGGAGGAGGGAGCTGGGTGTCTGGGGGTCACCACGGTAATGGCCTGTGAGGCCTGGGACTATGTCAAAAAGTGGGGACAGAGTAGAAAAATGGAGGAACGTGGTAATCTCCCAGGTCAGGCTTTGGGATCAACAGATTGACAAGGTTTGTGATTTATTAGTTGGGAATAGCCATACTCAAGCGCTTAGCATTGATGGATATTTTTCTCATTCCATTTCAAACATAGAAAATGGTCCTTTCGGAATGAGAAATCTGGAGCCATTTTAGTCATTAGTCATTTGAAATTCTCTCTCCTGGTGTTACTGAGAGAAAAAAATGACAAGAACTAAAACACATTCCTTGCTCTGAATTGCTTATATAGAACAAAATGAAATGCTTAAGTTCAGTAACTCTATTAGCCTGGTGGTTTGCCTCTTTTTCTATTTTCTATTTCTGCTTTAGTCACTTTGTTGTATTCAAATCTTTTATTATGTGGGAACTATGAGTAATTGAATGCGTACTGTGCTGGGTACATATGCATATATATTAACTCTCCAATGTGTTCCTGTGGCACCTATAATACAATCTAACCCCCTAGTATGATTCAAAGAAGGTGCTCAATTCACATTTGATTATTGAACTGAGTGGGCTCAAACAATGAGAGCTCCACTCCACACAAATGAAAGCAGATATTTGGAAAATTCTGGGGAGGGTGTCAGAATTGAGTTGAATAGTAGGATGCCCAGCTGGTCAGAGCACTGTTTGTTGTTTGTGTGGGGACTACACAAACAGACAGGTAGACAGACAGACAGACAGACAGACACACACACACACCACATTGAAATAGAGTCCAGAACCCAAAAGAGGTTGCAACCAGGCCACCTGTCAGGTGTAGCTGTCTGAACCTGACACAACTAAAGATAAATCAACACCCTCTATTACTGGTTTATTATAAAAGGATAGGACTAAAGGATATAGATGAGGAGTTCCCATTGTGGCACAGTGGAAACGAATCCAACTAGTAACCATGAGGTTGCAGGTTCAATTCCTGGCCTGGTTCAGTGGGTTAAGGATCTGGCATTGCTGTGAGCTGTGGTGTAGCTTGCAGACATGGCTCGGATTCTGCATTGCTGTGGCTGTGGTGTAGGCCGGTGGCTACAGCTCTGATTCGACCCCTAGCCTGGGAACCTCCATATGCAGTGGGTGTGGCACTAAAAAAAAAAAAGGATATAGATGAACATGGAGATGGAAGAGATGCATAGGACAAGGTGTGTGGGAAGGCACATGGAGCTTCCATGCACTCTTTGGGTACCACTCTCCCAGCACCTCCATGTATACTTCAAATAGAAACCCTCTGAATTTCATATTATTGGGATTTTATGGAAGCTTCCTCACTTAGGCATGATCAGTCATTAACTCCCTTTTCAGCCCTCCTCCCTGCTCAAGAGAATGGGCTGGGGATAAAACTTCCAGCTCCTAATCATCGTTCCCTCTCTTTGGTGACCAGTTTCCATCCAGGAGCCCACCCAGAGTTGCCTTAATAGAAAAAAGACTCTTGTCACCCAAAGAATTACAAGGGTTTCTGGAGCTCTGTGTCAGGAATAGAGATCAAAGACTAATGTTAGAAAAAAGAGGGGAAAAAATGTAATTGTAATGTATACATGTAAGGATAACTTGATCCCCTTGCTGTACAGTGGGAAAAAAAAAATAAAGAATACCCCAAAGGAAAAAAAAAAAAAAAAAAAGAAAAGAAAAGAAAAAAGAGATGCTCCTGATGTTTCTACCACTTAGGATCACAAGGGTTTTAGGAGCTCTGTTCCAGGAGCTGGAGTAATACGTATTTTCGATTATCTCACACAACCTCAGCCTACTTAGAGGCCAGGCTCAGCAGCTGAGTACGTGCAGCTGGGTGGTTGGCAGAGAGCCATTTTTCTTGAAGGAAACCAGAACATGCCACTTTGGCATAAGGATTATTTTGAGCTGAAGGCAATTGAGAAGAAGCAGATAACAAGTAAATCTCCCTGCCCTTCTCCCCTATTTGCCTAAAACCAGGACATACATTTTCAAAGTCTCTTTCCCTTTCTACCAACAATTACTCATGAAAGAAGACTTTAGACTCTAATCAGCCTGGAGTTGGCACCAGAGGAATCTGCATAACAAACTTTACTAACTAGCCTTTATCGACTGTTTCCCTTGTATTTACCTTCCCAGGATTTGCCAGCCTTAGAAGCTTAAAATAGCTTTCCTTTGTTCTGTCATATCTCTACAAATGTATTGTCCTTTGTTGAAAATCCCATAGAAGCCTGAGTTCTAAGCCGCATCTTTGAGTTACTCATCTCTGGCCACTCCCATGTGTTACATGTGCAATACACACACTCCTAATAATTGTTTGTTTTTCTCTGGTGAATCTATCCTTCATTATAGAACTCCATCCAAGAACCTAAGCTAGGTAGAGGAAAAACATTTCCTCTTCTACACTCCGGATTCCGACAAGGTCCATCAGATTGCAGACCTCCCTGGTATTTGTCAGATGATGTGCACAGTGACCAATCGCATTGACTTCAGGAAATTTGTCACAACGCACGCAAATGGGCTCGGTAAGGGCCTTTGGGCTAACTTAGATTGCTTTATCAAGATTCCCCATGGCTTCTATAGTCATAGTTGTCATATCAGAAGTACCTGTAGTAGTTGTAATCACTGTGATAGTTTGTAAAAGTGGTAGATGCAGCAACAGCACCTATACACTGGAATTTACACAAGGTTCTCCTGCATTGGCGCATGTAGTTTCCTGAACAATAATGGGAAATAGGAGTTATTTTCTCACTTCAAAGAAGGAAGCTGAGGTCCAGCAAAGTTAAGGGACATTTCTATGTCCACTCAGGACAGTGTGCTGTCAGGTATGAACCTGATGCTAGAATTTTGGCCTCACATGTTATTTCTGGGACAATATAGGAAGTTGATAAATAGCAAACTCCAGGGAGTAGGTCTAAGAGCTCCTGGAAAAATTCCGTGAAGGCATTGGACAGAGGTTCAACGATTTCCAAAAATCATTCTTAAACTATCCAGGCAACATCTCCCAAGTATTTATATGACCATCCTGGTGGACACGAGGCAAGGTTTTATACTCGCTCAGTTCAGATCATCACATCCCCCTGCTCTCTGTTCTCTGAGAGGACCCATGTTCAACACCGACCCACAACCCTCCATCTGCAATGCCTTCCTCCCTGTCTCAACTTGCTGAGTGTTCCTCTAAATCCCACCTCCTCCCTGAAGCCTTTCTAGATTTCCCAAAGGCAGCTGAGAGCTCTCCCTCCCTGAATGCTCATGATCTCGTGTTTGCAATTCTCATCACACCACATCTGGTCTTGTTCTGTGTTTTTCTCCATGTGTGTATGTCCAATGACCCCTCCCACCACCATCATCACTCTCACTTCCTGGAAGGTGGACAGCAAACCATCTTCACCTTTGAGGCGCCACAATGCCTAGTGATGTAATAGATACTCCATGCATCCACAGGCCACAAATGGGTATATGGAGGACATGAGGGTGAGGTAATTTAATCTCTGGATAGGATTTGGGATCAAAGCAGTTCATGTGTGAGGTGTGCTAGGTAGAACTGAAGAGAGTGTCCCGTAGCTGAAGTTCCATGAAGTGGCCACACACATCCCACTGGGATAGCTACACTGAGGCCAGAGGCTTGTCCCTGAGGAGACAGACTTGAAGATTTGCCTTAAAGTAAGAGCCAAATCCTTCAGGTACTGCTAAGACCAGGCTGCAGCAGCACTGGGTAAAAGTTCCCTTAAATGCTTTTCTGAATAAGTTGGCTTCCCTCTAATACGTTATTTAGAGCCGCAGGGCTTCAACCCATCACTAGGAGACTTTGAGATGGGTCAAAGCTGTCTTTAAACATTTGTGTATATGACTACATGAGTGTGTGTTTTCTATTTAGAGCTGTAGGGCTTCAACCCATCACTAGGAGACTTTGAGATGGGTCAAAGCTGTCTAACATTTGTGTATATGACTACATGAGTGTGTGTTTTCTCTGCCTCTGTCTACTTGTGGTACAATGTGATTGTGTGTGTGGCTGCTGAACTTTTACCAGGATGGATCCACAGAAAGTCTCAGTTGAGCCTCCGCTACTCTGGAACGTGGGTCTTTGGGTGGATGTCATCTTGTCTGAGATGAACTGCCCTCTGAGAAAGGAACTCGGAATCACTACAATCTCAGAGTATATCCACAAATGAAAATGCCTTTGAAATGCACACCTGTGCACACATGCACATGTGGTTTCTTAAGGACAATATAAAGCAAACAAACTTAGTTAAGCATCAAACCTATTTTAGCCATTTTTGATAGAAATGTTGATAAAATGAGGTGAAACTTATCCTTCCTACTTAAATAGATTATATGAAGTTATTCCCAAACCTAGCAAGGGCAGGAATCATATCTATTTTGCTCATGTAACATCCTTAGTACCTAACTCTGGGTCTAGGGCAGAGTAGGTATTCTGTAAACATTTGTTGACTCAATCAGTGAATGCATCCAAAACACATCTAAATGGGAGAAAATGAAGTTTAAAGAAGTTAGCATGTTTTTGGTGGTGATCTCATTTCAAGTCAGTGCAGATCTTTATGTGTTTGTGGTCCAACCTGCATCTTCATTTTATTTTATTATTTTTATTTTTTTTGTCTTTTGTTGTTGTTGTTGTTGCTATTTCTTGGGCCGCTCCCGCGGCATATGGAGGTTCCCAGGCTAGGGGTTGAATCGGAGCTGGAGCCACCGGCCTACGCCAGAGCCACAGCAACACTGGATCTGAGCCGCGTCTGCAACCTACACCACAGCTCACGGCAACGCCGGATCGTTAACCCACTGAGCAAGGGCAGGGACCGAACCCGCAACCTCATGGTTCCTAGTCGGATTCGTTAACCACTGCGCCACGACGGGAACTCCTGCATCTTCATTTTATTTTTTAAGAAACTCTTCACTTTGTTCTGGATCTCCACAAAAGTACTTAGCCATAAATCTGCAGTTGCTAAACTCAGCTAGAACCAAGTCAAGTTTCACCTCACCTTCATCTGATTTGTGTGACCTCCTGCCACTAGTTTTATTTTTCTAAGTAAAAGGAAACCATTTGCTTGCTGACAATTCACTAATTTAAATATACCTTCAGGTATGGATTTTCCATAAACCTGGTCACCAGCCCAGCCCATTTGGCTTTTAATTCTGAAATTTATTAGCTCTTCCTAGCCATTTGCAGATACAAGCTCCTTCTTAATTGTTCATGTTTATTCTTACCCTAAACATAGTAAATCTTAATGGCTGTGCTTCCAACATTAAGAGGGAATGTGGTAGCTGTAGGAAAAAAAGTATTCAAAACACATTAAATTAGCAGCAGTATAATAACGTTTCCAAGCTGTTCCCAGGAACTTATACTGACTTTCAAAGAGTAATTGTGCTGAGATTTTTTTTTTGGAGAGATCCTCCAGATGGATGCATTCGCCCCACCTCAAGTTTTTGTCATAACAAGTTTTCTTCCTCATCCCTGAGCCATTCAGATCTGTGAAAATTCTATTTACCACTTTAATTACAGAACTGGTTGAGAATGGATTCTGTTGTTTGGCGGTACTCTATTTGTTTATGGCTCTTTGAGAAAGCCATTTTAATAAGGTCAGATTTGCAATTTAAATGAACTTTAATATTTCTTGCAAAGGCTGGGGCTGATTATTTATGTGAGGGGTGAACATGGTAGAAATTTATGGTTCAAAAATACGTTCTCCTGTTTTCTTTTCCAAATGGTGCATCTCAGGTGATAAACGCTTTCAACTATATTTATAATTTTTTTCCAGAAAAGAGCTGAAAATCCAAATCGGTGAAATAAATCATGACTCTAAATGGCGTTGTTAATACTATGTGTTTCTGCTTTTCCCATTAAAGCCTCTACCCCAACCCCTATTATATTCATGAATAAATATTATTTAGTCATGATTGGATAGGGTGAATTCTTTGTTCTGCCACTTTTACAATACACAGACAAGCAAAAACCAAACCAAACCAAACAAAAATATTACCTGAACTTTAAGGTGTGGCCATTTGTTTGAATTTATTTGATCTCTTGGTGGAAAAGATTTTTAGGTAAAAACATAAATGGAGCCCCTACATTTACCTATTAAAGAATCTGTAACTGAGCATCAGGGAGGCCACTTTACATTCTGTCCTTACAATTTAATTATCCCCAGGAGGGGTGGGCTTTAGGGAAATTCTTCTAACTTGTTGAGGAATTGTTTCTCGATTGGAGTTAGGGCAAAAGAAGCACCAGGATCCTTTCTCTGGCTTGAATTCAGCTGCCCACTTCGTAAGTACTTTGAAGATGCTCTGTTGGAAACACAGTGAAGGATAAAGCAAGGGTTGGAAGCCCTGAATGAAGCTTAAGTGATAGATGCTCATAGGCACCCATACTGAAAATACTTGACTATATTTAAATACGCAGTTTTTTAATACCAAGATAAGAATGAGAATGGGAAGATTGTGTAATTTAAGATTTTTTTTTAAAGATGCAAATTATCTGCGGCAACAAAAAATTATCACAGGAACTAAATTGCTATGACATGACCCTCCCTCCCTCTCACCTTCTCTCCTTTACTTCCTTCCAACAAATTACCCTATTCAAGTTTCACCTATTTGATAGGCTTGGTGGTCTTTGGAGTCAGGTAACTCAGGCTTGTCTCTCTCCTTCCTTGAACAGTCAAGCTTCATGGAAGAGTTGCCTCAATGACCATTTGCACATCCTCCTCTTAACTCACTCCTCACCTCTCCTATGCTCACTCCTGACATTTTGCTGAAACTCTTCTTGTCAAGTTCAGGGATTTCCCCACAATTGGAAATCCAACTGGCACATTCTCTCCTTGGTCTGAATGGCTTCTCTTGAGAATAGGTCCTGTGTCGATGGTCCACCTTTAAACCTGTTCTTCCCTTCTCTTGTGAAGCCTTGGCTCCACTCATGAATCTGTGGATGTTCCTTCTTCATCTCTTTCAGGATGCTGAGACCTTCAGCATTGGTGTTTATCAGAACCCTTTTGTCCTGAGCTCTTCCTCTGTGCTTTCTCAGGTAACGTTACCATTAACTCAGGACTTTAGTTAGCACTTCCATGGTGTATGAGAGGTGGTATTTTGCAGTGTTCTGAGCTGGAGTCTAAGAGTGGTTCTTGCTGGTTTGGGGTTGCTACCTCTACAAAAGACCCCCAGATCCATTTAGCCAATTAGAAGTCTGAGTCGTAGATATTTTTCCCTCCCCCACCCCATATCCAATCAATAAGTCATCAGTTTCTAGCTCTTTAAATTGCCTCTATGCCTCCTCCTCTTTCCAGTCCTTATTGCTTGTCTTGGTCTTGGCTAATTTTATTCTAATTTAGATCCTTCCCTCCTTCCTGGTCGGTCAGATGCCCATTCTCAGAACTATCCCCCATGCTCCAACTAGAGAGCATTTTCTAAAACATAATATCTGGTCATGTCACTTTTCCGCTTCAAACATCTCATGAAAAGAGAAGAAAAACACAAAACAATCAAAAAAACCTCCCTTGGCTGTCCCATATTTTTAGTACCAATTCCAAATTTCTCCATTATCTCTTTGTAGTTGCTTTCTTTAAAAATATTATTTGTCAAAGAACATACAAAGAGTTTGGTCTCTGTGATGTTGAGCCTTTGGAATTTGCCAAGATCCCTTTGTGTGGACTTGTATAGGATAATTTTTTTTTTTTTTTTGTCTTTTCTAGGGCCACACCCACTGCATATGGAGATTCCCAGGCTAGGGGTCTAATTGGAGCTGTAGCCACACCAGCTGTAGGCTGCACCAGAGCCACAGCAACACAGGATCCGAGCCGCATCTGCGACCTATACCAGAGTTCACGGCAATGCAGGATCTGGATCCTTAACCCACTGAGCAAGGCCAGGGATTGAACCCGAAATCTCATGGATCCTAATCGGATTCGTTAAACCCTGAGCCACCATGGGTACTCTTGATAATTTTTTTTTAATTACTAGATCAATATATGTTTGAAAAGAATAATTTCCTCTCATTGTTTTTATTGATCAAGATTAGAACTTAATTTGATTTTTTTTCAATCTGGGAACTGAAATTTTTCCTCAATTCTAGGAAATTCAAATGTTGCTCTTTTCCTGTCTTTATTTTCTTCTTCTGTAAATGCCATTGGACACACGTTAGAGGGTCTCATTCTGTTCACTACCATTGGCAATGTCTTGTTGATATTGTTCATCTCTGTATTCCTGGGCACTTTCTGGATGCTTGTGGTCGCGATGTCTTCTGTCCATTAATCTCTTGCTTAATTTGCTCATTGTGTCTTTTATTTCAATCCCTATATTTTCATTTTTTCAGTCTTACTTGATTCTTTTAAAACTTCATTTTTTGAAATCTAGTATCTTATTCTGTCATGAGTGTTTCTATTCTTTCTTTTGTGCTCTTTAGAAGAACACCAAGTTTTAGCATTTGGGTACTGTAGGCATTTCCAGTTCTTGAAACGCTAATTATACTATTTGTTGCAACTGCTGATTTTCCTTAGAATGGTATATGTCTTCCCGTGATTTTAAATTTTGATAGTGAATTTATTTTCAGTGGGGCTTCCCCCCCCCCCCCACAATTGGGAGTCTTATGTATTTGACTTGTGGAAATATCTTCTATAGAACAGGTGTGGATGTTTTCGTATGGAACCCAGAAGTCTCACTATTCCATGCTGGAGGTTGATTTTTCAGCTTGATATTCTTTAAAACTTCATGTACCTAAAGAGAATTTGGATTTCCACATCAGTCATTGCAAAAATCTGGGTGGTCTGACTTATCCTAAAAGATATTTCCTCATCTAGAGCTAGTGTGATGGTGATAAGGAGGCGGAATCCAAACCTGTTCTACTAACCCCCAATTCCCCATCCATCCCACTCCCTCCCCTCCCATTTTTGGGGTTGGCAGATGCAACAATTACATTTAAAATAGATAAGCAATAAGGTCCTGCTGTAAAGCATCAGGAACTATAATCTCTTGGAGCAGAACATAATGGAAGATAGTATGAGAAAAAGAAAAATATATATATATATATTTGACTGGATCACTATGCTGTACAGCAGAAATGGACTCAACACTATAAATCAACTATATGCTAATTTTAAAAAATCCAGACTACTTTGCTTAATGAACAAGACACTTCCTCACCTGGCTTCTGTCTGTTCTGTTGTTCCAGCTTTGCTTTTCCTCTCCATGAGCCCTTCCCTGCTGCCAGGTCAAACTTTTAGGACCCTGCTTCACACATCACCATGCCTATCTAAATTTCTCCTGATATCTGGGTTGTCATTTCCCTCTGGAAATGACAAGCTTGCCAAGTTGGTGCCTATCCTATCTTCAGAGAATAGATTGGGTACTATTTCTTTGGAAAATCTTCCCCAGGCTCTCTCTTCTGAATTGGAGGGCTTGCCTGTCTGTTCCCTCAGCATCCTATGCACATTTTCCTCATAGTACTAATCACCATGTAGCCTGGTCACTTCCTTGTCTGTCCCTCTCATCCTACCTCCCCACCCCCTCGACTAGAGGAAGGAGGTGCCAAGTCTGATTCTCTTTTACATCCTACTGTTGATTCATGACAGTTTCTTTTCAGTGGCTCCCTTAAAACGGTTAAAAAAAATCTTGGAGCCTGGTGTCACCTAAGGTTGCTGTAAAATTTGTATTTTTAAAAGATCTTCCTTTCACCAGTTCACCATTCAGTAGGGAAATCCATAGAGTGACCCATCGTGGGACAGTTGGAATAACCCAGGACACAAATGTTGACACACTCAGGCTGGGATGAAAAGAGAGTATGGATTCTAGAGATGCTTGCCAGTAGCATCAGTAATATGTGGGGTTAAGGGACAAGGAGGATTCGCAGGTTTTCTCAAGTTTCTAGCATGAACACTGAAGGTACAGTGATATTATTAACTGAGGCAGGAAGTCATTCAGAGAACAGGTTCGAGCAGAAGTAGGCTCTGGAAGGGGAGGAGAATGAACTCGGCTTTTCACATGTTGCTTTGAAGTATTTACTGGTGGACAATCAGGATGCATTGGAAACTATGTGTCAAAGGTCAGGGGACGGGTTAAAACTGGACAGCAGTTGTTGGCACACAGAGGGTGCGTGAAGCCATGGAAATAGATGGACTTCTTCAAAGTGGTCATGAAGTGTGAAAAGAGAGAAGGGGCAATGGTTGAGTTCTGGAAGAGAACAAAATTGACTACAAGGCAGGAAGAAGAACAAGAAACAAAGAAGGAGAGAGAGGCAGATGTTTAAGGAGACTGGAGGAGAGTGAGGGGAGGGTGTTCTCCGAAGAGGCAAGGGAAAAGCGAATGTCAGTAAGAGATTTGGGTTCCACTGGGTTAAACTCAGCATATGTGGAATGGAACCCAGCTGAACCCACCTTTACTGGTCTACCTTCAGTAAAGCTGAAGACAGAATTTATACAGTCTATTTTTTACAGGAACCATATTGACACTTTTACATAACGGGGCATCATAAATTATGTTTTCATGTGTGAATGGATAAAAGGCACAGAGAGCAGAGTTTTATATAGTATTTGGAAACATCAGTCTGCAAATCAAATTTAACAACAGAGGATGTGTAATTAAATGATACCTCCTTGAAGGCTTTTCTGCCAGTTGAATTAAACTAAGACAGCCTGACATGCTAAGCTTTTCTTGTAATGTCCCCCATTTACACTCACTCAGTTCAGACCATCACATCTGCCTGCTTGCTCTCTGTTCTCTGAGAGGACCCAGGTTCAATACCAGTCAATGCCCCTCCATCTGCTTCCTCTCAGTCTCAACTTGCTGAGTGTTCCTCTAAATCCCACCACCTCCAGGAAGCCTTTCTAGATTTCCCAAAGGCAACTGTGACCTCTTCTCCCCTGAATGCTCACGGTCTCATGTTTGCAATCCTCAGCACACCACATCTGGTCTTGTGTGTTTTTCTCCACGTGTGTATGTCTTATGACCCCTCCCACCACCACCATTGCTCTCACTTCCTGGAGGGTGGACAGCAAACCATTTACATTCTTGGGGCACCACAGTGACTAGTGACATAGCGGATGCTCAATGCATAGGTGACAGATATATAGACGATTGGAGAGTGAGGTGATTTAATCTCTTGATGGGGTTTGGGGTCGAAGCAGTTCATGTATGAAGTGTGCTGGTGGTCCTGGGGGGTCCAGTAGCTGAAGCTCCCTCATGTGACCACACACATCCCATGAGGACAGCCACACTGAGGCCAGAGGCGTGTGCCCTGGCAAGAGACAGGTTTAAGGATTTGCTTTAAAGTGAAAACCACACCCTTTAGGTGCTAGAATGGAGGGAAGCTCAACTGAGACTTTCTGTGGATCTGCCCCAGTAAAAAGTCAGCTGCCACGAACATAATCACATTGTATCACGGGTAGACAGAGGCAGAGAAAATATTCACACCCCCTCACACAAACAATTATGTGTATACATAATATTTTAAAGACACATTTGACCCATCTCCAGGCCTCCTAGTGATGAGTTGAGGCCCTACAGCTCTAAATCATGTATTAGAGGGAGGTCAACCTTATTTAGAAAAGCATTTAAGGCACTTTTTTTCTCTCTCTCTCGTCTTTTTTTTTTTTTGGTTATGCTTGAGGCATGTGGAGCTTCCTGGTTAAAACCTCGCCACAGTATTAACCAGAGCCACAGCAGCGACGATGTCTGATCCTCTACCTGCCGCACCACCAGGGAACTCCACATTTAAGGCAGCTTTTACCAAATGCTGCAGCTTGGTCTCAGTAGTAAACAGTGTGCAAATTGGAAACCTTGTCTCTTGGGTCCACCAGGGTGACACAGCAGCGAAGTGGTCATATCAATACCTGGGAGAGGTAGCCTGGATAGTTTAAGAAGTTATTTGGAAATTGTTGGCGCCTTACTTAAGTCCACTTGAGTTTTGATGTAATCCATTGTAAATTGTGCCTTCTTACAAGAGTATCCAACCAATGGCTCTTCTTTTCTCTTTTCCTTTTGTAAGATGTTCCCACTCCTATTTTCTCCTTTCTTATTTTGAGATAAAAGGGATGTTTGGATAGAAATTGTCAGTGTTCATACTTAGATCTTATTGTGTGTCCATGATGGTGGAGGTGGAGTCATAGGCAGGGACAAATGAGGACAAAGTGCAACAAAGCCTGATGCTCTCGGTGGCAAAATTCACTTAGATTCAGCTTTTGGATACATCCTAATTTTTTTTTTTCTTTTTTATGGCTGCATCTGAAGCATATGAAATTCCTGGCCAGGGGTTAAAACTGGAGCTGCAGCTGAGGCCTATCCCACAGCCACAGCAACACAGGATCCCAGCCGCCTCTGGGATCTACACCGCCATCTCACGGCAACACCGGATCCTTAACCCTCTGAGCAAGGTCAGGGATCAAACCTGCATCCTCACAGAGACAACATCGGGTCCCCAACCCACTGAGCCACACCAAGAACTCCCATTCTAACTTTTAAAAGAGCAAATGTATGCTCCTATTAATTTATTTTTGAGTTTATTTGGGTTCCTAAAGGCCACAGCATCTGGGGAGCACTGCGGGCAGTAGGGTACATTGTCTGGGTGTATTTCATGCTGCACTGCACCCAGGGCTGAGTGAATGAAAAAAATTTCGGGATGGAGGCACAGGTGGATGTGACTTTTCCTCCCTGCGCAATAATCACACATGCTCATTGCCCCAGCTGGTGACACCTAACGCCAGCTTCCTGGGGCCATAGCTCAGCACTAGTAGAGAGACACCCAGCTACTTCATAAAAGCCTCCAAATGAGGAAAAAAGGAATTGCTTTTTAAATGACTTGATATATTTGCAGAGATCACTGGAGTTCAGGCCAGCAACAAATACGTTCGCCACTCTTTTCAAAAGAGGAATGATCCTTGAGCTTACCTCTAGGAAGTTTCAACATATGGAGAAAAATAGCCCAGAACATCCAAGAAGTAATGGAATCATGAGTGAATAAGCAGCTTGGTGTTGCCACAGATAAATCATCCAGGACCCATCTGAAAGCTGTTTAAAATTCACTGTGGAGGGGAACCAAGTTACTGCAATTCATCTTGATTTGGGTAATGTATTTGATATCACGTCACAAAATTTTACTTAAGAAATTAATTGACACTGGCTTGGATATGAACACTGTCACAGGGATTGATAATTTTCAGGGGGTCTGTAAACAAGGCCTGGTGATGAATAGTGTGACATCCAGCCAGAG
The DNA here is from genome assembly GCF_054392235.1 of Sus scrofa. Lineage (NCBI taxonomy): Eukaryota > Metazoa > Chordata > Mammalia > Artiodactyla > Suidae > Sus > Sus scrofa. The sequence continues at coordinate 120,907,685 of NC_139389.1, read as the reverse complement.
GTAGTTGATTAGTAGGGGTGACAAAGAGATTGGTGTTAAGCTTGATCATAGGCAACGATGTTATTAATGGTTTCCAAGAGAAAGTAAAGAGAATGTTAATGAAATTTGCAAATTATACAAACTGGGGTGGTGCTGGAATAACTCCAATAAGAATGATGGATAGAATTTATTCCAAGAGATATAGACAGGTTCAATATATGGGTAATAAACAGTAAGATGAGATTCATTTTCAAAAAATGCAAACTAGGATAGATCAGGAGGAAAAATAAAAGAAAAAAATGATTCCTGTAAGGCCACTGAGAACTTCATGTGCAAGATGCTTCGGGGTCCTTTTTAATTGGGTACCAACCTATCTCTACCTCAGTGTGAGATATCCTTTCCTATTTGTTGTCTGTACCTCCCCCCATCCATTCTTTCCCCAATAATCCCCTTGAATGGTCTATGATCTTTTACATCTCAGTGCTTTTGCAAATACTGTTCCCCTTGACCAAGTGCCCTTTCCTTTTATTTGTAAAATTGGGTGCATTCTTCAATATTCTACTCTTCAATTCACCTTTTTTTGTGATATGGTTCTCTCCTCCCCTAAAGAGCCACTTTCTCCTCTGCTTGGTCCTGCCAATTGGTAAACACTTTCATTAGGATGCTGGTCTAATCGCACTGTAACCCTGCAGGGGCAAGAAGGGCATGGCTTAGCATCACTCTTCAGGGTCAGTGTCAGGAACGCAGCCTAAGTTCCATATCAGCCACTTATGTGCTATGTGAGTTCTTAGACCTTTCCAAGCCTCAGTTGTCCTGACTGTAAAATGGGCATCATCCTAGTCAATTCAGGCTGCTATAACAGAATAACATAGACTGGGTGGCTTAAACAACAGATATGCATTTGTCACAGTTCTGGAGCCTGAAAGTCCAAAATCAGATGAGGGCTGTCTTCCTGGTCATGTCCTCACATGGTTTTCCTTAGAGGGTGCATGGGGAGGGTGGAGGGGGGAAACGGAAAGGGGGAGAGGGAGAGAAATTAATTCTATCATGAGGGCCCCACCTTCATGATCAAATTTAATCCTAATTACCTCCCAAAGGCCCCTTCTTCAAATAGCATCACATTGGGGAATATGGTTTCAACATATGAATTTTGGTAGGAAAGAAACATTTGGTCCATGGCAGGCTTTCTGCAAGGATTCAATGACATACTCTTTATAAAAAGGATTTTGCAGTTCCCATTGTTGCTCAGCAGATTAAGAACCCATCTAGTATCCATGAGGATGTGGGTTCGATCCCTGGCCTTGGCCAATGGGTTAAGGACCTGGAGTTGCGGTGGCTGTGGTATAGGCCAGCAGCTGCTGTTCCAAAATGTCTGCTCACCTGGGGACTTCCATACGCTGCAGGTACAGCCCTAAAAAAGTTGCAGGGTTGGGGTGCTTGGCCTGTTTACTGTCAGTTATCATTATTCTTAGTAGCAGCATTACTGTCCAGTGTTCCTACTAGTAGCAGTTGCTTAAACCTTTTTTTTGTTTGTTTGTTTTCAACTGTACCTGTGGCATATGGGAGCTCCTGGACCAGGAATGAATCTGAGCCACAGCTTTGAATTATGCCACAGCTGCAGCAACACCAGATCCTTAACCCACTGCCCCAGGATGGGGATTGAACCTGCGCCACTGCAGAGACAATGCCAGACCCTTTGCCTGTTGCGCTATAGCAGGAACTTCATTTTTTTTTTTTTAATAGATGAACTCTTTGAGGACAGGAAATTTAATCCTATCTATCTATATCATTATCATCTTTTACTCCTTCTGGTGCCTTGCACAGTGTCTGGTGCATAGCAGGGCTTTCAGACAACCAGTGGGCAACACATCACCATGAGTTCTTCGGGAAGCTATTGGAGCCTTTCTTTTGCTATTTGTACTTTGGGCTCAGTAGGGAAGTGGAGGATCTAGATAATTTAAGCTCTTTTCCAGTTCCTTTTGCAGGTGTTTCAAAAGAAAGCAGGGGACATTTTCACCTCTGAGTTGTGTGTTATTTCAAGTACCCAGGAGAGACTTTCTGGTGTCTTTCTGGTGAGATCACGTCTGAAGGAATATGGCGCAGAATGAGCCAGATACAGCCAGTTGGGTGGAGAGAGAAACAAAAGCTATGTGAATGGCCAGAAGGACAGCTCGTCTGATTTATTTAAGAGAGGCTCTGGGGGGAGTGGGGTGGGAGGGTAGAGGCTTTGGGAGGAAAGGCATGTGGAGACCCCAAGGAGGGAGCAGGATCTTGGCACGTCATATGGCTTGGAATTAACAGCTTGGCCAAAAAATAGAAAGAGACACATGATCCTGATGGTTCCTCTGACTGATGCCAGGAGAATCCCTCTGGCTCTGGAATAGTCATTTGGGTTGAAGTGCTGTGCTCTTACATGCACGAACTTACTGAAAATAGATGAAGCCCCAAGAAGTCCCAGTCAGTTTTGAGAGAATAATATGTGTTTTCTGACATGCATATATGCTAGAAACCACCCCAGCCTGCCCATGTTTGTTCACTAACCCCACCATCTGCCCTCACACATTTGCTGGAAATATGGTATTAGTTGGTGTATGCTGAGTAACAAATATCTCAGCTAATGCTGTCTGATAAACACGGGTAAGAAGGTCAAATGCAATTTGCCTGATCTAGACTGAATTTGGCTGAGCCAGGCTGGATTCCAGCCAGATTCAGGTCTACTTGTGGGGAATCGTGGCACACGCTCTTCTCATGGGAGATCATGGGCTTACAGGAAATCTAGCCACGTCATGCAGTTGCACCGAAGGTCTCTGCTCCCATTATTTCTGCTAATAGTCTGCTGATGAGAGCAAGTCCCGTGGCTAAGCCTAACATCAAAGATAAGTACACTCAACCTACATATTGCAGATTCCATAAATGTATAGGACAAAGACCATTGAGATGTAATTCTATAACAGGAAGGAATGAAGAATCGGGAAATAATCCAACATCTGCAACCACCATTTCACTGCTTATCTATTGCTCAGTCAGCTCTGAAAACGTTTTCTGTCCAATTCTCATCCTTAACCTACTCTCACCACCTCCACTCTAACCTCTAGATGTGATTACGTTTTCCGAGCCTTTCTTCAGTGACCCCAGGTACTGTAGCCCTGGTCCATGCTCCTGGCCTGTCTGTGTCACCATGCAAGGTGCCTAGAATCTGAGAACCCCTTGCTACTGCCCATACTACCTCTATCACAGGGCATCCCTGGGTTCAGATGGTAGGGCTAGAAGTCAGATGTCATCTCTCACTAACTCTGGTGAACCTTCACCTCCCTAGTTGCCACTGAAGGAGGAAGGGCACATTTTAATCAGGGTTCCCTGGATTATTTTTCAGCACAACCTGGTATTGCTTGAGATACCTCTCTGCCTCATCAGTATGGTTCATTTAGGCTGATTTCAAGGAAGTCTTATTTTCTTTTTCTTTTTCTTTTTTTGTCTTTTTGCCATTTCTTGGGCTGCTCCAGCGGCATATGGAGATTCCCAGGCTAGGGGTCAAATCAGAGCTGTAGCCGCCGGCCTACACCAGAGCCACAGCAACGCAAGATCCAAGCCGAGTCTGTAACCTACACCACAGCTCACGGCAACACCGGATCATTAACCCACTGAGCAAGGGCAGGGATCGAACCCGCAACTTCATGGTTCCTAGTCGGATTCGTTAACCACTGCGCCACGACGGGAACTCCGGAAGTCTTATTTTCAAGCTCAATCTTGGAGTCAGCACTGCACATAGATTGGATGAAAAGAATCAGTATTTCCGATGGAAGGAATATTATCTGAAAATAGCAATGAGATCTTACTGTATAGCACAAGGAACTATATCTAATCTCTTGGGTTAGAACAGGATGGAAGATAAGAAAAAGAATATATATATATATATATATATATATATATATGACTGGGACACTTTGCTTTACAGCAGAAATTGGCAGGACATTGTAAATCAAATATATTTTAATAATAAAATTTTAAAAAAAGAAATTTTAGGAAGCTTCCCAAAGTTTTAACTTATAGTAAGTTCGAATGTTCAGCCTATACTTGGGAAGCCAGAAACCAGAGGCTGGCACTCAGTTGGTGAGAAAGAAAAATCACTCTCTTTTGATCTAGGACCCAGGTAGGACAGTGGCCTCTGAGAACCTCTGCAAACTCCTCATGCTCTTCGCTCCCCTTCACCCATTGTGGTCCTATCTCACTGACTGCGCTCTGTCCCCTGACCCATCAAACTGCCATTCCTCAGGGCCTTTGCACATGCAGTCACCTCTGCCTTGAATATCCTTCCCTGACTTGGCCTGGCTGGTTCCTTTCCAATCTTTTCCCCTCCACTTACACGTCTCCTTATCAGAGAAGCCTTTCTTAATTGCTATTTTCTGATTGCCCCTCAGATTCACTTTCGACCTTTCCTTACCCGGTTCTTTGTTCTGAGAGGCACTGACAGGCTTCCGTGCCCTCTGGCTTCCTTGGGGTCAGATCAGAGGATGGAGAGAGGACGAGGTATTTATTCCTCGGGCTCCTTCTCTGGTGAGTCACGTGGGGGTGCTGGGTACCTCTATTGAAAACTTCTGCCGAGAGGATGCTTCCTGCAACCATCTTCCTGCAAGAGGATGACCTCCTCCCCCTGCTCTTTTGGGTTGGTCGAGGTCAATTGCCAGCTCTTCTCTTTCCTGCCCTACCTACTTCACCATTCCTTGCTAGCTTCTCTAAAACTCTCCTCACACATTTTGTTTTTTTTTCTTTTTGCAGCCCCACCTAGGACATATGGAAGTTCCCAGCCTAGGGGTGGAATTGGAGCCACCGCTGCAGGCCTACACCACATCCATGGCAACATGGCATCAGAGCTGCTTCCATGACCAATGTCACCATGTATGGCAACACTGGATCCTTAACCCACTGAGTGAGGCCAGAGACTGAACCTGTATCCTCACGGAGACTGTGTTTGATTCTTAACCCACTGAGCCACAATGGGTATGCCTCTCTTCACACTTTTAAGTATATAGTCTTTTTCTAAACTTTCCTCAATTACTCTGCTTGAATTTGTCCTCTGCTTCCTGCCAGAACCCCGACTGAAATGGGACCCACTCAAAGGACTTCGCCCTCCTCCCATTATTCTCCTTCACTTAATATTATTTTCCTTCGTATACTTATAGTTATATATAAAATTTTAAAATTTATTTGTTTACTTGTTTAAGACATATATTCCCAGCTAACAGTGAGCGCTGTGAAAATAGGAACAAGTATTATTTACCAAGACATAGTTGCTCCCTGGTACTTTGGCTCAGAAACTATTTGTCCAATGAGTGAAAAAAAAAAAAAAAAAAAAAAGAGCAGATAACGAGATGCTAATTGGGTTGCCAGAGACACAGTGTCATCAATTGAGCACTTGCTCTTTGCCAGATACTTCCTGCATCACCTCATTTACAAAACCGATAGGTAGACGTGATGCATGTCATTGTCATATCCATGATGAGACGGAAATTCTGGGAGGTCAGGTAACTTTCCAGAGGACACGCAACTAATGGCAGTGGTCCCAAGATTCAAACCCAATTCTGCCTGATGCCTGGTGCTGTGCTTTTAACCACTGCCCTAATCTGGTTGGGCCCTGGAAGGTAATACAGGTACTAGGAGCCGTTCCTAGCCTTTTTTTTTTTGGCTAGTATATTCCTCCATCATTTTTTTTCCCCCTTCTCTTTCACAAAGAACTGAGCCTGGCTCCAGGCTGTGGTGGGGTAGTTCTCGCCTAATAGATTCTGCCTCTTTGTTGGCTATGTGTACCAAGGATATAGTTAATGATTTGCTCTTATGTATGTATAAGATGTGAAGAGAGGTTAATCCCATACCAAACAGAACACCTGTCAAAAAATTAGTGCCTTTGTTTTATAAATCCCCAGCCTCCCTTTGATTATCGCTGTAACTCACGCAGACAGAAGATAATCTCTAAATTATACAGAGCTTCATGATTAAAATATTTTGCCCCTTTTTTTTTAAATAGTTTAAGAAGAAAGAGGATGTGGCTTTGGAGGCTCAGTGTCAAATTAAGCAATAACAGAGCCATAGAGGAACATAATAAATATGCATAAAGAGACTTAAAAAAGCATTTCTAATAGGTCCATACCATAGGAATTTGCTGTGTGTGAAATTGAAAGACTTCCCAGGGAAAATTCTTGGCCCATTTGCTTTTAAATTCACTTTTTATGCTCTTTTGTTAAAAAAAAAAATGTTTTAAGCTCCTTTATTCCCTTGCAGAGGCGTCTGATCAAAGGAACATTCTCGGAGCTCTGGAGTTTCTCAAATGCCAGACCAGAGAAGACCTTTGTTGAGGGCAGGTACCTTCTGAGCTCCCTGTCAGCTTATAGTTAGGGTAGGACCAGAACCATCCTTGTTCTGGTTTTCCCTCCAAAGACCAAGGCTATAATCCCAGGCATAATCAGTCACTGAAAAGGACTTGGAAATGTTTATTGAGACCATCTGGGTTAGGCTTAGCAGGTGAGAGAATTCAGAGGCAGCAACATGCCTGAGGGAGCTTATAACTTATCTGGGGACACTGGATGTACATCTGCTGTAATAGGCAGTACTGCAGACTGGTCCAAGGGGTGAAATCTGGGGAGTTCAAGACTGAGCGTTGATTGTCTATGGGGGTGACTTTTGAGTGGGGGTGGGGCTTGCACCTCATTGAAACTGATGATTCAGAGTATGAGAGCGACAGGCGAAGGCTTGGCAAGTGGAGAAAGTCACTTCCAGAAATTTGGAATTGCATCTGCGGTGAATAAAACTTCTTGCTCAAGTGAAAGCAGCAGAGAGGCTGTAAAAAGAGCGTTTTCAGAGCAGACCTAAATTCTGATACCTCTCTTGCTGCTTACAAGATGTATGTCCTTGGTTTTCCCTTCAGCTCTCAATTTTCATTTTTCTAAAGCATTAGGAAGAGGGAATGGTTGGAAGGAACAGTGGAGAATGAGAAGAAGCCTATTCTTTTTCAGAATATCCTATCTGTTCTAAGAAAGCCTGCAAATTTGCAAGTGGTTGAACCTCTTCACCCAAGATTTATAACCATAGAGAAATTACTCCCTTGGAGAGGCAGACCTTCCAGAACTTTTCTGCACATTATTTAGGTATCTGGTAACTTTGTACCATTTCAGAGGTTTATATGCTTAGGGAGCATTGTGGATTTAATGTTTTCTCCATCTTAATTCAAATATTAGAGTTTTGGAAAAGTGCCTTAGACTATGTAAATGTCTATACAATTGGTGTATGGGTTTTGTTGGTATCTGAGAATTTGGGTTATAAAACAGAAAACTCTGTAAACAGAGTTGACTGTCAGATAAATATGTCTTCATTTTGTTTGAGCTCTTTTATGAAGCAGGTTGATTTTTAGCTCTTGTGAATCACATCACATTTATATAGCAACAAAGAAAACAAATGAGCTAATATAACCCATATATTTTTCATCTCACAGACCTGAGCTAAACTTTTATAGCTAACGTGTTGCTGAAGTTTGCCTGTTTTCTTTTTATCTAGAGGCAAAGGAGTAAGAAAGTAATGATGTATTGAGCAACTGATACATGATCCGTGCTAGAGGGTTTACAGTGATTTCTCACTTAGTTCTCGGAATGACAGTCAAGGCAGACATCACTTTCTTTTTTAAAACAAGTTGTTGGAGTGTAGTTGACTTGCAATGCTGTATTAGTTTCAGGTGTACAGCAAAGCGAATCAGTTACACGTATAAATATATCCATTTTTTTCCTGTATAGGTTATTACACACCATTGAGTAGATTTCCCTGTGCTAAACAGTAGGCTCTCATTAATTATCTATTTTATTTTATTTTATTTTGTCTTTTTAGGGCTGCACCCACAGCATATGGAGGTTCCCAGGCTAGGAGTTGAATTGGAGCTGTAACTGCCGGCCTACACCATAGCCACAGGAACGCCAGATCCGAGCCGTGCCTGCAACCTACACCACAGCTCACGGCAGCGCTGGATCCTTAACCCACTGGGCACGGCCAGGGATTGAACCTGTGTCCTCATGGATACCAGTCAGATTCGTTTCAGCTGGGCCACGGCAGGGACTCCTTCCTAATTATCTATTTTATACAGTAGTATGTATATGTTATTTCCACCCTCTCACTTTCCTCCTCCTCCAAATGGTTTCACACATGGTAACCAAAAGACTGGTTTTGAAATCTGTGAGTTTATTTTATTTTATTTTATTTTATTTTATTTTATATCTTATTGCTTTTTAGGGCTGCACCTGCATATGAAGTTCCCAGGCTAGGGGATGATTCGGAGCTGCAGTTGCTGGCCTACATCACAGCCACAGCAATGTGGATCCTTAATCCACGAGTGAGGCCAGGGATCGAACCTGCATCCTCATGGTTACTAGTTGAGATCATTACTGCTGAGCCACAATGGGAACTCCTGTTTTTGTTTTATAAATAAGTTCTTTTGTATCATTTTTATTAGATTCCACAGGTAAGAGATATCATATGATATACGTCATTCTCTTTCTGACTTCCTTCGCTCAATATGATAATCTCTAGGGTCCATCCATGTTGCTGCAAATGACATTATTTTATTCTGTTTTATGGCTGAATAACATTCTATTGTGTTTATGTACCACATCTTCTTTATCCATTCCTCTGTGGATGGACATTTAGGTTGCTTCCATGAATTGGCTATTGTAAATTGTGCTGCACTGACCATTAGGGTGCATGTATCTTTTCTAATCATGGTTTTCTCTGGATAGATGCCCAGGAATGGGATTGCTTGATCATATGGTAGTTCTCTATTTAGTTTTTAAAGAAACCCTCATATTGTTTCCCAGAGTAGTTGCACCAATTTACATTCCCACCAATAGTGTAAGAGGGTTCCCTTTTCTCCACACCCTGTCCAGCATTTATTGTTTGTAGACTTTTTGATGATGGCCATTCTGACTGATGTGAGGTGACACCTCATTGTTGCATTTCTCTAATAACTAGTGATGCTGACCATCTTTTTTTTTTTTAACGTGTTTAGATATCACTTTCATAATTTATAAAATGGCATGATAATAATGCACAAGTCTCAAAGATACCATTAGGATATAATAAGATAATGTGTGTATAGTATTAAGTCTAACATCTTCCTCGTAGCTATAATAATTATTATTATCATTTTAATTTTATTTACCTCACTAGTGTTATCCACTCAGTAGGCGCTATGATTAAAGTACTCTTAGAAGAAGGCCCCGAATGATTCTCATCTGTAAATAAAATGAGGAAGTTAATTTACCTATTTATTACCACTGATGTGTGAGAAATAAACTTATATTCAAACACTCCTTAAAAATTCACCTGTGTCTGGATGAATCCAAATTTCATTGGCTCATATCTAGTGTCCAAATCTTAGTTTCTAATATTATTCTTCAATAAAAGGATCCGGGGCTTTTTGGAGGAATGACTGATCCTAGGGCTGGGGAGGAAATATTCAGGGTGAACCGGATCATTTTTCGTGCTAGAGAGCAAAGAATTGCTCAAATAAACAATCAAACGGATGCCATATTGAGGGGTGTCTGTGAAAGAGACACAATAGCCAACTGAAAGAGCTTCCAGTGGCCAAAACTGGAATGATATAAATAAGGCAATGAGCTAGTACTGGATTATAAAATAAAGCATACAATAAATATCCACAGGTCCATACTGACATAAATAAACGATTGAATAATGAAATAAATGGGGGGAAGAGATAGCCCATAGAGAAGAATTAACATAATTTATGTAGATTTTCTGTCCCCAAGAAGGTGGAGTCCAACTCCCCATGTTTAAGGGTCAGTTGTGCATAGTGACTTCCTTCCAAAGAGCACAGTATAGAGATAGGGAAAAAAGTAATTTAACAGTGAAGAAACCTGACAAACACTATCTCAGCTAAGTAATTAAGGTCAACACCCACAGCGATAAGTCATGCCAATAGCAAGGATGTAAGAAAACTATTCTTTTATCTCTGCGGTCTTCCACCTAAACCCCCATAACCTCAGGGTAATCATGAGAAAAATATTGGACCAACTCTGATGGAATGAAGGACTCTCTATAAAATGCTGATTAGCACTCCTCTAAACTGTCAGAAACAAGGAAACTTTGAGAAACGATCATGGCCAGGAGGTGCCAAGGATACGTGATTAAGTACAGTGTGGCATCTTGGCACAGAAATTGAATTGCAGGTAAACACTAAGGAAACATGGAAAAAAATGTGGCCTTTAGTTAATAATTATTAATGAATATTGTTTCATGAACTGTAACAAATTATAAGATAATAATGGGGAAATTAGGTGTGGGTATAGGGAACTCTGTTATCGTCTTTGTAATTTTTCTGTAAATCTAAAACTGTTGGAAGATACTAATTAGTTTGACATAAACTTGCAGCAGCAATTTGTGTGTCCATAAATATGCCAAAAACTGGAAGAATTTGGCGTTCCCACGTGGCTCAGTGGTTAACAAATCTGACTAGGAACCATGAGATTGTGGGTTCGATCCCTGGCCTTGCTCAGTGGGTGAAGGATCCGGCGTTGCCGTGAGCTGTGGTGTAGGTTGTAGATGCGGCTCAGATTTGGCGTTGCTGTGGCTGTGGTGTGGGCCAGTGGCTAAAGCTCCAATTGGACCCCTAGCCTAGGAACCTCCATATGCTGTGGGTGCAGCCCTAAAAAGAAAAAAAGACCAAAAAAAGAAAAAAAACAAAAAACTGGAAGAATTCATTTTTGTTTTTTAAATATAATTTGAGGCTGGAGAAGCTAGAGCAATATGAGAGCAAGGAATCTGGTAGCAATTTCTCTTCTTTTTCGATTATGGTTTCTAAGCAGAGTATCATAAATGTACTTAATGACAAGTGACATGTCAATGAAAAGCTAATTATTTCTCCTATGTTGAAGGGGTCCATGCTGAGGAAAACAAGGGCCTCTGGGGGTCCTGCTTGAATCCCCTCTCCTCACAGTGTTGGTTTTTGAGCTACTAAGTGCATGGCTGGAAAACAATTTTTTTTTTTTTTTTTTTTTTTTTGTCTTTTTGCCTTTTCTAGGGCTGCTCCCGTGGCATACTGAGGTTCCCAGGCTAAGGGTCTAATCGGAGCTACAGTTGCTGGCCTACGCCACAGCCACAGCAACACGGGATCTGAGTCGTGTCTGTGACCCACACCACAGCTCACGGCAACACTGGATCCTTAACCCACTGAGCAAGGCCAGGGATCGAACCCACAACCTCATGGTTCCTAGTCGGACTCGTTAACCACTGCGCCCTGACGGGAACTCCTGGAAAAACGATTTGTTAACTGCAGCACACTTAACACAAGGATAAGAGATTTAGGAATCCCAACCAAAGGGGAGCTGGATCAGAATGATGCTTGGACTTGGCTCCCTGAGTACATCCCCCACACTTGGCTTTGTGGACAGATGGGATTCATGGTCGAGCTTTTAGAGCAGGCAGGCAGGTGTCACGATCAAGCCAGGCTTCAGCACTTCAGCTTGTTTGGAAGTGGGAAGAGGTCCAGGCCAGGATAACCTGAGCGCATTTCCTGAGGAAATGGAGCTCCAGGCCAGGGTGCCAGTTCTGAGGAGAGAGAGAAAGGATGCATGTGTGAGGGGCCTCCCGAAGGAGAAATTGTGGTGGATTGGAAGGGGGTGATTGGTAAAAGAGGGAAAGTCAGAGAGAACTTGAAGGAGGATAAATAAGAAACGAATACCTTTTTAAAAAGTAGCAGTCCAGAGGAGAATGTGTATTTGCGGGAGAGAATGATTTCAGTCAAAGGGGTGTTGAAAAGTGACAGGTAATTGGGCTGTTCAGGTGGGGTAGTACTGTTGGCGTAGAGAACTGGGGCTGATGGAGCTTGGGAGCTACGCTGGACATGCAGATTAAGGGGGTAATTCAGAGAGATGCAGAGAGATGGCATCTCGGGTGGCATGGACAGGGAGCTCTTTGTGGAGAGGAGAGAGAAGCAAAGGACAAAGCAGAACCTTGCGGCGAATGTGCACATCGGGGAGACAGGGAGGAGGAGCTTCAGGAAACAGTGTCCAGGGCTCTGTGGCTCTCTCCATGTCAGAGACTGAGCTGGGTCACAAATCTCTCTCAGCGCTGTCTTGCTGAGACCGCTAAGACTAGCCCATGAATAGCTGGAGAGGCAGCCATCGGGTGGGTCTGAGTTGAAATGAGCCTCAAATTCTTATCGGGAAAGTTACTCTTTTGCTGGAGAGCCTACTTCCATAAGGGTTCCTTTACGGGGTTAAATCAACAGGGTCACCATGTATTTTATCATCCAGATCAGGTCACTTTTGAGAGTGAAATGAAGTGCTATTAACAATGACAAAGGGACATCACGCATAAGCCATTTCTGTCCCAGGCAAACTGAATGCCCGGTAACCTATATAAAGACATTCATAGGTCTAGGAGGGAGTTTTGGCTAAATCATCCCACTTCTTTCAAGATCCTTTAGATGAACTTCTGGACTCTTCAATCATTCTTTCTCTTTTTCTCAAAGAGTTCTGTATATATTGATCTCTGCCTATATTTGGCTGACAATTATTTTAAATGATCTTGCGTTTCCCCAGGCATTTCAGTATTGAATGTACTTGTGGGGTTGAATATGAGAACAAAATGGACATTTCTAACAATTGATCATTTTCTTATTTCCTAAAGAGGTTTCAAACAGTAGGCACTTTGAGGATGAAATAATAAGCAGTTTGATGCGTGGGGAGGAAAGAAGTTCAGGATGCTTAATGGACAGAAGGTAACGAGTCCAGGGGAGGATGCTGATTCTTTCATTTCCCAGGTTGCTAAACTTTTTGGCACTTCCCGCTTGGAAAGCACTGGCATAACACTTTTTGGATAATTCACAAAGTTCTTAGCCAAGTTCATTATCCAGCCCCACCTATTACTCCCAATTAGCCACGTTTCACGGGCTGCAATGGATAATTAGCCATTACCCTAATACATGGCAATACTGAAGGGAGCGGATTGCCAAAAATAAATGGACAAGAGTGCTGACAAACCACAGGGGTGAGTGGAAGGGACAACAGCTTTGCTGATTGCCCTCTTACACAGTGAGGCATATGCCAAGCTGCTGAAGAGAACTACAATAGGAAAACTCCTTTTACTCCTCATGAGACACTAAAGGAAAAAAGAGTGAAAGGGGTCTTAAAAAGTGACGTTACTCCAAGCATTGCTCTTGCACAAGAGCTCTCTCCTCAGGAATTTGTTAACTCTGATGTGTCCCAGTGGAATCAGAATCAGACATTATAGTTATCAGCAGGCTGGATAGTTCTACTTGGAACTTTATGTAATGTGGCACATTGATTGATCTATGGATGCTTGTAGTATCAGGTGACTTCACTATCTAAGTGACTATGCATACACCTGACCTTTGAACAATATGTGTTTGAACTGTGTGGATACACTTGTGGGTGAATTGTTCTTTTTCTTTTTTTTCCAATAAATACTACAGTACGACACAATCTATGGTTGGCTGGATCTGTGGGTAAGGAGTCATGGATGTGGAGGGCTGACTACAATTATACATGGGATTTTGACTGCTTGGAGGGTGGATGCTCCAACCCCTGTGTTGACAGGGGTCAACAGTGCTGGTAAAGAACTTGGGTGGAGCTTGGTTCCAATTACTTGGGACATTAAGTGGCAATGTTAAGTTATAGATTTTACTTTATAAGATGATGTGATGGTTAATTTTATATGTCAATTTAACTGAGCCATGGGGTGCCCAGATACTTGGTCAAACATTATTCTAGGTTTATCTGTGAGGGTATTTCTGAATGGGATTAACATTTAAATAGGTAGACCGTGTAAAGTAGATTGTCTTCCCTACTGTGGGTGGGCTTGTCCAAAGAGCTGAAGGCCTGAATAGACCAGAAAAGCTGATCCCACCCAAGTAAGAGAGAAATCTTCCTGCTCAACTGCCCTTGAACTGGAACATTGGCTTTTGAAATTTATTTTTACATTTTATTGAAGTATAATTGTATTGGTTTCAGCTGTATAGCAAACTGAATCAATGAAACACATACATATATCCACTCTTTTTCCCAGATAGGTTATTACAAACTGATATACACACTACTGTATAAAACAGGTGATTAACAAGAACCTACCGGACAGCACAGGAAAATTGACATTGGCTTTTTTCCTGCCTTTTCACTTGAACTGAAATATCAATCAACACCTCATACGTCTGGAGCTTGTGGGCATTCAGCCTGGAGCTACACCATCAGCTTTCCTGGGTCTCTAGCCCCTGACTATAGATCATAGGGTAAGACGTGTCAGCCTCCATAATCACATGAGCCAGTTCCTTTGTTATCTATCTATCATCTATCTATCCATCCATGCTTCCATCTTTCCTATTGGTTTGGTTCCTCTGGAAAACACTGACTGATAAAGATGGTATTAGTTTTCCATGGCTGCCATAACAAAGTACCATAGGTTGAGTGGCTTAAACAACAGCAATATATCTTCCCACAATTCTGGAGGCTCAAAGATTCAGATCAGATGTTGACAGAGTCGGTTTCTGCAGAGGCCTCTCTTTTTGGCTTGATGACTGCCTCCCCCCATGCCCCCCCCATGGCTTTATATTATCTTCCCTCTGTACACATCTGTCCTAATTTCCCATTCTTATAAAGACACCGGTCATATCAGATGAGGGCCCACACTAGTGACCTCATTTTAACCTAATTACCTCTTTAAAGACTCTATTTCAAATGAAGGTACTTTCAGAAGCAGTGGGAGTTAAGTCTTAAACATATCAGTTGGGGGAGGGGGACTCAATTAAACCCATAGCAAAGACTATACAGAGTCAGCAGCTTCAAAGTCAGGCCTCAAGGCTTTAAAAGTAAATACTGGAAATGGCCTACATAGAAAAAAAAAAAAAAAAAAAAAAAAAAAAAAAAAGAGAGAGAGAGAGAGAGAGCTAGAGAATTTTTAATCAGGGGGATTATGAGGCCAAACACCCTTTTCTTTAAAAGTATCTACTATTTTCTTTAATGGAAACATGAAAGGATAAGGGTGGCTGAATGATTCTAGAGAAACACAGAAAGTGAGGAGAGGATATAAAAAACTACATTTAGATTCCTAAATGGTAAGTAGAAAAATTGCAGCAGATGGCCCCAGGGCATCTTGGCTGAAAAGGAAAGGCTTTTAACTATGTGGTTTCTCTGTGAACTTTCTGCCTTAAAGGTCTTCTTAAATGGGACACATACATTAACCTCTTGTATTAGTTAGGACTCCTTGATCAAAGGTGATGGAAAGCAAACTCATTGTACTCAATGAAAAAGGAGAATTTATGGGCAAGAATATGGGTATTTTGTGGAAGACAAAACAACCAGAAACAGGAAAGACAAGGAGGCTAGGCTCAGAAATGCCTAGAAGCAGGTATTCAAATGTCATCAGGGCTTTTTCCTTTGTCTCTAGTATTTGCTTCTTGCTGCCATTGCATCATTCTTTCTTCCCTTTTCCTCTCCTTTCCCTCTCTCTCTCTTCCTCCATCAAGCCAGAGAACAGCCAAAGCTGTACATCCATGATGACCTTAAGCACCCAGAGCCTGTCTTTGAGATCCAATGAATACATTCCTGGGGAGGACTCTGGTTGACTCTGATTGGCCAAGTCTGTGTCAAGTGTCTGTCTCTGGACCAACCAACTGTAGCAAGTAGGCAGGGCCTTGTTTCACAGCTGGAGTGGGAGGGAGGAAGTTGCTAGATAAAGGAGGGTAAGCAAACAGTCCTATTGGCATCCTCTAAATCTTGTATTAGGAATTTTTATATCTTTTGGAAAAATGATCTTTGATCATCTATGGCTTTATTTAGGGGCTGTTAGACTTTTGGGTGAACTTAAATTATGGAATAGTCTGGGATAGTTATGATGGATAGTCAAGACACCTGGGAATTTTCAAATTTTGCTAAAAACAAAATAAGCCATATTAGCAGCGATAGAGTATTTTTCAAGGAGTTCTCAAAAAGCAAAACTGAGTTAAGGGTTTTCAGAAATAAACATCTGAAGTCTGTAAAGTGTTTTGTTACTTAATCCAGGACAGGCTTGAAAGTACAAAGAAGGCACTATTGATAATTAGCAGGCATGAGAACATGTCTAGTCACTTTTGCTTACATTACTCATCTCTTTTTGAAACATAACTGACTGAAATTAATAGGACTCTTCACACAACAACAGAATTCACATGCTTTTTGTTTGTTTGTTAGTTTGTTTGTCTTTTTAGGGCCACACCAGCAGCATATGGAAGTTCTCAGGCTAGGGGTCTAATTGGAGCTGTAGCTGACAGCCTATACCACAGCCACAGCAATGCCAGATCCAAGCCATGTCTGTGACCTGCACCACAGCTTAAGGCAATGCTGGATCCTTAACACACTGAGCGAGGCCAGGGATCGAACCTGCATCCTCATGCATACTAGTAGGGTTAGTGTCTGCTGAGCCATGACAGGAAGTCCCAGAATTCACATCCTTTTCAAGTGCCCATAAACCATATTCCAAGATAGACCATATTCTGAGCCAATAAACAACCCTCAACAATTTAAGCAGCATTAAAATCACTGAGAGTGTGTTCTGTGATTATAATGTAATCAAATAAGAACTCAATAATAGAATGATAATAGAAAGCTCTTCAAACACTAGGGAACTAAATAATATATCCATAAATAATTGACATGAAAAAGAGGCAGTCGCAGAAGAAATAAAAAAATACATTGTAGTGAGTTAATATGAAAATACAACATATACAAATTTGGGGGAGTTCCCACTCTGGCACAGTGGGTTAAGAATTTGACTGCAGTGGCTTGGGCCACTGCAGAGGCATGGCTTCAATCCCTAGCCTGGTGCAGTGGGTTAAAAGATCTGGTGTTGCTGCAGCTGCTGTCCAGGTCACAGCTGTGGCTCAGATTCAATCTCTGGCCCAGGAACTTTCATATGCCATTGGTGTGGCCATAGAAAAAAAGAAAAAGAAAAATTTGGAACACAGCTAGAGTGGTGCTCTGAGGGAAATTTGTGACTTAAATGCCTGTATTAGGGAAGATGAAAAGAACAAATCGATAATCTAGGCTGCTATTTAGGAAACTATAAAAAGGAAGCAGACAGAAGGAAACAATAAAGAGAAGAAACAGAAATCAATAGTATTGAAAACAGAAAAAAAGCAAACAAAAAGTAATGAAACAAAAAGTTGGTTCTTTGAAAATATCTGGCAAAACTAATAAAAAAGAGAGAGGACACATTGTCAATATTTGGAATGAAAAAGGAAATATGATTTTGGCCCCTATAGATAACAAAGAGATAATAAGAGAATATTATGAACAATAAGAACTCTACTAAAACTTTGACAACTTAGATGAAATGGACCAATTCCGGAGTTCCCGTCGTGGCGCAGTGGTTAACGAATCCGACTAAGAACCATGAGGTTGCGGGTTCGATCCCTGCCCTTGCTCAGTGGGTTAACGATCCGGCGTTGCCGTGAGCTGTGGTGTAGGTTGCAGACGCGGCTCGGATCCTGCGTTGCTGTGGCTCTGGCGTAGGCCGGTGGCTACAGCTCCGATTGGACCCCTAGCATGGGAACCTCCATATGCCGTGGGAGTGGCCCAAGAAATAGCAAAAAAGACAAAAAAGAAAAAAAAAGAAATGGACCAATTCCTCAGAAAACAAATTACCGGAATTCAACTGATATTAAGTGAAGTTGAATAGATGTATAACTATTAAGGAAATTAAAATCATAGTTTATGAACTCCCAAAAATGAGATCTCCAGGCACATATTTTTTTACTGGAGAACACTACCAAATGTTTAAAGAAGAATCCTACACAATCTCTTCTAAGAAATAGAAGAGGGTGAAGCTAGTATTATACTGACATAAAAATCACCGACAGTACAAAAGAAGAAAACTAGAGACCAGTACTGGTAATGAATGTATGTGCAAAAATCCCTAACAAAATATTAGCAAGTAAGTTCTGCTAAATAACTTATTCGGTCTATAAGAAGAGTGCCACACTGGGTTTATTCCGGAATTCATCAAAAAGGAGTAAATTTTATCCTATGTAATTACATCTATCTATGTAGCTAGGTATAGAAAGAGAGAGAGAGGCTTGCGTGAATCTTCAGAGAAGTATGGTGAGTGAAAAAAAGCCAAACCCAGAAGATTTACTTTCTACTGTATGATTCCTTTTGTATCACATACTTGTAATGACAAGATGATAAAAATAGAGAACAGATTATTGGTTGTTAGGGGTTTAGGTGGGAAAGAAGTGGGTATAGCTATAAAAGCGCAACATAAGATTTCCTTGTGATGATGGAAATATTTTGTATCTCCCTTGCTTCAATGTCAGTATGCTGGTTGTGATGTTACAATATAGTTTTGCAAGATGTTACTAATGGGGTAAAAGGTACCTGGGATCTCTCTGTATTGCTTCTTATGACTGCAATTATTTTAAAGTCAAAAGTTTAATGATAAATAAATCCATGGAAATGGAAATCATGGATGCAAGAAAAAGTGCATATAACCCAGGAACAAAATAAAACGGAATCCTAGGATGATAAATATGCATTAGGCCCGAAGTGAGTCCACTTTAAAAAAAGAGTGAGAGGCCTTCCCTTTGTTTTATAGTAGGTGATGACATAGCACAAGCTGTGGTGTGTATTCAATGGAATCTACTCGACCATAAGGAAGGACGAAATTTCACTCTTTGCCGTAGCACGGATGGGCTTTGAAGGTATTATGCTAAGTGAAATAAATCAGAGAAAGACAGATACTGCATGATTTCACTCATATGTGGAATAGAAAAAGGAAGAAAAATAAATGAATAAACCAAACCAAACACATAGATATGGAGAACAGAGAGGTAACAAGAGGGGAAGGGGTGGGTGTTGGGTGGAGGGCAAAGTGGGTAAAGGGGGTCAACTCTGGTGACAGATGAAAACTAAACTTTTGGTGGTGAGCACACTATACTGTAAACAAAATTTGAGATATAATATTGTATACATGAAACATATAATGTTATAACACATTAAAAAAGCAAAACAACAAAACAAAAGAAAAACCACAGAAGAATGCCAAAATAAATACTAATTACTTTTTAAGATAATAAGAAAAAATTGGAGCTCCCATTGTGGCGCAGTGGAAACGAATCTGACTAGTATCCATGAGGTGGTGGGTTCAATCCCTAGCCTTGATCAGTGGGTTAAGGATCCTGCATTTCTTTTTTTTTTTTTTTTCTTTCTTGTCTTTTTAGGGCCGCCCCTGAAGCATATGGAGGTTCCCAGGCTATGGGACTAATTGGAGCTGTAGCTCTGGCCTACGCCAGAGCCACATCACCTCGGGATCCGAGCCGAGTCTTTGACCTTTTGGCAATGCTGGATCCTTAACCCACTGAGCGAGGCCAGGGATCGAACCTGCAACCTCATGGTTCCTAGTCAGATTCATTTCCATTGCACCACGACGGGAACTCCGTCGTGAGCTGTGGTGTAGGTTGCAGACACAGCTCAGAGCCTGCATTGCTGTGGCTGTGGCGTAGGCCAACAGATGTAGCTCTGATTCAACCCCTAGCCTGGGAATCTCCATATGCCTCAGGTGCTGCCCTAAAAAGAAAAAAAAAAAAAAAATTTGAATACAACGTTACCAAAACCTACAAATGTTCAAAATAACATTTAAAGGGGTCTCAATGTTCAAAGGGAGATGTTAACAGGTATCATGATTTAATCAATGGTTCTTTTTAAAATAAAATTTTAATATTAAACAAACAAAACAAAAACAAACAAAAAATGGGAACAGTAAAATTCCTAGAGTTTCTCTGTAAGAAGAAAATGCTATCCTTTCAAACAACAGTGGAATGAAGAGACTGGGTGATCTTAGTAACACAGTGAACGTATATTGTCAAGTTATTTTATGTATATTATTGACATATGCTGGTCCTCCTTCTGCTCCTCTGAGGTTTTGATAATGAAGCAGAACAGGCTTAGTGTTAGGATTACAGCACTTTGTTGGTCCGAATACGTACCTTAAAGTCTGTGGTGAGTAATATATATATAATCACGTATTGTTAATGCCAGTTCTTGGCTTTCAATATAGAATCCACTTATAAATGAAGCATGAAAGCCTTAGTTATATTTTGACATTGATGTAAATGTTATGAACCTTGCCACTGACCACGTAAAGTTAATGGCATGTTGGACTAAGGGGCAGATGGGGAGGCAGGAACTGGAAGGCTAAAAGCAGATATTAAGGCAAATGTAGGGGCGCTAATTTCCTCATCCTAACATATTGTCTGAAGTTAATGGGTCAAGATACTGTGTCAAGTCAATGGTTCAAAGACGAAAAATGCATAATTTAGACTTGTGAACCTAACCTACAAAATTAAAACACAAGGTGAGTGGCAGAAATGTTGAAGATAGAGCATGGGAGGCAGTATTAATGAACTAAATTCCTCATATTTCATTTCCGAGTATCTATATTCCAGGCTTAGAGTTAGCAAGTCAAAAATAAAGAATAAAAAAGTGTATTATAGCAGATTTAACAATAAAGCAAAGACTGATTTAGCATTGTGAAGGTAAGCCCATCAGAGTTACACAAAAGAAGCATTTGTGTGTAATTACATCTGAGGGGTGAGACTCTTGCTTGCAGAGAGGGAAGGCAGACTTATTTTTTATTTTGAGTCATCCAGTCCTCTTTGAATGTGTATTACTTTATGGATATATTTCTTTACTTTTCTTCCTTCATTCCTCCCTCCCTCAGTCTTTCTCTCTTCTTTCTTCCTTTTTCTTTCTTTCTTTGTCTTTTTAGGGCTGCACCCATGGCATATGGAAATTCCCAGGCTAGGGGTAGAATCAGAGCTACAGCTGCTGGCCTACACCACAGCCATAGCAACGCCAGATCCGAGCCGCATCTGTGACCTATACCACAGCTCACGGCAATGCCAGATCCTTAACCCTCTGAGCAAGGCCAGGGATTGAAACCACATCCTCATCCTCATGGATACTAGTTGGGTTCTCTCTCTCTCTCTCTCTTTTTTTTTTTTTTTTGGCATATGGCTTTCAATATAGAATCTGTCAGTTATGTTGCATATGGAGGCTCCCAGGCTAGGGGTCTAATCGGAACTACAGCTGCTGGCCTACACCACAGCCACAGCAACATCAGATCTGAGATGCATATGCGACCTACACCACAGCCCATGGCAAAGCCAGATCCTTACTTAATCCACTGAGCGAGGCCAGGGATCGAACCCGCAACCTCATGGTTCCTAGTCAGATTCGTTTCCGCTGTGCCATGGGAACTCCACTAGTCGGGTTCTTAACCCGCCAAGCCACCACGAGAATTCCCGGATGTATTTCTTTTTATATCTATCATTAAGTTATTAAAAACAGAAATGAAAACTTTTCCTTACATGTTTCCAAGATCCCAGGGAATATTTTATGAATTAGGAATCCAAGTCAGAGTATTTGACAAGCAGGCTTTGGGAAGTTTATCATAAGGTCACAGTTTACTTTAGCCCTGATATAGTGGCCGTAGGCTATATACTCTGATTTCAGAGATAACCCGAGGATTTGAAACTCCTCCCACTCCCCACTAAAGTGTGTATCTCAAAATAGGTGGTAACTAATCAGAGCTTCATGTCAGCCTCCCAAGAAATCAGTCCTCTGAAGCCTCATGCTTTAAAGCCAATAGCAAACAAACAAACAGAAAAAAAAAAAAAAAAAACAGACTTGCTGCTAGAAACAGGAATGTGTGGCGGGGAGGTTTTCTCAATCTAATTCTGGAGAAGGGAAAGCCCGTCTTCTCTGAGACTGTCTGATCACTTTTAGTAACATCTAGACTAAGAGATACCTGGAAGACAGTATGGCGGTGGTGTGGATGGAAGAGCAGGACTCCTACTTTCACAGTCTAGCCTTATGAGAGCCGCAGGCAGCTGACTCTGAGCCTCTGTTGGGGAGAAGGCAGTGGATGCGGTGAGGACAGTGACAGAGTGAGGGTGGGTCATCTCCCCCCGTCCTGCTGTGATTTGGAATAAAGTGATGCTGGTAAAGCCCCATAAACCTGTGTGTTGGGGGAGGCTATGGGTGGTGGTGGAGGAGGTGATGGAGGAAACATGGGGAAACATCTTCTTAGGGAGAATGGAAGTTTCCCCTATTGGTTGAGCCTAGTGGATAATAAAGACCACCTGATGTTTGCCTTATGAGACGTTTGGAAGTTTTTAGGTGTGTCTAGAACTGTGGCTGACAACACACACACACACACACACACACACACACACACACACACACACCCCATACACACAGAGCCCCATCTTGGGGAGTGTTGGGTCTTGTGATGAGACTATGTGATAACACTCTTCCCCGCCTCCAAATTCTGCAACTGAGCGTCCCTGAGAAGTCAGTCTGTCAGTTGTGTTGCTGATAGGTTGGACTGGACACCGTTGTGAACGGAACCTGAGACCCATATAGGCTTCTTCTCATTCTTTCTCTGCTTTCTCCTCCTCCTTCCATTGAACTCACCAGTCCAGACAGGAGGAGCTGCCCTTGCTGGCCCACTGCATGGAGGACAGGAACCCGCATATGGTTAATATTCCAGCAGACCCAGGGAGCGAGAAAGGGGGAGAGAGAAGGGCAAAGACTCGACCAGGTGGGTGTAACTGCTCTGTTCTCACCTGCCCAAGCAGATGAATGACCCCTCCTCCAAGGGGGAGATAGAGAAAGGAGGTGATGAGAAGGGCAGTGACTTTTTCCCATGTTCTTCCAAGAGGGAAGGCTCTCCTCTGTTAAGCACCTAAGCAGGTGTAGGGGAGCAAAATTTTTCCTTGACCCTCTTAGGAAAAGGAAAAATTTCCTGGCTCGGTCTGAAAATTAAACTGACAAAGACAGATTAACAGGAGAAAAGTGTACACATTTTATTGCATTTTTAAATACACGTGGAAGTCTTCACCAGCGTAAGAAGTGATCAGGGCAGGAAGATTTAAAAAAATTTGTAGTTACAGAAATTCTTTTTATGGCTTCACCTGTGGCATATAGAAGTTCCCAGGCCAGGGACTGAATCTGAGCTACAGCTTTGACCTATGCTGCCATTGCAGCAACACCAGATCCTTTAACCCCCCTGCACAGGGGTCAGGGATCGAACCCGCACCGCCATAGCCACTCAAGGTGCTGCGGTCGGATTCTTAACTCACTGTGCCAAGATGGGAATTCCCAGGAAGCTTTTATGTCATTCAATGAGACAATAAAATTGTGAAGAATTGGGCTGGAGGTGGTAAACAGTGAAGAAGTCACTAGGAAGATAAGGGTGAATTTAACACAGTGTGTTTGTACTGACTCCTCAGCCCCCAAATCCCCTGTTTCCGATGGTAATAAATTCTTCCCTCCTCCTGGTCCAGGGAGGGTACCTTTCACAGGGGAGTGTTATGACCTGTTTCAAGGAAGAAGGCTGGGGGTGGGGGGAGGTCAGAGTGAGCTTCCTGCTTCTGCCATGAAAAAGATTCCTCAGTTTAATATATTTAACAAGATGCCATATTTTGGGGTAGTGTGTCCTGGATCCCATCACAGCAGTCAAAGAGAGCTGCTTCTCAGATCCAGCTGGCAGCCTGTCTTGTGCCTTTGACCTCCCACATGCCCTGTACATGGTTGTGATGTGTAAATCAGCTCTGCTGATTGGGGAAGGACATTCATTTCTTTCCTCACCAAGGTGGATCTTAATGAGGAAGAGTTGAATGTTTAGAAAATATGATTCTGGCTGATATGGCTCAGCCAGAACCAGAATTTGGAAGGTTTTGCCATGCTTGTTCACTTCAAGTTTGAATCAGTCAATCCCTAGACTGTTCAAAAGAATGATTGTCCTTTCAGCATTTTAATTTTTGAGCTAGCATTGCCCGGCACCAATAAGGACTAGATCTAGCATCTTTATTTTCATGTTTTAATCTCGTAAAGGAAATGTAATAAGATAGTAATGTTTACTTAATACCACCAGATTCAGAATGCCAACTACCAAAATGCATAATTTAAGGCCATTACTTAAAGGGAGAAGAGATGTAAAAATGGTATTTCTGTTAGCCTATGTGTCATATTAAAGTCTTTTATATACTTTTAAATATTAGTGACTTCAGTTGATAATACAATAGTTATAAAATAGCATATGTTAACATTTCGGACATAAAAATTAACATTTAGAATAGGAATGGGTAATAAGTTAGTCTTACATGTCAGCTCTAGACAATTGTTAGCGGCTTACTGGAACACTGTATTGAGAAGAACTCAGAGGCCACATCTGGGATTGATTAGTTGTGCCTGCCAAGGCTGGAAAGGGACCGCGTTAATGTCATGTTATTTATCATCTAGGGTTTGGGGGAACCACATGAAACAATTGTATAAACTGCTTTCTGACATCAGCTTCTGTATCAGTTTCCTCATTTGTAAAGGGAGAGACTAGATAAGTGGTGTCATGGATGTGGATTGAGGAGGCCCAGAGAGCAGTTACTGAGCCTCCTAGCCCTCTTTTCGCCAGAGAAGATCCGTATATACATATTGTT
Source organism: Sus scrofa (assembly GCF_054392235.1). NCBI lineage: Eukaryota > Metazoa > Chordata > Mammalia > Artiodactyla > Suidae > Sus > Sus scrofa. The sequence goes on along the minus strand of NC_139389.1, from coordinate 120,883,168 downwards.
TCTGTTTTACACCTTGGCTTCCATATTTGCATTTGGTTGAACAACTGTTCTTTAGCTGAAAAGGTTCAAAAACCAGAGGATCTTTAAAATTCTGCCCATTATATTATGCTTTCCTTTCTTCATTCCTCCATCCCCCACAGTACTGGGTAAGCCAGAAAAAAACTCACATGTGTAGCATTTAAGTTGGGCCTTGAAGGATGAGTAGGAGCTCTCTATGAGGTGGGTGTGATTATTTGAGGATATTAATATATCTAAATGATCTATAAATCAAAGTTCAGGAAACCAAGATTAGAATTCACAGGGATAGTTGTGACTGGCTGCCCAGCCTGGCCCTCAGTGGATGGCCACGGTACGGTGGATTTGTGAAAGCCTAGGGTTTTTCTTAGAGAATGACTTAGGCCCTTCTAAGATCCTATGTATAAACCAAAACACAAATGTCTTAAATTACAGAGAACACTATTCATTGTTCATTCCTGGATGACTCCAAACTCCTTCCTCAAATCCATGAACCTAAACTGGTAATCAGAACACTATTTGGTGGGAGTGCCCTAATGGTCCAGCAGTTAGGATTCAGGGCTTTTACCACTGCGGCCCCGGTTCAAACCCTAGTCTGAGAACTGAGATCCCACATCAAGCTGCTGTATGCCTTGGCCAAAAAAAGAGAACACTATTTGGTGAGCTTAGGATAGATGCTCTTGATGGACCATTCACCCGGGCCTTTGGAAGATCTTGTGAAGATGCCTGGAATATAAGAGTGTCCACCTCTCTCATCTTCTGGGCTGTCCCATGGCTCTGGCTAAACCCTGACATATCATTGCCCTTGACTTTCCTTTCTAGACAGAGACAATCCAGTTTGCCTTATTCTTCTTGCTGGAATTGACTCGGTTAAAGCTTCTTTAGTTACAATTGGGCCTGAAGAAACTCCCTGTGTTTCCATTACATTTGAAGCTTTCTGAGCTCCTGCAGCTGCATGTTGGGTTTGGGTGGCTCTGCTGACGTCATCACAGGGTTCAATCTGAGAAGATGGCTCTTTACCTCTTTCTTCAGGAGGTGCCTTATTCTTTCTCTGTATTTGTAATCTTTGATGTTGCCCTGTTCTCCCTTGTCTGTGAAAAATCAAAAGCCAGCTCAGATGAGCTGACATACTCACTCTGCTCTTTCAGGAGCCCACACGCGTCTCCATCTCACCTTCAGTTCCAGCGGAGTAGAGATGGAATCTGACATTGGCTGGAGGGAATCATATCACTGTTCTGATTGTTCTTGGAAGACTCAAACACCCTTCTCTCTCTGGAATAGAAAAACTGCTCTACTTTGAGGGGTTAAGCCCATTTGAAATCAGAGGTGCCAATTCTTTGCCTTATAAATTTTGATGGGGACCTCTTCTCAGGGAGCTGTGTGTACCATATGTTATAAGGTATAATCACACAATTCTGGACTTCAGGGTGAAAATAATGACTGTAATTTGAAAGGGAACAGGCAGTCTGTGTTCTTGGTGCTTCTCTGTTGTGAGTCAGACACCAGATTCCTGTGTCCCCATCTCTAGGGAACACATACCAGCTCTCCAAGTGATACTGGTGAAGATCCTTCCCCACCTGGAGGTGACAGGCACCCTTATTTTTGGAAGAGTAGATGCAAAGCATACACACTACTCCTGGAGATGAGGCCCTTTCCTCCTGCAAGTGTCTGCTCATGATCTTTTTTTTTTTTTTTTTTTTAAATACCCTCGGTGTGGGTGAGGGCTTAGGGATTGCAAAATGTCCATTTGCCTCTTCTTGACAGGTCATGCCTAGTGCTCTCGAAGTTCACTTCAGAATCTGAGAACAGCTGGCATTTTCATGCCCTAACACAAAATAATAATCTAAAACAGAGTGGTAATATTCCTGGCATATTTCACCATCTGTGATGAAAACACTATAAGAATGACCTTGTTTCATCCTCGGTACCACCTCATGGGCGGGTAATAATATGATCTTGTCACAGTTAAGGAAGAGGAAGCACAGAGAGGTGAGTCATTTTTCTCAAGGTCACACAGCAATAAGTGATGGAGTCAGACCAGAGGGTAGAGAAATCACAGGTGAGCTACACCCTTCATGGGAATTCCCTCTTCTTCCACCACGTGTCCCCAACCCTCTCTGTCCCTCAAGGCCCCAGGCAAGTCTCTTCTTCTCCTTAGAAACTCCCTAGACAGCTGCACCCTCTGGGACATGCCCTCTCCCCTCTCTGAACATCTGTCACTGCGTGCCCTGGACAGCTTGCCAATTGCTTCCTTATGTATTAGCCTGGACTCCAGAATCAGAATGAAAACACAAAGAAGTATGCAGAGATCTTCAAAGAACAAGTGACAGGTCACAGCCCCATTGCCGCCTGAATCCAAACAGACCCGAGAGATGTTTCTCTTGCCTGAAGCCAAGGACATTCTTCTGGCTCAAGGGCCCATGCCTGTATGCCTCACCACAGAAGGCTCTCCGCTGGGCCTCTGAAATGCCCCATTTTGGGTCAGTGTGACTTTAGAGTTTGCTTCAAGACAAACTGGTGGTTTTCTCAGAAGAGGGAAAGCATTTGCTTCAAAGAGGTTTAAACCTGCTGAGACAAAAAAAAAAAAAAAAGAAGAAGAAGAAAAGAAAAGAATCTGCCTGCAGATTTGCAATAAAGTTCTCCTACCAAGGGCCTCCAGTGACGTGAGTGTGAATCCTTTTCCACAAGCCAAGAGCGCCGTGGGAGAGGGCATTAAGCCGTTCAGGGCCTCACAGGGGGTCTGGGAAATAAAAGCCCTTTACTGGCTCGAGCCTCTTCCTGGCGATGTGGCCTGGAGTCTGCAGGGTGGGTCCTCTCAGCCATTACACACCTCTGCCTGCTCCTCCTGGTGTCTCTTCTCCGTAGCAGGAAGCACAGGCATCCGAGGGCACCTCCTTCTCATAGAAACTCACTGCCTCCACCCCCTTGTGATGATTAACGAGAACCTACTGGGGAGCATGGGAGAATCTGCTCGAGAGTGTGTGATAACCCATGTGGGAAAAGAGAATGAGTGTGTTTATATGTAGGACGGATTCACTGTGCTGTACACCTGAAACTAACACAACATTTAGGTCAACTCAACACAGAGGGTTACGAGCCCCACTAGTATCCATGAGGAAGTGGGTTCTATTCCTGGCCTTGCTCAGTGGGTTAACGATCCTGTGATGTGGTGAGCTGCAGTGTAAGTCGTAGATGTGGCTCGGATCTAGTGTTGCTATGGCTGTGGTGTAGGCCGGCAACTGTAGCTCTGACCTGAGCCCTAGTCTGGGAACCTCCATATCCCATGGGTATGGCACTAAAAAGCAAAAAAAAAAAAACCACAAAAAACACAATGACACCAAAAACAAAAGAAGCAACACAGAGGAACAGCCCTCCTCTTGCCCTCCGCCAGTTCCTCCTTGTATGAGCTGGACTCTGTCATCTCCTGCCATCTCTGGAACCCTGATGTCCCCTGATCATGTCTTTCCTCTTAGCTGGGCTCCCCTTTCCCACCCTAACACCCAAAGGAAACACCTTTCATCACGTCCTGCTGTTCTCATAATAAAGGTCAAGACCTTCATATGGCTGATGAGGTCCCACAGGATTGGTTTGCCCCCCAGACTCACTTACTTCCAAGATCCTGCCCGCTCTCTGGCTGCAGGTGACTTAGCCGTCTCTCGGTTCCTTGGACAATCCGTGTTCTTTCCCCCTCTAGCACTTCTGTCCTCTCCGCCTGCAAAATTCTCTCTCCACTCTTCTGTGTGCCTCGTTAATGCTTCCTCCCTTCCGATCTCAGCTCTACCACGGTTTCTTCTCTCTGCCTAAGATCAGATTCTTAATCGTCCCTTCCTAAATCGTGGAGCTGCATGGCTTTTATCTGAGCCATGATATTGCGGTTATTTTGCGATTGTTCTCTTCGGATCTCTCACTCCACTTCTCTAAGGCAAAGACGGGGCTTGTGACTAGTGTTGCTCCATAAAAGATCCTGCATTATTTGGACTAATATTTATCAAGCCCCTTCTATGAACTATAAATGCCATTGGATATGCAGGCAGTCCTCAGAGGTATTGCAGGTTTGGTTCCAGACCACAGCAATAAAGCCAATATTGCAATAAAGTGAGTCGCATGAATTTTGTGGTTTCCCAGTGCATATAAAAGTTATATTTATACTCTACTGTAGTCTATCTGGTGTGCAATGGCATTGCGTCTAAAAACAATGCACATGCCTTAATTAAAAAATACTTAAGTGCTAAAAAATGCTAACCATCATCTGAGCCTTCGAGTTGTAATATTTTTACAAGAGTAACATCAAAGATTACTGATCACTATCACCATAGCAAATGTAATAATAATGAAAAAGTTGGAAATATTTCAAGAATTACCAAAATGTGATGTGGAGTCACAAAGTAAGCAAATGCTGTTGGAAAAATGGTGCCGAGAGACTTGCTTAATGCAGTGTTGCCATGGATCTTCAATTTCCAAAAAAGTGCAGCATCTGCAAAGTGCAGTAAAGCAAACTCCTTTAAAACCTGGTAAGCCTGTAGCATAAGAGATGTGGCAGATACAGGTGTTTGTGGCCTGAAGCATCTCCAATGTGGGGGGCTCTCTTAAAAGAAAAAGTACAATAGATTAAAGGCTTGTAGCCCCCTTGAGAGAGGTCCCTGCCACTCAGGGGTCCCTGCAGCATAGGTGTCTTTAGGTTGATGATGGGAATACTTCTGCACAGGGTGCACCATTGGACGAAAATGACCTTGGCTGCTTGACCTGGGTTCGGCTGCTCTGAGAAAAAATTTGGGGAGATGGACATCCACAGAGAGTGGAAATTTTTTTTTGAAGTTTTATTAAATTGAAATTGATTTACAATGTCATGACAACTGAGGGTGGAGCAGTTCTGTCTCTGGATACCAGCTGGCTGAGGATCATGAGCCAATACCACTGGTGCCCAGCAGGGTCTTGACCTGGCCCCTGGGCACACAGCCTCCCCTGGGGGTGAATGGGAGGCACAAAGCAAAATGCCAAAGCTTCTCTCTTTAAACAGTAGCTCTGCTTGTTGGTTGAGGCCAGGATTAAGAGCACATGGTTCCATGGTCCCAGGAGTCAAGTGGTTGCTTCTGGACACCATGACGTAGTGGCTAACAAGCCTGGGGAATAATTCCCATTGGAATAAAGACACCATTCTTTTTTTCTTTTTAGGCCACACCTGCAGCATATGGAGGTTCCCAGGCTAGGGGTCCAGTCGGAGCTATGGCTGCTGTCCTACACCACAGCTCATGGCAAAGCTGGATCCTTAGCCCACTGAGTGAGGCCAGGGATCAAACCCGCAACCTCATGGCTCCTAGTCAGATGCATTTCCTCTGCGCTATGACGGGAACTCCAAGACACCATCTTTTGTAATCTGCTTAGCACCTTTCAGCCAGCCCCTTCCTCGTACAGTGCAAGGGGCTCCCTCCCTCTGTTTGCCTCGGAGAACCGCTCTTCACTCTGCTTCTTCTTCTTCCTCCTACAATCCCAGGTCAGCCCTGAAACCTTCAGACACTTGGAAGAGGAATTCAGAAACAGTTGTCAAAGTTCCCGTGTGGCGCAGTGGTTAATGAATCTGACTAGGAACCGTGAGGTTGCAGGTTCGATCCCTGGCCTTGCTCAGTGGGTTAAGGATCTGGCGTTGCTGTGAGCTGTGGTGTAGGTCGCAGATGCGGCTCGGATCCCGCATTGCTGTGGCTGTGGCGTAGGCCGGCGGCTACAGCTCCAATTGGACCCCTAGCCTGGGAACCTTCATATGCTGCGGGAATGGCCCTAGAAAAAAAGCCAAAAAGACAGAAAAAATAAGAGAAGAAACATTGTTACATTGGTTCCCAAAAGAAAGGGTTTGGGACTGAATAGGTCATGTTTGCCTCCAGGCCCCCAGGTTCCCATTGCCCTGGGGAAGTTACTAAACCTAAGTCACAGGAAAACACAACAGGCCTCTGTGATCCTTCCCGCCATGTCCTCTGCCTGACTTTTGTCTGTAGAAAAACTTATCCAAGCATAAGTTTATGCTGTACAGCACGGGGAACTATGTCTAGTCACTTACGATGGTGCATGATAATGTGAGAAAAAGAACGTATATATGTATGTGTGACTGGGTCACTTTGTTGTACAGTAGAAAATGGACAGAACACTGGAAACCAGCTATAATGGAAAAAAATAAAAGTCATTTAAAAAAAGTTTAATCATATATGTGAGAAAATGCAGAAGCAAAGGGAAACAAACAAGACCAAAATAATAACTGTATAAGCAAAGTTATTAAGCAAAGTCAAGGGCCTTTAGCTCCTCTTCAAGGACTATAGAGAATAGTCTGAGCCATATCCTGTGAGCTGTCTTGTAGAGACGAAATCCCCCACCAGAAGTTAACTACATAATGACCAGACAGTAGCTGTGGCATAAGCTGCCACAGTTCCGAGAACTGGCCTCAAATAAATGGGCAAAAACCGACCCTGGAACTGAAGCTTCACTGTACTTAAAACCATCAAGATGACAGTAGTCAGACCACTGCGTGACCAATTTCAAGAAGACTGTCAGAGCTGACTGTGCTGTTCCTGCTTGCAGCCCCCTCTCTCTGCCTGTAAAAGCGCTTGCCCCCTGATTGTCGGTGGGGAAAGCTGGCCTTTGGCCTGGAGTCCACCCCTCGGAAGCTGGTCCCTCCCATAAAGCAAATTTTCCTTTCCACCAACCTTGCCTCTTTATTGGCTTTATAGCAGTGAGGAGCCAGAGCCCAATTTTGGTAACACAGTTTCTTTCATCTATAAAATGGGGAAATTCACAACTGTTTACTTTTCTTTTTTTTTTTGGCTGCGCCCAGAGCATGTGGAAGTGTCTGGGCTAGGGAACGAACCTGAGCCACTGTAGTGACAATGCCAGATCTTTAACCTTCTGTACCACAAGGGAACTCCCAATGCCTGTCTATTTTTGATAGATAAGGTTGTTTTTGATTTTCCAAAAGCCATATTTAAATTCCTCAACATTTTCTCTTTTTGGAATAGACTACTGTACTTGTTCCACGGCTTCTTAGGAGACACAAATGAATGGAAGTCATACGGCTTTCTTAGAAGGTTTTTTCCCCCCTTTCTTGATTTATGAAGAAAAGCAACAGAAGGAAGACACAGGCACCGAGGGAAAGAGAGAAGGGCATGTAAGCATTGCAAAATCTGGTCAGGACATCATAATGGAAGAACTTGAGACCCCACAGATGCTAAGATAAGTCTGAACAGCTTTTCTCATCTCACCCTCCAAAGCGCAAGGAAGTGAGTTCCTTGCGAAACCCAAGGTGGAAATAATCTATGAGCAGCTCCAGTCTGTAGTGGTGGGATCGGTTTTAACAATCTTCCTCTTTGCTTCCAATTTGAAACTGAAGCAATATCCAGTGGTTGAGACCTTTAGTGCTGCAATTACGCCCTTGTCTAGAGAATGGGTCTTTTTTCCTCCAGTCTTTCCTGCCCACTGTTTTGTATCACCAGGGTCCCTGATGTGACAGGTGCCAGACCTGTCATTGGTATTTCAACTACTTTTTGATTGAATTACTTTTTATTTTTTATTTTTTTAAATTTTTTTGCCTTTTTTAGCTATTTCTTGGGCCGCTCCCGCGGCATATGGAGGTTCCCAGGCTAGGGGTCTAATCGGAGCTGTAGCCACTGACCTACACCGGAGCCACAGCAACGCAGGATCCGAGCTGCGTCTGCAACCTACACCACAGCTCACGGCAACGCTGGATCGTTAACCCACTGAGCAAGGTCAGGGATTGAACCGGCAACCTCATGGTTCCTAGTTGGTTTCGTTAACCACTGCTCCACGACAGGAACTCCATACTTTTTTTTGATGAATTATGATTACAAATACTTTTGTTCTTTAGATATTGCCGTGGGTTGAACAGTAGTCCCTAAAATAGATATTTATATTCGAATCACTGGAACTCATGAATGGGACCTTATTTGGAAAAAGGGTCATTGCAGATGTAATTTTATTAAGGATCTCAAGATGAGATCATCCTGGCTTGTCACAAGTATCTTTACAAGAGACACAACAGAGACACACAGAGAGGATGCCAAGAGGCAGGCAGAGATCGGAGTGATGCGGCCAGAAGCCAAGGATGCCCAGCCTCACTGGAAGCTGAAGGAGGCAAAGAACCTTCCCTGGAGCTTTCAGAGGGAGCAGGGTCCTGCCCGCATTTGCTTTCTGACTTCTGGCCTCGGGGAGTGTGAGGGAATAAACTGCTTTTGTTTTAAGCTACCAAGTTGGTGGCAGTTCACCTTGGCAGCCCTAGAAAACTAATGCAGATAAATCTCAAACTCCAACTTACGCTTATTTCCAGCTGCTTTTTTCATCCCTATTTTTGCCAGCTGGCACAGGTAGACGCGTGTGTGTGCTAACGAATACAAACAAATCAGAAATTGTCTATTTAATAATTTATCAGCCATCGATCCCTGTAAAGGTTTCTGCTGAGCCCAAGGAGGAGCATTATGATGTGTGCTCTGTGGGAAGCAAATGTTCCCAGAAATTGAGGGCCGTGTGCCCCAAGTCTCTGTCATAAATACGAGGGTACTTAGGAGACACGCCGAGAGATGTTGGTCATTACTGTTTGGCAACTATTTGATAGATTGACTTCTTTGTGGCCCCTCTCTGGTGATTACTCACATAAGTAAGAATCCCTGATTTATCTAGGGCCTATTTGGGAAGTTTTGGCTTAGCCGGACCAGAGAAGACAGCTCTTGGGATGTGAGATCAGGAAACCTAAGCTGCTTTCTTGGGGACATGTGTCTATCAAAGTCAAGGCATGAGATGGCAAAGCCCTTTCTTTGCTTGTCAGAAGCAGCAGAGAAAGAACACTGATAAATCACTGTAATAACAGTGGCAGTGGACTGTCAGCTTGGTGAAGGGATCCAGATGCCTTTCCCTTTTCAAGGCATCAGTTTTAAGCAAATGAGAGGCCTAAAGCTGAGAGTAAAAATAACTGCTGTAAACCAAGAGAATGACTAGATACAGGAGATATTAACTGACAGAATTTTCCTTTTGCCTACTTTCTTTTCAAGGATGACTGGATCCTGTAAAACCTCATTACATCAAAGGTTTTGCATCTGCAATTTCTTTTTAGCTCTGACAAGGGCTGTGCTTGAACTGCCTTATTTACCTTTGTCTCCCCTGTGCCTGGCACATGGTATTCACAACGATAACCATGACAATCACAAACATTTGTCACACGTTTATCTTTTCGTCTGGCCCTAAGTACGTGGCAAATAATTTATTTTTGCAACAGCCCTAAGAGGCAGGTGCTTTCATTACTTCCATGTGCACAAGTGGAAACTGGAATATTCAAGTACATTGCCCAAGCCTCACAGTTTAGTTGAGTGGAGGTGGGGTTTGAATCCAGGTGGCTGTGTGATAGAGTGATTGACCTTTGAAGCTCCAGAAAGATCAGCAAATGCTCATAACAAATAACAATGAACTCATCCTGACTTAGCCCTCACAACCTGGCACTGTTCTAAGTCTTTTGCATATAACCCATTTAATATCCATAGCTACTTATTCATAGATACTTTTTTCCAGCTTTATTGCCATATAATTGACATATAACCTTGCCTAAAATATAAAAGTGATGATTTGATACACATATGCATCACAAAATGATTACCAGGGATATTAGTTCACACTTCCATCACTTCGCATAATTACCACTCGTGTATGTGTATGTGTGTGTGTGTGTGTGTGTGTGTGTGTGTGTGTGTGTGTGTGGTGATAATATTTAAGATCCACTCTCTTAGCAACTTTCAAGTACATTATATAGTATTGTCAACTATAGGTACCATGCTGCAAATTGCAAATTAGATCCCTAGACCTTATTCATCTTATAACTGGAAGTTTGTACCCTTTGACCAACATCTTCCCATTTCCTCTACCCTCCAAGCCCTGGAAACCACCATTCTACTCTGTTTCTGTGAGTTTGGCTTTTTCAGATTTCACATAAGATCATATACTATTTACATTTTTCTGTCTGACTTATTTCACTAGCATATTGCCCTCCAGGTTTACTCACGTTGTTGCAAATGGTAGGATTTCTTTTTTAATGCTTGGATAATATTCCATTGTATATACACCTCACACCTTCTTTATCTGTTCATTCATTGATGACCATTTAAGTTGTTTCCATATATTGGCTGTGCTGAATAATGCTGCAATAAACATTAGGGTGCACATATTGCTTTGAGATAGTGATTTTATTTCCTTCAGATATATACCCAGAAGTGGGATTGCTAGATCATATGGTGGTTCTATTTGAAAGGAACTGCCATACTGTTTTTCACAGTGGTTGTGCCAATGTACATTCCCACTAATAGTGCCCAAGGGTTGCCTTTTCTCTACATCCTCAGCAACATTTATCCTCTCTTGTCTTTTTGGTAATAGCCATTTTTTTTTCTTGTCTTTTGTTTTTAGGGCTGCATCCACAGCATGTGGAGATTCCCAGGCCAGGGGTCAAATCAGAGCTGTAGCCGCTGGCCTACACCACAGCCACAACAACCTGTATCTGAGCCGCGTCTGTGTCCTACATCACAGTTCACGGCAATGCCGGATCCTTAACCCACTGAGCAAGGCCAGGGATGGAACCCAAGTCCTCATGGATACTAGTCAGTTTCATTAGCCACTGAGCCATGATGGGAACTCTGATGATAGCCATTCTAACAGGTGTAAGGTTTTGATTTGTGATGATAACTTAATCATCACTGGTGATTAGTGATGTTGAGCCTGTAAGTGCTTTTAAAAATCTCCAGTGTACATATAAGAAAACTGAAGCACTGAACACTTTAGAAAATTACCCAAAGTTCGCAGATATTAAGTGACAGTGGCAGGTTTCCAAGCCAGGAGATCTGACTTATTATCTGTGCTTCTAACCACTCAGCAACACCAACTCCCACATGGTCAAATCATGAAATTCATCTTCATCATAGCTATCGGGGGGAAAGAGACTTCCTGATGGTAATCATTGCAGAATTTTTAAGGCAGCTTAGAAGCAACTATGCGTGACAATCGATAGATAAACAACTAAGTCAAGATCATTCTTGACTTCATTTAAAGCAGCTTTCCCAGAACCTTAGAGTGGCTGTCCTGTAGTGCTTTGCTACTCCGAGTGTGGTCCCCAGACCTGCGGCATTAGCACCCCCTGGGAACTTTTTAGAAATGCAGAATCTCAGGCCCATCCAAGACTCCTTGACCCAGAATCTACATTTTAAAAAGATCCCCAGGTGATTCAGTGTAACTTCAAATCTGAGAAATGCTGTTCTGGAAGAGGATTCTCAACTTTGGATGCACATGAGACGATTCTGAAAGCCGAGAGTGTGATTTAAAAGGCCTGGGGGAGGGAGTTCCCGTCATGGTGCAGGTGTTAATGAATCCGACTAAGAACCACGAGGTTGCTGGTTCGATCCCTGGCCTTGCTCAGCGGGTTAAGGATCTGGCATTGCCCTGAGCTGTGGTGTAGGTTGCAGACGAGGCTCGGATCCCGCGTTGCTGTGGCTCTGGCGTAGGCCAGTGGCTATAGCTCTGATTGGACCCCTAGCCTGGGAACCTCCATATACCGTGGGAGCGGCCCAAGAAATGGCAGAAAGACAAAAAAATAAAAAAACAAAAGGCCTGGGGGAATGGCCTGAGCAATGAGATTTGAAAAGCCCCTCATGATGTGTAGAGTTGTAGACTCCAGGTTAAAATCTACTGAACTAGGAGTTCCTGCTGTGGCTCAGCAGGTTAGGAACCTGACATTGTCTCTGTGAGGATGTGGGTTAGACGCCTGGCCTCCCTCAGTGGGTTAAGGACCTGGTGTTGCTGTGGCTGTGGTATAGGCCGCAGCTCCAGCTCCAATTTGACCCATGGCCTGGGGACTTCCATATGCCACAGGTGCAGCCATAAAAAGAAAACAAGAAAAAAAAAAAAAAGAGTTACTGAACTAGTGCAATGATTCTTCACACGGAATGATCATTAGCACAATCTGGGGAGCTTTTAACAAAATCTGATTTATCTCTGGGATGGCACTTTCTTTCTTTCTTTTTTTTTTTTTTTTTGTCTTTTAGAGTCACACTGTGGCAACTGGAGGTTCCCAGGCTAGGGGCCGAATCAGAGCTATAGCCACTGGCCTGCACCACAGCCTTAGCAATGTTGGATCTGAGCCACATCTGCTACCTACACCACAGTGCATGACAATGCCGGATCCTTAACCCACTGAGCGAGGCCAGGGATACTAGTCAGATTCGATTCCACTGAGCCATGATGGGAATTCTGGGATGGCATTTTTAAACATCCCCTATTGATTTAAGTATATAGCCAAGATTAGAACAACAGGTATGGAGACCAAGCTTGAGATTTGGAGTTCCTAGCCTTGTGGTTATATATTCAGATATTTATATTTACTCTGCAATAACCCAGGCAGTGGAGTGGAATTGACAGCAACCTGAACTTGGGGAGTGAGCTGGACAAGCTACTTATCTTCACAGAGCTTCAGTTCCCTTATCTCTGGGACTGTCTAGCCCATATTAACCTTCTCATCTTTGGAATAAATTCCCACCCATATGTCTAACTGACCCCAGCATCCCACCCCCATCAGGCCATAGCTGATTGACCAAGAAGAGGTCAACCCAGGGCCTGCCCCAAAGTCTATGACTTGTGCCTTTAACATAGTAACAATTTGCTTACCATGTTCTTTAATCAAAAAAATACCAGTTCTTGGAGCTAGGATCATGACTGAGAGAATAACTGCAGTGTGTGAGCTGAGCTTTCTGGACACCCTTTGCTAGTATGTCCTGCAGGAAGATGTAGCCCCTGTGAGCAGCCAGCATGGAGCTGCCTGGAGAACATCATGTGGAGTTGAATGGGTAGATGATGCCCTATGGCTCTCTCTGTCTTACTCTTGGGGTTTTCACAGACCAATACAGCAGCTCTTTATATTGGGAAGATGGTCAGTCTTCACTCTAGAACATCATGCACTTAAACTTTTATTGTCTACTTAGGGTCTCACGTGGAATTAGGCCTGTGTACATCTCTGTGACTTTTGTAGGGAAATGGGATTTTCCGCAGCCCCAGGGAACTTGTGCCCAAGAGGCATCTCCCCAGATTTGCATGGGAACGCCCTGTCTGCCTGACCTCAGAGCCTGGGCTCTTTTTACCACCACATGGTGAATTCCATGCCTTTTGAGGTGTTCGTCTTCAATTTATGCTTTTTACAGATGTTGCTGCTTTGCTCAGGAGAATTTAAGGACTTTTTGTCTTTTGATAAAAGAAGCTTTTATTTTTAAAAAAGTTTTTATTTTTGGTCTTTTTAGGGCCCAGCCGCACATATGGAGGTTCCTAGGCTAGGGGTCAAATCAGAGCTGTAGCCACCAGCCTACACCACAGCCACAGCAACATAGGATCCGAGCCACATCTTCAATCTACACCATAGTTCATAGCAATGCTGGATCTTTAACCCACTGAGCGAGGCCAGAGATCGAACCTGCAACCTCATGTTCCTAGTCGGATTCATTTCCACTGTGCCACGACAGGAACTCCCAAAAAGAAGCTTTTAGAATGTAGGTTATTGTTATGACTTAGAGATTCCTCAGGGCTACATTTACCTATGACTCTGCAAATTCTTCTAGAAAAAGAAATCAAACCAAAATCAGGAACAGTTCTGGGCTCTGTAAAAAATGTTTTTTAGGCTTCTTATTTCTTCCTTCATAATGACATCATATGTAGGCATAGAAGCCTTCCTGTGTGGTTTGAGGAATGGTACCGGTTGAGCATTTGATGCTCTTTAGGATTTAGGATCAAATGCTCATCAAATGCTTATCAGCATTCTATATCCCTGTTCATGCCAATATAATACATTGGAGGTGCATCTATTTCATAGTCGGATTAGTTTATTGCAAAGATTTACCAGATAATCATTGAGAAAAAGAAATACTAAACACACACGTTTCAATTAAATAGAGATCTGCTATTTAATTTAATGCAGCCATAGTCACATACAGCAACCGAACACTTGAAAGTTGGCTAGTTTGAACTGAAATGTGTCGTCACTGTAAATCACATACTGGATTTTTACAACAACAACCCCCCAAAGTGAAATACTTCATTAAATGTTTTTATATTGACTATATGTTGGAATGAGCAAATTTTGGATATGTTAAGTAAATGGTATCTGTTTTCATTTTAACATGGCTACTATAAAATTTTAAATTACACAGGCAGTTCCCATTTGTGGCTTGCACTATGTTTCTGTTAGACTATGGTAAACTCAGCATGGAGGGGTAGGATGGTCTTGAGAACAAATGGCAGAATCCACTGAGGGAGAAGAAAAGCAAAGAAATGACAAGCATTAGGAATGTATCCTGGGAGTTCCCGTGGTGGCCCAGTGATTAAAGAATCCGACTAGGAACCGTGAGGTTCCGGGTATGATCCCTGGCCCTCCCCCCCCAGTGGGTTAGGGATCCGGCATTGCCAGGAACTGTGCTGCCACTCAGAGCACATCCATCACATCACAACAACCCCACTTCCCCAAGCCCTTCCCAGGACCTCCTGAGAGACTGTGTTCATCACACTCATTATTTTTTCAGCTCCAGAGCACCACCCAGAGCAGAAAGCTGGGGGATATCTTATTCACACTTGTTGGCATGTCAGCTAGATTGTGATAGTGGCTGAGTTCTAAGTACAACAGAAATAGAGGGGAGAAAACATAGGCATGGGAATTCCTGTCAAGGCTCAGCGGTAACGAGCCCCACTAATATTCATGAGGACGAGGGTTCGATCCCTGGCCTGGCTCAGTGGGTTAAGGGTCCAGCGTTGCCATGAGCTATGGTGTAGGTCACAGACATGGCTCAGATCCTGCATTGCTATGGCTGTGACGTAGGCCAGCAGCTGCAGCTCCAATTTGACCCCTAACATGGGAAATTCTATGGGAAAAAACAAAACAAAAACACCGTAGGCATATTTTCTAATACCAGGCAGCGTTTGGGTGAGGGAAGTTACTTTTTGCTTTGTGGACAAAATAAATTGTACAGGCAGCAAAATAAATAGATACATTTCTCTCTTTTTTTTTTTTTTTTTTTTGGCCTTTTCTAGGGCTGCACCCGCGACATATGGAGGTTTCCAGGCTAGGGGTTGAATCGGAGCTGTAGCCACCAGCCTACACCAGAGCCACAGCAATGCGGGATCTGAGCCGAGTCTGTGACCCACACTGTTGCGAGACATGTTTTTATAATATTTTCTTAGCCTCTTTGCTGAAAACTCCATCTTGCCCTTCCTTACTTGTCCTGTCTTCCTGCTTGAGAAACAGTCTCTGAGATGGTAAATGACTTAAGCTTAAGAGCAAAGACCTAAGGGTGTGGGTTATTCGTGGGGTCACCTGAATGTGGATATAATACAATGGTCTAGGCGCTCGGGACCTGTGCAGAACGGCTCGCCATTTGCACAAGCATGATTTGTCCTCTAAAGAATAAGAGAAAGAGGAACCTCATGACCAAGTGGTTTGTGAGTGGTCGTTAACAGAATATGCATTAGCAAAGAGAACCAAGGTGCAAACCTAGGCACCCAGGGTTGCCACAAGTAAGCAAGCCTTTTGCAGAAGCACAGTGAGGATTCTCTGAAATGCTATGCATAGATAGCAAACTCAAATGCTAATGATTCTTAAATGCCTAAAATTTAGAGTAAAAAGTTTAACCATTTACCAGCTAAGCGACTTTTAAAATAATTTTTAAAAAACCTATATCCTGAACCTACAACCCCCTTTTCGCTTGACGTAATCCTTGAGAGCACAATAAAAGCAGTGTGGTTTCTTAAGGCAGGGCTCTTGGTCCCTGAGACCTTGAGTTCCTCGGTTCCCCCCTTTACTTAGGATAAATGTCTCTGTGTCTTGTTTTATGTTAACTTTCTTTCCTTAAGTTCCACAGCACCCATTCTTCAGCCCCATCCTGCTGAGCTGGCCTTGGCACCACACCACAGCTCATGGCAACGCCGGATCCTTAACCCACTGAGCCAGGCCAGGGATCGAACCCTCGTCCTCATGAATATTAGTGGGGCTCGTTACCGCTGAGCCTTGACAGGAATTCCCATGCCTATGTTTTCTCCCCTCTATTTCTGTTGTACTTAGAACTCAGCCACTATCAGAATCTAGCTGACATGCCAACAAGTGTGAATAAGATATCCCCCAGCTTTCTGCTCTGGGTGGTGCTCTGGAGCTGAAAAAATAATGAGTGTGATGAACACAGTCTCTCAGGAGGTCCTGGGAAGGGCTTGGGGAAGTGGGGTTGTTGTGATGTGATGGATGTGCTCTGAGTGGCTGAGTCAAGACTGGGAAGCTCAGGGCCACCCAATACTGGCACTTCTGGACTGACCCCGGATGTCCTGCTAATTCCAGTGACAGCCAAATCCTGATGGAGTGGATCTTAATATTGGCTCCTATCTCTTGAACACTCCCTCATGGTTTTCAGAACTGCCTCCTAGGGCTGATCTGTCTGAGTCAGAAAACTATAGTGACTCTGGATGTACCCTCATCTCTGGAGTTTGAGGTGTGCTTGGTGGAATTCAACTGGTTGTTGGGTGCCTTCTTTGTGTTAGATTTTCTCACAGTTGATACTATGTGTTTTCACCAGTATAACATTAGATGTTTTTTGCATAGTTATACTCTTCAAGGAGATACAATGTACTGAAATTTTCTCTGATAGCATAATGATGAGGGAATTATTATTGGAACCAACCTGTGATTAGTTTTTAAAATATTTAAAATAATGACCTCTCAGTGTCCAACTCTTTAGTTTCAACTGGATAAAGCAAGGACTGTCTTACCAGCCTTATGGAAATTGCTTGCTACTTGTTTCATTGTTGCCATGTAACCAATTATACAAATCATAGTGCAAAAGGGTAGGTGTTTTATTTCTCAGGATTCTGTGGACTAGGAATTGCATTAGGTCATAGCAGGGCCAGCTTATCTCTGCTCCATGATCAGCTGAGATAGCTCAAATGCACTAGCAAGAATGACTCAACTACAGCCCTATTACAGGGGCCATAGTTCTTATTGTCAGCTGGGTTTTATGGTTTGCTTCAGCATGGTCTTGCCTTGTAACTAGTGTGCCTTCCTTATAGCATAGTCATCTCAAAGCATAAGCAGACCTTGAAGATATTGCAGATTTGATTCCAGAGAACCACAATAAAGTGAATATCACAATAAAGCAAAGTCACACATATTTTTTGATTTCCCAGTGCATATAAAAGTTATGTTGACACTGTACTTCAGTCTATTAAGTGTGCGATAGCTTTGTCTAAACAATATACATACATTAATTAAAAATACTTTGTTGCTAAAAAATGCCAAACATCACCTGAGCCTTCAGGGAGTTGAAATCATTTTGTAGTAATAGCATTAAAGATCACTGATTGCAGACCACCAGATAAAATATATAATAAGAAAAAGGGTTGAAATATTGCAAGAATTATCAAAATGTGACACAGGCACATGAAGTGACTTCAAATGCTTTTGGGAAAAAGGTGTCAATAGACTTACTTGACTCAGTGTTGCCACAAACCTTTGAGATGTTAAAAATGCCATATTTGCAAAGTACAATAAAGCCAAGCATCCTAAAAACAAGTATGCCTATACCTGGGCTTCTTTCATAGTAGCTGGCCTATCCCAAGCAAAAGTGGAAGTTGTCAGACTACTTAAAGTTTATGTCCCTTCAAAAGAGAGAAATAATCCTTGACCTTAGGGACCTGGCCTGGCACTCTCAACTAAACTTTGGTGTTCCTAGGAATTGTCCTGCCCTCACCGTGTCCTGTCCTCATCATGGTCTTTCCTGCTAAACATTTTCACTGAAGACTGACACTAGACAAAGTCATTCTGTGACCAAGGTGGAGCAGGACGAAAAACCAAAAATCCGCCCCAAACCCCATAACATTCCATAATCATGTCCAGATACAGAAAAATAAGAACATGGAGGCTAGTATCCTTCCCCACTGCTTCTTCTTTTCTAATTATAATGAAACCTTATTCCAGTCTTTCTAACTTCTAGATAAAAATTATTAAGGTCCCCAATCATAGAATTATCTACTTCTTGTCAGCATTCATTCCAGAGTAAAGCCCTGCTTCCTGAACTCTCCAAAATCACCTGCTGCAAGCCTGGCATCTATCATCATTCCTTTCTAACACCCTCTATCCCTTGCCTCCCCACGGTGTGGCTTCTTCCTCATTGCAGCTGGTCAACAAATGCAATTTTGTTAGACCACAGGTTCAGGGGCTACTGCCACCCCCATCTGGCGCAGTGTCACATCCACTGCATTCTCTTGGTCAAGGGAAGTCACGAGGGCACCAGAAGTCAAGGAGAAGGGAAACAGACATCCCCTCCTGTGCTTACCCCCTCTCTTTGCTTACCGCCTGTGCTTGCAAGGGCCTGGCAGGGTCATCGCTGGAAACCAGCTACCATGGTACTGTAGCGCGTTCACACACACACTTCACAAAATTATTGAATGTTACTTTAAAAAGTTATGTGGGACTTGGGCACAGGCCACCTCATTGGGTCATATTCTATGGTAAGAGAAGGATTTAGTCCCTCTTTATATGCTCAAAATGTGACTTCTTTTTCAGTTCTCTGTTTTTGAAAATGGGGAGGTTTTCTCTCAGCTGTTTCCTCATCAAACATGCTTCAGGTAGTGCTTCTGCTCTCTCCTAATAGCTGGGCCAGAGTCTCCTTGCTGGTCATCTTCCAGAGCTCTGGGACAAGTGCCTTTGCTGGTTGTGTTGTTGTTATCACCCTTGTGCCTTGGCCACTTTCCTTCCACCACTCCCTCCATCCTTCCCAGACACCATGGACTGCAAGGCTGCTGGGTGCAGGAGACTTTGGCCCTGGAGTGGCATATCCCAGAGGGAAAACTGACAAGGCAGTGTCTGGTGGGTCAGCCCTTTACCACCATCAGTCCTGGGCACAGGTCCTCACTGGGCATCTCTCTTGCCCTCCTCCTTCACTGAAAAATGGCCGCTTTCTGGTA
Organism: Sus scrofa; assembly: GCF_054392235.1. Lineage (NCBI taxonomy): Eukaryota > Metazoa > Chordata > Mammalia > Artiodactyla > Suidae > Sus > Sus scrofa. Next base: position 120,864,148 of record NC_139389.1, on the reverse strand, counting down.
CTGCTCTTTGGCGCCCCCTTTGGTCTTGATAAATACAGAAATTGTAAATAATGAACCACCCTAGGGTTAATGACAGGGCGTTTGTGTGTAAGATTGTCGATTTTTTTCCGTTCTCTTTGCTTACCTAGATTTGTTTTTTTCCGCAGGGAGCATGTATTGGTTTTGCAATATGAAAACAACAATCAAAAATCTATTTTTAATTACCAACAAAAGAAGCTTTTTTTAAACAGGGTATCCAAATGATTAGGATGTTTGGAAAGACTTTTCCGCGAGTCTTAACATTTCTCATTACTTTCTGCTTAGCTTTGGCAGCAGAGTGTTTAGAATGTAGTGTGGAACAAGAACGTGGGTTCCCCGAGTAAATGCTTGAGGCCTTTTTCAATACCTCTAAGATATGTGATCAGAGAGCAGGTCCTAATAAAGAAATGAGGTGTTGCCTGACTTAGTAGAATAATCAGTTTAGTTAGTGAGCAACTGGAGGAAGGAAAAGAGCTGAATTTCTTGGCAGCCAGGAGCCTGAAATTATGCTCTGGAGCCTCAGAAAATGGCATTGTAGGAGTTGTCTGTGGAAGCAAGATAAAGATGAGGTCATCTTATAATAAGATCCTGCCAGGACTGCAACCTAGACAGACCTCTATAAAACCCCAGCTCAAAAAGAATTCTACAGGAAGCAAAAGATGTCCTGCTTCTCCTGCAGAATGCATTTCCCAGCACCTGCTCCTTGAACTTCAAGGTGACAAAATGAGGACACAAGGGAGATGCATATATGTTCTCTGGACACAATAAGAGGAACATCGTAACAGTCTCTTGTCAAACATCTTACCTTTTTCTTACTTTGTTTCTCATTAGCTTTTCCACTTGCAGGTAAAGAGGCTGAATGAAGCCTGTGTGTAGGCTAGCAGCGGAGTTTCGTGGTTTAGGAACTTACATATGCAACTGCTATATACCTCCTACTGTGCTATATACCTTCCCATTGCTAGAAAATACTTATGATGACAATAATAACAATAACCATTCATCGATATCTACTGTTTGTCAGTGTTGCCTTGGGTCCACTGTGTCTTTCCGTCTTTAAAACAACCCTGCAGGAGTGCCCGTCACGGCGCGTGGTTAATGAATCTGACCAGGAACCATGAGATTGCGGGTTCGATCCCTGGCCTTGCTCGGTGGGTTAAGGATCCGGCGTTGCCGTGAGCTGTGGTGTAGGTCACAGACACAGCTCGGGTCCCGTGTTGCTGTGGCTCTGGTGTAGACCGGGCAGCTACAGCTCCGATTGTACCCCTAGCCTGGGAACTTCCATATACCGTGGGAGCGGCCCAAGGAAATGGCAAAAAGACAAAAAAATAAAAATAAAACAACCCTGCAATCCTATCACCTTGTCTTTTACAGATAAAGTAGCTGACACTCAGGAAGTTTAAGTAATTGACTCAAGGCCACATGGTATATGAAGCTATTGGAGGATATTAAATACAGTGTTACAGTCTCCACCCCTCTGTCCTGAGATATTTCCGTGAACCTCATTGTGGTGCCTCCTTAATTTTGACTGTTAAACGCCTGTTGTGCTCTGAGCAAGGGATTCTTGCTGTTTTCATTTTGATTTTACACTTTAGTGCCAATCTTTCACTGGTGCCAATTTGGTAAAAAGATTATTGTCATTTTACAGTGGATTCCTCCTACAGTGTTCTTAAATTTTTCTTCACTCTACGTTGATCTATTAAATATCTGAACTAATGCTAACAAGTACGGTGATTCCCTCTTACAGTGTTTTACTACTTATTGAATGTTCGTTTCTGGGTCCTTCGGGGCCAGATTGTGAAAGAGCATCCACAGCAGTCTGACAATGAGTGCCAACTCCCCGACTGTGTGGAGACTCGCATGAGCATTCAGGGTTGGCCTGGTATTTCCACCCTGGTGGAATTCTCTTCCAGGAGTGATGCAATTTGAAACGAATTCCCTCATCGTGTGATACCTCAGGAAGCTCAGTGGAGAGCCACAAAAATGATGAAATGTTTTAAAAATAAGACCCTTGAGAAGGAGGTAAGAGAACTGAACATGTTCAGCCTTGTGTCAAGAAGACTCGGGGGAGAAATAACTCTATAAATATGTGTGCTGATGCAGTGGACAAAGTGAAAGGCAATTTTCGTCACTGTAAAGAAGGGCAAAGGAAATAGGAAGGGGGCTACATTATAGTAAGGGAAATTTAGTTTAAAATATGACATTAATACATACAGAGATAGCCTACTGAAAATTCCATTTCTACCGGTTATCACTAATGTGGTTACCTAGGCAACACATTCATCCTATAAATACACACTTTTACGTTAGATTGACTGTGGCAAAATATAATGATGATGGGCTGGGGTGAGGGGAAGAGGACGCCTGTATTAACGGACATCTATGGTCTTGCTTTGTACCAAGCCCGGAAGACAGAGTAAGGATAAATGTTCCATTGGTTTGTAATTTCTTTTTCTTTCTTTCTTTTTTTTTTTTTTTTTTGTCTTTTTGTCTTTTTGCCATTTCTTGGGCTGCTCCCGCGGCACATGGAGGTTCCCAGGCTAGGGGTCGAATCAGAGCTGCAGCCGCCAGCCTACACCACAGCCACAGCATCACATAGCAATGCCGGATCCTTAACCCACTGAGCAAGGCCAGGGATTGAACCCGAAACCTCATGGTTCCTAGTTGGATTTGTTAATCACTGAGCCACGACGGGAACTCCGGTTTGTAATTTCTATTTGACATTCACGGATACATTTCATCCAGTTAAATAAACACATTGTTTCTGGCACAATAAGAGTAAACATTTTTCAAACACTTTTTAGTGCCAGGCATTGTGGTGATAAGTGCCTCACACATTCCTGTAAGGTAGTAAGTGTTATTACTCAACTCCTCCCCACCCAACTGGGCACCAGTCTGAGAAATAAATGTGTTTGATAGTCACAGTGCATCTGAAGCTGTTATAAATACTTAGGGGATGGAGGTCTGGTATGCTATATATTCTACAATTCAAAGAACAGTTTCCTAATGGGTGAAGTTGGCCAGCTCAAAATGCCAATAGAATCCCTCTTGACAACATTTTAGCCCTGAATAAACCTCAAGTTTCTGAGAAGCAGCCAGCACAACTTCAATGTGACATGAGGCTCTTTCCTCTAAGATGGACCCTTCAGGCTTTCCCAGCTTGAGTTAGTTGCTATAAATACTGAAGGGCCCTACTCACTTGTAACAAGGTCCCATGATGGCAGTGACCACCGTGTAAACACAATGGAAGGTGGTTATTGAAACTGAAGTGGCCTGGATCTTATTTGTAGAGACATGACAGATCTTAAGAACCTCCCGGAAAACTTTGAAAAATATGGACTCCTAGGCACCAGCCCTAGACGTTCTGATGCAATAAGTAGTCTAGGAATATTTCTGTTGTTATTCTACCAGTGATTTCGATGACTGGACTGTGAAACAATTCACCCCGCCCAACCTACTCGTTTGCCAATGGGGAACGTGAATGCTTGAGGTGGCAGACTCCAGCCTAGCACCCAGATCTGCTTTCACCGTTCCCCACCCCAAGGCTCTGTTCTTTGCTCAAGAATGCTTGTTAGTGTTGGGACATGGATATGGCATAAAAGAGAGAGATGGGGGGAGAGAGAGAGAGAGAGGGAGAGGGAAAGAGAGAGGGGAGATAGAGGGAGAGGGAGAGGAAGGGAGAGAGAGAGGAGAATTAAGGACATCCTGAATTTCTGAGATAAGTTAATAATCACGCACCTCATCCCCCAGCCATGGGCCTCCACTGGGCATTTGCTGTGTGTTTAGGTTGCAGGCTATTATCTTTTATGATGGCTGGTGCAGGCCCCAGATGGATCATGAATACAGGAGGAGTCTGCAGCCACTCAGATAATTTGGAAAGCTCCCTAAATAAAAACTTTAGCTTAACACTTCATTTCTAGGTGGGCTCGTGACTGTCCGGGAGCAAAATCAAGAGTTTTATTTTCTCTAAGGGATGTCAGGAAGGGGGAAGAAAGTCCAAGGTCCCCTTTCAGGGAAGCCAACTGATGTTCCCATGGGAGGAGCCCAGAGGAGGTAGTTTTGATTTTACCCAGCATCCACTGAGCTCCTGAGTCACTGAGGTGAGCACACTGGTTGAACAGGTGACTGAGTCTGTTGGTATAAGGGGTTCGTGTATGTGCGACGACTTCAAAAACTTGAAACTGGGGAGGAAGAGTTCACCTCAGTTTTAGAAATAAAGAAACAGATACAAAGCAAGAGGTTAAAAAGCCTGTGTATGTCCAGGGCAGAGCTGAGCTTTGACCCACAGCCATGTGGCTGCCCAGCCTGAGCTCAGACCTGCTGCTCTTTCTGCGCATCCTGGGAAGTCACATGAAGCCAGGGCAGAAAGAGAAGGAGCCCTGCCAGGGGTCAGCATCCACGTGCTGATCTGAAAGCCCTCTTGCCCAGGATCAGGCTCAGAACTCTGGACCCTGTTTCCATTTCTCCTGCTAAAATTCCTTTTTTTGTCTTTTTGCCTTTTTTAGGGCCGCTCCTGCAGCAAATGGAGGTTCTTAGGCCAGGGGTCGAATCGGAGCTGTAGCTGCCAGCCTACGCCAGAGCCACAGCAATGCGGGATCCAAGCCCTGTCTGCAACCTACACCACAGCTCGTGGCAATGTCGGATCCTTAACCCACTGAGCAAGGTCAGGGATTGAACCTGCAACCTCATGGTTCCTAGTCGGATTCGTTAACCACTGTGCTACGATGGGAACTCCTCTGGCTTTAATTCTTGCCTAAGTCTCTTTGATTTTGGAATCTGCCTCCCCCTGACCACCCTCCCCATGCTCCACCTTAGCTGTGGGTTTTGGTGCCCACCCCAGCCCAAAGGTGGGGCTTGGTGCCTTATCTGTAGCTGTCAGCCTGGCCTCATTCTCATCATCAGGACTTCTGAATGGTGTCTAAAGCAACCCATCCTCTGTTGACCTCTGATTCTGAGCCAGTCTTCAGCTAGACCCCTGGAATGGCCTGTTTTTGAGGGACAAAGAAAATGAAGCGTGAGCCAATGGAGACTTGGTGGGGAAGGTGCTGGGTTTGGCCAACTGCCCCACCAGAGTGGTCAGAGCTGCTGTGGGGGGCTGCTGCCCCATCCCTGCATGCAGACGTCCCCTGCCTTTTCTTCTATGATCCACAGTGCAGGAGACTGCCCTACAAAGTAGCACTCATGGCTTCTGGAAGGGAGAGCATGACAGACAACAGGACAAAGGATCCCGATTTTTGCCCCGAGTTTCAAAGACCTCAGGCTTAAGGAGACTCAGCCACAAAAGCGAGATGACCAGCTTTGCTGCTCAGGAGTTTTGGGCAGAGGGGAAAGAGGTGGGGAGAAGAGAAAGACTCCCTCTGGGGATGGAACTTTATAATTAGGGAAGGGAGGGGTTTACATAAATCCCAACCGGCTTTGGAGGATCTGAGAGTGGGAAGAAAGCCTGCAATCCGGAGTCTGGATCTCGGGAGGCCGTGGGCCCCAGATCAGAGGTGGCTGCCCAGGAGGTGGTCCTGTGACAGCCTCACTCACCCAGCCCTCCAGCCCCAGCTCGCCACCTAGAGTCAGCCTCCTGTCCTGGGTAGCAGAGGCAGAGGGGGCCCGCCTCTCAGAGGCCGTCGGAACCCAGGGTGATGAAGAAGGAGAAAGATCTACCTCTGAGCGGATCATGGAAAAAGGAGAGAGAGCAGGGTCCCAAGAGGCCTTGAAATCGGGATCAAGGGCCACAGCGCGCTGAGCAGTGCAGACTGAGGGAGGGTATAGACTGAGGAGGGGAGGGCATTTGGGGACAGGGACATGTCCTGATGCCAGGGTGGGCAGGTCACAAATGAGGTCCAGGCCGGTGTTTCTAGAACTTGCAAACACCCTCATCCTGCACCAAGCTCCTAGATCTTAGACACAGTCCTGGAGGAGGAGGGGGAGGGAAGGCTGCATGCAACGCATGAGGTTTCTGTCAAAGAAGTGAAGATGATTCAAACTTTATCATTTTATTTATTTATTGTCCTTTTAGGGCCACACCCACAGCATATGGACGTTCCTAGGCTAGGGATCAAATCGGAGCTGCAACTGGAGGCCCACGCCACTGCCACAGCAACTCGGGATCTGAGCCCTGTCTGCGACCTACACCACAGCTGACGGCAATGCAGGATCCTGAACCCACTGAGCAAGGCCAGGGATGGAACCTGCATCCTCACAGATACTAGTCAGGTTCATAACCCGCTAAGCCACACCGGGAACTCCAGTCATAGTTTTATTTTTGGTGTTCTCAAACAACAAGATTCAGAAAAGAAATATCTTGTCCTGTCACAGTTCCTGGAGTTTCTCCGCATAGGTCTTCCCCTGGCGTGCTTCCCTGACCTCCTGGGGAGGGAAACTCAGAGACAGGCTCTCCTGGATCCTTATCCAGCCCCTTCCTTTCCTCCTGCTTCTCTTCTGAGTGCTTCCATAGGAGATCACTGCCTCTGACGGCCCAACACCCTCTGTTGGTGGGCTGCTACGACTTAATCTCTGCAAGATTAGTTTTGTTATCATCCCCCTGGCTTATCTGGTGCTCTCGCAGCACGCGGCAGCTTGCTGAAAGGTATTTCTGTTAGGAGATGCTTGTTATAACAGTAGGAGGAAAGAGCGATAATGTGACTACATTACTACTGTCTGTACAGCCGAGCAGTTTAGCATTTGACTGATAGGTGTGTAAACAGGAAAATACTGTGGCTGGGTTCCCATGCTTCTGAGGCGTCTGATGACATGCACAGTACTGTTGGTTTTATTAATGCAGTTAAATTCATTGACATGAATGAATGAATGGTTCAAGGCTTGCAGAGGACACACTGCATGGCAGGTTCTGTATCAGGTGCAAAGGATGCAGATGTGGACAATACCATCTGTGCATTCCAGGCACTTAAATTCTGCTAAGGATACAGCCCTGCAGAGGCAGAAACGTTTATTTAAAAATTACTGGGAGTTCCCATTGTGGCTCAGCAGGTTAAGAGCCCAACATAATATCCATGAGGATGCAGGTTTGTTCCCTGGTTTTGCTCAGTGGGTTAAGGATCTGGCATTGCTGTGGCTGTGGTGTAGGCCGGCAGCTGCAGCTCCAATTCCACCCCTAGCCTGAGAACTTACATATGCTGTAGGAGTGACCCTGAAAAGAAAAAAAAAAAAAAAGAATTACTGAGTGTTTACCATGTGCCAGGCTCTATGGTAAACATCCAAGGAGAAGGCATAGTGTTGGCCTTTCAGGAGCGCTCACTCTTTCACACAGTGTGATGGGCTTTGAGAAGGGAGTTTTCAGGGGTCCCTCAATTAACTTCGACACATTCTAGGGCACTAGTAGTCTGTGTATATACGTAGTTAATACATATTGTATGTTATGGAATGAATCTGTCTGTCTGTCTATCTATCTATCTATCTATCTATCTATCTATCTATCTATCTCTCTATCCATCCATTCATCTAGTTGATGGAATTCATCAAAGAAAGTTTCCAGAAACAACTGTTCTGTTTTCTCTATTTTGGGATTCTGAGCTGTGTCTATTTCTCTCCAATTTAATTATGTGAGTCTACAATATAGACTTTTCTTCCACTGGTAGCTTTGAATCTCTCCTTTAAAAATGTGTTAATAATAAATGTGTATCATTTATTAACACCTCATATAGACATATTCTGAGTGTGGCACTTTCCTTCTATTGCTTCATGTCCATCTCATTGAAAAAAAGAAACTGGTGAGGTTGGAACTATTATTTTAAGAAAATGATTCTCCGAGAGGTTAATTTGCCCAAGGTAACTTCATTGATAGGTTATAGGGTCAGGATTTGAAACTTGGTCAGTTTCACTCCCCGTACTCAGCTCTATTGAAATTTATTGAGTCCTTGCTCTGTGTCTGACACATAGCCATGACCTCTTTAGTCTTCCCTACAACCCTTTAAGGTGGGTACCATTTTAGAGATGGGGAAAACGGGGTTCAGGGAGGGTAACTTGCCCAAGGCTGGACAGCGCAGTAGTAGAATTTGAACCCTGGTCTTCCTGATTTCATTAGCACCTATGCCATATCTACTAGTGTACATTTAAGTCGTTATACTCAAGTGGAAGGGAAGAAACATATATTTATCAAATGACTTTCATTCTGGGGCATATATGACTTTTTCTTAAAATAGCTCTATTAGGTAGAAATTATCTCTACTTACTGATAGGGCAGGCTCTCTGGGCAGGTAGTTTTTTTGGTCCACTGTCCTAGAGCAAGTGAAGCGTCAACTTGACATTCTAACTGGTCTATTTTTTCCCATTATATAATTTGACTTCCTGAAGAAATAAAAATCCATGTACAGAAATCACTTTGTGCATTAATTAGTTTTAATTTCTGGAGGACTAACAAAGAAAAAACACTTAGTGGTAGTGGTAGGGGTTAATTCATTTAACCCGATGCATGGTTTACATTGTGTTTCCAAGCTTCTAATTCTTGTAGACTTTGCTTAAAGTAAGGAAGTGATTTGTATGGTGTAAGGTGTGGAGACAGGCTCTCTCCCATGTATAGGACACGTCCTAGTGCCCAGGGCTTGAAAGTGCCATCTGTGGGCTTTTCATATGACTAAATAGCCAGTGAAAATGATTTTACAATAGGAATGTCATTGTAACTTAGCAAGACATGGAAAATAAGAGACTATCCCCTGTGATAAAAATAAATCATGGATAAAAATGAAAGTGATAATTCAGACAAGGTGATGAAAAAGATGAAAAATGCTGCAAATGTCCTGGTGGAACAGATATGAATAGGACACACACAGAGGGACCAGGAGTTCCAGGACCTCCGTGTGTGTGTGTGTGTGTGTGTGTGTGTGTGTGTGTGTGTGTGTCTGTTGTGAACATCTTCAGGGCATTGGCCAGCAAGTTCCCAAAATGATTCTCGAGGGGTCATTCCTCTTAATATGCCAAGTCTGCTCTTGCAATGTTCAAGGCTAACATTCCTAGTTAGAATGGTAGGAATCATGAATATTCCCCTGAAATTCAAGAGACCAGAAATATTTAGAACACTTACAATTTTTTTTTTTGTAAACCTCCAAGATCCTATTTTTAAAAAAAAATATATGCCTTGTGATCCAGAGAAATAAAAACCTACCCATATTAGTCTGTTTTGCTTATTTTTCTTTTTTGGCTTTAAGAAAGAGCCTGTACCTAGAGATTTTAATCAAATGTATTCTTTTTATTTGTTGCTCCCTTTTATTGGATTCTGGAACAAGCTGATGTAGCATGCGTGTATGTGTGTGTGTTTTGGTGGGAGCCTCTATGTTATTGCCGCAATAAACATTATACTGCAAAACACCACCAGACCGTTTCTTCTGGCAATAGCTGTCCACGAGTGTACCAAGACAGGCTGACTGGGAAGTCAGGTCTTGCATATGTTATTGTGAAATGAACATTGGGATGATACATTGTCTTAATGGGTCTGGAATTGGCTGTGCGTGAGAGAGGCAGTCTAGGTGTGGGTGCAGGTATAGGAGTAGCCAAGGGACTGGGAGCTGCCATCAATTTTCAGGGAGGCTCTTTTGAGTCTTTACATTGTGCTTTACTCAAGCAAAAGGCATCCCTGCCAAGCCCCATGCTTTAGAGGGTTCTCCTCTGGTCCTTTTCCAGCTATGTCTTTCCCCACTGGGCTCAGAACTCAAGAGGCAAGGAGCTCTGCTATACTCTTCCTTCTAGATCTTGCTCAAGTAACCTGGTGCCTGGAATTCTCTCTCAAATAGTCCAACCCAGGACCCTTCCAGGAGTCCATCCTCTTGGAGGGAGGTCACTCTGCAGGTAGAAATCTTTAGGTCCCTGGTGTGGTCAAGGGGAAGCTATTAGTAGAGGTGTGGTCAAAGCTTTGGTGCTGGATGGGGTGTCTGCACATGCTCCTCATGGTGCAGCAGGGAGAAGGGGGGAGAAAAAAGGTGGGGTGGGCTCTGGACTGAGGGCCAGACCAACTTCCCCACAAGGCCATGATGCTCTAGCATGAGACTCTGAGAGTCTGAGACCGGCAACCTTGAACTTGCCTTCCAGGTCATTGTGAAAGCAGACTTGTCTAGGTGGAAGGATAGAATATGTTTCAAATGATGCTTTGCTAGCTTGGTTTATCACATATCAAAATCTGGAAATATGGTATATGGCCCTGCATTTGTACTCCTGTAGCAGGCCCTGCAATTATTAGGGCTGGGACCGGCAGGGACTGGTTGAGTTGGGTGGGTGTAGAAGGCTTTGAAAATTTAGTTTGGTGTCAGGTTGGAGATGACTGGATCTCCCCGAAGATGACTTACCTGTTCTCTGAGAAGGATAGAATTACAGCAGAGTGGTCAATTGTCAGGCACAGGTGAAACAGGTTCCATGTCTCTCTGGACCTTTCCTCTTTCTGTACCACTCCCCACCCCAACTCCCCCAGGCTCTCTGCATCACTTGGAGACATATTCTAATTGGACAGAAATGATGTCCTGGAAAGTGGATTCAGAGCCAAACTGATGGAGAAACTTCAGCACTGCCCCAATTTATTAGCCTCAGTTTTCCTACTTAAAATGAAATCATTAATGTTAATTATTAATTATTCATCAATGACAATAATATTTGCTCCTGTTTGCTTTGAGGATAAGATGAATTAGCGTGAACTGATGTCATGTCATGCAGTCTCCAAGTTAAAGGCTGTTCAGCTAAGGGCCACCTCCCTCTTCTTTCTGCTTTGATAAAAATACTCATGCTTTCCTTTCTTGAATACTTGCCAAAAGTCTTGCTTAATATTGAGTATAATTCTTACTAATGACATAATAGGAATACTCGCAGGAATAGTTTTAAAAAGAGACTCCTGGAAACAACTCTGTGCTTTAATGCCACAAAACTCCTCTGGGGCAGGAAGGCCCCTTACTCTCACCCACTGAGTGACCGATGCCCATACCTAAAGGCTTAACTGTCTTGAGAGCAGGTATCATTGCTCTGGTGTTGTCTTTGACAGATCAACTTTGGCTTCATCTCAGTGATTGGATTTTGATTTATTTCCAGAATTACCTGGACTGAGTTCAATGCCAGATCAGGACTCGGATGATGGACAATCCCATGGACTTCATGTTCTTTAAATGTCACATGTTCTAATGTTCCAATTTTTTCTGAGCAGCCAATGGTGTGATGGTTTATGTGTCCACTGGTTAAGCAAGAGTACATAGTTATTCAATTAAACGCTGCTCTGGGTGTTGCTCTGGATGTATTCTGTAGATGTGGTTAATTAATCAGCAGACTTGAAGGAGATTATCCTTCATAATCTGGGTGAGCTTCATCCAGTCAGTGGAAAGATTAAGAGCAGAATTGAAGTTTCTGCCAGGAGGAAGAAATTACACACCTGGATGGCAGCATTAGCTCCTGTCCAAATTTTCAGTCTGCTGGCCCACCCTATGGATTTCAGGTGGCCAGTCCCTAATTTTTTTCTCCATCTCTTCCTCCCTCCCTTCCTTTCTTCCTTCCTTCCAGAACTATGAGAAAATAAATTTCTGTTGTTTAATCCACCCTGTCTGTGGTATTTTGTTATGGCAGCCCTAGCAAACTAAGAGAGTCTTGGCTTCTCAATCAATTTCCAGACTGGAGCCAGCTAAGGCCAGGTCCCCATGAGAAAGGGGGGCCTGCTACATGGCCAAAAATGAATATTTTCATTCTTTCTCCCATCCTTCCCCAAAGGGATCTATGACCTTTCTCAGGATAACTGGAGAAAATAAACTCATCAGATCTTTTGGGGATGACTGGACACCGTCTCTGAACTAACACTTAATTCCAGGAGATCCAAAATAGCAGCACGGCCAGACAGAGTGGAGGTATTGAGATCAGCTTGTCAATGGAGGTTAGTCCAGGCTCTTATCAGAATTGCTGAATGCATTCTGTGGTTATTTTCCCATTTCTGGGATGAAAAATTGGAATAAACCTTCTCAGCAACTGACAGAATCCACACATTGGTTTCTGGACATATGGAGTAAAGGCTATTATATTGGAAAATTCTATGTGGAAGCCACTAGAACTGCTGCAACCTAAGGAAGTAGTGAACCCAAGGCAATATTGCATTCCTGGAGCGATTTCAGTCATGGGTGCACCTAATCAAGGCTTCAAAGATGCAAGAATGGTGATTCCCACCACCTTCATTCAGCTCCCCTATTTGCCCTGTGTAGAGGATGGATGGATCTTGGAGAACGACAGTGGATTATTGTAAACTTTACCGGAGGGTGACTCCAGTGGCAGCTGCTGTTCTGGATGTGGTTTCATTACTTGAGCCAATTAACACATCTCCTGGCACCTGATAGGCAGCTCTGAGCTGAAAAAAGTCTTTTTTGGGTTACTCATCAGTAAAGACCATGAGAAACAGTTCAGTTTCAACTGGCAAGGCCAGCAGTCCACCTTCACTGTCCCACCCCAGGACTACACAACTTAATCGTTATCCCTAAGTCAGAATTTAGTCTGCAGGGGCCTTGACCAAGTTTGCCTTCCACAAGCCATCACACCGTTCCAGTCCATTGATGATACCAGACTGACTGTTCAATGTAGACTCAGGATTTTGGAACAAAGCCCTGCCATCCTCTATGGATAACCACTCTTCTTTTGCATAAGAGCTTTTGGCTGTAATAGAGGCTGAATGCTTAACCATAAGCTACAAAGTTTCCAACTGACCTGACCAGTGTGTCATGCATTTGCTGTGTTCTGATGTACCCAAGCTAATATGGAATGTGGTCCACTATCAAAAAGAAGTCATTCCTCAGAAAACTAAAAATATAACTACCATTTGATAACAGCAATCCCACTCCTGGGCATCTATCCAGAGAAAACCATGACTCGAAAAGACATATGTACCCCAATGTTCCTTGCAGCACTATATGCAATAGCCAAGACATGGAAACAACCTAAATGTCCATCGACAGAGGAGTGGATCAAGAAGATGTGGTACATATACACAATGGAATATTACTCAGCCATTAAAAGGAAAGAAATAACGGCATTTGCAGCAACATGGATGGACCTAGAAATTATCATGCTAAGTGAAGTCAGTCAGACAGTGAGACACCAACATCAAGTGCTATCACTTACATGTGGAATCTAAAAAAAGGACACAATGAATTTCTTTGCAGAACAGATATTGACTCACAGACTTTGAAAACATTATGGTTTCCAAATGAGACAGGTTGGGAGGTGGGGGATACATTGAAGATTTGGGATGGAAATGCTGCAAACTTTGGTTGTGGTGATTGTTGTACACCTATAAATGTAATAAAATTCATTAGGTAATTTTAAAAAATTAAAAAAATAAGTTGTATATATATAAGATCAGACCCTAAAGTCTTAATAAGTTACATGAGCAAGTGACCCAAACGCCCATGGCCCCTGTTCCTGCTGTATCATCTTTTTTCCCAAACCCTGTACCTATGGCTTAAAAGGGCATTCCTTAGAACCCACTGACTAAAGAAGAGAAAGAAGATCTGATTTAGAGACGATTCTGCATGCTCATCAGGCACCACTCCAAGTGGACAGCTGAAGCCCCCACCACTACCTGTTGCTGGCATCTTCCCTGAAGAACAGCTGTGAAGGGAAATCTCGGTGACACCCAGTTATTTAACCCAGCAGTAATTTAGGGGTTGCTGTGAAGATATTTTTATGTGGTTAACATCTACAATCGACTGACTTTCACTAAAGGAGATTATCTTCAATAATCTCAGTGAGCCTCATCAATCACTGGAAAGACCAAAACTGAGGAAGAAGAAATACCCTGAGAAGAACCTCCACCTCTAGATGGCAACATCAGATTCTATCTGAGAGTTTCCAGCCGCTGGCCTGCTCTAAAAATATAAAACTTGCCAACATCTGCATTGTGGAAACCAATTTTTCGCAAGTGTTTGTCTTATGTAAAATATATAATTATATAATATATAAATATATACTTAATATAAATGTATATATTATGTATATCTTACTCTTTCTATTTCTTTGGTAGCACCCTAATAGAAATAGCAAAGTGGGTATGCAATGATAAACATATCTTTGCATGAAAAAATATTATATTCGGAAAAATGCTGTGTAGCAGAATCATGGTGCTGAAAACTCATGAAACTCATAATTCATCTTGGAGAAATGGATGGAAAAGATTTTCTGGTCACACATTCCTCAAAGTAATACTAATCAGAAGAGCAACAATTTATTGAACATCCATTTATTACATAAGCTGGCTAGAAGCTGAAGACTTTACATTTTTTATACTTTTAAAAATGTTGCAAAGTGAATATCATGATCTCTAATTTATAGAGGATGAAACTGAATCTTAGAGAAGGTGAAAAATTGACCCAAGAATATATTTGTGAAAGGCAGTGCAAGGGCTTGAATTCAATTCTGCGCTCTTCATAAAACAGCACAGTCGTTCAGCCTAGAATTCCTAGAAGGTAATCCCATGTATGTGGGGTTAAATAGTAGACCTCGTGGGTACAAGTGACAGAAATGACAGTCAGCCTCATCTTCTTATATGTCCTCAGTGTTTGGGAAACTCTGGAACAGGGTGGTTCATTAGCCTTTGGACAACTGCTGTGATACCCTTTTAGTGAAATAACCACTCGGCTCTATTATGGGCACAGTAGAAGGATGCCATTACAGATGGAGTTGTGTGCCCACACTTGAGATAAGCCCAGGTAACTTCTATTTTCACACTCAGGACCATAGTTGAATCGAGAAGATGACATAAGAACAATCATACGACGTTAAGGCCAGGCAAAGGAATACCTTCAGTGAAAACTCTGGTTTTCTAAACCTAAGACTATTGGCAAGAGTATTTTGGAGTTCCTGTCATGGGGCAGCGGAAACGAATCCGATCTAGGAACCGTGAGGTTGTGGGTTCGATCCCTGGCCTCGCTCAGTAGATCAAGGATCTGGCTTTGCCGTGAGCTGTGGTGTAGGTCGCAGATGAGGCTCGGATCTGGTGTTGCTTTGGCTCTGGCGTAGGCCAGCAGCAACAGCTCCGATTAGATGCCAAGCCTGGGAACCTCCATATGCCATGGGTGCGGCCCTTTTAAAAAAGACAAAAAAAAAAAAAAGCATATTTTAATCACTTGGAAACTTTTAGTCAATTAGGGCTGAGACAGTGAAATTTAAAGATCAAATTAAATTCAGTTAATAAGCCAACTCTGGAACAGCAAAGAGAACATTGAACCAGGAATCAGGAGATCAAGACTGGATATTTGACTTCACCTTCCTAAGCACTGTCAGGTCACTTAACATTCCTAATTCTCATTGTCCTCATCTATGAAGTGAGTAGGAAATCCCACATGGTAGCTGTGGAGCTTTAATTAAATGAACTATATGATATAAATATAATTAGATGAGAACACATCTGTTGAAAATTGTCTAGCACAGTTCTTGGCAGGTAGTACGTACTCAATCAATGTTTCATACAGTTTAGTAATCACTCTCCTTTCTATTTTTTAAAAAGTTATCAATTTATTTTTGGCTGCTCCTGTGGCATGAGGAAGTACCTGGGCCACAGCAGTGACGATACCAGGTCTTTAATCCACTGAGCTACCAGGGAACTCCCACTCTCCGTTTTAGAGTGTAGTGGTTCACTTTCGCCTCATAGAGATCTTAGTGGGGAATAATTCCAGGCACGCCTTTTCTACCCAAGAAACCAAGAGGATGATCGTCTTTCTACTTCACACAGGCCCATGACCTAAACCAGTTAGCCAAGCTCTCCTGGAACTTTACATCTCAAGTGAGTGATGCAAAGTCAGAAGAAACAGAGATCACTCATGTTGAGGGTGATGGCAGCTGAGGCTTCCTGACCAAGCTGTTTTGGTTATGGTGCTATTGTTGTGTTTTTTGCTTCTGGCCTCCTGTCCCTTTGGAGACAACCTGGTTTTCTACTCAGTCTCTAGATTCTCACTAATGGTGTTGGCAGCAGCATTGTCTCTCCACCAATATCCTTCCAAAGAAATCCTCCTTGGCTTATGTTAGCTAGCGTTGGCTTTTATTATTTGTCATCAGGACACTGGCAGACACACACATCAAGAACTGATATGAAAGCACCAGAAGGCTAGGGCTCATTGTCCTGTTTGCACTTTGCATTAGGCTTGGTGGGTTTGCAATCATTGGTGTGGGTGTAAAATTCCAATTTGCTTCCCTAATGAGCTCTTCAGCCGTTGACCTGTTCCTAATGTAGCTGTACATTATTATAGCTAACTGCTGGTTACTACAAAAAGACCTTGTTTTGACCTCCTAAGAAAACACCATTCAAAATCAACCAGAGGAAAGCAAAACATGTGGCCCCAAGTCAGAGAAGAAATTCACTGTGTGTGTGTTTCAGGGCTGGCCTTATTACCATCTCTTTCCTAATGCACCAACATCTCTTATACATGTGACCTCTCTTTAACTTGATCAGACAAATATTATTTTAAAAGGACATATTCTGAGGTAAAAAGGACACTCCTTCTTGGGTGTGTTTTGTGGTTTCTGCAGCTGGAGGTTATAATAGGCCATTTGATTAATGAGCTGTTTTATTGGGATGCAAATAATGCATAATGTCATAAGATCCATATGTTGTACATTACCGAGGCATAAAACTTACCTTGGCACAAAATGGAAAATTTAAAGCATCTCTCTTGAAAAAAAATATATCATGCTCAACAAAAAAGAGCATGTGGCTATTTCTGGTATTTATGAAGCTGATGAATGCTATGCCAGATTTGTTTAGTTTTAGTGCTAACTCTGATGGAGTGTGTGTGTGTTTGTGTGTGCGTGAATTTTTTATTCATCAGAAGTTCTTGTATGCTTCTGCTCATTCTCAGTCTGTTCCAAATAGTCAAAAAGAGCCAAACAGCTGGTTCTGATAACACACAGTAGCTATAACCTGCATGGTTTAGAACTAAAATGCCTAGATATTGGAAAGAAAATGTAAGTATAAAAAAAGCAGCAACTGGAGATTCGAGATGTAATTGCTCATGCATCACCTGAGAGGGAGGGGCTTGAGAATGCTGCGTAAACGCCCAGTCCACCGGATACAAACTTCAGAGCAACAGAACCCTTGGGGACATAAAAGCTAACAATGCAGTGAATGTAAAGTTTGAGGGAGCACTGAAGTTTTGGTTGGAGAGGGAGCTTTCACATCCACTGAAACACTCATAACACCAAAGCTGATCAACCATCTTTCCAGAACCTTCGCACAAGTAACCACCGTCTATCCTCCAGCCTCTGTTCAAATGCCATTTTCCAAAGAACATTTCTCTGGTTTCTTCCTGGCCCCCATGGTCACTCTCATTCATAATACCCCTTTTATTGTTTATATGAAAATTTTTACTTGTGAATCATCTGGTTTATTGGTTGGTTTATTCATGTAATACATGTTTCACATGAGAAAATAGGATCCACATCAGAGTTGTTTGTAACTATAAACTGAGATCAGCGCCTGGAACACAGGAAGTGCTCGATAAATGTATATTGAATGTTGAACTTGGAAAGTGAGGGTAATAATAATCCCTCTTCCCTTTAAGGGATCCTGTAATGCTTCACTGAGATAATTGTAATAAACTCGATCTGGCAGTGCCAGGCACAGTGTTAAGGGCTCAGTAACTGTTAGCTAGTGTTATTTTTTATTTTTTGTATTACTTACAATGGTACTGATGATGACAATAATTGTATTAGTCAGGGTTCTCCAGAGAAATGTTTGTGTGTATATATACATATAAAGAAATGTATTATGAGGAACTGGCTTATGTGATTTGGAGGCTGAGACATCCCACCATCTACCTTCTGTGAGCTAGAGAACCAGAAAAGTCACAGCGGAAGTTACAGCTTGAACAGAAAGTCCTGACAACTGAGAGCACCAATGGTGTGGGTCCCAAGGGCAGGAAGAAACTGATGCTCTGCTCGCTCAGAGGGAGACTAGGAGAAGGAGGGTGGCAGAGAGGGAGGGAGGGAGGGGGGAGAGAGCATGAGTTTCCCCTTCCTCCACCCTTTGTTCTAGTCAATGAATTGAATGATAGCTCCTCTCCCACAAAGCGGAGGGGAATCTACCTTCAGCCTCCTGGTTAAAATGCTAATCTCATTGAAAACACTCTCACAGGCAAAACCAGAAATAATATTTAACCAAATATCTGGGAATCTCATAACCCAGTCAAGTTGACACACACAATTAACCATCACAATTGTGATGATATACTGCCACACAGAAGATTTAATCAACACAAAGGAGATTTCATCGACCAGAAAGTGATTTAATTCGGCTATGCTAATCCATAACTTCTTCACTTGAAAAAAAAATTTTTTTTTTTTTCTTTTTACAGCCTCATCTATGGCATATGCGAATTCCCAGGCTAGGGGTTGTATCTGACCTGCAGCTGTCAGCCCAGGCCACAGCCACAACAACACCAGATCCAGATCCAAGCTGCATCTGCAACCCAATGCTGCAGCTTGAGGCAATGCCAGATTCTTCACTCACTGAGTGAGGCCAGGGATCGAACCTGCATCCTCATAGACACTATGTTGGGTTCTTAACTTGCTAAGCCACAACAAAAACTCCTTCACTTGAATTTTTTTTTTTTTTTTTTTTTTTTAGTTTTTTAAGGCCACACCTGCAGCATTTGGAAGTTCCCAGGCTTGGGGTAGGATTGGAGCTGTATCCACCAGCCTGCACCACAGCCACAGCAACATGGGATCCAAGCCACATCTGCGACCTACACCACAGCTCACGGCAACGCCGGATCCTTAATCCATGGAGTGAGGCCAGCAATCGAACCTGCATCCTTGTGGATTCTAGTTGGGTTCGTTACTGCTGAGCCACAATGGAATTCCCCAAAAATTCTTAAAGTAAATTTTCACAAACTTAGTTCAAGAAATATTCTCACGGATTATTAGAATAGTCTGTTTGGTATGGATGTAGGATTATGCCTGCTTAGGAGAAATATGACTTCATCAAGAACTAAGAGGCTATAACAGACTCAGCAGGAAAACTCCACTGGAAACAAGTTGAGTCAGAAAGCTCTTTCAGATCTTGTGGTTGCCTCCAGGTCATTGGGTTATCATTTGGAACATTCATTATTTCTGAACTTTAGCTAAGTGCGTCCTTAGAAATTTCTGGCTCAGTGGAATCAAGCCTACTCTAGCTCATGGATGGTATTTTGTTTGCCCCTTTAGACTGCTCTTTAAGAAAAATATATATCAGATTTCTGTTATTTATAAAGCACAACATATGGAGGCTTTATCCTTAAGCTTCCTACAGATAGAGTGATGAGAAATGTGATCCTTCTTGATTTCAGCCCCACTCTTTAAGCAAAGTTGAGAATTGGTCGCAGTTTCTTTTCTTGGTGATAGAAATTCTACTTTCCAGGCAGGTATGTCTCACCTGCCAGAAGGTCAAGCAGGGGGTGTCCCAGCTGGCGAGGGTAGATGAAATGTCTCCTCACTGGTTCATTGCCTGCCACAGCTCCCATTTCCAGGTATTGATTTTTGCACAGTAAAATTCGGTTGGCTTCCTCAAAGGGGCCAGTTTTTGCAGCTGAACAGCTGCTCTGTTAAAAGTCAGAGGCTAAAAAAAGGTCTTTATTTACAGACATCAGAAAGCATGTCTTATGGAGTTCCCCTCATGGCTCAGCAGTTAACGAACCCAGCTAGTATCCATGAGGATGCCAGTTCCATCCCTGGCCTGGCTCAGTGGGTTAAGGATCTGGCGTTGCCATGAGCTGTGGTGTAGGTTGCAGGCATGGCAGCTCAGATCTGGCGTTGCTGAGGCTCTGGTGTATGTAGTCCAGCAGCTGTAGCTCTGATTTGACCCCTGGCCTGGGAACCTCCATAGGCCATGGGTTTGGCCCTAAAATGACAAAAGGCAAAACAAATAAACAACAACAACAACAATAACAAAAAACACATGTCTCTGACAACAGGCTCCTGAAATTCAAAACAATACGAGTGGAACACACACACACACACACACACATACAATCATAGCTTCTACTAACTATCCTCTTTTAATATAACACACATTAGGTAATAAAATCCTGGAGTTATGGAACGGCTGATGTTCTTATTTATGTGATGTATTGACTTTGTACCACTTCTACATGGGAAGTAAAAACCTATGTTTTGTGTTCTTTTAAATTTTATCTAATTTTGTTAGTGAATCCAGCAATGGCTTAGCACTTTATTTTTCTGTTGCAGTAGGAATAAAGAGACAAGGAAGCACTGGTCTTTAAATTTCATGACAGTGCCCTAGTGGGCTAGTGGTTATGACTCCAAGCTTTCACCACCATGGCCCAGGTTCAGTCCCTGGTCTGGGAATTGAGATCCCACATCAAGCCGCTGCATGCTGTGATCATAAAACAGAACAAAAAACCCATTTAAATAGATCACTTGTAGTCTACCATGAGTCTTGGTGGAGATGAGGTCTAAATGGAAGTCCAGATATCAGAGATGGACACAGAATTCCTACTCTTCAGAGAACTACCTGCTTTTCCTAGAATCGAACACAAAGGAGGCTTTTTGTTTCCTAGGCCTCATCGAATTTGTCATTCCTGAAACAAGAGGAGGGAAGAACACTGCCCCAAGCAGGAAGACAGGAAAACCACCCTAACTAGGAGAAAGCTGGAAGACACATGCCACCAACCAGGTCCCCTGTGGTTGTGGGTTGATGAGCTTGTGTGTGATGCATGTAGCATGGTCTCTCACAAGCTTTCTGATTAGTCTCTGAGAGTTTCAGGGTTCCAAGGGGAAGTGCTTCGGTTCCCCAGTAACTAACATTCAGCTCTCTCTCTCTCCAATTTTTCTCCCTGGCCCAATTCATCATTTCTTAAAAGTAATGTTTATCAAAATCATGCAAACAATATTTAAGAGTCAACTATGAAGGGACTTAAAATGAAACACAGTGGTAGACAGAAATGCAGCTTGAAAAACATGGAGGGAAAATACGGAAGAAACACCTTGATTTCCCCTCTCATCCCCAGTCTAGGATTATACATACGTGTCTCCCATGGGCTGACCTCCCCCCGACCAAGGCTTGGGAGCCTGGGTGATGCATTCCATAGGGCAGAAAACTGGATACAGAAAGACAAAGGAAGCTGGCAAACAAACAAAAATGATTGGACCAGGAGCTCACTTACAAGGGCTACTTTGAGACTTAACATGAAATAAATATAAAAAGCCCCCAGGCAAAGCAATTGGCATATAATGGATCCTCAAAATATTTTTTTCTCTCTCTCCTCTCTTTCCCCTTTCTTGTGGATCAAAATCTGCTCTCCAAAAATCGTGATTCATTTATTGCACAAGCTGTAACTGCTTCAAAATGCACTTTAATAAGGATGAGACTAATGCAAAGCATCTTGGATATTTTGGATGTTAGTTAGTGGCATTTAGAGGGGTGGGTAGATGGGCAGGAGAGGTTTGTCTCTATTCTTAAGGTTCATGGCAAAGGAAATAGCTTCTTTAGTTTGTCATGCCTTGAGGGTTAAGGTCCTTCCTCGCTGCTCGGGTGCCCCTTCAGCTCTGCCAGTAGGACTCACAGTGGCTGTTCCCACCAGAAGGTGCTGAAATCCAAAAATGTGAGTCATAAATCTCTCTGGCTACTGGGAAGGCTGGTTGTCCCAGACTTGGGTCCCACTGCCTGCCAACTGTCCCACTGCATTGTGCCACCTTTGCATTTACCAGTCTGTTTGCAATAACTACATGCCACTCCATCAGTGTCAAAGAAATGACTCCCCTCTAAGTCTTGTTTCCTGCCAGTACCGCCCTGATGCTGTGGGTTTTAATGGGTGAACAGGGCTCCCTTCTTTTTACTATTAACTATGTATTTCTCCCTTCCCCTTGCTGTTAACCCTTCAGTGCATGAACATGATTCCCTAGGTTATGATTGGAGCAACTGCAGGGTCCAAGGAGTTGTGGCATCTTCCTGGCAGAGGGAAAGGGTTTCCCATTTGCTGCATCTGCTGCAGCCTTGGAAACTGAGCTCAGGGATTTTGACCCCTTCCAGGAGACTCTCCTGGCCTCTGGAAGGGGCTGACAAGTGTGGAGTGCACCTGAGAGCCAGGCTAGGCTTCCCGTTAGGATCCAGCATAGCCCCTAAACACAGGAGCCCCAAGCACCATCATTGTCTCACAATGCTCCCCTCACCCACCCATAACCCACTCCTCTCAGGTTCTTTGTTTAAGTAAAATTCTCAGCGTTCTTTTAATGTGGCTTTTTGTGTTTCATTTCCTTTGTTGGTTAAAAAAATGTTTCCACTGAAACATTTTATAAGATTTCTATGCAGGGCATACATTTGGAACATTTTGTTCCTATTAACATAAAATATTATTCTCATTTCCTCTCGTGTTGGGAGGAAAGAGAAAAAGAGCATTATAAAAATTAAAAATAATTTCTTTGTTATGAAGGAGGTATGAATGATTTATGAGCATAATAAAGGCAAACCTCTTTGGTCAACATTAGGAATTTGAAAATAAGACTTCAGGTTTTTGAAATGACTTAGACGACAGTAGGCACTAAAATAACAAAGGAGACCCAGTTGCAAGGAGAAATCCATTTCCCTCTGCTTTTCCTGCCCAGGAGACGTGACATTGCTCTATACTCTGGGGAACAGAGTAGCGTCATCCCAGGCCATGGTCAAGGGAACTCCAGGTCAAATGGCTTGTCTTCAAGTACACCTGTGGGTCATCTGCCTCTGTATGTGACTGCATTTTAAAATCTCCGCTGTCATTCTGATATGTCCTTAAAGATCCTATCTAGTTGAGTCACCATATCTTATTAGAGTCACTGGTGCTGGCTGCCTTGTCCCCACCATGAACTTCTTCCCAGCCACCTGGGAGCCCTGGTTTCTCCCACATCCTGTTTGTCCAGTAGCTCTGTGACTCTGCTGCATTGTGTTTTCTCAGGGTATTTTCCACCATGTCCTGGGTCTGAAATCCTACACTCCACCATGTCACTCCACCATGTCCTGGGTCTGAAATCCTACACTCTACAGAGTGAGGGGCTCTGTACGGTTTTCAGTTCTGGGTCTCATGGTTCCTAGCCCAGCAGTCTAGTTTGGTAAACACCAGTTTATACATTGAACTGGAGGTATCACTGGGTGGGGGTATAGAAGGGGTGCTGGCAGACTGCAAGGGGGCCTCTTGAGTGGCATTTCCTAGGCACTGGAATTCAGGTACCTGGTGGTGTACTGGTGTACGCTCAGAAACCAGATGGTCTTCGTATATTAAGAACGTGCTAGGAATGGCCTCATGTCCACCAGCACATGAGGCTGAGGCTGATCCTGGTGCTCCAACTTCTTAGTCTGCAAGAAAACACCACCTTGGGGTTTGGCTAGGTCACTGCAGGGAGAAGGAGCTTGCTTGGCGAGACTGTATGACCTTGCTAGGATGTTAGTTGCCAGAGGTTCACATTTTCAACAACTTATTGAGTACCTAGTTCATGGCAGGCTCTGGTGTATAGGCACTTGGGATAACAGCAGTGTGATCAAAGCAGAGGAGTATTCCTGTTCTCAAGGAGAGCATACGTTCTAGTAACTATTTAGCCCTGAGGTCTGGGTCTCTTATGCCCGGGCACAGCCAGTGTTTGATGTTCCATTTTCTCTGCTCAGAGCTTCATAAATTCACCCCAGGAGGGAAATCCTACTGCTGCAGTCCTTTGGAGGAGTAACTTAAAGGAGGGGCAATGTGGTGTGAAATTTTTTTCATGCCTTGGATTTTTAACCCAGAAAATTCTAGGAGTGGGAATAAAGACCGTATCTATTACTGGCTATGGTTTCCTCTCGTCTCCAGTTTTGCGAATTAAAGCAAAAGGTCTTACTAGCTTACTTGGTGGATATAAAATTGAAAGAAAACGTGAAATTGGACAGCCTATAGATATGGAGAAAAGGGAGTGAAGCCAAGTCAATCTACGTGATCAAGGGCTGGGTGGGTGCGTGCTGCAGAGAGAGGAGGGTTTGACTTAGAGATCCAAAGCTATTGTGAAGAACAAGAAAAGTAAAGACAGCAGGGGAAGGTGTTTTTTAGAAGGTCGTGATGGGAGCTCTCGCTGTGGTTCAGAGGGTTAAGTTCTCCTAGCTGTAGTGTAGGTTGCAGCTCCGCTGTGGCTCAGGTTCAATCCCTGGCCCAGAACTTCCATAGGCCTTGGGTGTGACAGGAAAAAAAAAAAGGGTTGTGGTGGATTATAGATTGAAATTCCTTTCATGCTTTTTCACATGGTGCTGCCTTTGAATTACTTTTGACGTCTAGTTGGCAAAGATGAAGCCCTAGGAGCCATAGGATTTATTCAAGCTCATGACTTTGGGGTTCTGCTTTTAACTCAAATATTCTTGAGTCCTTAATTTTGCTGACATCATTTTTTCTCTATAGCTTACAGTTAGAATAACATGAACTCCTTTCCACAGCCACGAGGGAAGTCCACTACTCACTCTTATATTTATCAGCTTCCAAAGGTGCTTCAGTTCCCAGGAAGCTGCCGCTCATCTCCCACTCCAACCTCCTAGCCCAGTCCTTTGCCTCTTAAATTCAATTTTTTAATAAAGTAATGCATGCACTAGTTTGAAATTCAAATATTAAATGGCGTATGATGAAAACCTGAGGTCCTCAACTAAACATTCCCAACTCAACAGCTGAACTCCCCAGAGACAATTGCTTTCAACTCTTATAGTTCTTGTTTTCTCATACTTACCCTTGCATTTTTAAAGAAAATACAGTCCTTGGCATATATTAATTTTAGAATGTACTGGCATTCTCTTGTGATAGGCAGGATTTAGTTCTCTCACTTTCCTTTCCTCCCACCTTCTCTGCCTATATTCTCTTTAAAATGATATAAAGAATTTTGGTCAAATCTGTAGTCAAGATTGACATTATTCCTATGAAAAAAATGTTAATAACCAAAAGCTCTGTCATATGTATATTTTCTTTTTTGCATATATTGTTTTTTCCTTAGAGTTACTTACTTTTTTGTGCTTATATGTAATTTTTTATGCTCCATTGTATTTCTTATAAACCAATCCATATTATCTCCCAAATGTCAAAAATTAACCTACGAACTAGAAATTATTCACTAGGTTCCTCTCTCCAAATGCTTCTTCTCTTATGTTTCCATCTGGACAGTGGCCTCCCAGGCCTGCTGTGTGGCTCTCATCATTGACATCTTTTTCTTTTTTTTTTTAACAGCCACACCTGTGATGTATGGAGGTTCCCAGGCTAGGGGTTGCATCAGAGCTACAGCTGCCAGCCTATACCACAGCCACAGCAACACCAGATCTGAGCCTCATCTGCAACCTTTTCCAGAGCTTACGGTAACTCCAGATCCTTAACATATTGAAAGAGGCCAGGGATAGAACCCACATCCTTGCAGAGACAATGTCAGGTCCTTAAACTGCTGAGCCTCAAAGGGAACTCCTGGACTTTCTTTTTCGTGTTCTTATACTGGATCCACTCTTTCCCTGGACACTCTTTCTTGGTTTACTCCTCACTTTGCTGCAGTACATGCTCCTAGATTCCTACGTGTTTGAAATCTTGCTTTTCTGAAAATGATTTTAATCTGCCTTCAGAGTTGGCTGATAATTTGGTTGGGTTGCAAATCACTGTGGCTCACAATTGATAAATTATTTTTCAGAAGTTCCAATCATGGTTGATGTGGTATTTGATCCCTGGCCTCGCTCAGTGGATTGATGATCCAGCTCTGCCAGAAGCTGTGGTGTCCCAGATAAGGCTCAGATCTGGTGTTGCTGTGTCGGTGGCTGTGGCACCCGCTGCAGCTCTGATTTGACCCTTAGCCCAGGAACTTCCATATGCCACAGGTGTGGCCTTAAAAAGAAAAAGAGAGGGAGAAATCATTTTTCTATTGCTTTCTAATTTCTAGATTTATTACCAAGAAGTCTGGTCTTAGTCCATTCCACACCCTTTGCCAATAACCTTTTCCCCCCAACTCCAAGGAAACTTACAGAATTTCTTTTCTTTTACTCTCTGGTGTTCCGAAATTTCATAATGGAAAACCCACGTGCTTGCCTTGTATCCTTCACTGTGGGGTGTTCTTTCAGTCTGGAGAGTCTCATATCCTTTGGTTCTGGGAAACGTTCTTGGGTATGAATTTGAAAATAACTCCCTCTCCATTCCGTAAAATTTTATTCATCTCGTTCTTGGGCTTCCTGCAACAATGCTCTAGGTGTCTATATTTTTTCCTCCTAGTTTCATTTGCCCTACCTTATGAAATGTGTCTAATTTTCTTCTTTCTTTCCTCCTTGTCTCCCTCCCTTCCTTCCCTCCTTCCTTCTTTCCTTCCTTTCTTTGCTACACCTGTGGCATATGAAGTTCCTAGGCAAGAGGCCAAATTGGAGTTGCATCTGCTGGCCTACGCCACAGCCACAGCCATGCTGGATCCAAGCTGCATCTGCGACCTAGACCACAGTTCATGACAACACCTTGAGGGGGGGTCCTTAACCCACAGAATGAAGCCAGGGATGGAACTCACATCCTGATGGACACTATATTGAGTTATTAACCTGCTGAGACACAGTGGGAACTCCTGTGTCTTAATTTTTATCTACCAAACTTCGTGTTACATTTTTTTGGTTAGGACTCATGATTTTCCATTTTTTTCTGATCATCTCTCCTCTCCTCTTGCCTATACAGCATCCCATCCTTTTACTTTTATTTTTTAATATTTGCAATGTCTTTTCCTATTTATCTGACTTTATTCCTTCTAGCTTATTCATGATAGCTGAAAGTTTTTCTTTCTCCCCATTTCCTCTCTTCCCTCCTCCCCTTCTTCCTCTTCCTTCTCCTTTCAGTTGTTGCATTTCGGGCTTTTCACCAGATGTTGAAAGCTTTTATTGGATTTGGGGTTCTTCTCATGTTGGATGCTTTTTTTGAAATGTCTGGTTTCTCATTCACACATAATAGGCGAAAAACTGATTAGAAGCACTGAGAGTGCAGATTGAACATCTTTGTAAGTAATTTTCTAGATACTGGGATTGACAGCTGCCTGTGTCGACCTGACATCAGTATCTGGCAGCTGTTTATTTGGGGATCTTCAGTTTCTCAGAAGAAGACTTCTCAAGCACCCACCTGGAAGGCCTATTCATAGAAGCAGAAAT
Source organism: Sus scrofa (assembly GCF_054392235.1). Lineage (NCBI taxonomy): Eukaryota > Metazoa > Chordata > Mammalia > Artiodactyla > Suidae > Sus > Sus scrofa. Next base: position 120,837,066 of record NC_139389.1, on the reverse strand, counting down.
TTTGCTTAAACTTATGCTTTCAGCTTTTGACCCTTCTTCTTGCATCATGAAGAATGTTCTTAGCCTTCACCATTTGGCTTATTTTGAGAATAAAGCACTGCTCCCCTGTGTGTGTGTCCAAGTGCTTGTAGGTAGTTGGTTGGCTTCCTGAGGTGAAGGGGACAGGGGACCATCCAGGCCACAAAGTGATTTTGACCGTTTCCTGTGTGCTCCGGGCTGCCTTGTGTACCACCCTCCCCCAGACTTAGGTGTTGAAGAACTTCAGAATGTGACTTTAGGAGCTCCTGTTGTGACTCAGCTGGTTAAGAACCCGACTCGTATCCACGAGGTTGCAGGTTTGATCCCTGGCCTTGCTGAGTGGGTTAAGGATCCGGCGTTGCCGTGAGCTGTGGTACACGTTGCAGACACGGCTCGGATCTGGTGCTGCTATGGCTGTGGTGTAGGCCAGCGGCTACAGCTCTGATTCGACCCCTAGCCTGGAAACTTCCATGTACCATGGGAGCTGCTGCTGAAAAAAAAAAAAGAGGTTAAAAAAAAAAAAAAAAAGGCTATGACTTTATTTGGAGACCATCTTTAAAGAGGCAATGAAGTTAAAATGACGTCATTGGAGCTGGCCCTAATCCAGCAGGACTGGTGTCTTTACAAGAGGAGGAAGGTTGGACACAGGCCATTGCAGTGGGAAAACTGTGAAGACCCAGGGAGAAGACAGTCATTTACAAGACAGAGAGAGACCTCAGGAGATATAGATTTCTCTGACACCTTAATCTGGGACCTCCAGCTTCCAGAACGGTGAGAAAATAAATTTCTGTTGTTTAAGCCAGTCTGCGGTCCTTGGATGTCTCAGCCTGAGCAAACGAATGACCTGTGTCCTCAGCTTTGTTTCTCACCCTGAACTTTTATGACACCTGTTGTCTCCACATTCTACACCTCTCACAGGTTCTGTGCCATAAGCCGCCTCACCTCTCTCTGCAGGGATCTTGGGTTACAGGTGCCCCAACCCTCGGTCCCTCATTGGCTTCCTTTCTATCTTCATAAGGTTGGTTGAATTGAAAAAAATTCCTAAAAAAAAAAAAAAAAAGGAGTTCCCGTGGTGGCGCAGTGGTTAACGAATCCGACTAGGAACCATGAGGTTGCGGGTTCGACAGAAGGAAACAATAAAGAGAAGAAACAGAAATCAATAGTATTGAAAACAGAAAAAAAGCAAACAAAAAGTAATGAAACAAAAAGTTGGTTCTTTGAAAATATCTGGCAAAACTAATAAAAAAGAGAGAGGACACATTGTCAATATTTGGAATGAAAAAGGAAATATGATTTTGGCCCCTATAGATAACAAAGAGATAATAAGAGAATATTATGAACAATAAGAACTCTACTAAAACTTTGACAACTTAGATGAAATGGACCAATTCCGGAGTTCCCGTCGTGGCGCAGTGGTTAACGAATCCGACTAAGAACCATGAGGTTGCGGGTTCGATCCCTGCCCTTGCTCAGTGGGTTAACGATCCGGCGTTGCCGTGAGCTGTGGTGTGGGTTGCAGACGCGGCTCGGATCCCGCGTTGCTGTGGCTCTGGTGTAGGCTGGAGGCTACAGCTCCGATTGGACCCCTAGCCTGGGAACCTCCATATGCCGCGGGAGCGGCCCAAGAAATAGCCAAAAAAAAAAAAAAAAAATTCCTTACTTTTCCTCCTACTGTCTTTATTCATTAGAGCTTTATACTATAACAAAAAATTCCTTTGCTGTCCCTTTCGTGGGCTTCAGGGGAAGAAGCCGTTCTATATGCTTGTCCGCATAAGCCACATTTCTAAATTTTGGCCCTTTTCCACCTAGTGATAGAAACACTCAACAGAAGTTAGGACATTACAGTTCTTTTAACATATTTCTTAGTGCTGGTCTCCAATTTGTTGCTTCTCAGCTCCAGATTCACGCTCTATGCCCTGCTTTGTGATGCGGGAACTGTACCCTATGAATATTTTTTGTTTACCAGACAGCTTGACCTCAGTGTCTGTCAATAGGGGACTTGGAAGGGACACTAAAGGAAAACGGGCTCCTTTTCCAGGTTCCAGGGTAATTTTATCTCTGGCTCCTGTGGTGCAAGGAGCCAGAGATAAAATTTTGTCACATAGGGCACAGCACCCAGTGACAAAAGCCTTCAGTGAATTTCGCAGATCCCACCTGTGAATTGCCAGGGAGTCCTGGTGAGGCTGTTGACACCCTAGAAGGAAGTTTCCTCCTTGCCAGCCCTGGCCTATAGCACTTTAGTGAATCTTCCACCATCCAGAGGGCCCTAGCCTCTCCCCCTCAAGTGAGGCCAGAATCTCAGCCTGGTAGGGTGGGTGGGTTTTCCTCAGATGGTTCTGCTTTGGGCTCTGTCTCGCAGTCCTCCATCTGCTATTCCTATACCTTCTAGAGCAGGAGTCAACACAAGGAGCCAAGAGGTCAAGGGCCAGAGAGTAAATGCCCGAGGCTTTGCAGGCCATGGAGTCTCTTCAGAACTGCTCAAGTCAGTGTTTTGGTGAGAAAGCCAGGATAGATATGCTACCACTGAATGCACGTGGCCAGTTACCCCACAGCTGTCACTCCTCTGTTAATAATTCTTTACGTTACAAATGCATTTTCACTATTCAAATTACCAGTGTCCTTTCTTCTGACTGGACCTTGACAGATATGCCATATTGAAATTTTAGGGAAGGACCCGTCTTGGGTGACTTAGTTTCAGCTGAGAGTTCTTGCTCTGGGTCTGACAATTCTGGTCCGTGTTTACAGGAGAGAGAATGTGAGGGGAGGGAGAAAGAGAGAGAGAGAGAGGATAAAGGGGAGAACGTGCATGTCTGTGGCAGCCCTAAAGGATAAAACTAACAAGCAAGAAAAATTTTAGGCAAGGCTTTCCTATCTGTGTCTAGAAGGAGCTTGGAGAAAGTATGTAGAAAAATATTCTCTTCGTGTCAATTGTAAACTTCAAGGTGCTCAAAATATTCCTTCAAGTTGTCTATGCTATAAAATATTCATGTGTATTTGACTATAGTTTCCCTAAGACCTTCAGGTAAAAGTGATGCTCTAGGAAGATGCAGGGTGTTTTTTTGTTTGTTTGTTTGTTTGCTGGGGCTCTCGTCCCTGGACTCAGGATGGCCATGCTTCTGGGGACGGTGTGTTGAATGCTCCCTCTGCAGTGGCAGCCTCACCCCCTCCGCCAGCTTTTCTGGGGCAGAGTACATGGCAACTGATTCGTTTTCTGCCTTCTAAATTGCTGTCAAGTTTCAGACTCATCTTCCTGAGATTACTCCCATCATCTTTATTGGAGGTCTGGGTGTCTGCAAATTCTTCAGTGACACATTTACAGGCTGTCTTGTGCTTTATGCTCACAGATGGCTAATCACAATCACACTGTGTATTTTACTAGTTTAATTCTCAGAGGGCGAGCTCTTTCCCAGGATTGTGTTTTCTCCAGGTATTGCCAATACCAGGAAAATGTTCTCTGATCAAAATAGGACAGGAGATACTTACCCTGAGGCTCCCTCAAAGACAAAGCTCTGAGACTTCCTGAAAACCAGAACCTTGTTTGAGATGCTTCTTCTAGGTTCCCTGTGGCTTTTAATTCATGTGATGAGTTAGGAAGAGAAGTGAAAAGTGGAAGGAAAAAAAACAAGAACGACAATAAAAAACATGCTCACAGGCAATCCTGATGTAAGAGCAATAGCATTTGGTGAAACCTTTACCCTAACTGCCCATCAGTTTCCCTCTTCATTTTGATATAAGCAGGGAAAGTTGTAAACTCAGCAGTTGTAAATGATGAATTAAGACAGAATTATAAGCAGAGGATGCCTTATTGCTGGTGTCAGAGTTAAACCTCTGAAAGAAAAAAGAGGGAAAGGGAAAGAAATTTTTTTTCCTTGCACATTTAAGGCTGGCAATTGAGTGTTGGCAAGGACCTAGACCACCAGCTAACAGCTTTCCACTGCTTCTCCCTCCCATTTTGCAGCTACAAATACTCTGTTGCAGATAGAATATAGGGACTGCAAAATGCCTCACAAGAATTCTAAGTAGGTAAGATTGCTCTGAGAGTTAAGCTATAAAACTGACTTAGGTCAGTGTGAGAAAGTGCAAAGTCATCTTAGAAATAAAATATCTTCTAGGCTAAGACTTAATGATGAATGGCCTATAGGCACTAATAAAGGCAAAGAAAGAAAGTGACTTATGAGAAATTGAAGAGACCCAGCACCTGTCTGGGTCTGTTCTGCAGGAGACGCCCCACCTCCAAGCCTCGACTCCCAGACTATCAGGAGTGATGGCTCTTAGCATCTTTCCCCTTTGTTTCATCTTTACCAAGTCAATTCTGTTCCTAATCGTGCTCCCCATGTGGATGGGTCTGCAGAGAGAGAATGGCCTGATCCTTAAACCTCCCTATCATATCTGCTTGACAGCTATTGTCTCACTGGAAATGAACAAATTAGCAACATGGTGGCTGTGAACTTGGTTGACTGGTATCTGAAACTTGGGGGACTGACAAATCAGTTGTCTGCCCTGCCAGACTAAGGAATCCCAGTGTGGCACCAGCTGGACTCTGATGGCACTTTCAAATAAATCCTAAAATTTTTCTGAAACTTTTTCAGATAATGATATATATTTATTATTTTTATTGCCTGGAAAATTTAGGGGGAAAAAGATTAAATTGCAAGTATTAGGAGAGGCAGGATGCTATCCTTATTAAGAGCATGGACTGGGGAATTTGGGCAACATGGCTTCAAACCCTGTCTTCTCACCGTCCTTCATTTATAATGTCCACAGACACTTGGCTGGGTCTTTCCGTGCTCAAGTCGTTTCACTTATAAAGGGTGCATTACAATAGAATTTATGTAATAAGGTTGTTGTGAAGATCAAATGTGATTTGCCCATAAAATGCTTTTCACAGTGCTGGATAAGGAGTCAATATATTTTAGCTGTCATCATAATACTTACTAATTAGCAAATAGTTGTCTCCTTTTAAAGATCAAAGCCATATGTTATTGCCAATCAGAGTTGAGTTCTGCCGAAGAGAATCAGTGTTACTAACTGAATTGAAAGAACGTTTGGGCAGGCATTGCTCTCATGTAAAGTCAAAGTAAACAAATAGTAAAAAAACAAACAAAAAATCATTTAATTAAAAGATATATAATGTAGTTTCACATAGGAATGAATGAAATGAAGATAAAGACTGTGAGAAGGCAGTGGTGGGTACTCTGTATTAAATAGAGTGGCTTTATTGATTTTAGATAGAAAGAACAATGCCAGATAGAAAAAGGGAGACTAGACTCTTGGAGAAACTGATGTCTTGAGTTGAGAACCAAACAATAAGAGGCCAGGAAGATGGCACGGAAAGCACCGCCTAGAGTGGGAAAGAGCTTGGCATTTTCCAGCGTAGACTAAAAAAATGCAACCTGAAGTTGAGGGTTAAGTGTTATTTGGGGTGAAATTAGGACTTAAGCCTGGGAGACAGCATCTCAGGTAGCCCTGTGAAATTGCTCAGAGGAGGCAAGAGGGGAGCTATGATATGAGTTTTTGCATATCATATGGGGGGATAGTAGGAACAAAAGATCTACAGCTAACCAGATTCACAGAAAACCATTTCTATGGGAACACAGTAAAGTTCTGGGCTTAACCGGAATCACTCCTTTGATAACGCTTTCCTGAGTTCCCCAGGGCTCATTGGCCCGCCCTTAGGAGTGGCTGTTCTCACAGGTGACCCTGACATCTTTTGTTTGGCCCATTAATTACAGCCCAGGGGCAGAAATACTGCCCCAAAGAGGAAAGGGGGACTATCAAGATCTAAGTCTTGAAGGAGAAGGGGGAGGTAATGCAGCTATGCACACACTTTACAGAAGTTTGTTGCGGGTCTTGTGAAGGTTACTACTGGTCACAGACATTAGCCATCATTGACGGATTTTAGTGTTTTTCTAGATATGAGGAGATGCAAAAATTGGGCTCATAAAATCTTCTTCTGAAAAGGTCTACCTATCTGAAGGCAGGTTCTTCCGGTTTTCCCAGAGCAGAGTGCCTCGCTCCTGGTCTCCACTCTGAGCTCTGCTCAGGGAGTGCTGCAGGTCGGCAGCTGCGGTGGCTCATGTTTTACTCCATGTAGAGGCGGCTGGCAAGGGCCAAACTTCAGGTCGCACGAGAAAGAGAAAGAAGACCTATGAGAATGGAAAGTCATAAAGGAGTGGGGACTCTAAAAGGTGACGTTAGGAGGGAGGGCTTGAAGGCCACTGTAGAGAGTGGGCTTTCCTGCCAAAGGCAACAGGAACCACTGCCCGGTTTGAGGAAGTGCAGTCGCAGGCTGGGGTGTGAACTGGCAAGGCCAGGTGAAAGACAGTCATGATTCAGGCTGGTGCAGAGACAGTGGGAATGGAGAGAAACAGATGGATTGGGGATGTATTTTGGAAGTAAGGCTAATAGGATTTTTTGACAGATTGCGAGTGGGGGGTAAGGGCTAGAGAGAAATCAAAAACTATTGCTGGCTTTTTGGCTTGAACAGCTCTGTGAGTGATCAGGTTGGTTCATTACCTGAGCGTAGGTGGGACTAGCACACCATACAGGGTTCTTAACCCACTGAGCCACAATGGGAACTCCTATTTATTTGATCGGCTATTATTCTATTCTGAGACCTCAACAATCCCAAGATTGTCTCTATACTTAGAAGAGTTTTCACAAAACCTAAGCCTAAGAATGCCTTTTGGATAAAACGAGGATCGTATTCTCATGCAAATGTGACCTCATAATAAAGAATGGGAGGTGGAAATGGATAAAGGGCCATGCTGTGGAAACTGAACGGATAAATGCCACAGCTTCTTAAGGGATTGTCTGCCCATCTGGGTTTCCTGGGATGGCCTTGGAAAAAGAAATCAAGGGATCATGTCCAAAGAGTGGGCCTTGTCAGATATGAAATAATTATTTAAATATCTATTATCAGGATCCATATTTTTCAGCCCTGGGGGTTGGGAGTGGACAGGGATGCCATTCATGATTTCTGTGATTCCTGAGAAACTGCAATCCCAAACAAACCCGTACACAATGTTCCATAAACATCTCATTACTCACCCACATTCTCTCGGACTCAGCACTCTGGGCTCCATCATAGATATCCTGTAAATTACACACTTGTAAATTACTCATTTATAATATCTGTCAGAATGTAGCTATAGACAGGGCTAAGTTTCCCCCCTTCTGCTCAGCAAGGTAACAGTTTACTTCCAGAATTTGACTCTTCCGAATATCCCTGAAGACCTTAGACCTGCTGTTGACGGGCTCGAAATTATGTTCCAATTAATTTTCATTGCCTCTTTGACCTATAACAAGGGAGGCTGGAAATCAAGTACCTGGCAGGAATTATGCCAGACATCAGGAATGAAGAGGTGAAAGAAGCAGACCCTGTTAAAGACGCTCAGAGAGAGCTGAGGAAGTCAGTGAGGACTGTACAGCTCAGAACTCTTGTAGGGCTTTACACAGGGCATTAATGAGAATGGAAGCAGCCTCCAACTCAGCTTGGATAACACATAAAAGAAGAAGTGGGAGTTCTGTTGTGGCTCAGTGGTAAATAATCTTACTAGTATCCATGAGGACCTGGGTTTGATCCCTGGCCATGCTCCATGGGTTAAGGATCTGGTGTTGCTGTGAGCTGTGGGGTAGGTGCTGTGGTGTAGGTTTTAGATGCTGCTTGAACCTGGCGTTGCAGTGGCTGTGACCAGCAGCTGTTGTTCTGATTTGACCCCTAGCCTGGGAACTTCTATATGCTGCTGGTATGGCCCTAAAAAGAAAAAAGAAAAAAAAAAAAAAAAAAAAAGGGAAGAAAGAAAAGGAAGTGAAGAAATGCTTCTAAAGTGATGCCTGAAAACTCTCACACCCAGCTGGTGGGAATGCAAAATGGTGCAACCACTTTGGAAAACAGCCCGACAGTTCCTCAAATTGCTAAATATAGAGTTACCCTATGATTCAGCAATTCCACTCATATCCAGGAGAAAATGAAGATATAGGTCCACACCAAAACTTGTACACGAAGGTTCAGAGCAGTGTTATTCATAATAGCTCCAAAACAGAAACAACCCAAATGTCCATCAAATGAGGACTGAGTAGATAAAATCTAGTATACATACCACGGAACATTATTTGACATTAAACAGAAATGACGTTCTGAGGCATATGACAATGTGGATGAATCTTGAAGACATTAAGTTAAGGGAAAGAAGCCACTTACCAAGGATCAAATATTATATTATTCCATGTCTATGAAATGTCCAGAATAGGCGAAGCTGTAGGGGAGATGGAGGAGCACGTCTGAGGAATGCAAGTTTTCTCTTTTGGATGGTGCTTTAAAATTAATTGTAGTGATGGAGGTGCAACTTTGTGACTATACCACAGGGTCTGTGTCCTGACAATTCAGAGATTAACAAAGACATGCTCCTTGCCCTTGAGTGGCTCATGTTTGGTAAGGAAGAGAGATCTGTAAGAAACTGTGAAGTGTGTCCTGCATCATTCTTACCTCGAGGCCTCTCAGCCCTGGTGTCCACCTTCCAGTTAGGACATGATGACAGTATTCTTCTCTTTGCTAGTGCTGGGACCTCCTTGAGGACAGTGATGGCTCTTCATGTCTTCAGCAGGGCCTGAGGGTCAGTAGAGGGATCCTTCTACTCAGGAGGCCTCACCTCTCCTTAAATGGAAGGATCAAGCTCACCTTCAAGCTGTGGGGTCACAAATCCTGGGCCTCCAGACCTTGTACCCTGCATGTACTTTTTTAATTTTAATTTTTTTTTGCTTTTTAGGGCCACACCTGTGGCATATGGCAATTCCCAGGCTAGGGGTCGAATTGGAGCTACAGCCGCAGAAATGCCAGATCCAAGTTGCATCTGTGCCCTACACCACAGCTTATGGCAATGCTGGATCCTTAACCCCCTGAGTGAGGCCAGGGATTGAACCCATATCCTCATGGATACTGGTTGGATTCATTTCCACTGCAGCACAGTGGGAACTCCTGCCTTTCCTTTTATAGCAGGTACATGCGCTACTGTCCCATATCACCTCACAGATGCTTATTCATCAGTGGCCATGCTGATGTATCTCCCTCTGCTTTGTCTATGCAGGTTTTAGCCTTTCTCTCTTCACCATCTTATTTGTTCTCCTCCTCCAAACTCTCTCTTTTTTTTGATAAATTTTGCCCTTCCCATCTTCATTTTCACAAACTACTGTGAGTCTTTGTGTCTCGGGACTCCATTTTATACCCCATCAGCTTCCCAGAGCCTAGCAGTATCCACAGAAATCTCCACATCTCCAGAATTTTATACACCCTCCATGATTGTTTTAGGCACCACATTGGGCAGCAGGTCTGTTGTTAAGCTGGTCATGACACTAGACTGAGAACATTTTCAAGGAAAGGACTTGGTCTTTTTTGCCTTTTTAACCCCATTCAGGGCATGTGCCTGGCACAGAGTGGTTGATCATTGTTTAGGGTGGTTTGGTTGGCTGTAGCGGTGCGAGTGCCATCAAACCCATCCTCTGCTCTTCAATGGATCTAAGTAAAACATTCAAGTAAACAGCCCCTTCCCCATCTCCCTAAAACCAGACAGGATCATGGCCTCTGCCTTCAGGAAGGGTGACTAAAGAGGAGGAGATGCTGTGTTTTTCTCTCTCTTCCTTGAGTAGTTGTGGGTCTAAGTAGCATTGGGTATCTTCCCTGCTTCTGATTGGACCCGCAGCTGTGACAGAGAAGACTGGACTGATGGGCATGGGAGGAAAATGAGGGGGTGGGTTTTGATTAGAAACAAAGAAAAAAAATCCAGTAAAATGCTTTCTTCAAATATTTACAACATATTCATCCAATAAACCTTCATTTATTGCCCAGAGCTGACTTCTCTTGGAGGATTACTTTGGCATGGAGTCTAGAAGTAAAAGCACCTTAACAGAATTGGAAAATTCTAGGCAAAGGGGAGCCTTAGAACATAGTTGTTCTATTCAGACCATCGTGTGAATTAAACAAATTGTTTTTTTTGCAGGGGCGGTGAGTGATGCATGGAGGAATCAGTCCCTTTGAAAGTCAGCAAGGATGAGATTGTGCTGCCTTGGGCCTGCTGCTGCTGCTATGAAATCTTTATGTTTTGCCTAATGATGGCTTCTTATGATCACTCTTCTTGAGAAAGAATTTTTCCCCCCTTCTAACTACACATCTGACTGCACATTTGTCAAAGTGTTGATCAAGGGCTCTTTCTTCTTTTAATAAATGCGATGTATCCATTCCAAAGCCTTCCTTCGATAATTCATAACAATGAGATCTGCTTCCCCATGCAGAGCTGAGACACTGAAAAAGAACCAGGGAAGATACAAGAAGATACCAGTAGCCTAACAACAGTGCTGTTGGCTTTCTCTGCCCCTTGCCGGATGCCCTGCCTGTCTCTGAGAGCCCCTAGTCCCCTTCAGGACTCCTCTTGATGTTTATTTGTAAAGAAGAAAAGTTGAATTACAGAAAGGAATGCACCTCATTGAATGGAAGCAAACAGGCCTTTTGTTCAGGGTTGCCACTTGAAACCAAAAACGACTCACTGTTTGGTGTTAGACAGATTTTTGTTTTCCTCATTTGTCACACGTGTGAACAGGAGCTTCTCCCTGTGCTGCTATGTCCAGAGGCTGGTTCAGAGGATCCCTTCTTGTGTTCACAAGTGCCAAGCTCAGGATCTAAAGCCTAGTAGGTGTTCAATAAATAGATGCTGAAACTTTTCATCTTTGCCTGCAAGAGCAATCTCTCTGTGGTCATTGTGATGTGTGGGAGAAATTTCCCTTTGGCAAAGAGTGCCAGGAACACCACCAGTTGAATGTGGCAAACTCATGTGGTTTCCTTTGACATCTCAAGTTCTGCTGTTCAATCAGTATGAGTTATGTATTATGGATCTATGTATAGAAAGACTCCGATCACTTATTTATGTTCATGTAGACAGATTATCTCTGGGAGAATGTCTGAGAAATTGGTAATAGCAGTTACTGTTGGGGAAATAAGTTGGGAAGTGGTTAGTAGAGACTGGAAGTAGACCAGATTTCGTTGTATAGCCATCTTGTATTTTGGAATATATTCCATGTTTGCGTAATGCCCACAGTCCAGATAATTAAAGATTAAATATAATTAAATATAAGAGAAAGATCCTGTTGGAAATGTCCAAACATAGGCACCCATGTCCATTAATTTCTCTTCTCCCCTGGACTCTCCCACACTCCTAGCTGGAGTGGAATGCTATAATTATTGTGCTTACCTGAAACTTGAGATATGAAGAAAGCACAGGGAGAATAGCCCAAGGATACTGGCTTGCATTTGGATGGTCTCTCATAAAAAGTGGGAGAAACCCAGGAAGTTACAGCTTACGAGGACACAGAGTCCAGTTTATAGACCTATGCAGGTTATCAGTAGAATCTAGGGACCTATGGGAATAAGCGTCGTTTTTCCCCTGCCCATATATGAACATGGGATGTACTTATGTCCTCTGGAACACGGTTCTATGGGACAATTATGCCCAGCATTTCATAATGCAGGGAGCTGTTTGCACTTGGCCTTTCAGAGGTAGATCTGCCCCAAGTGCCTTTTGGTAGTGGTCTGGCACCTACATTTGCCCTGTGAGCCCACAAACCCTGCATCCTATGTCACAGTCATGCCCCCTCTCTCCAAGGTTCTCTGCTTTGGGGACAACCAGACCTTGGCATGGCTCAGGGAATGTGCAGACCAGAAGAGATGACTGGCCCTTCTTCCAGTGGCTGTCCAAAGCTGATTCTTTGCAATGACCATATATCTCTTGTCCCTACTCCAGGACTGGAGCACGCCTCTCATGGGCAGCACCAAACAGAGCGTATACTACAGGATTTTTTTTTTTTTTTTTTTTTTTTTTTGGCTTTTTAGGGCCGTGCTTGTGGCATATGGAGGTTCCCAAGCTAGGGGTCTAATCAGAGCTACAGCTGCCAGCCTACGCCACAGACACAGCTATGCAGGATCTGAGTTGTGTCTGAGCCGTGTCTGGGACCTACGCCACAGCTCACGGCAATGCCAGATCCTTAACCCATTGAGCGAAGCCAGGGATCAAACCTGCAACGTCATGGTTCCTAGTCAGATATCTTTCCACTGCGCCATGACGGGAACTCCTACACTACAGTGTTGATGTCCTTGAGTTGCTTTAATTTTCCTTCTAGATCATGATTGACTGAGTTTATCAAGGTTTCCCTAAAACTACATAGTCACACAATTTAATAAATTGTATGGAAAGATGTATTTGTCCCCAACTCTTACCGAATGAGGATCTGTCCTGTGACTGGTCACATTACAAACCCCGAAAAACACAAGGAGAAGTGGAACATCCCCTCATGGATGGGGTCTCGTTCTTTTGGGAAAAATGCCAAGCCAATAGGGCATCAAAATTCTTGGGAATTGGGCTACTCCCATAACACCTACCCCACTCCCACCCCAGGAAAATCAGCTTCACCAAGACCCGTCTAACTTGGGGCAAAAATGGAAACTATTTCTTTCAGTCCTTTTAGAAAAATCCCTATGAATAGGAAAAACAACACTTGCTCAGTGCTCACGCAGGCATTCATACGGTCTCCTTATTTCTCACAATAGCTCACTCGGGAAAGAATTAATATTGTGATCATTTTCTTTTTCAGATAAGGAAACAAAGGCCTTTGAAAAGTTAGGTAACTTCCCTAAACTAGATCCTCCAGTCTTGACTCCAAACCCATGAGCTGCATTTCTTCAGCTGTGGCTGTGTGTTTACCTCCCTGTGCAAAGCACACTGCCCATGAGTTTCTGAGATAGTTTTGGGTGACAGCCCTGGCTTTGGATCCACTGGGTAGCTTCACCCACCCCCCTTCCCCATGCCCCCTGTCCCCAGCCACACTAGCTCTCTTTCTGCATTTTCTCTCTGCTTTCATCTCAAGCCCTTTGCACTTTCTCTTTATCCTGCTTGAAGGAAGCACACCCTCTCCACCAAGTTCCCCTGGGTGAGCTGTCATTACTGACGTCCCCCTCCCTCCCCAGAGCCTTCTAGCTGAAGAGGCAGCCCCTCTCCTAATAAATCATTGTAACAGACTTCATTCCCTTCCTTGGGCTTATCTATATGGGAACTAATCTTACTATGTGTTTTGGTGTTTATATGTATTTTTTTCCTCCTAGAATGTCTGTTCTTTTTAAGGAGGGACAAAGTCTTTCATATTCATCCCTGTATCCTCAGCATATAAATTAGTCAGTGTCTGGTCCATTATGGACCCTCAAAAAGCACCCATGATGGAGTTCCCTGGTGGCACAGTGGGTTAAGGATCCAGCACAATCACTGCTACTGCGGTACAGGTTTGAACTCTGGCCCGGGAATTGCCATCTGCTGCGGGTGCAGCCAAAAAAAAAAAAAAAAAAAAATCCATGAACGTTTCAGTTTGCTGACCCTCAATTTATTTCTCTGTATACCCTCAGGATAATATCACTAACTTTCATCCTGTGTTTGGAGTTGAGGGAATGTGCACATCTCGTTTAGCGCTTGGTGCTCAAAAAATAGGACCCATTCTGGTGATCATTGGCTGCTTTTCTTTTCACTCCCCAAGGGCTTGAAAAAAATGCGTCACTGAATGCAATCTTAGCAGCAAAGGGGTCCCCAAAGCATTGCCTTGCCTGTCCTCAGCCCTGGGGGAGAATAAATCACATTTTCTATCTAAGAGTGATACAATATCACCACAAAAGGAACTTTATCTTTTGAGCCCCATCCATCACTTTCCTCTCCCTCTCCTCCTTGCCGCTCCCTCCCTGGGAAGGCACCCACATTTACCATGTGTTATCATCTCCACTGTATTCCTGTCTGCCACGATGATTGATCTTTAGCTAACAAATCAGCTGGGATGGCAGCGCGGCCGCTGTCCTGTTCCTTCTCTGACGGAAGGCGTGGCCACCCTGTAAATCATCGTGGGGACCTGCCCCCAAGACAGCTTCAGGAGGACCCTCTGCACAAAGCCATGCTCTGAGGAAGGGACCCCACGCACTGCCATGGCTCTTTTCTCCAGGACAGGTAGTGGCATTTTCCTCTGCCCTGGGATTTGGGCCAGAATGCATTTGTGCTTTCCTGGCTGGTTCCTTCGTGACCTTGAGCGTTCATAAATCGGAATCCAGAAGGGCACAGAGGTCATGAAGCCAGAGATTCCCGGGGTCTCTGTGGCTTGGCCTTTTGGTGGCTAATTATACTAACAGAAGGATTGCAAAGGGGTCTTTGAATGTATCGTGGCATTTAAAACCGTCACACTTTGTTAGGAGCTCCCCTCTCCCTCCCTCATTCATGCCATCATGAGAAATCTGCTGGGTGGGGTTATTTGTATGATCTCTGGCAGGGCCTTAGGGAGAGGCCAGCAACCTCTCCTAATAACCATCATGATGGCAAGCGCTAATATTTATGGATGCCCTGCATCATTCGTCACTTTCCATACGGCTGCATTTATTCTCCCAGGAATCCAGAGCTAAGAAAGCAGCTCGAAAATGTATTTGGCCTCAGAAAACTAAATATAGAACTACCTTATGACCCAGCAATCCCACTCTTGGGCATATATCCAGACAAAAAGATACATGCACCCGTATGTTCATTGCAGCCCTATTCACAATAGCCAAGACATGGAAACAACCTAACTATTCTTTGACAGATGAATGGATTAAGAAGATGTGGTATATATACACAATGGAATACTACTCAGCCATAAAAATAACAAAATAATGTCGTTTGCGGCAACATGGATGGAACTAGAGACTCTCATATGAAGTGAAGTAAGTCAGGAAGAGAATGATATCACTTATATCTGAAATCTAATATATGGCACACATAAACCTTTCCATAGGAAAGAAACTCGTGGACTTGGAGAACAGATTTATGGTTGCCAAGGAGGAGGGGGAAGGAGTGGGATGGACTGGGAATCTGGGGTTTATAGATGCAAACTATTGCCTTTGGAATGGATAAGCAATGAGATTCTGCTGTATAGCACTGGAAACTATATCTAGTCACTTGTGATGGAGCATGATGGAGGATAATGTGAAAAAAATGTGTGTGTGTGTGTGTGTGACTGGGTCACTTTGCTGTACAGTAGAAAACTGACAGAACACTGTAAACCAACTATAATGGAAAAAATAAAAAACATTAAAAAAAAAAAAAGACAAAGACCTATTTGGTGGGAATGCATGCAGACTGTAGAGTCAGCAACCTGACTGTAAAATTCTGAAGGGGTGGAAGGTCCGCAATTACCCAGGACTCAAACTAATTCAGCCTTTTCCTGTGGTGAGGTATTCCTTCCACCGACCTTGCAGTGTGGTAGGTCACAAGTGGGTTAAGGATCTCTTACCTACATTTTTACAGGTGAAAACTGCCATTCGGGAAGCTTTAGCAGGCTGTCCAAGGTTACACACAGTTGCTCAAGTGGCAGAGCCAGGATTTAAACTAGCTTTGTCTGATTTCAAACTCTAGTTAGGGACAGAGATGGTCTGAAAAAGGTCCATCTTGTATGTAGATGGTAGAAAGAGTCCCCTCCACAGAAGAGCTTTTCCTCGGAGCGTTGAGTTTTCTTCTATGAACAATCCAAAGGCAAATCCACCTCCACACGCCCCACCCCCAGTCTAAGAGTAAAACTAGACAGACTTGGCAAAGCACCGGGAAGCTGAAAAGACTGAACTATTCCAAGCTTTCACTTGATCACTCTTTCAGCTTCTAAACTTGTCATCTTTATAGTCTATTGAATTAGTGAGAGAAGTGAATACTCGTTGACACAGACAGAAAAGTACACTGCATATTATATAAACTGCAAGGTGCAAACCCATCTGATTGCTATAGAGACACAGATTCATACTTTTCCCAGTCATAACCCATAATCGCAACCCAACATCTATTCAAATTAAAGCGCTGTAACTCTTTTTAGGAGTAGAAAAAAAAATACTTACTGCCTTTTCCTGGTTGATTTATTGGTACATGACAATATGTGGTATATTAAATTTTAATATTGTGGCTGTCTTTTTCACCATAAGTCTTGTGCTGAGGAGCTCAGGAATTATTTCACTTTAAAAGGGACATTTATTGCACCGTATAGGCAGGTGGGTAATTTTGTCCTCTGAGAAACCCGTGGATTATTTTCCTTCTGAGGTGGGAGAACTTTTGCTTTGCCCTAGTTGTGTCATGTGGGTGCAAAGAAAGGGTGATTTACCATTTCCATTGGCATAAATAATGGGATGTTTGTTTCCGCATGGCTTTCCAACACCCACTATCGACAGTGCCTCACAGTTTACAAGGCAGAGAATTCAGCCTCTTACTGTAAATGTCCAGGAGAGAGAATGTAAAAAAGCAGCTTTGGATTTCAGCCCAATGTTCAAATGGGTCCCCAATCACATTGGAGAGAAATAATCCAGTTATGGTGGGTTAGTGCTACAAAGCACCTGTCCTTTTTAGTTTTTTTCTTGGAGTTGTTAGAACCCTTTAGGGAGCATGTCAACCTTCTAATCCTTATAATGAAGTAATTCCTAGCATAACTTATGCTTTTACCCAAAACAGGACATTTCTTCTGCTGTGGCTACTCCCCCCCACTGCTCTCCATTTTCTCCTTTCCTTGCTTCTCTGGCCTTTTATCTCCAGTTTTAAGAAATGTATGCCAATTGGAATTCCCTTGTGTCTTGGCAGGTTAAGGACCCAACGTTGTCTCTTTGAGGATGCCGGTTCAATCCCTGGATTTGCTCATTGGGTTAAGGATCTGGCACGGCCTCAGCTTCAGTGTAGGTTGTAGATGTGGCTCAGATCCAGTGTTGCCATGGCTGTGGTATAGGCCTGCAGCTGTAGCTTTGATTTGATCCCTAGTCTGGGAACTTCCATATGCTGCAGGTGCAGTTGTTAAAAAAAAGAAAAAAAGAAAAGGAGAGAAATATATGCCAGTCTATGAAATTATCATGTGAAAATCATGGCCTGACATGACTTTCTGCTGATCTCTACAGAAGAGATATGACAGAACCTACAGGTTGCTGAGCCAATATCCATTGTCTCTTTCTTAGTTATAAAAGCTGATTTTGCAAAAAAAAAAAAAAAAGGCTGTCTTTGTTTTAGAATGGCAATATGCCAGCCTGAGATGTAAAATTTCCAGCATCCATTATAATCTGATATGGCATTCTGGCCAATGACATGGAAACAGAAGTTATTGAGTAGATCCTCTGAAAGCTACAACTGTGATGAGACTGTTGGTATAGGTCCATTTTTTTCCCTTTCCCTTCTAACTTCTGCTTTCTGTTGGATTCTGGACAGATGCCTGGAACTCTAGCAGCCGTTACTTCGGTTCTTGTAATTAGGATGGTGGAGAGAATGAAAGTAGAATTCCAGGTGCCTGATGACTTAGAGGAGCCCCTATGTCCACCATGCACCACCTACCGTAGGTCTTTTTCATGAACGAGAGAACACACTTCTACATTATTTAAGTAAGTATAGTCATGTCCCATTTTGACCTTTGGGGGAAGCTGGTCCTCATGTTGTGACGACACTCAAGCTGTCCTATGAGGAGGTTCCTAGGGTGAGGGACTGAGATGTCCTGCCAACAGCCAGCACTGACTTGTCAGCTCGGTGAGTGAGCCCGGGCTGGCAGCTTGCCCATGATATCATAAGACACCCCAAGCCAGCTACGCTGCTCCTGAATTTCTGCCCCTTAGAAACTGTATGAGAAAATAAACGTTTATTGTTAGTTTAATATATATATATATATAATAGGATAAGGTATATATTCTTATGTAGCTGTTTTAAAACGGAAGGGTCAGGTGAATAATGCAAAACCTTGAGATTCTGAAACCCTATAAATGAAAATATCTACAAAGGCATTTAAGTGCTTCTCCTTTTTAAGGCTTCACAGTTAAATATGGTTGCAGACTTAAGAGCTTTTTAGCTACTCTTACGGAAACAGGAGATAATTATCCTCATGAATTTCACATTCCACTAAACAGGCATTTTCTTAACGACCACATAGAAAGTCGGAATCAGACTAAACAAATTCATGTTCTCCTTTCCAGCTCTTTCACCCTTACAGCCCCCCTCCCAGCTCTGGAAGGCTGGGGTGACTCACTGAACTCCAGGTCATAGAGGACTGAGTTCCCAGCGTGTTTTCTCTCCTTCTTAATGATACTCAGTGTTCCGAGGGGGAAACCAGCCTTTGGAAAGGAGCGTGCCTTCCCAATTTCAAGTTCAATTTAACTTGGGGGAATGAAACTGCCTTCCCAATTTAAGGTGAGGTCTGTCTGGTTACTGCCTGAGTTCTCCAATGATGGGCCCCTAGCCCTTTTCCTGATTTTCATAAACTCATTAAAGTTATTAAATTTTCCAGACACCCGGCTTAGCTTTACAGTGGCCAGCACCTTCCTCATAAATCAGGAACTCAACCTTAGCCTGTTGTGAAGCTTCTGTAATCCTCCATTGATCACAATGCTATTGACCCCTGAGCAATGTAAGAGGTCGCCAGCAGATAGAAAAGCTGCAGATCTCGACACGTACACTCCCAGTTTCCTTGAGCTAGAGCACCTTTTAGGTTGGGTGTTAACTGATTATGATTCGGTCAGTTGATTAGGATTAACTACCCGATTTTTGCCCCTCCTGCAGACCTGGTCTTGTCTGCCCGGTGTGTAAAGTGAAGCTGCAGGAGAATAGCCTTGCAGTACTGATGAAAGCGGGAAAGTCATGCTAATTGCAGGGAGAAAAGGAGGGCTGTGGAGCATTTCTGGGACAGCCCTGCATTTGTCATAACATTGGAAGTGAAGACTGTTGTACCCACAGGGTAATTCATTTTCCTTCTCTGCAAACCTCTTGACTTATTCTGAGATTCCAGTTCTGACTACATTTGGTTGATGAAAATGAGTCTTGGGCAGAGTGATGGCAAATTGTCCAGCTGAATTTACTCACATTCCCCTGGATGATCCATCTCCCTGCCCTGAGCTATCATTATTGCTTACATACAGCCTTTTAATTTGGATTTTGTCATCCTCCTTCTCTTCTGGCCCTTCCTTCTCTTTCTCTTTCCCCTCTAACACATGCTTGCAGGTTAGAAGCTGAGGCTCCCACCTTAGTTCTTATTTGGTTGGATTCACTCTTCCTTTCTTCCTTCCTTCCACCCTCCCTCCTTTCCATCTACTTTAGGTTTTTTTTTTTTTTTTTTAACGGGTGTGGAACTGTGTGGTATGCAAACTTCAGAAGACAGAGAAGGAGGCATAATTGGTTTAGCTCTATGCCGTAAACATTCAGAGGCTGTATAATTATCCCCCATCCTCCCTCTTTAAAAGCTACCTAGGGATGTGCATTCCTAATAGATGCATCCAGTTTGGTGGTAAATTGGGAGCTGGGATTGTCTGATCAGCGCGCCCTCTGCTGGAAAGCGGGAGTAGTGCACCTGTAGTCTTTGCTGTCATCCTCAAAGTTAAGTAATCTGGTGGCAGGTCTGATGGGAAACGTTTTTTGTTTTTGCTGGGGATGGGGTGAGTAAAGGACAAAGAGAAAGCCTTGTTAAGGAACTGTCCTATTCTTGCCAAGCATTACATAAAGGGGATTGCTTAGAAGATTATTCCATTTGTTGCTGTTAAAAGGTTAACTGCTTTTTTTTTTTTCCTTTAAAGAAAAGGAATCTTATTTCCTGCTCTCACCCTATGCCCAAGGTAGCAATCTTGAAGCAGCAGAAAGTAAATGGCAGTGAGCCATTCAGATGCAATTTATTCCCAAGCTCAGCTTGTGTATCGGTATCAACTCCACTTAAAGCCTCTATCAAGTGAATATGTGAACAAACATACACACGAACATATGCAAGTGAATATATACATCATATACATGTATGTATCTTCTGATCTCTCTTGCTCACCTTCCATGCCCTGTTAGAGTAGATGAGCCTTAACACATTGATGGTTTTTGACTGAGATGAAGGTATTTGTGCTTGCTATGTTTGTGGAAACCAAAGGAGACAAGCAGCCTGAGTCAGCCAGGTGGGGCTGAGACCCACTGTCCCTGCGTTATGAGAGCTGTAATAATAACAACTGCCATTTAGGGAATTCCGACGGTCTGCAGGGTTCTCAGTGGCTTTCATTTTTCAGCTGACTTCCTCCTCCTATCAGTCTCGTGACGTGGGTGGGTGGAGAATCAATCGTCACAGAGAACTCAGCATCAACAGTAATCAATAACTCTTTCCTTCCTGTCCTCGCTTCCAAACAGCACTCTCCTTTTCTTCGCATGGGTCCTTGCAGCTGCCATTTCGGACATCTGGGTTTGCAAGTCTTACTCAAGTCCCCTGGGATGTCGATGTTTGACTTGGGCAGAGATATGTGCCGCGTGAGCTTTTGTCCTGGCACCAAAGCCCTTTCGTGTAACTCTTACAGGCAGCTCTGTAGGTCCTGCCTTGAGTCCTATGCTTTTCGTTGAGCAAGAACTAGGTCCACGCTCAGAAAAGTCAAAGTAGCACAAGGACTTATCCCTAAGTTGTGACAAGGTTTAAATAGAATCATTTATGAATTAAATGAAGAAAGAAAGGGTCCGTTGGAAGCCAGGCACTTTTCCAGGCACCAGGAATAGAGCGGTTAATAAGCAAATAAGTTCTGACTGTGATAATGGGTGAGGGTCTAGCAGGTGAATGCATATGATACATAAAACAATTAAGAAATAAGATAATTATACAGTGTGAGAAGCACTATGAAGAAAACAAGACTCACGGGTGTGTGGAGAGTAATGAGGTGGTGGTGGGGTTACTCTACATTGGCTGGTCTGGAAGACTGCTCCATCGAGGACCTGAATGAATGTGAATTGTGTAGCTCAGTGCCTTGCAGTGGTTAAGAACCCCACACATGCTGTTATAGTAACAAATATAGCTATTTGTTATATAATCATTTACTTCTGCTATATTCAGTGGAGTCTGCATCCTGAAAGTGGTGATAATCACCTCCCTGGTCCTCTTTTCTGCAACTTCTAAGCAATGGAGCAAAGTGCTTGGAGAAGACGATTTTGTAACTCTTCATGCATAAATGACACTGGCGTTGCTAGAAATCAAAGAAGGGATCGGCTCCTGGATTGAATCTGAACACTCACATTATCCTCAATAGGTGGCTTCACAGAAAGATGTTTCCTCCCAAGATTCTGCTGTGATTCCCTGCATGTAAATGGATGGGACTAGAAATTGACTCGTTTCTGGGTAATAGTGATATGGGACTTCCCTTGTGGTCATGAAAGCACTTAGAAGATCATACAGTTTGTGAGGAGGGGTCACTCTGGGGAGCCCAGAAACAGACTTCCCTAGGAGAACTTAGGACCAGTCCTGCTGCTCTCCCAGCCCTATCCCCCTGGTGAAGGGTTCCTTCAATGGAGCATTCCCTGGAGGCTCTCCTTCCACCCCACGCCCCCCCCCCCCTTCTGGGTGACCACCTCCTCCTGCAGGCTTTACCTCTTTCTCTTCTCGCCCATTCTCTTTGCTGCCTCTCCATCCCCACTGCCATCGTCTCCTTCAGGCTTCCATCGGCTCTCTCTCCCTTTGGTCCACTACTGGCATATCTTCAAACTTTGAGTCTTCAAGGGCAAAAGCCAGGTCCCTTTCTCTTTTGCACACTCTGTACTAGTAACTCTTTAAGTTATGGATTGAGGGCTCCTTAGGGCAATGGCTGGGAGATCCTTAGGTCTGTAATCTGCTGACTATAAATAATAAGTATTTTGATCTGTTAGAGTTGCTATAGCAAAATGCCATAGATGGGGGGGGGGGCTCATAAACAACAGCAGCTTATGTCTTACTATTCAGGAGACAGGAAGTCCAAGGTCAGAGTGCCAGCACAGGTGGGCTCTGATGAGCCTCTTTTCCCAGGTTGCACACGGCTGAAGGGCTTGGGACCTCTGTCTCTTCTATGAGTATTAATCCCATTTATGAAGACTCCACCCTCATGACCTAAGTACCTCCCAGAGTTCCCAATTCCTATTACTATCCCCCTGGGGCGGGGGGTGAGTTTTCAACATATGACTCTGGGGAGACTTGAACATTCAGTCCATAACAGTGTGTCAAAATAGGTGTATAGCTAGTTTTGAGTCTATGCAAATACTCTCTTTGTTATATGATGCAAATGTACTTTAAAGGGTTACTGAATTCATAACTGATTTTTTTTCATTGTATATTTTAAAAGCAATAAATGATAAGAACTAGATCTTTTGTCCCATAGGTGTCTCTGGTAGCTTTTTCATCTATAAATGGATCTGCAGACTGGAGAACTATTCTTGGAGAACCATTACTGATGATTTGAGTGGCACTTGCTGCAGCCTGGGTGCTCAATAAATGTACGTGCCAGTTGAGACCAGCTGCTTGGTTGTGGGTTTGAGGAGGGGCCAGGGAAGGACACAGGACTGCGATCCCTGAAGTCGGTTGAGGGAAGCAGAAGCAAAGTCTGTGGCTTCTGCTGTCCTCTGGTTGCAGAGGGATCATCTTAGCTGGGCCCCCTGTAAACACCATGTTAGTCTTGGACTTTGGGGGAGTGAAGTGTGCTCAGTTAATACAGCAAACACGAGGGGATTGTAAATGGCAGTTTTTCTCAATTTGTATTCATGCGAAAGCTTGTGTTGGAGCCATTTCCATCTCTGCTTGTTCTGTTTATTCAGCATGAGTATCTGAGACATGCAATTGTTCTGCTGGCTTTTATCAGATATGCTGTCCCAAGATGCAACGGGAATATCTTCATTATCAACATAATAAAAGGGAAGCTGGCTGCTTGTGGAAACTGTCTGCATAGTTCTAGAACTTGCCTGGTGTTACATGTATGGGTGGCTAATTAAAACCCAGCTAACAGTGGCAGGATATGAAAGGCGGAAATGTCATGAACACAGTACAATGTTGTGACAGTGGCGAGGGCTCAGCGCTTCCCCGCTGAAGAAAATAGAGCAGGGAAATGGAATGGAATGAGGCGCTTCCTACCTGTGGGTGTCTTGTAGCTGGAGAACCAAGAAGCAGGTGCTCACCTCTGGGGAGAGACCCAGGTCCCTGTGCTTGTCCTTCCTTTAACACACTTTAAAGATTTTTTTTCCCCATCCTTCTCATCTGGACAGGCGTGATGGGACTGTTCTTTTGCTCCCTGAAGCAGCTGTGAAGATGCACCTGACTTAGCTTCTCTAGGGGCCAGAAAAAGAGTGTCAGAAGGGAAAAGGGAAGGACATTTTGTCCCCTCTGGACGGTCTTTAATATTTTCATTACTGTGATTTTTAAAAATCATATATGTATGATACAAAATATAATATGGCATAATTCACATAATTACCAAGTTCATAAAAAATGGAAGTTCCCCTTCATGTTCATATATATATATATACTTTTTAATCTATGCAAATACAGTGGTACTGTTTATACGACTTTTCTCAGTTATATATATCTGGAAAATTTTTCCATGTCATGCCATACAATGTTCTCATATGATGACCTAGCTCATTTGCTACAATTGCTGCATAGTATTTCAGTTATGAATGTATGCATTATAATTTATTTGATAATTCTCTATTCACAATGGTTTATTTTTTAATTTAATTTAATTTTGCTTTTTAGGGCCACGTCCGTGGCATATGGAATTTCCCAGGCTAGGGGTTGAATTAGAGGTACAGCTGCTGGCCTATATCACAGCCACAGCAACGTGGGATCCGAGCCGTGTCTGCGACCTACACCACAGCTCACGGCAACGCAGGATCCTTAACCCACTGAGCGAGGCCAGGGATCAAACCTGCATCCTCACAGATGCTAGTCAGACTTGTTAACTGCTAAGCCACGACGGGAACTCCCACAACAGTTTTAAAGGCTTTTGAGGAGGAGCCTTATCAGAATTTTAGCCCTTTATTTTTTTCTTTTGTTTTTCTCCAGTTTCTGCTTTTCTTACTTTTCCTTAATATGAGAAGCTGAAGAACTATCTTCTCACATCTCTGGAATCTATGAGTTTTACTTTATAGGGCAAAAGGGCCTTCGGGATTAAATGCTTGAGATGGGGAGATTATGCTGAATTATGGGGGTGAACTTGATGCCATCACAATGGTCCTTCTAAGGATGCTGGTTGGCTCAGTGGCAGATGAGGGCAATGGGGTGATGGAAGCGGAGACTGTAGTGATGTGGCCTCAAGCATGGGATGCCCGCAGCCTCCAGAAGCTGGAGGTGACATGGGACAGATTCTCTCCTGGAGCCTCTGGAAGGAACCAGCCCTGCAAATGTCTTGATTTGAACCAGTGAGACTCCTTTTGGACTTCTGCTTTTTTTTTTTTTTGTCTTTTTGACTTTTCTAGGGCTGCTCCCACAGCATATGGAGGTTCCCAGGCTAGGGGTCCAACCGGAGCTGTAGCCACCGGCCTACACCAGAGCCACAGCAACGCGGGGGATCCCGAGCCGCGTCTGCAACCTACACCACAGCTCACGCCAACGCAGGATCCTTAACCCACTGAGCAAGGCCGGAGATCGAACCTGCAACCTTATGGTTCCTAGTCGGATTCGTTAACCACTGCGCCACCATGGGAACTCCCTTGGACTTCTGCTTTCGTAAGTCACTAAGTTTGTGGTAATTTGTTTTACCAGCAATCTGAAACTAATACGTGTGGCTTGCCTAGTGATATTTTTTACATAACTGGGCATACCTTCTTGCCATTGTTAAAAGATGCTTTCACCAAAAGAAAAAAGCATTGATTGTCGTACAGATCTAACAATGAACTTGTGCTGGAGATTTGATTTAATTCATAAGAACCTGGCAGATGTTGTAGCTGGTTCAGAAAAGAAGTCAGGTAGCACAAATGGACACTGAGTGAGGAACCTTGAAACTAGGTGCAAGTGGAGGCAAAACTTTTTTTTTTTTTTTTTTCCCACAGAGGGAGTAAGGGAAATCCACTGAGCTTCTACTGTAGAGAATGGAATTTGCACCTACAACCGGGAGGGGGTGGTGAAAAACCTGCCAGAGGGCCCAGGCCAGAGCTCACTTGGAGGCACAGCTCACTAGAGGGTGTGAGTGAGCAGAAAATAGTGGAGAGGGCCAGCCTCTCAGGAGCTGAGCACTTCCCTGGGGAGTGCTGGTGGTCCAGAACTGGTCTGCAAGAGATAGCCCACTGAGTGGCAGAGAAAATCTCCAGAGGGTAAGTGTGATGGGAAAAAAACTTTGTATTCCATTACAAGTGGTCTGTAAGCTTAACTTATACATAACGTACATCTCCAAAAACTCTGCCCCCCAGGTAATGAGCTCATAGGAAACAGCCTGACCAGTCCCCCCCCATGCAAGGCTGCAGGCAGGAGGAAATGAACACATCCATCCCCTCTGGAGTCTGGCTGGACCTGGGACGTCAGCCCTTCCCCTTTTAGTATAAAAGACGCCTGAATTCTAACTCAGGAAAGATGGTTCTCTGAGACACTACTCGTCCACCGTCTTCTCCATCTGCCGAATTTCTGAATAAAGTCACTGCTTCTTGCCCCAACAGCTCATCTCTCGAGTTACTGGCCTCTTGCGTGAGTTTGGACTTGGTGACATGAGGTCCCTGGGTCTCCTGTGTATTGACCTCCTGGCAGCTGCACAGTCACACACATAGAAATAACGAAAACTGCGGTAAAACTGTCAGTGGAGGTATGAAGAGTGTGTGATGGGCTAAAGGCACAGGTGAATGCTTAAGCTGTGAAGCCACATTTATTGTTCTACAACTCGCTTTTCTGGTTTAATTATATTCGGTGGACAGCTTTCATTGTCAGTGGAGTTAGATCTCTCTCTTCCTTTTATAAGCTGCAAGGAATTCCATTGCATAGAGGCCCTATAATTTAATTTACTGTTTTTTTTTTTTTTACTGATGGACACTCAGGTTTTTTCAAAGTTGTCACTGTAATTCATTGATTTATTTTAGCAAGGTTACAAGACTAATATACAAAAATCAATTATATTTCTATTCATTGGCAAACAACTGGGAAATACAGTTTATTTTTTTAAATAATTTTTATTTTTTCCATTATAGTTGGTTTACAGTGTTATGTCAATATTCTATGGTATAGCAAAGTGAACCAGTCACACACACACACACACACACACACACATTCTTTTTATCACATTATTGTCCATCATGTCCCATCACAAGTGACTAGATATAGTTCCCTGTGCTATACAGCAGGATCTCATTGTTTATCCAAATGCAATAGTTTGTATCTATTAACCTAGTCCATCCCACTCCCTTCGCCTCCCCCTTGGCAACCAGGAGTCTGTTCTCCAAGTCCATGAGTTTCTTTTTTGTGTCACTGTAATTTCAAAAAAGGCTTCTATAGGCATTCTTGCTATTTTATCTGAAAACAATGTATATGCATAGAGAAAGTATATATACCAAAATATTTACTCTGGTTGTCTTCAGAGGAGACGGATTTTGGAGAATGTTCTTTCTCCTTTATTCATTGTTTCACTGTTTACATTGGTTTTTGACAAGCATGTGTCTTTTTTTTATAATTAGAGAATCCACAAAAAATTATATTCCATTGTTGAAAAGAAGTGCTACTTAATTAAACTCGTTAACTGCCACTGAGATTCTGTTTAAAAGCTCAGGTAGTTACATGGCACACGTGCTTTTGGTTTTCACAGATGGAGCAGCAGTGCTGTCCTCATGGGGCCCCAGCAACCAGTGCAGGTGTGTTTTAAGCGGCTCCTTGCCTGATCTGATATAGGGACAGCCGGATGCAAGAGGGCAGGAACTCTCTCTCCTCTTATATAGGCAGTCTTGCTAGGTGCTCAGGAAGATGCAATCCAAGGAGAGAGGCTGGTTTAACTTACATTTTCTCAATTACAAGGCACACAGGGCAGCGGATAAGATGGAGGCTCGTGTTCATTTGTGTGTCCAGTCCTGGCGTGAGGTTGCGCCCCACCACCTTTGCATCTGAGACAACAGGTTTCAGGGAGGGAGGAGCATCTCTGGCCGGATCTCCGCAGGATTCATGGGAAGAGGGGAGGCAGCATTGCCGTCTGTACAGTGTGGATTCCTTTTCAGAAGTGAGTATTAGATGTGAAGGGGTTTAATCATTGAACAAGAGCTCTCCAAATCCCAGAGCTAAAATCCTTTCCCCAACGGGATGCAATACACACTCTGAATCAGGGACCAGGTTTATTTTGATGAAGGGTTTGCTCCACTCGCTCAAAGGATGCTGCAGAGCAGCAAGGCAAGGGGTGGGGAGTCCGAGAGGAACTGGGACACGTGTGGACAGGATTATTCAGGAGCCGGGGGCTCTGCCAGGGTCAGTCACCTTTGCCATGTATGAGTGGAAGCTCCAGCGCCCCTGGAATTTGAGGTTGCCAGCGAGGTAACATTTTATTTCCTCTTCTAACAGCCTGTTGATGTGTGACATTCAGCGAAGGGGTGGACCCCTCTCCCGGAGCAGGAGGGAGAATGGACATTAGGAAGGAGGACCACAGTGGGAAGACATCAAACATCCCCAGAGCAGGCTTTTTTTCCGGGATAAAAAATAATGGCTATAGCAAACAGAGACAAATAATAACCATCATTTTAAGATAGCAAGACTTGGCCTCCAGGCCCTTTGCTTTCTCTTTGTCACTGAAAATAGTCCTAAAAGTGGGACTTCGTGGATGGTTCGGGGCATCCCGCAGCTGCAGATATCAGAGCAGTCTACCTGATGGGATGGACCTTTAGCCTGCCCATCACCTTTTTTGTTTTGTAAGCATTACAAGAGAGAAAGGGGTGAAAAGCACTTCAAGAGTGAATAACTTCCCTTTCTGACATTCCTTTATTTTGCTCAGATTTTTTTCTTCCCCATTGGGGTCATGTTGACACCAGCTTACCTCAGAAGCATAAAGAAAACACAGCAATTAACATGAACTGAGGGTTTATTTCAGAGCCAATTTAGATGATTTCAGAAATCTCCCCGTTTTTATTCCCCTGCCTTCTCCATAGGGATGTTGCTGACCGTCTCAACAGAGATCCTAGGGAATGCAGCATAATGAATGCTCCTGCCTTAGACTAGTCTTGGCATTGGAAGCATAACTTCAGGGCAGCGTTATTCATGGAAGATAATTAGTCCGCTTAGGATGGGGAGGTGAGTCAGGGCTTGATGCAATCATCATTGGCGTTTATTTGGATGTGAGCGCAGATCTACGAGCTTTAGCCACCCTTGGGCTGCAGAGCTGGACACCCTCCATTCTAAGCAGGTTGGGGCACTGATAACGGAGGCACAGCACTTAGGATCCCTGCTTGTGTGCTCTCCTGACAGCAGCGCCGCTTGGGGTCTTTTTCCTCCACAGAGAGGCAACCCCCCCATCTACCACTCCTGGCCCAAATCTATAGGTCTTGGTTTTATTTATTTATTTATATTCACAGCCGCACCTGCAGCATACGGAAGTTCCTGGACCAGGGTTGGAATTGGAGCTGTAGCTGCTGGCCTAGACCACAGCTGTGTCAACAGTAGCATCTGTGACTGATGCTGCAGCTTGTGGCAATGCTGGATCCTTACCCACTGAGCAAAGCCAGGGATCCAACCCGAATCCTCATAGAGACAATGTCCAGTCCTTAACCCACTGAACCATCACAGGAGCTCCCGCTTCTGCTCTCTTGCTCTTTCCCCCAACTTCCTCTGGCTGCGTTGGCGTTGCCTTTCTGCTCTTCCTTCCTGGGCTGTGGGCTAGCTAGCTGCCCAAAGAAATGCCCTCATTATGATGAGTCATAATCCTAACTTAAAGCCTCGTGGCCATTTAAATGACAAAGCTCTTTGATATTCACTTTTCATGTTTGAGACTTAGCAGCCCCTTAAGATCAGCCTGGCAGCCGTTACGATGTGCATTTTATAAACTGAAATAGACGTTCACCGGAAAGGTGGTGTGACCAGCCCAAAGCCACACAGCCAGTGAGTAGCAAAGCAGGAAAGCTAATCCTCACCTGTCTGATTTCAAGTCCACTGTCTGTCTGCCCCATGCCAACAATAGTACCACCCTGTATTTCAATCACATCATCTCTTTTACCCACAACCTTTGTCTTACAGAACCCCACAGCCAGTGGTCCACAGGAAAACAAATTCAGGAAAGGAGAACTTCGATGGCTAAGGTGACAGAGCGAGGAAGCAACAGAATCAGAACCGCAACTCACTTTTTCTCACGAAGCCCAGTGTTCTTTCCCTTCCATTTGGCTTCTCATCAAGGAAGCGAAAGTGTCTGTACGTGTGTGTGTTGACTACATATCTTAGAGTCAAGTGACTAGAAAAGAGACTTTCTGTATGACACAATGATGGAGGCCAACATTTGCTGTGCTTATTATGTAGCAAGCACTGGTGTGTGTGTGTGTGTGTGTGTGTGTGTGTGTGTGTGTGTGTGTGTGTGTGATTCCTCATTTAATATACTCTTTACCACAAACCCACGCAACGGGTATTGCAATTATCCTTGTTTCACCAGTGAGGATCTAATGACACTGAGGCTCAGGGAGGTGAAATAATTGCCCAAGGACCCACAGCACTAGAGGCTGTATTTGACGGCAGGTTTGCTTGCTTCTAACATTTTACTGATCCACAGTACTCAGGGCATTTTTAGGTCTTTCTCTAGGATTGAGAGGAAATTATTCTATGCTCGAAGTGGATGGCTCTCTGAGGCTGACCCTTTCCTGACAATGCTACCTGGTGATCTGGTGACCCTGAGTGCTGCCGTGATCAGAAGCCTCAAACAGCCTCTTTTGGATCATGTGATGAAGCCTGGACAGGAGTTAGGCTTATTGAGTGTCAGGTGCATGGCTAACATCAGCACCACTAACTTCCTAACAGGCTGAGGAGGGAGTTTTTATTTTTATGTTAATTAGTTAATTAATGAATTTTATTCATTATGTATTTTTGGCCACCCTGAGACTTATGGAGTTCCTGTGCCAGGGATCAGAGCCTAGCCGCAGCTGCGACCTAGACCGAAGCTATGGCAACACTGGATCCTTTAACCCACTGTGTCAGGCTGGGGATCAAACCTGTGTCCTGCTGCTGCAGAGATATCAACGGTCCTGTGGTGACACAGTGGGAACTCTGGGAGATTTTATAATGTCACAGTGATTGAGAAATGGGAGCTTAAAGAGGTGACATCACTTGCCACAGTCAAGAAGGCAGCGAGGGTTGACTTTGAACATCTATTCATCCTAATCCTTAGCGAGGTTCTCAAACTTGACTGGGACTCCATCTCCAGCCATTAATTTGGTGCCTGAAACACACAGTAGGCATCTCAAAAGATAGCTATGACATGGCTGAATAAATAAGCCCTCTGTGGTTTCAGACTTCTACTGAAGGCTTTGTGGAGGTGGGCATGGGAGGGGGTCCCAGCCATTTCCCAGGTCTTGGAGACTTTTTCACATGATCCAGCCCCAGGAGCCACGGCTGAAGTCTCCTCCCTTTTCTCAGCAGAGAAGTTCTGCCCAAACCTCAAACTTGGCTGTCTCACTAAACACAATGTATTTTCACAGATGGACCTTTCCCGTTCGTAGAGGAATTCCACAGCAGCTGCAGAGACACATGTATCTTCATTTTGGTAAATGTAGATGTTGGTGTTATCTGTGGTATGTGGGCAGAGCTTTGTGCAGTGGAGGAGAGAGGAGGCAGACCTCATGCCCAAATTTGCACCTAATGTTTGCAGAACAAACAGGAAGAGAAATGATACATATTCCAAAGTTGGAAGGCAACTGTTACAGCACCACAGCCTTGCAAATGTGCTAGCAGAGGCTGCAAATCTCCTCTATGAGTACATTAAGGAGTACATAATCCTTTATGATTCATAAGAATAGAAAATCCATCCTTGTCAGCCAGGGTTGAGCAGGACAGATCAGGAGTGGGCATTCTTACACCTGTTCTTAGGACTTCCAAAATCACAGCTGACATTTATTTTTAATAAATCATGGGAAATAGATGAGATTATTTGCAGCTAAAAATGCAGGGCCAATTAAAATCACAGTTTTTAAAATATCTGAGAGGGGGCTTTTGGCCAGGTAGTCACCTAATGTCCAGGAAAGTTGATGTGTATGTGTGTGTAAATCTGTGTGTGTGCACATGTGTGTTCATGTGATTTTCCTGCCTTTATCTTGACCACCCTTCCCATACGGAGGAAGGTCACAGGCACAGAGGGCACAAAGTTCAAGTTCGATTGTGCCTGGGAGTGATGGAAAAGCAGGAAGTGACTCTCCCCCGCATGGCTGGTGGGACCCAGCGGCTCTGTTCTCTTTATAACCCAGGAAGTAGCTGTTTACACAGCAATGTGTTTCCAGGGTTATTGTACATGTGGGCAAGGAATGAAGTATGTAATATTATTGGTAATAGTTAGAGACAAAAGAAATGGAATGGCCACCCATATGGAAATGGCTAAGGAAACTACGGTCTATTGGTAAAATGTTACACTAAACAGCAGTTGAAAAAAATGGAAGTCTTTGCATGCTGAATTGGAAACAATTTCCAAACTATAGGGTAAACTATACATAGCAAGCTTTGGAAGAAGGTATATTGTTGGTGAATTTCTTGTAGAAAGAAAGAAAAAGAAGGAAAAGGAGGGAGGAAAAGAAAGAAAAAAAATTTGCAATTTATTCCCGCGAAACAGCTCTGGACCAATGATGGGCAGGAAGTTTTCATTCTCCACTTCTTAGCTCTTCAGCTGGGGGATTCAGGGGCTCTTGCTTTACACCAGCCCCCAGAACTTCCTGGCAGGATTGAGCTCCAGCTGCCCACGGTGGTGACCCAGCTGGGCGGCTCTCCCTTTATTGCCTCCCTCCCTCTCTTCCTTCCTCTGTCTCACTTCCACTGGCTCCCTAATCAGTTTCCTGGAATCACCTTCCAAATAATCTAGAAAAAGGAGTTTCCATCGTGGCGCAGTGGTTAACGAATCCAACTAGGAACCATCAGGTTGTTAGTTCAATCCCTGGCCTTGCTCAGTGGGTTAAGTAAGGATCCTGTGTTGCCGTGAGCTGTGGTGTAGGTCGCAGATGCTGCTTGGATCTGATGTTGCTGTGGCTGTGGCCGTGGACGGGAGCTGCAGCTCCAATTCGACCCCGAGCTTGGGAACCTCCATATGCCCTGGGTGCGGCCCCCCAAAAGCCAAAAACAACAACGACCCAAAAAAACCCACAAAAAACAAAAACCCAGAAAAAGATGTCATATCCAGGAAGAAGGCTGTGTTCTCAAGTATTTCATGGTAGAAACCACAGCAGATGTGTTTCTCATGTTCAAAATGTTCAGACCACAAGAGGTCCCAAGCTCCCCCACCCTGTACCCCCAGAACACTCAGAGCCACTGCCTAGAAGTCCCAGCTGGAGTGGTGTCAGAGCCTGTTGTATTAAGAACCAACCAGCCCTTGGCAGGGAGAATCCTCCTCAAAGCTGGGTTCTTATTTCAGCTTGGGGTGGCTTAATCCTTAACTGTAAAGTTCCCTTTCAATCTGGCCTCCGCGTTAATGCTGTCTAAATGCAGCTTTTGTGACGGAAACTTCTCTCCCTCTGAAGGGATATTCAAGGGAAAAAGAAAAAAGGCCAAATCGGGTTTCCAAGTAAATCTTTCCACAGTGATTTCTTCCCCTGGGAAAGGCTTAAGCGCAAATGTCATTTCGGGGTCTCACTGTGGTCCCGCTTTGAGCTGAAGGACTGAGAGGGCGAAGGACTCAGCCCCACGGTTACGCAGCAGATCTGGGTCTGGGGCCAGAGTCAGCCTCTTGCACGCTGAGCTCTACGGATGCTAGAGGCTGGCATTTGGTGCCGAGAGCAAGCCACAGAATCTGGGAACAGGCTAACAAAGGTCATTTCCGAGGGGTGCAGGGGACAGCAGCTGGGGTCACAGGGATGTGGCCCCGTGAGCCTGGGAAAGCACGGCCTCCTAGCTGCATCCTCACAGCTAAGGGCTCCGGCAGGTTTTCAACCCTCTGTTTAGGCCACTGCCAGGAAGGGCCACACTTCAGTCTGCCGAGCGCCTGTCTGACCATCAGTGGCCCATTTGTCCAGGGGGTTTCAGCCAGTGCCGACTTCCAGCTGGGAAAGAGAGGGAAGTGAAGAACCTGGAACCAGGGGGCGGCTGTTTAGACCAGATTCTGCAGGAAACTGACTCGGGACGCTTGCTGCTCTTGTTGCTACTGTGGGGAAAGGGGCCTCTCTTTCCTCTCCATCGTTGTCCTCAGGTTTTACCGTCTGTACTCTGAGGGCCCTTTTTGGCTGAAAATGAACTGGACCAGGAGATCCTGCTGCATTGAAGCGGCTCAAATGCCTGTGAACAGGCTGGTGCCTGAGGAGGTGGGGAGTGTGACTTCTAAGAGACATCTAGCAAGGCTTTATTGTTAGGGGATCTCAAATCTAGGTGCCTTATGCTCTCCTTCTACCCTTTTCCTGTGTGTGTGTGTGTGTGTGTGAATGCATCTTGTGTAAAAAAATAAATAAATAAATAGAGGACTGGCAAGATTTCTCCCTCTGAGAAGGAAGGATTTCTTCTGCTGCCTTCCCTTCCTGCTGGGCCCTCTCCCATGGTTGACAAGCATGGGGAGGTGGGCCGTTTTCCACCTCAGGGGGCTCGTTTGTTAATTTGCATCCAGTAGCTTAAAAACATGCTTCCATGGGGGCCACCTGAGTGACTTCCAAGGACTTGTAGCTTTGTGCCTTCATACTGGTCAGTTCTCACACGTTTAGGTTCTTCTGCTCTCTGTAGTTCTCTCTGTCTCGCTTTTCTGCTTCTCTAATGTGTAAGCTTTGCTGCGCCAATGAACTAGCAGAAGCTGGGTTTGCTGTAGCTTAGTATTTGCAGGTGGATAGAAACCACACTGGGCTTCCTGGTCCATGAAAATATGGATGCCCCCAAGGGACAAAATAAACCAACATCAGATGGGAGCTCCCGCCAGGGAAGTGGGTTAAGAATCAGCTGCAGCAGCTCAGAGATGTGAGTTCGATCCCCAGCCCAGTGCAGTAGGTTAAAGGATCCGGCGTTGCCACAGTTGGATTCAGTCCCTGGCCAGGGAACTTACGTATGTCGTAGGTGTGGCAGTAAAATTAAAAGAAAAGGGGGCGGGGAGATGTATGTGGAGACTCAATCTGTGGAGAGCACGGCTTGACTATTTTGACATCTTACCACGATGACCTTGGCATATTCCCCATTAAGCAGGAGAGGCAGGAGAGTCTAGCATCAAGGGCATGGACCTTCCCAGCTTGGGGCAAGTATTTAACGTTCATTTCATTATCAATGAAATGGGACCATAATAACAATCTGGTTGGGTTGTTGTGAGGATTAAACGAGATAGCACATGGACAGCTTGAATAGATTTTCTCCATTTCTCTACCCAAACGTCTATTGTACATCTCAACTATAAATTGTCCAAAATCTAACTCCATATCCTCCCTCTATTATTACCCACCTCAGAAAATGATGACTTCATTTTTACCCACGTTCCCCTCACTTTTTTCCTTGTATCCTATTTGCTCCTCTTCCTCTCATACCCCCACATCCAATCCGTGAGCAAAACCTTGCTGGCTTTACCCACAAATCATACGCAGAGCCCAGCCACCTCTTTTCACCTGCACCTCTGTCCCTGGTCCTGTGCTGTCAGGATGGCTCCCTAACTGTTCTCTTTCTTCCATGTTGTTGCTCCTTCCCCAAGGCCTTGCCCAGAGGAAAGGTCATGTGAGGGCACAGACAGGAGACAGTCATCTGTGAGCCAAGAAGAGGGCTTTCAGGAAAAATCAACCCTGCCAATAGCTTGATCTTGGACTTCCAGCCTCCAGAACTGCATGAAAATAAATTTCTGTTGTTTAGGACACCTAGTCTCGGGTACTTTGTTATGGCAGCCTGAGTTGACAAAGACAGGGAGGTAGTAAATCTGGGTGCCTACTCTGTGCTGAAAAGCAGAGGAAGAGAAAAAATGGAGTAGAGAAAAAAGAGATTGGAATTCCATGATCAAAGAGAATCAAATGCAGGTAGCTTGAGCCAATCGGCATTGTGTGTGCTAGGGTGTAACAAATGCTTGTTTGTGGAATTTTACATACAAGGGAAATGGAAACGAGTTGGAAGGCAACTTGTGACTGGTTACTCCCGAGGTGTCACATATGTCTTTTTTAAAGCACGGTTCGGGAAATTGGCAACACATGATGAAAATCCAGTCTGTCCCCCACACGTCCATGTGTCCTGTGCGAGTGATTCATGATGCCCATCCCTTCAAATGCTAGGTGGCAGGCTGAGGGCTCTTTTCCAGGATACTGTAACACAGCCAATATGCCATTTTCTAGAAGAGGACATTTATTGTTTGAACAGCTGTACTCCTACTTTCTTGGATTTAAAGAAAAAATTTCTTGTACCTACGAATGACTTAAAAAGATTGGAAAGTACAGCTTTGAAATTCCTAATTTAAAATATCCTTCAGGTTTTACAAAACTGCCCCCAAACCACAGCATTTTTCCATTCGGACTCTCTCCTTATCTCTGAAATGATTGGGGAAATAAATAGTGCTTTTCAGCATCCAGAGTTTGGGTAGGGTTTTGGACAACTGGGTGTATTTATGCCAGTGTTCGGGGAGGACCAAGCTTCTTTGGATACCTGCTGATCCAAGGAGAGCCAGTAACCATGAAATTCAGAACTCTTTGGAAGGTCTCCCCCCC
Source organism: Sus scrofa (assembly GCF_054392235.1). Taxonomy (NCBI): domain Eukaryota; kingdom Metazoa; phylum Chordata; class Mammalia; order Artiodactyla; family Suidae; genus Sus; species Sus scrofa. The sequence continues at coordinate 120,801,487 of NC_139389.1, read as the reverse complement.
TTTCTTTTTTTTTTTTTTAAGGTATTTGTCTTCAAAGAAAGATTTGCTTTTGCAAGGCTGCTGATGATATTACAGCGCTAAGCTCCCTGGGTTATTTGTTTTTGAGATTGTATATAAACTACTAACATTATTATGACACAATTACCAGTAAGTAATCATCCAATTGCCATAAACATGTCCCTCTCGAAATATTGCAAATTAATATTCATGCTTTCCTTGAATCCACCATTCTGAGCTAATGTGTGTCTGCATAGTTCATCAAAATGTACATTTTTTTTCCAGTGAAAGGAAAAAATAGAGTTCCGTTCTTCATCTTGAGGTATGGAGAGATTCTTTTGACTGTAGCATTCGTTGCTTTGAAAGACAATTACTGATGCAGCCACGAGGACTGAACTATGGTAAAGCGTTTACACTGCCTTAGAGCTAAACTATTCAAAAAGTCTTCTGCTCATTCCATCCTAGCAGTTGAGAAATCAGGCCAGCTATCTGATCATAGATACTTGTCCTGTGTCATCATGTTTGTTTGTGTGCATAATTCTAAGAGCTGATAGTTCACAGTCACTGAACTATCAGGGAGAGCCTGGAATCTCACTGTGAAAAATAATTTCTCATTCTTCTCCCTTGACCTCAGACATCCACCCAAGAAAGAAGCTCCTAAACATGATATGACTTCAAAACATGAAATTCGTAAAAAGGATTGTAAAGAAGAATCTGGACCAAAAATCCTGAAATGGGTTAATATATTTTTGTTGTTGTTGTTGTTGTTGTTGTTGTTGCTATTTCTTAGGCCGCTCCCGCGGCATATGGAGGTTCCCAGGCTAGGGGTTGAATTGGAGCTGTAGCCACCGGCCTACGCCAGAGCCACAGCAACGCGGGATCCGAGCCACGTCTGCAACCTACACCACAGCTCACAGCAACGCCGGATCGTTAACCCACTGAGCAAGGGCAGGGACCGAACCCGCAACCTCATGGTTCCTAGTCGGATTCGTTAACCACTGCGCCACGACGGGAACTCCAGGTTAATATATTTTAATATTGAATGTCAGGGAACTTAATTTCACCATGTACAAAGTATCAGATGATAATGCTCTTTTCTGCTAATTCAATAAGTTACATCAGAGGTGATACAAATGTCTTCTACCAGCCAAGTTTGTGTTCATTCAGATTAAGGTAGTGATTCTAAAGCTTTCCGACTTTTATGTAGCGGATGCATATCTATAAATGTTTATACACAGTCAGCTTGTAAATATTTAACAAGCGGCTTTCCTAAAACAAAGTGAAAAAAGCCCTGATTTATCGCTTGTTTCAATTTTTATGGTGTAAATACTCACCATGGCCAATTTCAAGCTACCAGCATGATATCACTGCGTGCAGAGCTGGGAAGAAGTTCCCACAATTGGCCGTCACGAGCCAGAACGTGATGTACCATGAGATACAGAACTGTGGAGGGAAGTGCTCTTAATGGGGCAACAGGACTTTGAAATTAACAAGCCAGAAATGAAATGTCACATGTATTGCCATGCTAAGGTACTGAGGACCAGTGAGCTAGAGAGTTGAAAAGGAGTACCAGCTCAAGACTGCTACTGATGTAATCTTTGGAAGCTGCCCTGTCCTCTTGGTGGTGGCAAGACTTTGTGGGGATGCCATGGGCTCCCCTGGAGTCAGGCCTGGGTTTGAATCTGGTCTCTGCCACTTCATAGCTCTGAGTCTGTGGATAAGGTGCTTCATCCCTCTCAGCCTCCGTTTCTTCATTTGTAAATGGGGATTTTCCATGTCACCCTGGAGGGCTGGTTATAAAGCCTATCACCTCTAACAAAGGGCTTGGGAGATGGTAGGTGTTCACACTTATTATGTGAAACTGTTTTTCCATTCTTTATTTGAAATAGTTGAGTTAGATTATATCTTAAATTCCTTTGTAATGTCTAAATCTCCGAGAAAAATATTCTCTTCTATTAAATAGATTCAATTAGATAAAAGATGCTGAAGTCCCAGGCATTTAAGAAATATTTAATTAATGTGTTTCAATGGATAGAGAGCTACTCCTGAAATTCATATTATCTCGTTTTTTTCTCCAACCTAGAAATCTGTGAGAGATAACTTTCACTATTTTGAAAAAAAAAAACAAAAACAAATTATCCTCCAGAGACAATAAATTATCACATCCTGATGATTTTTATCTCTTAAAACAAAAATAAAAACTGCCCCTCTCTCTTTAACTCTGCTCTGTGGAGTTAGCCTGTCATATTCTCTGCTTCTCATCGTTGGACCCTCCAATATTAAAGAGATTATCTGTCTCTGGCCCAACATTCCAAGCTCTTTGAGGACACAGATTTTCTTTTATTTATTTTTGTCTCAAAGTCCAATATAGCTCCTGGCACAAAATACATGCTCAATAAATGTTTATTTGATTGCATAATGAATGAGCCAACTTTGGGGAAAGTAACGAACACAGGTTTCTGTGTTCAAAATTACCTTCCAAAATGGCACCATCCCGGTTTCCTTATGTGTCCTCTCCTATGCCATCAACTTTGGTGACTTCAGAATCCAGATTGTAGACCTTCTTACACTGTAGACCTCAGGTATCAAGGCTGCACACTGGTGTGGACACTCGGTGGCACTGCTCCTGCAGTGTGGGTCTAAGTATGAGGTGGCTGCCTCTGCTCCCCAGGCCCAGCTGTTCTCGCTCCATCTGTTCCTGTCCTGCCTCAACCTGGAGATGTCCTGGGACCCTCTGCCACTCAGATGAGCCTCTTTCCTGAATTGGTGTAAATCTGGCTAAACTTTACAGGGTTAAGTTTGGATACACTGAGGCTTTACATGACCCACTGTCAGGAGTGGATTTCCATGAGTCTCAATGTAAATGGTATGCGAAGACAGAATTCAAATGATCAGTTTCCATTACTTATCCTTAGATGGTACCTTTCAGCATGCTGAAGTAAGGCTGTGAAGAAGGTGAAAATTCCTGTAAAAGTGGGATAAGAAATTGGCACGCATGAAAGATTGGCAGTATATTTAACAGTGGCTCACTTCTTCCAAATTCTGAGCTTCCAGAATTATTGCAACTGGGAATTATAGCAGTTACTTTTACCCACACACATTTGCACATGTACTCACACACACACACACACACACACACACACTTACATTCCTTCTGTCATTTAAAAAGTTCCTTTAGTACAAAAATTTGACCACTTTTATAACTTGAACTCCATTGAGTCTTGTAACATACCCATGCACCTGAACTTGCTCTTCAGGGTTATACACCTAGGGTTTGAATTTGGGCGCTGCTTCTTCTAGGTGTGTCATCTTGAGTAAATCACTTAACTTTTCTGAGCCTCAGTCCTCATCTCATATCAACCTAAAAGGTACTAAGCTGCCTTAGTACAGAGGTCTTGGTGCGATAAGATGCGTACACCTGCTATCATGGGATGTTTTATCCGACAGATGCTGAATAAATAGTATTTTCTTCCACCTTCTCTGTGAGATGACGGCACCCCGTTTTTGTTCTCTGAGCCTTGGCTGTATTTTTTCCCCTACTATCCTAACCTCTAAGCCCTGAATAAAATTTCCTTTCATGTTTTGCTGTAGCCCTTAAGGGTTTCATAGCCACTGGACTGTTACATGCAGAATTGTGGTATATTCGTTGGTGTGGATTGCACAATTGTGTCTGTGTGTCTGTGCTTACATGCCTTCTCTTCTCAACAGAACATCAGAAATTGTGTTTTATTTATTTTAGTATTGCCCTAAAGGATTTAGTAAACAAACCCATCAGTTTCTTCTCATGTACAGTATGCGTTAAAATGATGTCTGCCTGATTTTAAACTCCAAGGGTGGACCACTAATTGGTGGGTTACCATTTCAACCCCTGGATAATTTTAAACAGAAAAACAACCATTCTAGAGCTTTATCATCTGATAGAAAATAAAGTACCAGCAAATATGCACAGGAGTCTTTTCTAACACGTTTATTGTGTTTAAAATTTTTACTACATAAAGCCAGAGAATATTCTATTTTCATGGAGTTATTCAATTGATATCTGCTGTGCCAGGTATCATCCAGTTAAGGCAAATGGCAAACCCCTAATATTCTTTGCAACCCAATTTTACCCCACTTGTGCTTTTTATATTCAGAAACAAATTACTGTCATCAAGGGAACAGCTAAGAGGATGCACATAGTGCTATAATATACTTGGTGCTATAATATACTTGAATTTCATAAGCATTATTTTCTGATATAGGACAGCACAGTCACCAGAACTTTTGGAGAAAGATACAGCCATTTTCTTTTCCTTCAGTCTGACGTTTTCCAGATCAGACCTGACATTGCAGGATCTCAGATCCAATATATTGAAGGAAGGATTTGGCACCCTAGGCTAGAATGGATAGAAGGGAGCCCACATGAGAAATACCTGCCCTATGATTATTTAAGTTAGGACAGGAACAGAGCTCTCTGTATGCAAGCCAAGTAGATTTATTAAGGCTAACCATCTCACTCAGCACTTAATAGGTAATCAATTTTCACTACAAACAGCAGAGGCTAAAAATCAAAGAGGGGATGATAATAATGCTTCCTTACATTTGTGAAGGGCTTTAGCGTGTGCAAAATGATTTTAGGTGTATTACTTCATTGAATTTTCACAGCAACATGAAATTGACCAGGGCAGGCAGGTAGGCATGCATCCCACAAGACTGATTTAACAAATATTCGGGGAATCATCAACCATGTGCCAGCCTGTGTGGGCTTTACTTTCTACCACTCAACCTCAATGTCAAGGTCCTCTCTCACGGAGCTCTTGGCAGACTTAATGGCAGACCCGTTGTCCACTCCCCACCGGGTTCATGTGAAAAGTCTGGAGCCTTAAGTAGTTTCCTCCACTGGGGGGGGACTTTTGTTCATTTTTCATCTTTGCACAGAGGTTTGCGAGTGGGGACACCACCAGGGCTCTTGTCTGCCTAGAGGCGCATGAAGGCAGAATGGTTGTGGGACATACTGCCTTCCTTCTTTGGTGCCAACAGGCAATGCGTTTATTCCTCCATCTTCCATCCCTTCTTTCCCTACAGCTCCTCTCAACATCCTGTTCTCAGGAAAGCTTTGTCCCTTCCTACTGGCTCAACATGTCTTTGCTATGCTCCGCTTCTCCCCTTCTTTTAGATGGAAGGGTTTGGACACAAAAGCCAGGATGTCCATGGTACACCTACTTCATTTTTCTACTGAAGCCCAGAATACAAAGCCCGCTACCTTTCTGAATGGGAGGAAGAGATAGAGACAAAGAGAGAAATAGTCATAGGTTTTACATCAAAGTAGTCTAAGGACCTACCATGGAAAGAGCAGGTCAGGGCAGCGCCCTGTGGAAATAGACCAGCATGAGCTTAGCCTCTCTGCCTGTGATCAGGGATACAACTGCACAACAATCTGAAAATCAGCCCTGGAAAGCCCCTGGCCTTTTCCATGTAGCCTCAACAAGAAAGCCCCTAAAACTCCAAGCTCAGCTCTATAAGATAAGGAAAGACTAGACAAACATTAGCATTAGAGAAAGAATGCAAAGTGATTAATGAGATGGAAGCCTTGCCTGTGATTTGAAATTTAAATAATAAAATGGACATAGTTCTTCCAAGCAACTGTTAACTGGGAATGATAAGAAGGGCCAGCAATTCAGAGCAAAGGGGGCGAGACAACCTCAGCAAAGGGAAATTTTCTATGGGGACTTAGTTGGGAACTCTTCTCACAAGTGAAAATGTTCAGCATTGGGAATATTTACTTTATTATTTATTTATTTATTTATTTTAGGGCCACACCTGCAGCACATAGAAGCTTCCAGGCCAGGGATCAAATCAGAACTGCACCTGAGGCCTACTCTACAACCACAGCAACACCAGATCTGAGCCACATCTGTGACCTATGCTATAGCTTGAGGCAATGCCGGTTCCTTAACCCACTGAGCAAGGCCAGGGGTCGAACCAGAATCCTCAGGGATGCTATGTCAGCTTCTTAACCTGCTGAGCCACAACAGGAACTCCCTGCTTTCCTTTTTGAGGAAAGGTATACAGAAGGTTTAAAAAAAGTTTAAAGTGATATGGGATACAGCACCCCCCAACCTCCCCAATACGCCCCCCCCACCTCGTGTGCCCCAGATTTCACAGCCTGAAGGGACATTTGGGAAAACATGACAAATAATGCCTTGATTGTAATGGCTCTCATCCTTTTCACCATTTGGGGGCACCTGAGCCAAAACTGCCTTTTTTTTTTTTCCCCTACGAACCTTAAGAAAGGGAAGCTTCCACTCCGACTGAGTTGAGTTGCAAAACCGCCTGGAGCGATCAATACTTCCCAGTGGCACAGAGTCTAAATCTGGGTTTTGTCAAGTCACTCATAGCAGAGGGAGGGGGATCATTCTGCCTGGACCATCCAGACAGGACGGAGCAGGTGCTGTCGGGGCTGAGTGAGAAATTGTTTCTATTACTTCCAAGGAGACCTGCGGTGCCTCTAGTTCCAGCCTTTCCCCAGGGTCCCTTGATACTAGAGAGAAGAGCGTGCTCTCACTGCCTCGTCTGTCCCTTGCTCGCAGCATCAGAAGATGGCAGCAGAGATCGCTGACAGCCTGCTGCTCAGCCTCCTCTGTCTCTCTGCCCAGCAGGACACAAATGTTCACCAGCGAATGCGGGGCAAAGTCCTCTGCAAAAAACATATTGATTTCATTCGAGGAGGAAGATAAATTCATAAACTGTACAACTGTATTCATCAGTTCATTTCGGAGGAATGTGATATAGGACTTGTGCAGAAATAAAATTCCCAGTAGCAGGCATCATCTGTTATCTCTTCCATATGCATGGACTATAAAGCCCACGAGAGGGTGACTGGCTACTGAATCTGACAGCTGCCTTTCCAAGTATCCTTGTTTAACCCATAACCACTGTGTGGAGCAGGTCCAGGGCTCCTACTGAGGCTTTAGTTTTTCATGTAAATCACGTAGTCCAAACCTCTAACTGGCCTGCATGTCTGCCTGCATGGCTTCTGCCCACGTTCTCAGTTCATTTTTTTTTTTCAGCCTGGCCCTCAGCCTTGCTTCATACCTGATCCTGAAGCTACTGAAACCTATTTTTGCCAGATTTTACCTAGAGACATAAAAGGCCGGGTGTGTGTGTGTGTGTGTGTGTGTGTGTGTGTGCGTGTGCTTGTTTGGGGATATGAACTGGGTAATGCTCTTTTCTTTCTATTCCCCAGGGAAAAATTTTCCCTATTTTTTTAAAAAAGTCTTCTCTTTCATTCACACATCTATAGTCCAAAAAAGATGTTCTAATTACGCAAAGATGCTAACTATACATTTATATAAAGCCCTCATGACAAGGTAATAGGACTTGTAAATAGAACATGTAAAACATTATTTTTAAACTGGCGTCAGTTCAATTGCAGCAGCATACCTGGCTAAATTGACTTAAAATACCACTTATCTAGCAGGAAGGCAGTTGTCGGTGTGGTTAATTCAGTAGCTCAATGACAACTGGGCTCCGGCCAGCTTTTTTCTACCCTCTGGTCCTTCTTTCATGGCTATAAGCCATAGTTCCAAAATCACTACTTTACACTGTGATATCCAAAGAGACACATAAAAGAGACACTTTCTCCCATCTCCTTCTATGTATCAGGAGAAAAGAATCCTTTCGAAAAGTCCTAGACTTTCTGCCAGGTCCTATTGCCCAGAACAAGGTCACATGACCATCCTTAAATCAATCATTAGCATATAAAATGGTTTACACCAATTATGATTCTTACACTGGGATTGAGTGCACCTTCTTGAAAAATTACTATTTGAGTGATAGTGGGTTTATTTTAGCAAGGCAGAAGTATGGAATGGCTGTTCGATAGGCAAACAGCATGATATGTGAGCATCTTTCAAAAGGGCATGGTTTCAGCTTTAGAGTCCTACTCAAGAGTATCCCTGAAGAAGGAAAGGGAACTCATCCCAGTGGGCAGGACTTCGAGCCATGCACTTGGCCATTCACATTGCCTGGAAGGAGAGGTGACCAGATATATGCAACTACAGCGATTCCTGGGCTGTGGGTGATGGTTTGGCTAGTAGTCAAGGACTTGGAACAAACAAGGTTGGAACACGGGTGACAAAGAAATCTGGGCGACGCGATATGTGGATGGACCTCTCAGAGTGGGCATGGAGTATGAATTTATTTCTGCCCATGGGAATGGTAACCATATGATAGCTATGGAAGAAGAGCCTTTTAACAATCAGGTGGCAGCACAACATGAATACCCAACCTGCCAACAACAGAGAATCAAACTGAACTCCCGATATGGCTCCATTTCTTGGAAAGAGCAGTAATCTGTCCTCCCCAGAATGCTTCTGCCAGCACTACTATGTGTGAATTTTTGAAATGCCTCATTTGTCATGATGATATTTCACACAGCATCTTTTCTGACGAGGGGCTCAATTTAGAATGAAAGGAGTACGACCATGGGTTCATACCCATGGCATTTGCTGGTCTTACTCATGCTTCATCACCCTAAAGAAGTTGGCTGAATATAGCAATAGTATGGCCAGTTTTCCCTGGTGGGTGAAAACACATTGTGAGATGGGAAACCACAGACATGGGAGGCTGGCTATGAAGTTACATGGAGTTTTGACTGTGTGGGGTTGTCAAGGACCCTAACCTCTCACATTGTTCAAATGTCCACTCTATATAATATATAATACTCTTTTTTCCATAGGGAGAATACATGGGTCTGGGAGCCAAAGGGAATATTTGATAGTGGCTTCTATTGCTGTTATCCTATAACAATGTTTTGTTTCCATTCTTGCAACTTAAGCTCTGCTGCTTTGGCTGCCTTGGTTCCCAAAAGAGAATCTCTTTTTCCAGATACATGACAAAAGTTCCACTGAATTGGAAACTGAGACTGCCACCTGGCCCTCTGGGCTACTTATGCTGCCGAACCAACAGACAAAGCAGGGGTCACTACAGTGAACTGGCTGACATGGTGATTCTGATTACCAAGTAAAATCAGGGTTGCCGCTATATAATGGAACACCTGGAATGAACTGTAATATAACCTATGGATTTTGGGTGATTATCATGTGCCAATACAGGGTCATCAATTGTAATAAAATACCCCTCTGGTGGGATGTTGATGATGGAGGAGACTATGCATGTGTGGGAGTGGGGGACATATGGGAAATCTTTGTACCTTCCTCTTAATTTTGCTGTGAACTTAAAACTGCTTTAAAAATTTAGGGCTTTTATTTTTATTTTTATTTTTTTTAGTTAATGGAAAACTATGGCAATCTAATACAGGTATAGGGCCTTCATTAACAGAGGCTTGAGTCACCTTGACAGGTAAGACACCATCACTAGCCGAGGTGCTGAGGGAGGGCAAAAGGGAAATGGAATGGACAGTGGAAGAAGTTACAAGACCCATTTATGACCATGTGACCAACGGCAGAAACACATATTATGGTAGTTTCACATATTTTGGTAGTTTCACATATTATTTTCTTGGCTGCTTGGAACTTACTGGTTTGATATATTTGTATTCATTATTATTTGTTACAATTATTTATTTTTTTTCTATTTTCCTCACTGCCCTAAAATAATGTAGAAAGTAGCTTACTTGCTTTTTTTTCTAGTTCTTTTTTTCTTTTCTTTTTTTTTTTTTAATGGCCACATTTGTGGCATATGGAAGTTTCCAGGCCAGGGATTGCACCCACACCTCTTCAGCGACCTGAGCCATGGCAGTGTAATTTGTAACGCATTGTGCCACTGTAGGAACTCCTAAAGTGGCTTAATTGTAATTAACTCATATTTTGTTATATAAGTTATAAGACATCAACCAGGGGTTGCGACTGAACTAGAAAGGAGCAGATATTACCTAGAGGTGGATAAATTAATGTACAAGATGTGTGTCTTCCCTTTAGGTGAAAAATGAGTATGTCCTCAGTTGTATAAGGAAGATTTGCAAGGCAGAGGCATCATATTGTTATTGCCTTTATTCAAAAGTTAAATGTGGATGAAAATGCTGTGTGTGGATGAAAATGCTGTGTATGGATGAAAATGCTGAGAGAACAAAGGGTGGCCTGTGGTGGTTATCAGCTTTCATTGAGATAGTGATTTCATTTCTTTCAGAAATATGTTCAGAAGTAGAATGGCTGGATTGTATGGCAATTCTATTTTCAGTTTTTTGAGGAAATTCTATACTGTTTTCCATCGTGGCTACACCAATTTATGTTCCTACCAACAGTGCACCAGTGTTGCCTTTTCTCTACGTCTTCACCAGTACGTCTTATCTGTTTTCTTTGTGATGACAGCCATTCTGATAAATGTGAAGTGATATCTTGTGATTTTAACCTGCATTTTCCTGAAGATTGGTGATGCTGAATACATTTTCACATACTTGCTAGGCATTCGTGTATCTTCTTTGGGAACAAAAGCCTATTCAGTTCCTTTTCCCCATTTTTAATTGGATTATCTGTTTGGCTATTGATTTTTTACTTACATATCTTGGATATTAAGTGTCTATCAGGTATGTTTTTTCCTATTATGTAGGTTGCCTTCTCATTTTGTTGATCATTTCTTTTGCTATGCAGATTTTTAGTTTGATGCAATCTTACTGGTTTTTGTTTGTTGCTTTTTTTGCTTGTACTTTTGGTCTCATATTCAAAAAAATCATTGTCAAGACCAATGACAAGGAGTTTTTTCTCCTGTTTTCTTTTAGGAGTTTTATAGCCTCAGGTTTAAAATTTGAGTCTTTAATCCATTTTTTTTAGGGCCACACTCTCAGCATATAGAGGTTCCCAGGCTAGGGGTTGAATTGGAGCTGAAGCTGCCAGCCTGCACCACAACCACAGCAATGCAGGATCTTTAACCCACTGAGTGAGGCCAGGGATGAAACCCACATCCTCCTGGATGCTAGTGGGGTTCATTATTGCAGCACCACAATCGCAATTCCTCTAATCCACTTTGAGTTCATTTTTGTGAGTGGTGTAATACAGAGATCCAAATTCCTCTTTTTGCAGGTGATTATTCAGTTTTCCCAGTACTATTTACTGAAAAGACTATCCTTTTCCCATTGAGGGTTCTTGGTTTCTTCACCAAATATCAGTTAACTGTATATGTGTGGGTTTATTTCTGGGTTTTTGATTCTGTTACATTGATCTCTGTGTCTATTTTTGTGCCAGTCCAATACTGTTTTGATAACTGTAGCTTTGTAATGTAGTTTGAAATTAAGAAGTACAATGTCTGCAGTGTTGTTCTATCTCAACGTTGCTTTGGCTATTTGGGTTCTTTTGCAGTTCCCTACAAATTTTAGGATTTTTTTTTTTTTAATATTTCTGTGAAGAATGCCATTGGACCACCTGTTATCAACTCAGCATCACCAATATCTCCTTCTAAAGAGAGGAGAAGCTAAGAACTGCATTTCCCTTCATGGGATGGTTCTGGGATTGAGTTTGCCAATGAAAGGAACTCATACAAATATGTTAGGCAGAATAAAAAGACAGGCCATTATGATTCTGTGGCAGTTGCTGTCCAGATTTATGGGAATATATATATATATATATATATATATAACTTTGTAGCAAGCTCTTGCAAGCAACTCTCTTTGATGTTATAGACTGAACAAGTTGGTGCTAGTGTTCCAGAAGCTGTTCAAAATTTTAGAGGCTTCTCAGTAAACTCTTGAGAACTTTGGAACTTCAGGTTTAGGTTGTCTGTGTGGCTTCCATGACCTTTGCTCCACGAGCTCTTCAAATGGCTTAGGTATGACCCAAATTTCCTACATTAATTTCTGGAATACTTAAAATGATTTCCGTGTTCCTGATGTAATTTTGCCTGATTTAAAGATCCTTTAAAGCTGTATCTATTATATCTAGGAACTACGATATCTATTTTGTCTGTATGCGTGTGTGTGTTGTGAGTATACATGCTGCAAAATGGCAAAATGAAAAGAGAGAAGTTATTTTAAATTGTACAATAATACATCATCACTGTGAAAATGAACAATGCCGAAGTACAGGAAACTCTCTATAGGCTCTTTTTTTTTTCTCTAAGTCACTTCTCAATTTTAGCCACTATTAAAATTTGATAGTGCTTATTCGCAGCCTCCTGGAATTTTTCTATAAATGCAATTCTATCTTTTTAAAAAACAAAAATGGGATTAGGCCACATATATTGTTCTAAAGTTTGTTTTCTGGATGCCGCAATAGTTTATAACCATTCTTCCAAGTATGTGTATATAAATAGAACTACTTTGTTGGTTTTTAAATTTAGTAGTGCACTGAATGGATGGTCCATCATTTATTTAACCGTATTTACCACCGATGGGTATTCAAGTTACCTCTGATTTTCCCCTATCACAAATAATGTTACAAGTGAATATTCTTGTGGGTATATCCTTGCATATCTGTGTGAGTATTTTAGCAAGAGAGATACTTAGGAGACTTGCTGGGTCAAAGGGCTTGCATATATCACAATGTGATACATTTGGCCTCAATTTGGTTTGCAAAGGCAATAGGGATCTTATGAATAGCTCTGAAACTGTACATCAGTACACATTCCTACTAAAACCAATGAAGAGTCTTTTGAATTTGACACCTCTCCTGCTGCTAACGAATATTACATCACTTCTTCAACTGTGAGTCTATTTGGAAGGAGATGAATGTTGGAGGGGCTACATACAGGTAAAGGGCATTTACATTTTCACTGAAGGCTGAAGAGGCCATGGGAGGAATAAGAGTGAGTTTGGCTCTGATTAAAACTCACCAACATCGGCTCAGTGGCTTCGGCTCTAGGACCACATTCTCAGTCACTTATGAGAATGCAGCCCAGAGTGGCTGTCTTAGAATCTATTTGCATTCAGCTTCTGGTTTTCAGACTTGCTGTTAACCATTCCTGAGACTGCTACTCCTCAAAGGATCATTGGACTTCTCCTCTGGTTAATGTGCATGTGATGAGAATACGTAAGCACCAAAAACTTATTAGTAACAAGTGGGCAGAGTTCAGTTCAGATACTCCTGTAAGCTCCATCTCAACCAAGCTAACCTCTTGGGAATGGAAAAATATGAGCCAGGAATCTCATTAGCAGAGATTTTTTCTCATTAGGTACTTGCTGCTTCTGAGTTGAGTCTGGCTCATCCTAAAGAACCACGGTATATGACCCAGATTTGAAATGAAGGGGAGTTTTAATGTGAATGAGTGGAAACTGGCAATTACTGAACACTTACTCTGGGCCCGATAGTTTATACAGATCCTCTAAATTAATCCCCACAACAACTCTGTGAGGTACTTGGCCATATTCCCATTTTTCCAAAGGGGAAACTGTTGCTGAGGGGACATTCGTAAATTTGACCAACGCCATCCAGCTAGCTAGTTGTTGGCACAGCTGGGATTCAGTGTCAGGTCTGTCTAGCCTTCCTCATGTGCCCTGTATCCTTCTACCTTCCTGGGACAATTGTGACTTAAAGGGAATGGAAGAACTAGATTTAGGAATAATGGAATTTGGGACTAATGCTTATGGTTTGTTACCCTTTCTGTTTAAGTAAAGCAGTATTCTCAGGGTAAATTATTATTATTATTATTATTATTATTATCATTTTTAGGGCCACACTCACAGCATATGGAAGTTCCCAGGCTACTGTCAAATTGGAGCTCCAGCTGCTGGCCTACACCACAGACACAGCAACACGGGATTCAAGCTGCATCTGTGACCTACACCACAACTCATGGCAACACCAGATCTTTAACCCACTGAGCAAGGCCAGGGATCACACCCATGTCCTCATGGATATCAGTCAGCTTCATTGTCGCTGAGCCACGATAGACACTCCCTGTCTTAATTTTTAAAAAGATGTTCTGTTATCCGTGGGTCAGTGTCAGTATAATGCATGCACGGATATTTATTTAAAGCAGGATTTCTCAAATCAAGACTGCTGATATTTTGGATTGAATAAATCTTTGTGGTAGGGGGCTGTCCTGGGAAATGTAGTGTGGACTTTTTTGGCCACACCCACCGCATGTAGAAGGTACTGGGCCAGGGATTGAACCGGTGCCACACCAGTGACATCTCCAGATCCTTAACCTGCTGAGCCGCCAGGGAATGCCAACGTAGTACATTTAGTAACATCTTTGACCTCTATTCACCGTATGCCAATCATATCCTCCAAGATAAGACAATCCAAAATGAGCCAGATATTCCTCTCATATGAGAGCCACTGATTTAAAGTAGAGATAAGCCAGGAGAGAGAGAAAAAAGGAAAATCTATAAAGCGGTTCCTCACATCCAGTGCATGTGTCTAAACAGTTTGGAGAGCAGGGTGGCATTGTCAGCATGGAATGCAAAAATACAGGTTTATGTTGACTCGTTGAGCATAAACAGGAAAGAGGTATGTGCACTTGGCGGATCACGTAGAAATGTTATCCTTATGGGGACTCTGAGTAGGAGTAATAACTTCAGCTTTTTCAAGCCCTTGCCACAATCTCCCAGAGAAGTAAAAATAGGTAAATGATTCCAATTTATAATTAGTGAGCTATTTCAAATACCCTGAGAAGGAGGTGGCCCAGGCTGAAAGTTAGATACGCATTTCCCTGTCCTCATAAATATGCCATGGTAGCCCTGGGCGCTGCTACAGGAAACTTCAGCTCTTTCATGCCAGGCCTACTTGGGACACAGGAAATGCGGGCCTAGGTGGTGGGTGGCTTTTAGGGAACTCGCCCAATGGAATGGAAAAAGCACTGGATTGGCTGGAGATCTGGATTCTGGCTGTCTCCATCAGGGTGTTTGCCCTGGGGCAAGTGGCTTTAACTCCTTGAGGCCAATTAGGCAGGAATGAAAAAAACACAACCCCCAGTTGACCTTACCCTCTTCTGCTTCAGCCAAGGTGTAGTGTATTGCTTCCTTTGGTGGCCCCAGCCCCTTGGCCCCCATCTAGAGTCTGTCGTGTCATATTATAGTCCCTCCATCTCTGCATCTGGGCTCAGCCACGTGGCTGGCTTTGGCCAATGGATATTTTCAAACCTGAGGTGAGCAGATGGTGAGAAACTGCTTGCATTTGCCCCCGGCCTTGGCTGTGAAAAGGATGGGGAAGGATCCTCCTTCCCCTGTGAGGAAGAGACCCGTGGAACTGAGTTGCTTTATGATCTCAGCAGAGGCCATCCGGGAACCCCCAGATATGTGGGTGGGCTCAGCCAAGGTCGGCAGAGATGCTGAGCTGAATACCAGGTGTGTGAACAATAGACTTTTATTGTTGTGTGTCACTCTTTTCTTTTCTTTTTTTTTTCCGTGTAACACACTTTTACTAGAAATGAGGGTGTGCTTCCATAACCTCTGCTGAGCAGCATCTTGTTCTGCAGCATCCCCATGGCACGGACGATGGATACACGAAGTGGGTGTGGGAAAGTAAGCTCAGGAGAAATGAGGCTTGACTTTGACGAGCTTCCTTGGGTCTTGGATGTTGAGACCCACCCCAAGGGAGGGACTGAGAAAGTGAGAAAGCCCAATCTCTCTGCATTCAAAAGAAAAGAAAACAAAAAAGGATGTTGAGTTTCTGAGGCAAGCCTGGGAGAAAGGGGGCTGAGGGCCAAAAAGAGGGAAAAGGAGAGAGGTGAGGAGACAGGAGGGAGACCCTCAAGCCGGGGGCTGACTCAGGGGGCCCTCTGCAGGGGTGGCCAGGGTGCTGGGGAGGTTGAGGAAGAGCCAGAGGCTCCTGCTCTTCAGCGGGGAGGACAAAGAGACTGCTTTCCAGGCTGCGTTGTTCTGTGGGGTGACAGCATCTTCCTCAGATAAATCAAACCTCCAGTAAAAGTCGGCAACATCCACACGTGTGCCCCTCGATCCACGATCCTCTGAGGCAGCAGGCAGATCTTAAAAATAAAGTCATTTCTAGAAACAACCAGATCTTACTGTATAGCATGAGGAACTATATTCATTAACTTGTAATCACCTATAATAGGAAAGAATATATATGTGTTGGAGTTCCCATTGTGGTGCAGAGGAAATGAATCTGACTGGGAACCATGAGGTTGCGGGGTTTGATCCCTGGCCTCGCTAAGTGGGTTATGGATCTGGCGTTGCCGTGAGCTGTGGTGTAGGTCGCAGATGCAGCTCAGATCCCAAGTTGCTGTGGCTGTGGCTGTGGCTGGCAGCTGTAGCTCCCATTTGACCCCTAGCCTGGGAACCTCCAATTGCCATGGGTGCGGCCCTAAAAGGCCAAAAAAAAAAAAAAGAAAGTATATATGTGTACAGCTGAATTATTTTACTGTACACCAGAAACTAACACAACATTGTAAATCTACTATATTTCGATTAAAAAGAACCCCACAATCGAATTCCCATCCACAAAAATTACTAAAAGAAAACATTAATCAATCAATCATTTCAAGTTCTACCCAGCTTCCTGACCACATTTTGCACAGTTGTCCACTCCCTTTCTCACTGTGCTCCCACCACTTGGGCCATTTTTCAGTTCACAGATCCTTTTCTTCCTCCCACAATTCCCAAACACCCTCTCACTTCATATTCACACACACACATTGCCTGGGGGTGGCCGGGGAGCGGGGGAGGCGCTGAAGGGGGGAGGTCCTCCTTAGCCTCAGATCTCAGCCTAAAAGTCTGATCTTCTGCGAGGCTCTCACTACCCAGCCTGAGAGAGGCTCTTGATCTTAGGCATCTTTTTGTCCTTGCTCTTACCATTGTCAGGAAATTTATGATCATTCTCACCGCGTATCCTTGCTTCATAGCCAGCTCTGCCATTCAGTTGTGCTCTTGGCAAGAACATAAGCATGGCTGGGTCACTTGCCCTGCGTACTTGATGCCCAGCACTGTGTCTGGCACCTAGTAGGTGACCTGATTTGTATTTAAGGAGAATATGTGAGTAGTTTTAAGGTAGTGGTCTTTTGACAACCACAGGAAGGGGGCCGTGGTCCACAGGGGGCTTGATATAAGGATGATACTGGCCACCTATAGATGAGGAAGCACAAATAAGCCCCATTTGTCAGAGGACAGAAACTCAGAATGAGCTTTTCTAGGGAGCCAGCAGAATATGTGGCAGGGCACTAGACAGAGCGCCCACAGACACAGGGGCTTATTGTTTGTATCCCAATGTTAGTGAACAGGTCGCCCCAGGAGGCTGGAAGGTTTGCATCTGAAGGGTACAGGGTGTTGGATGAGGTATTTGCCAATATCCCTTCCAGCTACAGGATTCTTTGCCATCACCTCCACGGGGTGGGGGAAGCCAGGTATTTAGAGATGAGAGACAGATTTTTTCTGGGTTTACAGACAGAAGGTGAGGGTGATGCACAGGACAGTGGGTACCCCTGGGGAGATGTTTAGCCCCATGCTGATGTTTCCCTCCGCAGGGCTCCCTCCAATGAATAAACTGGCTCCTTTATTTGGCTGACACTCATTGCAAATGAAAGGATATTCGATGCATGCTAAATGGTGGGAATGCATTTGTAGCCTAAATATCTGATATTTAACTATGATGAATTACCCAGGCTAATGAAAGGTTGACAAACCTCAGCCGTGCATCACATGCTCCAAAATGAAATAGAAATCAATGAAGCAGCTAAAGGCCCCCTTAAATGCCAATCCCCTTTTCCATCCCAAACCCCTTCTCATTCTTTCATGGAAATAAATGGAAGGAATCTTCATTACGTATTCATTTTCTGAATCCATTTTGATCATTAGGCTGAAATAAGGGGTAGGTGAGGGTTTATTAGGGAGTAAGCGTAGCTGATAAGCATTAAATTACTTCTGATGGCTTTATGTATTTAATAGTGTTAGCAAATTAGCTCGGTGTTTGATCTAATGGAGCTGATGTTGGTGAAGAGTACAGATTTAACCCTGCATGTTGAACTGAATACTGCTGACCTGGAGAATGAGGCAGAAGACTGAAGAGCCCAGGCTTGCTCCTCACTCTTGTCCTTGGAAATGTTACCCTTGCTCATTGTTTCTCTAATTGTCTCCCTGTAGGGGCCCCAACCGTCCTGTCATCTCCAGTCACATCCCTCTCCATGTTTGGCTGAGGATACCTCCCTCATAGTTGGATCTGACTGCCCCATGTTGCATGCAATCAACAAGTCAGATTTACCCTCCCTATTATCCGTCCCCTCCCAGATTTCCCGATCTGCCACCTGTCCCACTATCCTCTCTTCATGACTCTGATTCAAAATCTTGTTGCTTTTCAATTCAGTGTACACTTTGTAAAGTGGCTCTTTCGGTGTTGTTTTTCTTAGAACTCACTCTCGTGAGTCACCCTTTAATGTTCTCTGCCAGGAGAGTGTAAGATTCTGGATCATGTGCTATGAACACAAAGGTCCCAAGCAGGGTTCCTACCACTCAGAATCACATAGTCCAGGCAAGAGCTAAATATGTCAACAGATAATTACAATCATTATGCATAGATGTTTTATAAGGCACAGAAAAGGCCACCTGAGGGGTGGGGATGGGTCGTGAGCAAAGCCTTCAATGAGGACATGACTTTGGACTTGGCCTGGAAGAATAAGGTAAAGTGTGTCAAGTGTTAGTGGTGGGATCGTGCAAATGCAATTACTAATTATCTCTATAATTTGTTTTACAGCTTTCGCATTGTGGCTGTAGGAGCGCCCTCTCACCACTATCTATAGTGTGCACTATGTCTGAGCATTCTAAATACAGAAGGAGCAATTCCAATTTTCCCCATCTTCAGGTCAAGTTTCCTCCATTTTCAGGAGGATAGGTTCACAAGTTAATTACAAGGTGTAGATCAGTCAGGATTCTGGCAGGAAAAGGACTATTCTAAACAGATTTTCCAATGAAGAGAAGATCTACAGCGGGCATGGCAAGGTTTAAGAACCATCAGGGGATAGTGAAGCACCCAGGGGAAGCTCTTATCACCCCAGGTCCCCAGGAGCCAAAAGAGGAAACAGGGTCTAAGGAAGGAAGTCAGGTGCCCAGATGCTGTTGTCGGAGATGCAGCTACTACTAGAACTTCACCTGAGCAAGAACGGATGGAACAAGGAGCATCTACATGTGACCTCACTTGTCTTCTTCCCTCTACTCTCCTGCTTGGGCATCCCATTGGCCAAACCCAAGTAGAAGCCATTGAGCTTACAAGCCAAGTCATGTCATACACAGAAGTCAGCTTTCCCAGGCACAGAGCAGGCAGGTAAGGCAGAGACTGAGTCATGGTGGGAGATGGGGAGGAAGAGGAATGAAGGCTTACCGACACTCAAGAAATGCTTTTACCAGGAGTTCCTGTTGTGGCTCAGTGGTAACGAACACGACTAGTATCCATGAGGATGAGGGTTTGATCCCTGGCCTCGTTCAGTGGGTTAAGGATCCAGCATTGCTGTGAGCTATGGTGTAGGTTGCAAACTCAGCAACTCAGATCTGGGACTGCTGTTGCTGTGGTGTAGGCAGCAATTATAGCTCTGATTCAACCTCTAGCCTGGGAACCTATCCCAAGCCTAGGAACCTGCATATGCAGTGGGTGCAGCCCTAAAAAGACAAAAAAAGACAAAGAAAACAACAATATGACCTTTCCTGGAAGTTATTTAGTGTTTTCTTCTCACCCCCACCCCAAGGGCATATATCAAAACACTTCAAGTCAATTCGTTACAGTGCCAACAATGTCTCAGGGAATAACTGGTAGCCATGCTCGGCAGTCACTCATAAGTATTTGAGGAGTTTGAAGAAAAGAAGTATTTGGACAGCATTAGGGTTTGGCATTGCCTTACAGTGATTCACTTGAAGGTTATTGTTTTCTACCAAGGTGCAGTTTTAGGACAGAGGAATTTGGAAAGGTGTGGGAGGATGGACACAGTGGACTCACCAGGGGTCAAGGACTCTTTGCAGTATCCAGCACTTGGAAGCCCTAAATGTTTCCTAATTTATTCTAAATAGCAACCAATCCGAATAACTAAGCACTAAGTTCTGCTAGGACCCGGATTCTCCCTGTAGGGTGGTAATGTGTTCAAGATCTCTTGCTTAACTTATCTGAAGCCTGGTTCGACCACTTAGCAGCTGTGTGACCTTGGGCAAGTTACTTACCATCTCTGTGCCATTTTCTTCTTAAAAATTTGTAAATGGAAAAAAATAAGACTACCTATTAGCAGTATTAAAAGAATCAGCTGAGTTTCAAAGCATATATGTAATATATATTATACATATGCTATATAATATGTATTATATATATGCTATTGTTGTTACTTGCATCGTTTTCTCTTGAACATCAGTCTCCTATTTCTGATAAACCAAACTGCCAAAAGACAACATAAGATATTTTATTTGGCAATATGAGATATGTTCATGGACTATTTCAAAATTAGAAACCCAATCAAGTATATCCTGCCACATAAGGGTACACTCTTCTCTCTCTCTCTTTTTGTTATAGCTCTGTGTTTATAAAGTGACATGTATATCTATTCATTAAACAAACCCACAGTTTCAGTTAACTTGGGGAATAGAATATTGATTTAAACCATACTTTAGGAGGCTTATCTATCACTTTGAACAAATAAAAACTTATATGAGATTGGATGCCACTGTGTGAGACAGGAAAAAACATACTCTACTGAATACAGCCTGTAGTTGTTAGATCAAGTTCTAGAGGTGTCATCAATATATCGGGTTCCTGCTTTCACTTTTTAATGATCTCTGTCAACTCTGATAAAGATACGCTCACTTTTATTGAAGCGGAATTTACCCTGTCCCCTGTTGTTGTTTTTTTTTTAAACACACTGCGTCTACCTTCAGCCTGTCACGATCCCAGAATTGACATCTCTACCTTCAAGATTTGTTAGAGTTGGGGAATCAATGTGTTTCTGAGAGATTTTGTCTTGTTTTGGCTGGGGATTTTGAGCTTTCTCTGTGAGGAGTTCAACTCAGACTCATTTCCAAACTACTTTCATGAAGAGAAAAAGACTGAATTGCAAATCTGAATCCACCAATTCCATCCTGCCCTGCCCCCCTCCCCTCCTTTCTCAGCTTCTGGGCACATAGCTGGATAGTTGAATCAAAAGCTGTTTTAAACTTTATCCAATTTCAGGGGCAATCAGTTCTGAGAAGAGCCTGTCCAGGCTGATGCCAGAAACTACAGCTTCTCCCTGTCCTTTTTCCTATTCTTCTAGTACAGAACCCTAGAATACATGCTTATTTCACACCAGACTCATTTTCTAGCCTCATAAGCTATCAGTGGCCACACAGCTTATTCTTGGTTCACTGCAGTGTGAGCAAAAAGGGAACCGTGTGAATTTCATAATCTACCCCTAAGAAAGACCACGATCCCTCCATGGCCTTCTTGCTTTCTGGTGGTTGGAAAACAGCTGCACGTGGAAGAGCCATATCAGACCACAAGGTGGGAACAACCCACTGAAGATGGGAAGCAATGAGACAGAGGTGCCTGGGTGCCTAGCAGTTCTGCTAGAGCAGCCCCGGGCCGGGTAAGTGCACTCTGTCCCAGAAAGAGATATAAACTCCTTTAATATGCTGTTATTTTAACTCTTGCTTGAGCAGCTGAACTGATATCCCTGCTAGCCTAGAACTTCGGGTATAGACATGCAGCCACAATAAAATGTAAAGTAGGAGGCATTTACTTTGTAGTTGGCAGTAGGTGGCAAAGACATAGACACTGAAGTTCAGAAAGTGACCCGAGAAAGCACTGGGTAAAACCTGCAACCTGACAAGCCTCAAGCCACCAGAGCACCTGACTCCAGGAGAACCAGTTGGAAAAACTCAAGATGTTGGTGTGTGTCGAATATTTCTTTTGCTCTTTGAAGGGCGACCAAAAAGACAACTCAAGTGGAGGGAGAAATAGATGGCACAGTGGCCCCAAGCCCTTCTCAAGGGTCTCTCGAAGTACTATTGGCCAGACAATGGAAGCCAGCTCTGCTGCAAAATACAATTATTGGCACTGTTTTCCCACCTGAGGCCTTAAAGTAATCACCATAAAGAGGAGGGAAGAGACAATTGGGCAGAGCAGAGAGACCAATAAATAAACACCAGAGTTTATATACACACAAAAATAGGTCAAGGTGAGACATTTGGTTGTAGTCACTTACACTTATGAATGTCTGGAAGCAAATGCGTCTTTAAGTTTTTGAGGAAATACTATTTCCAAAGAAATTGCAAGCCTGATCTGCAAAAGTCTGTGATTATACAGCCCCCAAAGTAATCCCATACTTTCTTATATGAGCCACTAGGAACTAGACAGCAAGCGTGTGCAGCTCTCAAGAGAGAAACGCTCTCCAGTAACCCTTTCTTTCATCTGAGGTCGTGGAGGATAATGGACAGGGTATTTCACCAAGAAAACCAGAAGCTGCCACATATCCTATCCAAGAAATGTGTTTCACTGCCCAGCAGGATGTGAAAATTGCTATGGACAAGTAGCTGCTACGGTTTTCATTCATTCCTTTTCTGAATGGGAATTTTCACTGCTGTTGCCCTGACTTCACTCAACCATGTTGCTATGGGAACAATGACTTTTAGACAGCTCCCACTGTGGACATTCATGACACATCGAATGGAGAGAGCTGTATGATACCCAGTGTTACTAGATTTGAGCTGTATGCAGGAACTAGGTGCAATTTCAGGTTGTTTTTCTTGAGAATGATGGGAGGGTGTTCAATGCCTGGGCAGAAAAGTATGCATAAATATTTGCTTGGTAAAAAGGGAAGTTTATATCAGAGAATGCTAGTTTCCTCCAATATCTGCTTTACCCCTTCTTCTTCTTCTTCGTCTTTTTTTTTTTTTTTTTTGTCTTTTTGCCTTTTCTAGGGCCGCTCTTGAGGCCTATGGAGGTTCCCAGGATAGGGGTTGGATGGAAGCTATAGCCACTGGCCTACACCACAGCCACAGCAACTCGGGATCCGAGCCGAGTCTGCAACCTTCATCACAGCTCACGGCAACGCCGGATCCTTAACCCACTGAGCAAGGCCAGGGATCGAACCCTCAACCTCATGGTTCCTAGTTGGATTCATTAACCACTGTGCCACGATGGGAACTCCCAATGCTTTACCCCTTCTTTGGTAATAGAATTTCTAAGATTTATCCCATTGTGTGGCTTCTAGCTAAAAGACTCCATTTTCTAGGAGTTCCCATTGTGGTTTGGTGGGTTAGGAACTTGTTACAAGGTCCATGAGGATGCAGGTTTGATCCCGGGCCTCAGTGAGTTAAGGATCCAGCAATGCTGTGAGCTATGGCACTGGTCACAGCTGTGGCTCGGATCTGGTGCTGCCATGGCTGTGGCGTAGGCTGGCCCCTGCAGCTCATTTAGACCTGTAACCCAAGAACTTCCAAATGCCAAGGGTGAGCTCCAAAAAGCAAGTTTTAAACAAAGACTCCATTTTCTGGATTCCCGTGGCTAGTTTGGCTGCTTGATTAAGTTCTGCCCCATGACAAGGGAGCAGAGGTCTGGGTGCTGCTTCTTTGTAGAGGCTTTAAAAGAAACAGACGTGCTCTCCCCTTCAACTTTCCCTCCTCTCCACTTCTGCTGGCTGGAATTTAAACATGACAGAGGGCGCTGGAGCAGCCATCTTGGACCATGAGTAAAAAGGATTTGCACACGGATGATGCCAAAGTACCAGATGTAAGGTACCTGGTACCCTGACACTGTGGAGCCCTACACAGCCCTGGACTGCTCTGGATGAACTCTAGGATAAGAGAGGAACAGGCAGCCTTGTTAACGTCACTCTTATCTTGGCCTCTGTTTCAGCAGCTGAAATGTATCCTAAGCCGTGCCTCATAACACCATTTCTTCTGAAAGGGAGATCTGAGAAGCTGACATCTCTTCCTTAGATTGGAACTGTGGGGACATTCATAGTGGGTTCAGAGAGTCTCCTGTCTGCCCCCGAATTGGACTCAGCCCACGCCAGCTGTCCAGTGGCTCATCCAGAGGCCGTGTCGCAGTACAGGATGCCTGGGAGTTGTTATCCTCTGGCCTCACCCAGAGCAGCTGATGAGAGTGGCTGGTGTGAGTGCTCTAG
Organism: Sus scrofa; assembly: GCF_054392235.1. Lineage (NCBI taxonomy): Eukaryota > Metazoa > Chordata > Mammalia > Artiodactyla > Suidae > Sus > Sus scrofa. The sequence continues at coordinate 120,777,532 of NC_139389.1, read as the reverse complement.
CATCCTGCCCACAAACAGGCACCGTCTGTCTGAACTGCAATGGTACCATGAGATGGCAGGCCTGGAATGAACTAATTGAAAAGAAGGCTATGACCCCCAACTCCTCCTCCGGAATCACTGCAGCTGCCACCGTGCTCCTGCCGGCCACAAAGGACCGTCCCCTGTCACGTGCTCTGCCTGTGAACAGTCCAGTCCCAGGTTTTCAGCTCAGCTTGCATACAAGCAGTCAGCTACTTTACAGGCACTTCCTCTGCCCATACACTTCATGAAGAGGCAAAATGCCTTTGGTCTCAGAGCCAGGGGAAGCGTATGAAATTCTGCAATCTCATTCTGTGGATTAGAGCATGACATAGGATTCAAGGCGAGGTCTTAGAAAAAGCATTGTATTCCGTATAAAAGATTTACATTTTCACCCCAAGTCTGTCAAGCTCTTGGTCTAAGGACAGAGCTAGGACTCTTGAATCAATCCGTTTTGGGTACAATTACTGCTCTGCCCTGCGCAAACTCAGGCAAGTTCTTATGCTTTCTAAACCTTAATTGTGTCATCTCTAAAATGGGGATTTCTGGGCTGAGATTAACCTGTTTAGCTTTTACGTGGTTCCTGTAAAGGTTGGATGTTATTGATATTTTAATTATTATAACTATGCACCTCACCAGATATGTGGCTGGATAATCACATAAGTCCCTCCGTTAATAAAATCGTAAGAGACCAGAAACTCTTGATGGGGGAGACGATGATGTCTGCCTGATTGAAGACGGAGTAGGGTGCAATGTAGGAAAAGGACAGTAAACCGGATACAGTTGACATAATTACCTTGGAAGAAAAGTCGCAGAAAAGAAATCTGCATGGGGCAATGAATATTTATTAAATACCAAGTCTGAGCTAGGCTATGTTCTGGGCGAAAAGAAAAGAACAGAAAGAATGCCCGTCGGATGGGGATTTCTATCCTTGCGGACAGAGCCAGGCAATAAGTAAACATTGACTAGTTTGGTAACTTTCCTAAACTCACAGAGCTGGCCAGATCTTTTCTTTTTTTTCTAAAGCCTGACAATCCCCCCCCAAAGATTTTTGTTTCACCTCTGACCTTGTACTTCTATCCCCAGAACACATATTTTGGATGGGTTTTCCTGGGAATCTCCTTGTTAGAACCACTAACAGGTACTGAGTCTCTCTGTGGTACTAAGTACTTGGCAGACATTATTTCTCTACTCTCAGCATAGTTAGAAGATCACAGGTTTGATCATTGTTTAATCCCCAGCTCAGACTTCTATGAACTATATGACCATGGATGAGCTACTTCTCAAGGGTAAAGTTCCTCACTGGTACACAGTGGGACTACTGGTGCTAGCTTTGGGTAGTGTTGAGGTCATTGTTCTGCTGGCTCCCTAAACCTGCATGGTAAGCATCAGCCTGAGTGCACTTTAAAAAAACAGAGGAAGGGAGTTCCCATCGTGGCTCAGCAGAAACGAATCTGGACTAGCTTCCATGAGGATGCAGGTTTGACCCCTGGCCTCACTCAGTGGGTTAAAGATCCGGCATTGCCGTGAGCTGTGGTGTAGGTTGCAGACTCAGTTCAGATCCTGCATTGCTGTGACTGTGGCATAGGCCAGTGGCTATAGCTCCGATTTGACCCCTAGCCTGGGAACTTCCATAGGTGCAGCCCTAAAAAGACCAAAAAAAATTTAAAAAATTTAAAAATAAATAAAATAAGTAAAATAAAAAGTGGAGGAGGAGGAGGACAGGATTCCAAACAGAGGTGCTGGCTGGTGAAGTGCTGTTTGTGAAGCATTCCCCAGGGCTGGTTGGAGCTGAAGGCAGGGGAAAGCAGGGTGCCATTCAAGGAAAAAGATTCTGGAAGGCACTGCGGATTAAAAAGATCTTCAGTGGATGGAGGGTTAGTAGAAATATTCTTGAAATAAATGGAAATCATTCAGATAGGGAGCGAGATAATTAGAATAGGATATGGTGTGAGAGCAGGGAGCTTTTGGGAAGAGCAAGCCAAAGGAAGTGTTGGTAGGTTCTGAGTCCTTGCCTGCTTTCAGTCTGCCCCCTGGATAAGCAGGGCTGAGAGACACACTGATGATGACAGCCAGTGCCTTCAAGTCAGACCTTCAGGGTTTTACGCAGGATGTTTGGGCCCAGAGCTTCATGCTGGGTTCAAATGTCCACACCCAACCCCATGTGGTGATGCTGACCTGCATGATTGAAAGAAAAGTTCTCAGAGCTCCTGTTGTGGCACAGTGGTTAACGAATCCAGCTAGGAACCATGAGGTTGAGGGTTCGATCCCTGGCCTTGCTCAGTGGGTTAAGGATCCAGCGTTGCTGTGAGCTGTGGTGTAGGTCACAGACGTGGCTCAGATCCCGCTTTGCTGTGGCTCTGGTGTAGGCCGGTGGCTACAGCTCCGATTCGACCCCTAGCCTGGGAACCTCCATATGCCGTGAGAGTGGCCCAAGAAATGCCAAAAAGACAAAAAAAAAAGAAAGAAAAGAAAGAAAAGTTCTCTTCATCTCACACATTGGCGCTTTGACTTGCGTTAGTACAAGCCTTCGAGCTGTTTATTAAAATTCTACCTCAGTTCCCTAGATGTCCTATATGATTGTTCTTTAGGGGTTGGAAAGGTGAAATATTTCTAGACAGAGAATGAAGTCAGGGTCTGATAAACCTGGATTTCCGATCTGACCTTGTTAACAACCTCTCTGAGTTTCTCTGTCTCTAACGTGGGCAACATAATACCTTTCTTTCTTTCTTTCTTTCTTTCTTTCTTTCTTTCTTTCTTTCTTTCTTTCTTTCTTTCTTTCTTTCTTTCTTTCTTTCTTTCTCTTTCTTTTTCTTTCTTTCTTTCTTTCTTTCTTTTTCTTTCTTTCTTTCTTCTTTCTTTTTCTTTCTTTCTATCTTTTTTTCTTTCTTTTCTTTCTTTCTTTCTTTCTTTCTTTCTTTCTTTCTTTCTTTCTTTCTTTCTTTCTTTCTCTCTCTCTCTCTCTCTCTCTCTCTCTTTCTTTCTTTCTTTCTTTCTTTTAACAGTAATTTAAAGTTTATTCCAGCTATAATGCAGGTTATTCTGACTTCAAGGTAGCATCGCATAGCATACTTCTGAGTCCATTCCCGAGATATTCTGTCGTACTTACCTCTGTCTGTTTTATAGATCCGTGCAGTCTCTGGCGCTAGAGGGTCATCTGGGTTTGGATCGCATCGCAGTGAACAGATGGATAAAAGAACTTTAGAAATAGTTCAAGCAGGAGACCACCATGATCTTAGAATATTGAGACAAATGCTGCCACTACTGTTAATATTTGGATGATAAATTCTTGTTGTAAATGCAGCCTTAGGTGGTTTGAAGGGGTAGTCTGTAGGAAAATGAATTGTCAAAAAGAATACATCACCTTGAGATGGGCTGTCATTAGGTCCCATAATTGTGGCTTGCCAATGAAACATATCATCCCCAACTGGACCTGCAGAACGTGGCCAAATCATGAAGTTCCTTATTCATCCGTTTCAGCACCATAGTTTGTGCTTTTCGTCTGGCTCCTCACTGTGCTCAAAGGTCCGGCCAAAACTCTTGATTATCCGGGCAGCCGGGAAGGATTGTCTCTTCGTCTCACACCGGCTCTGCCAGACACAGGCCCAGAGAGGCCGGGGCCTCCCTCAAGCTGCGGCCTCGGCTTCCTCCCTGCTTGGCAGCTGGTGCCTCCCTGGCCCTGCCCATAATACCTACTTTCCGGGGGTATTGGAGGAGTCCAGGTGAGAGAGTCTAGCACAGTCCCAAGCTTTTATTAGGCTCTTGATTCTTAAGCAAAGATTCTTAATTTTGATTGATTACCTAATACAAGGTAAAATGAGCAGCACTCATTTTAGGATCTATTTTATTCTATTTAGTTTTCAGTACCTCTCATTGAATACCCGAAACATTAGACTATCAGTTGTTACTGTGTGAGTCCTGTTAAGAGCAGCATTTATTTTTTTTCCTTACCGTTCTTCCCTTTATTTTTAATCAAATTTTACTTCTTGGAAATCTGTGGGAGGAGTTCCTATTGTGGCTCTGTGGGTTAAGAGCCTGACTAGGGTCCATGAGGATGCGGGTTTGATCTATGGCCGCGCTCCATGGGTTAAGGATCTGGCACTGCTGGAAGCTGTGGCATAGGTTGCAGATGTGGCTTGGATCTGGTGTTGCGGTGGCTGTGGCGTAGCTCTCAGCTGCAGCTCTGATTGGGCCCCCTAGCCTGGGAACTTCCATATGTCGGAGGTGTGGCCATAAAAATTAAAAGAAAAGAAAGGAAAAGAAAAGAACTCTATGGGAACCATGGGCATAAACCAAAAGGTGGAATTAGGCCCGGAAATATTTTTTCTGAGTAAACTCAGATAGAAAGTTCTCTCAGATGTGGAAACTCTGATGCTTTCATCATCTATCACATGGCCACAGACGTTAATAACACTTTGCTCCCCTCTGCCGTGGTTTCTCCATTCCTCCCTCCCACTGTCACCCACATATGACATGGACGAAAGCTTCAGCCTCTCACATATCATGAGGTCCCCAGAGGGAGGCACCACCTGGCACCGAGTCACTACCCTTGAATTTAAAATATAGAGTCTTAGTGCTTGGAAACAGGTTTTTCTGGAAGCAGGACTAATCATGCTTAGATTTAACTCCTTTCCCCACCTAACATCTAGAGCCCTCCCTACCATGAGCTACACGCTGGGTTAAGAGCTTCCATGCACATTTAATTGAATCCAAACAATTACCCCAATTGATCTCTGGGGCTGGAGAGGCTCAGGATTACCTCGTGGTCCCTCAGCTAGTAAATGGCAGAGCAGCAGCCTGGCCCAGAGCCCTCTCCAAGACAGCATTGGGGAATTATGGCGAAGGTCCCCCTTTCTGCAATATGGTGAAGAACCATCCCTCAGCCAGATCACTGTTCTCCATTATAAAACAGTTTTTTTATTTTAATTTTTTTTTTCCTTTTTAGGGCTGCACCTGTGGCATATGGAAGTTACCAGGCTAAGGGTCGAATCAGAGCTGCAACACTGGATCTTTAAACCACTGAGTGAGGCCAGGGATGGAACCCGCATCCTCATGGATGCTAGTCAGGTTCTTAACCCATTGAGCCACATTGGGAACCCCTTAAAACAGGTTTTTGAAAGTGCCGGTTGCACAATACCCCTCTTCTTCACAAAGCAAGAAACCATGGGCACCAAAATCAAAATGCGGCCACATGGGGAGGTAGGAATCACACAAATCTCATTTCTGTTCTGAACTGTGGGGAAGAGGATGCCCCTTCTTTCCCAGGTCCGGATTGCTATGCACACTATCTGCACAGGATAATGGACCCATCCGGCTCGCTCTCCTGATGACAGCCAGCCAATCATTTCAGGCTAATCACGCCCCTCGGCCCAGCGGCCCGCATATCTCAGTCTCCCTTCCCTTCCACTGTGGGAGAAAGAAAACCAGGAGAGCAAGCCTCTGGCCTTTAAGTGTTTGCACGGATGCCTGAGTGGAGTGAGGCGGGGAGATAAGGGGCATTTCAGGCGATTTCTTCTGCTTGTGTGAATAGCACATGATTGATTTCCAAAAAAGAAATTTATTTCCCTGCGGACGTATTTTTATCATTTGCTTGAATTCCTTGATGCCTTACTCACCATATGTATAGAAGAGCCAGGTCTCCTTCAGAGAGGATGGAAGGGAAAATGGATAACACTTTAAACTGGAAAAAAAAAAATATATATATATATATATATATGTATGTATGGAAGGCACTGCCAGATAAAATGTTCTGTGACCTATAAGCTTTGGAATGGGTCAGAGGGATTATACTAAGGCTGACATTTAGAAATGATGAGATCCGTTGGCTGCTGTGTTTGCATGTAGCAGCCAAAATACCTTCCAGAGCTAGCCTTCCGGGGAGGCGGCCATGAAGCCCCGCTGAATAGCAGGCACTTTAACCCTGGGGGTGAGAGCCAGACTTAGAGTCACTTTGCGCTGACTTTTACAGGGTGAGATGACTTTATTTAAAGGGACGTATTCAATTTAGTTAAGCTCTCAAATTTATGTACTCCTAAAAAAAAAAAAGGCTTAGGAGAGGCTAATATAAATGGAAATGCTTTCAGAGAGACTGATGGAGGGCAGGGAGGGCGGTGGGTGGTGGACAGGGGAGGAGTGGGTAGAGAGAGGGGAATTTGTATGCAATGAGTTTCTTGGACGCAAGCTTTTTTTGCCTCCCTCGTGCCCCCCCCCCCCAGGTTGCTGTGTTTAATATTTAGATGGGATTGAAACTCCTCGCTTGGGAAGCGTGAGTTCTGTGAGATGGAAACTTTGGGCAGTTTTCAGGACCCTTTTGTCACTCTGGGGTAAAGGTCAGTGATACATCAACTACACTGTAAGCGCCTCCGAAGCCACCCTTGAACAGGGCAACATGTTCCATAAAGCAGTTTTCAGACCATAGTTGTTCCATGGTCATTTGCGTGGTGGAGGCTGAGCAGTGGAGTAGAGAAACATTAGTGCTGTTTGGGGAAGGTGTTTTGCGCTTAAATGGGAGGACCAGGGAGTCTGACGCTCTGGAAATGTCTCCAAGCTGAGTCTCCTGAGAGGCAGACCTGACTTTGGGATGGTTTGGAAGCTGGATAATTTCCCCAGTGGCTTCGTCCACAGTGGTTCTCTGCTTCTCGTCTCGAATTCTGCTGGCAATGGACCATTTGGGATCTCTTTCAGATTTCCCCAAGAAGGGCACCAGGGGTTGTCTAAGAGCTTGTGGCACAAGAGGCGAAGGGAGCTAAGGCTAGAAATTGCAAATGAAGCAGGTGCACTGAATAACTGAGAAGCCAGGGGTCAATATTGGTGAATATAATCTTTTCATCTAAGACTGTCTGTTTATAAAGTAGGATGATTAAAAAAAGTCTTTAACTGTAAACCTACACAGTCCAGTTCAGCTGTGTAATGTGCTGTTTAATTTGCCCCTGGCTTTGTAATTTCAAAGTAATTGTTTTGGTTCTTGGATTTTACTCAAAATTCAGGCAATTTTCAAATGCTTCAATTCTTTCTTTCTGGCTTCTACTCCCATCTTTATTGCTTTAATTTTTTTTCCTGTTTTTTTTTTTGTTTGTTTGTTTGTTTGTTTTCTCCCTCAGATTGCTCTGTGGTTCAGGTTCTAGTGGACTGGCTCTCCTCTCTTGCATCTGGTTACTGTCCCTTGTGGTGGACTATTTCCTTGGTTTCTTATGGATTCCACCTTCTGCACCTTTTCTCTTTGCTGATTCTAATCTGTATCCTTCTGTGGTAATAAACCATAACTCTGATTGTAATGGCGTTTCTGAGTTCTATGAGTCCTTCCAGCAAACCATCAAAACCAAAGGTGGTCTTGGAACCTCACAATGCAGGACGGTACTCAGTTCCAACTCCACACTGTGCACAGTTCTCCCTACAGGGAATACAATCTCAACATTTAATACAAAATAGTTCTTATGTGTACAAGCCTAACTTGGAGATAATGTGGGTTCAGTTCCAGGCCATTGAATAAAGTAAATATTGCAATAAAGCTAGTCACATGATTTTTTTTGTTTCCTAGTACATATAAAAATTATGTTTCCTCTATACTTGTTCTATTAAGTATGTAACAGCATTGTTTAAAAAAACCCAATGTGCATACCTTAATTAAAAAACACCTAATTTCTGGAGTTCCCATTGTGGCTCTGTGGAAACGAATCCGACTAGGAACCATGAGATCGTGAGTTCGATCCCTGGTCTCGCTCAGTCGGTTAAGGATACTGTGTTGTGGTCAGCTGTGGTGTAGGTTGCAGATGCAGCTCGGATCTGGCATTGCTGTGGCTCTGGCGTAGGCCAGTGGCTACAGCTCCAATTCGACCCCTAACCTAGAAGCTTAGCAGGTGTGGCCCTAAGGAAAAAAAAAAAAAAAAAAAAAAAAGACAAAAACAGACAACAAAAAAAACCCACCTTATTTCTAAGAAATGCTAACCATTTTCTGACAACGTACTGTTGCCACAAGCCTTCACTTTGTCAAGCAAATTTTGAAGTGCAACAGAGCAAAACGCAATGGAAGGAGGTATGTCTGTAAAAACCCTTTCAGCCCTTCATTCTTTCTTTCAAATTATGTTTCTTGTCTTTTTTGGTTATAGAAAGAATATTCTGATTTATTTTGTGGCTTCAAGATTCAAAGCCTTCGATTTTGAAGGCCAAGGGCAGACAGAGTGTCTGTCTCTCTGTGTGGACACCCGGACTTAGCACAGGCTCTGACACAGAGCCAGACAATCACTGAACTCGGATAAGCAGCGAACTGTCCTGAAGACATGCTTTAGACTACCCTCCTCTCTGTAGGCATATCTGTAACAGCTGAACTGTGTTTATCCCCCGCAATCTTGTTCCCTCTGGGTTTTTACTTGAAGAAAGCGGTTGTTCACTATCTTCCAAGCTATGGGAAAATAATCCGGCATCACTCAGTCTTCTCTCTTCCATATTAAGGGATGTCACTTCTTCACAGTCTACCATTTCTAGGTCTCTTCGACACTCCCTATTTTACAGTCGGTAAAAAAATGACACTGAGACACTTCAGTAAGGGGCTGTCTATGGTCAAATGTTGTAAGAGTAGTATTTGAAGGGTCACAAAATGGCAAGTATGTTGGAAGCATGTGACAGAAATCAACTTGAGACCAGCGTAGGTAAAATAGATGATTGAATTTATTAGAAGGGTATTAAGAAATTCATGGTCTCAAAGGAAAACTGTGGAGATACACTGTTAAGCTTTGCTTAGGTGAAAAACATTTAGCAGCTCCAGATCTCATTTCTGGCTCTCAAGAGTTTAGGGGTTTTTCTCACTAGATTTGAATCAATTAATTTGGAGGAGGATCTCTGATTGGCAGAGCATGAGTCTCTCTTGAACCAATCAGTCTAGCTAATGAAGCAGGACACTCTGATTGGCCAGAGTTAGATCACATGTTCCTCCCCTTGGACTATGCTTGTTTTCAGAGAGAGGGAATGTGGTGGGTAATAAGGAAAACTTAGTTACTACGATTTTGACACATAGTGGATGGTTCTATTCCTACCTGTTTAGAACGAGGTTATCATTGACGTTTTTCTTCACAGTGCTGTGGTGCTAACTTAGTGAACTGTGCTTCACAATAAATTTGATCGCTTTCAAAGTTATGATTTGGCTTAGCCAGTTATTGCATATATTATATTGGTCAAGTTTGTTTTTCATCACTGTTGAATTGCATTCTATTTTGTCAAATGGGCTTCTTTGACATCATCAAATACTCTTCGAAAAGACTGAAAAGAAAGAAAAAGAATTCCCCACAGTTGGCCATATAACATTTGTGAATACTATGTGTTCGAACTAAATCCGTTCTTGTCTAAGTTGGAGAAAACTGCCTTCCATTTTTCTCAAGGACGTTTGTGGGCAGGAAACTCAGTTAACACTCCTTTTGCTTATCACATACTTGATTTATCTGAGGGTAGAGGGGGTGAGGTAGAAGCTTTGACAGGCAGTGATAGCTCAGCCAGCCAGACCCAAATACCACTGCATGAGGATAAAACCCTTACCCAAATAGACCTTCTAAATACCACTGAGAAGTGGGAAGAAACCATGCAGACAGGAATGAGGCTTCTGTCCAAGCATTATAGAACCCCTGCCACACTTCTGCAAACTCAAAACACACATGCGTATATGTATATATCCTTTCCTCTTATTGTCGGTAACCAGAGAGCTAAGGGTTTAAGTTTAGCATCACACAGACTCAAGTGCTGACAACTTATTTTTACAGAGCAGCCTTGAGAATTCCAACAGAGGTAAACCAAAGGAGGGGATTTTATCATAAAGGAGGTGAGGGCACAGAATTTAATCCTAGCTATTGGCACTCACTGGCTTTTAGAATTTACAGCCCCCACCCTGCCCCCATGTTCAAATCTAAGCTTTTCTGATAAATGGAGAAGTAAAACCCTCATTGGATAGGAGGATGGAAAGAGATACTTCGAGATTCTGTGTGTGTTGTGGGGGGTGGGGGTGGGGTGCAAATTATAAACTCTCAGGTGATGGGTTTGTGGAGCCCTGGGAAGCAGTGCTGTTGATTTCTGCGAAGTCACCACTTTTGGAGGGGAGAAGCAATCAGGCTGCATTGCTAATGTTCTGAGCATGAATTTCTAGGCTCCCTGTCAAGACCCAGTCAGTGAACTGGTTTAGGATTTTACTTGTCAACTGCAATAATAATAATAGCTCAGTTTGGCTTTAGTGGCAGCTCAGCCTTGTAAGAAGGGCACTGAATCTGGAGTCAAAAATCTGGACCAAGTTCTGATGATTTTTGTTTCTGATTTGCCAGGTAACTTAAAATTCAGGCAGACTTAACTTGTCTCATCTATAAAATAATAGCCTCTTTCATAAAATCCCTGAGAGAATTTGAGGCAGTGGCGCACAGGAAATCACTTTTAAGATGTCTCGTGGATTACAAAGGCAGGTGGTCATTATTATTATGTACAGCCTTCTCCTTATCTCATAGTCCCGACTCTGATAAGAAGGCACTCCTAGCAGCAACTTCAGTTGAAACTCAGCCAGAACCTCTCACCTTTTCTTTCTCTGGGTTAAATGTCTTTTTATTTATTTATTTATTTATTTACTTATATTACACCCAAAGTGTTTTAGAAATACATGGGAGAGCATTCCAGAATGTGAGAATGGGAGGTCCCATTGCGGCTCAGTGGGTTAAGAACCAAAGGTATTGATGAGGATGAGGTTCAATCCCTGCCCTTGCTCAGCGGGTTAAGAATCTGGTGTCACTGTGGCTGTGGTGTAGGCTGGCAGCTGTGGCTCCGGTTCAGCCCCTAGCCTGGGAACTACCACATGCTTCAGGTGCAGCCCTAAAAACAAACAAACAAACAAACAAAAAACAAAAAACAAAAACCCCAGAAAAACAACAATGACGATGTGAGAATGGACAACTCCCCAGTGGAAGGAGACTGTTTGCTTGGTCTGATGGTTTTAATCAGGCATGAACTTGACAACCTCCCACCCCCAATCTGGGGCCTCTTTCCAGAGACATTTTCATCTTTACAGTTTAAGGGGTGCTACTAGCATCTAGCCAGGGATACTGCTGAACATTCTATAATTCACAGGGCACATTATAGAAAGACACATTCTATAGTGCCCTATAAAAAGAATTATCTGGTCCAAATATCCATATAGCCAGGGTTAAGAAACCCTACTTTATTTGGAGGAGATACCTTCCTTCCCAGGGTTCCCTGATGGATGGGTTATTTTCAGTTGGCAAATGTTGGGAAAGGAGAACCATGTCTCTACTGCATTTTTTAATTTTCCCATTATCTCTGCTGTAAAGTGCTTAGTTTTTTGCATGGTATCCTTGATCAAGTGATATAATTGACATGCATTTTTCTCTCAACTCTATGCTTAAAAATATTATGGTTATCTAGAAGGATACACCTACGTCTTCTGCAGTGTCTTTAGAAATTTTTTTGTATCTCACATGTCTTCAAATAAGAAAGCCTTGAAAGTAAATATGCTCTCTGTCTTTCTTTTTATTTTTTTGTTATTATTATAATGCATTTGCTTGAGCTAATCTGAGCCTTTATACAATTCACATAGAAACATGATGCCTACAGTAAGATTCATGAAATCCTTTATTGAGGAGTCTTTTTTCAGATAATAGGTCACCATTTAGATTTAATAGTAACTTCAATTTTTTAAAAATTGAAGTAATTTAGACTTTACAAAATTTTCCAGTATCCCTTTGTATATCCTATATTCAGATTTACCAATTGTTGTTAACATTTTATAACATATATTTTGTCAGACTATCTCTCCTTCATTCTGTCTACACACACACTTTTTTAGTTACAGACATGGTGCCTCCTTAATCCTAAATACTTTTGTGTATATTTTCTAAAAAGAAAGACGTGACTTCATAACCAAAGGAGCGACAACAACTTCTGAATATTAATATCGAGACATTGCAACCATCTTATCTACAGACTATTCAGATGGTTTTGGTCCTTTACTAGTGAAATTAACTTTGGTGACTTAAAGATGACTTCTACTAGGTCTTTCTGCTGTAAGCTCCTGTTTTTACTTTTATGTTTAATAAGTATTTGGGGGTGGATATATGCTAAGACTTTGCAGATATTCTTTTGGGTATTAAAATTTTATTTGCCAGTTTTAACATCCATTGAATAATTTCTGCCTGAATCACTATTGTTACGATGCCAAAAGGTACTAAGCTATCTATAGTTTAGTTGTCACAAGAAGGAGCTTTCTCTTTATTTATATCAGTAAGGACTCATAGGGTCCTGTTTTATTTAATGTGTAGTATACAGTTACTTTAATTTCTTATCTTTAATCTCAGAATGTCTCTGATTGGCTATGGGAGCCTTTTCAAGCTGACTTCCGTGTTTCATTGACACTATGTTTTGGGTACTTCCTTTCCTCTGGACAGCTAGCTGTTCCAGGCTTATCTTTATTTCCCTAGTCCCAGACCTGGAATCAGCCACTTCTCCAAGGAGGCATGGTTCCTTTGAGTGGAAAGTAATATATAGAAACCATGGTCTGGGCACAGGCTGTGCTTGTTTACTCCTAGATACTTTGGTGTATTTTTCCCAAGAACAAAAACCTTCAAACTCACATTGTAGTGTATATATTATTATTGTTGAGGAACAGCAGCAATGATAATTTACATTACAATGTGAACTTGAATTTCAGCTCTATCGCTGGATGAAGTTGGGAAAATTAATCAACGTATCTGTTCTCACCTTCTTCATTTGGGTAATAGAGATGTAATGATTCCTTATTCCTTTGGTTATCTTAGGAGTTAATGAAAAATGTGTAAAAATACATGATATAGTGGCAGACACTAAGCTGGAGCTCAATTAATATTTGTCAATTGCATAAAGGTATGAATGTTATAGTCTCACATTCTGTGAATAATTTTAATAATAATGTCCATTTTTTGGAGCCCTTGTTAACAGTGTTGGGACACTTTTTTTTTTTTTTTTTTTTCTTTTTAGGCCACACCTCTGGCATATGGAAGTTCCCAGACTAGGGGCTAAATCGGAGCTGCAGCTGCTGGCCTATGCCACAGCCACAGCAAGGCCAGATCCGAGGCACATCTTTTTTTTTGTTTGTTTTTTTGTTTTTTTGTCTTTTTGTTTTTTTGTCTTTTTGCCTTTTCTAGGGCTGCTTCCTGTGGCATATGGAGGTTCCCAGGCTAGGGGTCTAATAGGAGCTGTAGCCACCAGCCTATGCCAGAGCTACAGCAACGCGTGATCCGAGCCACATCTGCAAACTACACCACGGCTCACGGCAATGCCTGGATCCTAAACCCACTGAGCAAGGCCAGGGATCGAACCCACAACCTCATGGTTCCTAGTCGGATTCGGTAACCACTGTGCCATGACGGGAACTCCATGAGACACATCTTTGATCTATACAGAAGCTTGTGGCAATGCCATATCCTCAACCCACTGAATGAGGCCAGGGATCGAACCCGCATCCTCCTGGACGCTAGTTTAGTTCTTAACCAGTTGAGCCACAGCAGACACTCCTCAGACACATTTTTATACTTATAAAATGTGTACTCTTTTCTTGTTTGAAAGTTTCTTGGGGCCTGGTTTGGGTCATGCTCACTCTCTAGACTAAAGATGATGGAAAGCCATGAGAAGGAGAGCTACCTTTCGGGGTAGAAAGAAGGATTTGCTTTCCCAAAGAAGGAACCGAGCACATGAAATAATAAGCAACTCAAAGCAGTCTTTACAGAAGTTATAATTACTCCCATTGACATATCAGGAAAAAACATCTGGGAGGCAGTAAATGACTTGCCCTCTGGTTAATTACGAAGTAACAGAGTGAGGTTGAAATCATGCTCAGAGTGCGCTGCATAGCACGCTGTCAATGGCTGTGCCATCTTGCACTGACTAATGCTGTTTATGGTTTTAGCCTTATCACCTTGTCTGGGTAGGGAAGACTAGCCAGGTTACTACCTGCTGAGTCAAGCACCTCTCCTTTACTTTGAGCAGAATCCCTCATTCTACAGCTCTGTGGTTTCAGTGCATCCATTTTGTTGTTGTTGTTCCATGAAGTTGTATGGATTATCTTCTAAATGCTGAGTTAACTATTAACCAGCACTACTAAACATGAAGCCAGAGTGTATCCTTTCAATGGTACCTATTCCCTGTGTGATTGTGCAGACCTGTGGGCTATAGACTGCACGGGATGTTGCCGCCTAAGTTAAGTAAACATGTTCCCTTCTCCATACTTTGCTGAGTGCTTTTCTCTTTGCCCGAGGTCCTCTTTTTAGCCCCACTCTCTTTAAATGGGCCTCCTGGACAACTTCCTTGATGTTTCTTTATCAGAAAAAGAATTTATTAGGTGCCTGTTGTTATTTGGGTTACAGAGATAAATGCTATATATTGTCTACTTTGAGAACAGTCTAATTTGTGTAATTATTATGCCACATCATTACAGTTGGACTTGGCTTTGGTTGTCCTGGACATGTCTCTATCTCCCATGGTATTTTGGCTCTTTCCTGGAGGATACTGATGGTATTTGTTTTTCTTATCAACTAGCGTGGAGTATGGAAGCATATCCTAACTTTACTTTCAGTTGATTGCGGTTTGAAAGTCTCTCAGTTTCCTGAGTAATCTGTCCACACCTTCATTAGCAATTATTTATTGAGATATTATAAATATCCTGCATTTCCATTTACAATGAAAGCTAGGAAAAGGACTAATTAACACCCTTCTCACTTTATAATAATACCAATCAGTGGGGTCTCCACTGGGGACAACTCCCTCCCCCATCAGGGGACAACTGGTAATGTCTAGACTCATTTGATTGTCATGACTGAGTAGGAGCTACTGGCATCTAGTGGGTGGCAGCCAAGGACGCTGCTTGCAGTCCTACAAAGCACAGGACATTCCCCACGGCAAAGAAATACCTAACTCAAAATGTCGGAGGTGCTGAGGTCGAGAAACCCTGATGCAGATGCTTAGAACTCATAGAATTGCATGTAGATTGATGTTTCAATCTCAGAAATCTTAAATCTCTCTAGAAACTGACAATATCAAATCAGAAATACTCCCCACTGAGAAGCTAGGAAGCTTTAGTAATTTCAGTTTCTCCTCACAACACCTCTGAGGGATAGAGGACTTTCCTTTTTCACTGATGAGGCAGCTCCAGCTTGGAGAGGTTAAGTAACTGTCAGAAAAAGGGTTCACGTCTCCTCTTTCATGAAGTATACCCAAGAGGTTATTGAGTTTTTATTGAAAGACTTACTCTGGGGAGTGAGTGTCCGCATTAGCATTTGGGGAAGACATTCAAGTCCTCTCTCTATAGAGCCGTCACATCATGACTCATCCTTAAAGGGAGGCCAAGAGTCCCCCAGAGTTTTCCAATTATATGAGAACAGCGGTTAAGGAGTTACTGGTCACCAGCCTGCATTCACAGCAATGTCAATGTTAACCAAGAAACAAGACGACTGTGGTCCCAGTCCCACCCCCATGGGGCTTTGAGCAAATCTGACTGCTTCTCAGTCTCTCCCCCATTCACCTTTGCTGATTGTCCCTATCAGGCTCCAAGCTCTCTTTCTTGCCGCGTCTCCTGGGCATTTAGAAAACTTGTCTGTCCTTTGCCATCGATTCCCGTGTATACATTATATTGCTTTGCCAAGGCTTTTGCAGCTTCATTTGTGCTTATTTTCTGTTTACAACCTGATTGTAAACTTATTTTTATTTCTAAGCTGAGGACTAACAGGTGCTATGGACGGATGGATACTCTGTTGCAAAAGAGACTCATCCTCCTCCTCTCCTTTACTTATGTATATATTCCAAAATCATTTATCAAGTACTTAGTGTATGCCAGATGTTGTGTAAGGGGATATAGAAATGAAGCTATTACAGCCAAGATATGGGAGCAACCTGAATGTCCATCACAGATGAATGGATAAAATGTGATATATATAATGGAATATATATATGTATAATGGAGTATTACTCAGTCATAAAAAGTAATGAAGTAATGCCATTTCCAGCAACATGGATGGACTTGGAGATTATCATACTAAGTGAAGTAAGTCAGACAGAGAAAGATAAATATTGTATGATATCGTTTATATGTGGAATCTTAAAAAAGGAACTTATTTACGAAATAGACTCACAGACATAGAAAACAAACTTATGGTTACCAAAAGGGAAAGGGGATGGGGGAGAGATAAATTAGGAGATTGGGATTAGCAGATACACACTACTATACATGAAATAAATAAACAATAAGGACCTACTGTATAAGACAGGAAAATATATTCAATATCTTATAATAACCAACCATGGAAAAGAATCTGAAAAAGAATAGACTATATATATAAGTAGGATAGACTATATATATATATATATATATATGTATATATATATATATATATCACTTTGCTGCACATCTTAAACATTGTAAATCAAATATACTTCAATTTAAATATTTAAAAATGAAATTGTTAAGCACTGGAAAAAAGAAATTACTGAAAGGGAGTTCCTGTTGTGGCACAGCAGAAATGAATCTGACCAGTATCCATGAGGATGCAGGTTTGATCCCTGGCCTTGATCAGTGGGTTGGGGATTTGGTGTTGCCATGAGTAGCAGTGTAGGTCACAGATGTGGCTTGGGTCCTGTGTTGCTATGGTTGTGGCATAGGTTGGCAGCTGCAGCTCCGATTCGATCCCTGGCCTGGGAACTTTTATATGCTGTAGGTGTGGCCCTAAAAAAATAAAGCAAAAAAAAAAAAAAAAAAAAAAAAAAGAAAGAGATACTGAAAGACACACTGTGAGGATTAAAAGAAAGAATACAATTAAACCATGTGGCATGTTGCTTGGTGCCCAGATACAAATGCTCAACAAACGTTAGAGTTTATTTTTACTATTTCTCCCAAGACATAGAGGAGTGCTATGAAAGGGTTGTTTTATATACATTGGTTGTGTGATTGAAGGAATTTACCTCAGGACACAAATTGTGTGACAAAATGCTGACAAGTGTATCTGTAGCCCTCAGCAAAGAGTTTGGGTGAGCAAACATTTTTGCAGATACATCATGTACCAGGTGAGTTGGCTCGGGGAATATTTGACAGGGAAATACATTTTTACAAGGGAAGTGAACCACTGGGTCAGCATAGTGAGAAGGCATCAGATTCAAACATACTTCTCGGCGCTCCCTGTGAATGACATTTGATTTCCTGGGAAATCTGTCGGCTGCTCTTTCTTTACCAGTGTCAGATACCATCACAGCATCCGGAGAGCAAGATTTACTGTATCTCTTATCAGAAAACACCCTGGTCATAGTCATGGCTTGAGTTATAGAGAGAGGTGTCAGGGAAGTCCAGTAAACAAGTCTAAAAATATCAAAACCCATAGTGAAAACAATCAACTGTTAAATTTGGAAGAAACAGTGTTTTTACATGAGCATCTATTTGAGATGAGTTACTCCAGGGCTTATCATGTAGGGTGAGGGTTGAAGAAGGACAAAATACGAGATGCTGGCTCTCTCTGACAGAGTCCCTGTGCACGCAGAATGTCCTGGTCCTGCCTCTGCGAGAAGGATGTCAATTGCCCGGTTGGTGCATGGCCGTGAAAAGCCTGCCCGGCCTGTGAAACAGAGATAATACATCGTAGCCTAATCTAAATTACTGAATGGATATTCAAGTCAAATGATATACTCTTTGTAAAAATGCTAGGAGTCCTGGACCTGTGTTATTGAGTTTGAACTATTTTTCCAATTTTAGACTCATATTTCCAGTGTTGGCTCAACCTGACACATCAGACATGTCCCCAAATAAGCTCTTCCTCTCCCAGCTCTGCTTTCCTTCAACTTTTCCATTCCCCATTAAAAGTTTTGCACAGTCTCCCTTGAGAGAAGGCATGTTTTCCTCCATCTCCAAGCACATCCATGATTGGTTCCTCTGCTATTTGTCAGTCTCTCCATAGCACCTGGCGCTTAGGAGCTTCACATCTATTTGTAGAACAAGTAAATAGATGAATCCAATTGGTTTCCAATTACTTCCAATTCTACCTCCACAAGACCTCTTTCCTCCATCCCTTCTTTTGCCTTCCCCCTGCTGCTGTAGACATCTTCGCACCTCACCTGGATGATCACGACGATCCCCAGATACGTCTTCCTGCACTGCTTACATCTCCTTACCTCTGCCTGCCCCACTAGCTTCTTTTTAGTTATCCTCCTACGGAACAATGTACTCATGTCCTTCCTTTGCTCAAAGGCTCTGATGGCTGCCCTTGGCTTAGAGAATGCAGTTAGAGCTCTCACTGTGCATATAGAGCCTGGGCTGTACATATAAGCTAAGACTGACTTGGGAAAAAAAAAAAAAAATCCTGACTCTCCAATTTGTCTTCCCTATGTCCAAAAGCTTAGATCCCAGCCCTACTGGGCTTCTTGCTCCCCATCTGCAAATCCATTTCAGGCTATTTTGTGCCTCTTGACTGGCAAATACTCCTATCTCTATTTGAGATGTTTTTCCTCTGTATCATCATTTGCAAAGTCCTCTTCACCCTCAAGACCCAGCTAAAATATTATCCCTTTCCTAATCAGCTAGTAGACTAACTAGTAGACTGGTTCCTTTTTCCTTTGGTTTACTACAAAATTTTATTTGCATGTCTATGAAACCACTTACCTTTTATTTTAATTGATTTTTTTCAAACTACATTGTCTTCAATATTTATGATTTTATTCTTTACTGAAACATTTGACTTTGGAGAAATTACTTAATCTCTCTGTGCCTAGGTTTCCTCATCTGTATAATGAGGATAATAGTAATAAGTACCTCATAGGATATTGTGTCATTTAAATGATTTGCTTCAGTTCTGCCATGCACTTCCCAGCTGAGTGTTGGACCACAAGTGAGCAAGGCAGGAGAATGGAGGTATGAATGAATCCTGAGCCCCTCTTCTCCTTCTACTGTTGCATTACTAGATGCTTCCAGAAAAAACAAGGTCTGTATATTGTATAATTCCAATTAGGCATTATATATGGTAAAAGAAAATCATCTTCTGATTTTTAGTTCATAACACTAAGGTGCAAGAAATGTCACATTCTTTATTTATCTAAAGTAATTTCATTTTTCTCGAGTCCTTATCACTTGTCTGGTGGGAAAGTCAATCTCAGTCTTTTTTGGGATTCTCTTTCTTTTTCTGTGGGATCTATGATAATCTTGGACTCATAAGGTGTTGAGAACGGGGAAGCTAGACTGCTCTTCATCTTTGCTATTGCTCCTTATATTTCTGGATCCTACTTTTGAGAGTGAAGTACATGCAGAGATACTTTGCTCTATGGATTTTCACAAGTGTTTCTACCCTTCCATCCCAGGCCTTGCAAGTGTTCCATGGGCAATGGTGACACATGCAAGAGAGGCATGTCTTCCTACTGGCATGGAAATCCTCATGCCCCAGCCCTACTGTTTGATGCTCCAACCCTCCCACTGGTCTGAAAGCCCCCGACTCTCCTATGGAAGCACTTCCTTTCTTCATCCCTTCCAAGCTGCTCCAGGATGACTCAGCACAGTCCTCTTTTGATGGATTCCAGAAAACCACAATAGGTTTTTTTTTTTTTTTCTCCCAGCAAAGAAAGATGCCAACACTAGCTAGTCTTTATAATAGATCAGTTGATACAGGTACATCTGCTGTCCTGAGCAGGGCAGGGAGCAGCCAGTAGCAGAGGTGA
This sequence comes from Sus scrofa, assembly GCF_054392235.1. Lineage (NCBI taxonomy): Eukaryota > Metazoa > Chordata > Mammalia > Artiodactyla > Suidae > Sus > Sus scrofa. The sequence goes on along the minus strand of NC_139389.1, from coordinate 120,757,822 downwards.
GGATGGAAAAGGGGGGAAGGAAATCTAACCTAAGGAGTTTCTCTGAATTTTCCTGTCTCTTGAAGTCTTCCATGCCTTCTCAGTTTCCCATTCTCACATGATTACCCTCTTCACTTTGCAGACATAAACTGTGAGTTTTCTTAGACTTGTGCTAAGCCAGGTCTGAATCCTATTTCCTTGCCTCCAAAGGACTTATTGAAAAGAATAAATCATTTTTTGTCTGCATGTTATCTTTGAGTTTTCTTTTGAAATCTCCTGTGTAATGTTTCACCTGAGCAAAGGGAGCCTCTGGCATTTCTTATTTGGGAGCCTCCTCCTTGCCATTACTCCTGTATTGGCATATAGCAAATAATTTCATTTCACCTCTTTCTGTATGCTGCTTTTAAATTTTCTGCCGGAGGTGTGTGTTGCTTTAGGTGAATTTTGTAGGGCTTAGCAAACCTGTTCATTCTTCATTTTATTCTCCTCAGGTACTAGGTGGTATAAACACCCTTGTTAATATTTGGTACTTAAATAATGAGGCTTTGGCTGCACCTAGACCTGAGTCTTCTAATTTTACCCATTACAGAGATGATAGATGATGTTAATGAGAGTGTTTGCTCTAGATTGGTGGAAACAACTTCACCATTCAACAAAATTTTCCTATTGAGAGGTAGGTAGGTTTTTTTTGGTTTGTTTTTGTTTATTTACTATTTCTGACCATTAAGCATTTTATATATATATATATATATATAATAAAAAAAACCCTTAAAGAAAACCTCAAAGAAAGATATCTTTAAAAAATAAAACTATTGAGGGGAGTTCTCACTGTGGCTCAGCAGAAACAAATCAGACTAGGAATCATGAGGTTGCGGGTTCAATCCCTGGCCTTGCTCAGTGGATTAAGGATCTGGCATTGCCGTGAGCTGTGGTGTAGATCTCAGACACTGCTTGGATCCTGTGTTGCTGTGGGTGTGGTGTAGGCCAGCAGTTGTAGCTCCGATTAGAACCTTAGCCTGGGAAGCTCCATATGCCATGGGTGCAGCCTTAAAAAGCAAAATAAAATAAAATAAAACTCTTGAGAAAATGGAGGAATAAGCTACCTGAGCCAGTCTAGCCTACTTCTCAGAAAATTCAGTTCTATTTCCAAATGCTTGCAGGCACCAGGCTGAGCTCTCCATGAAACATCAAATCCTTAATCAGGACCAAAGCTTCAGGGTGGCCAAGGTTAGTTGCTTTGGTGCTTAGAGGATGCTGACTACTCCAATAATGACATCTCACCTAATGAAACTGTCAATGGGAGGGCAGACCTCTGAATAGAGGCTGAATAATCAGAAAGAGTGTGGCCTGTGGGGTCCTGTTTTCACTGTCATTTACAGTTGGCTGCCTGGTACGGCCCACCAACGAAGGCATCTGTACATGTTACACTAGGAGCTGCCTAGTTGGGATCTGGGTCACTCCTGATGCGACATCTCAGTTTTTGAATGTACACGAAGTGCCAGATCCTGAGCTAGGCACTTGCTAGACACTAATTCTTTTAAATGAGTTGATGCTGTTAGGTGCTTCAAATAGTGCCTGATTCATAATAAGTGTTCTCTGAAGGGAGCTATTATCACCATCATTCTTCTTTATCATAATTTCTTATAAAAGTATTATAGGATCAACTTTACTGTATTTCTTCTGCTGATGAGAAACCTGAGGTTCAGGGTTAAAAACTGGCTGCACTGAGAAAGCAAAAGATGGGATCATGCATGACAAAGGGAAAAAGGCACTGACTTGAAATTGCAAGTTGTTTCAAACTCGGTTCCCAGACCACTTTTAATGTTCAAAAACTGACTCCTTATCAGGAATGACCCAATGCACAAAGGTGGGACAATCTGAGCAATGAAATAAATAACATAGTTTTGGATTTAACCCAAAGTGCAAAGTAAATATCCATGAATCCATACTGATACAAATAAACCATTGAGGAGTTCTTTTGTGGTGCAGTGGGTTAAGGATCCGGTGTTGTCACTCCTGTGGCTTTGGTGGCAACTGCTGTGGTGCAGGTTCACTTGCTGGCCTGGGAACTTCTACATGCCACATACATGGACAAAATTAAAAAAAAAAAAAAAGATTGATACACAAATATATAAACAAACCATTGAATAAGTAAATCAGTGGGAGAGAAGAGACAAATCTCCTTTTGTTGTCTCTTCCAAAGACAAAAGAATTCCAAAGAATTCATATGGATACTTTCCCCCATAGGAAGTGCAGCTAGATCTTCCCTCTCACCCACCACCTGTGGACTTTTCCTGATGCCTGATTTCCAAATGGTAAGAAATGGAAAGTGATGGCATAGCCAAGAAAACAGGCAAACACTGTTTCAGATCCACCTCAAAATTCAAGGCTCCAGTAGAGTCATGAGGAAAATATCAAACATGGTTAAGTGAAGAGGTATTCTGCAAAATACCTGGTGAGGAGTTAGTTCTCAAAACTGTCAAGGTCACCAAAACCAAGGACAGTCTGGGGAACTGTCACGGAGGAGTGGAGGCTAAGGAGCCATGACTATAGGTAATGAGGACTCGTGGACTTGCAACAGAAGAAGGACCTTGGGAAAAAACTAGTGAAACCTGAATAAAGTGTGAAATTTAATTAATGGCGATATACCAATATTGGCTCCTTAGTGGTTGCAAATGTGCCATGGTATTGCAAAGGGTTAACCAGAGGGAGAACTGAGAGAGGAGTAGTGGGCCACTCTTTGTGCTATATTTGCAACTTCCCTGTTAAGTCAAATTTTTTCCTAAAATAAAAACGTATTAAAGAATAAAACTTACCAGAGTTCCCGTTATGGCGCAGTGGAAACAAATCTGACTAGGAACCATGAGGTTGCTCAGATCTGGCGTTGCTGTGGCTGTGGTGTAGGCCGGCAGCTCTAGCTCCCATTTGACCCCTAACCTGGGAATCTCCATATGCTGTGGGTGAGGCCCTAAAAAAAAAAAACAAAACAAAACTTATTGCTGGTGCCAGGATTCACAGCTAAGTCTTCATATTGAAATCCCAGATTTTTAAAAAAGTTTTATTGGAGTATAGTTGACTTACAATGTGTTAATTTCTGGTGTACAGCAAAATGAATCAGTTATACATACATATATCCATTTTTTTTCCAGATTCTATTTCCCAAATAGATTATTACAGAGTATTGAGTAGATTTCCCTGTGCTATACAGTAGGTCCTTGTTATTTACCTATTTTACATAGAGAAGTGTGTATATGTTAATTCCGGTCTCCTAATTTAATCCTCTCCACGTTTCCTCTTTAGTAGCCGTTAAGTTTGGTTTCAAAATCTTTGAGTCTGTTTCTGTTTTGTGAGTAAGTTCTTTTGCATCATTTTTATTAGATTCACATAGTAATAACCTCATATGATATTTGTCTTTCTCTGTCTCACTTACTTCACATAGTATGATAGTGTCTAGGTCCATCCATGTTACTGCAAATGGCATTATTTCATTCTTTTTTTTTTTTTTTTTTGTCTTTTTAGGGCTGCACCTGCAGCATATAGAAGTTCGTAGGTTAGGGCACTACACCATAGCCACAGCAACACAGGATCCAAGCTGCGTCGGACCTATACCACAGCCCACAGCTCACGGCAATGCCGGATCCTTAACTCATGGAGTGAGACTAGGGATTGAATCTGTGTCCTCATGGATACTAGTCAGATTCCTTTCTGCTGAGTCACTATGGGAACTCCCTTCATTCTTTTTTATGGCTGAGTAATAATCCATTGTATCTCTGTACCACATCTTCTTTATTCATTCAAAAGCACAGATTCTTTTATTAATTGATGACTTCCATTTGTTGAGATTCAATTTTAAATGTATTTAAGTGTTAAATTATGATTTAAAAGATGAAAGTGAAAATATAAAATGAACATGTGTCAAAGATTTTGCTTAACTAATCTAAATTAATGACTGAACTAGTAAAATTGCAAAAGTGGTTCAAAGGGCATTTGAGAAATCGTATATATGTCATACATATAATACAATATATCTTGTTACACACACACTCACTCAAAAGGCTAATATTGCTGAATTAGAGTCAAAAATCTCACAGAGAAATTAACAAAACCATTGAGATTTTCTGTTTTACTGGCCAACATGATTTGCATCTCTATTTGCAAAAATCTGCAAGCTAACTTTTGTCCCCAGGGAGCAATCAAGTAACCCAATCAATAGAAATTTAAGCTTAGGACTGCAGAGAAACAACGGCCAGTGATCTCTTTTGCTTATTTCCTAGTTTTTCTGAGCATCTCCCTTTCATCTTCAAAGAGTAGTCTTCATTACACTGAGGCTGGTCTCTTACGTTTGGCTCGATTATTTACAAGGATTCAGCAAAAGTGTTAATTAACCATATGGGCCTGTTCCAGTTTGCTTTGCAAATCCAGCGCTATATAGTATTGAGCACCTACTAATGCCTGAGAATTAACTCTGACTGGAAATCTCCCTAATGAATTTCAGATTGGGCTATTAAAGGCCCATATTTTTTAGTTTTCAATCCAAGGGCTAGAAACCAAGTTTTCACCTGCAGTTACTCTAAATTTGCATGAATTCTTCTCTTTGAGGTCTCCCAAATTTGCTAAGGCCCCTGGCTTGCCTGGCAGTGACCTTCCTCACACAGGACTGTCTGTGCAGTTTCTGAGCCAGTTTTCTTTGGGAGGCTTATGCAGGTCTGGGCTCCACATGGAAAGTCAACCCTTGTTCCTTAATATAGGTGTTTTACACCTGATTTTAAAAGCATCATTCACAAATACCACACTCTAGGTAAGGCCTGGTTGTCCAGTTATATCCTGGACAAAGGAGGATGGGTTCATACTGAATGTATTCAAATAACTGTATGGCCATGAAAAGCAGGGAAACTTGGTAAAAGTCTGGGTTTCTGAATTCTGAGGGGCCAGGAAGAATCAAACACCATTTTAAAAAGTTTCCTTTTAGTTTATACAGGCAGAGTCTGCTGATTTGAAGGTCACTGATAGCTTAAGAAAAAAAGAGAAAGGGCTTTCTCATACATCCATAGAAATCAAATGGGGGCAGAATAAAGCTGACAGGGACTGCTATATTGTCATTTGAATTTCCCTAAAGCCCTTTGATGTCAGGAGGTAGCTTCCTGCCTGCAACTCTGGGGTACAGGATTCACACAGATGCCGCCTGGAGCTGTGCCACGTGGCATCTCGCGCTAATCAGATACAGAGAGCTTAAGCCAGTGCTTTGGCTTCTTCACGGAAAAATCAGGAGGGAGGCAGGGCCGGTTGGAGGCGGGGACAAAGCCCATTTCTCATAACCCTGATACATGCATTGTGGGACATAGGAGATAAAAGTGTACGGTTCATGCCTGTGCCTGAGTAATAAAGAAATACACAATAAAAAGTGTTTTTTTTCTTCTTTAATAGCTTCATGTTCATTTTTCTTCTTTAATAGCTTCATGTTCTGCTGCTGGTAAGGCTGCTGCAGAAACTCATGGAAAGTGAGTTGCAGAAAAATCCACTCTGCTCACCTGAGTCAACTCCTGGCCAAATCGGGGTCCCTGTAAAGAGAGATGATCATTTTTCCAGTGACAGCAGGAGGTGTGTCTCTGTTTACTTTACTTCCCATGAGTTTCCAGGAATCAAAACTCACTTGAGATTTATTTTCCATGTTATTTAATTACTCGCCTTACTCTAAAACACATTTAGTTTTATCATAATTTAAAAGTCCATTGAAAGAAAAGAAATACGAACATGGTAGTAAAAACTCAATTGACAAGTTGAATTTACTGGAGAGGAGGAGCAGTATTGCTGAGTGGGGCCACCCTAAATGTCACAGCCAGGAGTGGCATTTCTTTCTTTCTTTCTTTCTTTCTTTCTTTCTTTCTTTCTTTCTTTCTTTCTTTCTTTCTTTCTTTCTTTCTTTCTTTCTTTCTTTCTTTCTTCCTTTCTTCCTTTCTTCCTTCCTTCCCTCCTTCCTTCCTTCCTTCCTTCCTTCCTTCCTTCCTTCCTTCCTTTCTTTCTTTCGTCTTTTGAGAGCCGCACTGTGGCATATGGAAGTTCCCAGGCTAGGGGTCAAATTGGAGCTGTAGCCATCGGCTCACTCTGCAGCCACAGCAGCTCAGGATCTGAGCTGCATCTGCAGCCTTCACCACAGCTCATGGTAATGATGGGTCCTTAGCCCACTGAGCAAGGCCAGGGATAGAACCTGCGTCCTCACGGGTACCAGTTGGGTTCATTACCACTGAGCCACAGTGGGAACTCCTAGGAGTGGCATTTCTTAGGACTGTGTCTGCACACGTATTCACCCAAATTTCCTGGGCTTTGTTTGCTATTTCCTGGGTACCAGTTTTTTCCTGATCTATTTACTTTGTCTATGTTTGCCATGTGGAAATTAGCTCACCCTACTTTATACAGCAGGCTGCTTTTTAGTTTGCGGTGTTCACTGAAATACACGGCTGACAAGAGTTTTTACAGAAACACTCCACAGTCTGGGGCTTCATTTACTAATACATTTATTGTTTTTGTGACCTGCTTCATATCAGTGTTCCCGAACAGCAACCTATTTCTTTTATCTATGTGATTTTATGTGATTTTATCTATGTGGTATACTTTTTGTTTTAAAGTAAGGAAGAAATTCTTTTGGCTTGTAGGACATGGTATTCTGCATTTAAATAAACAAAACTCTGTTTGCCCACAGAAAACCATATCATTTCCAAGGCAACTACGAAAAAAGTACGATGCTTCTAGTTTGTTTCCCCCTAAATCTCCTTATAAAATTGGAATAAATTTTACATACTTGTGTCTTATATGATGTTATATAAAATATAGAAGTTAGGTTTCCTGTTTATTTGCCAGGGCAAAAGAAACCAAAAGAAACCCCAAAGTCTCTAAAACCCCATTTTTTTGAGGTACCCAGGACGTGATGAATAACAAGGAGAGACTTTTCTGAAACACAGTCTATTCCCGGTGAAGAAAAAAAAAAAGTCTCTATTCCAAGTAGGAGTTACACAATTAGCCTCCACTTGGAAATCTCTCTGCCCACAGGTTTCACCTCTGGTGTCTGAGAAGGACAGATGATAAAACCTTCCACCCCACTGCCAAGCTGGGGAAGCATTCAATCTCTCTGCTGGTTCCACCCTAATTAAATGTGGACTTTCTGTAAACCGCAACCCAGACTTTTTATGAATTCAGAATATGCCGGCTTCATTATTCTTGTCAGGCGGCAAAACTAGACCATGACAGATGAGTTTCTGGGCATTTGCTGATCATTCATCTACAAAACATAATAGTTTGATTCTTTCACTTAGGGCTATTTACAGAAACAGAGGTTGATTAATTGAAGTGCCGGCACTGGGGAAGTTCTCATTCTCTCTGTCCTGAATCTACTCTAAATGTATCTCAAGGAAATCATCATTAATAATACATTACCAAAGGAGGACTACTATGACTCATTCCCTCTAGAGAAATTATATGATTTCATTAATCTCAAACAAGTGTATAAGTCTTTAACTCTACTTTATCTTTGTTAAACCTGTACTTGCATATTATAGAGATTACTGAGTTCCACATATATGGGTGTGTTTATACTTGAAAATACCATGAAAGTGGAAGGCAATAGTAATAATAATAATACTCTCAATATCTATTTAATACCAAGTATGGACGAGGACTGTAGACTTGTTATTTCAAATTCTAGAAAGATCTCTGATAACTGAGCATTCTTATCCTCATTGTACAGAATAGGAAATGAAGACACAGATCGATTATGTGATTTATCCATAGTTAAAGACTACCAAGTACCAGGATTGGGATTGAAACCCAAATATAATTGGCTCCAAAGCCTGTGCTTTTTTATCACCGTCTACATCATACTGTGAAGGAATCCAGTTACACCACAGAGGGGTGAGGTGATGAATTGATGGCGAATAGGCAGGCCTACTAACTGCGTTTGGATCCCTTCTATTTTCAAAAACCCCTTCTGATTCAACATTGCTCCCCACTACCACACTTAGGGGGAAAAAGAGAGGGCTTCAATCTCGAACCGCCTCTGTCTCACCCCAAAGAGTTCCAAGCCCCAGCATCTAAAAGCATGACCTTGGAAGCCATACTCATGTGAGTTGTAGCTGCAGTTCCCTGCTCTGTAACATGACGGAGAGGAATCTCATCGTTCTTGCTTGTTCTTTCACTGATGATCATTGGTTCTTCCTAAGCAATGGGAACTTCTAATTCAACAGAGGCTTAGCAAGAGCTTCCAGTGCCCACATGGTTCATAAAACAGCATATTGGCATGGACTCAGGCCTTTTGGAAACCCCCCTGAAGAATTCTATTTATAGTAAGCCAGTCCTTCAGACTTTTACTGGGTTACTCATGGGGTCAGGAAACCTCAAGGAATGGCTGCAGATTTCTTTCCTTTCCTTGATCCGTAACACAATATACAGCAAGGTGTGGGAGGTCCTGCCCAGCAAGGCAGGAGGGAAATAAAGCGGAGAGAGTTCTTCAGGAATTTGTCCTACAAGAATTGGTTCTTTCTATAGGGCTGCAGGTATGGACTGCAGACCTCATTCTGACATCTCTTCCACGGAGGTGGCCTGATGTGGAAGGACACATACTTGAATGAGCTGGAAAGTCAAAGCCTGCCTCTTATTAGCCTTGTGGCCTTGAGCGCATCACTTTACCCTCCGAGTCTCAGTTTCCTCATCTACCAAATGGGTTCCTAGCTTGCAACCTACCTGGCGCCCCATGACGTCATAGTACTGTGTGCCCTGCTGTGGGAGGGTGGTGGTGATCAATGCAAAGGCCCGCCTATAAGCAAGGGGTCTTTTATTTCTGAAAATGCAAATTCATTTGGCAGATTTTTCAGGACTTGTGACATTTCAGACTCTGAACATGCTCATAGTTATGCATAAATTCTAGGAAATCCTCATTGTAGCATCTGCCTGTGTATCTTCTGGTTAGAAGAGTGGGCCAAATGTGTATCCTCTGTAGCTCCCCGGTATGTTTAGCAATGAGATAAGTGTGGTTTTATCAAGCTTTCAGGAATAAAGCAATGCCACCGGTTAATTTAGCGTTTAATTACAATATCCTGCCTGACTGATACGGTGCTGGCTTCTGCCCAAGTAAACTGAGTGGAAAATGTCTGTTACTGTTTCGCCTCGGATCTCAAAGTTGATTTCCTTATGAGTTGTTCCATTTAAGCTTTAGTCTCATCACCTGGGTTTGAAGGGGAACCTAGCATGAGTAATAAGAGAGAGAGAAAAAATACACAAAGGTGGAATTCCTGTCATGGCTCAGCAGTAACAAGCCCGACTGGTATCCATGAGGATGCAGGTCTGATCCCTGGCCTCACTCAGTGAGTTAAAGGATCCAGCATTTCTGCAACCTGCAGTGTAGTTTGCAAATGTGGCTCAGATCCCAGGTTGCTGTGGCTGTGGTATAGTCCAGCAGCTGCAGCTCCGATTTAACCCCTAGCCTGGGAACTTCCATATGTCATGGGTGCCGCCTTAAAAAGACAAAACAAACAAACGACAACAACAAAAAAAACACAAAGGTGCGTTCCTGGGCCTTATGCTTCCCTGGCTTAACTCTGTGCCTCTGACTGCAGCTGAGTCATCCCCTTGGATTCCCTAGTTTCCTATGGATGCTGTGACAAATTACTACAGACCTAATGGCTTAAAAGAACACGAATGTGTTCTTAACAGATCTGGAGGTTAGAAATCAAAAAATGGGTCTTCTGAGGCAAAAATCCAGGTTTCAGTGGGGCTCCACTCCTGAAAACTTTTGGAATGAATTTACTTCCTAGCCTTTTTCAGCTTCTAGATGCTGCCTGCATTCCGTGGGTCATGGCTCTCTTCTTCATCTTCAAAGAGCATCACTCCTGCTTCCTTCATCATACATCCTTTTTGCATTCTTACCCGCCTGCCTCCCTTTTATAAAGACTTTTTTGATTATATCAGCCTCTACCAGATAATTCAGAATAATCTCCCCATCTCAAGATCTTTATCACAACTCCAAAGTCTCTAACCTTATGTTATTAAGGTAGCATATTTACAAGTTCTAGGGATTGCAGTGTGGGCATCTTTGGGGAGAGGGCCCTATTCTTCCTACCACCTTCTGTTCAGAGCCAGTGGATGCACTTAGAACTCACTTCTGTGTCTCTCTGCTTCACCACTCTTATTTGGGCTTGCTGAACTTTGCCCTTTAGCAGACCCTTATCTCTCTGCAGCTTCGACCCCTAATCTTCACATTTTCTTCTTTGACTAGTTTAGTCTGGATATTCAGTTTATCTTAACAGAGGAATGGAAATAATCTGTTGCCATGACAACTCAACACAGTAGGTACTACTATAATTCTCATTTTACATATGATGAAATTTATACACAAAGACCCTTACTTGCGACCTCACAGCTGATCAGTGATAGAGTTGGAATTTGAAGCCAAGAGTCTGTACTTTAACTGCCGAGGATACTGCCTTTCTGTCAAGTTTTTCCACTGCCTCAAAAAAAAATGGTTGAAGCCTTTGTCTTAGAGTAAGGGATAACCCAACTCCAGTCAGTGTTAACCCTCAGCACTGGATTTTATCTCTTTGCACCTCCTCTGGGACCCTGGACCACCATTTGTTGTGGTTGCTTTCCCCATCACCTTTGTCTCATCCTCTTCAACTTACAAATGTGCTCATCCCGAAAGGATCTTCTATAAAATCATTCCTGCTTTTTCTTTGTTTCACCTGATGTCAGTCTTTGACTTCACCGTCTTCCTTGGAGGAACAGTCCATCATGGCCATTTCTCTACTTTGCTCTTTAGTTTGCTACACTCTAGTTTATGCAAAAAAGTTTCCACCTTGGCCAAACTCTTTGCCAATTTGTTGGGTCACACAGTCCATCTTGGAGTCTTTTTATCTTTCCAAAACATTGTCATCCTTTAGTTCTTCTCCTACTGGTTAGTCAAGTCCATGACCAGCTTCCTCTCTTCTCATGGATCTTTTCTATCTCCTTAATTTCACTATCTCCCAAGGATATAGCCATCACCCCAGTCCTGTTGCCTTTGCCAAGTTTGATTTCCAGTGCTGAACTTGAGTGATGCATACCACCTGCCTGTTGCACATCTTCCCCTGAAGTCCTGCCAACAAGTATAATGTGTGAAAATGTGAGTGTATTCATTCAGTGGGATTTCTTGCATGTCTACCACGTGCCAGATGCCATGTTGTGAATGAGAGGCAGACTTCAAGGAGTCTAATAGGAGAGCGAGAGATGTGGCTACATCACTGTAGCGCAGTTTAGCATGATCCATGGTAGAGAGGTGTATTTAAGAGAGCAAGGGGAGCACACAGGGGGGTCCTCACTCCACTGGAGCAGAGCTTTGGAGGAGAGGTATTTGTCCAAAGGACACTGGGGGTGGCTGGGGGGATGGAGGGGCAGGAAAGAATGGTCCAGGCAGAGGAGGCTGTGTAGAAAACAGCACAGAGCTGACCGCAGGAAATATCTAGTCCCTATTCCTGCACAAGCTCTTCTTCCCTCTTTGGGTCCATGGGGGCCTCCCTTTTCTTTGGGAGGGGGTCTGATGCATGTGAAAACATTCAGAGCACTGACTAGCTTAAGTGTCCAGTGACTATTTATTGAAGGAAATAAGGCTTTCACAGAGCCAGGTCCCTGCCCTGTGTGTGGAGTGAGGGTCTCTTGGCTGGCTTAGGTGAGGTCTCTATGGGGGTCAATCCCATCTACCTACCGCCTAGAGCTTCTACCTGCCTTCATTTGGTACCTAGAATCCCCCCTTCTAATCCCTTTCTTATTCAAATCAGCTCCAAGAAGCATCTGAGCACATTCACCTGCACTTATGTGTCCTCACCTACCTCTGATTACCCCTGAGGTCCTCTGGGAGTATTTAATGAGAACATGATGCCGTATTAGAGAGATTCCAGGCCTCCGAAGATGAAGAAAGTGGTATTTTTTTTTAAAAAAGAAACAGTGGCCCTTCCCCCACCCAGGAAATCTGACCTGCCCACCAGGAGTTAGTTCAGACTGGGTCCTTTGCATCCGCCTCTCCCAAGCTTGGATAGGCCTCAAAGCCTCGTTAACTTAGCAAGCATTTATTTGGCAGTTTATTCTGTGCCAGGTTCTGTTGACTGTTGGAGATATGAAAACAAATGTTCCTCTTTGGCCACGCAAACCAGTGGGAAAGCGGACGCCATGAGATCAATGCTCCGAGTGAAAACAAGAGCACGGAGGGGAGAAAATCTGACCGAGCTGATGGGCAGCGCAGGAGGTTTTGCTTGAGTTGAATGAATTCAAGGTCAAGGATGGAGCTCCCCTCCTGGCACAGCGGAAATGAATCCGACTAGGAACCATGAGGTTGCGGGTTTGATCCCTGGCCTTGCTCAGTGGGTTAAGGATCCGGCGTTGCCGTGAGCTGTGGTGTAGGTCACAGACGTGGCTCGGATCCTGAGTTGCTGTGGCTCTGGTGTAAGCCTGTGGCTACAGCTCTGATTCGATCCCTAGCCTGGGAACCTCCATATGCCATGGGAGTGGCCCTAGAAAAGGCAAAAAGACAAAAAAAAAAAAAAAAAAAAGAAAAAAAAAAAAGAAAAGAAATTAAGGTCAAGGAGGGAAAACATGCCAGGAATCACTTTCCCCTTCTTTTCCCACTTAATATAAGGTCAAGTTCTCAGTGGTGTTTCGGGTCCTGCATGTACGTGCGTGGGTGTTGGGGAGCAATGGGTCCCACACGTGAGGTTGAGCGTGCACCCTCTCCCTCTAGGGGGCCAGTGTTCCCAGATGCGGCCTTTCCCCTCCTCTAGTGTTGGACTGGAAAGCAGGTCAGGCTAAGACAGCCCTTATTCATCTCTGCACGTTCCTGCCCCCGCATCAGCTACACAATAAGTGCTTAGTAAGTATCTCTGGGATAAATGAATGAATAATCAAGTGGAGGTTGTAACCGCTTTATTCACCTCTGGGGTATTGTAAGACATCATTAGTTAATGTGTAGAAGAGTTGTATGAGTCTTAATTATTAACATTATTTTATCTGCCAAGTGCCTGTGGCTTACTTTCTGTATATGATGTGGCAGTTGAGCCTGGAACAGATTTCCCAGATGTCCACTCCTGGCTTCCAGTCCTGGACTGAATAAGTTGAGGTGAGGAGGTGCTGGAGGGCAGCCTAAGGGCTTGCAGAGGAGAATTCCTTGGCCAAGTCAGCTCTCTCCTTGCAGCTCCAGGGATGAGGAATGTCTTGGAATCTGGTCGTAAGGAGGAACAGAGGGAATAATGCTGCTTTGCTTATTTGCTTTGCCATTTTCTGAGCTGGTAGAAGAACAAATCGATGCCTGTCTTTCTCTATTATTCAGGACTTTATTAGGAGGGAAGTAACTTCAGGCCCCATGTGACTTTTTCCTCTGCTTTATAAATGTATTCAGCCTGCCTCTTTTTCTACTCCACCAACCCCTCAAGTAAGAAATGCTGGAAAACTAACCCAGAAGAAGACAAAGCAGTCAAGAAAATCACAGAATATGCTGTGTGGTTACATGGAATTTTCATGTCTTGGAAGAGAAACAATATTTTCTCCATTCATTAAGAAATAACTAGGGAGTTCCTGTTGTGGCTCAGTGGTTAGCGAATCCGACTAGGAACCATGAGGTTGCGGGTTCGATCGCTGGCCTTGCTTAGTGGGTTAAGGATCCGGTGTTACTGTGAGCTGTGCTGTAGGTTGCAGATGCAGCTTGGGTCCTGCATTGCTGTGGCTCTGGTGTAGGCTTGCAGGTGTAGCTTGGATTAGACCCCTAGCCTGGGAACCTCCATATGCCACGGGAGCGGCCCTAGAAATGAAAAAAAGACCAAAAAAAAAAAAAAAAAAAAAGAAAGAAATAACTATTATAATACAGTTAAGGAGTTCCTGTCGTGGCTCAGCAGAAATGAATCGTCTAGGAACCATGAGGTTGTGGGTTCGATCCCTGGCCTTGCTCAGTGGGTTAAGGATCCGGCATTGCCCTGAGCTGTGGCATAGGTCACAGATGTGGCTTGGATCTGACATTGCTGTGGCTGTGGTGTAGGCTGGCGGCTACAGTTCTGATTTGACCCCTAGCCTGGGAACCTCCATATGCTGCAAGTGCATCCTTAAAAAGCAAAAATAAATAAATAAATAAAATTTAAAAATTAATAATAATAATACAGAGTTAAGTTTGTTTTCCAAATTCCTAATGGTGAAATGATCCTGAGGAGGAGTTTGGGATATGCGTGTGCATGTGCGTGTGCGTGTGCGTGTGTGTGTGTGTGTGGTGAGATCCTATCACTAAGTGGGTATGGAAACCGGCTTCTTGAATTTTTATTAAACCTCCCCCCCCCCTTTTTTTTGGAGGAAAATGTTAATGGTATGTGTTACCTCTTAATACACTCTCACACATACACACAACAGTGCTTATGAACTCACTGGGATAATACGGTCTGTATATGGAAAAGTTAATAGTACAAGACTGTGGTATTAATTAGCAGATGACTGGCATGGCTAAGCAGGACTGGGAATTTATTCACAGTCTCATGGGAAGAACACAAAAGGCTGCCTGGGAAACTGGACAACTTCCTCGTGGAACTATGCCAGGCTTCTCTCCTACCTCCTTTTCTGTAGCTACACTGGCTCTCACCCAATGCCTTCATCCTTGGATTCTCATCCTGCCTTAACCCTTGGGGGTACTAGTAACTGAGGTCTGGGCTCCAGGCGGAAACCCGCACTTATGCCCGTTTGTGTTACATCCACGTGGAGAATATTTTTCTATTTGTGCCACCCGTGGAGTCTGCAAACTCAGCTCTCTACAGGGCCCAGAAAAACATCACGGACCGAGCCTCCTGGGTCAGGAGAGAGAACGTTTTGGTAAACTGCCATGTGCTTGATTTGCCAAAGAGGGAAGAGGGCCCCTTCTGTCATGTTCCAGCTGATCAACGCTCAATGACGTGAGACAAACAACGAGAACTGAAGCCCAGTGTTTCCCAGGCACCAGCGATTTCACAAATCAATTATTCAGGCAAAATCTTCCCAATTTAAAAACATTGGCCTCTAAGTTACATTTTTAAGAAAGCACTGTGTAGACCAAACAAAACACATCCTGGAAATCCTACCTGCTGACCTCTAGTTTGCAACCTCTGATACTCAGCTATGGGGATGCAAAGTCTAGTAGCCTAAATGGAAGAGGGATGCATGAAAAATCTCATATTGAAACCACCAAAAAAGGGCTCAGTGGAGTTAATTAAGAGACAACAATAGGAACATGAACGCAGCTTTGTGAAGGCACTTTTCTCAGGTGGCAGGATTTGCCACATGGCCTCTGATATCACTCAGTTGGGTAAGACATCCAGGGGTAGGTACCCTTCTGGCACCAGACAGTTGTTCCTGGCGCAGGTTCTCTGCCCACAGAACCAGAGAGATTAGAGCGGTGAGGTCATCACTAGATTGTGAGGCAGGGGAAACAAGTGGTACCTGGAACTCCAGACTGTCCTCTGAAAGCGACAATATTTTCAGAGGTCTGGGGAGTGCTTTCGAAGGACCAAGAACCCAGCAGTCTATGAAGTGCCCTCTGCCCAGAGTGGGGGCTTCAGGTGATAAGTTGATGGTAGATCAAGATGAAACATCATTGAATGGTGGGCTTGTTGTAGCTGGTGGGTATCCTCATTCTGGAAAAATCTCTTCCTCCTTTACCAAGGCTTCATTATATTCTAGGTTGACATCATCATTTTGGAAGAATTTACACTGAAATATTATGCATTTCTGACTTGCATTTTTTTTAAAGACAATAAACTCTTCTGAATTTTGAACCAAACTCAGAATGTGGAAGGTCTCTTGCTTCTGGACACACAGAAAGCAGGGTTCACGCCAGAGGACGACGTGGGGATGTGAGTCCCTGAGGCCAAATTCTCCCAAATATTTTTGACCATTCCGTAGAAATCTGATTATCTTTAAAGACTAATTACTCAGAATATGGACTCCAGAACTATCCTTCTGGTGAAGGATGCCAATACCATATATTATGCAAAAACCTTAATTTGAATGAAACGATTTGCCTTTTAAACTTTCTTTCCATATTTTTGCATGTCAAAAACAACGTACTTCTTTTGGCACAGTCAATGCAATTGATTTGTTTTGCGAGATATATGAGATATATGAAAGATAGTATTCTCTGTAGGACTGATTTTATTTTGAGGTGAAGGAGAGCTCTTGACCCTAAAGGGCTAGCTATGTTCAAATGTCAGTTCTGAATCAAATTAAATGAGTCATAATGTATTTATTCATTGACTCTTCCTAGCCAGATGTTATTCTCCTCTTCTTTTACCCTCTCCCTTCTTCCCTTCTCACTCTCTCTCTCCCCCCCTACTCCATTCCCCTGTGATAATTTCAGTATCACTTGAGGATTTCTTTTTAGGGCTGCACCTGCAGCATATGGAAGTTCCCAGGCTAGGGGTTGAATCAGAGCTGCAGCTGCCGGCCACAGCCACAGCCACAGCAACACAGGATCTGAACCGAATCCATGCTGGATCCTTAACCCACTGAGTGAGGCCAGGGATCTAACCTACATCTTAATGGATACTAGTTGGGTTCTTAACCTGCCTGAGTCACAGCGGGAACTCCTCAGTTGAGGACTGCACTGGGACCTTAGACTAAGAACCTAGCAGTGGCTAACTCAAGTAGCAGGGTATTTCGCTGACCTTAATTTAAAAAGTAGATTATAGACCCACAAGTGCTTACCCCATTCCTGCCAGAAAGCAGTCTCTCTCTCCCTGCCTGGTGTTAAAAGATCAGAAAGCAGACCATTCACTGGATGAGAAAAGGAAGAAAACCACAAATCCAAGAGCTTTAACAGAGACGTAAAATGAAGTAACTTCTTTTCATAGTACCTTTCCTCTCTTAATTACTAAAATAATTACATGGTCACCCTTCTCTTTGGTAATGCTCCTGGTATCTGTCATCTAGAACAGATGCTAAAGATGCAGAGGCGCCTTTACTTTGATTCTGTGTTGTCCGGTTTTATAGTCAATCCTGCATCCAGATATATATAGTCCTGCTTCATGAGATATTGTATATCCTTGTAGAGTGGAACCTCCCGGAAGGAAGGAATGAAAAAGTGGTTTAGTTTTTTTTTTTTTTTTTTTTTCAGCATGAAGAGTATACAAATTTCCGTCATTTTATTGAATCACTCGGTAGGTATAAAGCAAAGATATTAGAAGGTCTGAGCTTACATGCTCTCCATTTTGCCAGCCCATCAGCTCCCACCCAGCATAGCAGCAGGACCTTGGGAACCCTGGTCCCCAAACTCCCTCATCTACCACTACCCACCAATCACAGTGTTCTCTGTACTTGTTCACTTGTTGATATGTCAGCATCCCTCACCCTTTAGCACTGCCCGCCTCCTCCTGCCCCTGGTAACTAGCCTGGGCGCACTGGCTGGCTCGACTGCATAGTGGTCTGTGGTCCATCAGAGGGAATGGTCTTCTCTCCTCCTCAGAGAGATGAGCCTACATTAGAATCAGGCAGAAGTGGGTCCCAAACTCACAGCTGCCACTTAGTGATTTGGGGCAAGCTACTGTATCCCTTTAAACCTCAGTTTATCCAGCTATAAAAATGGGTCAGTAGTCGTAGTCAGAAGAGCTAGTGTGTGTAGAGGAATTAAATAAGACGCTTATGTAAAGCATTTAGCAGGATGACAGGCCCATGTGATAGGCATTCAATAAATATTAGCCACAAAAATCATTATCCACAGCTATTGATGTCCCCGAAATTATTATAAACAATTATTGATGTCATAAAAAATGAGTATTTTCTCGTCTATCCTGTACTATTGAGCACCCTTTCCCAGACCCAGATTTTTCTCAGTCCCACGATAATGCTTTTTCCCCTAAACACCTCAGTTTTTTTCTATAGTTGCTGACTATGTGCTGTGACATTTGTCTCACCTCACATGGGGCTCTGTGCTTCCCAGGGAGGGTGTTGGGCATACATATGCGAGGAAGCTTGGTAATTGCCTTTTGTTTGTATGTTTATTTTCTTACTACCTGAACACTCATTTGTTTCGTTTTTGTTTTTTTTTTTTTGATGTAAAGACATAATGAGCACTGCTGCTACTCCTTAAACCATGGGCAAGAAAAAATATTTTTTCTAATATCTAAGCCAGCCAAACCCATTTTGGGGTGATATATTGTGCTCCAGTGGCTTTTCCTGATTTAAAGGCTCATGGCTTATAGTGAAAGGCTGCAGCTGCCCATACTGCTGTGATTAGCATATAAATGCTCATCTCTGTCATGGGTGTGTATAATTGTGAAATATGCTACCATCCAAGGAGGACCGCGAAGTAGACTGGGGTGCAGAATATTACAGCATCTTAGAGTAATGCCATATTTATGGTTGAATGATCGTTTTCAATAGAAGCAGGTGTAATAATTTTCCCCCAATACTGCCAGGCTTAACTTCCTTAGATGTGATCAAAAGCCACAAAGAGATGCTTTTGCTAGCACATATGGACAATCTAAGCAATTTTCCCTTAGTATTACTAGTATTCCTGTACTTCACACATTTAGGACAAGTCATAGGTCTTGTCTGCCCTCAAGAGGAAGGATTACACATGGACTCACTGGGGATCACCCTAGGGTGTGTCTACCACAGATAAGAAACTAGAGATCTTTATACTACACGCTTATAAATGACTGTTCTTTTTCTGCTACAGTCTTCCATTAAACAATGGCGTGTTAGACTCAGAAAAGAATTGCCTGAAAAATTACCTGGTGGATTTATGCAAGATGTCTTAGCAACTCATTGCTGCATCAGCAAAATTTAGCAACTGCCTGTTAACTAATGCACATCATTTATTCAAGGTAGTAATTTGTCTTATAATTTCAACCAGCTTTGGCAGTATTTTATAAAACGATTCACTTTTTCTAATTTGTTGTTTCATAATGAAGTTAAAAAGCATTTTGCTTAATCTAAGTACACATCATGTAAGTGCCAATTCATCATTCCATCAACAATTATAATTAAAAAAGTGTCTCCGGAGTTCCCTTTGTGGTTCAGTGGTTAACCAACCCAACTAAGATCCATGGGGATGTGGGTTCGATCCCTGGTCTCGTTCAGTGGGTTAAGGGTCCAGCATTGCTGTGAGCTGTGGTGTAGGCCAGCAGCTATAGCTCTGATTCGACCCCTAGCCTGGGAACTTCCAAATGTCCTGGGTGCAGGCAAAAAAAAAAAAAAAAAAGACAAACAAAAGTGTGGCGGGTAGGGGTCCAGCTCTTTTCATCAAAGGACATCTTTTAATATGTCATTTAAAGATGATTATTGAATACAATTGCTGCATCTGAAGCAATAAGTCTGTCATTAGACCAAGCAGTGATATGTAGCAGAAAATAAGTAGTGTCCATATATCTACAGATCTCCTGCCTCATGTCTCTACTCAACAAGAAGGTGTAATAAAGAAAAGTAAAGTGCATCTGAGCTGCGAATAAGGATATTTAAAAGTTTGGATGTTACTGCTCATGTTCTTAATCAATGGAGAGATTTCTAAGAAGCTTCCTCATTTACTTTGTAATTCTATTAGTCTTGCTTATGTGGCTTCTTAGTTCTTAGGAGAGAAGTAATGGGAAGAAATGGACCACCAGAGGTGGAACCCCAAAAGCGCCAAGAGAAGACCTTTTTGGAGAAGACAGAACAAATACAAAAGAGAACCAGAAGCTTAAAAAGCATAGCCTTGGGAGGCCATTTATCCAGGGACATATGGGAACATGTGTCACTATAACCATCTTTAAAAACTCTGCACACTTCATGAGTCACTAATAATGACTTTGGGTTATCAAAAGCACTGTGATTGCCTTTTAAGCAGTTTCCAAAGGTGAACTTTTTCCCCCAAATCTTTTCTACAAGGTTATAATGAAGTGATGGCTATTAAAGTGCATGCCAGAGGAGAGACATAGTAGATCCTCAATGATGTTGGTTATTATCCATAACTGGCTGTTATTATCTACAACTGTCACTATTGTCAGGGCTATTATGGTTATTTCTTGACTCGCCTCAGCTTTGATTATCTTCAGTTCTAACCTCTTCCATTCTCTACCTGCGTGTCCCCCTTCATTCCTAAGCCACAATTAACCCAGGAGTTTTAGCGCAGTGTTGGGTTCATATTGCCCCAGCAGCGTTCTCATCTTCTTATTTTCACAGATAAAAGACTTTGCAGGTAGATTATTCTGGATACAGGGCCAAACCACTTCACTTTCAAGGGCCTTGTGTGATCTCATCACTGAGCTGCTTGGTGATTGAACACTTATTTTCCTAGGTATGGCATAGCTCCATGTGCAGACATACCATTCAACAAATAAGTGTGCAAGGACAATAGGTTGCTATGGAAGCCAGTATTACAATGCCCAAAGTCATCAAGCTCTATGACACTGATGCATTAATGGAATGTTTTAGCAGTTAGCCTGCTCTGGGAATGTGTGTGTGAATGCAAGGCTCTGTGTGTTCTCTTAACACTTAGCATAAGAATCTCATTTTAAGATAGTTACTTTGCACATGACCATGTGAGATAAAGATAGATATTTTTATTGTCTATTTTTTTTTTTTAAAGAAAAAGAAAGTAGGTTTTGCAAATGCATTACTTTCTTGTTCTTGTTACACATCCTGTGGGTTTAAGAATAATGGTTCCATTAGAGTTTTATATATCTCCTGGACCAGGGAATGGTCAATTATTGGCAATAGTCACATTCCCCACACCTCCCTAATGGCTGGTGGCCCACACTGTAAATTAAGTAGAAATTGTAGAACAAGCAGAAAATGTGGACCCCTGCTTTCGCTAATTTAAAAGGCGTTTCATAACATTAACCCTGGGTGGAGGGATTCCTGCCAATTGCCACAGTACTATAAGAAAATGTGTAATATATGGTTTTCAGAATTGGGTGCTACATTTTTAGACTGTCATTTACTATCTGGACGGTGACCTGGATAATGAAGAATGTGGAAATCATATTTAATATTTGAATGAGTGATTGAAGGGAATGGGAAGATTGTGTTTGGAGAAAGGGACATTGGGGGAAGACTTAATGGCTGTCTTCAAATATTTTATGGTTTGTGGAGGGGAGGCTACATACTTTGTTTTAAGGGCTCCTAATGAGAGCCATGGTGAGAAAGCACTGGAGAAGGACCTTAAAAACGATGAGAGCTGCCCAACACAGAAATCATCCACTCTTCAAAGAAGTGTGTTCTTTTTAGAAATGTTCAAATAAACCCTGATGAATGTGGTTGTAAATAGGTTTATTATATTGCAGGGCAAGTTGAACTAGATGACAGCTTGAGTTTCTTCTATCTCAGGAATCACCTGGCTTTTCCCCATGTCTCTGTTGTCCTATTTTTGCTTGACATCCTTCCACGGGAGGACCGCTAAGCAAAGAAATAGAGACGGAATGACGATAACTTACATGTCATTCATTCAATAGTCATGATCATCTGTCCAACACGTGTAAGCCCCCTGTATGTGGGAGAAATGCGTAAAGGGCCCGGTTGCTTGTGTTTATGGGTTGGTTCTGCCCTGCGATATTGGAGGTTGTGTTTTGTGCGTTGGAAAGAGATGAATAAAAGAATAAATTAGGAAGAGAGATGAATAAAAGAATAAATTAGGATGACACCAAATGGTCTCTTAGAGTCCTTCAGGCCAGAAAAGCTTTCCTCCATGTAGTACAGATCAACAGCTAGCTGCAGCCAGGAAGTCACCTGCTCTGTTTTATGAGCCCCATTTGGGTTTACTTTGGTGCACCTGGTTAATAGCTTGATCCATACAGTCTTTTTTTTTTTTTTTTTTTTTTTTTTTTTTTTTAAAAGATTGTGGTCGCAAAACATTTCAGAATGCCTCCTTTTAGTTCTGGGAGCCTAATTTCAAACTTTTGGGGGTTTTAGAGGCAGGTTTGTTTTAATCGGAAAGTTGGTTCCAAGCATGCACTTCCTGCTGAGCTTCCATAATTGAAAGTGTCAGGGGTCACTTGTGAAAGAAAGTGGTGGAGCCGGGCAGCTCTGCTCTGATGACTGAAGAGATTTGTTGTTCATTAACCACATCTTCATATTTGGTGAAATCTCCATCTGTGGCCTAAGGCCAAGTGCTCGGTGAGTACTCACTGGACCCAGCTTACCATTAGTTGGCAGAAATGATTTGTTCAGAGGCCACTTCCATGTAGCAAGTTCAGATTCACTGATATATAATTGGCTTAGCAATTTTTCTATTGGGTCTCTCTAGAGGCTCTCTCTGGAGTGACATGGTGTCTAGGGGATGGGATTGTATGATGTCTAAGTCTGTGTTCAGTCCTCATTTTTTTTTTGGCTAACTATTGCAAATGGCAAGGATTTCTAGGGGCAGCTCAAAAATTATTCTACATGTTCTTAAATTCAGTTCAACTTTGAAAAAAAAAATGTATTTTGCACAGAACATTTTGGGAGCTTGAGGAACTACAAAATATTAGTTCAGATTAGACAATCCCTGCATGGGTTTTAGAAGAAGAAATGGATAGTAATTGAAGGGTTGTTAGGAGACCTCTGTCAGACAGAAAGAAAGAGTGAAGGAAATCAATAGTGACCCTGTATTCCCATGACTCCTTTTGAATGGAAGAGAAGAGAAATAAGAGAAACAGGTTGACATCTGTCTCCTGTGTTTGGTGAGGGGAAAGGCTGGTGGTGAGGGGAAAGGCTGACTTTGCTCCCTCTATTCCTTTTAACTGACAGTGTCCCCCAGGAAGCCATAGATAGCAGGTGGGGTGACATGTTGGAAGTGGTCTTGGTCCCTGTCAAGAAGAAGGAAGTGTGGCTAAGGAAAAGCTCTAGAGCCCTGGGTTATTTGAACCTAGGCTGCATTTCTGATCCCCGTAGGGTATTCTTTGTCCCTTTGCACTGCCAGACTCTGTCTTTGTGGGTTGACTTTAGGCAGCTGATGGTAGTTGTCCAAACCAAAGTCAGCTTATGTCAATCCCATTTCGTTTTCAACTTTTGTGTGAAGCCCTTCCCTTCATTATGTTTGACACACAATCTTAGATTGGATCCATATGTTTATTAATTCCAAGAGAAATCCAGTGGAAATCAGATCTGGGCAATTTATGACTCCTCAAACCCTGGGAAGATTATGGAAATCTTTTAATAATAAAATACAATATTCCACTATTCTAAAATGTTTTGCCCACTTATCTTCATAATCATAAATTATTTCGTACCTAATTACAAATAGGCAGAGTGAATAATTGTCTTCATTGAGGGATGTTTGACACTGAAAAAATATAGCCTTATTTTATAAACCTTTTACTGTTCAGACTATAAATATGCCATAGCTAAGGAGTAGTGCATCTTTAAGTGTATTAAAGTCACTCTTGTGTAACCAAACATAATGGGATTTTTAAATGAATTATAACTAAAGTAGTTAACAAACAACTTTTTAAACTTTTAACATGTGTAAAGCTATTTGAAACTGTTCATTTCATATTAAACACCCCCAAAGATGTTTCATTCTTAGTCATTTGGCAAAAAAAGTTATATCAGTGGAAGCTTTTTCAAGATACAGATTTCATAGAAAAGAAATGGTTTGATAGGATATTTCATACCTGTTCTCCCCTCTCATGTGTGAGGAATCACATCAATGCAGTCTTAGAGCACTGTTTACGTTCTGGAGCGTTTTGGAGCAAGAGTAGTGCATATGCATTTAATTTAGTAAGAGGATTCTCCATGTGTATTCTGGTGCCTGGGAAATGAAGTATTGAAGTTGTGAAAACATGAACTCTTCTGGTTGAGATCTCAGTTCCCACCCTGCACTTGCTGGTCGGCCCTTGGAAGGTAAGAGTTTTCACCTTTGGTCAGTCATTCATCCACTGCCCTCTGTATCTTATTTCATACTTCATTTGACAGATTGTTATGGCTGCTTTATATACATTCTCAGATGACAGTGAGATTGGTCCCTAAATTCCAGCAAAGAAAAATTTGTATCTGTTTTGATCACTGTTGTATCCTGGGAAATAATAGAAGTTTAAGAAATATTAGTTGAATGAAGGAAGGAACAAGTATTTACTGACGTCTTGCTTATCGGTGTTTGGAAATAAAAAGACGAGAAAAAGAATGTATATACATGCAAGACAGGGACACTATGCTGTTTAGCAGAAATTGGCACAACACTGTAAATCAACTACACTTTAATAAAATGTAAAAAAAATTAAAAATAAAATTAGAAACCAGGCCGAAAAAAAAAAAAAAATCACCTGCTTGCAAGGAAACTACTCTTTAGAAGACAGACGGTAGAATGGTTTCTGTCAACCTGTGAATCTGGGCAGCTTAAAAGAAAAATTCTGCTAATTAAAGCACCATTTTCTGTTTTGCTTTGGTGCTTAAGAGCCAGTGATATGACTTAGTACAAGATGTACTACCAGAGAGTCTGTGGACAGCAGGCTCAGCCTGTTGTCTCTAGACCGTGTTGACCAGTCTTAGGGCTTGATTCAACCATGGGCAGAATGATCACACCATCCCAAATTTATGGGGACCCCCTGTGCTGAAAAGTTCTATTGAGAGTGGAGAGAGTTTGCTGCCTCCATCTAAAGACAGACAGGGTGGTAGCCATCTCCATGTAAACTTGTTGAGGTAGCAGAGTCTTGGCAAGTGGCATTAGGGACAGTACAAGTGACCTTCCAGGGAATCTCTATGTGGTATCTGAGCCCTGGTCTCAGTATAGAAAATTTTCTATGGAATTCACTATAACACCGGTAACTAAGGTCCCTGGTGCGTGTCCTTCTGGGGTTAACGTCAACCACACCCTTGAACAACATGGGGTTAGGAGCGTCAACCCTCTGCACAGTGGAAAATCCACGTGTAACTGGCCTTCCAGTTACATGGTTCCTTCACATTCGCAGTTCCATGTTTGCAGATTCAACCAACTGCAGGTGGTATAGTGCTATAGAGTTTACTGTTGGAGTTCCCACCGTGGTTCAGTGGTTAATGAATCCAACTAGGAACCATGAGGTTTCGGGTTCAATCTCTGGCCTCGCTCAGTGGGTTAAGGATCTGGTGTTGCCATGAGCTGTGGTGTAGCTCTCAGATGTGGCTCAGATCCTGCGTTGCTGTGGCTCTGACGTAGGACGGCGGCTACAGCTCTGATTAGACCCCTAGCCTGGGAATCTCCATATGCTGTGGGTGTGGCCCTAGAAAAGACAAAAAGAGAAAAAAAAAGAATTTACTGTTGAAACGAATCCAAGGGCAAGTGGACCCACATAGTTCAAATCGGTGTTGTTCAAGGGTCGACTGTATCCCAAACCTAGACCGGGACCTTATGTGGATTCTGGGCCAGGAAAGAAGAAGTTGTTAAGTGTGGGTCATCCGCATGTCTCAACCATGACTCCGGTGAGCTAAAAGCTCCAGCCTAAAATAAATGAGAAAATCCTATGTCCTTAAGCACCATTCTACTCCACAATGAGACGTGCTCTACCACAATGAAGCAAAACCTTGTATATCATCAGGAACTTATTAAAGCAACTTGAAAATAATTTTTTTCTCTCTTTCTGTTCTTTCTTTGATGGTATATTCTAAATTCAGAGAGATTGGGTAGCTAGTAAATATTTCTACAAGGTGATTGATAGATAAAACTCTCACAGAATGAAGGAAATTCCAACTGAAGCAAAAGAGAGGGACGTTGTCTTTCTCACTCCCCTGGCTCCTTGAGGTTCAATGAAAACCAGATATTTCTTATTAGCCAGTGGTATTTTCTTTCCATCCTCAGCATCAGGAAATATAAAACCGAGGTGCACTGGGTCCCAGAGTCCCATGTTTTTCACTTTGTCTTTCTGAAATCACTTCTGGGATTGTGGTTGTGCTGAGAATAAAATTCATCCTTTGGCTCAGATTGTGGTGGGAGAGTGCTCCATTCAGCCATCTGAGATCCTAGGTTGTTATCATGGATTCAAGAAAGATCACAAAACAGCAGAGCTAAAGAAGCAAGGAACGTGGTACTGGACGGGATGGTTTTCCGCTGGTTTATTTCAAAGAAGGCTCTGCAGCAACCTTTCTTTACACAGGAGGATTTTGCTTAAAAATATGCACTTGCCTTTTCCTGCGTCATCTTTGCCCTGTTATCTCATTTACTCATTTCCAATAAGGTTGATTACCTTCTTCTGCTGTGCTTCAGAAAAAGCTAAAGACCTCTGTAGACTTCTCCTTTTGCCTTATTTATGATAGCAGGAGCCTAAACAGAAAGAGACTGTCAGATTTATCAGTGAGATGTCAAGAAGAGTTTATTTTAAGCCTAGAAGAATGCAAAAGTCTTTTATTTAAGAACTAACCATTTCCCTTTAAAACTTAATGGGTAAGAAGTGATGGGGATGAAATTCAGTGTCACTAGAGGTGAGCACACCTGAAAAATACATCATACCAGCTATTATCTTTTATATATAGCATACATACTCATCCAGAAAGAGAAGTATGTAAGTCATGACAGTAGACACTCCCAGAATAATTCGAACCCTCGAGTAGGTTGCAGAAACCTCTCTTGGGTGGCACATTTGACTTAAAGTTGATCACTCATATTTTTCCTAATATATTTGGAGTGCTGGCTCCAAATCTGTGGCTTTGCCATTTTCTGGCAGCCAGCCAGGAGCACCTGTAAGATGAAATATGGTAATAGGTGTCTCTGAAACAAAGCCAAAACTCTGAGTCATTGATATTACTATCACGCATTCATTCATCCATCTCCAAAATCAGTAAATATTCACAGAGTTCCAGCTATGTTCAAGGCACTATAGAAAGACTTAGATTCTACAAAGATTCTAATTTGGTGTGAGAGACAATGCATAAAAAAAATGTCAACATGAGGAGTTCCTACTCTGGCTCAGTGGTAACGAACCTAATATCCATGAGGATTCTTGTTGGATCCCTGGCCTCGATTGATGGATTAAGGATCCAGAATTTTTGTGAGCTGTGGCATAGGTCTCAGACATGCCTTGGATCTGGCATCGCTGTGGCTGTGGTGCAGGCTGGCTGCTGCAGCTCCAGTTCGACACCTAGCCTGGGAACTTCCATATGCTGTGGGTGAAGCCTTAAAACAACAACAAAAAAAGTCAGTATGTTTTTAAGATAATTTTGGATTGTTATGAGTGCTAGTGAGAAGCCCTAAGTGTGATGAGAAAGAGGTGAAACAAGGTAATTATTGAGAGTAAGTAGTGAAGATTTCTTTGGATCAAGGTGCCACTTGGGCCCTTGTTTTAAAGTGCAGTTCATACTCCTATTTTTGAGGGGTCCCCCTGTGAACTACGCATGTCTTACAAATCCTGGCTACTCCTCTGGAGGAGGTGGTAAATGAGAGATCACTTTATCACAATAAGAAGGGGTTGGCCAAGAACAGTCTTGGGGGAAGTGACTTTTGAGAAGAAGGAGCCACCTGTGCAAAGGCATCAGGGGTGTCAAAAAGGCTGGTGGGCCAAGGCCTAGTGAGGTGGGGAGTGGGCAGGGTTGGGCCTTGTAGGGGCTTGCCATCCAGATAAGCCACTTGGAGTTAGCTCTCAGTCTGGGTTATGGCTTAAATTGTGCCTCCCCACTGCCCAAAAGATATGTCCACGTCCTAACTCCCTAGTACCTAAGAATGTGCCCTTCTTTGGAAATAGGGTTGTTGCAGAAATGAATGAGTTAAAATGAAGATGTTAGGGAGGCTGGAAACCCAAATGACTTGTGTCCTTATAAAAAGGGGAAACTGGGCCACAGAGACAGGAATGCATGTACAGAAGATGGGTGAGGACCCAGAGACAGGAATGCATGTACAGAAGATGGGTGAGGACCCAGAGACAGGAATGCATGTACAGAAGATGGGTGAGGACCCAGAGACAGGAATGCATGTACAGAAGATGGGTGAGGACCCAGAGACAGGAATGCATGTACAGAAGATGGGTGAGGACCCAGAGACAGGAATGCATGTACAGAAGATGGGTGAGGACCCAGAGACAGGAATGCATGTACAGAAGATGGGTGAGGACCCAGGGAGGCCACCGTGTGAAGTGGAGGATTGGAGTGACACATCGAGGAGCCACGGAACACCAACAATAGCTGTCAAATCCTAGAAGCTAGAAGAGGGAAGAAAAGGTTTCCTCCAGATTTTAGAGAGCATTGCTGACACCTGGATTTCAGACTTCTAGCCTCCCTCCAGAACTGTGGGAGAAACCATTTCTGTCATTTTAAGCCTCCCAGTTTTCTGTGCTTCCTTTAGGCAGCCCTAAAACAAATGCAGTAGGTAGAAAGCCAGTGGAGGGTCATAAGACAGTGAGAGACATGACTGACATTTTTATGAGACAACTTCTACTTTGCAAAGTGTACATTGAAAGGGAGCAGGAAGAGCCAGACCAGTCTGGGACTCTAGCTTTGAAAGCTGCTGCCAGAGACAGTGGTCATGGCTAAGGGGAATGGACGGAATAGATGGATTCTGGTTGAATTTTGGCCATTGACCCAATGGGATTTGCTGGTGGATTGGATGAGCAGAGTAGGGAAAGAGAAGGCTGAATGATGACCCAGTCCTTGAGCGTTCCTCTCCATATTACTTATAATATGGTCTGTCTTCTAGTTGAGAACCCATACTTTGCGTCTTTGAAATCCTTTCTCACCAATTTCAGGGCACCATTTCCCTTAACAATCTCTCTTGTTTATTAACTTTAATCTTGTTGTAGCATTTAGTTACCATGCTATGAGGGAAGCTATTATGCCAGATGGTTCCACAAATAATTGTCTTCATACTTGCATGAGTACTCTATTTATTTTTGCTGATTACCGGTGCATTTTTTGGAACCCATTAAAGCCCTAAAGCTCTACCAATAGGCACCTAAATAAAGCCCTATAATCTTGAAGAAGAATTTAGTATGTGGTTGTTGAGCTACTAAACTCTCCCCAGCTACACTACTGTTTCAGTCATTGAGAGTTTAACGGAGGAGAAAATCAGAATGTATTGATTTCCTCTTATGTCCCTTGGAAGAGGCATTCCGAGTTGTTTTTATGATGTTTTGAAGCACACGTGACGGTTCCTGGTAAAGTATTTGAGGAAATCCAAGTCTGTTAGCTGCGAGTGTAGCCAGTTTGCAGGTGGGGTCTGGCTCTGTGCTAATGTAAAGCCGTGTGTTAGAATGTGGATGGAGAAAGCGAGAGACAGCTGTCTCTTCTGGGAAGAGCGTGTATCCGAACACAGGTCAGGTTCAAGTACTGAGTTGGCTATGCTGACTAAAGGATTGCCCCTTAGCTCTGTGAAAATTGTGGACATTTGCTCACAACTCCTTTTTCACAGCTTTGCATATGAAAATTTCACCGGAAACAGTCCTTTGTGGTTTCAAGTCCCCCGAAGCCACTGCCAGACACCTCTTTTTCTCTCTAGCCTTTTATCTTCTTTCCTCCTTTCTTCCAATTGACTGAGATCAGGAGGCTATACATTTTGGGAGTCCAGGGTACTAAAAATTACAGAACTTTATCCAAGCAATAATATTCTAATGATAAATATGCATCATGGGGCTGGAAGGCAAATTCGGTATGGGTTTCAGCCAAAGACATGCAAGGAAAGGAAGAGCTGAACCTGAGTTTTACTTCTGAATCGACAGCCTCTCTGACTGTTAGTCTCTTTAACTTTGAACTCTGTGAATAATGCCTTATGTGGTGAAGATTAGATGAAGGGATGTATGTGAAAGGACTTTATGAACTATAAAGTGAGGTATTCATATACAGGTGAGGTATTCCTACTAAGAATTCCAAAAATTAAATAAGAAAAGGTCTGTATGTAGTGACCCAGAAGGAATTCCAAGACTTGTTAGTAAAACAACACAAAACACCCAGAGGCATTATGTATGTTGTGATTGGCCCTTATGGGAATTTGTATAATGTCAAATCAAAACCATAAGAAAAATATGTGTATTTGTGTCCAGAGATGAATGTCAGCATGTAGAAAAAAGATGGGAAGGGAGTGCACAGAACTGTGATGATGCCCAGACAGTGGACACGGGTACCTGGGGGAAGGAACGGTGGGAAGGAAGTTAAGGGGAGACGAGTACATACTCCGATAGAGTATAACAAGCATGTTTTCTGTGTTACATATAGTAACTGTTAGCAGTAGTAATATAGTGCTTTTCTATTACTGAGTTATAAAATAAAACCACATAAAATCTTTTTTAGTTAAAAATATCACCACTAGAGGACTATGGTCAGTAATGAGGTCTTGACACTAAAACTCTTCTCATTTATCCTTGTTACATGTTTTCATTCATTTCAGCCAGCAATGGATACTTCTTCTGTACTTGGAACTTATACACTGGGCTAGGCACTGGGCCTCCAAATATAATAAGATGTTCTCTCTGTAGTTGGCATCTGTTACAACGTTTCAGTACCAGTGAAATCCTGAGTTGTAAGGGGAGTGAGGATTACCCAGTAGGATGATGATAAAATTATATTTAAAGATAGGATTGTACAGTCTTGCTTGGAGATCTTTTTCTGTACTCATTTCACCTCTTTTCCTTTAAACATCCTGATTTTATTCAGATAGGAATGTGTCCAGACTCAGATGCTGGATCATGGTCTTTCGTGAAATCCCCCAGTCTTCTTTCTTGTTCACCTGGTGGCTAGGAGTATCCGTGTGACCTGTACTGGCCAGGTAGTTCCTAGAAAAGCTGTTGCTTTTCCTGAGCCAGAGGACAAACAGAGCTGGCACCTCTCCTTGTCCTTATCCACCCCCAGAATATAAATATGAAGGGTAGAGCTGCAGCAGCGATCTTGATATCACAAAAGAAAGGTCCAGAAAACAGCCCAAGTGTTGGCCTTAATTCTGTGAAACCACTGAATCAGTGCCATCAACCCTCCACAGTTCTTGTCATGTGAGAAAATAAACCATTCTTTGTTTAGGATGGATTGTCTGTTAATGGGAGCTAAATGCTTCCCTAACTGATACAGAAATATCTGTATCCAGGGAGTTCCTGCTGTGGTGCAGGGGAAATGAATTGATCTAGTATCTATGAGGATGCAGGTTCAATCCCTTGCCTTGCTCAGCGGGCTAAGGATCTGGTGTTGCCATGAGCTGTGGTGTAAGTGGCAGACTCAGCCCAGATCTCACGTTGCTGTGTTGCTGTGGCTGCGGTGTAGGCCAGCAGCTATAGCTCCAACTGACCTCTTGCCTGGGACTTTCCATATGCTATGGGTGGGGCCATAAAAAGCAAAGAAAAAAAAAGAAATCTGGATGCAGGAGTTCCCGGTGTAGCACAATGGGATTGGTGGCGTCGCCAGAGCACTGGGTCTCATGTTAGGTCCCTGGCCTGGCACAGTTGGTTAAGGATCTGTCATTGCCACAACTGTGGCAAAGGTTGCAACTGTGGCTCAGATGTGATCCCTGGCCTGGGAACTCCATATGCTAAAGGGCAGCCAAAAAAAAAAAATCTGTGTATATACTTGAGTATGATTTTTTTTAAAAAAAACCAGTAATTGAAATCCAACTTTGCACAAGCAATTCCCCCATAACACTGGCAATGTCCTATAGAATACTAACGTGAAACCTGTGTTTGGAGAATGTCTCTGACAGGAAGTTGGGAAACAGAAATTACAGTGCTAGAGACCCAGAGATGGTACTGGGATAAAAGCTGCTGGGAAAGGCCATGCACAGAACTGCATGATAAAACCAGACTGTGTTCAAAGATACAGGGCGGGTCATCTATTGTGGTTGTACTTAGTATTATTGCCCAATATTTTCCACTTTTTTTCTTTTTCTTCTATTACTCAATGAATTTATTTCATTTATAGTTGTATCCACTTTCTTTCTTTATAGACAAGGTTTAAAACATAAAAATAGAGGATGGTATGTTACTTTTAAACATCAGATGTATGAGGAATGTTTTTTGAGTACTAGCATGTCCCAAATTTTGCATAGGACATACTTATACTTAAAAATTGTCCATACTTATACTCAAAAATTGTCCATTGTCGATCTAGCATTCGAATGTAACTGGGCAGCCTGTAATGAGTCTGGTGTCGGGCTGCACCCCGCAGGACCAACAAAGCCCTGTGCTTGCCCAGCTTCAAGACCAAAAAAAAGAGCCTGGAGTCAGCAACAGAGATGCGAATGCTTTAATGGAAGGAAGAGTTTACATGTCTGAAGCAAGGTCCTGGAGCGATGCCTCACCAAGGGTAGCAGGCAGCACACAGGACATGTTGGTCTTAGCTTCCAGAGGAGGCGGGGGAAAGGACAACAGCTAGTTATAGGGGGAATTACATCAGCTTGGCTTATTCATTACTGGGGAACCAGTGAGGAATATGTTCCTTGCCAGCCCTCTGATGGACTGTCACTTGCTGGGGGCTGGGGCAAGGGCTCAGGATGGTTGGTCACATTGCATAGGGTAGAGGTGAGGCAGGCACTGGTCGGGCAGGGGATATACAGAGAGCAAGAGAACATCCATCTTTTTTTTTTTTTTTTTTAATTAAAGTAAGTTGATTTACAATGTCGTGTCAGTTTCTGCTGTACAGCAGAGTGACCCAGACATACAAATATATATATATATACATTCCTTTTTTTAATCTTCCATCATGATCCATCCCAAGACATTGGATTTAGTTCCCTGTCCTATACAGTTGGATCTCATCGCGTATCCTCTCTAAATGCAATTGTTTGAACCTACTAACCCCAAACTCCCAGTCCATCCCAGTCCATCCCAGTCCATCCCAGTCCATCCCCCTCCCCCTTGGCAACCACAAGTCGAGAAGAGCCATCTTGAGTGGCCTGACCATACACCTGGCAACACTATGTATACACCTTAATCTTCTAGTTCAGATTGTTAGCCATTCTCTTCTTTGCCTTCTTGTCTTATGAAGATGCCCTCCCCATCTTGTGCTTTGGAGTGAGGGAGCTCAAATCCTATACACAGCTTTTCATTTATCCAATGGTGAGATCTTGGAACTTCCGCCATCTGTCATGCGTTAGGTTTCCTTACCTGGGTGTTGGGTTGTTACTTTCTAACATCCCACTGAATCCTAAATTGGATGGTTCAGTAGGCGATACATACAAAATGTTGCATTCAACAGAAAAACAAAATGTAAAATATTGCACAGGGCCCTGCAGTTGGGTTCTAAGCACATGGGGAAATCTTCGATATCTGTGAGCTGCTTCAAGTTTCATAAGGTATCCAGTTAGTTAGGTACCTAAGCAAAGGCCTCTGGAAATATCCATAGTATTGTCGTGCCATGACAAAGACCCACAAATACATCAAACTTAGTGAACAGAGGAGGTTAAAACAGGACTTTGGATCTCCAAAAGCAGTTATCCTTGTTGGTTAATGAGTGTTGGCAGAAGAGTTTGTTCCTTTTTCTCAGTATGTGTGTTGATTCCTTTTCTTCATCTGTGCTGCCGCCATATGTATTTAAAAATAAAAAACAAGTCCCAAAACATTAGACTCAAACCTGTGGTGGATTTCCTGGCACGTTTTCTCTGATCCTTTCTCTAAATGTGGGTGGAAGTCGGAAGCAGAGAGAAGGGTCAGGCAGAGGTGGGGCTGACCTGGTCTTCCAAATCAGCCCCACAGACTGGATGTCGCGGCTGTTAAAAATCGAAGGTCACTGTCATCCTCAGACACGTCACCCATTGGAGCTGTGCCTGATGCATTTTGCCTCCCCCAGACCCTCTCATGTAAATCTCTGCCTAAATTAAAACAAGAAGAGATACTCCTCTTCAAATTTCTGCCAGGCTTTCATTAATCCTCTAGATGTCTGGGGAGACCTGTCTTGCCTTCTCTTTTTCTTTGCCAGCAAAATGACACTTAACGAAAAAGGTACCTCTGAACACGCTGGTACATTCCTGACAAACTTTCATAAATATGCCCAGCTGTTTCCCCTATCTCAGCTTTGTGTAGCCTGCAAATCACGGATTAATTTGCACATAGCTACTACGGATTCTAGGGAGACAAGCTCCGGAGAAACAGTCAGTGTTGCTGGTATTAAGCCTCTAATTTCCTGAAGTGAAACATTTCTAAAGCTGTTCAAATTGTCAGAGGAAGCTGCAAAGGCAGGGCTCCTGGGCTTCCTCCCGGCTTGGCTGAGAGCCTCACAGTTGTGCAGAAAAATCTACTTAACTGTTGAGTGCATGTGGTGCTCTAAAGTCTCAGGACAGCCCCTGCATTTTTTCCTGAAGCCTTTTTGGCCCACCTACCATATGCAAGGCATAAAAGGAGACCATGCACCATCGGGGTTGGAACTCTGAGCTTTAAGGTCAAATAGAATTGGGCGACAAACCCAAGTTCCTTCTTAACTTTGGCCTTAGGCCACCTCCTTATCTGTAATAATTAAGTCTAATCCTGGGGGTAGTTCACTGAATAATATAAACAACAGGGAAAATGTTGTGTCTTCCTAGCCTTCTCTTCACCTATTGTCCAAGGGAAATTTTGAGTCTTCTGGTCTGCTTTGGTTGTACAGATCAGGATAATGGGTGGAGAGGGCAGTTTGGAAAGGTCTGGAAGACCATCTGGAATTATCTTGAGAAGGGAAGAGACCTATTCCTGGCAGGGAAATAATAGCTGCAGACAGACAAGAGGAAGAGGCAGGTATCAGGATGAATGGCAGGTTGAGAACACCTTTGGGAATTTGGGAAGAGAGAGGGAAAGAGTGGGTATCTCCTGTGCTCTGCCATGAGAGGTGCTAAGCAGAGCAAGAGGAAGGAAGAACAAAAAGAAGAAAAAAAAAAAAAAAGGAAGAAGGAAAAGCTTTGCAGTGGGTTGTAAATCAACCTTTTGGAGTTGTTCAACTGTTTTAAGATGACAACAGAGCCATTGAGGAGTTTGGGGCAGTTCTTGCTGTGGCACAGTGGGTTAATGATCTGGCTTTGTCTCTGTGCATGGCTGGTTTGATCCCTGACCCCAGAAGAACTTCCATATGCCACAGGTGTGGTGGAGAAAAAAAAAAAAAAAGGAACAAAGAGTTTGGGGCATGGAAACGACATGGCCATGGCTTTGTTTTACCATCATTACAAGGCAAGTGTGGAAAATGGGCTGCAGAGAGGGACCTGGGAGAAGGTGAAATATCAAAAGCATAGACAAGTCCAGACTGAACTAAAGAGGTGGTACTTATTAGTGATTAGAATTCTGCAGAATATTCAGCAATACCCTGAGATGGGAGAATGATGAAAAGAATTGGGTCTTGTCTCCTCTAAGTCTCCCAAACCAGAATACATTTTCCATTACTCTCTGACAGGCCACGTTCTTTGCATTCCTTTGGATCCATCTCAGGTCTTCTACCCCCTAAGCCTCTCTAGTACTCAACTCTGTCATTTCTGAAATTCAGATTTCTGAACCACATCTTCACTCCAAGCCACCACTGTTTATTATTTTCTGAGCCTGACTTTTTTTCCAAAGAGATTGTAAGCTCCCTGAAGGCAGTTGCTCTGTAGCGCTTTCATCCTCAGTGCCGAGAATGCTGCTAAAACAAATAAAAAGCCACTGGATTGGAACCATGTTGGGTTTCAGTGTGTGCCTTGCAGGATGTACGGTAAGGTAAGAAGAGAAGAGGTGTTAGGAGGTGGGAGATGTATACAGAAAAACCTTGAGTTTTCCAGGAAAGTAAGAATTATCCTGCTGTAATCTTTGAAGAATCTGGCAAAATCAACTTAATATGATATAAATACATATGGGGATTTGTAATTCTAACCCTAACCCTAACCCTGCTTAGCTTCTACTGTGAAGCTAAGGCTTGGCCCTTCCTGGAAGTAGGCAAAGAAGCAGGCAAGTCCCCATGTGGACACGCCCATGTGTGAGTTGCTCCTTCTTTAACTGAAGTCTTGTCCAAAGACTTTAATTTTTTTTTTGGCTGCACCTGCAGTCTATGGAAATTCCTGGGCTAGGGGTTGAACTGGATCTGCAGCTGAGGTCTGTGCTGCAGCCACAGCAACACTGGATCTGAGCCGCATCTGTGATCTGCACCACAGCTTGTGGCAACGCAGGATCTTTAACCCACTGATGGAGGCTAAGGATCAAACCTGCATCCTCATGGACGCTATATTAGGTTCTTAACCCACTGAGCTACAATGGGAACTCCCAAAGAGACTTTATTAATAAAGATACCTTAGGTGGTTATGTATTTTTTGGGTTTCTACAATCTCATTTTCCCAAAAATCCTGAGATGAGGCCTAGAGAAGACTTTATCTAGCTTAAATGTGATTTTTGCTGTGGTTTCATTATTCAGGTTGAAGCAAGGCAACAGAGCCCCTAAATAGCAGAATTAAAATTTATACCTACCTATGCCAAGAGTCACAACCATGAGATTATGTGTGATGAAGAAGGAATACAGGGGAAGGAAGTACAAGAGAAAACAGCTGACTTGGCAACCTTCCGGTATTTGATGTGTGTCTGCTTTATAAGGAATGAATTCTGAGGACTTTAGAAAACAAAGATTTTTAAGTGGTAAGGTTGGTGGGTAGCAACCAAGCATTTTGCCATTTTCGCGAGGACCATCTGAGACCTAGAAAGACGATGCCATATGAAAATGACCAGTAAACAATGGTGGGATCATCACCAGAGGAATGTGTCTTTGAGAATATTTATTATTGGAGTTCCCGTCGTGGCGCAGTGGTTAACGAATCCGACTAGGAACCATGAGGTTGCGGGTTCAGTCCCTGCCCTTGCTCAGTGGGTTAACGATCCGGCATTGCCGTGAGCTGTGGTGTAGATTGCAGATGCGGCTCGGATCCCGCGTTGCTGTGGCTCTAGTGTAGGCCGGTGGCTACAGATCTGATTCGACCCCTAGCCTGGGAACCTCCATATGCTGCGAGAGCGGCCCAAAGAAATGGCAAAAAGACAAAAAAAAAAAAAAAAAAAAAAAAAAGAATATTTATTATAGGAGTTTCCGTCATGGCTCAGCCTAACGAAACCAACTAGTATCTCTAAGGACATGGGTTCGATCCCTGGCCTCGCTCAGTGGGTTAAGGATCTGGCGTTGCTATGAGCTGTGGTGAATGTCACAGAAGCAGCTCAGATCTGATGTTGTTGTGGCTGTGGCGTAGGCCATCAGCTTCAGCTTCCATTCGACCCCTGGCCTGGCAACCTCCATAAGCCACAGGTGCAGTCCTAAAAAGACAAAATAAATACATAAATAAATTTTAAAAAAGAATATTTATTGCATAAAAACTTGTGAGATCTACACATGAAAGAAGGTCTAATCCTGTAATAAAGGAACAGCTTGCTTTACAGAAGGATTTTTCCAAACTTTAAAAACCAAGCCAGCCAGGCCACTTGAATTCCCATTTGATTTTGAGTTATTTGACTTATCCACAATTTTTCAAGATCTCTTCCATTGCATAAAAACATAGCGAAATGCAGGCAAAGCCAGACCAGTTCAGTTTCAACTTGAATGAGAAGTGACCAAAGTCTCTGAAGTGTATTCTTTCTTCCAGATCAGCCTCTTAACTTCTTATTTCCTTACAGGATGGAAACAAAAACTTTTTTTTTTGTTTGTTTGACTTCTTGTGACTTTCTACCACAGCTATATATTCTTAGATGTCATGATGGGATTCATCTTTATCTTCTGTTTTCTTATCTGCCTAAGAGAATGCAGTTGTTCAAAACCAAGGTACTTGGCTAATTCTTTCCTTTGTCATTGTAATTATTTCTGATGGGCCTTGGCCACACAATTCTTTCTCCATCTTGCGGTTTCATCTGGGCTGAAAGTTTGCATCTGCAAAGTCTGTTGTTATGGCAACAGCTGGGCTGTGACCAGCTCACTATTTTGGTTTTACTGCAAGAAAAGGAAAAGGGGAATGAGTCGGGGTGGGAGTGGGAAGGGGAGACTAGGAGAACAGGTGGTCATTTGCACATGTCTGTCTTTATGTAATGTATCTTATCACCACTGTTGTAGCTAATTCTCTTCTTTCAAGGACCCTGAGCTCTCTCTCTCTCTTTTTTTCATTTTTGCCACCCTGAGGCATAGAGAATTACCCTGGGGGATGGGGGTGGGTCAGGGATCAGATCTGAGCTGAAGTTGTGACCTACACTACAGCTGTGCTGGGCTGGGGCTCAAACCTGCATCTTGGTGCTGCAGAGATGCCTCTGATCCCATTAAGCCACAGTGGGAACTCCAGCGTTTTTTTTGTTTTTTTTTTTCATCAAAGACCTTGAGTTCTACTAACTACATCATCTTATGCACATTTACAATTTAATTAATATTTATTGAGAAGGAACCATGAGGTGTGGTCTAGCATGGGCCTAGTAGTTCATTAACTTGGACGTGCATTCTATAAATATGCATTGATTGCATTGTGCCAGGGGAAGCTTTCAGGAGCTGGACCCAGCAGTGAATAATATATCATCAATGACATGGCTCCCCTGAAGTCTACATTCTAGTGAAGTCAGGCAGTGAACAAGCAAATTCATACAGGAGATGCATTCAGGTGATTATACCTGGCACAAAGAAGATAAACTACGTTCCTGAGCAAAGGGCTTGCATAGAAGCCAATACTTTGGCACCACCTTTTGAGAAAAGAATGAGCTTTATTGTGAGGTCTCTAGGCAAGGAGACAGGAGACGGGACTCAAATCCATCTCTCTTATCTGGGATTCTGGGTGAAATTTAAGGAGTTGGGAGAATCAAACCTGGAAGCTGACTGAAAGCTGAAAGCTGGATTTTCCTTATGGAAGGACTTTCCACGTCCTAAAAGCCTCCTGTGGCAGCATTTCTGTTCTTTGTGTTCTGTAGACTGAAGATTCTTGGTTCACAGGTCGTTCTTGTGGGTATGGGTTGCCGTCATGCACACATGCAGTGCTGCATCTGTAAAATAACTCCATGTTTGATTCATCAACAACCCATTTTAAGGAAGCAAAACCAGTTGAAGCTGGCCAATGCTTTGTGTGCTGTTTCACGGAGAGTTCTATGATGGAGTGGTGGGGGAACTGGATGGGGCTCTCAGGAAAAGCCTGGAGCATTGACATGGGAGCTAAGGAGTAGAGCATGTGAACAGGATGAGGGGTGAAGGTGGAGGGAGGCTTTCCAGGCAGAGGAAATAGCAAGCGCAAGGAAACTGAGCCATGGCGTCCCTTGAAAATTTTTAATGAAGAAAAAGAGTTGAAAAGTCTGCAGGGTAGGGAGCAAGGGAATGAAGAGCAGGAGATGAGGTCTCAGAGGTGGGCAGGGGTCCAGGGATGGGTGGCCACCACCAGGGCCAGCTTCGTGTGGTTTAATGCTCTGCTATTGCTTACTTAGCATTTCTGAGCCTTGGTTTCCTCAGCTCTAAAATGCAGATAAGAAAACCCCATGAATGGGTCTGTGCTAAAGATCATTTCCAAAGATATTGTACATGCCTTGAGCAGAGTCCTTCATATTTTTCATGCATTCAATAAGTAGTAAGGTGGTGCTTGGAAACCTACCCTGTAAGATATGAAGTTCTACATGGATATGATTTATCTTAGGGCTTTTGAGATGGGGCAATAATCTTTAGGTCTCCATAGAGAAATTCTTGCTTTAAAGGCTCTCAGGAGAGAGAGAGAGAGCGAGAGAGAGCGCATATGGCTGATATATCCCATAGTCCTTCAGGGAAACATTTGGCAAATTATCATTTTACGTTCTGCTGTGAAAAAGGAGAAATAATGGCTAGATGGTAAATCTGACAGAGTTGCATCAGTTCAGTAACTACTCAGAGACTTCATTTATGGGGTTATGGTAGGCTAGAGAGTGGATCCGGTATTAGCTCAGAGAACTTTGTTGTTGGTTGTATCCTGTTTCATATTTAATTCGGTGCCTTCATGGGAAACATATCAGGCACAATCACCAAATACTGCTACTGTTAGAAGGAAGAGCTAAAACTTTAGGTAGCATGAGTCAAGAGTATTTGGATAGGCCCTCCCGTCATGGTGCAGTGGTTAACGAATCCGACTAGGAACCATGAGGTTGCAGGTTCGGTCCCTGCCCTTGCTCAGTGGGTTAAGGATCCAGCATTGCTGTGAGCTGTGGTATAGATTGCAGACACGGCTTGGATCTGGCAATGCTGTGGCTCTGGTGTAGGCCGGTGGCTACAGCTCCGATTCGACCCCTAGCCCAGGAACCTCCATATGCCTTGGGAGCGGCCCAAGAAATGGCAAAAAGACCAAAAAAAAAAAAAAGAAAAAAAGAAAGAAAGAAAAGTATTTGGATAGATCGCCATCATGAACCAAATCTAATAGGATGGAATTTAATATGGATAAAGTTAATTAGAAGTAAAGTCACAGGCAGAGACTCCTAGGCTTACAAGGGGATCCTGTGACAAAAGGCTAAGGTTCAGAATCACTTGTGAGTCATTTATGAAGCATATATTTTTGCCTCACAGCTCTTTAGCACCAGTCATCAAGCTGGTAATGCGAGGAAGATGAAGGTGCTGGTTCACAGAATTCAGTAGTGAACACGACAGATAAAACAGAACACACTGTGTTACATGATGGAGAAGGCCAGGCAGTGCCGATGTCAACTGAATACAAACTTTATTCATTCTTTTGTTTGAATATGAGGCCGTGGACTTATTACACAGACCCATTGAATATGGAAATTTATACTTAATTCTTAGAATATTTCAGGGTACACCAGAAGAGGTGCTATGGGTAATAAAAATTTAAAAAAATCTGTCACATCAGGAATGAATGGAAGGATTGAGGGGTTTCCCATTGACACTGTTATTGTCATTAATGATCTCTTGTTATGTTCAAACCAAACCAAACCAGGAAGAACCTCCGAGTCAGCTGATGTTGTACATTTAGCCTGGAAAAAGCACTTGGGAAATGCTCAACTGCTATCTTTAAATATTTAACAGACTTTTATGTGGAAAATAAAATTAGACTTTCTCCATGTTGAACTTTATTTAGAATTAAGACAAATGAGGGGAAGTTAGAGGAAGATGGATTTTGGCTCAGTGAACAGAAATACTTTCTGCTGAGAGTTGATCTTCCTATCATAAGAATTATCCTTTTTTGGCCTGAATGACCATTTCTCAAGCATGATGCTAAACTGAAGACTGAACCATACAGCATCTAGGTTCTTTCCTGTGCTAAGACTCCATAAGGTTGTTGGGGAATTTGATTCATTTCTACAGTTATTTGACCCCTTCTCTGGGGCACCCACTTCACTAGGCCCTCCAGAAATTAGGCAAGCACTCAAAAATTTTTGACTTCACCAAACATACTTGACTTGACCAAAATATTTCACCAAGAAAATTATCCTAACCAATTCGATCTGAATTACAATTTTGAATGAGTTAAGGACTCTAGTTTCAGAAATGGATGGCAAAAAGAATAGGCCTGAGAAATGCTGAGATTTAACATTCTTAAAAAAATGCACAGACATTTAACTTGACCAGTGATGGAGGTAGGTCTCGAGTTATCTATGGAAAGGAGAATTGTAATAAAATAAAAGAAAAAATTAGACTTTAAAATGTGTATTTCTATACACATTTTTTGGCCATATCAAAGGGATATAGAAGGGGTGGGGCTTGTGGATGTGGTTTGGGAGACCTTGTCTTTCAGAAGAATCCAGTACTTTCTGCACCCTCACCCCTGTCTGAATGGTTCTTTACACCTAGAACCTGGCATCCTGGCCTCGGCTAAATGGAATGAAAACAAGTGAAATGAGGGGCTGGTGTGGTCTCAGTAGGGGCTGGTATGAAAGTTGTGGCCAAGAAGGCTCTCTGTGAGGAAATGGCTGGATGCTCCAACACGTGCCTTTGCAAGTGTGCCTGTGAAACATTCAAAGGAAACAGCGCAGTAGGCTATGGCAGAAGCTAAGACACACACAGAGGAAGGCAGAGAACAGAAGGCATGAGGTCGCAGGAGTAATGGCATGGAGAGGGTCAGAGCAGAGGAGAACCAGTAGAACCAGGTAGGAGTAGATGAGGCAGAGATAGACTTTAGGTCATGGCCCTGATGCCAGAGAGCTAGGCATCTAAGCCGTGGGCACCCAGACGACAAGAAACTACATACACCTGAGGATGCAACTAAGTATCGACTTCTATGCTGAATATAAAACTGGTGAAATTATCAGAGGAGGGAAAGGTCATGGCAGTCTTGGCAGTAAAGGAAGAGGTGAGTGGAGTTCCCTGGTGGTTCATAGGGTTAAGGATCCAGTGTTATTACTGCTGTGGTTCAGGTTACTGCTGTGGCATGGCTTCCATCCCTGGTCTGGAAACTTCCACATGCCAGTCCAAAAAAAACCATGAGAGGTAAGATTTGAGCTGGGCATGGATAGAACTTGAATTGCCAAGGATGCTGTAGGTGGGAAATAGGAATGAGAAGGCTTGCGTGTGAGGATGCAAAAGTCAACATTACTGAAACGTTATACTTGGGAAAAACAGAAATCTATCTGTACCAAGCGAAGGCAGGGAAAATGAAATTCCCAGAATCCACTGCCCTCTTTAAAAATAGTCAGAATGGCCGCAGTGTGGTCCTTCCACATTAACACTCTCCTCCAGAGAAGATGAAGCTTCCACTGGGGTGGGCAGGGTAGGGAGCATCACCAGCCAGTCCCTCCTGTGTGCCCTCTCCATCCTCAAGGTCTTTCTCCACAGTCGCCCTGATCTCCAAGCTTTCACATTCACCTCCACTGTGACAGGGTGAAAGGCTCCTTCTGATGGTTTAATACTCTCTGCCGACAAAAGTGTAAATTGTGAGGGTGATTTGGGGACTGTGGACAGCTGACCACAGGACCAGGGTAGAGGACTTTTAATCATTTTCTATAAATAACTGAACTTTCTCCAACTGTAATGATTTTCTGTCTCTCTCGGCAAAGCCTGAACTTGAACTAAGAAGCAAATTGTTCTGACTCCTTCCGTAGGTCCTCTGACTAAAAACAAAATGGGGTCAATAATCAGTGTGGGATGGTTCAAGGGAAAAAGCTCCCCCCCCCTTACCACTGATAAGTTCTAAATAAATTTGATTCCTGGACTTTAAATTAGGGATTCATCAGAGCTCCCTGGGAACAGGTGTAAACAGAGTTCCAGACTTTTTGCTCCCTGCTGAGGGTGGGAGAAAAATGTTTCTGCATTTTTTCTGAATAGAAAATTTTATCCAAGTGTCAAAACGAGGGGGTGACGTCTCAACAAATGCACAACACACAAAGCAAGGCCTGGGCTGTTAAAATCCTATCAACTGGCTCACAAATTTCCCATTTTCACACACACACACACAAAACAACAACAACAAAACAACCTGCTGAGTTTGCCTGTTGGTTTATTATTCACACATGGAGAGACACTCCTTGCAGGATATTGTAAACACAATTTGGGTCAGCCAATCAGAGGGAGGGTTTCCAATGAAGTGATAAGCACCAGGAGATTGAGAGGGGTTCAGAGTTGGAAGATGCAAGCTGAGTTGTTACTGTGAGTTGCCATGTGTAAAACAACCAAAGAGATAAGGTGGGCTACAAATATCAGCCCAAACCCATTCATAGCTGGAAGCTGAGCTCTAGAAATACTGCTGAGAGAGAGAGAGAGAGAGGGAAAGAGAGAGAGCCAAGAGCCAGAGCTGATGACAAGGCCTTGGGGCACAGGGTGGAGGTGAAATTTGAGACCTAAGAGCACTTCTCAGCATCTGTAGGAAATCACACTGCACCCTCTGAGATGATGAGCCTAATCTTTAGAGTTGCCTTCCTCTTCTTTTTTTTTAAATTCAGTGAATTTTATTATATTTATAGTTGTATAGTCATCTTCTTTTGCAGTGAATTTTCTAGAACATTTCAGTCATAAGGTTATATGATGAGTGAATCAGCCCTTGTACTGAAATCACTCTTCTTTCCAGAATGCTGAGCCGAGGGAAGAATTCTGGTGGGGGGGTGGTCACAGAAGATAAAGCAGCTTATTGCAAAATGCAGTAGTTCCTCTGTGGTGTTGGATCAATGGCGTTCATTGGGATTTATTGATGGGCTAAGGCCATCGACTAAGGAGAGCTGGGCTTTCCTCTTCTGCTTAGAGACCTGGGAGAGGATTTGGTAAGGTACCGTTCCAGCCCTAACTCCCCCTCTGGAGGCCTGTGAGTTTGGCTAGGGAGCTGCCTTTGTGCTGTGAGGCTGCAGAGGATGGAATGGTGACAATAATGGTAGTTTGAGGCCTTTAGTTGGAGAGCTGCCACCTGGGCTCCATTTGCTTCCTGCCACAAGGGAAAGGGATACTAATGTAATTGGCAAGCTTCATAGATGCTCTAAGACCTGGCCCAGGTCCTCTCTTTAGAGGAGTATGCTTGTCACCCCAACTGCCGGGAGTGCTAATCACGGACAGATCACAGCTGTCTGTCCCTCCCAGGAATTTTTCCTGGCTTGAGGGAGCTACCTTTCCCAAAGTCATGCCTCTTCCTCAGGCATAGTCTTTATCCAAAGCTTATCTTATTTTTTTATGGTGGCATCTATGGCATATGGAAATTCCTGGGCCAGGGATTGAATCCAAGGCACAGCTGTGACCTACACCACAACCCTGGATCCTTTAAAACACTGTGCCAGGCTGGGGATAGAATTCACACTTCTGCAACAACCTGAGCCATGGCAGACAGATTCTTAACCCATTGCACCATGGTGGGAACTCCTATTCAATGACTTCTGAGGTCAGGATACAGAGATCCAGGCTTTTCACCTCAATTCAGGAAAACCCTGAAGACCCTTCTCAGCCACAGAGCTCCTGGGTAGGTAGATGGAGGCCTTCGTGCACCCTCACGGCTGTTCACATTCTCTCTTTGCCATCTTTGTTTTTCACTGCCACTCCCCCAACACACCCAAGGGGTGATCCTGAAATACGCTTCAATAAAATTCCTGCTTACATAAATCTCTGCTTTAGAGTTTATTTCTGAGAGGACCAACCTCATAGAATGAGAGTCTCAGATACTGATTATGACTTTTTTTTTTTTAATGTCTTTTTGTCTTTTCTAGGGTTGCACCCATGGCATATGGAGGTTCCCAGGCTAGGGGTCTAATCAGA
Source organism: Sus scrofa (assembly GCF_054392235.1). Taxonomy (NCBI): domain Eukaryota; kingdom Metazoa; phylum Chordata; class Mammalia; order Artiodactyla; family Suidae; genus Sus; species Sus scrofa. Next base: position 120,712,942 of record NC_139389.1, on the reverse strand, counting down.
GCTTTAGCATCCAGCCTAAGCCAGAGCCACAGCAACTTGGGATCTGAGCCACATTTGCTACCTACACCACAGCTCATGGAAACACTGGATCCTTATCCCACTGAACAAGGCCACGGATTGAACCCACAACCTCATAGTTCCTAGTTGAATTCGTTAACCACTGAGCCATGACGGGAACTCCTGATTATGGCTTCTTTATTATAGATCTGGGTCATTGGTTTTAGGTAATTTATTTAATTTGAACTTATAACTAATATTACAAGAGGCCTTGCCACGGTTTATCACTAAGGGTTCCTAGGTTTTAAAAGGCTTAGCCATACTCTGATATAATTTCAAGAACCAACATGTAGGGAGAAGATAGATTTTGTTTGGACCTGAAAACTTGCTTGAACTTTTAAAATCACACCTGTCACCTATGTGTCAGGTTTTGGGGTTGAGTATAACTGCTTGTTTACTGACTGTTACATCATCTTTACAAAGCCATATTTTTCCCTTAGTTGCTCTGACTGCTATAGAGCAGCTGAAATAATCCTTTCAACCATTCTCTCTGAGCATTGGGGAGTTCTAATCCCGCCCCTTCTGTATTACGCTTTATCCCCTCTCTCCATAGAAAAGGTGGGACAATTTATTTTGTTTCCTCTCTTACTGAAATAGTTCTACACTGCGACTGCATTGTTGTTTCCAGGGAGACAGTGAAAAGCAAAAGTGAATTCAAAGAACTCTAAGGAAAGGGGTTGATAAATTACATGAGGTGCCTCTTTCAGAAAAAGGCAGAAATACCTCTGAGGTATATTGGGGATAAACAGAGGATTTTAACAAGGCTGTACTGAATATTCAGAGGTCTTTATAAAAGCTGAAATGTATTTCTTTAATGATTATAATGATGGGTTAATATTTACTAACAGGGAACCTATTATTTCTCATTAGTTGGAAAAAAATTACTAGATATCTAGGTGCAAGAAGTAAATTACAGATGATATGTTTTCTTACCATCTCTCTTTGAGTACAGTTGAAAGTGACCCATCTTTCCCAGTACCCATCCATCAATTTAACACCTCTTGTCATTTACCGTAGGTGACTATTCTGTTCTCCTCGGTTCCTTTTAGTTCCTTTAATGTTGCAGAATTTTTGGACTTTTGGGAAGAGATCAAAGCTAGTAATTATTATCAAACACTTTTGTGTTCTTTTGTATTTAAATCGGAATAGGGGGATTATGTGGTACTGTGGGATACGGTCCAGAATTACTGCTGAAAAAGCATTTTGAGAGATTGCAGGTGTGCAGATCAGCATGTGAGTGGACCAAGAGAAAAAGTGATAGACTAAGGTGAAATTTGAAGTCTAGACTAATAGGAAATGGAAAGTGAAGATGAAAGGGTAAGAAGTTTTCCATCCTCTGTGTCATTCAAGTCAAAAGGATGAGGACCAGGCAAAGTTTTCAGCTGCTCAAATACCTGCTGTTCCTAACCACAACAAAACAAAACCGCCAATATTGAATCGCTTAATAGTGATACGAGAGGCAAAAGAAATAATTTATGTTTCCTATTTTGGTATGTATATAGATAAATAATAGATACTGTGTATCCCACCAACTGCCCAGGGCCAAGCAACTGAGGGACGCCTACATTCCAGGAACAACAATGTGGACAGTGGCCACTAGAGGGCAGCAGAAAGCTGCTCTTCCATAGGAAGCTCCTGATGGAGGGACCAGAATTCACCAAGGTTAACTCCTCTATCCACTCTACCCCGTGGTGAGAGAGGCTCTGTTTTTGTCTGGGAAAGATATTCCAGTCAAGACTCAGCACTCAGACTGCACTCTCCAGGACTACCATTCAGGGAGTTTTAGCTGTGAAGCCTGTCTGAACTCAGTGTCCCCATCAGTAAAACAGGGATTAAAACCACAAACAAACAACAACAAAACAAAAACAAACACCCCTCAGAATTGTGAGCTATAAGCAAAAAGAGACTGCCATTCAGTAGTCACTCAACAAACATGGCCATTACAAAACTAGTGATTGTCATTCTATGTGACTGGGCTCTTTCAGAGAGTTTGCAGTTAGGATTTCTTTCAATACCTGGTCCAAGACAGATTTTATAATCAATCATGGGACTATTTCTTTCTGAGCTCAGGAGAGGTCCACAGTGGGCTTCTCCATGGTACTTCAGCTGCAGGCAGTCACTCCAGACAGCATTTCACAGAGAAGGAGACCCGGCTGCCAAAGATGACTCAGTTAATGGTTGACCTGAGGTGAGAAGGAATTAAAGTCTTAAAGAACCAGCTTCCTAAATGTGATGTGATATTTCTTCCTGAAAATGGGGAGGCTGGTTTGAAATCACACAAGTAAAAGTAGGTTTCATGAAATTTAAACCTAACCATCACTTTACCTGGGAAAGCATATGTGATTTAAAAGTTTCAGGGTCCTTCAATTCCCCAAACATCCACTCTCAAGGAAGTTAATGTTATTGCAATACACAGAATTCCAAACTGGCTCTTCATTTGAATGTTCCTATAAGATAAGGGCTTACTGATTCCCTGATATAGCCACAGTATTTTGCCAGATTCCTTGGGAGATTAGACACTATGGAGGAAGCAGCCCAGAATCCAGCATCTCAACAGGTGTAGCAGTGAGGCGAATCCAAGATGCTTTTCTGTACCTATTGCACCCTGCTGGATTTTTCGGCACAGAAAGGTAGCTGGAAGATGTAATTCTCTAACATCTTCCAAATAATGAGTCATAGGGTTAAGACTCGAGTCATGAAGCCAGAACCATCTTTCTTTCGTCCACACTCTGAGGGATGTCATAAATATCACCAACTATTGACTTTTCACTACCTGTTTTCTCTTTTTCTCTGGTTAATGAGGCATCCAACTCAGCTTAATGGACACAGTTACTCACTCATCATGAGGAGAGACAAATAAACGAAAATGATCTACACTAAAAGCG